>NC_060119.1:617168938-618517271 GCF_021461395.2 Schistocerca americana | reverse complement strand
GTCTCTGTCTGCTATACTGCAGTTCGCCGTATAAATCTGTCAGCCACTATTTGTTATTTTGTAATTATCATTTCCGAAAGGTTATCGAAATTTCTTGTGTTCATGTTGTTCGCATATTCTGGAATATTCGATGTTTGTACAAATATTAGCAGGCTCTGCGCACGACTTCCGTTCTATTCTGTTCTCAACGTACATTTGTGTCCATAAGAAACATGTTTTCAGTACTAACAAGGGGACAGGGGCCTACTCGTCATCGCTAGTTTCGTCCAAATTTACGATACACGCATTGCTTGGTCAGAAGCACAAGTACCAAATGACCTATCATTTAGAAAAGAATAACATTTCTGAGACGGGTCACGTGAAGCATGAGCCTTTTATGAGGGTGGAACTTCTAAGCAACGGTTGGTACAGTCGAAAGAATGCTGGACAACAATCAGAGGGTCGACCGTTCTAGTTCTCTTGAGACCCCCTTTTTTTCTAGTTTCCTTCTTTTACGTTATTTTCCGAAATAAAGCTCAATATATTGTACTTACAGCGTTCATGAGGACTCTGGAAATAACTTTACCATAAGGGATTGCAATTAAAGCGTTCGATCAAACAGGTAAGTCGAGAATTCTCATTCGTCGTCGTTAGCCGAAACACTCTTTTCAAGGTCATGTACAATAAAATACATTTGTATGTTTGTAACCCCCCGATTCATATTCGGCCTACTGCATTGCGATATAATGGACCGTGATCGCGTATGCCTAATAAAATTTATTAGTGAATAAGTTCACCCTTACCGTAGGAAAATAATACCGGTTAATAGGAGGTAAGAACACAACATACCCTACTGAAGGAAGAAACTATTCTAAATGTAATCTAAATTCTGATGATAATTCTGAAATTGGTGCAAATGTAATGCAATCGCTCGCGAACCAAACAGAGAGGAAAAGTTTTTTTTTTTGGGGGGGGGGGGGGGGAGGGGAAGGGAGCGGGGTGTTATCAGTCTTTTGACTGGTTTGATGCGGCCCTCCATTCCTATCCTGTGAAAACCTCTTCATCTCAGATTAGCACTTGCAACCAACGTCCTCAATTATTTGCTGGATGTATTACGGTGTCCTACTCTACACTTTTTCCCTCAACAGCTCCCTCTAGTACCATGGAATTTATTCGCTCATTTCTTAGCAGATGTTCTATCATCCTGTCCCGTCTCCTTATAAGCATTTTCCACATATTCCTTTACTCTCCGATTCTAAGCAGAACCTGCTCAGTTCTTACCTTATCAGTCCACCCAGTTTTCAACACAACAACTCAAATGTTTCGATTTTCTTCTGGTCCGGTTTTTCCACAGTCTATGTTTCTATCCATACATTCTCAGAAATTTTTTCCTCAAATTAAGCTCTATGTTTGATACCAGTAGACTTCTTTTGGCCAGGAATGCCATTTTTGCCATTGCTACTCTGCTTTTGATGTCCTCCTTGCTCCGTCCGTCATTGGTTATGTTACTGCCTAGGCAGCTGAATTCCTTAACTTCATCTATTTCGTGAGAATCAATCCTCATGTTGAGTTTCTCGCTGTTGTCATTTCTGTTACTTTCGTCTTTCTTCAATTTACTTTCAGTCCATACTCTGTACTCATTAGACCGTCCCGTTCAGCAGATCATGTAATTCTTCCTCACTTTCACTCAGGACAGCAATGTCATCAGCGAATTCTATCACTCGTATCCTTTCACCTTGAATTTTAATTCCACTCCTGATCCTTTTTTTTATTTACATCATTGCTTCTTCGATGTACAGATTGAACTGTAGGAGCGAGAGACTTCATCTCTGTTTTACAGCCTCTTAATCCGGGCACTTCGTTTTTGGTCGTCCATTCTTATTATTACCTCTTGGTTCTTGTATATATTGTATATTACCCGTCTCTCTCCTATAGCTTCACCTATTTTTCTCAGAATTTCGAACATCTTGCCCTATTTTATATTGTCGAACGCTTTTTCCATGTTGACAAATCCCATGAACGTGTCTTGATTTTTCTTTAGTCTTGCTTTCATTATCAGCCGCCACGGCAAAATTGCCTCTCTCGTGCCGTTACCTTTAATAAAGCCAAACTAATCGTCACCTAGCACATCTTCAATTTTCTTTTATGTTATGTATATTATTCTCGTCAGCAACTTGGATACTTGAACTGTTAAGCTGACTGTGCGATAATTCTCGTACTTGTCAGCTTTTGCAGTCTTCGGAATTGTGTGCATAATATTTTTCCGAAAGTCTGATGGTATGTCGTCAGTCTCATACATTCTACACACCAACTTGAATTATTTTTTTTATGCCGCTTCCCCTAATGGTTTTAGAAATTCTGGTGGTATGTTATCCATCCCTTCTGCCTTATTTGATCTTAAGTCCTCCAAAGCTCTTTTAAATTCTGATTCTAATACTGGATCCCCATTTTCTTCTAAATCGATTCCTGTTTCTTCTTCTATCCCATCAGATAAATCTTCCCCTCATAGAGGCTTTCAATGTGTTCTTTCCACCTATCCGCTCTCTCCTCTGCATTTGACAGTGAAATTCACGTTGCACTCTTAATGTTACCACCCATGCTTTAAATGTCGGAAAAGGCTGTTTTGACTATCCTATTTGCTGAGTCTGCCCTTCCGACAATCACTTCTTTTTCTATTTCTGCACATTTTTCATGCATCTTCCCTCCACTTTCCATTTATTTCATTCCTCGGTGAATTCTGTATTTCTGAGTTTCCCAGATCATTTTTGTAACTCCTCCTTCCATTGATCAGCTGAATTTTTCTCCTGTTACCCATGGTTTCTTCGCAGTTACTTTCTTTGTACCCATGTATTTTTTTCCAACTTGCGTGATGGCCCTTTTCAGAGGTGTCCATTCCTCTTCAACTTTACTGCCCACAGAGCTATTCCTTTTTGTTGTACCTATAGCCTTAGAGAACTTCAAGCGTATCTCGTCATTCTTTAATACTTGCGCATCTAACTTCGCTTATTGATTCTTCCTGACTAATGTCTTTAACTTCAACATAATCTTCATCAGTATTATATTGTGGTCTGCGTCTATATCTGCTCCTGGGCACACCTTAAAGTCCAGTATCGATTTTGGAATCTCTTTCTAACCGTGAATCAATCTAACTGAAATCTTCCTGTATCACCTGGCCCTTTCGAAGTATACCTCCTCCTCTTGTGATCCTTGAACAGACTATTGGCTATTGCCAGCTGAAACTTATTACAGAACTCAATGAGATTTCCTTCTACTATTACCCTTCCAATATCCTCATATACTTCCTTTATCTCTTCATCCTCAGCTTGCGACGTCGGTATGTATACCTGAACTATTGTTGTCGGTGTCGGTTTGCTGTCGATTCTGATAGGAACAACCCTATCACTGAACTGTTCACAATAGTACCCTCTCTGCCCTACCCTCCTGTTCATATCGAATCCTACGCCCTTTATACCACTTTCTGCTGTTGTTAATATTACCGTATACTTATCTGACCACAAATCCTTGTCTTGTTTCCATTTCACTTCACTGATTCCTGTTGTATCTAGATTGAGCCTTTCATTTCGCTTTTCAGATTTTTAGTTTCCCTACCACATTCAAGCTTTTGACATTCCACGCCCCGACACGTAGAACGTTATCCTTCCGTTGAATTCAATCTTTTTCCCATGGTGTCCTCCCCCTTGGCAGTCCCCTCCCGGAGATCCGAATGGGGGACTGTTCCGAAATCTTTTGCCAACGGAGAGATCATCATGACACTTCTTCAACTACAGGTCACATGTCCTGTGGATACACGTTACGTGTATTTAATGGAGTGGTTTCCATTGCCTTCTGCATCCTCATGCCGTTGATCATTGCTGATTCTTCCACCTTTAGGGGCAGTTTCCCACCTCCAGGACAAGAGTGCCTGAATCTCTGTCCACTCCTCCGCCCTCTTTGACAAGGCCTTTGGCAGAATGAGGGTGAGTTCTTCTGCCGAAAGTCTTCCGCTGCCAATGCAGATTATTGATCAGATTTTAAGTCGTGGAGGGTTTAGAACCCGGGCCCAGGATATTTTCAATACTAATCAAAGACGCTATCCGTAGACCACGGGTGTAACACCACGGGAAAATGGTATCACGTAATAATTTTAATACAAAAAAATACTGATTAGCTAAAAACTGGATAGTTAAACGTTCGCCAGCCCACGAGGACACTCAATCTCCAGAATGTTAGGAAAGTTAACGGCGAAGAGATTTAAGCAAACAATCACTGTCGTGGCAACAAAAATTTCAAAGAAAATAAATGGATAAGAAAGCACTGAGATTGTAGTTGCTTATTATGGAATACAAAATTTTGAAAGTAAACATGTTATTAAAAATTCGTTATGTAAAAAGAAATGACCTTCAATAACCTCAGTGTAACGTAATGCAAAATTTAGAATAAGGGAAGCAATTTAGTTTTTATTATTGAAAGTTAGAATTGAGTTTACTTAACTGATTTTACTTTTAATATAACAAGAATAAAATACATATCAAGGCAGCAGAAGCCCGTCACTAAATTAAATAAAGAATAGAAGAAATTTCCCAATCTTAATCTGAGCTGTATCTTTAGTTATTAGTTTTTGCCAGTGAAACTTTACGGTACTTTAAGTGAATGAACTTAATATTCAGCATTGCAAATTAGTTAAGCCTCTGTCAATCAGAACAAGAATCAACAGTTACTGAAGCAGAAAATTCAGACTAAAACTGTTCATTAGCAAACAGTCAAAATGGCAGTAAATAGGTTATCAGTTTTCATATTTTATAACAGTCGGTGATTGCATGGAAAGAAAAGGAACGCTGATTGGTAATAATGTCTCAGGACAACGACAACAAATGTGCCCTACAAGTTTTAACTATTGTAGGTTATTATTCACGTTAGTCATACTTCGTGAGAGAAATGTCACTGGATAAGGTTAGTTCTGTTTTGTCACTTTACATTCTCATGATGTTGTAGCTGTGCAGACGACGAAGAATGTTGCCGACGACAATGCTGAGCTGCCGTTGTTGCTGCTGCTGCTGACTGAGAACCCCGAGTCGTCTCCGGAGTCACGGATACTTATTCGACAGGCAATAGTTAGAACGGCAGCTTCCTCCGCCTGTCCACCCCTACCGCGCTCTCAATACTCGCGGGTAAACAAATTAGCTGTGCCTACACTGGCGCGATCATAGTTACACATCGCGTCTGCAGCAGCACCCAACAAACACTTGCGCACTCTTTCATCGCTCAAGCTGCTCTGCTTCCTCTTTGATCGCAGAGCGACAGAGACTCTCCTTACGCAAAGTTAAACAACGGCGCAGCTACTGCCATTTCGTCGTTTTTTTTTTTCGACACAGTATTCATATTATAATTACAATCAATTATATACAGTCAGAAATAAATACGCTATTACATCCATTACATAGTATCTATAGTTTCTGTAATAAAGCTTACATATTGAGAATCAGGTGTAGAGTAGAAAAGGCAAAAAATTTTAGATGGTGCAGAAGGTATTTTATGTGCATTTTTGGTGTTACATGTTCTCCTTTCAGGCCACCGGTACCAATCGACATATACCCGAACTCTGGGCCATCGAGGGGCAAAAGTAGTTTTCCTGAAATGACAGGTCTGAAGAAAGTAAACCGCTCATGTACAGCGCAATATGCTGTAATCCTTTCCGGAAAATTATTGCCAACAGTCTACGAATGCCTGCAGAAGACCACTGGCTCTTTTGGGCAGAGGATTGAAAAACGGTAGGTGAGTACCCTAGGAAGTCCATTTTTTACAGTCAGGTAAAGAATTTGATGAAAAAGATTCAAAATTACTCTTATTTCATAGAGCGAGAAGAAGAAATCTCATTCCGAGAAGATAACATCAAAGTACTTTCCACCCTACATCACCAACTACCCTCGCCAGTATTTGGCGTGGTTTCCTGCCAAACTGGTGTCAAGAGGCAGAACCTTTTATAAGCGTAAACCGAGTATGTTTATTTGCAGAAACTTTAAAACAATACTGTAACTGTAGGCTAATAATGCGGCGTTTATAACGTGTCCCAGATGCCGAGAAAATTAGTGATTCCCCTGTTTCTACGATTAATATCTCCCCAGCACATAGTAAATCACAAAAAATAAAATTATAGAGAATTAAATAGACGAAGCTCTCGTGAATACCTTATAATTCGTTCCTGGAAATTTATTTGCAATGTCACATTTGCCTTTGCCTTTTCTTTTAATGAATTTTATCAGTCCGTGCACTGTCGTTCACCAGCATGTTCCAACAAGCCACGTGCGAAGATGCGATTCTTCGGAAAGTCTTATCTCCAGTTCACTGATCACAGAGATAACGGCTATAGCATTTTGTATAGTTCTTGGCGCAATAATTTGTATACCTGTCGCAAGAACGGACATACTGTAACTGTCCAAAGCTACAGGGTCAAAATTTAAACCTTACACACTTCCTCCAGCCCAGGAAACCTGAGAAAATCGGTTGGTTCTTTTACATTACGTATGGTCTATGATGGATCTTAGGTGGTTCATAAAAGCACAATTCGTTAATGGACCATCATTTTTGAATACGAAACATACCAGTTGTGGTCGTGGTCGCTTCTTTAATTTCTGCTCATGGCAGGTCGTCGAAATATGTGCTATATTGTCTTAAGACGGTGGGTGTTCTAGTGGAATTACGAAAATTCTTTCCATATCATTATCTGTCATCGAGATCCAGAGTTCAGAGTTACCGTCCTCATGCATAAAACCGCAAAAACCGTTCCAGGCCGTTCTGCACCGTGGGCCGCAACTGTATACATAATTAACAATAAAAAATGAATCAAATTTTAAATGTACACTCTTTACGTATTTATCTAGGAAAGCCATTTTTCTGTTTTCAAAGTATACCCGGAAAACCATGAGTGTCGGATACTAAAAGTACGACTTGTGGCGATGGCCACTTCTTTAATTTCTATTCACGTCAAATCGTCGAAATTTGTGCCCTGTGTTCTTAAGATGCTTTTTTCGAGGAACTTTGAAACTTTATTCGTTATCATTATCCGTTACCGAAGTCCAGAGGTTCAAGATTAGGTACCTTTAGCGTGAAATATTAATGTAATATCCGATCTCAGACGTAAATGTAGTTTTAACGGACTTGGTGAACACATGGCATGTTTCTAGGGTAACTGAAAGGGTGCTGAGGTCATAAACTTACGTTTTTAGTCAGCATTTTTCCACAGATCAAACTCAATGGTGCGCAGTCTCTGTGTGATGGTCATTTCACGCCTTTACTCGTAAAAGTATGCCCGGTGTGGTACTTCATCGACAAAAAAGGGCTAAAGGGGTTCTGAACATGGTTCAAGAGAACCTAAGAGACCCATCAAAAATTATTCAAAACTGAAAAGACTGTAAATTCAATGTAGTATTTCTAATAAGATTTTACTCTCTAAAGATACAAGTAATAAGCAGCACGTTTTCGACGCTCGGTGAGCAAAGCATCAAGAGCAAATGTAAAGCAAACGATTCTGTCTTAACTTTATATCATGCGTACTGATTTGTTATTCATATGTTTCAAAATATATAAATACCTGTCGAAGTATATAAACTGTCAAAACTTTACCAACGTACGAAATTCCTTTTATATAAGTTTTATACACGTGAGCAGCTCACGCTGCTGTAGCAGGCAGAAGCAGGAACCCAGTGGAAAAATGTTTCTGTTCAAATGGTTCAAATGGCTCTGAGCACTATGGGACTTAACATCTATGGTCATCAGTCCCCTAGAACTTAGAACTACTTAAATCTAACTAACCTAAGGACATCACACCACACCCAGTCATCACGAGGCAGAGAAAATCCCTGACCCCGCCGGGAATCGAACCCGGGAGCCCGGGCGTGGGAAGCGAGAAAGCTACCACACGACCACGAGCTGCGGACAAAAATGTTTCTGTCGAAGCACAAGAAAGACGAATATGTTCCTCTTTAAAAACTGTTACGATTTTGGGAACCAGCTGCCTCATTCCACCTTCCTCGCCAAAATATGTTCGCAATTTTTGTGCTGAAAGAAAGTAACAGAGAGACGGTGACAGTGGAAGACAGAGGAGACAGTGACGGTGGGAGGGAGAAAGTGACACATTGAAAGAGAAAGAGAGATTATTAAAGACAATAGTAGTGGGGGTCAGAAAGAAAGACATTGATGGTCAGTGAGAGGGTATGGCAGCAAAGAGAAAGAGAGATCTGTAGAAGCAGAAGCAGTGGAAGTAAAAGAGAGGGGAGACAGTGGTAATGAAAAATACAGATGTGTGCAGATCGTACATAGGGTTGGAGGGTCTGGATCCTTCCATATGGGAGAACTTTAACACATAAATTTAGGGTAGGGAGCAATTAGGACCGAAATTTGGAACACTTGAGTGCAGGGGAAAATGAAGTTGGGTTCATCAGAATTTTTGAGCTGCCGAGGTCTGTTGATGTCAGTGGAAAAGAGAGAGAAAAGGAGACAGTGTAAGTTAGAGAGTGGCAGTGGAATATACTGTAAATCAGTGGGAGAGAAATAAAACAGTGGGGGAGAGACATATATAGACAGTGGCAGTAAGAGGGAGATGTTGAGTTTGAAGGCTTAACTTCAAAGAGAGGCTGGGTAAAAGGAAGTGGAAGTTTCTGTTTTAAAAGAGCGCGTGTATATTCACCTGCCAAAATTTTGGATGAGGAAGGTGGTACGAGGATTAGGTTAGCTGATTCCCCACTTTTCAATCAGGAACATTTCGGTCTCTTTGTGCTTCGACAACAGCCTTTTTCCACTGTGTAAATATTATTAAATACAATATGTTGAGCGTTGTATCGTTTGATTTTCAGTGTAAGTAACGCTAAAAAGAAAATAATAAATAAAATTTTACTTCAGCAGGGCGACTCGAAACTACAACAGCCGTATTGCCGTTGTGTACTCTTTCCGCTGCACCATCCACTTCCCGAAGACAATACTAATAAGGGAATGGTCCAGTAAGACGTGTCGAAACCCACCGTGAAATTTTTTACACAGGAAGAAGACAACGAAAGAAATGCACTACCATAATTTTAGCTGCTAAGAGGCACTGCAAGTATTTTGTAAAAAATGTTGAAGTTACACATTTTTCCCGCTCGGAGGACAGCTTATAACTGCGGTTTGTACAGCCCTGCCCGGCTAGGGCGCGACTCGGCGAATCATTCACGCAGCGCCGCGTAGCGGAATTATCCGGAGTTCACAGACGCCAATTTTAAGCTCCTAAAGTGTGGTTTACAATGGAGCGAATGGAAACGAACACATGCGAATGAGCATTTGCAGAAAATTTACTACCATTCACTAGTATAGAATAGAATCGTTTGTACTAGAGGAAACGGAAGAGAACACGAGGTAGCTATCATTGGCTACGAAAGCTGTGTTATTACTTTTTAGTTTTTGAAACTAGTATTAGGCTTACAGGATACAACTGTATCTTGTTAGAGACACAATGTGAAACTTTGCTATTCAATGAGAATTATTTTCCATGGCAAGCGCATGTTCTTGACGGAGTATGCAAAATGGCACAGGGAAGAACGAATTTCAGTGTCTCAGTTTGTATGGAAGCGTGACATGCGTGGAGACCGTGAAGTTTACACGGGATTGTATCTCCATCTCTCCTTAGCAATGGTCCAAACTTTTCCTTATATGCTCGCTGCCATTTTTCCCTGGCTTCTCATTATCATTGAGGGGAAATTTATAAACAGAACACTAATTACCAATGTCGAGCATCACTTCAAGAGGTGACACAGCTATCTTTTGCTCGTGCTTGTTAGCTTGTTTGCTCCGGTGAAATCCTGGCTTAAGGAACACAAACATTTTTTTTTTTACTAACTTCAAATCGATTGTTCAACTCTTGCACATGTAATTCTGATAAAAGTGGCTAGCAGAGAAAATTAAATCATGGCAGTGTTTGATGTCACAGACGACTTCCATCAATAAGGATTTGTAATTTATTGTAATTAAACGTGTCTTGCAGTACTACATTTTATAGCAATTCCTGTAGGTCATTTATTATAATAATGTTTGAATGCTGTACATTTAACTGTCAGTGAAACAGTTCTTTGTTTATTACCTGTAGTCGTCACGAAAATGCGGAGTGTTAATTGAATGACAAAAATAAACATTTATCTTGCACCAGGCACACCGGACAAAGGAAAAGTTTGTGCAGTCAGGCACTTAGCAGAAATCACTAGTTTTATTTAGACAGAACTGGAATGGCGCCAGAAATGGTCGCGGTCGTTGTTCTGGATATTCCGCTCATACCAGGCATACTTGACCAAATTAGTAAAGGGTGACAAAGAAATCTGGTAGTGCACGAAGGACTAGAGCTCAAGAATGCTGTTCCGCTGATAAACCTGAAATGAGAGAGAGGCAGCGGAAATTATATTGTGTGATACTGCTTTAAACTGTAGAGAAAATTCTTTATCAATAGGTTGAATCGCGCTAGTAGTTCCAGACGGAATCCACATTACATCTAAAGATTTTTCGACGTCCTCCACAAAAACAGAAGAGTTGTTATGTCTGTAAGCGATGGGGGATTGGGGGGGGGGGTTATATTTTATGTCTGTGTTTGCTATTCCTACCCACTCACCTCGTAAATCCAATCGTAATTCGCTTCTTCCCATGCAGTCTAAGAGCAGCAGCCTGAGTATTGCTTTAATAAATGAAAACTAACAGGGGGAATAAAGGAGTGCCAATAACCGAAATTTAAGTTTCAGCCTAGTATAATCCATTGATGTATTTTTTTTAACTCTTGCACTACACAGTGCTCCACTGTTACACGCTTCACAATGTAACAAATATGTTGATACACTGATACTTACAGAAATACTACACCACAATACATCATCCCACACTGCAATCGAAATGCGGCATTCGTGGCAATGTAGGTAATCCAAGTTTCATTTACCGACGTGGCTGACACGCTCGCGGCACCTAATCATGTTCTCGCGATTGTTCTCGTGGTTTTTGACTTCGCGAACCGCGGATTACCTCTCTTGAGGTACACAAATGATAACACAGCATCAAACACCTAAACACCTTCATAGTCACAAAATTTACTTGTTCTCTTAGCGACCATAGCGCTGTCATAGAATCGATATCAGCGCTACTCGATACATGCTTACGCGTTCCCGCACGAAAATTGTTTCTAAATTCTGAAGGTATTTACGACAATAAGCACTAATGGGGCAGGGGGGGGGGGGGGAAATCCATCAGAAGAAAGATAAAGGAAGAAATATGCATTGTTATACCTCAACCTACAGTGCAGCGAAAGTACAAACACATAATCAAAGAAGAGAACATAAGAAACATGTATGAAAAAAATTATTACGAACAGGAAGTAATACAAAGCAAAACAGTGTAGACAAAATGACATGCACTCAAAGATAATACAGCATTACCAAATGTAATCTGATCACATATAAAAGAAAATGATGAAAGAAAAAATTATCCACCTAATTGCCCAAAGCAGTATAAACATATCAGAAATACAGAATATTGAACTCACTACACTACGCAGTTTAAATACCAATATGAGTAGGACTAACAAATCACAACGCTATCATACGCAGTTCATATGATCACAAATTTAGAGAAAGGGAAAGAGAGCAACACATGGGCCTAACATTTATCAAATATTGTCACACGCAGCACACCATACTCATGAATGCACATTTAATGATGAATATTAACTGTAACTCACTTACTACTGCCTGGAAAGGCGAAGGTCGCTGCTCCAGGATGGCAATTGTAAGGGAGGGTTGGGCAGCTATTGACAGCATCATGTGTGATGTCCATTCCTGTAGAAATTATCTGCTAACCTCATTTTGTACAGCAACATTAAGCTCCCTCAGGCCATGAAACAAACAGTGAGCGCCCCATGACAATTCAACCTACTCATATCTTAAGGTAAAGTTAACAGGGAGATAGCTGTGGCCACCCTTACATGAATATGATATACAAACTTTTCACATTTTATGAAACCCAATCAGCAAAAATTTATCCTTACATCTACATGGTGTGTCAATATGTGGTAAATAATGAGTAACAGACCAATTAGAATAATAAAGGATATCACATAACAACCTAAGGTAATACATTAGAGCACATATAACTCTAACAGCTCACACTACATTTATCTGATTCCATCACAGTCTTTAGTGACTGGCGTGACATAAAATTCTGTTTACATTGGTCACTCCTATAGTAGGGCTTGATATTTTCCACATGATGTTTCCCTTCATAGTTGACAGAACTCAATATTTCCCGTTCCACTGTATTTGGTCCCTCAATGCCAATGATTTTATATGGTCCCTTATATTCTAAGTTGAATTTTTTTATTTCATCTGTTATCTTACTCGATTTTGCATGTGTCTTAATCAACACCAAATCACCCTCTTTGTATGAGATTGGATGAACAATTATATCATGACGCCGTTTTCTTTGATTCGCCTTAGGTTCAAGAGTCTACATTGCTAATTGTATTTTATCATCCATGGTCATAGCGGTCTTGGTGACATCATGAATGAGTTCAGTAAATACCAACTCTGGTTCCTGGTTTAACAACAGCTCACAAGGTGCAAAACCTGTGGACCTATGCGACATTCTGTTAAGTACATCCTCAAAATCGTTCAAATAGTCCCTCCAGTGGCTATGTTTGTGATGACATTAGGTTCTGCACAAATGGTTAAACTCCTTCATGACCCATACTGCTGGATTTGAGGCTGGTCTATATTTTGCAATTAAGACTTGTTCAATGTTATTTTGATGTAGCAGCTCCTTCCACTCTTTGGAGATAAATTGTGGACCATTGTCTGTAAGTATGTTCTTTGGTTTACAAACATTGATAAAATAGTCATCAACCAACGTCTTCACCATCATCTTGCTAATCTCCTCATTCACAGCTTCACATTTGGCTTGTGGAATAACACATGGCCTTGCAAAGAAGGGTTCATTCTCCTTCACCTCTAGCTTGCATTCTGCTGCCTTGATTACTCCAGGCTCATCTGCAAAAGCCTGAATGCGCCCCCTCAAAACATCTGCAAGAGCTTTGATTTCCTTACGCCCATCCTGTTGTAGCAAGGCTAACTTCTTCTTAAGCACTCTCTCACAGTCTTTCACTCTAATCTGATGTTCCCATCTCCACTGCCTTTTATTGAAGCCTGCAGTGTCATCTTTGTATACATGTTGTGGTACAGCTTTTCACTCCATGCCAATTTGAATCTTACCCAATCCTATTACTTCATATGCCTTCATGGTACCCTTGAATGCAATAACCTCCTCTTCTCCTTTATTAACTATCCTCACATTCCCATTTCTAAAATCTAAGTAGACTTGCTGGTTTGCTAACCACTATACACCAAATATCAAAGGCAATGTCTTTCCAGGCACAACCAGTGCTGAAAAATTGTAAGTCTTCTCATTAAACTTTAATGTAATCAGGATTTGCTCCTTTACACTTTTACCTTTTGTACCAACAGCACCCACAATGGGCACACCATTTACAGGAAAAGTCGGTATTTCTCTACTTTGTTCCAACCATGCTGTATACAACCTTTGTGACACTACATTAACTGGACTTCCTGAATCTAGAAGAATGTCATTTTACATTGAAAATTTCTCCCTCTACAACTGGTTGCACAGCTTCCTCCAGAACATCAGCATCTTCCTTTAGCAAGTCAGTTAAGACTTCATCCCTTTGTTCCAATGTTCGTATGGTCAGCACTCTTGACACTCTACTTCTGTCAGCCACGAAATCCTCTACCAGCTTTACTGCACATTGCTTGTGCAAAGCTCTATCAAGTGGCTTCCCTTTCCTTGTGCTTCCATCACTCCTTACACTCACATCCCAAAGGTGCACATTTGCACATCTTTCTGTAAGTCTCTTTTCACTCTGATAACTCTCATCACTTTCTTGGCTTAACGGCAATGTTGTCATTGAAGATCCCATATCAGAATGCATTTTCACACCTTCACTCCTATTTGTATAGTCATTGTTCTCAACATCACATGTGACCTCATACACACTATAATCCTTATGATCTTCTAAAAGACGTACACAGTCACCATCTTCACACCAACCATACCTCCCTTCTTCTGAAACATATCGGCTAATGTGAGTGGGTTGATAGTCTTTCATGGTACCAGAACAATTTTCATTGGCAGCACACAACCCTTTTGCAGTGCTATCTTCCTCATAACTAACAATTTCATCAAAATCCTCATGCATACTCTTTTGTGTACATATTCCTCCATCTCTTCTCGTTTATCTAGCGTCATACTCTGTATCTGACCATCATACATTTTAGCAAACTCCGCCATCCGTGATTCTCGACCTGCTAACCCATCACTACTTAGAGCATCATCTCCCTTTAACTGTTGCAGATCTTTTCCTTGGCATTTAGTCTCCTCTGCTTCTCCATTTTGAATATTAGTAAACTGTACATAATTTACATGAGCCACATTTAAGAATGCCGTCCTAAACCTTTCATGTATCTTACGTTCTCATCCAACTCTTAATCCCCATGTGCCTGCTTCTGCTTCCATATATGACACCACAAATCTAATTTGTCTCTGTTCACCCTATAGTACTGGTAATACATCCTCAAACTGATCCAAGGGATCATGGGGATGCCAATTCCCATTACGGCTGATTTTTTGAAAGTCTCCATAACATTTTGCACTCCTACAGAACTGTTGTTAGTTACAACATTATAACGTAATAGTGCCCTAACCTTGGCTTCCACCCGTTCCCCTATTTCTTGCCTCATGGTTCCTATGTCAGCACTTACAATATTTACCCGCTTCACACATCGCCCTTGTTCCAACTCCAACTGTGAAACGTTTTCATCCAGCTTTTTCACTTAGTTCATCTAATTTTTTATCTTCTTCTTAACATCAGTCACTTGATTAGTAATCTTCTTATGCCATTGCTCCGTTTCTTCCATTTTGTATACTGGCACTTACCGATTCTGCGTCCATCCACCTTTCGCATTCCTCCTCTGCCTTACGTTTTTCATCTCTAAGTTCATCTGTCACTTGATTCAACTTTTCATCTTGCTTCTGGAGTTTATCATGATACCATTTCAATTCTGCATTGAAATTTTCGCGGGCCCTTTTGACCACCTCTATCAGGAATCTTTGAGTTTTAGTACTCCGTTCCATCTCTTTCTTAATCGCTCATTGGATGTTTTAAGTTGCTTAATCAGCTCATTAGTTTGTTTATTAGATGCCTCAATTTTCTTAGTAGACACCAAAAGCTCTCGCAATAGGCCATACAAGTTTAAATTTTGAACTTGTTGTTCTCGTTTGGCTGCATCCGAATCTGAAAACAGATCTGCTCTAGAATTCCCTACATGTTCTACCATGGTAGCATGAGCAAAACTATAATCAACTGATGCCTCATTCTTTCATCTCATTTTCACTATACAGTGATGCTGGTAAAACGGACTCATTTAACACCCCATCATTAACCACTTCCATCTTTACCTTGTTTACATCTATTTCCTCAGGTTCAGTGACATCGTGGTATCAGATTCACCCACTTCCATCTTTACCTTGTTTACATCTATTTCCTCAGGTTCAGTGACATCGTGGTATCAGATACCATTGTCATCTATTTTCAGCTTTATCCCCTTTACATTATCCTTCAGATGTTCCTCATTAAACGTCCTTGAGATACCGTCGATACTGGCATCTATTTCCCTTGCTACTTCTATAAAACAAATTGGTACCTTTCGTAACTCTAATTTATCTGCCAGAGCCTATTCAAACATATAACAATAACACAACTCAATAGCACCTACTGGGTACGCTACTGTTGTTAGTTTCGTTACGTACGCATCGCGACACTTACGCCTGCTATTACTGTGTGTCTGCTGCGTGTTGCTGTAGTGCTGTCAGCGCTGCTGCTATTCCACGCGGCCAAGATGACGCGAAGCAATGCGGCGCGTGACGCTCCATTGTCTCGATCTCCACGCCTCAGTGCGAGACTACGCCGAACTGCTATGATCTCTGATGCTTGGTTCCGCCGTTAACGGAGATGAGACGCTGCTGCAACTTGCGATATTCCGTTGTCTCCGCGTCAACTCTTCCGTAGCGCCGAACCGCGAACGATGGTTGAATTACACACCTTCCACTATTTGCATCAATGGTAGGGTTACAACGCGACTCACGTTGCTCTGCTGTGTTGACGTCAGCTCTTCAGTGGCGCCGCAGTACCACCGACAACTGAACGGGAGTACCTTCACTTGTCAACATCCAGCTTCAGTCGGTGGTGGGGTATAGTACGGTTCACGACGCTCAGTTGTTCACATGTCAGCTCATTGTGGTACTGCTGTATGCAGTATTACCAACTGCCAGCATTGTCACTTGTTTGACTGCTGTCGTGGGAAGTTGATATAGTTCATTGCCAGTTCTCTGTCCTCCCATTCTTTGCACTGCACTGCCGTAATACTATCTTGTATGGTATTACTGCGCATTCCCATTTTTGTTCGGCACACACAAACGCAAGTGTGCCATCAATGCCAATTGAATATTAAATTAGTTTTCAGTTACTGCAATCGGCACTCCTACCCGAAGATTGCCAAGTCCTGAAACGCAGTCGCCATCTAAGCGAATGGGGGAGGGTGGGGTTATAGTTTCGTCTGTATTTGGTATTCCTACCAACTCACCTCGAAAATCCAATCGCCATTCGCTTCTCCCCTTGCAGTCTAGGAGCAGCAGCTTGAGTACGGTATTGCTGTAATAAATGATGACTAACAAGGGGAATGAAGGAGTGACAATTACTAAAATTTAAGTTTCAGCCTAGTATAATCCATTGAGGTATTTTTTAATACTTGCACTACACAGGGCTGCACTGTTACACTGTTCGCAAAGTAGCAAATATTTGATGCACTAATATATACAGTAACACTACACCACAATACATCATCCCACGCTGCAATCGAGATGCGGCATTCGTGGCAATGTAGGTAATCCAAGTTTCATTTAGCGGCGTGGCTGACACGCTCGCGGCATCTAATCATGTTCTCGCGATTGTTCTCGTGGTTTTTGACTTCGCGAACCGCGGATTACGTCTCTTGAGGTACACAAATGATTACACAGCATCAAAAACGTTTATAGTCACAAAATTTACTTGTTCTCTTAGCCTGGTTCCTTAACATCTTCACACGAAACACACGGTTAAACACCTCCACGTGTCTCCCTCGCTCGTTCTGACGAGAAAAAACGAAGAAGCGACCATAGCGCTGTCATCATAATCGATATCAGTGCTGCTCGATACAAGCTTACATGCCCAACAAAAGCAATGAATTAGTTTCTGCAATTGGTAGAAATACGTTTCGAACGAAATGTTGAAAATTATTTTTTCCCATTTTCCAGATTTTGATACGTCGATTACAAGATTTTTGCTACTAAACAGTGCACTTTTTATTTTTGGTCCTAATTTGCCTTGCGGTTCTTGCAGACTGATATACAGCTGCGGGTATGTAAACCACACATACCTGTCACTGGCATTATTGTATATGAATGTATATGAGTTGTTTGGACAACCGACTCCGTCTTTTTTTCACCCTGGAATGATAAAGTGCGGTGTGCACGCAGTTCTTTCACGAAACTTGACTGATCAGCGTTGTCCGCCCCCGGTAGCTGAATGGTCAGCGTGACGGATTGTCAACCCTCCGGGCCTGGGTCAGGGAATTATCTCCGCCCAGAGACTGGGTGTTGTTCTGTCATCATCATCATCATCATCCTTTCATCCTCCATCGACTGCAGGTCGCCGAACTGGCGTCACATTGAAAGACCGGCAGCCGGCGAACGGTCTGCCCGAAGGGTGGCCCTAGCGGTACGATTAAATTAAAAAAATTGATCAGCGTTGAAGACAGCAGTTGCGGGGATGACAGCAAGTTTTGTTTTACGTCAGATATGTATTTGTCTATAGCATTGTCTATCACTGGCAGCTGCTATACACGTTTACGTCGTGGAGAGTTCGTAATTTTGCGACCTTCTATTCTGTACGATTTCTTGAACTTGCGTAACATGGAATTTAGCAACGTTCATGTCGGATGCAGGCCCCATTTCATGTGTCTCCGTCGGTAACGGTTCATACCCTCTCACGAACAGTTCTAAATCTTTCGAACAGTTTTTCATTCAGATGGTTTCGTGTTTCCGTTTGACGCATATTTCTTACTCCATGTAATTCATTCTTCCATTTCTACAGTTAATGCTCCGATTTTGCGAAACGAAAGCGCTTTTCGGCACTGATAACTTCAAGAGTTTTTTCCCTCTTTCGTTTAACCAGTATTTCACTGCTTTTCTGCTTTTTCTTTGTCGCTGAAAGCTGTTGCAGTTCGTGTTTTTTTTTATTTTTTTTGGTTAGGAAGGTACTCTTCTTCTGAACTGTCCACAATTTGAATGCCAAGGAAATCAATTAACAAATGACACATATGTGATTTCGGCTGGGGAACCACGTTCTTCATATTTCATCATTGCTAAATTGAGAGCGTTAATTGGATTCCACATCACTGTGAAACTGGAATAAAAAAAAAGGTACTATTAGCTGACATGCCTTACGAAAGCACAATAAATATTAATTCAGCTGTATCTGTATTTACAGTACTTACCAATACTGCAAAGAGTAACTGATAATTTGTAATAGATGTTACTTGAGTGGCTAATTCGAGAGAATAGTAACTGCGTACTGTAGTGTCAGAGAAACTATCAACGAACGGTAACTTGAAACGTCGTTTACAACTTACGATCGGGTTGTGTCGTGTTTCCTGTTGACAAATGTACCGCCGAACTATGCTCTGTGTGTGTGTGTGTGTGTGTGTGTGTGTGTGTGTCCCTAGTTGCTCATGCGCAGTTGTTACAGCGCCAGTAAGGGTGTACATTTCTGCCCCGCCTGGCACGCTACGAATTTGGCAATTTTCAGATTTTTTTTTTTTTTTAATACTTGCAGTGCATCTTAGCAGCTTGACAGTGCATATCTTTCCTTGTTTTCTTTCTGTGAAGAAAGTTTCAGGGTAGGTTTCGACAAGTCTTATTGGACCATTCCCGTGTAAGATAAATTGCTCAAGCTTCGTCCGACTCCCGATAGAAATTCTACTTTTGGGGTTCCGTACCTCACTCGGTGCAAGCGGAACCCTCATAGGATCATTTTGTTGTCAGTCAGTCTGCTTGTCTGTCTGTCTGTCCGTTAAGATTTCTTCTCTCAGGAATGGATAGAAGTATCAAGTTGAAATTTATGTCACTTAGTAAGATCTACCGTCCCTTGGTGGTTTAAATAAGTTAAGCTTGTAAGTCAATGTATCCAAAAGACAGGACTCAAAAGATATGGCGATTAATGTCACACGTCTCAAAATCACTCATTAAAACATATGGGGTACTTCACTTCCCCATGTTCTAGAATCATGAAATTTGGCGAGTTACCACAGTACAAATAAAGGAAAAAATAATGACATTGTTAATTTCTAATTATATCACACGAAGAGAATATTTTTCCCGTCATTTTTTATCTGACTTAAAAATTAAAATTAAAACACGCTCGAAAGTCTTGGATTTCCCGGGTTCGATATCTTATCAATATCACTGTCGGTAACAGGCAAAAACTGAACAGATTCTCGATTCCCGCGGTATATGAACCGCCTATCATTAAGTGTGTACTTAAGCCTCAGCGCACGACTCTTACTTTCACCTGGCCAGTCTTTTTCTAAACTCTCAGCTGTCTGGAGCTCCCACTTCCGTCAATTTCATTTCTAGCCAAAGTTCTGTAGCGTAACACCATGAATGTGTACGGAGTCGGTGACGAAACTAAGCGCAGTCCTCTTGTAAGTGCTGTACTGCACTGACCATTCTGGTTTCAGATTTCTACGTGGTTCTGGTTACGACATGACAATTCTAACGCACTGGTAACTCCATACCCTCTTCTCCACTATATAAACTTATTGTGCAGCGAATGATTAATAAATCACTAAACAAATAATCAGATGTGTGTGTTATTCTTAATCTAAAACTATTTTGCAAAGTAGAATATTTTCAGATCACAATTTTTCACGAGCTTGAACATAGCAATGAAGATAACTTGGAATGTTTTGTTCTTTTCAAATCCTACAGCATGTTCCCACAGTCATTGCTGCATGGCAACGTTTCCTATTTTTAAGAGAAGATAAAGAGGAAACTTTTTATCCTGATTCACCATGCGACTCGATGCAGCCGACCCTATCGTACTTTTTCTAATGTTATTTCCTATATTTATGAACTTTGTGAACTAAATATAAATACTCTGTAACCACTGATATGAAAAGTGCTCTAGCATAGAAGACTAACTTCGAAGAAATTCGAGGCCAAATTTTAACTAACGTCGGACTTTTATTTAATCAAATGGAAATATTTACATCGACGAGTGTTCTTGAGCAAGTCACTTCTGTGTGAAGTACAGCAGACAATCTACTCCGTCCCTTGGTGTATCTTTCACAGCGGAGCTTCTATTTTTCAGTCCCGCTTCCTGAGGACGCTTAGGAAAAGTGTACACGGGAAATTGAAACTTTTCAAGGGAAAGTCCACCCCGGTACGGAGGCAGCAAATACGGCAGTCGGAATCGACGAGGGAGCAAAAGAAAATAAGAAATTAAAAAAAATGTGTACACAAAGAGCCATAGAGCCGAATGCAAAAGAGCGGCAATTTATTTGCGGGCAGTATCAGAGAGCAGAGGAAATAACGGGCCTGCCAGACACGAGAGCAGGTGTTTCCTGTCGGCGCGCCTCGAGAACTTTTCAATTAAGTCTGGAGGCGCAGATAGAGTGGGTGAGGAGGGGGGGGGGGGAGGGGGGCGGTGCGTGACCCGCATCCTCCACCTCCGCAAGTTGGGCCTCGCCGCCCATCGCCCGGCCTCCCCTGAGCCGTAACAAATGTGATTGACTTGGCTTCGCGGCGCCAGCTGCCCGTAATTTGGGAGTGTCTTTCAGCGAGCACTCCGTTCTCTGTCCTGCCAGGTGAAACTCGCCAACTTCTCGCCGGAGAACAAACACTCTTTGCACGGTAGCTCCCAGAAGCACGTATCGATTGGACTGTGTCCCTCGACCGGGGGCTAATCCGGTGAAACGGTTCGCCACTTGGACGAGGTGTCAAGGCCGGTGCGCTGTTGAGGTCGAGGGGTCCATGACCCGCCCAAAGAAACGCACCCAGCGAGCACCTGTTCTCGGTCTCCAAGTTGGATGTAACTTACGCACTGCCTGAAATCCTCACCCTACGACTGGTGGTGTGACGCTAATAATCACAAACACGTCATAAAAACGCAGCAATAGCAGAGGATAGATAATAATCTAGTTTCAAAAAAATGCCTTATCCTTCAAACTTCATGAATGTTCTTGTTTCTACAGGATAATTAAAACTGTCAGGATCGCAAGCAAATCCATGAAGAACTACGCATTGCTGAAATCTGGTTTCGGAGGACAGAGCGGATCAGGTTGTGAAAAGGGGCCAAGGTCAATTACTGTTAGATATAGAACACACACAAATTTATTCCTCAAACCAATGCACAGTTTTCTCTTTAAAACAACAAAGATCAATTCACGGCTGAGGGCCCAAGTAACTTCTCCAGAATGAGTTTAATGACTGCTTTTAAAACACCAGGATTTAGAGCAACGGCTGAAGGCCTTACTTAAGTAAAATTACAATATCTTCTCGGCTAAAGGCCGAAATAATATTTCAGATCAGGTAAGGGAATTCTTTAAAATCAAAGCGTTTTTAGATTCCGGCTAAAGACCATATTGAGGAAAATTCAATTTAATTCTTCGGCTGAAAGCCCAATTTAAAAAAATTTCTCTACATAATAAAAAAGAGACTTTAAAGATAAGCGCGATAAGTGCGATAGAAAAACATCTTAAGAAAACTTGAAGTATCTTGTCGGCTGAAGGCCCAAGCAATTACTCAAGAATATTTAAAGACAACCTTAAGATAACCATTTGCAGAACGCGGCTGAAAACCCTTTCAAGAATTCAAAATAATTAAGGAGAAACCTTACAGACAAGGATTTACATATTAAAGCCACAGATTCTGAAACAAACGCGGCTGAAGACCTAAATACAAGGCAACAAGAATTTTAAATGAAACACGGCTGAAGGCCTAATCTTAAGGTTGTTATGAAGTTCGGCTGAAGGGCATATACTATACATAAAACAGCCAATATTAATACATGGCTGAAGGCCTGCCACAGTACTTGTGACGAAATAAAATGACAATCACAAACAGCAAACAGTGGTGCTCAGAAGTGTTCCAAGGGTCGGCCTAAACCACAGTTTAGGTGAGGCAGACAGCCAAGCGTAACACTAAACAATCGGGTTGCAGCACGATCTACGGACGGCTGACGAACCAACCAGCCACCTAATCAATTCCCTTCCACCCAACCAACAGCACGACAACCAAAGGTACCAGCGAAGACTAGGATCGCAGCAGGATTATGTCTTAACAATTGGCATATAAACACAGTCAAGGCAGAATAAACACTCAAAGAGAAAAAGAGAACAACACCAAGCTGTCGAATTACGCGCCGTGCCGGACAGCATCAACACGGCGAGGAAAACACACTGCCGCAATACTACGCTAACGACCAGGGCAGGTAACCGGAACGTTAAAGACCACAAGGCAGAAGATACCGCTGGTGCACTTCAGTAATATATTATAATCACTTCAAAGGTCAAACACCTTCCAAGGAGATGGCTGCAAAATTTTGCCGACTCCAACACACCATCACATTGCTGCTTGCGGGGACAGCCCAGGATGCAACAACCGTCAATCAACGAAGAGATGTCACAACGGTTGAGCTTCCACGACAGGGTCACTGATTACTCAAATCCAGTATCCAGGTGTGGTGGGCGACGAACTCAGCAGTTCTCGCAGCTAGTGCCACACAACTCCAACCGCATGTGCACGCCGCCAGAGGCTCCGGCCTGATCACACGCTGCAGAGACTTCCTTGCTGCTCCGCCGCAGCCGACAAACTGCCACACACACCATGACACGGAAACATAGCTGCCACACCAAAGAAGTTGCGTCAGTACTAGTATCGATAAACGGTGATGCTGCCACTGATGGAGGCAAGTGAGCAACTCGTTCTGAATGTAAGTGAAGGAGGAATAAGACGCCACTCGATGGTGACAAAATTCCCAAAAGGAAAAACGGGATTAAGGCGAGCCGACCACGGCTCAATTGCCTTTTTAGGTACACTTATTAAAGCATCCAAAATAAAGAAGAATGAAGAATTGATGCTGCAAAGTAAGTGTTGATGAGGTGGAGATCTTGTACTCAACACTTACTTTATTTGCAATAGCAATGCTTAACACGGTGTCGTAGTATCTAGTGTCTAAAAACCGTATTTACCCTCATTCACAAGTTAACTACAGTTTCTTACAATTTTGCCCGTGAATCTGATTGCGCCTTCTGCCTTCTGCAGATAAATTCACGTTGTCATTCCATCTTAAATCGTCTTCCGGGTACCGATTCTGGTTTATTTAACATGTTGTAGAGCTCATCCGTAGTGATATAGTAAGCCGTGGCATATCAGAAAGCTTAACCAATGGTAAATATTCGGTAGCACATGGCCCATTCGAATTCGTAGATATTTCACGCTACTGGTAGACGACGCAATTGTCCCGTCGTTAGAAAATTGTTCTAAATTGCAGCAAGACTTGCAGAAGATCAACTACTGCTATAACACGTTGCATGCCAACCTTAAAATAAACAATTATAACGTTGTGGAGATTAAAATAGCTGACAGAGTTTGATTACACGATCAACTGAAGTTTTATTTCAATAGGGGTACAAGTCCATTTTGGTTCATTTTGAGATACAGAGTCCTAAAGTTAAATGAGCCCTGAAAAATCTGCAGTTGTGATACAAGAAATATTCAAGCATATTGCTTCCTACTGGAGATGAACCTTTCTTTCTGTTTGTTTGGGTCATTAATGTTAGAAGCATTACAGGCAGAAAAGTGTAGGTAATGGACTTGTACCGCTATTGAAATGAGCCCTTCAACTATCCTAATACTAATCTTTCACAGTCGTCGACTGTCTAAGATCAGCTTTCCAAACGACTTAAGGTGGACTGATTGAACCGTGCCGGCACAGATTGATAGAGGTTGTCTTTTATCTGTGCCAGTTACCTAGCAACTGGAGCAGTCGCATAAGACCAGAGCGCGGGAGCGGTCCGCCTGCCGGCTTTTACAGGGTTTGCTGCAGACCCTGACGATTTATTCTGTTTTGGAGTGCGGCCTGCAGTGGACAAGTGCGAGGCGGAGCGTACCCACGCCATGGCTCATGGGCCGTCTGGACTAGCAGGCGCAAGGCGACGCGCTGGCCGGACTGTATTCTGCGAGGACACGTGGCGGCCCGAGAGCAGGGACGAAGGACAAACGTAGGCTGGGCGGACTAAGGAACTTGCTGCTGCCTGCTACATCTCACGTGACGACTGCCCTCTCTAAGGAATTAGAATCAGAGATAACGTTTCTGAACATTCTCTTTCAGCATCTTCCTGTTCTGGAAACAGTGCCAGATGTTCTTATCAAAGTGATCTTGCCTAGTGTTGCTCGGTTACCAAGTTTCAGCAACTTCTGGAAAGATAGTGCAGTACTGTTTCTGACATTAGAGTAGGTTTGAGCCACAGACTTTTTATTCTTTTCTTGTCTTAATAGGGGCCTTTTGGTCTAGGGTTTGACTGATGCCTGTTCTACAATGACAGTAAACTTTTGAATTTCACATTCTGCTCTGTTCTTTCTGTGGCTTAATCGCCATGTTCGTTTTATTAAGATCGATAATTTTATTAATGCTGTTAATCTCTTGTTAATATTTTAAAAATTTCAGATCTGTTACTTCTGGGGTTTCAATATTCATGAAGGTACATGACCTTCTTCTTGCTAAACTTATTAAGTAGTTTTTTGAATGTTACAGTATGGCCAGTTACTGCTGAACTTAGTGAGGCATTCTGGCAGAGTGCATGTCCATTGTTTGGGGCTGGCTCCTGGTTGGATGGCCAGAATTCAACGTGCTGTAAACAAGTATTTCGTGCCTGTATGACACATAGTTTGTCTTGTTTTCCTTTTTATTGTAAACCTTTTGGTGATACAGTGGGTGTCACCAAATGTATTGGGTGTAGGTAGAAGGCGCTGTATTAAAACTTGGTGAGAACATTCCAAGTGATTTATTGTTTCCAACTACAGTGCCCTCGTTCCTCTTGGCCTGCATCACAGGGCCCCGCAATGCTGAAGAAGTACCCCAGCGGCCTGTGCAACACAATGCTGTGTCGTGCCAGCCTTGGACAGCTGCGGAACTGTGATGGCGTCAGGATGAGCCGACAGTTGGCTCAGCGGTCTGTGTCCCTGCCGACTCAGCGCTACTCGGTGTGAGCCACAGGCGGTCAGCTGCTTCTTCTTCTTCTTTTCGGCGTGGCTGAGATCGCACCGACGACAAGCGCCCGTGATCCGGGGTCCGACTCTGCGGCCGGCCGCGGTGGTCTAGCGGTTCTAGGCGCTCAGTCCGGAACCGCGCGACTGCTACGGTCGCAGGTTCGAATCCTGCCTCGGGCATGGATGTGTGTGATGTCCTTAGGTTAGTTAGGTTTAAGTGGTTCTAAGTTCTACGGGACTGATGACCAGAGCAGTTAAGTCCCATAGTGCTCAGAGCCATTTGAACCATTTGAACCGACTCTGCGGCCCTCGCCTCGGGGTGCCTCTGGTGTGTGTTAGAAGCCAGGACGACTGCCTGCGGTAACGAGCTGTGGAGTGACCCACCACTGGCTGGCTGGCTACAGAGACGCGTCGGCCTCGGGGGATCGAACCAACAACCTGCCGTGGACTCTAATGCTGGTGCCCCAACTGCTGGTGTGTGTAGTCGGTGGTGTGACACCCCCCACCGTCCAGGAGAGCTGCCACACTTGAATGAATCTCGGTAAAAAACGGCACCTATTTATACTCGACTGTGTGCCTCTATTTTGCCAAGCGCGAGGCTTCGCGTCACATACTCATAACATGCTTGGTTGGCCAGTGCGCCCCTTCTGCCTGCGGCTTGCGACATGCAAAACAGCTATGTATAACCTTTCAGCAATTTGAAGGCCCTTTGGTGTCTATTCTACTTCGCAACTGTTGGTATGCATAGCTCACTGCAATCCGGCCTGCACCTGGCTATAACTTGTGCTCAGAATATCGCACAAAACTAACTTTCCCTATCCTAAACTGTGGTACCGCTACATTATTCTTCTCTTCGGAAAGACCCGGTCCCCCGGTCGACCCTTAACTAGCTCTTAACTTGTTTGGATCGCCACCTACGGCATATTTCCTTACTACTTGAAAACTGAAACGTGGTCTAGTGCCCTTCTAAAACCATGACATGAAACAAAACGTAAAAATTCCTTACTGAACGAACACTGCCGATCAACCCCTTACCTACTCGTCTCACGCCCTCGGTATCCAATCCACTGGGACTACCCTTGGTTCCCTTTTAGAATTAGCTCTCCACCTGATCAGAAAGAAAACAACGCATAACAGAGTTAAGGCTGTGATGACACTTGGCACAGAGGTCCTCTAAATGATCGTTATTTGCCATTGCCTTTCACTACACTGAGCGACATGTTGAACGAGCTGTTCAGCTGATATGCGCCCCTCTTGCTCTAAAATGATCTGGTTTACGGGTCTCAACAGACCTGGCTCCAGAGTTTGATTTAATAAGGTCATATTCTGCCTTGGCAAAAACTCTAAAGTGGCTTCTGGCCAGTACAGCTGTGGTTGCGTAACATTCAATTGTGTGACTCCTGAAATTGACGCTGGCAGGTCCTATTATGTTACACTTAGTTCTATTGATTGAAATTCCGCTCCCCTCGAGCTCTATACGTTTCGCTTCTGCAAATACTCCCCGCTCAAAACAACTTGCTACTACTACCATATTGTCGTAGGTGGAGAAGATCCAATGCATCCCGACCTCTTGCAAGCTCAATTTTGGCTCCTCGATGCCCATTGGACAGTCTATTCCTTTTCCACTGACTAAAAATAACTGCACTGTGCACGCGTCCCAAATTTGTAGCTTCACAGATTTTCCTCCAACATTCACTATTTCCGATTCAAACTCAACACCGATTGTGTGACTACTTTCATCCTTAAAAAAAATGGCTCAAATGGCTCTGAGCACTATGGGACTTAACTTCTGTGGTTATCAGTCCCCTAGAACTTAGAACTACTTAAACCTAACTAACCTAAGGACTTCACACACATCCATGCCAGAGGCAGGATTCGAACCTGCGACCGTAGCGGTCACGCGGTTCCAGACTGAAGCGCCTTTAACCGCACGGCTACACCGGCAGGCTCTTTCATCCTTAAATTTACATTATATGAACTGGTGCAATAGACACGACTTTCCTGACCCAGCCCTGTAGATAACAAAAGATTTAAACAAGTAATCATACGACTCTGACATCGTTCAATGCATATTTATTACGGCTTTGCCGCAAAATTTACTCCGACGCATTTATTTCTCCAGAACTGCGTTTGATTTCTCCTTCAACAACACTCGACATACGTCAGACGCTACACTTCCCTTTACAGTAAGCTGAGGACAGGGATCACCATCACCCTTCCTCCGTCTTCGAAAGGACTGCTGTCCCTAGCAGGCTATATTCGAAAATACATACAACGTATGAAAATACAATGCCTAATTAATCTGTGCAAACCCAATGACACGTAACAAGAAAACAAAAAAAAAACTGCAAATACTCTACTACTTTCTGGATCGGTACTTCATTCTGTACTCTATCTTCCTGGTTTTCTCTGTGCTTAGCACCCCTCTTCAATCTCTCTTTCTTCCTCCTTCCTTCCTGTGACACACCTGGAATCACATCCGGACAACCTTTAAATGGCCGTAACCCCTTGATGTGTACTATCGTCGTTCTAATTGGCAGCTGAAGCTTAACATTAACGAGAGATGTGGCTTCAACAACTTGGTATGGCCCTTCACACCTCTTGAGGAACTTCTTCGTTTTCCCCCTTTGTGTGTAGGGGCTGGACAGCATTACCCATTGCCCCACTCTATTCTGCGGTAAACTTCCTTTCCGCTTCAATGCGTCTTCCTGCCTTTCCAAAGCCTTCGTATTCGCCTTTTGTACCCGTATCCAAACATCTCGAATTGTTCTCGCGAACTGACGTACTGATTCACCAGTCCTTCCTTTCTGTCAAATGGTGACGGCATTTTTCGCCCCTACTCTACCTCATATGGAGACGAACCGGTATTTGTATGGACTTTTGCATTGTGTGCGCATACAATATGCTTCAAATGCTCGTCCCACTGATGGTGATGAGAATCTACACAAAAACTCGGCACCTTCCCGACTGTTCTGTGTACCCATTCTGTCCTTCCGTTGGCCTGTGGATGCAATGCGCTCGTCCTCAACTTCATTACGTTCAACAATTTACACAGTTTCTTTATTAAATCAGACATGAAGTTGGTCCCTTGGTCAGTAATTATTGTCTCTGGTACACCAAACTTCAAAATCCAATAGTTTACTATCACTTGCGTGACCATTGCTGCCTGTTGATTTGGCATAGCCACCATCCCCACATACCTCGAAAAATGATCTATTGTTGTCAAAATGAATCTTTTCCCTGACGGTGGTCGCCTAAAAGGTCCTACGTCATCGATCCCCGGCAAAGAGAATGGATATGTTGCTTCCGGTAATCGTTGTAGCTGTATCCGTTTCCGACTTAAATCTGCTCTCTGTGCACTTGGTATACAATTCTTGACATACTGATCCACATCTACTTTCCTACCTCTCCACCAATACCTCTCCGCTACTATCCTATTCGCCGCACTACACCCTCCATTACCAGATAACACGTGATCATGTGCTTCCTTTAAAACCTCATCCCTCAACTTCGCTGGCACTGCTATCCTTGGCCCTGACTTCGTTTCCCTGCACAGAAGACCGTCGTACATGTTAAATTTTGGTTGTGTCCGATACAATTTACAATCGTTGTCAGCGTCCTGTAATTCTTGCCATACCGCCAGGTCATAACTTATGACTTCTACTTTTGCCACTTACTATTTAGTGCATCCGCATTACAGTGCTTCTTCCCAGGCTTGTGCACCACCTCGTAGTTGAATTCACTAAGCCTCACAGCCCATCGAGCGAGCCTTCAACCCCCACAACCACTTCAACGCAGCATGATCTATCACTATCCGAAATCTTCTCCAATATAAATAAAATTTAGAATATGTGATTCCATAGATTACGTTAAGCATCTCTGCAGTGGCTGTATAGAGTACTATCAAGCGTGTGGAGAAATAGTACAATACCTGACGATTGGCGAACAGGAGACATTGTTCCCATTTTCAAGAAAGGCAATAAAATACTGTAAAAACTACAGAGGAATAACTTTTATAAGTCATACAGCCAAGATTTTTTAAAGAAGTTTACTAAATCTAATAAGTGAAAAGATAGAAAAGGATCTGAGTGAATAACAGCATGGGTTTAGGAAAGGAAGAAGCACGATCGACCATATATTTTCTATCCGTCAACAGATAGAAAAAAGTTGGGAGTATAACAAAAGGGTGATAATTGTTTTTATAGACATAGAAGTGGCATATGACTCAGTTAACAGGGAAAGACTGTGGGAAGAAATGAAGAAGATAGATATAGAAGATGGGATAAAGACAATGTACAGAGGATACAATTGTAGAACACCATTGGCGAACTCTGAATGCTTCGAAATAAGACAAGTACTTATGCAAGGAAGTATTCCATCTCCTGCACTTTTTAATATTGTGATGGAGCGAATGAATAGGGCAGTTACAGATATAGTAAAAGAAAAAGACAAAAAGATGATTTTTGCAGATGATATGGTAATTTGAGGCGATAAAGAGGTAGATGTACAGCTACAGCTTGATGCGTGGAAGGATATAATGAAAAGGTATGGATTAAAAATACATAAACATAAGAGTGAAGTAATGGTATTTGGAAGAGAGAAAGGGATCAACGGAAATATTACCTTCAATGGAGAACTCCACAAAGTGGTAGAAAGTTTCACTTATTTAAGGTGTGAAATATCTAGGGACGTAACAATAACTAACGAAATTAATAGGAGGTTACAGAAGGGAGGCAATTTCTACTAAACAATAAAACACCTGATTTGGAATAAGGAAGTTTCAGAAAAAGCAAAACTCCTTACGTATAAGAATTATTACTTCCCTATTGTCACCTATGGTGGAGAAACGTGGACAATGACAGAAAGGGACTGGAGCAGACTGCAAGCAGGGGAAATGAAATTTCTCGGAGCAGTTAAGGGAAAAACAAGAATGGACATAGTAAGGAATGTAGAGATTAGAAAGGACTTTAAACAAGAAAGTATGAGAGAAGAAATTAAAAAAAAAGAGATTAAGATGGTATGGGCATGTTAAAAAGATGCATGGGCGGAGACTCCCAAAATTTATGGAAGAACTAAAGATGGGTGGGAAAAGACCTACAGGGCGCCCAAGAACACGGTGGAAAATGGGAGTGAGAATATCTGTAGAAAGGAGAGGTGTGACCTGAGAGCAAGTGGAGGAAGAAAAGTGGTTGGAGGACCGAGCCAAACGGAGAGGACTCGTCAGCACCCAGACCCGGCAGTAGCTGGAGCGGGATTCGGATATAGATAGATATAGATAGATCTCCCTCTCTGTTGTTGAGAAACTCCTCTCTGCTGCATTCAACTGCCTGGACACGTAGGCTACAGGATGTTCTTTCCCATCAATTTCCTGACTAAGAACACACCCTGAACTTGATTCGATGTATCGCCTGCTAGTATAAACCCTTTTTCAGAATCTGGAAACACTAGAACCGGACTTGATGTTAACACTTTTTTCAGTTTGTCAAACGCTTTCTGACACTCTTCTGTCCACTCAAATTTCCCAAGCTTCCGTAACAATCGCGTCAACGGCTGTGCTAAATCTGCAAAACACTTCACGAACTTTCGATAGAAATTGCAAATTACGATGAATGACTGCACTTCCTTAGCTGTTTTCGGTTCCAGAAAATCCCTTACAGCCTCCTCGGATCTGTTTTATTATTGAAGTATCGGTAGTCACAACATACCTGTATTTCCTAGTTCCATCCAGAGATATTTTAGGCACAACGACAATTCCCGCTCCCCAGCAAATATTACCATGTTCTATAATACCGTCCGCAAGCTTCTGATCAATGAAATCCTCAACAATTGGCTGCAAATACCTCGGTATTGTGTATGGTTTACGGTAAACAGGTGCTTCATTCCCTGCTGATGTTGGACTACTGGAGTTGCTAGTAACGGCCCTTGAGGGAATACAAAATCCTTAAATTCCCACAGTAATTCTTCCATATCCTCTCTTTCTCCTCCTTTCAAATACTTATTTTGTCACGCAATGCAGTTCTGTCGGCTGTTAGTGGTTGATCGCTTCGCCTACCTCTCGAACACGAGTCTTCGTCAGCTGGCACATCCAAATTAGCTACTAAAACTCGTTTCCTCAAATTCGCGGCAACGGCGCAAAAATTATTCACGTTAACGGGAACTAATCGCCCGTCATTCCCCTCCTGTACGCCTTCAGCACTACGTTTCACAAATCAACCCAGTGAACCCAAAACTTCATTATCCTCCAATGGTTCAATAGCACATACTGTACCCACAGGTAGATTTGACTCCACACCTACCCAAGCAACTTCCCGCTGCCACTAGACACACAATCAAGCGAATTAAAATTTAATGATAATGTAAGCGGTTCAGTTGGTTTGTTCATTACGTTGAACGCCCCTCACGACAGCTCTGCATTGACAACAGTTTCCCCTAGCTGAAATAACATTCCACCAAGTTTCACAGTGCGTTGTCCAAGGTCGATTTTGGCATGATGCTGATGCAAGAAATGTACTCCTAGGATCATGTCGTAGCCCTCGCTCACCCATGGTACTACATCCATGCATGCATTAAATCGGACTTTCCCTATGCGAAAGTCAGCTATCACTGATCCCAAAGGTCTAACCTCCTTATCCCCCACTCCACGCAACCTATATCGTGGTGGGTCTAACTTCCTTCGTCCCATGATATTTTAGTAGCCACTGACACTTGCGCCCCTGTGTCCAATAAAATCTTAAACTTTTTGGTTCCTATGGATTCTACCACTGAACATTCCACCTCTGTACGCGTATTCGTAGCATTGAAATTAAAAGGGAGCTCCCTTAGGTGGGTCTTTGGCCCCCTCTGCCGTTCAATGCTTGTCCACCTCTTCTATCTCCACTTCTCCATCCTCCCCGTTGCCAATTTCCTTTGTTCCTTGGTGACTGGGTATATTTCCTCTGCACATGTCCCGTACGACCACACTTAAAACATTTCACACCCACTGTAAACACTGTTCGACTCTCGCGCACCCCTTTTGCCACATCTATTTCCTCACATTGAATTACCAGCTGAATGGCCGAATACAAATCTAAAGTCCCTTCACGCACTTTTCGTGACATATGCGCCAGTAACCCTCTCAAAAATACTTCAAGTGCCTTTTGCTCAGCTTCCTGCAACATAACACTATTAGCTTCATCGCTGTGACCCAGCTCGTAAGTATGTTCATTAATCTCCCTTATCCTGTCCGCAGATTTCTCCATCGTCTCCCCCTGTCTCTCTTTGTCATTGTACTTAACCTCTCTCTAAAGCACCGAGCGTTATTCTGTTTCTTGTACCTTTGTAAAAGCCCCTCCTTCAACTGCTTAAACTGTCCTGACTTCCTTAAAGCCTCAGAACACCTTACATATATCTTCGCTTCACCCATTAATCTAATCTAGGCTACATGTAACAACTCTTCATCGGACCAACCATTCATCACAGCTGAAATTTCCAAGTCCTCCACAAACGAACGCACATTCTCAGATGCCTTGCCAGAAAACAGAATAATCAAACTCGAGGCAGCTGGGTCAATCTCCAGCTGCGGCATCCTAGGCAACAACGACTGATCCGATGCGGTTTCCCGCTGGCTTCTAGATGTTAATTCACTTCTCAACTGCGTACCGTCTGCTGTCAATTGTGTTACTTTTTCCAAAAAAATCCGTACCGCTTCTGGTTCCGACACACCTTACGTCCCTGACTCTGCCGTTGTGTTGCTTGCGTTCCCAGTTCATCCGGCAACAAAGTATTCAAGTACAAGAACAATCTGACTTCCTACGGCTCCGTATCATCACACTCAGTGTCATCATAACCAATACAAAAGTAATTAAATGGCACGAAAAAAATAATAAATCTTACTGCCCCAAATACACTAACACTTACTCTGACAAAAAATACTATGCCCACTCAAAAGCCCTAAAATGTGGCTTGCCAGGAGCCATACTCGAAAAAGAAACAAAAAAAGGCAAGAAAACTTCCAATTCTCAAAAGAAAACAAGTCAAAACACAGCACATCTTGTGACCCTAATGCGGGCGGTGAGCTCAAACGTCGTACAGTACAGATGACATCCACTATTCTGACACCAAATGTAGTGGTGTCAGATGCCAAATGAAGTGGAATCAACGTAGAGGGGACCATATTAAAACTCGGTGAGAACTTTCCAAGTGATTTAATGTTTCCAACCCTCTTTCGTCTTGGTCGGCGTCAGAGGGCTCCGCAATGCTGAGGAAGTCCCCAAGCGGCCCATGCAACACAACGCTGTGTCGTGCCAGCCTTGGACAGCCACGGAATTGTGATGGCGTCAGGATGCGCCGACAGTTGGCTCAATGGTCTGTGTCCCTGCCGACCCCGCGCTGCTCGGTGTGAGCCACAGGTGGCCAGCTGCTGCTTCTCGCTGGCATGGCTGAGATCGCGGCGATGACAAGCGCCCATGATCCAGCTTCCGAATCTGCGCCCCTCACCTCGTCATGCCTCCGGCGTCTGTTGGAAGCCAGGATGACTGCTCGCAGTAGTGAGCTGTGGAGCGGCCCGCCACTGGCTGGCTAGCTACGGACCCCGCGTTAGCCTCAGGGGGTCGAACCAACTACCCAACATGGACGGGAACGCTGGCGCTGCATCTGCTGCTGTGTGTAGCCGCTGGTGTGACACCCCCCGCTGTCCAGGAGAGCTGCCAGACTTGCATGAATCTCATTAGAAAATAGCACCTATTTATACTCGGCAGTGTGCTTCTGTTTTGCCAAGCACACTGCTTCATGTCACATACTCATAACACGCCAGATTGGCCAGTGGGCCCCTTCGGCCTGCGATTTGCGACGTGCAAAACATCTAAATATACTCTTTCAGCAATTTGACAGCCCTGTGGCCTCCATTCTACTTCGCAACTGTTGTTATGCATAACTCACCGCAATCCGGCCCGCACCTGGCTGTAACTTGTGCCCAGAATATCGCACAAAACTAACTGTTACTATAAAAAAAATTGTTCAAATGGCTCTGAGCACTATGGGGCTTAACATCTGAGGTCATCAGTTCCCTAGAACGCAGAACTACTTAAACCTAACTGACCTAAGGACACCACAGACATCCATGCCCGAGGCAGGATTCGAACACGCGACCATATCAGTCGTGCGGTTCCGGACTGGAGCGCCTAGAATCGCTCGGCCACCGCTAACTTTCCCTATCCTACTCAGTGGTGCCGCTACAGTGAGATTAAGACATTTCATTCTGTTTATGCAGTACGCATTGCACAGACTGTAAAATAGCTCGCTTTCAAATATGTTATTTTAACAGTTCTTTTAATACTGTTCATATATTAGCAAGTTTTAACAAGTATTTTCAAAGAATGGTTGCATAATCCTTCATGTATTAGTCAACATGAGAATGCCATAATAGTGCTCAACAAAGTGCAATGACAGAAGCTGCAGAAAATCCATTGTGCTTCATGGGCATCATACATAAAACCTAACTTCAATAATGGTTCGTGGTTGTAAGGAATTTCGAAATACACTACTTGCTCCGTCTCATAGCTTGCGTAATGTTGGAGGCGGTAAAGTTAAGTGCATTCGGCCTTACACAATACGTTGTACGTGTTACATACGAATATCGACTGTCTTTAGTGAACACGACTGGATTTATTTTTCTTTTTTTTTTTTTTTAAGGACAACACCGTCATTTGATTAAGTGAATCTTTCAGTACAGCTCAGGTTTCTGCCTTTTATGGCATTTGCAAATATTTGTTTTTATGACTTTAACATATACTGCAGGACACTTAACATGTTTTGAAGCCCAAATTTGGCCATAAGTTAACAAAAGCTTTGTGCTGGAGAACGTGTCAAGTGTCCTACAATATATGTTATAAAATCAAACCCTTGAAAATGGCATAAAAGACCGAAACCTAGGTTGTACCTAAATGAACAATAAAACAGTCAAATGGCTGTGTGTTCCTTGAAAATATGTTATATGACAGTTACTCAACAACACCAAAAACTGTTTACGGCTGTAACAGCCAGTGCATGGTGGACTGCAAAGTAACGTAGTGAATGTTAACACGCTCGTGCAAAGGTTGTTGGCACTTGCTCCATTTAATTGGCTTTGGTTAGATTTCATTTCACTTTTGCACAGTTCTTTGGCACAGAATTTTATCAATAACTTCCGTGCCACTATTCTCTCATCCATAACCTTCTCGAAGAAATTTCCATTAGTCGATTCCATTCTCATATAATAATTTTTTAACCGTATGTGTACTGATGTTAATACTTTGATGTTTGATTACGCACTAATTACATTTATTACTTACAGTAATGATACTCAGTTTCCTAAAGCTATGTTTCCGAAAATATGTGTATCAGACGTAACACTGCCTCTAACTGCTACCTACTATGTAATGTTTTCAGCCTGCTCGAACTTAATCAGAATATCGTTTTACACGTTATTGCAACTCACCAGTAATTGTATCTAGAGATGCAGTGTTGCTAATATGAATCGGTTATGCATTTGTTTTTCTAGCACTTTAGTATTATAATGAAAGTAGTAATAAAATACATTGTCTTTTGCGTTCTTTAGGTGCAGTTCAACTTATGGTGTATATGAGATAGTATTCGTAAGTGCTACACTAAAAAGTTAGATATTCCTACCTCTAATGAGCATTGGATTGTACAATGCTCTGAGCAAGTGCCTTGTGGAACCTTGAATAGGTGTGCGTGAGCTAAACCGATATATCCCAGTCGAAAACAGAAGCCAAAACATTATAAATATCCAGTCGATAGTAATTGCGTAGGCATCATCCCGCCACGCAATGATGATGTGGACTTGCGCTTGTTAGTTCATCAGAGCCAAGCAGGTTGCATAATTGGCAAGTTTGGATTCAAGATAAAGGAACTCCGGGAGGTAAGAACATTTAAGCTGCTAATTTTGACGTGCCATTTCCCGTTCTCCAAATGTCACATCTCCTTAACGCAAAAAGGAAACAAATGTAAGTGACCATTTCGTCGCCGGCCGGTGTGGCCGTGCGGTTCTAAGCGCGTCAGTTTGGAACCGCGTGACCGCTACGGTCGCAGGTTCGAATCCTGCCTCGGGCATGGATGTGTGTGATGTCCTTAGGTTAGTTAGGTTTAAGTAGTTCTAAGTTCTAGGGGACTGATGACCTCAGTGGTTAAGTCCCATAGTGCTCAGAGCCATTTGAACCATTTCGTCAGCTAAAATAATTATTTCTAGGAGCCCCATGCATGGTACTATGCTCCTGACCATGAATACTAGCAGTACGACTAGCATGGTGTTGAGACCGGGGTTTCACACAGAGAGCAAGACGGGAGCAGAGTCTCTACAGTCCGTATCTCGTAAACTCTAAATTTTGCCCGTAGGGTCCATTTTCAGATCGAGAAAGTGACTCTCATGTCCAAGCGCTGAGGAAGTATTCCACACGTACCTTTATAGTGTAATGTTTTACCTTACAACGGAAAATAAATCATCAACACTGACGCCCAGCTAGTATGCACATTTATCGCCAGACAGCAGTACATAGTCCCCTTTCATCGCACGCGTTACTCTGCAGGAGCCAACACGACCTCGATAGCTTCCGTTTTGTGTGTAACTCTTTAGACGATAGTGAACTGTGGGAGAATATTGTGGATATGGTGTCCAGCGATAATATCGATAGCGGAAACTATCCCGGAGGAACTGCTTATGAAGACTGTGTTTGTGGAAGGAGACAGAACCATTCGGTCGATTTCGTGGCAAACTACGCATGTACTGGACTAAGACCCATGCTGTTCATTATGTCCGCGTATCTACTTCTAGCCGAACTAATTTTGCGATATTTATTCAGTATCTGATTGAGACTCTGAACTACTGCAGATACTTCGATACGGTCTTGGAATTCCTGGGACCAGTATTTTCCCACGATGGATTAAGTAATCATGTATAGTTTTAAGTTTTTACGGAACCCTCAGTGGGCAAGTTGTACTGGCAAATGGCTAGTTTTGTTTTTCCTACCATAGTCATGCAAAATATTCCAAGAGATATTTCCGTCGTTTGACTGCATGTAATGTGCTTTTTACACTAACCAGATTTCGACTTAGGACATTTTCCAATGTTAAGAACGTCAAAAATCGTCCGATTGTGTTAAATACAAATCAGCCTCGAAAAGTATAACTTAAAATGTGTTTATCGATGATGACTTATGTTTTACACAGGTCGGCCAATATTTGTCGCAGTAACACTTGAAAATGGCCTAACTTCGAATTCTAGATGGTGAAATACATTATGTACTGTCAACTGGCGGAACTATCTGTTCGAAAACACCAATGGCATTTGATTAGCACTTCCATTATAGCAGTAAAATACTGACAAACGCAGTGAGTGGAATCTATCAAGAATTTTAGTGGTAAGAATAAATTAAATTTTTGGTGTAATAAATATGGAAACGCAAAGACATAATGTGGTAAAAAGAAACAAAAAACGGTATCTGACAGCTGTAAACTTTAATGTTTTCAGAAACTTTGACTTTCAACTTTGTCATATCCATAATATTTGTTCTGTAATCCAATGATGATGGCGTGAAGCTATATCTTTGCCAGTACCTAATCGTATCGAAACAATTTGCATTCCGCTTTGCTGCTGATGGCATTGTGTTTATGGTGTCGCTGTGCTGTGAACCATAATCGTGTCGTATTGCTAATGCAGGCACACTAGATACTGATCGGTTGACAGTAATTCAATGCAATGGCAACTATGAACCAGGAGCAACCAATACAGAGTGCGTAAAGCTGATATCTAGGACTAAGAATAGTTTTATTATTACAGTTAATGCACGCGGCGACCTCGATTTCTGTATGCAAAATAACAGTAAACTTCAAAATAATCTGTATTGTATGTTCATTACCATTTGTACTTGCACGTATAAATCTGTGTAAAGAATTACAAACTGAAACTTCACTGGTGCTTTTTTAACGAGTATTTAATGGGCAAGGAAACTTAACTATTACAGTCTTCTATCTCTGTGTCATTCACACAGGAACACTCAAAGAGTGGTTTCACAAGGCGTCTTAACACTGAATTCAGGCAATCAGTGATTTAAAAATTCAAATAGCGGCGAGAAGCAAAGCGGTAGAAACAGTAGGTGTTCGTAATGTAATAAACAAGTGACTTGTCAAAATGGAGACACTGGTAATTTAGAGATAATGAATAAACTGTAGGAAGTCCAATTAATCTACGTATTAACCTGGAGGGAATTTCGAACTGGTAACAACTATTGAAATGTGTGTCGTATTTTTTGGTGGTTACGGGTTGAAATAAATGGGGCTATGAACATCGGGCACAAGCGATGCTAAGAACACAAAACGTGGCGGAGATGTTCTACTATCCTGTTCTTTCTTTTTGTTAGTGTTTCCCATGAATACCTTTTCTCGCCGATCCTCTGCAGGATCTCCTCATTCCTCACGCTATGCGTCGACCTCGTTTTCAACATTCTTCTCTAGCACTACATCTCAAATGCTTCGATTCTCTTGCGTTCCAATTTTCCCATTGTCCATGTTTCACTACCAAAAGTACATCTCAGGAATTTCTTCCTCAAATTAAGGCCTATGTTTGATACTAGTAGACTTCTCTTAGCCAGGAACGTCCTTTTTGCCAGTGCTAGTCTGCTATTTAGGTCCTCCTTCCTTCGTCCGTCATTGGTTATTTTGCTGCCTAGGTAGCAGAATTCCTTAAATTAATCTAATTAGTGACTATTGATCTTGACATAAGTTTCTCGCAGTTCTCATTTCTGCTGTTTCATTACTTTCCTCTTTTTTTTTCGATTTACTCTCAACCCACGTTTTATATTCAGCATTCCATTCAGCAGATCTTGTAATTCTTCTTCACTGTCGCTGAGAATAGCAATTTCATAACCAAATCTTATCATCGATATCCTTTCACCTTGAATATTAATTGCACTGTGCACCCTTTCCTTTATTACCGCCACAGCTTCTTCGAGGTATAGACCGAACAGTAGGGACGAAAGACTGCATCCCTGTCTTACGTGCTTCATAATGCGAGTACTTCATTTCTGGTCTTCCACTTTTATTATTCCCTCTTGGCTCTTATACATATTGTATATCACCCGTCTTTCTCTATAGCTTACCCCTCTGTTTCTCAGAATTTCGGACATCTTGCACCATTTGACATTGTCAAACGCTTTTTCCAGGTCGTCAAATCCTCTAACGCGTCTTGATTTTTCTTTAGTCTTGCTTCCATTATCACTCGCAACGTCAGATTTGCCTCTCTGGTGCCTTCACCTTTCCTAAAGGTATGTTACAACTGTCAGCAACTTGGATGCATTAGCTGTTAAGCTGACTTGCGATAATTCTTGCACTTCTCGGCTTTTGAAATCTTCGGAATTGTGTGGATGATGCTTTTCCGAAAGTCAGATGGTATATCGACAGTCCCATACTCTTTACACACCAACGTTTTGTTTTCACTTCCCACAATGATTTGAGAAATTCTGATGGAATGTTATCTATACCTTCTGCCTTTTCGATCTTAAGTCTTCCAACGCTATTCGAGCCCCTGTCTCGTTCCTATTGAATTCAGTTTCTTCTTCTATCACGTCATCTGACAAGTGTTTCCACTCAAAGAGGCCTTCAATACACTCTTTCCACCTATCCAGTATCTGCTCTAAAATCAACAGTGGAATTCCCATCGTACTTTTAATGTTACTCCCTTTGCTTTGCTTTTAACTTCACCGAAGGTTGTTTTAACATTTCTGTACGCTGAGTGTCCTTCCGATAGTCATTTCTGTTTAGATTTTTCCGAATTTTTTATGCAGCCATTTCGTCTTAGCTTCCGTGCACTTCCTATTTATTTCATTCCTAAGTGACTTGTGCTCCTTCATTCCTGAATTTCCTTGAACATTTTTGCACTTCGGTCTTTCGCCAATCAGCTAAAGTATTTCTCCTTTTAGCCATAGTTTCTTCACAGTTACCTTCTTTTACCTATCTTTTTCTTTCCCCTTCTGTGCTTGGCTTTTTTAAAAATGGCCATTTGTCTTCAACTGAACTGCCTTCTGAGATATTCCTTATCGTAGTATCAATAGCCTCCGAGAATCGCAAGCGTACGTCTTCATTCCTTATCACTTCCATATCCCACTTCTTTGTGCATTGATTCTTCCTGACAATTCTCTTAAACTTCAGTCAACTCTTCATCACTACTAAATTGTGACTACATGTGCCCTTGGGTAGGCCTTATAGTACAATACCTGATTTTGCAATCTCTGCCTGACCGTGAGGCAGTCTGAAATATTTCCATATCTCCCGGCCTTTAACACGTGTATCTCCTCCTCCTGTGATTCTCGAACGAAGTATTCGCTATTACTAGCTGAAATTTGTAGCAGGACTCATTTGGTCATTCTCCTCTCCCACTCGTAATACTAAGCCCATATTCTCCCGCAACCCTTCCCCTACAACCACATTCCAATCCCCCATGAGTGATTTTCATCTCCCTTAACGTACTGAATTATCCGTTCAGGATTCTTTATATGCTTCCTTTACCTCTTCATCCTCGGTTTGCAAAATACGTGTCTATAACTGCACTGCTAGTTGTCGATGTTGGTCTGTTATCAATTCTGAACAGGAATAGGAATGATACAGCCAACCGGTTGATTCCCATGTTGAAACTAATACACGGTTGCTGAGAAACAGCCACGTTTAAAACAGAATGTTCACAGTAACTCACTCTCTGCCCTACCTTCCTATTCATAACGAATCCTACTACCGTTAAACCATTTTCTGCTGCTGTAGCACTCATCTGATCAGAAATCCTTGGCTTCTTTTCATTTCACTTCACCGACCCCCATTATATCTAGACCGAGCTGTAGCATCACCATTTTCAGATTTTCTAGTTTCTTTACCACGTTCAAACTTTTGACATTCCGTGCCCCGATTCGTAGCACGTTACCCTTTCGTTGGTTATTCAGTCCTTTTCTCATTGTCACCTTCCCCTTGGGAGACCCCTCCAGGAAATCCGAATGGGGGACTCTTCCCGAGTCCTTTGGCAGTGGAAAGATCGTCATGATACTTTTTCAGTTACAGCCACCTGTCCTGTGGATACACGTAACTGATAGTAGCCTGAAACACAACTATAAGAATGGGTATGGCATGCGAACGTGTATTTTATCTCCTCAACTATGTGCTTTGCCCTACACTGAACTTTTGCGACTGCGGGAATGTAAATTATAAATAACTTTCAAGCAAACAAAAATTGCATGAATTTACGTAACACAAAAACTGAATCCGATGCAACACTATTTATTTGAAATTGGCCCTGGTAATAAAAGAAAACTTGACCAATTTGAAGATAATAGTCCCCGTACTTAATCATTGCTATCCCTGAAATAATAAATTTTTTTACCTTTATCTGCGCAATGGTAACGCTCTGCGCACTTATCTCTGTTAGTACTTTAAGTTGTATACTTAACAAACAGCTATTGTGCAAGCCTGTTGCTTAACATACTCTTAATTAAATGAATGAGACAATAACTTCTTGAGAAAAATAGGAAATCAAAAATGACATGGATCTGGGAGCTAGTATTGACTTGTGGTAAGTAACAATATGGCACTAACCTTAAGACTTATATTTTGACTCTTTAAAAATTAATGATGCTCACAATTAACCCACTAAATAAACTAATTATACATTAAGAATTATCTTTACTAAATCATTGGATGTGAGTGCTATACATTGTCTCAGTCATTTGACTCTTTAAAAATTAAAAATGCTCACAATTAACACACTAAATAAGCTGATTATACATTAAGAACTATCTTTACTAAATCATTGGATGTGAGTGCTATACATTGTCTCAGTCATTACTTATGAATACGAGCATTGCATTAGTAGCAAAACAAATTTCTTTACTTTAATTATTTCCAACTTCTGTTGACATTCCTTTTACAGTTAGCAAAAGTCATAGTATCTCGCCAATGAAAGAATCATTACTGCCCCTAGCGAGTAAGTATATATCCAGCACACATCAGATTCAACGCTTCTCTACACTTGAGAGTCCTCCATACTCCTCCCGACCTTAAGTTACTCTAACACATTACCCACAACACCTTGAATCAGCGATCACTGTTGAGCAGTGACACTATTACACAATAGATACTACATTTGACCATCTCTGGTTCAACATAATATTTTCTTACAAAACTTGAATTAATTTATCCTGTGTACATACCTTTCACGTGGAATCCTTTGTCAGTCCCAATGAGCGTCCCCCACATACCGGCAAAAACTAGGGGGTCGGGATCGTTGTCACACACGTCTACATAGGGTGCGTAGTGTCCGAGGAGCTATACGATCGGTTAGTCTTCGTCTGAGGGAAAACAGAAAATTCCGGACACAGAAGAAGTTCAAGCGAGAACGGGTAATAAAAGCCAGTTGTCGACGAATCCAGAGCCAGTGTTCTCGTCGGCAAGAGACAAGGCTACGTCGCAATGCCCAGTCGGACTAAGATCAACGCGGTGGAGGTGCTCCTTGGTCGGGATCAGACTGTTAATGACCTTATACCACGACGAGGCGACTTCCACTGGGAGGGTAGGAAGACTAACGTGAAACCACAATGTTTTCCAGGACATCAATGGCGCGGCCGTTTCAGCTGTGGAGAGGGATGATTGTACTTCCCAACGATAAAGCAAAGATCTGGTGGTAAGATGTGTCACTGATAAAATGCCGGCTCCCAGAAAACTTATTATAATACAAAATTCACGTACGTACCTCAGTCCAACATCGGCAGTGGGAGTCAGACTGTCCGGTCGAAGACATGTAAATAAGCTAGATGTAATAGAATGAGTAGCTCGAGTACATGTTAATACGGTACGCCGTATGAACAATACTGTTGCCTTCACTTTGATATTAGAAAGTCCCAACCCTCCAAATGGGACAGGGCCTTGGAACCTCTTTATACCAAGTCGAAAAACATGCCTTTCCAACTGCATGAATTAGCACACCATCATCGTGCGGAGCAGATATATTTGTGCAAAATAGCAGACTTTGCAGAAAATGCAGCAATTTGTGAAGAACACTAAGGGAACGGCGTTCGTGTTAAAGAATTACCCCACGATCTCGATTCGTCACCTTCCGCCAGCCATTTTCATCGGGCAGCGATCCACGGTAATCCCCAACGATCTATAGCGACCAACTACCGTTGCCCATGAAATGACAGCTTGTCGAACACTCTGCAGTGGTAACACCCTACATTTTCATTCATTGTCCCAGAGAGAGAACAGAAGGAATTCAATATATACTTGAGCAAGAACATGTCATCGATATGACATAGCAATACCATAACATCATCCGCGTACCGATAAGGTTTCTTATAATATCTTCTAGCCACATAATTGATCAGCAATGCGGCGAAGCAGAGGTTCTAAGGACAAGACAAAAAGCCCCGTCGGATGGAGTTCTGTGGAGTAATTTGTCCATTCACTACGGCAGATATGTGAATACCAATAAAATCCAGACAGGCAGTATGACTGAAACCGGTCGCCTTGAGCACCTGCATTAAGAAACCTTGACTGAACCAGTCAAATGCCTTATTAAAGGAAAGAAAAAGCAAAGCTCTAGAGACTGAAGTCGCTGCAGCCACCGAGACGACGTCCCGACATTAGACTACAGAAGTCAGAATCGTGCGCCCAGGCACACAGCTGTCGTCAACAGCAAGAATTTAGTCTAGCAGCATTGATATACGGCTATTAATCGCCCGGGCGACAGTTTTGTAATCCAGATTATGTAGTGTGATCGGACAGAATTTATCAATGTCTGGTAAAATCGTTCTAATACCGAATACAAATGTACGTCCAATCCTCAACAAGTCAGGAATCAAACCACCCCAGATCACCTCATTTACCAATGACGTAATGGTGCCACCTAAAAGAGGCCAAAAATGTACGTATAATTTCTTAGAAATACCGTCGAGTCTTGGCTATTTTCGAGACGGCGAATCAACAATAACATATCATTGCGAGTAAAGTCACTCAGAAATTCATCTTTTAATGCGGGAGTAACCATGTAATCGAGGAGAGAAGTAAATACGTCAGGGGCAATCGTATCAGTAGCAAGAACTTCATAAACGTTGGTAAAGTAATTATAGATCGCCCTGGAAATGTTACGCTGGGACGTCAGTACGTGACCGTCGATGTGAGTAAGAGCCGTGATACATGCTCGTTTTCGACGAGTCCGCAACCCGATAAGGTGATATAAGATCAGTTCACCCTGTAGGAAGGAGCGGAATTTTGATCGCACGCTCTCCTTCCATTTGTCGCCTCTTTAACTGAAGAAGTTTCGCCTTAACGTGGCAGACATCCATAATCCGAGTTTGACTGCTACCGTCATAAAGTTGTACCAAGATGGAATAATAAAATTCCTGCGTTCAACGGAGATCCCTCTCCCTCTCAGCACCATAACGCATTAAGGCTTTCCGGAGCAAAAATTTGCTATGCCCTGATCACAAAACCCTAAGATTAAGATAACAATCCTGCAAACGCAAACTATGGGCCAAAACCTCTTTAACGATACCTCGAAGGAAGGATCCTTTAATACAGAGGTGTTCAACATCCAGGGGAGGCGTTACAGCTTTACTGGTTGATGCACATGGTTTAAAATTAAGGATACGATACAGTGATCAGTGAAATAGGTGGGTATCACGTCTATCGGCAACAGCTATCCAGATAAAGGATGAGAAAGACAAGAGCGATCGTGTCTGCTGCTGGAAGTAGTTGTAAAATACATATACCTAATGCTCGTGGGATAGTCACAGTAGTAGGGCAAGTTTCGTTTCATCGCATTTTGCGCGAGTTGACTATATCAGGGGCAGGTATGCACTCACGGTCAAACCTATTGTTCTCGTTTGATTGACAGGTCATTAACATGTTGTTCTCCTTTGATTGATGCAGCTTTAACCTATTGTTCTGCTAAAAGGATCCAACCTTTTGATTGACAGATCTATAACCTACTGTTCCCCCCCTCCCTCAGCCCCTCAGGAACATCCAAGGCCGGCCGCGCTGACCGAGCGGTTCTAGGCGCTTCAGTCTGAAACCGCGTGACTGCTACAGTCGCAGGTTCGAATCCTGCCTCAGGTTTGGATGTGTGTGATGTCCTTAGGTTAGTTAGGTGTAAGTAGTTCTAAGTTCTAAGGGACTGATGACCTCAGATGTTTAGTCCCATAGTGCTCAGAGCCATTTGAACCATTTCTGAAACATGCAACACATCCCCTACCCCTCTCTGCTACAGGTACACTTTGGGGCTGAGTTATTGGAAGACCCTCTGAGTCTTATCAATTTGATTGACTACATAATTAAGTTGATCAATTAATTAACCCCTCCCTTTCTGTTAAACCCTGTCCCCTTCCACCCTCCCTCCCAGGCGGGAAAAAGACTCAGTTGATGATTCATTTCGAGGGCATTAAATGCAGTTTATGGAATATTGTTTAAACAATTTAGACAATGTATAGAATACTGCTTAATTATTTATGGCAGTGTATGAAACACAATTTATTTATTTAGTTAAAGAACTTGTCGGGAAATCGATTGAAGTATATGGAATATTATTGAAACAAATTAGACAATGTGTGGAATATTGTTTATTTAAATAACTTGTGGGATTCAAGGCAGTGTGTGGAATATATGGAAATTGGTGGCTCTGTGGTGGAGAGGAAGGATCTCTTAACCTGAAATTCAAGGGAATATTTTTTATTTCCAATATATTCAGTTTGTGGGGTTGGGTTTCTCTTGCTCATCATTCTCTGTTGTTTGGAAAGATGTAGGTCTTGTGAGAAGTAATTACATGAGGCAAACATGCTGCATAACCTATTGTGTGGCACTGTACTCTGGCTGTGATAACATAATGTCCAGCCCTTCGTTGGCACATAATCTATTGTTCTGTTATGTGGTTTTCCATGTCACCCCCATTCCCTGAAACTATTGTACCATTCATTTTTTAAACCAAATTATGTAATTAGTTATGTCCTCCCACCATTTTACACTACACTTTTCGAGTTTCAGACGCTTTTGAACAATATTTCTGGTGCACTATTCTTTGTCATCCACTTGTACCCCCTTAAACTATTGTACTACATTTTACATAAAAAATTATGCAAATAAATTATGCATATTAACTTAGTGTTCTGCACTTAACCCTCTGTTCTGCTCCATGTTACCCACTCACCCACCCACACCCCTGAAGTACTGTACCGCTAACACCAAGTTGATATAAAAAATTATGCAAATTAATTACGGAAATTAATTGAATTGATGTCCTTCACAAGTATGTGGTAGTTTTCTTAATTCCCAGAATCATACTGGTAGGAGAAATCGATGGAATATAGTTTAAAAAAAAGATTGCTAATAAGAAACAAATCCCACCACCCAATGCTGATGCCGCTGACTCCGCACACTCGCTTTGCAGGGGCAACTGGACATGAGCCACTGCCGAAGGGACAAATGCTGGTGGGTGACTCACTGCTCCCACTCCGCTGCACTGCTCTCACTCCGCTGACGCCTGCAGCCAGCCAGTGAATGTCGCGTCCATTCTCGGGTATAGTTAGAATTCTTTGAGTGTTATACTGACGTCACATGTGCATGTAAATAACAGACAAGTCTCCCTCTGTGTGTCCTATAGAAATCTCTTGCAATGCCTCCCAGAATAACACAGGATGCAATCTTCCTAGCGATCCTGATGGAACATCCTGTTCCACATGCGAGACATGTGAGTTGTGCGCAGGTGTTTCCCTTCCCAGTATGGCTGACACATTGACGTAAGATGTGTGTGTAGTGTGGCTGGAATTTTTGGTGTCTTACAACTACTTGTCTGCAGTTATCCTAATGCTACTATGTCAAATGAGGGAAGGAAAAGCGCCACAGATGGTGGTCTGCTTCAACTTGTGTTTGAACACTTGACCAACACTTTTAACCAGTCTGTAGAGGCTCCTATGCCCTAGCACAAATGGCGTCTTTGGATGAATGGGGCATTCTCATTGACTCCTACTGAATTTACCCACCAAACTGCTGCTGCTGTCGGTGTGGGAGCACTGTCCGCCATTTTTTTCTGCAGATGAGGCTTTAGCTGCAAAACTATTTTGTACAGATCGCCTTATTGCTCTCACAGTTAAACCCAGCTAAAGTGTTCTACAGATCATCAAATGCGGAAACACACTTCTTCAATTACACTTCTCTGCCACTGACGACAGAAGCTTCAAAATTTCAGCGTGAAGCTGACCTCCACTTACCATATCGATGTAGTAAATACACAATTCGTATCCTGCACCATACAAAATCGCCACTTCTGCATCCTGCATATAGATATCGACCACCAGACATTTGTACATATACTGTAAAGACAGACAGCATAAGCACATGTACCATATATACTCCTCACAGCACCAGATACTTCTTGGGATATCGGGTGATCATCCACCACAGCCGATGGTCAAAAGTCGTCTTCCCCCCCCCCCCCCCCCCAACACATACACACACACACTGGCTCGATGTGTGACCAGAGTGCCCAGAGATCACTCTCCATACTGTTGTATGAAGGTTGAATGAAAAGTAATGCCTCCACCTTCGTTAATTGTGTTTGGATGTGGATAATTTAATGAATCAAACGCAGAGAAAATCCCTAGAATGTGATCTTTAATTACCAATATACACTTTTCCACATAATCACAGCCAATATACATTTCTACCAACGATGAACAAATTTTCTGAAGCCATCACAGAGGAAGTCGACATTTTGTTTCCGAAACCAGAGTTTCACAGGTCTCTCAACATCTTCATCATAAGCATAAGCAGATTGTTTTTCATTATTGGGAACAGATGGAAGTCAGACGGTGCTAAATCTGGACTGTATGGAGGATGCTGTACTGTCATGGGATTCAGTGTCTGAAGTTTTGCTGTGGTGGCACGTGAAGTGTGTGGTTCGGCGATTTCAGGCTGCAGGAAAACATTTCCGTTTTCCTTTGGACCCTTGTTAGCCTTCTTTTCAGAGTTCGCAGCCTAGTGATGTAACGCTCTGAATTTATTGTTGTTACACGATCAAGGAAATCAACGTGGGTAACAGAATCTGCGTCCCAGAACACTGTAGCCATGATTTTTCCAGCTGAGGGCTGCATCTTGAATTTCTTTTTCTGGGGCGAGTCTTAGTGTCGATATTCCATAGACTGACTTTTCGTCTCTTGGTCGTAATGGTGTACCCACGTTTCGTCTCTTGTCACAATTGAATAGAGAAAGGCGGCACCTTCATTTTCGTAACACGAGAGGACTTCCTGGTAAATTTGAAATCTGTGCACTTTCATTTCGGGAGTCTGCATCCGGGTTACCCGTCATGCCCAGATCTTTCAATAGCCAAGCAAAGCAATAATGTGAAATGCCGATTGTGCTTGCAGTTTCTATCTGAGCAATACAACGACGTTCTGCAATCGATCTGTCAATATTTTTCTTGTGAAACTCGGTGGTTGGCGTCAAAGGACGTCCAAATCTTTGTGTGTTACGCATGTCAGATGTTTCCGCCTCAACATATTTAAACTAACTCGCCCAACGACGCATAGTGCTCACATCAACACAATTACCATAAACAGCTTTCTTTCTCTGATGACACTCTTTTGGGGTGACACCTTCTGCTGTCATCAGTGGCAGGGAAGTGTATTTGGGGAAGTGTCTTTCCACACTTGACTATCAGTAGAGGGTTTAATTGTCAGTGAAATATGGCGATCTGTACAAAATACTTTTGCAGCTGAAAGCCTTATCTGCAGAAAAAAACGGCGGACAGTGCTCCCACACCGACATCACATTTGCTGGCCCTGCAAAGCGCATGTGCACAGTCGGCAGCGATGGCATAGGGTGGTGGGATGTGTTTTTTGTTAGTTATCTTTTGTTTAAACTATATTTTATGGATTTCCCTGACCAATACGATGCTGGGAATTAAGAAAACTATAAAACACATGTGAAGGACATACATTTAATTAATTTGTGTGATTAATTTGCATAACTTTTTTTATAGCGCTGTGGTGTTAGTGGTACAACAGTAATGGGATGTGGGTGGGAGACATGGTGCAGAACAGCAGGTTAAGTGCAGGACACTAAGTTAATTTGCATAATTAATTTGTATAATTATCTATATATCTACTTAATTTGGTATAAAAAAAACAGTACAATAGTTTAAGGGGATGGGGTGACATGGAAAACCACTTATCAGAACCGTAGGTTAAGAGCCAACAAAGGGTTGGACATTAGGTTGAGACACGCACAGTACAGTTCCAAACATTAGATTATATAACGTGTTTGCCTCACGTAATTACTTCTTACAAGACCTTCAGCTTTCCAAAAAGCAGAGAATGATGAGCATGAGGAATTCCATCCCACAAACTGAATTTTTTATAAATAAACAATATTCCCTTGAATTTCCTGTTATGAGATCCTTCCCCTCCACCACAGAGGCATCACTTTCCATATAATCCACACACTGCCTTGAGTCCCATAAATTGTTTAAATAAACAATGTTTCACATATTGTCTAAATTGTTTAATCAATATTCCATACACTGCAGTCTATTTCCTGACAAATTCTTTAACTAAATTAAGAAATTATACTCCATACACTTCTATAAATAATAAATCGATATTCTATACATTGTCTAAATTGTTTAAACAATATTCCATAAACTGTAATCTAATTCCCTCCAAAAATATGGTCAACTGAGTCTTTTCCCCTCCAATTTCTGTGAGAGAGGGTGGGAGAAGAGGGGGTTTACTGGAGGGGGAGAGGGATAATTAATTGATCAATTTAGTTATGCAGTCAATCAATTTCATAAGTTTGTGACGGGCTATTCCAATAACTCAGTCCTGAAAGTGTACCTGTAGTAGTGAGTATGACGGGATGTGTTGCATGTTTCCTGAGGGGTTGGGCAGGGCGGGGGGAGAGAACAATAGGTGAAGGAACTGTCAATCAAAATGAAGGATCCTTTTATCAGAACAATAGGTTAAGGAACTGTCAATCAAAGGAAAACCACAGGTTAACGACCTGTCAATCAAAGGAGGACAATAGGTTTGCCCCTGAGTCCATACCTGCTCCTGATGTAGGCAACCAGCACTAACAAAATGCGCTGAAACGAAGCTTCCCCTACTGCTTGTGGCAGGTTCACACATCGCATATTTGTGAAGAGCACACCAAAGTGTTTAGTTTCTCACTGAAATTAAAATTAGCGGTCTGATCCACAGGACACAAAACGCAATTAAAGTCTTCGCCTAAGAAAAGTTTCTACAGAGTTTTACAAAGTAAACAAACAATGCCCTCTTCATAAAAACGCGCACGAGCTGTGGAATGGCCATATCCTGAAGGGACAGAAAGAAAAATTAAAGTAAGGCCGCAAAAAGGGCATCCAGTTTCTCGACCGCTAAGAAGAATTTCGAAATCAGTAGTATTCCCTTTCTGTAAAATGACGCAGCATCAGTAGATAGTTCAGGAGCCACATTAAAGAAAGTTGGAAAGCCTGAAATAGAAAAATGGCCAGGCAACACTTAGCGCAAAATATCATGTCTACATTTGAATTGTAAATAAATTGTTGTAGCGCCGCAAGTCTGAGCTCAGGACTAATTCTGTTCACATTCCGGGTGAGAAAGGCATAGCCCTGCATCTATTTATTACAAAACTATTCAGTTGCTTATCTGTAAATGACCTCTTAACATTCCATGGCAGAGTCATTGGATGAATCTGGATGAAAAGAGGTGGACCCTCTCTGACATCCTCTTCCTATTTTTTTTCTTTTCTTGCGATGCCGCGCGATCAGGTTGAAAACGCTGTTTTTTGCTGCTTTATGGGAAAGTAACCACTGCCTGGGGCAACGTGAGGGAGGGTGGGGGGTAATCAGGGACAGCGGATAGATCCCCCTTCCCCACAGGTAGACCATACATCTCCTGGGAGTCAACGGAAACGAAAACTGACGGTACGTCTTTTACTGTCTCCACATGTTCCACTGGAACACTTGTGCCGACCTGCAGCAGCCTGTGGCTTGCTTACCCCATCCGTGGGCGCAGAAGAAGGCTGGGAATACAGACACAGGGGATGTCTGGCAAGTCTGCAGATACAGTAGGGAGCTCTGTAATAGGTCTATCCTCATATGATCCCGAAGAGTCGGTCTCGGTCTCGGGATGGACATCTGAGGGAGTGATGGAAGCTTTCAGATCTTGAGCAGTAACCGATATGTTTTCATCCAGTCTGAAGTTGGAGAGAGGAGAGACCTCATCTAACAGAGTTCTTTCAGTAAAGATAAATCATTTGACTCCTCAGCAGCTCTCGTCCGTCTACACTTGTTTTCAAGTGAAGGTGGTAGCAGCGCAGAAGGTACAGTGGCGAAGTTCCTATGCGAAGTTAACGGCGGAAATGCGCTAGGACCATCAAGCAAAGTCCCGAGTTACCCCTCAGAAACTTGGTTAGCCAGTTACCTGGACAATTACGTCCACTAGTGTCACCCTTTTACGCTGTCCGTAAGTGGTTTTTAGGACAGTGACACGATGCGGGCAATTGTACGGACGTGTCCACTGTCATTACATGTAAAACAGGTTCCTTATCGGCATGTGTAAATTATATGTGCCCGATATCCACACACCTACAAATGAGAGAGATTACTCCGTTTCACCGCCATGTCCATGGATCGAACTCCGCTATAAACTTTTAAACGATTTTGACCGGCTAGCTTACCTTCCGTATTTTCCGTATAAGCGGGACGGTCTTGAGGAAACTGTCATCAACTTCACGCAGAAGATCAAACACTCCAACATTCGTATATTCTACCTCCTCGTTTGCCAGAATAATGAGTGAAAGGGGCTTGCTGTCCGTGCCGCAAAAGGAGCCTATCAAGACATAAAAAAACATACGATTCTCAGTCGAAGTAAGCCGTGTGGACCTGTTCTGAAGTGACTATCGTATTTACAAGCCAATCATGAATTTCTAACGAACTTGGTTCCACATATCGTGTGCGCTTGGGAAAATTGAAACCTATGCGTGAAGGGTTCCTGGGAGTCATGGACGACATCACGCCGCGTCAGAATTGAGTCAAAAACACGAGACGCCGAGAGATACACAATGATGTGACGCACAGAACGACTTATACACAACTAAGGACATCAAGGAAACTCTCTCCGTGCTATGATAGAGGCGAGAACAGGCAGAACCTTCTCGCCCGACATGCGAAGTGGGAATATCGACCATGGGTGCATTCAAAAGAATCTGTAATACTACACCAACAGCTTTCTGTATGAGTTGTTCAGTCAAAGAAGACAATTTAATGTCCATGCCGATTCATATGAATCGGGAAATACTCAGGGAAACTTTTGTAGCACACCTCTTACGGCTTACTCTAGTACAATTTCGAAATGAGATTCGAGATTGTACTCTTTTTGTAGAGGAAAAATTAAAGACAATGAAGCCATACACATGCACACAGAAGACCCGTGAAAAAGAATGGCAAACTCTTTTAGACTCTGCACGTCTCGTTGATGCGAAAGAATACATTTTGGTGTAACCTCCCGAAAGTAGCGTAGAACTGTGCCATTACAGAGAATGAGCACTATAATTAGCGGGCTTTCACCGGACTCCTACAAAAGTATTCTGCATGTCGAGACTACATGTAGCTGATCGTATCTCCTCCTGAAAACAAAGCAGCAGCAGCAGACGCGTCGCATTTACCTGAGGCGCGAGAACATCAGATTTTGCGTCCGCATTCTGCTCGTTTAATTACACGCAAGTGGAATTTGCCTCTCGGAAATTCTGCTGTCTCTCTCCCAACATCGCACCCTTTTAGCTTCGGCCGCGCTCGAGGTGGTGGTAGCGCTTTTAATTAAAGTGGCTGTGAGAATTAAACTTTCATATTTGCGAGCCTGTTCCGCAGCTGCAGGATGCTGCACGGCGTGGGTTAATTACAAGTAAAATATTCCATCTGGGCTTAGGTTATTAACGCCTTGAGGGTACCTGTGAGCCCGACATATGCACCACACTGTAGCATAATTTCCATCCGTCGAAATATGAAAGTAACCGGCCTAGTTGCGGAAACGGATTAAACAAGTAATTCAATTTGATGCCAACTCCATTTCATTCCGATTCCTGTAGTCCCACTTTCCCACACCTATTTTCTAAAAAAAAAAACAAAAAGTATTACTAATAGTCATAAACGATCGCGGTATTGAAAAGTTTCGCCGAATTATTGATTTTCCTTTTTTTGTGGAAGGTGGGGGGGGGGGGGGAGGCTGGGGCGAGCAAACGCTAGATCATCGGTCCCTTCGGGTTAGGGAAGGGTGGGGAACGAAATCGGCCGTGCCCTTTCAAAGGAACCTTCCCAGCATTTACGTGAAGCGATTTAGTGAAGTCACAGAAAACGTATATCAGGATGGCCGGACGCGGGTTTTGAACCGTCGTCCCCACGTATACGAGTCCAGTGTGCTAACCACTGCGCTACCTCGCACACACACACACACACACACACACACACACACACACACACACATCCCACAAAAAAAAAGAAAGAAAAGTGCATAAATTAACAGATCACAGATACTTTGATAATTACACTCGGAAGTTGCCACATTCGAACTTTGGCAATAACAGCTGACAGTCGGCAACACATACCAAAACACTGCATCAAAACATGTGTTCAACGCCTAGTGCTGTGAAACGTGGGAAAAAACCGCAAATTGGCATTTATAAGAAGAGTAACAACGCCAAAAATTCAACAGGAGCGTAATATGTAGAAAGTCGTCCTCGCAACCTGTAAGTACATTTCAAAATATTACGACACAACAGCAGAGACAAATCACAACAACTGTTATAACCTTTAGCCACATTGACCAAAATGTAAACTAAATAGCTAAAATACACTCCTGGAAATGGAAAAAAGAACACATTGACACCGGTGTGTCAGACCCACCATACTTGCTCCGGACACTGCGAGAGGGCTGTACAAGCAATGATCACACGCACGGCACAGCGGACACACCAGGAACCGCGGTGTTGGCCGTCGAATGGCACTAGCTGCGCAGCATTTGTATAGTGGGCATGCGGGAGGCCGGGTGGACGTACCGCAGAATTGCTCAACACGTGGGGCGTGAGGTCTCCACAGTACATCGATGTTGTCGCCAGTGGTCGGCGGAAGGTGCACGTGCCCGTCGACCTGGGACCGGACCGCAGCGACGCACGGATGCACGCCAAGACCGTAGGATCCTACGCAGTGCCGTAGGGGACCGCACCGCCACTTCCCAGCAAATGAGGGACACTGTTGCTCCTGGGGTATCGGCGAGGACCATTCGCAACCGTCTCCATGAAGGTGGGCTACGGTCCCGCACACCGTTAGGCCGTCTTCCGCTCACGCCCCAACATCGTGCAGACCGCCTCCAGTGGTGTCGCGACAGGCGTGAATGGAGGGACGAATGGAGACGTGTCGTCTTCAGCGATGAGAGTCGCTTCTGCCTTGGTGCCAATGATGGTCGTATGCGTGTTTGGCGCCGTGCAGGTGAGCGCCACAATCAGGACTGCATACGACCGAGGCACACAGGGCCAACACCCGGCATCATGGTGTGGGGAGCGATCTCCTACACTGGCCGTACACCACTGGTGATCGTCGAGGGGACACTGAATAGTGCACGGTACATCCAAACCGTCATCGAACCCATCGTTCTACCATTCCTAGACCGGCAAGGGAACTTGCTGTTCCAACAGGACAATGCTCGTCCGCATGTATCCCGTGCCACCCAACGTGCTCTAGAAGGTGTAAGTCAACTACCCTGGCCAGCAAGATCTCCGGATCTGTCCCCCATTGAGCATGTTTGGGACTGGATGAAGCGTCGTCTCACGCGGTCTGCACGTCCAGCACGAACGCTGGTCCAACTGAGGCGCCAGGTGGAAAGGCATGGCAAGCCGTTCCACAGGACTACATCCAGCATCTCTACGATCGTCTCCATGGGAGAATAGCAGCCTGCATTGTTGCGAAAGGTGGATATACACTGTACTAGTGCCGACATTGTGCATGCTCTGTTGCCTGTGTCTATGTGCCTGTGGTTCTGTCAGTGTGATCATGTGATGTATCTGACCCCAGGAATGTGTCAATAAAGTTTCCCCTTCCTGGGACAATGAATTCACGGTGTTCTTATTTCAATTTCCAGGAGTGTATGTACAGTCGTGGACAAAACGAGCGAGACCCCTCCCCTTTTCGTTATGCTGATCCGCACAGCTTTAAAGTCTGCTACACAGCATAACAGGCAAGGCCACGAAATGCTACCAACACACTAAACACAGGCGTGAAATTGACAAACCATCCGAATTTTCTCAGACTGTTTTCAATCGTGGGTGTGACTATATTAATGCTGATTAGTGTGTTAAACACAACACGTAAATATAAGAAATAGATGAAAGAAGAAACGCTAATTAGTATGAACTAATACTGTGCTAATAAAAATGAATTTCAGCTTATCGAGATAACGTAACTGTTTTAGTAAGACAAAGTACCCCAGATCGTTAGGAATTAGCAAAACGGGTTTTAAGGGCTGGGCAGACAGACAGACGATAAAGAAAGTGAGACTAATAGGGTTCCATGTTCACCGATTTAGGTGATGAAATCCTAACAACGAAAAGAGGTACGACAGTTACTGAAGATGAGGGCCGCATAAATAATTCCTCCTACTCTTTATTGGAAATGTTCTAGTTGCAGTCGATACATCAGTATATTACTCGCAGATATGCTTTCCATCCAAATCACGTTTACAGGAATTCAAATAAAATCCATTTGCCTATCTATACACGTGGTAATTAAGATCCCAGTATTAATGCCACCGCGTTTTAGAAGTGCGAGCATTCCCATTGCTAGGTAGCTTAAGAAACACTTCAGCTAATGAACGTTTTCGGGCTGTGGCGAGTGTAATGGAGAAATCGAAACATTGTAGAACACGTTTGGCAGTTGTGTAGCCGTTTATTTCCTGGAGTGATGCAGAATTATCCTACTAAATTAATAACAGTATTTTCGGTTCTAGTCTCGATGGAGGCAGATAGACTATTGGTAAAGCAATTTTATGAAATTCTCGCGCCCCCGGTACGTTTTATTGCTACCTTTATTCTGTACCGGCCCCCTGTGGATGTAAATATGAAGATCTTGTAGAAAAAAATGGCTCTGAGCACTACGGGACTTAACATCTGAGGTCCTCAGTCCCCTAGAACTTAGAACTACTTAAACCTAACTAACCTAAGGACATCACACACATCCATGCCCGAGGCAGGATTCGAACCTGCGACCGTAGTAGTCGCGCGGTTCCGGACTGAGCGCCTGAACCGCTAGACAACTGCGGCCGGCTTATCTCGATAAGCTGAAATTCATTTTTATGAGTACAGTTCATACCAATTAGCGTTTCTTCTTTCATTTATTTCTTATATTTACGTGTTGTGTTCAACACACTAATCAGCATTAATATAGTCATACACATGATTGGAAACAGTGTGACAAAGTTCGGATGGATTGTCAATTTCACGCCTGTGCACAGCATGTTGGTAGCACTTCGTCGCCTTGCCTGTTATGCTGTGTAGCAGACTTTAAAGCTGTGCGGATCAGCATAACGAAAAGGGGAGGGATCTCGCTCGTTTTGTCCACGACTGTACATATTTCAGGCCACTGAAAATGCCTTTGCAGAAAATGAAGTCGAAACGCATATGGTACGAAAACTGTTTCATTCAGTTGTAGTCAGACGGTCCATAAAGTAAAAATTATCAGTATACCAAAGGTAAGTTCCGACTTCACTAATTTTTTCGTCACTGTTCCCTTTACACCTGTACAGTTTTTAGCTTAACGACATGAGCGTCCACAGTCTTTCGAAGTGCGTTAACCGATGTATTGTACTCGTGCTATCGAGTTAACTATGATACATCTTTTCTGTCTCCTTGCATACTTCGTTTTCTACTTATATTTCGTGTTGTCAATCTCTGTATGTTCCTATACGCAATGAATCAATGTTTTTATTTCTATTAATAATAGCTTTCTGAAATACATTATGCATAGCAACTTTAACACCAATATTTACATTGAAACTTTTACATCTGTATAGTCATTACTAGTCTTTTGCATATGACCAAGGGCTTGGTACGTGCAGATTGGTTTTCGTATTCTCTCTTCATTTATTTACAGTATTTGTTTTCATTTCTTATATACACACGTTTAAACAGTTACATTATGATTCCATCAGGACGTCCTTGACCGTTCAAAACGTAAAAAAATCTCTAATTCTGCGGGACTAACAGGTAACACCAGAAAGCATTCACGGTGCTCAAACATGCCTCTCTTACTCGGAATTTATACTACATGCCTGTCTTACTCGGAGTTTGTACTACATGCCTCTGACTGAATTTTCAAGGCCACAGAAGACCATCATAGTCCAACTTGTTTCTGGACCTGTCAATTTGTATTTACCTGAGTATTAACTCAGAAATTAAGTTACGAAATACGTATTAAATTTTCCTTCTCTTACATATCATGCGGGTTGTGCACTCAAGTTTTATTGTTGCAACAGTGAATATGGAATGCATGAAATTATTAGATTTACAGATCAATAGAACAGATGGTTCTGAGGTATCAGGTATCGACCCATTGTGAAGCACCCAGACTCTATGGGTGGCAATACAAGCCCTAACTCTTGCATCCAGGCTATCGTACAGATGACGAATACTGACCTGGGTACGTTACATCATGACTACACCGTCTGTTCAAGTACTTCTGTAAGACTTGTTTGTTGGCGAGTCGTATGAGTCCCATCAAATCCCAGACGTGTTTGACTGGAGACAACTCTGGAGATTGTGCTGGCCAGGGAAGTTGCTGCACGTCTTGCAGAGCACAGTAGGTTTCACAGGCAGTGTTGGGCGAACATTATTCTGTTGTAACGGCAAAAGAATGGGTATAACAACATTGTGAACGTGACAAGCGCTGATTAGCATCCCCTCCAGAAACACCAAAGGCGAGCGACTGCTGCAGCTTATGGCACCCCAGACCATGAGGCCTGGTGTGGAGTCAGCAGGTCTTCGAAGAAGGCACTCCACGAGATGGCACTCACCAGGTCTACATCGTATGCACAAACGTCCGTCACATATATACATGCAGAATCTGCTTTCACCGCTGAAAACCACATGGCGCCATTCCATTTTCCAAGTGATCCTCTCACAGCACCAGTGGAACTGTAAACAATGATGCAGTGGTGCGAGTACAAGATGGGCTAGAGGTGTGCACGCCAGTGGTCTCATTGCTAATAATCGGTTCACAACAGTTCTTATCTGTGCTGCAGTATATGTACGTTCTGCCACTGCTGCCCTTATTATACGATTATCCTCGCCGGCGTCTGTGCTGCGTGAATGTCCAGAACCTCATCTACGGCTGTGAGAATGTTCATGTGACCACTGTTACCATCAACGTTGCACAGCTGATGTAGCGTATCCAACTTGTCAGCCATTTCTCCTAAAGGACCATCCTACCAATCGAAAGACACAATCTGACTCTTTTCAAACTCACCCAGTTGGTTGTTGAAAGCACGAGCGCATTCCTGTGTCATAGTTGCGTGCTTGCATCAAACGTTTCCACCACAGTGAGCCTTCTGGCTTTAGCATTCTCTGTTAAAGGGTACGCACAATTGACGCTCTGGTAGCAATTCCACTGCACGATCTGCTGTACGAGTACATCTACTATCCTCAAAGTAGGGTATGCCGTCACTGGATCAAAATCGTCGTTCTAGGCGTACTAATTTTTTTTCGTCAGTATCAACCAAACGAATACAGCAAACCATTTCCTATATTGGGGAAGTCATACATCCACTAAGGAAATGCTAGACTTGAGACAGATATCCGCACTGACTTGAGCAAGTGCAGACCAAGTGTTCCCCTATGACACAGGTGCTACTAAGTGTACTCAACATAATTATTCACCAACAAACGTGCAGGACATTATAATTGTGTGTGACACTTTGCAGTAGAGGACGAGAATTACACTGCCGTTGGCACTAACTCAGGACCCCAATCATCTCCTAAGATGCGAGCGGAAGTGCCCAAGGCTCTTCAATTTCAAATGAACATTGTTGATTTGCACAAGATGCACACACTTCCACATCTCTCCTCAATCACTTTTGATGTGCAGGAGGTGCACACACTCCCCATATATGAATGAACTGTTTCTCTAGCCGAATTTTACGGCCTGCTATTAATTCGTACCAAACAGGATACGCGCACCAATCGCTGAATATGAACGCTTAGGAAGCCTACCGCGACATTTACTCCATCACAAGAATCCTACCAGTATAAAGCGTCACGATAAAACCCCAATGACATTTACATTTACCCTTATACTTCCAAAAAAACTGCTGCTTCTGCTCCGTCTCCATGATGTCACGAACACTTCCACCAATTGTGTGAGTTTTCACCCATCTACTAGTATTACACTCGGTGTCTTCTGAACGTAGAAAGCTGCTACTATTCCTTTAAGATGATTGCACACAAATTCTAGTTTGCCTGTCAATGACCAAGACTGAGGTATTGATAAGAACTGGGAAAACCAAACTCTGGGATCTGGGATGAAGCCTTTTGTCCTCATCTTTATAGTTTTGGATCTTCCGAATTTGTACGAAATATTTACAACCGAATAGCACCCTAATTGTCGTTCCCGCTCTTTTCACGTCTTCCCGTCTCTGTTTATCAAGAGACTCCCAGTATTACTGAGGCCATAGGTACGTTTACTTTCATCATGATCGCGTCTGCTACTCAGTGGCACATAATTGTGTGTTGCATTCGATGCAGCTTCCTTTCGTAATGTGGGCCTTGCACCTCAGTGTGAGTTTAAAATGGTTCTTTGTTCGTCTTCTGCTGCTGTATGTTGACAACTTCTTGCAGTTTTGGATGCGACAAGCGCATGTACTCATTCAGATTCTGCAATGGATACCAGAATGTTTGTGTTCGATCGTATACTGAGTTCCCGAATTTCATTTTCTATTTTCTAACTTTTCTCATTTTCGAAATAATTTGTCTCTCCTTCCAACTTCTTCGTCATCCTTTGCTTTCTCTTATTCATCCATTTCTCTATTTTTCCTTTTCCACGTTTTCGATTTAATTCACTATTTTCGTGATTGCCTTGCAAGTATTCTTATGTGTTTTCCTACCCACTTCTTTCGCCTCTCTTGCTACTTTTGTGGCTACCTGCGCTCCTTTCTTCGCCTTCTGAGCAATTTTCTTCGATTCTTCTGCCAGTTGCCTATTTCTTTCATAACATCATTTTGTATCTTGTGTTTGCTGTTTATGGGGATTCGCTATGAGAGAACTGCAGTTTACCTTAACGGAAGCAACTCTGTTTCATTCTACAGACGTTAATCTCAACTGTTTGTGAAATGTCTGAAACTTGTGTGGTCTATGTTAGAGAGCTATTGGAGTTACATTAATCAGTACTGCCTGTTTAAATTGGTCATATTTTGAGTGATTCACCGTGGACCGTGTTGAGGGCTGAAATGTGTGTTGTTCATCCTTTTAAATACAGTGAAGTCTAATTTAATCAGAGTGCTTTTTCACTGTAATTATTTCATTTAAGAGTTTGCAAAACATTTTAGTGAAATCAGTCTAATTTAATCAGAGTGCTTCTTGATTGTAATCATTTCGGTTAAGCATTTGTAAAACATTTTACTTGGGTGAGTCTAATTTAATCAGAGTGCCTTCACACTGCAACTGTTGTAGTTATTCTTTTTTTTTAACACATTTGGTGGAATTGTTAGTTGACCCGCCCTGAGATTTTCTGTGGTAAATTCTGCAAAAATAAGAATGTACTTCTCCAGTGTAATTGTTATGGGCAGCCTGGTAAAGCAAGTTTCTCATTTGAGATTCGTTGCTTAGCTATCTGAAATAGTGGAGTTTACGTTTCTAAGAGCTGCCCAATTCGTTATTTAGGGCTAGTGTCTTACGAGTCAGCGAGTTTGAATTTTCTTCCATTTTAAAATAGTGTTTAATGACTATTCCTGCATAATTAGTACAAGTAACTGTTTGCCAATTAATTTTAGAAGCACGTAAGCCTTATTGGTTTCCTCATTCATGCAATCGGAGTGCTATCCAGTTCAGTGCTTTGCTGCTTATAATCATATTCACTGACTGGGCGGATGTTTGTTTTTTATTTATGTTTAGGTCTTAAATGGTAATATAATGAGATATGTGCCACCTTTTCTAAAACAGTGCACTGTTACTAGTTTTCTAAGGTTAGCTCTTAGTCTATTGTAGTTCACGTTGTACGGGACCTGCGCCATCTAGCAGCACACCCTGTCCGTCGGGTTATCCCACACTTTGTGGGGCTGAAATATATCTGTATATCTTCTCCTGGTTCTGAACTTACGTCATCATGTTACGTAATGCTTTGCTTGTGTTGCTACTGTTAATTGTTGCCAAATTTGTTGCAATTAATTAAGGTATTATATTTAAATGCCAAGTGAAAAATTTGGTTTAAAGTTAAGGTTTTGATTATTAATATGTAGCGTGTCTGAGATCAGATAGATGTTAATGTGTGACAAATTGATTAATTTCTTAATTGTTTACAAGATCTTTTGGTGACGTCTGTTGCTAATTTCATTTCCTCGTTAATATTCGACAGGTTATTTAATTTCTACTTGTTTTTAAAAGCTCCTTTACTGACCTCAGAGATGCTGATTTTTATTTAAATAAAATATTATGCATGTTTTCATCTGAGAAAGATGTTTGCTTGCCTTCTGCCACAGCCCTAGTGCTCAACAGTGTATTAAGCTGCTTTAGGGTAACTACACCTTGTTCAGTAGTGTGATATTCTTCTCTTCGATATCCCTGCTCTCTATCTGCTTCCTGATCGGTGTGATCTGTGATACTAATTTCGTTAACAGATTCCCAACCTTCGCCAAGAACCGAACTTATTGCAGGACTGTTTCCTCCTTATCTCCAACAATGACCTCGTTTCTGTCCCATTAACACCTCGCCCTGACAATATTTTGATAGATGAAGCTACCAATACTTGATCCCTCTCATCGTTTATACAATGAACAGTATACTGCACTATGCATTACCGGTGAGGTCTTACCAGGTGGTTCACTTCTTTAAGCAAATCTTATCTCACTTTGTAAACGCGAATCTCACATACGAGATAACAAAACATTAACATAACAAAGTCTAATACGCATACGCTCACACCTCAGATGAATGCTATAAAACACGAAATGTAAGGCAAGAGAGATTTACTGCCCTGAATCCCTTTTGTGGTTTCTTTTAAACACCATCAAACCACATTCCTAATTTTTTTTTACACTTCCCATTTACTCATTCCATTTACGATTCGTCTGTCATCACTCTGATATTAATTCTATGCCCATCCTCAAATGTTTGATCTTGAAGTAAAGTTTTCTGCCACAAATAAGACAAAAAAGCCTATAAGATATGTTCCCATTAATCGTCTCACTACTAAATTTAACCTTTTATTATTACTGTTAATCAATGTTCAGTCGTCACCTGTTGTTATTTTATGTCTCTCTCACTCCTCTAATATCTTCCGCCTTATACATATCCAAATGTAATTCTCCCATTCTTGTGCCGAGTGCCCATACCGTCTGCATGTTGCACAAAACTCACATCTTGCTTGATAATAGCCGGCCGCTGTGGCCGAGCGGTTCTAAGCGCTTCAGAACAGAACCACGCTGCTGCAACGGTCGCAGGTTCGAATCCTGCGTCGGGCATGGATGTGTGTGATGTCCTTAGGGTAGTTAGGTTTAAGTAATTCTAAGTCTAGGGGACTGGTGACCTCAGATGTTTAAGTCCCATAGTGCTTAGAACCATTTTTTGCTTGATAATGTGGATATCTGCCGTCAGTCAAATTACACTGAGTACATTTAGTAGGACGTAGATTATCTGTTTTCCATGAGTCCTTGAACTGGCTGAGATCCGGTAGAGCCCCTTCATGAACTAACCTAACGTGAAATACTCCATTTGTAACCTGTCCTTTCCGCTAATTTGCTTGCAAAAGTTTGACAAAATAAAATTCTTGCAACGGTGTTCAATCTGCCTGCACGCACAATTAAAAGCCTTCCAAAGATTTCACAACAATGATTTACAAGGCCGATGAACCATCAAATGTGGAGCAAAATCCACAGAACCGCGAACATGAAGCCAGAAAAAATCAAATTACATGTGTTATTTATTCGCAACGGCCAAGTGCTATAAACTGTTGCAGTATTATGTTTTGTTTATGTCTCTTGCCAAGTCAACTACAATGAATGCGAAATGACATTAATGTTGCTGACTATCCTGTCCTGGTATGGATTCGCCACTTTTGCAAAATTTCGTGCAGATAAAAATGTTTGCACAAATCTAGACAATTAATTAAAAAACAGACACGTCTGTAAGACCCACGTTATAATAAGTGTGCACGACACAGTGGACAATATAAAACAATTAACAGTCCTAGTTAGCATCCTAGAGTGGAGAAATACAAAGAAATAAAACTTTCTGGCAGATTAAAACTGTGTGCCCGACCGAGACTCGAACTCGGGACCTTTGCCTTTCGCGGGCAAGTGCTCTACCATCTGAGCTACCGAAGCACGACTCTCGCCCGGTACTCACAGCTTTACTTCTGCCAGTATCTCGTCTCCTACCTTCCAAACTTTACAGAGGCTCTCCTGCGAGCCTTGCAGAACTAGCACTCCTGAAAGAAAGGATACTGCGGAGACATGGCTTAGCCACAGCCTGGGGAATGTTTCCAGAGTGAGATTTTCACTCTGCAGCGGAGTGTGCGCTGATATGAAACTTCCTGGCAGATTAAAACTGTGCCCGACCGAGACTCGAACTCGGGACCTTTGCCTTTCGCGGGCAAGTGCTCTACCAACTGAGCTACCGAAGCACTACTCTCGCCCGGTACTCACAGCTTTACTTCTGCCAGTATCTCGTCTCCTACCTAGGAGTCACACTTCCATTGGCTCCAATTCTGGATCCTAATCGTCTCCTACGCTGAGATGCCCATAGCTTTCTACCTCCAAACGAAAGTTGCTGATATGTATAAGATGCGAGATCCTAATCGCACGTACCCCTGCCCCGAATGAACTTCTGTTTTTCTAGACGAATCTTTCACCTTGCTACTTCTTCTCACCAGACAGCACATGGTTACCAATCGCAGAATATGAACACTTAGCGAACAATGGGGAAGTTCTTTCAAGCGCAAAAATCGTGCCTGGACAACATGCCATGAAGAAATCCCAATGACATTTCAATTTGCCCTTCTACTTCCAAAAAACTGTCATCTCTGATCAGTCTCTGTGACAACACAAACACTTTTATCAATCACAGACTTTTGCAACGAGCTATTAGTCCTTAAAGCATTCTTCGCAACCTGAGAAAGCGCCGGCCATTCACTGACGAAGTCGCTTCCGTCGCCTCGGCTTGGCCGCAAGACAGGGCTGGGTTGTAAAAGTTAACCAGTAGTTGGCTATCTTTCAAGGCTGGTCCGACGTGCCAACTTACGTGAAGACCAGACCAGAGACGGCTCGCCTGGATTGATGTCAGAGGGCTACTTTTTCACTGCATTCACTGCCCAGTCGGCAGTGCTTGCTTCTTCTTTCCATGCATTCATAGAAAGCATAGGAGTACCAACATCCGATATGAAGCTGCTGAGAGTTCAGTATGCACAGTCACTGTAACACAATCTGTTTTAATTGCAGTAGTATTTCACAGCATTATTGCCTTCTAATTACTGAATCATCCTCTGATTAAACGAAAAGGGCATATAAAATGGCTTGCCTCTTTTCAGGATTCGTTCATCTTATACACTCTAAGATGAAAAAAGGATTCACCACGAAGGACTTATCCGAATAGTACGAAAATAGGTAGACTTACACGTACTGACAAAAAAAAAAAAAATATTACAGTTTCAAAAATTTGGATGATTAATTCAAGAGAAAGATCTTCGCAGGTTCAGCAAGCCAGTAATGCGTTGGTCCACCTCTGGCCCTTATGTAAGCAGTTATTCTGCTTGGCACTGATTGACAGAGGTTTGGATATCCCCGCGAGGGATCAAATTCAGTCCAACTGGTGCGTTAGATCGTCAAATTCCTGATATGGTTGGAGGGTCCTGTCCATAATGCTCCAGTCACATCAATAGGGAACAGATCTGGCGATCTTGCTGGCAAAGGTATGGTTTGGCAAACATGAAGACAAGTACTAGACTCTCCTGCCATGTGTGTACGGCCATTACATAGCTGAATGTAAGCCCAGAATGCCTTGAATTAATGACAATAAAACTGGTCGTAGAATATGGTTGGCGTGCCGCTGTGCTGTAATAGTACCACGGAGTAGAACGAAAGGAGCTCTGCTGCGAAAAGAAATGGCATCACAGGCCATCGGCACTGACTGCATAACAGTATCGCGGGCGACAGTCAAGTTGGTATCCCATTGCCATCTGGGGCGTCTCCATACGCGCCTTCACCCTGGAATCCCATTGGCTGGAGAAGAATTATTGTCAGTGATGAGTCTTGTGTCGAACTGAGCCTCAGTGACCAGTGAAGACAGCCTGGACAACAGTGGAATACCAAAGTCAGTGTCGCCCGCCGTACAACCCGACAAAATGGAGTGGGGGGTCTGAGATGCCATTTTTTTTTTCATAGCAGAACACCTTTGGTTATGATACTCAGAATCCTTAAAGCACAGCGGTGGGTCGACTACGTTTCACGACTTCTTTTGTTCCCTTCATGGCAAGCCATCCTGGGCTTATATTTCAACAAGATAATGCCTGCCCCCACACGAAAAGTAGATACCAAACTCAGATTCATCGGGAGAATCATAAGGAAATGTAACTCATTCTCGAAAGAAGCGGCTTGTAAGGCGCTTGTTCGCCCGATTCTTGAGTATTGTTCATCTACCACGTAGGATTGATAGAGGAGGTAGAGAAGATCCAACGAACAGCGGCGCGCTCGTCACGGGATCGTTTAGCTGCCGAGAGAGCGTTACGGAGATGCTAAACAAACTCCACTGGCAGACGTTACAAGAGAGGCGTTTGTGCATCACGGAGAGATTTACTACTGAAATTTCTGGACAGCACTTTTCAGGACGAGTCGGACAACATATTACGTCCCCCCACATACATCTCGCGTATTGACCACGAGAAGAAAATTCGAGAAATTAGGGCCAATGGAGGGGCTTACCAAGAATCATTCTCCCCACGCACTATTCGCGAGTCGAACAGGGTTGGAGGTATCAGATAGTGGTACTGAAAGTACCCGCCGCCACACACCGTTAGGTGGCTTGCGGAGTGTGATGTTGATGTAGAGACGAGAGTTTCTACTGCTTGGCTTCGTGCTTGCCAAACCTACCTTGGTCAGCAAGGCTTCCGGATCTCTTGGTATTTGACAAGATTTGGAGCACTATAGGCAATCCCCTGCTTTTGGCGATCCAACGCGCCAATTGTATAGAATTTGCCACAACATCCCTCAGGAGGATATTCAAGAACTCTATCAGTCAATGCCAAGCCTAATAAATGCTTACATAACGGCTAAGGTGGACCAACATGTTACTGACTGGTTTAATTTGTGAAGCTCCTTCTCTTGAATGAATCATTTTTCTGAAATAGTAATCTTTTGTTTTTCTGTATATGTATACCATATCTGTCAGTTTCCATCCTAAGAGAATGATCCCCTCGTGGTACGTCTTCTTTTTGTCTTAGATTGTACTTTTCACAATAATTAATTATGTTACACTAGTGCAACATCTTAATATGCAGTCTATTGACCTGTGTTTTTTGTTCATAAACTGATAAATTCGCGTCACGTCACTAATGGTAATGCATTACCATACTCATTCGTTGAAAGTTCCGTTTCTGTAATACTTAATATATAAAATTAATGCATCCAGCGTTCCTTTTACTTATGGATGCTCTGCACTTCACACTGCTCCGGTAATTTTTCATACAGTAGCCTATCTACTAGAACGTATTCTTGCACTAAAGTACTCAAGGAAACTATTTATGAGAAATAGGAAAATCAATTATGAATTTGTCTATTTGCAATATGGATTACATAATAGTGTTTGTCTAACCGTAATTTTCAATTGTCATATATATATTTGTACTGTAAATCACTGAGTTCCAGAAAACATGCTCGTTATTCCGTGGTAACATTCTCGCCTAGGCTTTTTGTTTGTTTGTCATAGACATGTGAAATTCTGATACATTAGTCTATTATACGCTATAAAGATTCTTCTCTCAAGCTTGCATATACTTATAATTACAAATACATTACCTCATATAAAGCAAATCATATTTCTACTGTGCACAATTCTTTCTATCAGGACTAAACAGGCTTATCAATTTGGTTTGCCAACTGCTAGCAAGAATCTATTTTAAGATGAAAGTGATGTCACAGTTACCTTCCTATCTAAAATCTTCCTGATCTCCTAGTGCACAGCTTCGCTTTTCGTCCACAGGATGAGGTAAATAGATGAGCAAAATATTTTATGAGGAACCACCATCATATCTCATGGTAACCCTTAATGACGCTAGACATTAACGTATTTTATTAAGAGATTGACCAGTTCCGCTTGCTGTGTAACATCGAGGCATTAAGACAGTGCGACTTTAGTCAGTGTGCGGTTAATGTTAGATTCCATATCTATGTTATTTTTTTGCAAACCTCGATTCGTCAAACAGTGAGCTTACATGTCATTGATCTACAGTAACTGCTTCTGTGTGATCAGTATCCTGTTATTCTGGCAGTATCTGCCATGTAATGCATTAGGTTTCAAAATATTCACAATGTTTTTCTTCACCATCAACTGTCAAATCCACTTACCACATGAAAGGCCAATGAGACTGTTCCTCTCACACATAAATGCATTTCATCGCTCCATAACCTGTGTTCAACTTCACCTGTACCTACCACTTCGCATTTTGCAATTTGGTCCTAATAGCTTTGTAAATCTTGCAATTCTGCACCGGAACGCGGTTATGCATCGTGGCTCACTGTTATTGTCAAAAAACTACTCGCATAACGTTTATCATGGCTCCTTTGTCTACCACAACGATAGTGGAAACTCCTTCCAATATCGCACTTGTAGCTGCCTGAACCAATTATTCTGTTTGCCCTTTACAGCTTTAGTGTCATTATATGACTCATCATTTATGTCCATATGATCATTGTATTTCAGCATGTCTGAGATAGTGCTGTATCTACAGCCCTCACCCCATCCCACAACAGGCACTGGAGGGCCGAGTACAGTCACATCTAGTTTGTCGACCCATTCACGGTCGGTGGGTCGTAGCTTCCGGGACCTCCACTGGTTTTGTGGTGGTGACCAGTGCTGGTTGCCTGACTGTGACTAGTTCGGATCGTCACCAGGGTTAGGCCTCTACATACCGCCTACACTCTTGTTGTTTGCTTGGGGCAGTCCAGTGTTATCTATCGTGTGGTGCCGCAGGGATTACCATGCCTACTCTGACAGTTCAGGCTGTCATTACCACGCTGATTGTTATTGTATTCCAGACTAAGCCAGTGATCATTCATCCCACTTTTACTGGAATACAGAGTATCATTATGATGCACCCATCTGTTTTCATTTGCGGGTCCAGTGCGTGATTGTGCACTGTTGCTGTGCCATTCTGCATTCCTGCTATGATTGACGTCTGCGGACCACAGCCAGCGCATTTTAGATTGTCATGTATTAAATTCAATGAATCGAGATCAGACATAAATTATTCTAGATTCCCATTCCGTTCAGGGATTAATTTTTCCATTATATGTGCTGAAAACTTTGACTTCAACGTCTTTGTGAGGCATGCATTGAACCCAGTATTTCGTATTGTTTACATATCATTTGAAATAATTTCTCAATCCTCCTACTACCAGAGTTTTTTTGTGTCGCTGCATGCCACTGGTGCCATATAGATCATGTAATTTACACCGGATATATGGGCAGTTTTTCAATGAACCGACATAAAACTATAAATTGCGGTTGTTCATTGTAACAACAATGTTTCTACTTTCGTAAAAGTTATGTTCAAGAAATAAAAATAAATTTAGATTGGGGTTGTATTGACCCCTCTGGTACTCGGTGCAAAAAAAAAAAAAAAAAAAAAAAAAAAAGGTGCTGTAACTATAAAACTAAACAAAATATCACTACATGCAACTGAGCAAGCTAGAGAAAGTCATATACGTTGAAACAAATAGCTTAGAAAACAAGGCATATCAGAATTTAAATGATCTTGTTCGGTCTCATTGACCTCAGTGGTACTACTAGGAAGAATATAACAACAGTTGACGCAAGAAATTCTAGCAATGGGAACAAAAATAAGCGGGAAATAATGTTCTCATTGTTCCAGGTGCTTCGTATAACAGCTCTTCAACAAATACTGTGGTAGAAAAAGCTGAATAGCACCGTGGTGTAGTGGTTCAGATGCTAAACTATGCCGCCACGGTAGCTCAGCGTGTTCGATCAGAGGATTTGCTGCCCTCTGTAATAAAAAAAGCTGAGGTAATGGATCAAGGACGAACTGAAACGGGTGTCTTGCGACTTCCGCCCTGAGGAGATACAACGAACGACAACGAACAAAATGAGATAAAAAATAAATAAAAAACTGTTGCATAGAGGGTCCTGAGTTCAAAACTCAAGCTCGACTGTACAATTTTAATTTCTATATTCGGTTCGAGTACAGTCTATAAGTATCCACAAATGTCAAAAATCATTGTAATGAAATGTTCTATACCTGTATATGTACTGTGTGTGTTCTGGCTGGAGGCAGTTCGCTCCACGCTCTTGTATGTCCATTTGCTGAATGAACCTTCGTTAAGTGAAGTTAGTGTTCGTCGTTCATCTAATTACACCTTCTTCTACGTGACATTATTCTGGTGGAGGCGCTGGGTATTGGAACCTGTGATAGCGCACACATTGGCGACGACACAGTGGCTCTAATCATCCACAACAGAGCCACCGTTTACGTGGCGAGAAACCCGAGTTCGAGCCATATTCAACAGATCGCAATCTATCGGAGACAGAAGAAGAAGAGGACGTTACGATGACAGCAACTGTGTGCCACCACATCAGACATCCTTCCGGGTTCTCTGGTGACGATGCCCAAGATCCAAACAAGTGGATGAAGGTAATTGAGCGTATAGCCAAATTTAACAAGTGGGATGACATCGTGTGTTTGGCTAACGTATTTTTCTAGTAGAAGGGCACTGCCAAGCAATGGTATGAGAACAACGGAGATAAGTTCACAAGCTGGGAAATACTCCAGGCGGTACTGCGCAAGTATTTCGGCTACACACAACGAGAGAAGTAAAAGGCAGAAGATAAATTGAAGTGCAGGGCATAGCGTCTAGGAGACACTGCAGCATCCTGCATTCAAGGCGTCTTGGAGCTGTGTAAAATAGTGGATCCTAGAATGAAGAAGGAAGATAAGGTTGCACATCTCATGAAGGGTGTTGCTGAGGACATGTATCAAGCCCTGCTCCTGAAGGAGGTTTCGACAGCAGATGACTTCATAAAATAGTGCCAGTATATCGAGACAATGTATCAAAAAAGAAGTGCACGCAAGAAAGTTTGAACGGCTTCCAAACGTCGTATCGATGTTTGTGATGGAGGAAGCAACTGATTTCTCAAGTGTTCTTCGTCAGATAGTTAGAGAGGAAGTTCAGTAGGCACTTGGATTGCATGGCGAACAAAAAACCGAGACGTTACAAGAGGTTATAAGGGAGGAATTGGAACAGATATAGAACCAAATCTCTCGTCCATCATGTCCTTTCTAATCGGTGAAAAAGTCGAGACCCAGGCAGAGTTACGTTCTTACAATGCCGCTTGAGGAACCTGTTTAGGCACCAAGGAAAACTGACGTCTGGTGGACCAGGATAACCTACCAATACGTTTCCACTGCGGAAGACCGGGACACGTGGTGCGCCATTGCCGAGAAAGGCGCTGGAAATTTGATGACGCCCGCGCCAGAGGGCAGCAGACCGGTCTTAGCCGACGCTATCTCCGGGACGACGAAGATGAACAAGAAGATGTGGGTACAGGACGACGTAGGTCACCATTGCCGCAAGCTAGCCGCTGCAGAGGACGCTCCCCAACACGCCGATCAAGGTCTCCATCGCCGTTTAGAAGCTCCAGCTGATGACCTAGCCGCCGCAACCTGGAAAACTAATTGGTGCGACCATCCTTGGAGGTGAGGCCACCGAAAAGAAAAATCCTCCGCCGTCGATCACTACAAAAATGATAGGAAAGTACGTCGATATCTTCATGGATGGCCGACCAGCCCAAGTTCTTGTGGACTATGGAGCATCACATTCAGTCATTTCGGAGAAGTACCGTCGCCAGTTGCAGAAAATCGTATTCGTAGACAACAAAACATCTCTGCCGAAGCTGGATAATGGGAAATATGTGAAACCTACGGGAGGATGTACCATTCGTGTGGGTATAAGTGGCCATACATAGCCCTTAGAATTCATCGCCTTACAAGAGTGTAGTCATGACGTCATTCTCGGATGGGACTTCTTGAAAGGTTCTCAGGCAATTATAGATTGTGGTCGCTCGAAGATTATGCTAGACGAGATGAGATACTGTGGACAGGAAGATGCGCATCCGAGTGAGTGGAGACTGTGTGTGCTGGATGATCATTCCTGCTGTCAGCACTAGAAAGGTAACTGTCAAGTGCCGTGCCATACATTAACACATGGACCAGTGGGATGTAAGAGAAGCATACCACAGAAGAATAACTTTGTCATCCCAGCCTATGTCGACTCGTTTAAGAACGGATTCTGTGAATTGTGGATAGTTAACTGTCGCCGAGAACCGCAGATCCTACCAAGACGCATGTGCGCAGCAAACGTTGAGCCGTTAATTGGAGAACAGCTGAGCGTCGTAGAAACCTCCCATGCCGAGTCCGTGGGCGAAACGAACGCTACCAGTACGAGACAAGATCTTCTAGCTCGACTATCACCAGATCTCATTAAGGAACAACATAAGAAGCAACTTGCCATTGTTCAAGAGTTCTCTGAATGCTTCAATCCACAGGTGAAGAGCAAATTAGACAAATCGACGGTGAAGCACCAGATTAACACTGGAGACCATCAACCAATAAGCAAGTGTATGTTAGCAACGGAACGTCGAATAATTCGCGACGAGGTAGAGAAAATGATGAAGAATGAGATCAATCAGCTTTCTTAGAGCCCATGGTCGTCACCAGTGGTCCTCGTCAGGAAGAAGGATGGCAGTTGGCGCCTTTGTGTTGATTACAGAAAGCTTAATAAGACAACTAAAAAGGACGTTTACCCTCTTCCACGAATTGACGATACACTAGATTGTCTGAAGGGGGCTAAGTTTTTCTCAACCATGGACATGTACTCGGGATACTGGGAAATCGAAGTAGATGAGGCTGATCGTGATAACACTGCATTCATACCTCTGAGGGCCTGTATGAGTTTAACTTGATGCTGTTTGGTTCGTGTAATACACCAGCAACTTTAGAACGGATGATGGATAATTTTCTAAGTCACCTGAAATTGACGATGTGTCTTTGTTATTTAGATGACATTATAGTGTTCTCGAAGACATTTGATGAACACATTAAAAGACTGAGGGCCGTTCTTAAGTATCTCCTACAAGGCGTACTGAAATTTAATCCAAGAAAGTGTCTCTTTGGAGCAAAAGAAAACAAAATACTTGGACACCTTGTGTCAAACGAAGGTGTGTGGTCAGACCCAGAAAAGGTGAGATCTATAACGGAATTTCCTATTCCTAAAAGTATTAGAGATGTGAGAAGCTTCCTCGGATTATATTCTTATTGCCGTCGTTTTATCAAAGAGTTTTATATCAAAGCCAGGCCACTCCAAGGGTTGTTAAAAGCTGATGCTAGATTTATCTGGGGTGGTGCTAAAACAAGATTCTTTCGTTGTGCTGCGAAAAGCTCTGACGACTGACCCTGTACTTGGTCTGTATGATGAGAGAACACCTACAGAACTACACACAAATGCCAGTGGGTATGGCATCGGTGCTGTTCTGGTGCAAATTTCGGATAGGAAAGAGAGGGTTATATCCTATGCTTCTTGGACAGTTACAAAAGCTGGGAGAAACTACTCAACTACAGAAAGAGTGTCTTGCTGTGATCTGGTCCATGTGCATATTTCGACAGTATCTCTATGGAAGCCCATTCACAGTTGTTACAGACCATCATTCACTTTGTTTATTGACAGGTTTTAAGTATCCAGCAGGAAGACTCGCCAGGTGAGCACTAAGTCTTCAAAAGTATGACATTACCATAGTGTACAAAAGTGAAAGAAAACACCAAGATGTCGACAGTCTCTCAAGAAACCCTGTGCAAAACCATCAAGACTTTGATTATGATAGTGACTGTCTCGCAACACTCCATGATCTCTCTGCTGAGCAGAAGGACACCAAGATATCTCAAATTATACTTGCCTTAAATCAGTCAGAGGATGTGAAAGGACAATTTAAGGTAGTTAATGGATTACTTTGCAAGAAAAACTTTGATCCGTTTGGAAAGAGGTGTCTACCAGTGATTCCTAAACACATGCGCTTAGATGTTCTACAGAAATTCCATGACACACCAGAGGCCGGACATTTAGGATTTATTAAGTCATGCGATAGGATCCACAAGAGATTTTTCTGGCCAGGTTTATTTAGTAGTGTCCGTCACTATGTGTCGCACTGTCGAGAGTGCCAGAGGAGAAAGGAAGTTCCTCAGAAACCACCTGGCCGACTCTTACCAATTCTACCAGCCGAAACGCCTTTCCAGAGTGTTGGGATTGACCTCCTCGGACGGTTTCCCACGTCTGCTAGTGGCAATAGATGGATTATTGTTTGTACTGATTATCTGACACGCTATTCCATTACAAAAGCCGTGAAAACAGCCGAAGGATTCGTGGTAGCCAAATTCATCCTTGAAGACATTGTATTAAAACACGTGCCCCAAGGTCGTTAATTACGGATCGAGGGAAAGCTTTTCAATCGAATCTTGTGACAGAGATGAACCGTTGGTGCAACATTACTCATCACATGAAGACTGCCTACCATCCGCAAACTAACGGGCTTACTGAACGCCACAATAAGACCTTGGCCGACATGCTATCAATGTTCGTGAGTGTTGAGCAGAGCAACTAGGATGAGGTGCTACCTTTCGTGATGTTTTCCTACAACACCGCCAAACAAGACACCACAGGATTTACGCCATTTTTCCTGGTGCACGGGTGTGAGGCGACTACGACGATGGACACTGTGTTTCCGTTACATATTGATGACGTGGACGACGACTACATCAGCCAGGTGTTAACCACAGCTGAGGAAGCTTGGCAGTTAGCTCGACTCCGCACGCTTCAGGCTCAAGAAAACGTTTCCCGAAGGTACGACGCGAGCCGCCGCCCTGTTGTCTACCAGCCTGGTGATCTCGTCTGGATCTTGACTCCTATTCGGAAGGTTGGTCTCTCCGAAAAGATCCTCAGGCGCTACTTTTGACCTTATAAGGTTGTAAGACAGTTGTCTGATGTTACTTATGAAGTTGAACATTTCGACCCCGACACAAGATCACGAAAGATCAGAAATACGGTCCACGTCCTTCGAATGAAGCCCTATAAGGATCCTGCATCCCAGGGTAAATTCGAAGCTCCAGCGACAGGCAACAAGCGGAAAGGTGACGATGAGCGTAGCGGCAAAAGAAGTTCTAAGAAGATCACAACCTGGGCGAGCATCAGTCATCGAGAGCCGGAGTATGCAGGACCGATGACTCGTTCCCGGACTAGGAGGACGTAACACCGAGATGCTGTTCTCTTAAGGACGGAGCAATGTCGCAGAAGAAGCTGAGTAACACCGTGGTGTATTGATTATTATACTAAACTGTTGCACGGAGGGTAGTGAGTTCAAAACTCACGTGGACTGTACAGTTTCAGTTTCTATATTCGGTTCGACTACATTCTAGAAGTATCCACAAATGTCAAGAATCATTGTACTGGAATGTTCTTTAACTGGATATATACTGTATGTGTTCTGGCCGGTGGCAGTTCGCTCCGCGCACTTGTGTGTGCGAGTGCTGAATAAACCTTTGTTAAGTGAAGTTATTGTTCATCATTCATCTAATTACACCTTCTTCTATGTCACAATATTCGTCATTCTACTTTCATAAATGTTACATTCAAGAAACAAACATACAATTTAAGTTGGAGTGATATTGACCACAGTGGTACTCACAGTGTAAAAACCGCGAAGATATTTTGTGTCGTAAGTATAAAAACGGTCGTGTGGCCACTACGCATTGAACACCGGGACGACATACGCATCTCGCCTTCTCATGCGGTATTCCCGAGTCCGCAGCCTGATCTACAGTATTGCGGCGGCTGTACGCCTCATCGGTCTTGTTCACCTGAAGACGGCCTTGTTGTCGCCCGAAACCTGTCAGGATTGAACCAATAAACTTCTTACAATTGAAGCGGATTATTATCTAATTCAACGATGCACAGTTGCCGATATAATGTAAATCGAATTTTATCAACGAAACTTCAATGGATATGGTTGTGTCAGAGGGAGAAAATCATATATTTTGAAAATAAGTTTTAAAACAAGTGTGATATCTATTACCAATTTGCGTATGAGGTCATATTGATCCATTGGTATTAGGAGGGTTAAACTGCCATGTTGTAAGGCTCACGATCGTTTCAGGATCGTACACTTTCTTCTGAAGTCGCTCCAGTATAGACCCTGACCAGAAAGCTCAATCAAATTCTTAGTAATTTTGACATTTCTCAAATTTTTCTTAGGCTTTCTTTTTTATGTAAGCTGTGAAAAATTTGATTTTTTGCTGATCGTTCCACGTTTTGGGTAACACATCCCCAAACCCACTTATGAATACGATCAGGTGTGGATTTTTTGTCTGGAAAAAGCACCAGAAATTGCTTCTGTTTTAGAAGGCTGTCTTCTAATAGTATAGCACTTATTGTCTGTCCTACATGATGAAATGAACTGTTCGTGTGGGGACAGACCGGTCCTGTCTTTCTTATATACTGTCGGTCATAGAAATGTGCGTTTTCGAATACACCCCATTACACCCCATCACCCCCCCCCCCCCACCCCCCACCCCCCCGTGCATGCTTATCAGTGACAGCATCTTTCACTGCTGATGTGATATTTCCTGTTGCAGGTCTTCGACCTGAGAAGTTACTTGCTCACACCCCTGCAGTATGTCGCGTTTCAGCTTAGTCATAATCTCATAATCTTACCATATCATTAGAGTCGCTATATTGGAGCACCACTTCTTGCCTTACACGTTGTGCAGCAGCAAGTAATTCAGTGTTGAGTGATTCATTAAAGTCCGCAGCTCGTGGTCGAGCGGTAGCATTCTCGCTTCCCACGCCCGGGTTCCCGGGTTCGATTCCCGGCGGGGTCAGGGATTTTCTCTGCCTCGTGATGACTGGGTGTTGTGTGATATCCTTAGGTTAGATAGGTTTAAGTAGTTCTAAGTTCTAGGGGACTGATGACCATAGATGTTAAGTCCCATAGTGCTCAGAGCCATTTGAACCATTTTTGATTCATTTAAGTGCATCTCCTGTGGCTGTAGCCAGAACGAAAAGTCATTCGCAAATTCCTAGCGTTGCCCATCAAAACTCTCTTTGACATTACCCTCCTGCTCTACAAATAAATTAAGAAGTTGAGTTGTGAGCTGCTGCACAGCTGTTTCCATTGTGGCCTGCACCATTTTTAATGCGTCCACATCATGCGATAATTGTTTTATTGTACCTGGGGACCATTATATGCTTCTTTCAAGGCTGCTATTTCGGAACGTATTCACGTGAAATTCGCGTTGATGTGATTGGATTATTTCTTCGCGCCCTGATCGAGCATTATATCGATTTGACTATTCTTTTGTGACTATATTAAAATTCTCTTTCACCTGTGACTCTAAGCTTTTCGCTTAACATTCTACGCTGTTAACCACTATCTGATTTTTGGTATAACATCACTAGTGTGCATATGCATATTGCTTATGCACGGTGAACTTTTCGGTTGCGGGCGGATGAACCAGCACTTCCGTCTCAATGGCTGCCGCGTCAGTAATGTCGACAGGCGACTCCATCATATTGCCGCTTTCGAGATGTTCCTATCTCTTAGATTCTTCCATGTGGTTTATATTATCTGCTTTGCCTGTTTTTATCATAACACAGTTATAATCTAGAAAATTAATGTTATTCACTTCAGTTGGGGTTGCGTGCGTATAAGCAATGGAGTTAACAAGAATGAAATTCATCCTGAACTTTCTAGAAGAAGCGCGCGAGGCATTACAAGACAAGAAGACATCGCGTTCACTTTTTAACTATGGGGAATGCATATATCGTCCATCCTAACGTCACGACTTTTGAGGACACAACAGTTACAATAATGAAAACTCTTAAAATTTCTAACCGAAAATTTTGTAATGGGATATGATATACCCACTGCGTAACCTCAAGATTCGTGACTGCTAATAGCAGGAGGTAAAGCAACGGGCTGTTTACCTGGTATTTTTTGCTGCAATGGTTGTGACACTTTTGTCATATCATACATTTCTTTTATTTCCCAAGGAATACAAATTGATACTCCTTTTTAACGCTTTTCCTTTCCTTGGATTCATATCTATACTTTTCCTCTTATAGGAAATGACATCTGCGTATTATGCACATACATAAACTTCAGTATTTTCACAAAATTTGTCCAGTCGCGCGTCGCCAGTTGTATTACATATATCTTTCGTTTCTGTCAGATAAAAGTACGGAATGCATGAATCAAGCTTTGCCTCGGGAAAGACACACCACAGATCCGATGGCATAGTTAATAATACGATACACATTAAGGTACAACAAAATTTTCTATTGTACAGAATTACTGTCATTAAAATCTTATACCATCACGCTTCATGATCTTTTGATGTATCTGTCCCTGGTTGCTATTGAACATCATCGCTATCTGAAGCTCATTGAAGGTGGATGTGTTGTATAGAGTTCCCTGCGAGAGATGGTAATGAATATTAATTCGCACTTCGTAAAAATAAATCTGCAGGTTCAGCTTGTTGGTCTTACAACGCTGATACAGGGTAGCGCGGTAAGGAACCAGTCATTATGCCTTCAAAGAATGTGTGTACAATTTCCTGATACATCTCCTGGAACACATGAAATCATCAGAATAAAATTAATATGCTACTGACAAAAGGTTTCTGAAATGAATGCAGATACCAGTAATTACGGATAAAAAGATTATTAGTAGATGGGATATCATACACACGTGTCACCAAATGCCATGGAGTCAGAAACTAGAGTAAGTAGCCAGAAGTGGAAGTTCGCCTCTTAATGCGTCATTTCTGTTACAAACAAATGAATGTAATATAGAGGTTGCTTATAATGCCCTATGCATACTATCTGTGAATTCTAATTGACTTGAATTATTCAGTAGTAGTAACAGCAGTAGCACTCCGTCTTGAGGCCACAAGTGGCTTATCGGGACCATCCAACCGTCGTGTCATCCTCAGCTGAGGATGCGGATAGGAGGGGCGTGTGGTCAACACACCGCTCTCCCAGTCGTTGTGATGGTTTTCTTTGACCGAAGCCGCTACTATTCGGTCGAGTAGCTCCTCAGTTGGCATCACGAGGCTTGGATTATTCAATGCTTGATACAAAATGCAAATTTTGTGACATAAAATTTTTTATAGGATAATTGTTTGTTCACAAAAATAATAAAAAAATAGCTCATCTTTTGTACATTACGCCCCGGACTACTTAGTATCTCAGAAAATTTTTCTCATTCTCATGCTCTTTCACAACGCTGCTGCTGTTTACAGTCACCAGACACTCGCAATGAATCTGCAGCTTAGTGAAAACATCTGACAATGTTAAGTGGAACAAGTTGTTTGAAATGCACGTGAAAATAAGTGTACGCCGTAGAGAATGAGTGACCACATAGGAGGGGATAAATATAAGTGGCCCGCAAAATTTTTACAGTGAGAATGACGCCTGGTCGAAACTTGTTAAAGAAGATTGTAGACGATGCTGGCAATGGCCACCGTTGACGTCGCTCTAGCGCTGTTCTCGTCTTCTCAAACTGTGAAACACGTCTTGAAGTCTACCTGTGGGATAACAGTGGTAGTGTTTCCAGCGCTCTGCTGTAGCTACTCCAGTGTGTGAGGATTACTTGAGTTCACCTGGCCCTTCAATTTATTTTGGATTGGATTGTTTGGGGGAGGAGACCAGACAGTGAGGTCATCGGTCTCATCGGATTAGGGAAGTACGGGGAAGGAAGCCGGCCGTGTCCTTTCAAAGGAACCGTCCCGGCATTTGCCTGGACCGATTTAGGGAAATCACGGAAAACCTAAATCAGGATGACCGGACGCGGGATTGAACCGTCGTCCTCCTGAATGCGAGTCCGGTGTGCTAGCTACTGCGCCACCTCGCTCGGTCCCCTTCAATATATTCCTCAGCTAAAATCACACGAAGCGATATGACGTGATCGCGGTAGCCATGACACTGAACTGCCTCTGCTGATTGTTTGCAACTGAACGAATACATCGTGTACTCGTGACAACGTTCTCAAAGTTGTGTCTGCCGTTGCTCTGTCTTGCTAAAAGGATCCGTGCATTAGTGTCATTTTGGCGTTACTCTATTTCATTACAGATTTTGCCGGAGGTTTTCCCGAAATACTTCCAGACTTAAACCCTCGCGCAAAAAGTTCTGCTTGCATTTTCCACAAATTATATCAATTTCCATATTGATATAATATTGTACGACACGTGATAAATATACTGTCTTTTGTACCACGTATGTATATCCTTTTGGATTTTATGCATTCGAGTTCTTTCATTTTTATAAAGTCGTTTGGTGGAAAGCTGTTTAGTTTGGAAAATTTAATTGCGAAAATATTATTGGCGCTGGTACCTTGTTTAGGTTAAAAAGATAAAACTTTATTTATATGCTTAATCTCTCGGAGACAGACCAGACCGACTGATGAATCACTTACCTCCAAGGGAACCTGGCAAGGCGTGGCGTGCAAGCGAGGTGCAGAGAAGACGTGAGACGGCTGCGCGTGAACTGAGCGGGCGTGTATGGTACTCCTAAATGCGCCCAAGTCTTAACTGACGGAATGGCTCAGTATTTAAACTCCACAGAAGCGCATTAGTTGGATGTCGTCACTATAAAGTCTCACTGACGTGACAGACTGTATGTATGTGTATAAGCGACTGGCAAATGCGCAAAAAGACGTAACGACTGCCTGCGGACATGATCACAGGATACCGTGCTGTTTGTGAATTAGTTCTACAGATGAACAGAACCAGTTGTTTTCTCTGTTAATACACGTGAGGAGTTCGGCAAGTAACGCAACACCTGAGGAGAATACACGTAGGTGCTAAAATGACCGTAGCATCTACATCTATTCAGACTGCCAGAGAGCCCTGAAATCATTGGCAGCTCCTGCAACCAGATCTAAGATTGTTGCAGATTGCCACAGGGCTCTGGTGGAGCTATGGGGATGCAATAGGGTAAATCTAGTGAGGGTTCCTGGCCACTCAGGAATCTTTGACAATGAACAAGCCGATAGATTGGCTAAGATGGGGGCAACAACTCCATTTATTGGGTCGGAACCTGTCCTGATAATCACCAAGGCTATGTTCAAATTAGAACTACGGAACTGGGTAGGAAACAGCACGTAGGATATTGGACTATGGTCCATAAACTAAATGGTAAGGTAATTATGCCCAAGCCATGTTTTAAAAGAAGCCCTGTAATCATGCCGGCCGATGTGGCCGAGCGGTTCTGGGAGCTTCAGTCTGGAACCGCGCGACCACTACGGTCACAGGTTCCAATCCTGCCTCGGGTATGGATGTGCCTGATGTTCTTAGGTTAGTTAGGTTTAAATAATTCTAATTTCTAGGGGACTGATGACCTCAGTTTGAGAGGTGGCATGAGCCCCCTCTCATATTTCTATCTTACGATTTTCCTCTCTAATTGCATGCAGTGAAAAGTCGCTATTCCTTCACATGCGGACTTCCCACGCTGCGTCTCTCGTCACCCGGGTGGTCCGGTGACTGGCGGGCTCTGCTGATCTGGAATGGGTTAAGCCGACGGGTGTGAGGAAGTCGAGTGAATGCTTTGCAGACGCCGACATTGTCAAAAGACACGCCCGGAGGAGTCTGAAGTAGCGGCTGGGCTAGAGGTTCCGTTACTTCGCAGAATCTTAGCGAAAACACTTTCTGGCGGGCTACCAGCCAGGCGTGGGAATGACTTGTGTACCCAGGCAGTTGTTGCGGGAAAATTCCCACGCTTTCTGCAAAACAGTAACTGTGATTGGCTTGCTCAGGGCATAGCTCCGTCACGTAGCAAAATCAGCGCAGAAATTGGCGCCAAGAATCTCCATTGGTGGAATGGTAGTGCTCCGGCAATGGAGTGGAATTTTCCGCCGGTTTTCGAGTTGCTGATTGGAACGTTTAACCATGGCCGCTGTCATGGTGGCGGGAATGTTGTGTGTTCGGCCTGTACGGGTGCTCTAGGTAGTCGGCTCTCGCTTTTCGGTCGAGGACGTCGAAGCAACCAGCCATCGCCTCCAGTACGCCAGATCGTGTTCTGGCAGTTAAGAAGACAGTTTGGTAATGTATGTCCGCAGCACCGGCAGATAGGGATTTTCCTAGGTGATAATCAGAGCTCAGCAGAGCGCGCCTGTTCATCTTTTTCTAATTTTGTTCTGTCTTGGGTAGGAGCAATTAATGTGGGGTTAGCTGTGTGTCTCTCTTAAGATTTGAGTGGCAAGGAATTGGCTACACATACCACTTCGTCACAAACCACACATTCTAGTTTAGGGACAACTTCACCTTCACAGCGTTTGTTTGAGTATCCAATTTGAGCCAATTTGATGTATTATAAATGTTTCATGTGTTTTTGTTTATTATTTTGTCTTTAGTCTTAATAAATCGTATTGTTATTTTGGACAGAACTTTCATTCTGTTAATCGGTAGAGCAACCCATCATTTCTCACTACGTTAATGAAACCTTCCTTTATTTAACTTATTTATCAAATTAAATTATTGCAGGTGCCAAACTCTTTGCTACTCCACTTGCAGGGTTGATTACAGTCAGTTCGCGTATATTTTTTAATCCATGTGCAACAGCAAAAGTCGGAGTTAGAATAGGGGAGTTAGAATAGGGGGGGCTTAGAGCATCATTTACATATGTAGATTCTAGAAGAATTTAGTGTTAAATACACTGCTTGCCCCGGCACCTCGCATAAAATAGCGACCCTTAGCCTCGGATCTTTCCTGTGAATCACTGATTAAGTAGGAACATTCAAATTTTTTTTGTCTACTATTTTTATGATTAGTACCCAAGTTCTTTTTCTTGTAGTTCCGCGATTAGTTTTTATTAGCGGCGCATGATTACAGTTTTTGTTTTCAGTATATATATTTTTTGTTTGTTCATTTTTTTTTTTGTGTCTCTTTGATGTGGTATCCGTACCTCATCACACTTGTCGGGTTTGTGTGCAGTTTCTGTACCACAACAAATCGTGCTTGTAGTTACAGCGTTGGAACGGCGTTGTTGAAATTTTATGTCTATGTGGAAAAATATTGGGGGTAGATAATTTTTATTGTGAATTTTAGATAAATTTGTTTTTTCATGAATGATCACGAGAAGTAAGGCACGACTATCATTGAGCGAAACTAAAACAAAAGAGAATAGCATAATGTATAAAAGGCAGGTTACTGACGAGGATAGGTTCGGAGATGAGATGGGCACATTTTTAGCAGCACAGGACGACAGGGTCATTGATGAGGAAGGTGATTTGGACGCGATCTTAGAGCAACGTCGCGACCATGATAGTGAGGCAGAGGATGAAACAGCGACAGGCACACAGGTCGAGACGGAAGCAGAAGTTTACTATCGAACGAACGAGTGCAGACAGAGGCCAGCTCAGTCACATCAGAGCTCTAGCGCCCAGGTGTCCAGAGTTACATCACCCATGTGTGACGAGGATCAAAATGATGACATTAACCCAATACTGAGCTTCCTACGATCAATGAAAGAAGAAGCTGACGAACAGCGTAAGAAGGAGAAGGAAGAAGATGAGAAACAACGCAAGAAGAAGGAAGAAGCTGAGAAACAGCGTAAGAAGGAGAAGGAAGAAACTGAAGAACAGCGTAAGAAGGACACTCAGGCAATAATTTTGCATATAGGAGAAATTCGAGGGGAATTACTAACAATAAAGAAAGAATGTGGAGAAGCAAAACAATTGTCAATGGTAGCACAAAAAGTAGCAGGCCTAGCTAAAACGGCAGCAACAGGGGCAATGAAAATCGCAAAAGTAACTTCTCAACTTGGAGGTCGCTTGCGACGTGCGACACAAGCTCACTCAAAATCCCTAGCGTTCTTAAAAACCCAAGGTAATATTGCAGTTACGAACATCATGAAACGAATGAAAGAAGTAGAAAGTCGGATAGCAAAACTAGAGCGAAACGGGCACACGAGAACTGCGCGTTCGGATACCAATGATGGAGTACACAGAATTGTGTCTCCGAGGAGAAGCCCGCCGTGCTCTTGCCCAGTGACAGAGTGCGGAACTAACAATGCACACGCAGAAACACCTAGTAATAGGTCCAATAATTGTAGCCCACTTAGGAGAGTGAATTCTGAGTGCCACTGCCACTGTGATACAGAGGTAGCACATCACAGTTATCAGCAAGATACATCAGGACACTCAGCAGACGTTCAAGTATCGGAAACGAGTGACAACATCAGTGCGAGGATCGGACAGGATTTTGATCACAATCACTTCCTGTCGATACTAAAATTCCAAAAGTTCAGAGATAATGGAGGGTCGATGCATCCCAAGAGCTGGGTGATGCAGTTTACAAATTCATTACCGTCATCATGGCCAACCCTGGCAAAGTTAAAATTCATGTGTGGACACATCGAAGGCCAAACCGCGGAAAAGATGCGGGGTGTGGCAGCGACGTGTCAGACTTATCAGGAATTTGTTGATGCGTTCCTGGGGATCTACTGGTCAAAGGAAACGCAAGACAGGATTAAAGAGGAAATAATATTTTGTCCTGAACTGGAAGTGTCAGGGCAAAGGAGCGCAACCAAATTTTCTGATGATTTACTCAAGAAGAATCAATTTTTAGATAGTCCATATAGCAAGGGAGAAATCATCAAATTTTGTTTTTCCAAATTGCCTGTTAGGTATCAACAGACACTTACCGGCAAGTGTGGATCTGACATAGAAGCATTCAAGAGTCTATTGCGCGAACTCGAAGTAGTCTTCGATAAACAAGACGCAAAGGACAGGAAGAAGGCGCAAAATAACGAATACCACGGGCCAGCAAGGGCAGACGACAACAGATCGCATAATCGCGCTCGTCAGTTAGGAAACCAGGGTTACGGAAATCAAGGTTACGCAATTCAAGTTTATGGAAACCAGAGACACGGAAACCAGAACGTCAGGGAATAGGGTCAATCTAGACAAGGAATCTGGGACAGGAGGAATAACGAACGGCAAAGCGACCGTAACTGGAGAGAGCGAAATCAAGGACCACAGGAGAACCAGGAGATCGAAATTAGACCTGCAAATCCTAATGCACGTCAGAGGAGGGGGAGTCTGACAAGGGATTGGCGCTAGTCCATAGGACTCCACCACATCTCTCACACAAAGAAGTTCGTGGAATAACAGTAGTTTAAGTGGTGTACATAGTAGAATAGGCAAATATATGAACCTTTCTTTGGGGAACAATAATCGTTGGATTAATAGATTAAGATTGTTAAAGTATTAACACGCTGCGTTTTCTCGCACAAGAATTTACTGCTGTTAACTTTTTTTTGTCTATGTTCGGGATCTCCTCTGTCGTTGCGATAAGAGGCACTACCTTTCCATGAGCAATGTTTTTGTCCTTTCCTATCTGGTGTCCATGTTAAGGGATAAAGATGAGTGACGAGATGTCGCACGAACGGGCGCATACTAGAACGTGCCCTTAGAAGCGTTCTGAGAAGTCGTGATACGCTCCTTAGCGGCCACAACCAGTTCATGAGACGTTCATACCAATGCTTGCAGGCACGCGTCAGTGCACTGCAAGATTGTGGTATATTGCGTGATTTCGAGGATGAATATGGGCAGTATAGTTTCTTTGCAGAGCTGCGCCAGCATCGTTGTCTTGCAAGTCGGGGGGAACCTGTGAGCGTTTGACTCCAATGGTGCCCTAGACGAGAGAAATGCGGGCATAAAGCCTACCATGCCAATGTGCTGGTTGGGGATTTAGCGTGCTGCTCGTGACTGTCACAGATGAATAACCAGGGACTTATACTTGAATATTCGTGACATACTGTGAAGCTGGCGTGTGTTGGGCGACTGAATCCTCAACAGGAACCAGTCCTGGCTTGGTCATATTACATTGCCTCTGGAAAGGTGTGCTTTGATCGCGAAAACCGCATCACATAGAGAAGGAAGTTGCAACTATAAATTTATTGTCGTGTATAGCCATGGCTAACCCAGTCTCTGGAGTTTCAGTGGGCGTAGTGAGAACTCGGAGGTCATGTCGTACGGCGTGCACATCACTGTCGTCAATAGCGGCGAGCAGCGAGACATCTCAACGTAACAGGAATTATGTAAGAGTATTGTATATGGTAAACAAACAAAAAAAAAGGTACGATATACTAGGATAAGTTAAACTGTAGGATTTAACAATAACTAGATTAATATTGTGGGGGTTTTCGACCACAAGTATTTGGCGCGCGCCTGTTGGGATGTTATTTTTCAGGTCATCAAATCACAGACCCAAGATGGAGGGACGACCGGCGAGTGAACGTAAAATAGTTGCTTGTTCTTTATAAGCTCAGTAAAACTTCGACCTGCATAATAACATAATTTATTCAAAAGACATAGAATGTAGATCGTTGGCAAGTGGTAGTTAATTCTTGAGCATGTCTACTGTCGATCTATATAATTAATAGTAATATTAGTGCGGGCCTGCACATTTAGTTGTTCATCCAATACATAGCATCAGTTGTCACACACCATATACAATAGTGAGATCGGTCTCTACACGAAGATCAAGATAAATTATTTCCATGTCTAAATTTGATACACCAAGATTTTGTTAAAATGATAGCCATAGATTAATAACCATAAAAGTAAAATAAGAGTGTCTGAAATGACAGACCATCAATGTGTCATTATGTAAATTTATTATAACATAGAAGGTCATGGGAAAAAGTTAGCCATAAGATTTTTGTCAGAACTGTGCAGATGACGGGTATCGTTGCAAGGCAGAGGCCAGCCAGCGCAAAAACAAGAGGTCTTCGGCTACCTGCAAGAAGGATTAGGCGGGATCCTCGCCGGGCCACAAGCGAAAGTGAGGCTGGCCGTTGACACTGACACGCGACCCACACGCGACAGCCTGCTAGCTCTCCAGACGCAGCAGCCATTTGGAGGGATTCCCTGCGGTAGACCACGTTGTTGTGAGTACACGAAGAAGATCACATATCGTGTCAGAACCTGCGCCTCATGTGCCTCAGGACAGAAAGGGACGCTATATACTCACCTGTTTGGGTTTTTACAACTCACTAGCATTGGCTGATCTGCATACACAAAGCAGTATCGTGCCACACTAACAAATGAATGGTCTCATTTCTAACTTCTCCACTCTATTAGAGAGCAGTTTTAGCAATCGTCGCTCCTAGTTCGATCCTGTATAGATGACCTCACACACTTGTGGAGTCACTCCACGTGCCATCATCCCTCGTCGAACTGCAATATTGGGAAACGTAAATTACTGTCCAGCGAGAGAAGAGACCTAGACTAGTGATGTATCGCAACAAGTAGACCTCAGAGACAATTAATCGACGTGAGGAGAGCCTATCACTGTGTCTTCCTACCGTACTGCCGTGATCATATGCATGGGTCTTGGTGCAATCTCAACAGAGTACTGCAGATGCTCCAGCACACCCTTTTGCCGTTGCAACAACGTAGCAACAACACTCGATGTTTAGCCCTATGTGATGTCAGTACTGTGGAATTTGTGAAGTGCTTCGAATATTTCTAACAATGTGATTTAGTGCCTCATTCTCAGCACAGTCGTGAACTTTGTGCAATGTGCACGCACAACTTGATGCCCCATAAACCTTGTTTTTTTTTTTTCTTAAATTTCTTTCTCTTGTGTTGTTTTTGTAATGTATGTTATACCTTGTATGTGTTTGTGTTTTACACTGCAATTCTTATTACAAATTACTGTATTGTTCTCCACACCATGTTTTTTTTTGTATTTTGTATTTATTGTTGTGTGTATGCAAACAGTGTACCTGAAGTCCACATAAACTGAAGCAGATACCACCACTGTCATTGTGAATGGACCATCAGTCCAGGGAACATTTTGTAAAGGTTATTCTTGCTGCAGGGAGACAGAATGAATCGGAGGTTGTAATTACAATTCTGAAAGCTCACAAAGAGATAGTTAACTTAAGTAGTATCATGTGCGAGTGAGTTCAGGTTAGTTTAATGATTAAAATTATTGTAACATCTTGGGCATTTAATTGCGGAGTACTCCAACTCTGATTGCAAAGAATAAATTGCTCCATATTTGGCTCACATGCCAGGGCCATATTTAGAGAGTGAATGTCTGTGTGAATCGGTGTTTCGAAGGGGCTCCCTAGGTATGGATGTGTGATGTGAGTGTTAGTGTTCCATATTAAGAAGGTGAAGTTGGCTACATCATAAATAATCCTCCCTCTATGAGCTGCATTTTTCAGTTGCAGTGATTTTCTTTATTGAGTGCAGCATGTGCAGCCAGTTTGCGAGATTGTTCTTGGGCGATTGACTCACTACCTTGCTCCTAAGTGAACCAACCGCTCACCAATTACAATCTAAAATGGCGTAGGGGCTATGAGAGGTGGTATGAGCCCCCTCTCATATTTCTATCTCACGATTTTCCTCTCTTATTGCATGCAGTGAAAAGTCGCTATTCCTTCACACGCGGACTTCCCACGCAGCGTCTCTCGTCACCCGGGTGGTCCGGTGACAGGCGGGCTCAGCTGATCTGGAAAGGGTTAAGCCGACGGGTGTGAGGAAGTCGAGTGAATGCTTTGCAGACGCCGACATTGTCAAAAGACACGCCCGGAGGGGTCTGAAGTAGCGGCTGGGCTAGAGATTCCGTTACTTCGCAGAATCTTAGCGAAAACACTTTCTGGCGGGCTACCAGCGAGGCGTGGGAATGACTTGTGTACCCAGGCAGTTCGCGTATATTTTTTAATCCATGTGCAACAGCAAAAGTCGGAGTTAGAATAGTGGGGGCTTAGAGCATCATTTACATATGTAGATTCTAGTAGAATTTAGTGTTAAATACACTGCTTGCCCCGGCACCTCGCAAGCTGTTAAGTCCCATGGTACTCAGAGCCATTTTACTGAATTCGTGGAATTGAACAGGAAAGAGATCAAACTCATAACTGGGCTGATGACCGGCCATGGGAATTTCAAAAAACACCTTCACACAATGAGTATAACGGAAGAGGACCCTAAATGTAGGATGGGGTTGAAGAAATTGCATCACCCTAATCTTCGAATGCATGACATTGGAGAGTAAAACATACAGAATCTTCGGGAGAACTAGACCTGAAGAAATTGTGTCTAACAAAAAAACTGGTAGAGGGACTCCTTGCACTATTTAAGGGCACTGGTTGGCTTTACTAGATATATAGGGAGCGATAACGCACAATAAACCTAGTTTCGGTGCGGGCAGCAGACCTAAGCTGTTTTGGCTTCCCTGTTAAAAATCAATCAACGCAACACTTTTTTTCTCGACCAATTTCAGATGAAAAAATTGCGGAATTTATTGTGGGATATTGTCGAACAATCCCGCATCAGCCCCTATAGTTTCATAATGAGTTGATAGCGAGCGGCACTATACGTAAACTTCAAAATGGCGTAACAGAGATGGGTTTCAAGGAAAAGCAGAGAGTCGTCGATGTTCATAGGCGCTTGCACAATGTCTACGGAGACCTATCAGCGAACAAAAGCATGGTGAGTCGTTGGGCAAGGCGTCTGTCATCACTGCAACATGGTACCGGAGACCTGTCATACCTGCCGCACACCGGCCGGCCTCACAGAGGCGTGGCTCCTGCAATGTTGGACTGTACGCACACTCATTTGAGGTGATCAACAGATCACATTCAGACACCTTGCTGCCAACCTGACATCTCTATTGGTAGTGCTAACACACTCGTTCACCAATCGTGGTGCTCAAAGATGTATGCCCGCTGGGTTCCTTGCCGGCTAACAGAAGGCCGTAAAGGGCAACGAAGCACCATCTGTGCGAAATTGCTTGCGCATACAAGACCGATCGTGAGCGTTTTTGCCGAACATCGACACTGGCGAGAAACATGTGTCCTTCACTTCAAACAGGAAACAAAACAACAGTGCATTAAGTGGCACCACACCACCTCTCCTCTGAAGAAAATTGAAACCTGGTAATTAACGAAGGCAGGATTTGGTTACGATTGTGGACGGGGCCCGAATCAGTTACTATTGGTTTGCTTTGCAATTTCACTGATTTATTTTAATAAATAATTTTTGAAAACAAACCAATGTGGTCGCAATCAGAATTTTAAGGCATGTAACCACAATCACGGCTGAAGGCCTTTAACGCCAAAACGGCAATTATAAAAAAAAAATTAACAAATATACTGTCAAACGGCGAATTTTTTTAAAAAAGCAAACGACAGATCACCAAACATGTGAGACAAATAATGGTAACTTAATAATACAATTATAAAATAAAATATATTGGCCAGTGACAGACGGTGCTCCAGGAATCGACCTCTGAGTAGGTCACACAAAAACACTTTCGCGAGCGAAGAGAAAGGCAGCCAAGAGTTGCATTCAAATCACAAGACGGTTACTCACACTAGTGGCAGTCTAACGGGCGACTAATGATAACCTTGGCGAGGCTACCTGACATTCAACCAAATAAAATCAAGGTGTAAAATTACGCCAAAGCCGGAACCTACAGTCTGGGTTCCGCCGCCGAATACTGTGCTTAGAGCGCCCGGAACAAGAAGGAATGACTACCACTAAGGTAGAAGAACGCCACCCAACCTACAATCAAGAAGCTGTCAATCTTAGATGCCTCAACGGACAGCGGCGGCAAAGCTAGGAAATGTACACTGCCGTTACATACACTAACCCCCAGGGCAGGTAACTGGGGCGCTAGTGGCCACAAGACAGAAAAGTACCACTGTTGAACTTAACAATGTAAGAACCTGATAATAGTAAATATTAATTAGAAACTCAGGAAGGCTAATCACATCCGCTTTCGCCAGGTACTCCACTCACTGTTCTTCGCCTTGGCGTCACTACGAGCAGCAATATGAACCCAAGTCACTGGAGAATCGCGAGATTTCACAATGGTGGAGGTTTCTCTACGCGAATAGCAATGCACTCAACTTAAACATGCAGGATCCGGTTTCGACAAGGTCGTGCACCCTCGTGACCACTTCCCTTCGTTCCGGCAGTCCATATACGCCACCAGCGGTCTCAGCTTGTTGGCGCTCTGCGCGGACCTTGCTGCTCTCGCGTCCCCAACCGAACTTCACACTCACACCACACGGAAGAAGTAGGAGGTCGCCCCAAAGATACGGCAGCAGAAGTACATATCGATAAGCGCAGCTGCTGCCACTAGCAGACAGGCAACGTTTACGAATCCAAGTGGCGCCAGTGAACACGAGAAGAAGACAAACAACGTAACCATACCAACTAAACGACACGGTCTGGCAGAAACCTACACACGGCACCAACGCGAGCCGCAGCACGGCTCACAAATGTTCCAGTACGCACTCATCAGATGGTAAAGTCATGGCGATGATATTCTCACATTATAAAGGGGTTATTCTGCTTGATGCCACAAAAATTACAAACGAACTTCTCCTTCTCCATGACAACATAAGGCCTCATACATGTCTGTGCACCAGATAGGAGTTCACAAAACTTCATTGGACTGTCTCGTTCTTCCAGCGTTCAGCTCGGATCTCGCACCTTCCTGCTTCCAACTATTTGGCCCAATGGAGGACGCACTCTGCAGGAAACAGTATGTGAATGATGGGGAGGTTATTGACGCAGCAAGATGTTGGCTCCGACTTCGACCAGTAGAGTGATACCATGAAGGCACATTGGCTTTCCCAGCAGGGTAGCGTAAGACCATCGCATTGGGCAGAGACTACGTCGAAAAATAAGTTTTTAGTCAAAACAGTGGGTAATAGTATGACATACTGAAATTCTGAATAAAACCAACCTGCTTCCGGAATTAAAACTTGGATTACTTGTTAAACGCCTTTCATACTAAAAACTGAACTTTTGCATATCAGTTGTTAATTACACCCGTCTTACCTTTACGACGTCCATCACATGGTCCTTAATGATCTCAGAATCATTCATATTAAGGCATTCGATTAAAGATACGTGCTTTAAACGATTTATTGGAAATAATAATGGCTATTAATTGGGTTGTGTCGTATATGAAATACTAAATCTCCTACAAAGTGATAGTTTCAGCTACTGAGTTGTGCATTGACTTTACATAAATGTATGTTTGTCATTTTTTTCTGGTGTATGATGAAATGTGGACGTATCGGAAGTTTTTTGTTCTTGATATTGTTAGCACTGAACGAATGTGGCTCAATGTGGTTCATACAGAAGGGTGTATAGGCTACGTGCAAGTGGTATATATTTCTGTGAGGTGTCACTGAACTGATTAGGACGTTCAGTATCATAAATTTGAATTTGCAATTATAAATATATACACTTATTTCAAATTATTGAAAGGATATTTTATTTTTCTTAAAATTTTCGTTTTTGTGGCAGTAACGTAGAATCACTGTTGTTTACCATTAATTCACCTACAAAATAGCTCGGTTTACATTATTCTTTGATTGCAATGAAGCACATTCATTTTATTTCAAACATCGCCCATAATACTTGTCTATAACATTGTTTTAACCTTATCCTTTGGTAAAATGACGATTCCGTATACATTACTAAACCCTCATAAAACTTACAATTGCAATTGTTACAATTCGCGGTTCCCCCAATCTGGTATTGTCAGTATACGGCGTATAACAGGACATCATGTACGTGATGTGCCATTACATACCTTATAATTGTAATTAACTAATGCATTAATTATGAATTACATCCTTTGGATAAAATATGAAGTAGCAAAGTTTACGATGGTTTAGTAACAATACAACAATTTCCAGACTTTAGTGTTCTAAGGTTAAATGCAAACGTGGCCACATTAAACATAAAGAGTAAGGAGTATTACAACTTGTGCGTTAATCATCTTGGCCAAAAATTTCCTACTGCCAGTAATAACTACATTCACACAGCCCGATAATTCACCATCATTAGGTAATACAAAAGAGAACACAAACAAATTTATCAGACATAGATGCTGTAAGTGCAGATATCTGACCCGTTGAGCTGAAACTCAGTGCCGAAAAACGTTATTCGATCCCGTGTCACTCATCGAGTAATTCCATGTTTCATTTTGGAATCAGTTAATCTCCACGATTTCTTCTAGGCGACGTTGCAAGAAGGGTCCACTGACGGGTTATTACTCTGTTTTTTTTTTCTCATTTTTCTGCTACATTCTGAAAGAGAAGAATATAAGTGCAAGGAACAAGGTAGTGGTTGGATGGGGTAAACATACAAAACTGGGGCCCCGTTAATAAGACTAGTTTCTTAATCTCAAAAATATCGAAGTCTGGCTACGGTGTAATCCTGCTCTAGCGTTCACAGAAATCGTTGTTAATAAGGAAAATAAATTCTTTAGGAATTGGATGGCACAGAGTGGCATGTGCTGAGCGACCGAATATTAGTATGGTAAACAAGAAAAATATCTGTGAAACCACAACATTAGTAAAATTATGACAAAACTTTTTGAATGAACAGTTTGATAGTTTAACATTAAATGTTTTCTACACTTACTTTAACCAAATAAGGAAAAAATGCCAATTAAGTCTAGGGTTACAAGTTCCAAAAATAAGATTTTCAAGATTATTGTACGAACGGCTGCTAAATAACCCTATGTGTATAATGGTATTGAAGGAAAAACAGTAATTAATTAGCCTCACTTTAGAGTAAAAAAGGGATAGATACCTATATGGGGAACACGCCCAAGGGCTATGGTTCCCCGGCTACCCACTTTACAGGTCTGGCGGTCAGTTGATAGTGAGTGTCTGTCACAAGTGAAATGTTGATGCTTTCCTGTACTCTCTTTTTTAAAATAGTATTTATTTTTCATGATGTTGACTTTTAGTAGGCCTTAATACTATACACCGCATGGGTGTACCCTCGGGCATGGGTGTGTGTGTGTTTGTCCTTAGGATAATTTAGGTTAAGTATTGTGTAAGCTTAGGGACTGATGACCTTAGTAGTTAAGTCCCATAAGATTCCACACACATTCGAACATTTTTTGAATACTGGACAGCGTGTCAGTACGTTTCGATATTTCCGTAGACAGTGAGTAGTTACGTAAACTTACATTTCAGGGCTGTATAAGTCTAGTTCCTCTTTGCATTCCGTCCAGCATGTATGATGACGCGCTATGGCCATCTCCCTCTGCTGATTGGTAAGGATGGGCATACCATCTTTGGGATAGTTAGAAATCCCGTACAACTTTTTTAATGTTTTGGCTTTGATGGGAATTCATTTTTGTATGCAAATGCCAATTAAGTACGTATCTAAGACTGGTTCTACTGAAGGCATATGAAGAGAAAAAGACTTCAAACTCCAATTAACAAAGTAAAAATGGTATTCATTTAGTCGTAAGTGGTTCTGTAGAGTAAAATACTGCAAGGAGACCCCTAGGGCGAAAAATAATAACCAGCTGTAGTTCAAAAACTGCTAATGGTCCAGGTTCCTGTTTGGGTTTAGGCAAAGAGAAATGAGATGTGTGATTTCCTGTTATTTTCTCTACAAACGTTAATACTTCAAGAAAAACATGTTAAGATTGTTGTATATTCCTTTAATACGATTTCCTCTTCTTTTTTTAAAGTGTTTTGCCAGCTGAACGTTTATCGCTTGTGTTTTTGGCCTTCTAATCCTGATACACAGGTGATATTGCCAAGCGTTACATAATTTTTAAAAAATCGTAGTTAGTTTGAAGTTTGCTCTAACTTCGTGAACGAAATTTTATTTGGTTTCCTATGGAAATATTAAGCAATCTATGTAGATTTCCCAGTGTTTCTTGTGTATTGCGTTTGATATTGGCATCGGAAAAATTGTATCCATCTGTCTCTGTTTCACCCTACATTCAAGATGACATCTCAAACTTCACGCGTGGGTCATTGCCTACGAAGGCGGGGATATAGGACGACGCACTAAGGAAAGAGGTAATATGCCAATTCCAAACAGAGCAGCAGCTGTGGTAAATTCAAAGCACATTATACCGTTAATAGGCCCACTTGCTCATCAAAACCGCTACAGCAATGAGCGGCCAGATGACTGCTTTGCTTAAGAAAGCCTGCTGCATGATCACGGAAGAAATATACAGTAAGTATACCGGCCTAACTGGTGACTGACAGATTCGGCAGTTTCAGGCGGTTGCCGCCTGCCTCGGCTTAGTTCACTCGTCCCGCTGCCTATGAACGGCTGGGCACTGTCTGCCTCGGCGCCCAACACACACTCCCCTGCCTGGTGCTGTCCTGATATCTGAGTTGTCTCTGAGGCAATAGGCTGACCCGCCACACGCCGTTGGCAGCGCAGTAGCTGTGCTCCAATCCGATACATTTACGCTAGCGGGAAAAAATTAGTACGCCTAGAAAGACGTCGTCGATTTGATTACCCGACGACCGGATTCGCCACCTGAGGGATAGCAGATGTACTGACTGAACCGTGGATTTACTTTCAAAATCTTTTCTTAAAGAATTTACTTTATTTACTATCGATTCATCAAGAACATTAACACATTTAATCACACTATGTGAGCGTGGAAGTAGTTGCCAGTGGGTAACTGACGAAAACAAATTTCTTTCAACAAATGGAAATATTTATTCCTAAAATCCCATTATTTAAAAAAAAAAAAAAGCAGATTCAAAACTTATAATCAGAAAGCACGCCCTAAATATCAAGTTAAAATTTATTCAGAGGCAGAAATAACAATTTTTTTTACAGTATGGGCCTTCAGGATGAGAACCTTGCCGCTCCCTTTTAACACGCCCGTAGTCACGACCGCTCACAACAACCTCTGAAAGACTACACTAGTGTAAATCTGCAACACACCAGATTACTTTAAACTACAAATTTTAACAACTCACACAAACACATAAACTATGCACCCCGTAGGAGGGATGGAAATGGTACAAAACACTCACATTAAAAAATATTACTTGCCACCGAAAGTGCAACTTGTTTTTAAAAAGAAAACTCTTACGGTGGAAGGGTGGCAAATTTATATACTAAAAATGACCATTTAAATAAAAACCCATGAAATGCAATCTTACATAAAATGTACAGACATGCTGTACGTTACACATATACCGCCTCTCAAGATAATACGTAAGATAAAAACGTATTTCAGGAATTTGGCCTTTACACCTTAAGCAACAAATTCCTTAACACCGAATCCGACCAACATCACAGAGGCAGCTAATAACGTACGGCAGCCGACAGACAGACAGATAGACAGACACTAACTGCCTAACAAATGCGGACGGGAGACAGACGAGCAAGCTGGGGACGAGAGACTCACCAAGAAAACAAGTAGAATTTAACAAGTGAAACAACATATCACGAATGACTTATCTTCTAATAAACTGTGATGTCTGGCGAAGACCTGGCGCAGCACCCCCAAAGCGCTCTCCCGAACCGTCCGCTGCCAGCCGCTTCAACTGACGCAGGAAGGTGCGCCGATCTCCCGTCTCACAGCGTCGCAGCTCGCAGCGGCCAGACCAATGTCTTGGGTTGACTCCTGTTGCTCTCGTGTCGGCCGCGAAACCACTACCCCTCGCTATATGCCGCGGCCCACTGGACTCACGTGGCGACCTCACATGCGCCGACGCTCAAGGCGGACAAGTCATCTTGTGTCTCAGTGCGCGACCGACCAACCGATCGATCCAACCGCCAATGATGGTCGCCCGAGCAAGTCGAGCAGACTGGCGGCCTAACGCGCAGACTCAGATGCAGGAACTCAGCCCCGACTAGGCGACCACTAGCTGAGTTCTGTTACTGGCGGAGTGGCAAGACTCTCACTTGCCGGCTTTAAAGTCTGATCTAAACGACAGACATAATAGCACTCCGACGACAGACAGGCACTGACTGACCCACACTGACACGGCTGACCAACTGACCAGACTCGCCGAGACTGACAGACTCCCCGACGGCCGACCTCATAGCGCCCCATAAATGCACGTGAAAAGACAACTTTTCCCCTTTCCCACCTGAGGGAGACACCAAAGCTGCGATTGCCATAGCGGCGCCACCGCCTGAAACGGAAGCCGACTGCTTTACACTACGCGCTGCGGCGCGCTCTACATAACAGCAAATTTTACCACGGCTCACTGATAATGTTATAAACGTCGTCCATCAACAAATAGAGTAGTGGGACTGTAGCTACTAGAGCGCCATCCGTTTAACAGGCAATGTTCATGTGGTCCAAACATGTGAATCATGCAGGTAGCCATGCCACGGAGACTCGACTCGTGCTTGCTGCAGCCAACTGTGCAAGTTTGAAAGAAGACAGGTTTGTGGCTTTCCGAGTGGCAGGATGGTCTTTCGGAGTATTGCAACACAAGTTGGACGTGCTGCGTCAGTTGTGCAACGATGTTGGTATCAGTGCTCACGTGAACCTTGTCTCACAAGTAGACAAAGTTCTGGACGTCCAAGGACAGAAGCCCGCCAGGCTCCTCCTTATATAAGGGCAGGAGTGGCAGATCTTACAGCTACCAGTGCAAGGATAAAAATCCAGAAGTGGCAGCAGGAACGGTTGCGAACCAGTTATTAGCAGTGAGACTACGTGCACGCACATTTCTAGCCCGTCTATCGCTCACGCCACAGCATCGACGAGCACGGCTCGATTAGTACCGCCAGAGGATCACTTGAATGACACAGTGCCGCTGCGGTATCCAGTGATGAAAGCAGATTCTGTTTTCAAGCAAGTGAGGTCGTTTGTGTCGTTTGTGTGTACGACGGAGGCCTGGTGAGCGCCGTCTCGTAGAGTGAATTCGTCCAAGGCACTCAGGCCCCACCCCCAGCCTTATGGTCTGGTGTGTGATTTGCTACAACTCTCATTCACTTTTGATGTGTCAGGAGGGTTCGACAACCAGCGTGGTGTACGCGTAGAATGTTATCCGACCCGTTCTTTCTCGTTCTTGGAACACGAAGGTGGCGTGTTGTTCTAACAGAATAATGTTGAAACTTCCTGGCAAATTAAAACTGTGTGCCGGACCGAGACTCGAACTCGGGACCTTTGCCTTTCGCGGGCAAGTGCTCTACCATCTGAGCTACCCAAGCACGACTCACGTCTCGTCCTCATAGCTTTACTTCTGCCAGTACTTCGTCTCCTACCTTTCAAACTTTACAGAAGCTCTCCTGCGAACCCTGCAGAACTAGCACCCCTGAAAGAAAGGATATCTTCTCCCAAACACTGTTTGTGAAACTTTATGTTCCCTGCAAGACGTGGAGCAAATTTCTGGCCAGCACGATCTCTCTAAACTTGTCTTCAATCGGGTACATTTGGAATATGATGCTACCCGCCAACCAACCAATATCACTTACAGAACTTCGTCAACCGGTCGAGCAGGCGTGGCATTACGTACCCTAGTATGGTATTCGCCATCTACACGATCGACTGGATCCCAGTGAATGCATTGCCTGGCATGGAGCCTACAGCACATACTAATATGGGTGTTTCAGTGTGCGTCGATACGTAGCGCCTCAAAACCGCTTGTGCTATTGATCTGTAAATGTAATCATTCCATGTATTCCATACGCACTCAAGTGTGCTAGTGATCTGTAAATGTAATCATTCCATGTAATCCACATGCACTCTTGTAACAATAAATCTTGAGTAAATTGGAAACCTCTAAAGGGGTTACTAAATTTTTCTCGGCAATTTTGTAATTTTTGAGACTCCGTCATCGTCGTATTTCAACGTTTATTGATACTATGTCGGAAGATAATCATCGTAAATAGGAAAACAATGTCTCAGTTCAATAAACATTTCCATTTACCTGTATATGTGGCTATATGCACGTTCAGCGCAAAAGCTCTTCGTTTGGCGTCAAAAAACTGCTTAGAGTAAACTACCTCACAGGTACACTCACCGAATGAGGTTTCACCATCTACCGAAGCCACGAGCAGAAAGGAAGGAAAGCCGTTATAGTCTAAAATCGCGTCGACGTTCAAGTCATCAGAGACGAAGCAAGAGTCTAATTTGTGGCCGGCCGCGGTGGCAGAGCGGTTCTAGGCGCTTCAGTCCGGAACCGCGTGACTGCTACGGTCGCAGGTTCGAATCCTGCCTCGGGCATGGATGTGCGTGATGTCATTAGGTTAGTTAGGTTTAAGTAGTTCTAAGTTCTAGGGGACTGATGACCTCAGATGTTAAGTCCCATAGTGCTCAGAGCCATTTGAACCATTTTTCTAATTTGTGAAGAATCGATAAGGAAATCAACACCGTTCATTATAAAATAAATTATCGTGGTACTCACCTTATTTGATTTACCAAAACCACTGAAAACCTAAATCTGTATGGGTCGCGAGGGAAGTGAACAGCCCTCCTCCGAAATGGGAGTCTTGACCACTGACCATCTTGATCGACCAGCAAATTATAACGCCAGATCTGAGTCACAAACGCTGCAGTTGCTTTTACTGACCGAAATGGTAAACCACTTCACTCGTATTCGGAAGGACGACGGTTCAAATACTTGTTCAACCATCATGATTTACTTTGGCCGTGGTTTCACTAAACCTCTTTAACGGAAATTCCAATGTCCTTCCCCAATACTTTTCCTATCCTAGCCCGCTGCACCGTTTGTAAAGACCTCGTCGTCGATTAATTGCATTATTTACATTAATTACATTAATTGTAATTGCATTAATTACATTAATATGCCTTTCTTCCTTGTTGTTGCTGACTTCGCACAATCTACAATATCAGAAGTCTACTGAACTACACTCCTGGAAATGGAAAAAAGAACACATTGACACCGGTGTGTCAGACCCACCATACTTGCTCCGGACACTGCGAGAGGGCTGTACAAGCAACGATCACACGCACGGCACAGCGGACACACCAGGAACCGCGGTGTTGGCCGTCGAATGGCGCTAGCTGCGCAGCATTTGTGCACCGCCGCCGTCAGTGTCAGCCAGTTTGCCGTGGCATACGGAGCTCCATCGCAGTCTTTAACACTGGTAGCATGCCGCGACAGCGTGGACATGAACCGTATGTGCAGTTGACGGACTTTGAGCGAGGGCGTATAGTGGGTATGCGGGAGGCCGGGTGGACGTACCGCCGAATTGCTCAACACGTGGGGCGTGAGGTCTCCACAGTACATCGATGTTGTCGCCAGTGGTCGGCGGAAGGTGCACGTGCCCGTCGACCTGGGACCGGACCGCAGCAACGCACGGATGCACGCCAAGACCGTAGGATCCTACGCAGTGCCGTAGGGGACCACACCGCCACTTCCCAGCAAATTAGGGACACTGTTGCTCCTGGGGTATCGGTGAGGACCATTCGCAACCGTCTCCATGAAGCTGGGCTACGGTCCCGCACACCGTTAGGCCGTCTTCCGCTCACGCCCCAACATCGTGCAGCCCGCCTTCAGTGGTGTCGCGACAGGCGTGAATGGAGGGACGAATGGAGACGTGTCGTCTTCAGCGATGAGAGTCGCTTCTGCCTTGGTGCCAATGATGGTCGTATGCGTGTTTGGCGCCGTGCAGGTGAGCGCCACAATCAGGACTGCATACGACCGAGGCACACAGGGCCAACACCCGGCATCATGGTGTGGGGAGCGTACTGGCCGTACACCACTGGTGATCGTCGAGGGGACACTGAATAGTGCACGGTACATCCAAACCGTCATCGAACCCATCGTTCTATCATTCCTAGACCGGCAAGGGAACTTGCTGTTCCAACAGGACAATGCACGTCCGCATGTATCCCGTGCCACCCAACGTGCTCTAGAAGGTGTAAGTCAACTACCCTAGCCAGCAAGATCTCCGGATCTGTCCCCCATTGAGCATGTTTGGGACTGGATGAAGCGTCGTCTCACGCGGTCTGCACGTCCAGCACGAACGCTGGTCCAACTGAGGCGCCAGGTGGAAATGGCATGGCAAGCCGTTCCACAGGACTACATCCAGCATCTCTACGATCGTCTCCATGGGAGAATAGCAGCCTGCATTGCTGCGAAAGGTGGATATACACTGTACTAGTGCCGACATTGTGCATGCTCTGTTGCCTGTGTCTATGTGCCTGTGGTTCTGTCAGTGTGATCATGTGATGTATCTGACCCCAGGAATGTGTCAATAAAGTTTCCCCTTCCTGGGACAATGAATTCACGGTGTTCTTATTTCAATTTCCAGGAGTGTATTAGAAGGTTTCAGAGGAGGAAATATAAAAATCGAATAAAGAAAATGGAATACGTATATCAAATAATAACAGGAAAAATCGAAAGGAATGTACCGAAACATGTCACTGAAACAAGAAAGAAATCTCAGAATCTTATAAACCACCAAAACGCTGTCGCCCAATTTTCATCATACGGCACCAAATGGTAAAACCATCGCGTTGCATACAGCGGACTATTAAGCCCGTAATTTTGATGGGAACGAAACATCCTCTCGTGTTATATTAATAATATTCGTCATCCTGACGATTTTAGATGGCAAATAATTGAAAATAATAAAGTACAAAATTTTAATAAAACAGCTTGTATGGTTTTAAGATAGCTTTTCCGGATCATTTATTACCTGTGAAGCTTATCTCCTGGAACCATGTCCGAGGATTTGCCTTCGTCAGGAGAACTGAATTGTACAAAAGGTCTGTTTCCCGGTACAGGAACAGTACCATCCCTAGTCTGGGTTCTGTTGCATCCCATGTCAACAAGTCAGATGTGTTGTAGCTCAGAGCTTATCGCCACTCGACATGCCGTCGAAATTATTTCTAAACCGATTTCTTGTTCAGTGAAGCAAATGTGCCACAACTTTCAGGTCAAGAACTAAGGTAGCCAGACGCTTAATGCGAATTTCGGATGCGACGCTCTTAACGCAGGCGAGGAAAATTATAATCACAGAGGATATCATTGTTGACACTGGTGTATTTCTCTGTATCGTGGAAGACACACTCAGTAGCACGGAAACGTGTTAAATGATCAGCTGCAACTTACGAGTCGATAGTTTCTTGAAGGTTTTAAGCCGGTAATTCAGGCCGCTTAATGTAGATACAGTCCGTTAACGGCCTCCACGTATAATTAATTCTCATCAAATATCTATTTTTATCATGAAGGATTTTATCTCTTTCTATTTATCCTTCCATTTACAGTCATAATTCAAAGTTTCCCATCCTGCTCCCTACCTCCCATCTTCCCCCATCCTTCCAGGTAAAAATTTTCTCAGTCCCTTTTCGATGTAGCGTGGCGACTGACACTTTATCCGTTTTCTACTTGCATTTGTTTTCGCGCAGGTCCGCCTCCTAACCGATGTTTCCTATTTCGTGCACTGTGACAATTCGGTCAGTCCCCGCATGGCACCAGCCACATACGGACCGTTTCACTGCTGTTTAATTCCACGTACATTTTAATGAGAAGACTTTTACGCTTAGCCCAGCTCCAACGGGAGTGTTCTTTAACGGATTTTAATTCGTTTTACTGATGGCCACACATACCATGTTACTTGACATGCGCTTCTTTGTTCGGAAATTTGTCGTCGCCAATATGTGGTTTTACACGTAAGTAACTTTGTTTATTATATTTTAATCCAGTCGTTTTGTACATCCTATAACCATGTTAATTCTTTCTAACTATGATGTGAAAAAAAGTCCTCAGTAGGTCCATTTACTTCTGAAGAAGACAATTTTTACATTTGTTGAAACCATGGTCAAGGGTTGTTTATAAGCCTTTATACTTCCAACTAGTTAGCTGATTTTTTCGAATCATTCGCTTACTTTATTTTTTCAGTTCTAACTACAGAGTGTACCAAAAGTACTTGCTGCAACTTAAATGATCATAAGGAGAACTACTTGCAAGCTCGACGCCGTTTGCCTGATGAAATCTGTAAAAATCGCCCAAATTTGTGGCGAAACAATTTTTGGTTTTGCACCTGCTCAGATTTCATTGGTCATTCATCAGTTTTCGGTCAAAACAATACTTTATGATGTCCTAGCTTACATAATCACCATAAATGGAACCATGTGACTTTTTTCTGTTCCAGGAAATAAAGAAAATCTTGAAGTGCCTTTGTTTTAAATGCATAGATGAGATTAAAAACATATCATTGAGAGAGTTAAAAGCTATCTCAATGATCGAGTTCCAAAAGTGTTTCCAGTATTGAAAAAGGCGCTCGCATAATTGTATTACCTCTATAGGGGACTATTTTTCAGAGGATAACATTAATGCAAACAAATCAATAAAGTTCAATGCGAAAAACAAAAGCTGTCTTTATGTTTAAATACACACTGTGTAAGATAGCAAATCTTAATTTTACATTTCCGCAGCGGAAAACCTCTGCCCTGGCTAACAGGATAATGCAGGACGGAACTCTCGCTACCACAAAACTGTTACCAGCAATTCTTCTCGAAATACTATTTTCGCCATAAGTGTACGTGGCCTCATTCACATTCTGCAGGAAAGTTTCTTGACAGTATCATGAAATAAACCAAGTTCTATCAAACAGTAGACACGTTTCTAGAATGAAATTTTCACTCTACAGCGGAGTGTGCGCTGATATGAAACTTCCTGGCAGGTTCGCAGGAGAGTTTCTGTGAAGTTTGGAAGGAAGGAGACGATGTACTGGCGTAATAAAAGCTGTGAGGACGGGGCGTCAGTCGTGCTTGGGTAGCTCAGTTGGAAGAACACTTGCCCGCGAAAGGCAAAGGTCCCGAGTTGGAACCTCGGTCCGGTTCACAGTTTTAATCTGCCAGGAAGTTTCAGTAGACACGTTGATCGCACAACTGCAAGTAGGTGTCTACTGAATCAGCTTAATGTGCGACGCGTAACAGATATTTGCTATCGACTTTTTTATGCTCTTCATTTGTAGTCAAAGTTGAAGATCAGTCAATCTCTGATTACTTCCCTCCTGGTGTGTTAACCGAGCCTTTCCTTTAGCATATGTTTTCTTCCATCTGTATCGTTTGTTGTTTCTGCCTTTCTCTACAGCCCTTACACTCTCTTCCGCTTCTTTCAGAGTTGATCCTGGCGCCCAGTTACAGTCCAGGCTGTAAATTCGTGGCCGTATGGGATGAAGCCGTCTCGGCCGGCCAGGATTTGCTGCAAATTTATCGTGCGGCTTAGTCGGTGCCGCCCAGCACAGCTTTCCAGGTGTCGGTACTACCTGGGGGTCAACTTGTCCGCTACAATATTAGCCTCCGAAAAATAGGCAGAGAGTACGAAATCCTGCTGTCTCGCACCAGTTTGCGCTCTAACAACACAGTAACATATCGAAGTCCTAATATGAGACACTTCTGTAATTCGACTTCGTGAACATCTTGTCTCAGCTTTCTTTTCAGTTAGCTGCGAACACATGGTTGTTCAGTACATGGCTCCTGCCAAATGACGTTTATCTAATTTCCTCAAAAGAAATACGACATGTTATTTTTATTTCAAACTAGCTGTGTATCTGCCGTTGCCCGGGCACGTATTTATTCCAGTCATCTATTATTCCATCTCCTCCTCCTCTCCCTCTGTCCATCTTATACTCCTCCATCCTCTAACTCCATCTTCTCTGCCCCCTTTCTGCAGCCATCTCCTTCTCTCCCTCTCTCTTTCCATCTCCTGCTCCACACACTCTACAACTCCTCCTGACCACTGTTCCTGTCTTGTCTATCTTCTCCTCCTCTCTCTCACTGTTCATCTCCTCCTCTCCCTCTCGCTGTTCTTCTCTCCTCTTTCCTTTCTCTGTCCATCTCCTCTCCTCTGTCTCCCTATTTCCCCCTCCCACCCTCTCTGTCCATCTCCTCCACCTTCGTATATGTGACCATATCCACCTTCCCTATGTCAGTCCATTTCCTATTTTCATCCCATCTTTCTGCGTTATCACGGCTGGTGGTTCTTACCCCCATAGTATTTCTTTCCGGATCGTAACTAATATATGTACCAAATTTGGTTTAAATTGTTCCAAGGGTTTTGGATGAGCTTTTTAATTCTGGTTTTGCCCTTGCACGCACATGTCAAATATATTTACCACGTATTAAAAAATTTCACACGTATTGGAACACATATTTTATCCGTATCTCTAGCAAATTTCGGCCTATAGTTTCACTATCATGTATCTCAGTATTTATAATGTCGTATCATCTGAACTATGTGTCGTACAATGATATAACTTTGAATGTCAATCCTGTGGAATGCGTCTCTACTGTTTGCGATACGTGTTGTGAATCGAGTGAGATGTAAAGAAGTGATAAATTGAAACGTCTTACATAGAGCTACGGTTTTTCACGTATCTCATTCACGACTTCGCATCTCCTCAGCAGTGGGCCATACAATATTATATTTTTCAACATACTTTCAGCCTCGTATGTGGATACCGTCTGCGTAATGTGTTGCGAATAGAGTTAATAATAAGGAAGAAATAAACGAAAACTTCAAGCATCACAGTATTTGATGTCATATCTGCTGAACACCGAGTCGTACAGTAACGTTATTTTGTTAGAATGTCCAGCGACATATTTGAATATTGTCTGCGAAGTTTGTTACAAATAGAGTTAGTAACAAAGAAGTAATAAATTAAACCATGATACAAGATGCGTCATTTTTCACGCGTCTCATTGTTTATGACACCACATATCCTGAACTGTGTTTCGTACAGTGATAAAATTCTGCTGCTATATCCAGTGGTGTACGTGAGTTCTATCAGCAGCGTGTATCGCGCATTCATTTAGTAGTAAATAAGTACTAAATTAACTTCATGCTTCAAGCGGCAGTTTTTCTGCTTGAAAAGTGAAAATGTAGCAAGCGACAAACTTTTTTCCTTTCATGTGTAGTAAGGATTGTCAGCGAGACCGTTTCATAAAGTCCTGAACTTACGTGCACAGTTTCTCGCAGGTCACCAAGTTCTCTCATTCTCAAGTAGTGGACTGCACTACATTTTCATCCCCATGCCCACGCCATCCCCATACCCAGAAATCGCAGGGGCTGGGATCCAGTAAACGAGCAGCCATGCAACTGGTTCAAAAATGGCTCTGAGCACTATGGGACTTAACATCTGAGGTCATCAGTCCCCTAGAACTCAGAACTACTGAAACCTAACTAACCTAAGGACATCACACACATTCATGCCGCAGGCAGGATTCGAGCCTGCGACCGTAGCGGTCGCGTGCTTCCAGACTGTAGCGCCTAGAACCGGCCGTGCAACTGGACCCCCTCGTCTGATCCATCGTCCAGGGAAGACTCGATTGACATCCGTCCGGACGTTCATGGCGAAGTGGGCTGGAGCTCCATCATGTAGCAGCCGCATAGCCCTTCGACTCATCAATGCTACTTCTTCAAGCAGGGGAGACGAAATCACCCGCAAGAAACGCCGATAGTTCCGGCCTGTTAGGCGACTTGGTAGGAAGACTGGTCCCAAAATACGTTCGCCAGTTATCTCGGCCCACGCATTTCGGCTGCACCAATGCTGATGATTCGCTGTCACCATACCATCGGAGTTCTGCTTTCTATCCCACAGATGACTGAAATGAAAGCTGACGATATCACTCCGTGTAAAGGTGGCCTCATCTGTCAATAGATGGATGGCAAAAATCCCGGAGGTTTGATTGCCTGGTGAAGAAACCAGTGACAGACCTGTTTTCGATGTGGAAAATCTGTCGCTAATAAGCCTGCATACGTTGTAAGTGATAAGGGTGGTGACATTGTCATGGAGAATGTTCCACGCGGTCATCTAGATTACCCTGTACTGGCAGGCAACTTGCCTGGTACTGACACGGCGGTCGCCTTCCACAGTGTTAATCACATTTTCCTGCAAGTCTGGTGTCCGAACATTTCGGATGGATCCTTCATCATTTCCTACTTCCTGAAACGACCATGTGTCAGACATACGGTGAAACACGGTTGCAATCATTGAATGCTATGGTTGTTGTCGGCGGGGATAGATCTCCTGATACAAAACTTGCTGCCCGCCGCCCGTTGCCATTTGCCCTTCAAAAATGGCTCTGAGCACTATGCGACTTAACTTCTGAGGTCATCAGTCGCCTAGAACTTAGAACTAATTAAACCTAACTAACTTAATGACGTCACACACATCCATGCCCGAGGGAGGATGCGAACCTGCAACCGTAGCGGTCGCTCGGCTCCAGACTGTAGCGCCTAGAACCGCACGGCCACTCCGGCCAGCTTTGCCCTTCCGTAAGTAAACACCGTGCCAGCAAGCTCTCGATTCCTCGATTCGAATACTGAACCATTGTGTACAGCGTAGTATCACATCCACATGGTGAGTCATAAGAGAAATGAATCGGACATATATTTGCAAATTACTGTGGCAGGAGAGAGCGCTAGGGCATGACGTATGAGGAGCAATATCACCCTCTAGAAACAAATCATACACATTTTAACTGTCGCTGCATGATACAGAGGGTACTGGAACGCAGTCCCTGCAAAAAGGTATGACTAAATGAGTTGTCTCTAGCATGGAAATCGTGCATTTCAAGACACGAGTTCATTAGACCTTTTTTGTTTCGTATCGTCTCGTCGGTCAATCCCTGGAGTTTCTACACGGTGGAAAAAGTGACCCTCTATATACACATACATATGTAAATCGAGTTTTATAATATTTTTAGGCTATTTGGGCCCCATACATTGTGATTCGGAAGAAACTGGACTCAAACTGCAGTTTCATATTCACAGTAAGTTTTCCGTTCTTTACGATGAAGGTAGATGATAGAAGGATTCCTATCCATTTTGTTCGTCTGCCCTTATTTTACAAAATTTGAGCTCGTCCCTTATAAACTCGTCGGATATGGGCCGTTGAGCCAGGTCCAGGTTGTACCCATGTAACAATGATAGCTCTTTCTGTGCCGACGTTTCGACGGCTTCTGCTGCGGATTGAGTCAGAGGATCTCACGCCATTCTATCGGCTTTTGTTGTTCGGACATCATAAACGCCTCACCCTGCAGTCATCATATGGAAGCTGTCGATGGCAACATTTGACAACTTTTACTTTTCACACTTCCCTCCATTGGCAAATTAACTATTCATTCACACACCAATATGTCTCCGGTCAAACTAACCCTAAAGTTCTTTTCTCCATAATTCGATTCAGAGCCTGTTTCTTTAGATGATCTACCGAAGCAATCCTCAAAATTATTCTTCTGTGGCACCACAGTGTCAACGCTTCTTTTCTATTCGTGTCTGAAGTCCATTGTCCACGTTTCACTTCATATAAGGATACACTCCACAAATATTTCAGAAAATACCCCTTTTCCAGAAACGCATGTTGTGCTGCTACCAGCCTGTTTGTAGTCCTTTCCATCAGCCTAACAGTAAAATTTTCCTCTACTTTTAGAGTTCCTATACTAACTACCTTAGTGTCGTAAGACTCCGTAATCATCATTATCCTTTTGTTGATGTTCATCTTATAATTTCTTCTGAAGACACTGTCAAGTTCGTTCAGATGATTCTTTGCTGCCTCTGACAGTATTACAACGACACCAGTAAATCTTACAGTATTTTTATACTTGAACTTAATTGTTTTCCAGATTTATTCTTGGTTTTCTCTGCCGCTTACTTCATGTACAGATAGGGTAACATGGGGGATATGCTACGACACTCCCTCACCCCCTTCTCAATCGCTGCCTCTGTTTCACGTCCTTCGAGTCTAGAGTGTGATTCAACATTGTTGAAACCTATGTCCCGTAATTTAGCACCCGATCGGCGTTCGTCGTAGGACCTGGTGACGTGTTCCTACCACGACAGAGAGCGAGCAAAGCATAAAGGCAACTGCGCACAGCGCCGCTGCAAGTCGGCGACCACGCAAGAGCGACAGCAAGTGAGAGTCTTGTGTGTGAAAGCGGAGCAGCGGCAAGTTGAAACCAACGCTGAGACGTTGGGCGGGATCTGAGGTACAATAACTCCGTGAGCGGCGTCAGAGGCGTGGAGGGCACGCCCTCCGGCCTTGTCTTGTCTTGGAGTGGATTCGTCCCTGAGTTTTATAGGCGAGCAGCTAACCGCCTGGTTTTGGAATGAGCACCTGTGGAGGCAAGTCGCCGTTGGAGGGTTGCAACATAAGTGAGCAACCCCAACACGAAGTCCTTGTTAGTCTCCAGCTGAACTCACATTTTCTTACGTTCGTCTTGCAAAAGAAACATTTTCATCTATGACAATGATACAAGCAGTAGGATCTAATTTCCACTGTAGCAGTTTCACTGGATTACTAGCGATTGTAGTCTCCCAGAGCTGTCGACGAACATTTTGAAACACAACCGGCAGATACATGTCCAAGATAAATTATTACGTTCACTAACGCAACACTATGTGTACCCCCAAATTAACAAATTACAAAACAGACTGCCAATGTTATATGGTGCTTTCCCATATAGTGTGCACCAACAGAGTCCAACAATTGTCATCATTCTTCAAAAAGGATTGCACATTTGTTACACTTCATTTTAACATAGGAAACATTTAAATTAAAAATAAAAACTGTAGTCCATTAAATGACAGCTGAAATTTTTATTAGGCAACTGTGAAGTGAGAACAAATAGAAAGCATGGATAGTAAACACTTCACTTACTACATAGCAGCTAAAAGGAAGAACAAAGCAAAAGAAGAGAAGTCATCTCAATACAAGTTGATCAAAAAGATGCAATGGCAACATTCCAAGCACTAAAATATTAGTATGATGTATTTTGAGTTTTCGTTGCTGCAAAATTTCGAAAGCATCCTTCATAGAAAAGACGAAAATTGCTGAGAACGGGTATGCGGGAAGGTATTGTTGAGACAGAGAAAGAAGAATTCGTCTTTGACAACACCATTTACAAAAACATCTGTGAAGTGTTTATAAACATGTGCGTGCAAATTTACATCCTGAATGAAGTGCCATGTACTAAAACGATGGAGAAAAGAATGTTTGCCGATACAAAAACGTTAAAAATAATTTCCTTGGAGTATGGGATAAGTTTCGTTTTCCACTGTTTTGCACATGTTTTCCGCGTTTGACTTACAAAATTTATAACTTAACATTAAACCTTTTCGTGACAATATGTGCATTGCACGTCATTCAAGATAAGAAATAAAACATGTATTAAGACAAATTACACATGCTGTATTAATAATAGTATCTACTATGTTCGGTGTTTAGCATGTATAGTACTGTAAATAAAAATGCAAATGATTCTTTGTAGCTGAACACACTTCACATCATTCAGGACATTGGTTTAAATGGTCTAAATGAGCAAATAGTAAAAAAAATATGGTTTTAAATGAACTCGTATTCTGCCCACTACACAGACGTATCAGTTCGGCGATCGGTACACGTAATGGCTATTAATGAGAAGCATGCGTGGCCAGAGCCATTTGGCGTGACACTTCAGAACTGTTTCACCGTTCTCTGCTATTCTCCTTCCAAATGAAAGCATCATATGACTCTGTGTTCTAAAAGCTTCCAGTAGCGTTGTACAGTCAATTTTTTTTCTCGTATTACTAGTCAGTGTCTAAACCATTAAAATGTGAATATGGTTCAAATGGCTCTGAGCACTATGGGACTTAAGATCAGAGGTCATCAGTCCCCTAGAACTTAGAACTACTTAAACCTAACTAACCTAAGGACATCACACACATCCATGCCCGAGGCAGGATTCGAACCTGCGACTGTAGCAATCGCGAGGTTCCGGACTGAAGCGGCTAGAACCGCCTGGCCACCGCTGCCGGCAAAATGTGAATACAGGAAATATTCGCAAGCGTATGAACGTTATGTGCCACGTAGCAAAACGATATCTAAAAATCAGATGAAAGATAACACTGTCGTGGGAGATGAGTCAACTGTATATTTTTTTAACAATGTATGTGTTGTTAACTTATCATTTGTAAAATGCCGCAAATAATTCCTTTGAACATCTTTAGATATGATTAACATGATTTGGAAAAGTCCAATTTTTTGTGATTAATCAGAACTGAAAAAGATCATTAAGAAAGCTAAACTAGTAAACATGTGTGACAGTTTGCTACTGAGACTATTACAATATAAATTTCTATGTGAAAATCTCACTTACTCTCTCAGTTAAGTAATTGTAAGTAGTAGAGATCTATTGTAAGGTGTGTCTGGTAACTAATTAATTCAGTTTTACGATAGTCTCAAGTTCTATGTTGGAAGACTTTGTGCTTCGCTTACAGTTTCCACGAAAGTATTATGAAATTCTCCACTATCACCCCTGTCTCCCCTCCTCCCTCTCAGGTTCATAGCTGGGTACGCTCTTGCTGGGAAGTAATGATCGAGGGTAACGTAAGAAACTTTCAGAAACTCACTTTCTTTTATAGGTTAAAATTTGTGACAACACTTGTAGTACGACGAACCCTCCCACGCTTTAAAGTACTGTTTAGTCGCTAGTCCATTAAGCGGATTCACGTTCAACGCACAAAAATTTCTCATCTTATATATTGGCGCCGGACGATATCTTCCGCACATTATACCGACTTTGAGTTAATAACTTGCGAAAACAAAGCTTCGGAAAAGCTTCTGAATAATTCACATTCTGATAATACCCTTTTTACTGTCAGCTCTTACTGCCCGCGTTTTGTTTACATTTCCAAGCCAATAAGCCTGAAAGCATTCGCCGTTTTCAGTGCAGGTGGAATTCTAAAATACATCTTTATATTACCTTTTCAGGGTCAGCAGTCTTTTGCTGGGTTTGACGCAACTCACCACGATAAAAACAGTAACACGGAAATGTAAGGAAAGGTGTTTGTTTTATCAGTACCGAAATAAATTGTCATCTACACAAACATAAAGTTGTATTTGATGATACCTCATCTTATGTGTAAGCAGGTCTTCTGTTTATATGTTGTGGACGTATATTTGGTGACTGTAAGAGAATTCCAAACATATCGAAATGACCCTTCCGGAATACTATGAGTAACAGCTACGTAAGGATACTTAGTGAATTACGCCATTCAAGACGGACAACGCAGCTGTTGAAGACACTCACAGAATAAACAAAAGTTCTTCTCAGTCTAGTGAACTTTCAACGACCTCATTATGAGCATAATATTTCCCGTAGTTTTGTGATCCCTTAGAATATCAATTAAAATGCATCTAGAAGTTTTCTGTAATTGTATTTTGTTCAGTTTTTACAGTATGGCGCAAGACTATGTCCTACAGGTTTTTAGTGTTTGACAGGGGCAGAAAAGGTTGCACAAGGGTCCAGTGTAGTCCTAAACGTAGCCATACTTGATTAACCTGAAATGGAAAAGGAAAACTGGGCTATCGTCATAAATGACGTCATGGTTTCTACAAAGACTCTAGTCACGCTGTCAGTATAGAAACACAGAGCCTCTGCTGCAGATACACTCGTGATTAAAAGATAATGATTTGTCATGCATATGATGTCCTCTACGTAGCTGTATGTCGCCATATCGTAAAATATTTAACTCAGTGCCACAAAGACTCTTTTTGCAGAGCCTCAAAGGTTGTAGGTTTCCAATAAAAATTATACAGAATCGGACTCGTTTATTGTGGAGCCTTCAGCATTCAGAGTGGACAACGAATGAATAGAGGTCTGTACTCTTCACAGTATGATAGCATTTTCATGTAGGGGAAAAAGGTGCAACTCCCATGAGAGGAGCCTCATGGAAAGAGACCATTACGGTTGTATTGAGGAGTGAGGGCACAGACTGCTTTCAGTCGCATGCAAAGGGCGTAGTTGTGCTGATGAATACATTTCTGTCAGTATCGCATGAACGGGGCAGTGTGGTCTCTGAAACTAACTTCTGTGGAACATTTCTGGGATACTCTGAGGAGAAAAACTGCAATCTGTTAATCGACATGGAGGACAGTTCTCACGTTTCTGTAGATCTTCATCAGAAATAACTGGAAGGATGAAATTTATTGGCAGATTAAAAGTGTTTACCAGACCAGGACTTGAACCCAGGATCTTCGTCTTTTGCGGAAAAGCGGTTTACCATCTGCAAGGACTACCTTAGGGCACCTCCCTCCTCAATCCAAATTCCCATTCACTCTTCAGCCCTCTCGGTATTTCCCCTAAACTCGAACAGCATTGCAGAGACTCTCCAACTGCACCGGAGCAGCACCTCAGCATCGAACGAAACGGGAGCCTGTCTGGAACTCAGGCAGAGGTACTTTGATAAATGAAACTACCTGTATAAGGCTACAAAAACGTTTGCAAGTGTCCAGCATCTATGACGTACACAAGCAGACTGAAGTGATGAATGAAAATGTGGACGAATGGTGGATTTCGAACCCAGGTCTGCTGCTCACGAGGCAGATGCGCTGAAGACTACGCCACACGCGCACAGTGGCCCTGCACAACTGCACAGATTACTCTAGCACGCCTCCCTCCACAGTCCAAACACCCATCCGCACCTAAACCCACTTGCTATTCCCCTATTTCGTTCGATGTTGAGGTGCCATTGCAGTACAGTTCTAGAGCCTCTGCAACGGTGTTTGAGTTTAGGGGTAATCCCAAGTGGGCTGAAGCGCGGATGTGAATATACTCGTAGACTGAGGAGGGCGACGTGCTAGGGTAATCCGTGCAGTCGTGCAAAGCCACTTGACATGGTGGCGTAGTGATGAGCACATCCGCCTTGTGAACAGGAGACCCAGGTTCAAACCTAGCTTTGGTACAAATTTACGTCTTCACTCATGCATCAAAATAAACTTGTACTTGCGTGTTTCACGACTAATTAAACAGGAAAGCCGCCGGTGCTGCCGAGCGGTTCTAGGCGCTTCAGTCTGGAACCGCACGACCGCTACGGTCGCAGGTTCGAATCCTGCCTCGGCCATGGATGTGTGTGATGTCTTTAGGTTAGTTAGGTTTAAGTAGTTTTTAGTTCTAGGGGCTGATGACCTCGGATGTTAAGTCCCATAGTGCTCAGAGCCATTTGAACCATTTCTTTAAAACAGGAAATCGTTAGTTTTATAGCACGTGAAAAGCCTATTTCGACGTTGCCGCCTATTTTTGTCTGTTTCAGCTTTAAAATCCGAACTATAACTATCTCTGCAATGGAACATAAAATTCTTGTATGTTCAAAATATTTGACTTGCTTACGAGAATCGATTGTGGGAGGATTGACAAAATATTTGAAGTGAAAAAAACTGTAGCTGATAAAATATTGGTAGACCTTTAACTAACCTCTGATGAAAAACACACACACACACACACACACACACACACACACACACAAACACACAGACACACACACACACACACACACACAAAAGAAGTGAGCCATTGCAGTAAAAAATCTTACCTCCCTACTTAGTTATACGCAGATCCTCATAGTAGAAAAGCGAGAATATCGTCGACGAATTTTGTGTTATCCCTCCCCTCCCCCCCCTCCCCCCCAAACACATACTAATTAAATTACTATGTATCGTACCGATGGACGTACAAATTGTAACATGCTCATTCTTCAAGATGTATTCCAGTTTCAGTGTACGAATAGTTCAGCAGCAGAAAATGCCGGAAACAGCTAGTTCAAACCCCAGTCGTACAAGATTATGGCTGCCAGAGTTACCGCACTGCACGACAGACGGAGAAATTATATTATGCCAAGCATGCAACAAAGAGGTTAGTTGTTATATTTTTTTTCTTTTCCTGACGTTTCGGAATTGCGAATTTATTCTCACGTCTTCCGACCCTAGAGCATTTGTGAAGAAGATTATTTTGTAAATATTTTTTTTTTAAATTATACTAAGAGACACTGGGATTCAATAGTTCACTGTTGTTAGAATTTTTAAGTTGCTGAGTTCCATTTTGATGTAAAGGAAATGTAAGAAATGTGAAAACGTCATACCTCTAGGACAAAACATAAATGTTTTTAAACAGTTGCACCAAGTTATGACTTTTTAAAAGTTTTGAGTTGTAACTAAAATCCATTCAGAGACAAATATCAAAAGTGCTAAACTGTACGTTTTCTTCAATTTTTATTTTGATATAATTAATTACTGGTGTCCCTTAACAGTACCAAATACTCCTCGCACACACTTCTCTATAGCATTTTGTTTCTTTCTTTTATAGGTTTTCGAGTGACAAAAAGTCCCATTTAACCCATCATGCAGGAGGATCGCTACACAAATGTTGAACGAAACTTAAAATTGAGGAAATGCTTTTGACAAATCCATGTCATGAATCCTCCAAGGAGAAAAAGTTGTGCAGTGACTTGTGTTGTGCTATTGTGGCAGCAAACATCCCTTTCCGAAAACTATAAAGTTCTATTTTCAACGGCTTTCTTGAGAAATACTGCCATCAGTCAGTTTTTACAGAGTCAACGTTACGGAAAAATTATGTGAATTCAACTTGCACTGAACCATTGCACAGAATCCGACAAGATGTTGAGAAGTTTTGCACGTGGATTTCTACTGGTGAAACTACTGACAATCTTGGTCGATGTAGTACAAATCTGGCTGTTGACAAATTGGACCCAGATGCACTATCCACGACTTATTTGACTTGTTCAAAGAAATTCCCAAAGACTAGCCAGCAAACAGTTTACCAACAATGGGCTGAATGTCCTATATTCAAGTTGTGTGGATGAAAACAAGGTGCTTCTGCCCTTCACAGATGCAACTGCATTTGTGATTGCAGCGTTTTAATAGCATTAAGCATTATACTTTTTGATGCTTCATGTAACTTGTGGTGCACATATTATGAACCGTATTGCAGAGCACCTAAGGGTAGAATTCCTCGGTAAAGAAAGTTTTGTCAAGGCACCATCAAGGATACAGACATTCAAAGAACAACTTCCAGATATTCGCTTGCCACATGACCCTGTTATTGCCCGCTGGGGCACGAGCTTAGCAGCAGCGGAATGATATAGGAAGCATGTCCTAGCAGACCAGAAGGTAACTGAATATTTCTTAGAGGATGCCGCCTCTGTAACCAGCAAAACAATTACTAAAACATTCCTCCGTCCAAAGGGGACTTGACTTATAGTAGAGCCAACTACGCTTTATGTCAAGCATTATTTCCGAAGTAGAAGGCTCAGGGAGACCTCTCTCAGAACAGTTCTTCGCTAGAGGAATTTAAACAAAAAATTAATGACGCACCAGGTGAAGTGGGCGAAAAAGTCCGGCAAGATTGCAAAAGATTTTTCAAAACAACAATATGAAGGCCTTGTACGCGGGAGCATAAAAACTTATCAGAAAATCCAGCTCCTCTGTGTGAAGCGTTCCTGTCCTGCATGTGCTGCAAATAAAGTACGCCACTGTCACGTCCGTAGGTGTAGGACGTGCATTTTTGTCTGGAAAACTAGAAGAGGTTTCAATTACTTACTTTGAAGACAATTTTAGTTCGAATGTTTGAAACCACTGGTTTATCCAGCATTTATTAAATTACATATTATGCGTATTTTATTCTTTCAATAATTGTTTTGGAAAACTTAAGGACGCTTAGGATCAGTTTGAATATTAAAGTGCCGCCTGGAGTGGCCGCGCGGTCTGAGGCGCCATGCATGGATTGCGCGGCCCCTTCCGCCGGAGGTTCGAGTTCTCCGTCGGGCATGGGTGTGTGTGTTGTTCTTAGCATAAGTTAGTTTAAGTAGTATACAAGTCTAGGGACTGATGATCTCAGCAGTTTGGTCCCTTAGGAATTCACACAGATTTGAACATTTGAATATCAAAGCAGTATAATGTGTGCTCTTTTGTGCAGCTGTGCATATTTTTATTTACCTTATTTTAATGAATAATAGTATGCTCATATGTCAAAACTGTGGGTTTTCAGTTATGTTTAATTTTTCTGCATATTACATTTTAGGGCCAGTTTCAGGTTTTGTATAGGCTAAATGAGGTACTGGAAGAGCCTATTTTAGGCGCCTAAAATGCAATTTTTATGGCCTGAACATCTGCGCTCCACTCACGACTCGCTCTCACAGGTCAGTTGTTGAGCCCTTGCCCGCGAGATACAAAGCTCCCGGATTCGAGTCCTGGTCTGATACAAAGTTTTAATTTGTCAAGAAGTTTCATATAGGCATACACTCCACTTCGGGATGAAAAATTCAATCTGAGTAGAAAGAACGCCCATTACTATTAAGCACATGTGGTACTTAACTGTTTTGCTGTTAAAGGTTAGGTTACAGGTTTTATCAATTTTATTTGATAACGTTTATCTCTGGTGTTAGAACTATTTTATTGCCAATATAGGATTTGTGATTCTTCCATGATGGAGCCACTTTTGTTTGTTCTGTCCACACTAGGTTTGGGGTTTGCACCCCCATTGAGTTTTCGTATATTTTATGGTACTGCATCTAGAATTGTTGCATAGTGGAACATGTTAACCTTTAAATGTTGTTTTAAATTATTTTCTTACTAACGTTGATAAGATATTCTCTACTTATAATATTTCCCTCGTGTCATTAAAGGAGTGATCTAAAGTACTTTTATCACAAGCATGAGCGCTTATTGGTAATGAATTTTGATTAAGAGAGTATGGCCACAACGTTGGATCGGCTATCTCGTATTACACCACTGGCCTACAAAATCGCCATTTTTGTGATATTTGTGGAAGACCCCAACCATATCGCTCCCCTTTTAATAACTTTAAGTAAACTGCGACCCAGCACTGCAATACAGACTTGCAAGTATGGAATGAATTTGACTATCGCCTGAATTTTAGTGTCTAGTCTTGATCACATTAAACATTTGTAAAAGGTGAATCAGTGCTTTACCCTTACATAGAATTGTAAAACATATCCCAAGGTTGCTAGGTTATGCACGTAGAAGATATGACCCTGTAAAATAGGATGCCTCTTTTGCAAATAAAAAGTATGTAGCCCTAAATGTAATTTAAAATTCGTCCCAAGCGTTTATGTTCGTTCATAAGGAAGATATAGTCTTGTGAAATAAGTTGAATCTTTCTGTAACACCCTATATATCATGTTCTAAAATGAAAGAAAGTCGCTGATGTATGGGATTAAACAAGTTGTTTCCGTCAAGGCGGACCCACGAATGTTATATTGTTTTCATGCAGACAATGGCCAGTCAGAAGTAGAGCTAATAGCAAAGTGACATATATCATCCATTTGTTACAACATGGAACAACGTTCCCAGATGTGTACCAGGGAACGTGCACCCAATACTCCCTGCCGCGACCGCGCCAAAAGCATTGAATTCGTCTCCTACTACACAATTGCAGTAGATGGATTAAATAATAGTAGTTGACGATGGACTCAATTACTACATGTGTGTTTTAAAAGAACACCCACAAAAATATTAATAAGAAGCACACAGATTCAACAAGGTAAAAAGTCAGTGAGACAGGTGACCAAGGAACATGGGTACCAGGACCAATTGAGAACGAGCGGTCAGTCGAGACAAATCACACATGTAAGTACTACTAAAGAAGAATCAAGACACGTTCATAGGATATGTCGATCTGGAAAAAGCATTCGACAATGTCAAATGGTAAAAGATGTTCGAAATCCTCAGGAAAATAAGGGTGAGCTGTAGGGAGAGACGGTTAAAATACAACGAGAGCCAAAGTGGAATACTAACAGTTGAAGATCAAGAACGAATTGCTCCGATTAAAAAAGGGTGTAAGAAAGGGATATAGTCTTTGGAACCTACTGTTCAGTCTATACATCGAAGAAGCAGTGATGGAAACAAAAGAAAGGTTCAGAAGCAAAATTAAAATTCGAGGTGAAAGAATATCAATGATAAGATTCGAGATGGTACTGGACATTGCAGTGAAAGTGAAGAAGAATTACGTGATCTACTGAATGAAATGAACAGTCTGGAATTGAAAGTAAATCGAAGAAAGACGAAAGTAAAGAAAATTATTAGAAATGAGAACAGCGATGAACTTAATATCGGGCTTGATGCTCACGAAGTACATTAAGTTCAGGGATTCTGCTACCTAAGGAGCAAAATAACCAGTGACGGACGAAGCAAAGAGGAAGTAAAATGCACTGAAAAAAAGGCATTCCTGGTCAAGAGAAGTTTACTAGTATTATACATAGGCGTCAATTTGAGATAGAAATTTCAGAAGTGCAGCGTTGTATGGTAGTGAAACATGGACTGTAGGAAAACCGGAACAGAAGAGTATCTAAGCTTTTGAAATGTCGTGCTACAGACGAATGTTGAAAACTAGGTAGACTGATAAGAAATGAGGAAATTATGTGCAGGATCGGAGAGGAAAGGAATATGTTGAAAACACTGACAAGAAGAAGGGACTTGATGACAGCACATCTGTTAAGACGTCAGGGAATAACTTCCATGGTACTAGAGGGATATGTAGACGGTAGAAACTGCAGAGGAAGACAGAGATTGGAATACATCCAACAAGTAATTGAGGACATAGGTTACAAGTGTTACTCTGAGGCGAAGAGATTGACACAGGAGAAGAATTCGTGGGAGGCCGCATCAAACCAGTGAGAAGACTGATGACTCAAAAAAATTACTCTGAGCAAATAACATACATAAATATAACACGAAGTTATGGAGGAACGAGGAAGATGCTCTTAAATGACGATGCAAGACACTAGGACGTGGCACATTACCTTAGCGGCGGCGTGTAAGCGTCGGTGCAACGGGTGCGGTCGTACTTACGAGTTGTTACTGTAATTAAACGTGATCTAATTATTGCAACTAGCGAGAAACAACATCACTGTTACAAGAGATTGCACAAAAAAAAATGGTTCAAATGGCTCTGAGCACTATGGGACTTAACATCTATGATCATCAGTCCCCTAGAACTTAGAACTACTTAAACCTAAGTAACCTGATGACATCACACAACACCCAGTCATCACGAGGCAGAGAAAATCCCTGACCCCGCCGGGAATCGAACCCGGAAACCCGGGTTTGGGAAGCGAGAATGCTACCGCACGACCACGAGCTGCGGACAGAAATTACACAAATTTAAACCCTGTCAGTACAACTGAGTACTTCGGCTTTACAATTAAAACAACTTAAATTGAAACAATAACACAGATAATTTTGTGAATAAGGCGAGCCAAACATTGAGTTTTTTTTTGGCGAAACACATCGAACAAAGAAACTACATATTCTACTCTTGTCCGTCCTCTACCGGAGTACTGTTGTGTGGTGTAGAGTCCTTACCAGGTAGGATTAATAGCTATCGAAAAAGTTCAAGGAAAGTCAGCTCGGTTTGTATTATTCTGAAATAGGGTAGAGTGACGAGTGTGATAGGCGAGTTGTGGCGGCAGTCATTAAAATAATGGTGTTTCTCGTAGCGGCGAGATCTCTTCACAAAACTTTGATCAACAACTTTTTCCTCCGAATAAGAATATATTTTGTTAACGCTACCTGCACGGGAGAGATGACCATTGCGACAAAATAAGAGGAATTACAGCTCATACAGAAGGATCGTGTGGTCGGGAGACTAGTGTGTCAGTCATAGAAACGCGTGTTAACAGAGGATCCGGGACCCAGGGCGAGACAGCTCTTGCTTTGAGTGCTATTTAGCATCTCGTGTTTCGAAAAAAACACCCGACTCTGCAGAAGAAATTACTTTTTATTATCTACCTAACTGTGCTCATTTTTCACAGTATTGGGGAAGTTACTTTCCTGTGTTGGATTACCAGACACTGACTTCTTCTGTCGCCAGGAGCGCTTTCCTGGTACCTCTCTGGTATATTCCTGCACGGAGGGTACAAAAGACTCCGTTACAATGGAATACACCATCATGAAAAAATTATTAACTTCTTAATTCACTAGCATTACTACCAGAAAGAATCATAGGTAATACCTAGAAGATATCGTTACTGTCTGCTTGGTATCACTTGCTCACCTTTACAACACAGATAAGGGCATTAATCAAATTATAGTCAACATTAAATAATAGAATTGCTAAGATGTTAATCTCAAACTACTGTAGTTCTCGTGTGGCGCTAATAGTTTTTGACCCCGTGAGATTGTAGCATCACACAATGACGTGTACGTCTAGACCTGAGCAATAACGTAGGTTGGACCTACACCGTTCTAAATTTCAAGCAGTCTGACATAAACAAATAAATAAGCAAAGATAAAACATAGAGCGCACAGAGTAGTAATATCTATGAAGTGAGCATATTGTATTGCACATATTACCAGCGTTAAATTATAAATGCACGTGACTTTCGGTAATATGTTACAATTCGTACTTTGAGCAAAAGACCGAAACATTAATACATAACATACAACATTGAAGCGATAGAATAGTAATACCTATGGAGTTAGCGTAGCACACTGTACATATCAAGAACATCGAAGTGTAAATGTAACCTGACTTTCGGTACTATATTTTTGTTCGTATTTTGAGCAAAACACTGAAACATTAATATTACACGAATCTCTACTGTTTCTATCAATTAATTTATTAGTAACAGCAGTATTGAATAAAAGATACTGCTAAAGATGCAAATCGGAGTAAATGAAATACATAAAAGTTACTTTTTATATGTAGCCACCCCAATACCACGCGACTTTGGAAATAATGTTTATTGGCAACAAAAAACCTATTCTGTGCATCTCAGTGTCCAAGCTATACATGTTCGTACTCTGTAATAGAGATCGACGATAATAATATTCTGATACTCCGAAGATCACAATCTTCAACATACATAGTTTCCAATTTTACGTGCAAAATGCCTGCACCTTGTTATGTGATATTTCCGACATTCTATACAGAAAATATGCTTGACCTTTGGATATTAGTTTAGACGTTTGCAGCTGATGGAGATTACGTTCCGTGACGGTACATAAGGTCTACGTACAGCTGCGCAGTACCAGCCGGAAGCAGACAATGTGGGGCTCCGGAGGCCTCTACCACAGCTGTTCCCGCGGGAGCCCAGCAGAGACGAACGTATGTGAAGAAATATGCCAAGCAGTTTATCGGGTGCTCCCTCCAATTCCTTTACGGCTCCCGCGGGGCGTCCGCAGCGATCTGATGTTGCCCCTGGCTGCCGGCTGCCGGCTACCCGCTCCACCCCCGCAGCAGGAATCGGCCACGGCCCCAGCCGTCGCGTCGCGAGCCTAACGCAATCTGGCGCGCCTCACATCGCCCTCCCTCCCTCCCAGGGGGAGCCGCAGCCGCACGCCTCATCCGATTCGCCGGCGCACAATGCGACGTGTGCGCCGCTCGCTATCTCCGACGCCATGGCGGAAACAACTTTCCCCGGAAATTTGCTACGAGATCGCATTCCACTCCATCTCAGCTCCGGTGGTTACGTCGCTACGCGCTCGACGAGGGTGACGTCGGCTGACAACGACAGCGTAAATAACGGCCTGCTGAACCGTATTAATAAATTCACTCACAGAACCTGGTACTTGGAAGGGAGAACGAAAGAAATTTGGGGTTTAATGTCACGTCGACGATGACATCGCTACAGTTGGAGCACAAGCACGTATTGTGGAAATACAGGAAGGAAATCGGACTGCCCTCTTCAAAGCAACCAATCTAGAATTCGTCTCCATCTGAATCCAATGAAAAACCCAATCTGGGTGACTCGACTCCGTCACAGTAGAGCATGAAGACCCGTAACCAGAATTTAACAGATCCACGTGGAGAGTATGGAGACCGAAAAGCTAACGGGTCAAAATCTCTGCGCTCAACAGTCGACCAGATATTGAGCATAACGTAGAGGCCGCATAAATGGCGCTCATAAGAGCTGACAAGTGCGAGAATTACTCCACAGTCACCTTACTAGCTCATGCACCCAAGTTGCTTACAAGAATAATATACAGAAGAATGGAAAAGAAAACTGAGGATGCACTAGATGACGAGCAGTTTGGCTTTAGGAAAGGTAAAGGCTCCAGAGGGGCAATTCTGACGTTGCAGTTAATAATGGAAGTAAGACTAAAAAAAAAATCAAGACACGTTCATAGGATTTGTCGACCTGGAAAAAGCGTTCGACAATGTAAAATGGTGCAAGATGTTCGAAATTCTGAGAAAAGTAGGGGTAAGCTGCAGTGAGAGACGGGTCATATACAATATGTACAATAGTCAAGTGAGACTAACAAGAGTGGACGACCAAGAACGAAGTACTCTGAGTAAGAAGGATGTAAGTTATGGGTGTAGTCTTTCGCCCTACTGTTCAATCTGTTCATCGAGGAAGCAATGATGGAAATAAAACAAAGACACAGGAGTGGAATTAAAATTCAAGGTGAGAAGATATCAGTGATACGATTCGCTGATTACATTGCTGTCCTGAATGAAAGAGAAGAAGAATTACATGATCTGATGAAAGGAATGAACAGTCTAATGTGTACATACTATAGATTGAAAGTAAATCGAAGAAACAGGAAGGTAATGAGAAGTGGTAGAAATGATAACAGCGAAAAACTTAACATCGGGATTGATGGTCACGAAGTAGATGAAGTTAAAGAAATTTGCTACCTAGGCAGTAAAATAACCTAAGATGGATGGAGCAAGGAGGACATCAAAAGCGGACTAGCAATGGCAAAAAGGGCATTCCTGGCCAAGAGAAGTCTACCAATATCAAATACTGCCTTAACTTGAGGAACAAATCTCTCAGAATGTACTTCTGGAGTGCAGCATTGTATGGTAGTGAAACATGGAATGTGGGAAAATCGGAACTGTAGGGAATCGAAGCATTTGAGATGTGGTGCTACAGATGATTGTTGAAAATTAGGTGAACTGATAAGGTAAGCAATGAGGAAGTTCTGCGCATAATCGGAGAGGAAAAGAATATGTGGAGAACACTGCTAAGGAGAAAGGACAGGATTATAATACATCTGTTAAGACGTCAGAGAATGACTTCCATGATACTAGAGGGAGCTATAGAGGGGAAAACTGAAGAGGGAGACAGAGATCGTAATATATCCAGCAAATAATTGAGGACGTAGGTTGCAAGTGCTACTCTGACATGAAGAGGTTGGCACAGGAGAGGAATTCGTGGTGGGCCGCATCAAACCAGTCAGAAGATTATAACACAGTGACTCACCTATTTTTGAGCTACTTGATTTCATAAGATTAAAATCATCTCTTGTAACTATATGTATTTATGAATTTTGTCTGTAATTAGTGTTTATGAAAATGTAGTGTATGCTGAGAGAATAATTAAAAGATAATTATGTCAGATCATTGTAAACACTGTCGCACAGTGGCGGAACTGTGAGCAGAGACAAGATGCGAAACACATGTGGTGCCATACAGACGTGAGTGTTGGGGTGCAAATGCTCAATGAGATTGTGCTGTAAATGGTGTTATAATATGCGGCGAGGCAAAATATAAGTGAGCGAGTGGGCAGAGTACATGATCGCAAGATGATTTTGGAATTAATGTGTAATACTCTACGGCCCAAATTTATTCAAACTGCTTGCTAATCAAGAAGAGCCGACTGGAAATAATGAATTCCATAATATGCATCACATCGCACCAAAACAATTCGTCACGAAGTAAATTCCAACCAGCACTTTTATGGCTATGTAACAGGCATGCAAACGTTATACTAACAGTTTTGGAACATTTGAGTGTCATTAGTCAAAGCATAAACTTCGTGAACAAAATGTGATTGGTCAAAGACGTTAACAATTAAAAGGGTCGACTTTCGAAAAAGTTATGTATGAAAGAAGTAGTTAACAGAAAACACATTCAGCTAAAGCTAAATTTAATTTTTATTTTTGCTCAAGGAATTGAAGTTGTCGTTGAGACCTTCAGTCCAAAGACTGGTTTGTGCCGCTCACCATTCGACTCTATCCTGAGCTATCCTCTTCATCTCCGAGTAACTACTGCAACCTACGTACTTCTGAATCTGCTTACTGTTTTCATCTCTTGGTCTCTTACCCCATGCCCCCTCCCCCCTCCCCCGCCGCCCACGCTTTCCTACAGTACTAAAGTGGTGATCCCTTGATACCTCAGAATGTGTCCTACCAACTGGTTCCTTGTTCTAGTCAGGTTGAGCCACAAATTTCTCTTCTCCTCAGTTCTGTTCAGTACCTCCTCATCAGTTACGTGATCTACCCCTTTAATCTTCAGCATTCTTCTGCAGCACCTCATTTCAAAAGCTTCTATTCTTTTCTTGTCTGAATTGTTTATCGTCCACATTTCACTTCCATACATGGCTACACGCCAGACATATACTTTCAGAAAAGACGTCCTAACACTTAAACCTGTATTCGATGCTGATAAATTTCTGTTATTCAGAAATGCTTTTCTTGCCATTGCCAAACCTGTATTCGATGCTGATAAATTTCTGTTATTCAGAAATGCTTTTCTTGCCATTGCCAGTCTACATTTTATATCCTTCTACTTCGGTCATCATCAGTTACTTTGCTGCTCAAAATAGCAAAACTCATCTGCTACTTTAAATATCTCGTTTCCTAATTTAATTCGCTCAGCATCACCTTGTTTACTTGTACTACTTTCCATTATTCTTTTTTTGCTTTCGTTGATGTTCATCTTATATTCTCCTTTCAAGCCACTGTCTACTCTGTTCAACTGCTCTTCCAAGTCCTTAACTGTCTCTGGTAAAATTACAATGACATCGGAAAACCAAGTTTTTGTTTCTTCTCCCTGGACTTCAATTCCGACTACAAATTGGTAGTATTTAGGAACCGCGACTTCTTAAACTGACAGTTTCGAATTTTCGTAATTTCCACACCTATCAGCACATGCTTTCTTTGCAATTGGCATTATTATATTCTTCGTGAAATTTGAGGGTATTTCGCCTTTCTCATGCAGTCATTATTGCAATGAAAAGCAGTATTATCTACAATTGTACAAATAGTGTTGCATTCCTACTGCAGACAGTCAGTTCGAACTAACAGTGACTTAAATGCAATTCATATTTCAGTGAAAAAAGTATGCTGGCTCTCTTGTAGTAAAAGTAACTTTATAATTTTATGTTGTGCTCTGTGAATGATATTATGAGCGTATGTCGACATAATATTACTACTAAATAATAGTTATTGACGTGAATGAAAGATTTTACGGCACCATTTGAAAAGCAATCAGTAACGAGCAATAACTGAATTTGGTCACGGTTATACAAGCATAAAAACCGACAGTAGTACCCTGTGTTGCGTAAAACAGTAGAGTCTCAATGAAGTGATAATAGTCGTTGCATATTATTGGTTTTCATCATTACAGTTAACAGCACTGCATCCCAAATTAACGCTCTTACGGTTCATGTCACACATGTTTTTTACTTATAAACTCGAGTGAGTGCATTTTGTTCCATTGGTGCATTAGCGTTGTTGCCCATTATTTGCGTAATTTCAAAGTCTTCACAGTCATTTACCAAATTTAACTTTTGCTCGTTTTAGAGCTTGCGACCTTTTTAATTCTGCAATCCAAATTAATTCAAATAATTTTTGGTATACAAAATTACGGCTAACTACAGTGAATCTTTAACTTACTACCAATATTTTTATTCCAATTTTTGGTGTACACAGTAAAATCTTGTACGATGACCAACATGTTGTAATTGTACTCTATCGGTAAGCATTGATCTTCAGATTCGATGCCTTATTTTCGTTAATTACGGAACATTAGGTACACGTATCCCAAAAAAGCACTTTATAAGAGTAATCCATATGCAGACAGTTACGTCTTTCTGAGGCAGAAACGTCGCATTCAGAGACAATCTCTACTGTTTCTCAGCTCTCTTACAGGCGATTCTTGTGTTGTACACGCTTAAATCTGCGTTGCTTGTACTTTGGTCCCCTCACCCATGCAAGATTTGTTGATTTTGAATGTCCTTGTAAACTAACAATAATTTGTACAGCAATGCTACAACAAAATATGATGGTTCAAGCGAACTTCATTGGTAAGTGCATTTACTTCGCCTCAAAGCCAGTAACATGTAAATTCACACACGAACTCCAGAGGCCGATGAATATAATCGTTTGGTATAAGCAGTTTCGAACAAAATTTAATGAGTAGCATATGAAAAAGCAACAGCAAATAGTGGGCATAGAATATTGGAAGATAAGGTTTTGAGTGGTTCCTCTGCGGTTAAAGGACATTATGCGCCGAAGGAGTTTTATTGTTTAAACAATAATCCAAGAACTGCACACAATGCGCAGAAGCTGTTCCAAAAGAATCAGCTGGTAAAAAAATGTCGATTAACGCTATACACTTATTCCTTAGATTATTATTGTAATTTTTCTATGTTATGATTATTTAGAGTAATTTTGTAAATTTATGATTAAGGATTTTAGAAAGTAATTTTAATCGTAAAACTATGATTGGGTCACCATACCGGTAAGCGAATAAGCACGCATCCAACTACGTTGCTATCACGCGCTTTGATTAATTTAAATAAGTAACGATATTAAGTGAAATGAATCCATTATCACGTGAAGTGGTGGCGGAATGCTTCACACGGCATAGGAAATAATCAGAACAACGAAGCAGTTGTGGTTACAGCTGTTCTTAGAACACGATGTGTGATGTCACACGACGGTATGAGCGGCGATAAAACAGGTAGATTCGAATACAGAAATGCACCCGAACGGTTAGCACTAGATATATAATATCCTACCGAACAGTTAGCATTGCATTTATATAAATGATTAACATCATCGACATATCATTTTGGATTCGGCTATGTTCGTGGTAGAGGGTGGTTCGTTGCAAAGCGCCCCCACCCCTCCTCCCTGCCCTCCACAGAACGGAATTTTTGAACTCCATGTGTTTGCTTGCATAGTTACCAACGTGAAAATGTGAGAAACTTGCGAAATGTTTGCGAATCGTGCAAATGAGGTGCAAGGTGGGTATCGGTCCGATATTTACTTATTCGGATGTGGGACAGTGCTTAAAAAGCGCATTCACTGGCCGTCGTACCGGTCCTAGTACTAATTTGGAGTGTATCACGTGCACTAAAGTACTTTACTTATTTCAGCCACTGAAAATGTAAATTCCGTAAGTTCAAAATTAACGACAAGAGTTACACGTGCGTGTGGTTGACCCTAGGATTATCCTAACGACCATTGCTCGAAACAGCAAGATGATATGGGAAGATGGCATCGCAGAAATCCGCTAGGTAAGTTTCATTGAGACTATATCTTTTCAGACAACACTTTGATGAATGATAGGGCAGGATGAGTTCCTAAGTGGCTCATGACGGAAAAAGGATGATCTGTGAGACTCCCCTCTAATTTTTCATGAGTCTTGAGTTGTAATTAAAGGTACAAATCAAAAACTGAATTTATTTCAATCTTTATTTGTTTGTAGATATGAAAAGGTAATCCATGCCATATAGTATGTACACGGCATGTAGAAATGAACAAGTCCCTCTGCGATAAACAGCAAAATTTGTTCTAGAAGACTTACAAAATAAGCAACGTAATTTCTGCTGAAACAGAATTTGAACTCGAATTAAACCCTTGAGCACTATCGCAGTATCGGAACTTGGTTCAAATGGCTCTGAGCACTATGGGACTTAACTTCTGAGGTCATCAGTCCCCTAGAACTTAGAACTACTTAAACCTAACTAACATAAGGACATCACACACATCCATGCCCGAGGCAGGATTCGAACCTGCGACCGTAGCGATCGCGCGGTTCCAGACTGTAGCGCCTAGAACCGCTCGGCCACCCTGGCCGGCTATCGGAACTCTAGCTTCAACCTTTCGTTAAGTGTATAACACTTTCCTTATAAAGCTGCTTCGGCATATTTCCCGCTCCGACTCATGTCCTTAATTTGAGAAACTCGATCTCTACTTCTCCATGGTCCACAGGAGTTTTGCACAGCACTTTTCGGAACTAAAATAGATCTGTTTGGCACACATCATACGCGTACTTCCAGGGAAAAAATGTCGTTATATCTCGTCCCGTTCTATCACGAAGTTGATCCGACATGGAGATTTGCAATTTGGTACAGTTGTCTTTAGCAGCTTCGTATATCAGCCACTGAAACCGCATATAAATAGTAATTACATCGTTCTTCTCCGTTTGTCCGTTTAGCTCAGAAATGTACAAAGATCCAAAAAAAAAGGTTTGCATCACCCCGGATCCCAGAACTTCTCAACATAGACGTTCACTGTGGATATTGTATCACAGACACAGTCCCTTTGACTGTTTAGAAATGTCACTAAACCCGCCCAAAGATGTAAACAACCATGCCTGAGCAGCGCCCATTAGACGGAGGGGGTCCGACAGCCGATCAGTTCCAGTCATTCCACCAGGAAGGAGGTACACGGCTAGACGGTCAATACAACGGCTCGATCGCTCCGCATTGTTTCTTTGTGAAAGGAAGGGCTCTCAACAAGGGAAGTGTCCAGGCATCTCGGAGTGAACCAAAGCGATGTTGTTCGGACATGGAGGAGATACAGAGAGACATGGCTCGCACACGTCGCCCAAGGGCTACTACTGCAGTGGATGACCGCTACCTAAGGATTATGGCTCGGAGGAACCCTGAGAGCAACGCTACCTTGTTGAATAATGCTTTTCGTACAGCCGCAGGACGTCGTGTTACTACTCAAACTGTCGGCAACAGGCTGCATGATGTGCAACTTCACTCTCGATTTCCATAGTGAGGTCCATCTTTACAACCACGACACCACGCAGGACGGTACAGATGGGCCCAACAACATGATGAATGGACCGCTCAGGATTGGCATCACGTTCTCTTCACCGATGAGTGTCACATATGCCTTCAACCAGACAATCGCCGGAGACGTTTTTAGAGGTAACCCGGTCAGCTGAACGCCTCTTTATTCACTGTCCAGCGACTGTAGCAAGATGGAAGTTCCCTGCCGTTTTGGGGTGGTATTATGTGGGCCCGACGTACGCCGCTGGTGGTAATGGAATGCGCCGTAACGGCTGTACGATACGTGAATGCCATCCTCCGACCTATAGTGCAACAATATCGGCAGCACACTGGCGAGGAATTCGTCTTCATGGACGACATTTCGTGCCCCCAGCGTGCGCATTTTGTGGATGACTTCCTTCAGTATAACGACAACGCTCGACTAGAGTGTCCAGCATGTTCTCCAGACATAAACGCTATCGAACTTGCCTGGGATAGATTGAAAAGGGCTCTTTATATACGACGTGACCCACCAACCACTCTGAGGGACCTACGCCAAATCGCCGTTGAGGAACGGAACAATCAGGAGCAACAGTGCCTTGATGAACTTATGGGTAGTATACCACGACGAATACAGACATGCATCAATGCGTGCTACTGGTTATTAGAGGCACCGGTGTGTACAGCAGTCTGGACCACCACCTCTGAAGGTTTCGCTGTATGATAGTACATCATGCAATGTGTGGTTTTTATGAGCAATAAAGAGGGCGGAAATGATGTTTATGTTGGTCTCTTTTCCAGTTTGCTGTACAGGTTCCGGAACTCTCGGAATCGAGGTGATGCAAAACTTTTTTTGATGTGTATAGTAGCATTTTCACTGATGTTCACTGCCGGAAAAAGAAAGTGGAGAACCCAAAAGAACATGGTCGAATAACTAACTTCGCAGATTTGCACAACGTCGGCGGGTATGTAAATGATAGGAGTTGTAATTCTTCGTGAAATGTAGAATGGCCACCACAGTGTATTAGTGTTTAGAGGTCTTATCAGGTCTCGTTAGAAATATAAGGCGCATGAGCAGCGTCTGATTTTGAGTGATCACTGAAAGGGATACATCCCATACTGATGTGACACAGCGTTGTCAGAGCCTGACAGAGTTGGAGGGAGACTTTATTCACGATCTCCATCTGGCACGCTATTCAGATTTCTGGGGCATTCAGATGTGATAATCACCCAATGAAGGACTTCATGGGAACCAGAAGGCAGGAGTACGCGTCGTCAAGGTTCCAATCGACCACGTATCACCACCGCAAAGAAGGATTACCGTACTGTGAGCCAGGAACATCGTAACCCCTTCACATCCGCGTCTGTCATCTGGGAGCAGGGACGTGCTGTAATATTCTGTGTCATCCCGCGTCATTGTTCGCAGACTATCAGCAGCCGGATCATGGAATTATGGTTTCATAATTAGGCTACCACTAACACCGCTTGAAGTGGTGCCGCGATAGCAAACATGAACTGCTGATGAATGGCGTCGCACTGTGATCAGTGTTAAATCATGGTCCAGCACTACCGTGGGTTACCATCGCCAGTGATGATGTTGGCGAGCTAGAGAAACAGCCCATTCTTCCAGTGGTGTGGGGAGGCAATAGGTATGGCTTCTGGTCTCGACCGGTAATGATTGCGGAAAATCTGACGACACAACGGTACGTCACTGTCATCTACCTAGCAAGCGAAAGAAATATCGTTGTGCTATTTTTCAGGAAGGACTTTTGCATATGAACCGTTGCGTGCCGTTGAGATACTCTGTTACCAACAAGGTCCCCAGAACTGTCCGCTCTAGAACGGTTGTGGGATCAGTTGGGACGTCGACGTCAATTCCGTTCTAGTGCCATTATCCAGAATGTCGAGGGACAGTTACAAAAAGAGGATGAAACAGTTTTATAACTCACGTCCCAGCCGATTCAGTGCATCCGTCCAATCCAGAGAAGGAGTAACGACATCCTGATAAGTGAACTCATACTGCCAAGTTATTTGTAAATTTGGCTCCAGTTTGTAATTATTCGAATAACACCCCATACCCTCTCAACCCGTCAAGTATCATTTTTCCCATCCGCCCCTTGCGGGTACTACACTCTTCTTTTGTCAGGAAGCGTATTTACATTCAGAATACTCTCAATGACAATTCATGTGAGTAAATCTAAGTTACAAGCGAAAAGTGGAAAATAGCCGGAAAAAACTTCTTTCTTTGTGCAATGCGAATCGTTTCGACATTTTTTTAACTATCCGTATCTGTGTGAAAAAATTTTGAAAAATTTATTCAACGGAAGCTGTAAGGTCATTTTTTTTCTTCTTTATACTTTTTCTCTCCTTTCTCCACATTTTCTTTACTTAAATCTAAGTGTAGATGTTGTTTAGCAGCAAATCATAGTTTTACATTGCATGTTATTTGAGAGTCTGCACCAAACATACACACTGATGCTGAGTTATCTACCATCTTAGGGAATCATTATCTCCATTAATGCTCCTCCATCACAGACACCGACATAATCTCAAGTAGTAAACTGTCAGGCGCTGCGATGCATGCAGTATGGTGCAGTTGCTAGCACCGCTGGCCGCAATTACATTTTATTGACTATTTATCACTTCTGGAAGGTATTCTAAATACCTTATGTCTGTAATGCCTGGATTTTATTGAATGTTCAGTGTTTGTAAAAGTAGCTCCACTCTCCATCCAGGAGGTCAGTCCTGTTTTTACTGTACGTTGGAGTCCGTAATAAAGGTGTTTTCAGTGCTCAGTGTTGTATTTCACTGACGACCATGCTTTCCGATTTGGTTTTCAGTGTTGTTACAACACGAAATTGTTTGGTGGAGGCGCCGATATTTCAAAACACCTACATAACCGCTGCTCCTATTGGACACTGGAATAGCCGTCGCCAGGAATGACAGGAACGGACGTACAAGAAGTTCATCGTTCCAACTGTCTATATATTCAGGAGACCAATTGACTCTAGGCCAGCAAGAAGTTATATGCACATGCGGCATTTGTCACCGTTTTCCGGAGATGCCGGTCAGGATCCGAGTAGATCGCTGGAAGGATTCGACCGACGGGGTGATATGAAGTGTTTAGAAAATGTGTACTTTTAGTTGGACTGAGCAGCCGAGCAAGAAAGAGAAACTCAATAGGTGTGACAAATTTCGTGTAGAGCAGAGTACCACTTTCGGCGACAATCAACGTCAAGTATACAGAAGAATAGGACCCAACGTCCGACACATCATACATACAGAATGTATTGGCTCTTTGCAACAACGTCAATTCGTATATGACAGAAGCCAACAGAAATTCACATCTGATGAAGGAGTCGCAGAAGATGGGTACCAAGTTCTCCTGGCAAAGCATGCCATAACAGCAGGATGACTCAGTAAATGGTGCAAGCGCAACGACGAAATCCAATAGAAAAATGATGGATGAAAGACGTATAGTTGACTCCAGAAATGGTCCTTGCGGCAGTTGTGAAATACCACCATGAACTACCTCTTCAATACGCCACCTTGTAAGAGAAGCGATAGGCGGAACTGTCGGACCGAGTGCAAAAGAGATAGTGGTCAAGAAAGTCGATCCCTTACTTCATGGGATAACAGAGAATGTTGAAGAAGTGCACCGATTTTTGGCACCAAGCTCCACCACGCCATGAGGAAGGGACTCGGCCAACTCAGACTTAATTGCCGACGTCAAAGGCAACCGACCAATGCAGCATCAGACCAACGTTGTGTCCGTCCAATGGAGGTACAACCAACACAGGTGCAACCAGATCCTCCACCAAGTGTAACGTCCAGCAGAAGAACAAATATTTGGAGGACAGAGGGCAACACGACGGTCTGTTTCCATCGCAGGCGACTGGCACACGTCGTACGCCGCTTCAGAGAAAGAAGTGGTGTTCGACGGCTATTACGCCGCAAGACGTCAACTACCACAGCTTATCTGTTCACGCCAGTGAATTACAGACGATTCAAGTCAACCTGTGGGCCGAAGATCATCACTGTACCTTGGTCGCTCTACAGCATGCAGCCGTTTTCGGTCGCCGTACAGCCACAAGCCGCTCGCCTAGCAGCCGAGTGCAGGAAAACCAAGCGAGGAACCCGACAGAGGTGAAGCTGCCGCAGTTTAAAGTCCTCCTTGGATAATAGGTACCAAGATGACAAGTAATCGGATGCTGATCAAGTCAGGGACGATTTCTCTGTAATGTGTACGGCGCTGCTGTCAAAGTGACGCTCACTGGCTGTTTTCGCGAACAGAGACAGGCTCTTCTCTCGAATGAGACGGAGTAGTGCGAACTAGCTAGCAGTATGCGGTTGTGGTGATAGCTTTCCTTCGTTATGTCACCAAGGCCTGAACTCATGTATTTAGACGTTGCTGTGACAGGCTTTCCGTCCTGCCGTCATGGGCAGTGTAGTGCAGTGGCGTACTGTTTAGTATTCTTCCGCATATCTACATCTACCTCTACATCCATACTCCGCAAGCCACCTGACAGTGTGTGGCGGAGGGTACCTCGAGTACCTCTGTCGGTTCTCCCTTTGAAGTGCTTCAAGTATTTTGATCTGTTGTCTAATCGTGGTTACTCATTCGTTGAATGTTGGAAGAGTCGAATTGAATTCACACATTCTCTGGTAAGAGTTGTTTGTTGCAGGTACCGGCAAGGTGATGTCCCAGTGGTTTCTGGTAAATGTAGTGTGTGTTTGTGTTCCTAACATGAATTACATTTTGTGAAATGCGTTTGCTCCTTTGGAAGTGGTTTAGCAAACGACGAATTGTTAGTGATTAGGAGTACGTGTAGTGTTTGTTGGGTGTACGAACCGCGCGTGTAGGATTAGTTTTTAATTTTGTGTCGGTCTCACGTATTCCACTAGTGAAAGTGTGTGTTGCCGGGAGGATTTGGCACCATGTCTACTAAAATCGTTTGAAGACTAGGCGAGGTCTCCAACGTGACGTACCATTCCTAATGGGATATTTACGTTCGCCATGTATGCGAAGTGTTTGGAGATCCAGCCACCGGAAGTTTATTCCTGATGCTTAGCACTGATATCTGTACATACACATCTGAGTTGCGCAATCCGGTTGAAATCCTGTATTCGATTTCTGTAATTGTGGTTGCATCACTCGCGTTGTGAGTACGGTTATGTGCGACGAAATGGCACTGTGTTAGATACTATACAGTATGTACCTGTAAGTGGAAGTATTTTTGAATTCCTTCTCTCCCCACTCACACTGCTCTCTAAATGTGAAAGTACTGGCTAGCCTCGGTCATATTCTATTAACACGAGGATAGGGATTGTTTCCTGTGGTATTGACTGACAAGTTGTCAGTCTAAATTTCTGGTGAGTTTCTCTGGAGTATGTATTCCTGGCCTATCATGTATCGCGTGTTCGCGCATTGGTTATATCTCCATTGTGATTGGTTCCGCTATGACCAGCGAACGGTAATTAGCCACACATGTGGCCCGTGTGTTTGGGTAGTCCGACTACGTGAAGGATTAGTGGCTTATAGTTTGCCAGTGTTATGTCTTATATTGGCTGTTGTTTTCAGATCCTCGTGGTGTCTGTTTGAAATCTGATTCCGTAACTTAATAATACGATACGAGTAGTGAGTTTATTTTATTCAGTTTTGCAGTCATTTCAGAGGAACAACTAGAACGTCTTTCGTTTTATGTCAAACCTAGAGCAACTGCCGGCCGGAATGGCCGAGCGGTTCTAGGTGCTACAGTTTGGAACCGCTACGGTTGCAGGTTCTAATCCTGCCTCGGGCGTGGATGTGTGTGATGTCCTTAGGTTAGTTAGTTAGTTCTAAGTTCTAGAGGACTGATGACCTCAGAAGTTAAGTCCCATAGTGCTCATAGGCATTTGAACCATTTGAACCTAGAGCAACTAAATTAACAATGAAGACGCTACTGTGCATTGGACTATCATTCAGTGTTGCTGTTTCATGACATGTAGTTCACAACAGCCGTATTCCGCAGAATTTAACACGTAACTGGCTGTGTGTTATTAATTTATCATGATCTTGTTAATTGTTCAGTTGCTGCACTAACACGAGCGTACTTAGTTGTGCCGTCGCCTTGTGTTGTCTCCAGTAATCTCGTCGTGATTTTGATATTATTTGTGTGTCAAACATATGTCCACGAATTTATATTAAGTCGACGACGTGTACAGATAAGCGTGTAACTTGAGAATTGTCTTTGTGTGTTTTGGCTGGTTCTAAGGAACAAGATCATTGTTGACAGTGCTATGTGAATATACCAAATATTTTCTTGCACATGTCAGAACAATGATCACAATAACTTTACACCCCAACAGAAACTTCAGAAGCCTGTCAATCAAGGCAGATCTATCACGCATCCCCTATTAAGTATAATACTTTGACAATAACTGAATGCTCGTGACACCCAACAACAATGAGCGAAATCTGCGATGGGTTGACAGGGCTCATCTGTTTTTCTTGTGAGTGGTACCACTGTGTCTTAGGGAGACAACTTAACTGTCTTATAATTGACCAAATGTTAAAAACATCATCGCAAAGACAATGTTACTATCCCTCTGCATAGGAACCGGTCTAAAAGCTATACATGATTTATACATCGAACTGTGTTATTGATTCCGAATCAAGTGGTCTTCCACACAAATACAGTTACATTAAACATAGCTGGTGATTTTGGGGTATGTATTAACAGACTGAAAGCGTGGGTGCATGTCGCGAGTGGTGTAAGCTTGTAATAAAATCACCCCTATCACCTGATTTTGCAAAGGAACTTGGTATTAAGCCAATATTTGCAACTCCCTCTTGGCACTGATAGATATTTTCCATGCTGATAAACAGTATTTGCAATACATTCCATCTCAACACTATGTAGATACTGTAATGTTCTGCAGTACATACACGGTGCTATAGGCAAGGGAGGACGATAGTTGACTGAGAATGGTCATGTACAGTAGATGGCGTGTTGTGTGAGGAATCACTTGAAAATACAACTCTGAATTGGGGTAATAAGAAATGTACAAAATGCTATGACCAATACACTGCATTATCTAATCTACGAGTATAGTGCTACACTTTCTGGCAGAAATGGTGTCTACAATTTGTAATCGTGTCTCCATTCAACGACATACTTGTGTTGCACCCTATGAATATATCTTTTGGTGATTACAGCCACTGGTGGATCATATTCATTGCACTCTCATATTTCGAAACGAGTCAACTTTTTCGAACCTATCTGCTGAAGACCCATGCAAAAATACTCCAACATGGTCTTATATAGTCCATCTGAATCTTTTAATTGTTCCTCTGTCTGCACCCCGCCGTCCCTGCAGCTTCGTCCATGTGATTGTTCCAATTTATACTGAAACTGAGCGGAAGCTGGAGAATGCTACATCTAAGTCCTTCAGCATTCCTTGGAGAAACAGGGTAAGCTGAGTTAATATGACAGGACCACTTTGTGGAAATGGGAACAAGTTGTCATAGCTCTGCCAAATATGTACATTGTGTATGGCCAGCACCAAATGAAGCTTCCTCCCACAACACAAGGTAGTAGAAAAGACAGTATGAGCAGTTATGAGGTTGTTCCTTAGTGGGAATATTAGGAAGACTCCATAAGGGAACTGCAAGAAGGAAAGGGTTTTGCTATTCTACTTCACTACGTCTCTGAACTACATACAGATACTGTTGTCCAAAGGAGGTCTGTCTCTCTCAGGGTGCATTCACGTATGTCACCCAAACATTATCTCTGTTGTCATTACTTAGGACCATCCAACTGAGAAAAACTACAAACTATAAAATCCCACCCCGTAGAGAACTCGATATTACTGTGCCCCTCTCTTCTGATCTATCTAAAAACATGTAGAATATGTGGTGACCTCATTAAATATACAGATATTGGTCCATTGGAGCTGGTGGCCAGTGATCGAAGTCGCTTGCACAGACCAAAGTAAAGTTTCGTCAACCATGTTGCAACACTGCTGCAACACATCCAAGCAGTGTGTAACTACGCTGTACACCAGCATATATTTTGTTCTTCCACCATAGCTTTGAGGTGTGTGTCCGATGCCAAACCAACATTAACAATTTTCGATCAACTGGCTCTCACATAAATTAGAACATTGCATGGTGTAAGCTATGCTGCTCCACAAAAGAAAGGATGGTTGAAATAAAAGGTAGGGGCAATGTTTCTTATTGTCAAAAATGTGGAAGACATCACAATATATAGAAACTGGAAGAGTTTGTGGCATTGTGGAGCATTTCCAAACAACTGCTCAAATTTGATTAATTCTATATTTAATCTAATCTTTCACATTGACAGGGTAGCAGCTGCCTTGGTGTTTCATTTCGAAGAGACCAAGAGCATTCATCACTTCAATTGCAGCCATGTATGCGATCACTGTTTCGGTGCTGGCCGCCAATGGAAGGTGTTGCTTCCATCAAGACTCTCTCCATATCGAACAAGTGATGTCAGTCAATCAATATGTGGTAATCTACAGCATATCAGTGGACGAATGGGATGGAAATACACCACCGATATGGGACAACGTACTGTAATGAGCACCACACTTGATGATGCAAACAATTTTAGCAATTTTACCAATTTTTCAGTAATTACATGGCAGCATGCTTCCCAATTTCTGTACCATCAATAAACCACCTCTCCACTACTTTGCATGTACCTAATATTAGAGTGCAAATGTAGATAGAGGACTGTTCAATACGTCCATTCATGATTAATTTTCGAACTTATACAACATAGTATACCACCAAGCCGTATACCGATGCGGTTAGGTTATCAGCATATTAATAGCTCTTTGATCATAGTGCGTAATTTACGATTACGGTTGCCCATCTTCCCTGATGTGGATGGGAGTCATATTCTTACATTCTTAGGATAAAGTTGCAGACTGAAAGCTCTCCCTGCATTGTCTTTGACTAAACCTCCTACAACACTGATCCTGATTTAATTCGCAGCTGACCAGAAGTAGGCAGGTACCATACCCACAAAATTCCACTGTTCATGAAGGAACAGAGTCAGCTGAGTCCGTAACTGCTGTTCAAACACTGTTCGCGCCAATCCTACTCTTGTGCACTTGGATGGCGCCCATCCAAGTGCACAAGATCTCCTCAGACGCGAGATTGTCGATGGGGTTAGTACCCCCTATCGGTGTATAACAGATATGAGAGTGTTGTGATGATATAAAAAGCAGTTAAGAAGAAAATGTGGTTTATGCTTTATGGAGCTCCAGACAGACAGAATTTGAAGCACTTTACGTTAATCAAGTGTGTTATTAATTCTAAAGGATGGTTCTAGCAACAGGGTTCGGTACCAAGAACGTATTGGCAAAGGAAAAATACACTATAACGTTAGAGCCATGTGCAACGCTCTTAATACTCTAATACTGGCCATATATGTCCAACGTCTGACATACGTCCCCCCGCAAGTTTTCTATCCCCCTTTCTACTGCGAGAAACTTTAAGATGATAAAACTGCTTCCTTCTACGCAAAAGAAAAATATACATTTCTTGTGCTAATACAAGCACAATATATGTTTTCGGAGGTGTATAGTGCCCACTGTTAACATCTAAACGCTTCAAAAATTAGACTAGGCTCGCATCAGTGCTATAAAATATAGGCAACAATGGAGAATGCCTCTTACAAGCCGACCGGGGTGGCCGAGTGGTTCTAGGCGCTATAGTCTGGAACCGCGCGACCGCACCGGTGGCAGGTTCGAATCCTACCTCGGGCATGGATGTGTCTGATGTCCTTAGGTTAGTTAGGTTTAAGTAGTTCTAAGTTCTAGGGGACTGATGACCTCAGAAGTTAAGTCCCATAGTGCTCAGAGCCATTTGAGCCATTTTTTTGCCTCTTACAAGGAGATAAAATCATAGCAGCAGTGTTTGACACGTGAAATTCCACGCCATACGGCACTAAAGAGGACAACTCTCAAGCTAATGTATGCATAGGGTTTGTATTATCTCACAAACACCTGCCCCTAACTTAGAATCACTGCAGTTATGTAACTGAGGACTCGATTTGTGTCCAAGATATGGCAGAAAAATGGAGTGTTTCGCGTACATCTTCGCTCATCTACAGGAGGGTGTTAAAATAGATTTTCCACCGATGAATGTGATTCATCACACATAAGCTGGAAGCCCTCTGCCCACTGTGCTGTGGAGACGTTTGCTGTTGACAATAGCAGGTAGAGAGCTCTCTAAGTCACACACGGAACACACAATTATATGCAAATCGATCGCAAGTTGTACCACACTGCGGAAATACCCTGAGATAAAATCGGAAAAAATAGTTAAATGCGTGATTAACGACCTGCAGCAACATTTACCTCTCTCTGGAATACATCATCGGACTACCATTATAATATATCTCGTTACAACACCTCTGAACCGATTAATCCACCCACTTTCTACCACCTTCTAATAGAGATCCATGTCAATTTAGAGGCAGATGATTCTCTTTTCCAGAAAAGCATGAAATACAGCAGTCAGCTTGCAGCAAGTATCGCTATTAACTCATAGAAATACGTTAGAAAGATATTAAAAAACCGTATGACAACTGTTGTGCATAGTATTTGTTAGCTGACACCACATCACTGTAGCTGATGGAGAGTACAGAGAAGCATACTGTAAACACAGTTTGTTAGGGTTTAAACCACCTAAACAGTCTTGCGCAGGGTAAAATACGTGATCCATTCTGTAGCTGTATATTGAGTCTCCCCAGCTGCTAATACATTACTCTTTAGCTAGGGACACTTTATAAAAATGTATAACGTGGTTGCCGATAACTATGGGGTTGCACCTGGGCTTGTGATCCGACGTGTATAAATTTGTAACTCTACATTTGCCGGTCATCCAAGTAAAACATTCTATTCCAGCCGTCTTATAGCTGTCCACGAAAAATGTCTGTTACCGTGGTACCCCGTGCTTCCATATCAACATTTTTTCTTGCCTGCCTCTTGCTGTCACATACGGCGTTGCCATGTACTAAAATTTTCCTGTACCAAGCAGAACATAAGCAACTGTTCCCTCATGCCTCATGCCCGCAATTTGTATGTATTTCTCATCAATTTTCGTAAATTTATCGATATTATGTCACTTCTGCCTATGTGACCATGACATCTCACCACGTATTCAGAAATTGCTTATAAATGTAGTACAGTTGTCAACACCTAGGGCAAATGCAATATTTTTCTGGTCGGACGTTATAGCACAGAATTGTCCTCGAATGCATCGTCACTCCCAGACACATATTCTACAGATGCAGTGCATTTGCTCTGTCTTCTGCATGTCTGTGTCTGCGCATGTGCCGCATATGGCTCTCATGACCCAGTCCTCGCGCTAGAGGATCAACCTTCGGACATAGAACACATCTCCAGACGTCGTGGATCCGCCTTCAAGCCCTATGCAGGACAAGGCATATAGTGGGTCCAGATCTGGACATTACTCCAGACACACTCTGTGGTCAAAAGTATCCAGACACCCTCAAAAACATGTTTTTCATATTAGGTACATTGTGCTACTACCTACTGCCAGGTACTCCATATCAGCGGCCTCAATAGTCGTTAGATATCGTAAGAGAGCAGAATTGGGCACTCCGCAGAACTCACGCACTTCGAACGTGGGCATGTGATTGTGTGTCACTTGTGTCATACGTCTGTACGCGAGATTTACACACTCCTGAACATCCCTAGGTCCACTGCTTCCGATGTGATAGTGAAGTGAAAATGTGAAGGGACATGTATAGCACAAAAGTGTACGGGCCGGCCCTCGTCTGTTGACTGATAGGGACCGCCGACATTTGAAGAGGGTCGTAATGTGTAATAGGTAGACATCTATCCAGACCATCACACAGGAATTCCAAACTGCTTCAGATTCCATTGCAAGTACTATGACAGTAGGGAGTGAGATGAGAAAACTTTGACTTAATGCTAGAGTGACTTCTCATAAGCCACATACAATGCCGGTAAATGCCAAACAACGCCTCGCCTGGTATAAGGAGCGTAAACATTAGCCGATTGAACAGCCGAAAAACATTGTGTGGAGTGACGAATCACAGTACACAATGTGGCGATCCGATATGAGAGTGTGGATATGGCCAATGCCCGGTGAACCTCACCTGCCAACGTGTGCAGTGCCAACAGTAACATTCGGAGGCGTTGGTGTTACGGTGTGGTTGTGTTTTTCAAGGAGGGGGTTTGCACCCCTTGTTGTTTTGCGCTTCACTATCACAGCTCAGGCCTACATTGATGTTTTAAGCACCTTCTTGCTCCCCATTGTTGAAGAGAAATTTGGGGATGGTGACTGCATCTTTCAACACCATCGAGCACCTGTTCATAATGCGCGGCCTGTGGCAGAGTGGTTACACGACAGTATCATCCGTGTAATGGACACGCCTGCGCAGAGTCCTGACCTGAATCCTGCAGAACACCATTGGGATGTTTTGGAAGCCGACTTCGCGCCAAGCCTCACCGACCAATATCGATACCTCTCGTCAATGCTGCAATCCATGAATAATGGATTGCCATTCCCCAAGAAACCTTCCAGTACCTGACTGAACATATGCCTGCGAGAGTAGAAGCTGTCATCAAGGCGAAGGATGGGCCAACACCATACTAAATTCCAACATTACCGGTGGAGGGTGCCACGAACTTCATTTTCAGCCAGGTATCCGGATACTTTTGATCATATAGTGTATAATGAGTGGCCGTTACACACTCGAACAATATTTCGGATCTACTCTGGGTCCTGGGAGCCATCCGCGACACATACGCAGACACAGAGATACAGAAATCATCTCAAATGTGGGTGGAAATGACTATATGCATTCGAGTACAGAGATATACTACACCGTTTGACCAGAAATCTAGTGAATTTGCGCTGGGTGTTGCCAACTGTACTATATTCACAAACAATTTTAGAACACGAGGCGAGTAGTGATGTCATGATCACGTAGGAATAAGTAACATAAAATCGATAAAATTACAAAAAAATGACAAAAAATGCTTATAAATTGAGAGAAAACAAGCCAAAACGCGGGGAGATTAAGGGAGAGTGAGGGAGTACTTGCATGTCACCTGCTTAGTGCAGGAAAACTCTTGTTTCAAGTTGATATCTCTACCCGTCCCTGAGAAAAAGAGTTTTAACAGCTGGGCAACAAAGTAATCCTATGGGAATTTTTACAGACTGAGGTATGGAACCTGAAAAAGTGCCTCTTCACAGGTCAAGAAACTGAAATCAAGTGAATGACAAAGGCGTCCGTCTCGATCCACTGAAAATAAGAGCAGTCATATATCTTTCTCACTTCTCAGCACATTCGTAATAACTTTCTCATTATGTCCTCATACTACCAACGATTCACAAAGGACCTCTCTACCAAGGCACGTTCCTGACAAGAACACCAGCATGGAGACTCCAAGTTTCCTTTTAACGAGGGGCAAGAAACAGCTTTCCTTGTCCTTAAGTAGGCCCCAACATCTTCTCCAGTCTTAGCATCATATGATGAAAACGCTGGGAGAGAACTTCACACGAACTCAAGTGGCTGTGGGGCACATGCAGTTGCAGTGCAACTTCGTGCAGTTGCAGAAAAGGTGAAGTGACAGCTTGTGCTCCCAGAATAATGTCCAAGTCCGAGAGGAACTACACTACAGCCGGAGGCTTTGTAGTAGTTTGGGCCATGAAAAAAGTTCAGGCTTTATTTATCATTTACTGTTGTGATAGACCATCACTGTGTATGCAGGCTGACTGACCTGAAGATCCGTCAGTTCGACTGATGAGATGGGCACAGACTTCAGGAATACGACGTCACAGTGGTGTACAAACGTGTCGACTGACTTTCAAGGAATCTTTTAATGGAACAAAGCAGTGGGGATGAAATCTCAGACATCACTCCATTAAATGTCTTTGAAGCTGCAAAAAGGGAAGCTCCAGAACAGCTAAAAACTGTAGAAGCCTCGAAGGAGAGGAAATTGACCAAAGGAGAAGTCTAATTAAGAAATGGAACGTTACGTACATGTGAGGAAGATCCAAAGCGGAAAATGGTCTCTCTTCATTCCAGCTCACCTACGGCCAACCAGCGTGAAGTGTTTCCACGACACTCAAACATGTAGTTATCTGGGATTCATGCAGATTATAGGCAGAATCAGACGCAGCTGCCACCAGGTTTCTACTGATCCGTTACACCTAGTGATTTTAAGGAATGTAAACGACAAAGCAAGTACTTCGGTTACCTCCAGGGTATCTGTACCAATGACGTCTGCAGTAGCGCCGTTCCATGGAAATGGAATCGTCCTCCCGAAGTCGATAACTGGGAATCGACGGCTAATATTCGGCTCTCAATACGTTACCTGCTACGCTGTCACCAAAGGTATGCTGTCTGCTGATGCTCCGGAAATTGGAAAGCTCCTTATAGAAGAGATCATTTTCTAACATGGAGCACATCTCTGATCGTGAGGAAGCTCTCAAGTCGAGTCTAGTATCAGAAATAATTTCACGTTGCAACATCACCCACAGGATGACAACTGCCTAGCACCCATAGAAGAATAATCTCACAGAACTCCTTAACAGGATGTTGGCAGGTATGTTGTCGATATATGTTGATGTTGAACAGAAAGATGAGGATACAATACCACCTGTAGTGACATTCACACACAACACTACAGCGAGGAAGACACTACAGGCTTCACACCCATCCCCCTGCTCCGCTGCCGCGAGGCCGAAACCACAATCGATATACTATTCCCGTTTCGACCGGGCAATACTCAGGATGGGTACGTGAAACTCTTCATCATCACAACCGAAGAACCAAGGCAGCTGGCTCGCATACAGACATAAAGACCGAGAGCTCAAATGGCTCTGAGCACTATGGGACTTAACTGCTGAGGTCATCAGTCCACTAGAACTTAGAACTACTTAAACCTAACTAACCTATGGACATCACAAACATCCATGCCTAGAAACCCTCGGCCACCCCGGCCGGCAGATCACCTTCTCAAGCCCGCTCACCAGCAATGGTTATTTAGAATTTGTTATTTCTGAAAGGTTATCGAATTATCGTATTTTTGTAATGCTTCTGTATTCTGAAGTATTTGGTGTCGGTATAAACAGCAGTACTCTCCGTCCTGGAGTTCAGTTCAGCTCTGGCAGTAATTTGGTGTTCGTAATAAACTTACCAAGTACCATATTTCACTAACGACACTGCTTTCGTATTTGAATTTGAGTGTGTTTATGACGTCACAATATAGAAGTACCGTGACTTCAAGAGGTGCCCATGGCATAATTCAGCCGACTACATACGATAGTATCACACGGCCTGTTTGTACTACAGAGAACTCCTGATGATGATGACGATTATGACACAGAAAATTTTTAAAACTCTAGCGTACAAATAAATGTAACGAGAAACGTTTATCCAAGAATACCACCGCGAAAAACTTAGTTCTTATTCGCAACCAGATTAAAAATGTTTTATATTTGAATACGATCGGTAAATGTAACAAAAATTTGGTTTTCTCTTTATTATTTAACGTACACTGCGACAAAGATCCGGTGAGAGTAACTTTCTACACTTTAGAATAAATAAAGGAGACTTGTATAGGACCGTGGATAAAACACATTTATGGTACTAAAAGAAAGAGTATGTTCGTAGAACATATCCCGTGGCATCAAGAAATAGTTAATTTGGAAATATGGAAAAAAAGTGTGTGTGTGTGTTTTGCCGATATCGGGGAAGATGATGGATGGAGGGAGGGGGGGAGGAGGTTAAAATGTAAAGAAAAATAAAGGTAGAACAATATTTTTAATTTAATTAGCCTATTTCAGCTTGAGTTTCCAAGTATGAACAAGACAAAATAAGTGAATTAGCCAAAATCATAGAGGAAGAGAGTCTGTTATTTCTCAAAGACAGATTATCTAGTCTAATTACTGCGCGTGACCAGCCAACATGCGCAGTTTCGGTGTGGAGCAGTCGAAGCACTCGATTCATATAATCTGCCAATCATTATTAGGTGCTGTAACAAGCGAAATCGAATGTCATTCTCCCTGTAACATGGGAAAAATGGCAAGTGCAGACGGATTAAATATACAGAAGCGTAATTGGTCGATTACTAAGCTTGGAGCAATATGGTGAGCCACATATGAATATGCAACACGTATCTGTTCTATTCAAGATACTGACGTAAACTAATTTCAGAAAGCCAGACAGTTGTAACTAACAACTTCTGCTTCACTGGTGTTATAGGACGGCGAATGTATATTGGCAGTGATGGACTGAAAATAGCCGCAAACAACTTACAAAATACACCACTCCCAATCAAGTTACGTTAACTTGAATTACATGCTGGCAGAAAATATGAGACTGCTCGAGTCAAGAAAGAGGGAGACTTAGTTGTTCCTTTGGCTGTCGTACAGCAAAAATAAAATGAGAGCACCGGTAGCAAGCCGCCAGTTTGCCACAGTGCCACGGTATGCGCACCAACGAATAGTCTCGTGGTGGATGTTGTGGAACTCCCGCTACATACTCTTCTTTCTGCTCGAGCAGTAAACTCTCAACAATGTGAAAGATAAAGATAGTCTCTTTCGTAGAGAATCCTTAACTTTTGAATAGATTAGCAGAACACAGCTGCGGTGTTAAAAGTACATCCCCATGTATGGACAACATACATTCAATTACGTTTTCTCCCCTACTGAGCAAAGGATGGTGAGTCATACTGCTCCCCATTTTCTGTAAAATACAGAATACTAAGGTAGACATTCTGGTCTGGAAAATCACAGAAGTTTTTCCTCAGTCCTATGAGAGGTTCTATAACATCGATTAGTGTGTGGTTAAATTATTCTTGTTTGGAGACAAATGCTCAAATCACCTCAGATGATTTTTTCTAACAGTTCAATTTTTTTCAAATAATTGTCTAGACCGTGTACATTATGAAACATTAGAATGTGCTTACTAATTCCAGTTGACTAAGCAACCATCTTCGTGTCACTCATGGCAAATTATACGTCGGGTTATAGCGTACTGAGAACTGTGCGTCGTTTACATAGTTGAGAGCGTACCTTTCAATCTATCGCAAACCGTTTTTACGACACCGTTACATCCAATAACTTGTAAAGCTAAGAACTGTTTTTGTGTCTAGTGGGTCTGACTTGACTGTGACCTACCCATATCTGCAGCAAGGTATCGGATCTTTCATAGTCATATTTATCAGGCACTAGTTATCGGAGATGCGACCTGTAACTGGACCCATATGATATTTGCGCCGAGCCAGCTACCAAATACCTAAATCTTTTCGTCATCAAATAGATCCTGTTAAATAACTAAGCTAATTGGAAGTACGAAAAAGCTTCATTGTGGGAGCTGCAGAACGCGAACTGTCTGTTGCAGACTTAAGTAATGTCGTTATTATTGGTGAAGGTCTTCAAGGTACACAGATTTTAAAATTTATCTTTAGTACAGGAAAACATATAATACGGAGAGAAAGTGATAATAAGTTGTAAACTGATTACGTTGTGTTATTAGCTGCCAATGAAATAGTACTGGCTGGAAGTGACCTTATCAAACGATAATAAAACTTACAGTTGTTGGAAAATCAAGATGTGCACTTTATTAAACAAACAGTTTCGGTCAAAACGGACAATCATGATCAGATGCATGACAAAACGTGACTGTTAACTACTATCATGTCATGAACCACCGTATTAATTCGACTGTAAGGCTGGAGCACATGTAGCATACAGCAGACCTGTGGCGAAGCACGTGGCGAGACTGAAGTGAAAACTTACATTGGTTGGTCTCTTGTCGGATGTACGAAGAATCCAAGGTACACATACGTTTCTAGACAGCCTCTTGTGGATGGCAGATTTTATCTGGAATGAAACAGTCCTCACACTAAGATATCTTATCCATATCCTATTTTCCATCCGTTTGCACAACCCTGTACTGCAGCTACAAAATACTGATGCCCTTACACTCACATTTAGAATATTTTGTAGAACATTCGTGAGCACGGCGACCAAGCAGATAATTCCGGATTCGTAGCGTGTTTATCTCAGGATGTTCGGAAGGGACAATTATATTACAAAGCATTGTCCTATGTTCAGGTGCCAAGTCTGCTGTTGAGGCGAAGATTCGGAGAATTTGACTGCTTACACGCGCCTGACTTGTTTATTATGTAGAACTATGGTAGAACTATCACAGTCCATTGCATCCCAAGCAAATTTCAGTTTATAAGAATACCGACTTCACAGCCGCTTGCAAAAGGAATTCTCATGTGCTTTACGTCTCATACACGTCAGCTCAGATGACTTCATGCAATGCGCCGAGCGTGTTGTGACGCCGTTCGTACAGTCACCATTGTACAGTGAAGTTTAATAGGGACGTGACCTTTCGCTACGGTCCGGAGAAGGTTGCGCAGCTGCTGAACTCATAGACAGTTGCATGTCTCTTACGATCTCGATATCGACGACATGTTAAAGCCGCACATCTCCTTTTGTACGGCACAGTTCATCGTGTGTTGTTACCTGGTACTGCTTAGGCAGTCCCTGGGTCTATCGAGTGACTTTGAGCCTGTACTCGATATATATTGATTTGCTGGCAATAGTCCCACGCGAATCTAAGAGTTCATTGTAACTCTTGCTTGTGCCGCTTACGACATGGCCACCATCACATGTGGTATACTTTCACCTTCTTACTTAGTCAGCGCGCGAGAAGACTAAAATGATACGAAATACGCTGAAATGTAAAAGAAAATCTTATCTCTCCATATAGCTTTTACCCTCTACGGCTCCCTGTAGTATAACAGAAATTATTCCCTGATGTCTTAAGAGTTGCTCTGTCATCCCGCAGCTTCTTCTTGCCAGTGTTTTCCATATATTCCTCTCCTCGCCGATTCTGCAGAGACCCTGTCCATTCTTTATCTTATTAGAGCACCTATTTTTCAACACTCTTCTGTAGCATCACAACTCAAATGCTTCTATTCTCTTCTTTTCCGGCTTCTCCACAGTCCATGTCTCACTTTCTTAGAATGCTGTGCTGCAAACGTACATTCTCAGAAATGTGCTCCTCAAATTAAGGCGTATTTTTGATAACAGCAAATATCTCTTGGCCAGGCCAGGAATACCCTTTTCTCCAGGGATAGTCTGCTCTTTATGTCTTACGTGCTCCGTCCGTCATCTCTTCTACGTCTCATTACCTTCAGCTTCCTTCGATTTACTCTGAATCAATATTTTGTACTCATTAGCCTGTTCCTTCCATTCAACAGATCCTGTAACTCTTCTTCACGTTCACTGTGTATAGCAGTGCCTTCAGCGAATCACCTTGATTTTTAAACCAACTCTAGAACCTTTCTTTTACTTCCGTCATTACTGCTTCTACCTACTGAATGAACAGCAGTGGCGAAGCACTACAATCCAGACTTAAACCCCTTTTAATCTGAGCACTTCGTTCTTGGTCTTACAGTCTTATTGTTCCCTATTGATTTTTGTGCATATTGCATCTCACATGTCTTTCCCTATAGCTTACCCCCACTTCCCCCAGAACTTCAAATATGTTGTTTCATTTTTGCGACTCGACAAATCCCATGAATTTGTCTTGATTTTACTTGCATCCATTATCAACAGCAACGTCTGAACTGCCTCTGGTGGCCTTATCTTTCCTAAAACCAACCTGACCGTCATCTAACAGATCCTCAAGTTGTCGTCAACAGCTTTGTATAAAATAAGTATAAATATTTATGGAGTTACAACGTAATATAAGAGCGAAGACCAGCAGGCTGGATTACTAAATTCTGTTTTTTCCAGTTTCTCTTACATTTGTCTTCAAAAATTTTGATATGTGGTGACTAGTTTCGGACTACATTGTTCATTCTCAAACCTTAGCTTTCGTCTAAGACGTTAAAATACATTTCCACCAGTGCACACATATGCAATTACGGCCACTGCATATGAAGGCATTGGTGAAAATGTATGTTGTCGTTTACGACGAGGGCTGTGATCTGAGAATGGACAGTGTAGTCACGAATTAGTCGCCATGTATCAAAATTTTTGAATGCAACTATGAAAGAAATTGGAAAAAATAAAAAATAGAAATATTATATTCGCCTGTCTGTAGTAGCATCTAGATAAATTGCTGTGTTGGCAGAAGAGCCAACACCGTGATGCTAGAGGAGGCCGAAATGCACGCGTTTAATTACACGCAGACTGGCGTGAGGTCTGGAACAGTTAAATGTAATTAATATAGCCAATAAGGTACGCTGTTGCTGGAATACTTAACTTTAATCCATAATTGGTGTACATCGCTCTTGACGGTACATTAATATACTCAATATAAACTGGTAATGGCGCCTTGCTAGGCCGTATCAAATGACGTAGCTGATGGCTGTGCTAACTATCGTCTCGGCAAATGAGAGCGTATTTGTCAGTGTAGCATCGCTAGCAAAGTCGGATGTACAACTGGGGCGAGTGCTAGTAAGTCTCTCTAGACCTGCCGTGTGGTGGCGCTCGGTCTGCAATCACTGACAGTGGCGACAGGCGGGTCCGACGTATACTACTGGACCGCGGCCGATTTAAAGGCTACCACCTAGCAAGTGTGGTGTCTGGCGGTGACATCACATAAATCGCTGTTCCTAGCCTACGACGTTAAGTCTCTGAATGCCTAGAGAGTCTTTACGAATGTAAGCCAAAATTTTGATCAGTCCTAGAATTGGAATCGAACGATTTTTGCTGGAAGAAAGAGAAACAATAATCTACCATCGTTATCCGTCTCTTTATCACTCCACCGTTCTCGATGATAAACCAAGATGAGGCACAGTCTATTTACTCGCGTCGACTCACAGAGATGGAAGGAAAAAATTTCATCCCGTAAAAAGATCGTTAGACAAGATTGTTGTTGATGCGCCCGTCAAACGGTAACAGTCATGGACTCTGAAGTCCACGATCAGAATGGATGCATATCGTTCCCATTAACTCACACTATCTCCTTCCCTTACAATCACCAGCAGCCACAAAACATTATGTGATTTCACACGTACGCATATTGAAGTAATCGTTTCAGAATGGTTTCCACTGAGACACTCCCTGTGTCTCTGCAGGAAAAATGGTATTTGTGCAAGCATCTGATGTCCTCCCCCCTTTCCCTCACACACACACACATATAAACGCATTATTCGGTGGTACTACCCTACCTTCAAGTATAGGCTGTAGACCGCCTCACACTATGTGGTGGAAGGTGCTTCGAGATCCGCTAACGTTGCTCCCCCGACCCCCCCCCCCCCCCCTTACCAATTTAGATCTGTAATGGCCCGTAAGTTACTTTTCCACATGCGGACACACTGACTCGCCGTTAAAATATAATACTTTATTAGGTCAACAATCGCTTTAATATATACTTGTCTGAAGCTTTATAGTGGATTTTGTCATACATATATGAAGGTGCCAGCTGTTTGCTAAAACCGGTAATGTTAATATTCATATATACTTAAGCGATCGTTGACGCAGTAAATTATTGCGTAAACGATTAGAAAAGTGGTGTACTTCAAGCAGGCAATACGCCAATGTCATTCACATATCTATTTCGACGTTCAGAGCTGGAGCTGCACCTTCTTCGTCAATTAATTATTTATACTCAATGGATTTAATGGATAACGAACTAGTCCTTCTCGTGAAGTACAACTCCTTGTTGGTACCAGAGAAAGTCTCTGGATTTTCAGTGTTCTTATGAAATGGTCGTACCAGCAATGATTTAGGCGTGCATTACTCGTTCATATGTCCAAAAAAAGACCGTATGTTGAAGCGAAAATGTATAACGCCAACATTTTATTCCAAGAAAAGTCAGTTATGATCACGTTTGTATGAGGACCATATAAAGCAACACATGTTTGCAATTATAAAATTAGAATACTAGTAAAATTAATTTCCAAAATGTTGAAACTTCCTGGCAGGTTAAAACTGTGTGCCGGACCAACACTTGAACTCGTGTTCGAGTCTCGGTCCGGCACACAGTTTTAATCTGCCATGAAGTTTCATATCAGCGCACACTCCGCTGCAGAGTGAAAAATCTGATTCTGGTTTCAAAACGTTATTTGTAGGTTTTCCACACTGTAATGTGTCTCGGTTATTACATCGTTATGAATAAATAAATAAGTAAACTTCTAAACACAGCTACTTCTAAATCACATGGTCTAGGCATATCGTCTTTGATTAATAACAAAAACGCCTTGGGTCCTGGAATAGAATATAACTACTGCTTAAATTTTGATAAAAATAATTAGCAGGGGTAGCCGAAGACTTCCGGAAAAAGAAGTCACCCTCGTTCTACCAAAAAGTAAGGAAAGAAGGGGGAGAAGAGGAAACAATTTCAGGGCACTGTCTCGCCCTTGGGGCGGAAACTACCCAAAAAAGCCTGAAGAATAGACAATGCACGAGAATGCAGAGGGCAAAGGAAACTTTTGCATTAGGGACATGTAAATTGTATCCATATGACATGGTCTGTAATCTTGAAGTGTCATGACGGTCTCTTCATTGGCATAGGATTCCAGATTGGTTCCCCATTCAGATCTCCGGAAGACGGCTGCCAAGAGGGAGGTGATCATAGGAAAAATATGGAATAATCAATCAAAGGGCATCACTTCAGCTTGCAAATGTAAAAAGGGCAATTCAAACGCTCAATCTTAATGCATGTGCCTTCTATATCGGTTCTGGTACTTATTGAAACTCTTCGGTCGTGTTTCTCAGTTACGGATCATCGGACATCACCTGCGGTGGCGCTTTTGGGAGCCACACGAGCTGGGATGTCTGGTCAGGGGGCCATAGGCTGGAGGTCGTCGGAGAGTTGGCCACTGGACGAAGCAGTGCTAGGAATCGTGGCTTGTGCCGAGGTACTGCCGCGCACTGCTCCCTGTGTTTGGATTGCTGGTGTTTGCCACGCAGACCATGCCTTTGCTTACTCTGTCTGCGAGATGACAAGGCCACGTGCTGTTGTTCGTTTTGCCGAGTTTCCTGCTGCCTTGATTGGTGGACGTGGCAACCTTCGTCGTCCACGACTGACATGCAGGAACCGTGATGAGATCTACTTTTGGCGGGCGATAACTTGTTAAACTTCTGTCATCATTTAGTGCCTTTTGTCGTTCTTAACCCGTCATTCTACTAGCCGTAGTTTTTCCGGCGCATTAAACGTATATCGACGTCCTGAACGGGCATGTAGTACGTTCTCTTTCACTATTGTTTCTGGTATTGATTATAAATGACAGTACTTTGCTTCATAGACGTGTATAAAAGCTTCCCTTTTAAAAACTTTGGATAAGTGGTTTACCTATGTAACGTGTACAACCTCTTATTCCTTTAAATTTTGCCTATTAATGGCCTCAGACATATGCCTTGATAAAGTTTGAACGTTTGCGTTTGAAAATTATTTTGATTTATGTTTTCAATGTCTGCTTCCAAGATGCTTATTGTACAGCACCTAAAGTGTCGGCTACAGTAATGTTTATTACTGGACAAGCTGCATTCTTGTACATTTATCAGAATCTAAAGACTTTTTTTCATTCTGCTGATCGGTGTAATCAAAAGGTTGTCTGTTGTGCCGAAACACTTTTGCTTGTTTCGATACTTGTAGTATAGGCTCTGTGGTAAATAAATAACTATCTATTTTTTTTATTTTTCTTACGCTTGATACTTTCTTACTCTCAGAACCTACCAGTTTAAAGAAGAGAATTTATGATCACAAGAATATAGGGTAACACCAACGGCAGCACAAAATGGTATGATGAGAATATGACTCATTATGAAGAGGAGGAATGGGAAGAGAAGGAGTTAACGTGAACGGTTCAGTGACAGTGTAGGTCTCATCAGATCCGGGATCCAAAATAGTTCAGGTATTAGTGTTAAGTCGGAAGCAGAATATGAAGAGACTGTTAAAAAGTATGATGATACTGAATGGGTGATGCAGTAGGTAGAGGGAGATGATAACCTAATAGTCATGGGGGATTCGAAAGTGGTTTTAGGAAAAGGAGAGAAAGAAAGAATTGTGGCCGTATAATGGCTAGCCATTAGGAATGAGAGAGAAGGAAGACTAACTGGGTTCTGCAACAAATTTCAGCTAGTAACAGCGAGTAATCTGTTCAAGAATGTCAAGAGGAGGACGTATACGTAGGAAAGGGCCGGAGACACGGAAACATTCCAGGTGCATTACATCATGGTCAGAGATTCCTAAATCAGATGTTGTAAGGCGCACCCAAGAACAGATCAACTCAGAGCAGAATTTAGTAGTGATGAAGAGTAAACTGAAGCTTAAGAGAATAGCTTGGAAGAACCATTATGGAATGAAGTTGGGTACTGAAGTACTCAAGAACGCTGAGAGGCGTTTGAAATTCGATAAAGATGTGGATATTACGATAAAGGAGTTCAATTGAAATGAGTGGACATCTCTAAAAAGAGCGATCACAGATTTTGGGCAGATAAACGTACGAGGAAGATAAATGCAAAGGAAACTTGGGTAGCACGAGAAATAATTCAGTTGATCGATGAAAAATGGAAGTACAAAAATATTCATCAACTGTAGAAATACAAATCACTTAGGAACGAAATAAATAGGAAGTGCAGGGAAACAAGGTGAATTCGCTGCAGGAAAAGTATGAAGAAATCGAAAAGTAAATTAATGTCGGGAAGAGAGGTTCAGCATATAGAAAAGTCAGAACAACCTTCGGTGAAATTAAGAGCAAGGACAGGAAATTAAGAATGCCTGTAATCCAACGTTAAAACACACAGGTAAGAGTGGACAGGTGGTACGAGTACACGGAGAAACAACTGAGGGGTACGAATTTTTTCATGGGGTGAGACAAGAAGAAACTGGAGCAAATAGGGAAGGGATTGGAGTCCGAATTTGAAAGATCTAGGGAATACGTGAGATCAAACATGCCAGAAGGGATAGTTAACAGTCCCTCGGAACTCCTAAAACGCTGCGCTGAGAAAAATACGGGTGAGCTATAGGGAACGACGGCTAATATACATTATCTACAAGAACCAAGAGGGGACAATAACACTGAAAGACCAATAACAAATGCTCTGATTATGAAGAGTATAATTATACAGAATGTAAGACAATGGTGTAGTCTTTTGCCCCTACTGTTCAATTGACACGTATGAGAAACAACGACGGAAATAAAAGAAATTTTCAAGAATAGGCTTCAGATTAATGATTAAACGGTATCAGCGATAGGTACTGATGACGATATTACTATCTTCTGTAAAAGATAAAGCTGAAACTGTCGAACAGTCTAATGAGTACAGAATATACCGAAAAAAGACGAAACTAATGAGAAGTAGCAGAAGTGAGAATAATAAGCAGCTTAATATCAAAATTGGTCCCCACGAAATATATGAAGTTAAGGAACTCCTCTACCTTGGAAGCGAAATAACTCATAACGGAAGAAACAAGGACGACGTGAAAAGCAGATTAGCACTAGCGAAAAGGGCATTCCTGCCCAAGAGAAGTCTACTAATATCAAACATAAGCCTTAACTTGAGGAAGAAATTTTGAGAATTCACGTAAGGAGTACAGTATTTTATATTAGTGACTCATGGATTGTGGGAAAACCAGAACAGAAGAGAATCGTAGCATTTGAGATGTGGTGCTACAGAATGTTGAAAATTATGTCACTGATAATGTGGGGAATGAGAAGGTTCCCTGCAGAATTGGCGAAGAAAGGAACATACGGGAAACACTGAGAAGAAGAAGGGAAACATTGACAGTACATGTGTTACGACATAAACTTTCATTTCCCTTGAGCTGTAGATGCCAGAATTGTAGAGGAAATCAGAGCCCTGGAAACATCCAAAACTATCTGTTGAACTGTGGTACAAGGGCTACTCTGAGATGAAAATGTTGGCACAGTTGAGGAATTTGCGACTCGTCGCATCACACCATTCACAGGACTGATGGGAATAAAAAGAAACAACAAACTTTCTCTGCCTGAACCGTTTAACAGATAGTTCCACGAGTCCATGTTGAAACGTTGGTGCAGAAACACTGCATGTTCTTGATACCACAGTGTAGTATTTAATTTTCGTGTTTTGCTACCAAGTCAGTTACCTATCTTTCCAAACATAATTGCAATTGATAAGTGCGGTGGCTTAAAATACGACTGATTGTTACGAGGGTTTAGTTGGACAAACTCCTCAATGTGTTCTGCACTGTTCAAATGATATTACAGGTCCTGCCTGTCTAATAAACCTAGCATTTAAATCTGCTAATTATATGATTTTCAGAGAGGACGACAATTAACATATTTTCTAGGTGCAATTCGATTTCACACAAGAATGTGAGAGGCTGTGTCAGACAGGAATCCAAACTTCTGTGTAAGATTCTTTCATTACTTAGATAAAAGAAAAGTCGTATGGCGTTGTTGACTGAACACCCTGAAGGGCAGGTTCAACAGCCTAATTGGAAAGGTTTTCCTGTACATCGCTCCCAATGGCACTTTTCCTTCGAGAAGCGCGTGAGTTGTGTGTTTTAACTGTATTTGATAAAAGTAGGTGACTTTAATAGACGCGAGTAGCATGGTGTCATATTTGTGATGGATGATGACGACAGAGGGGAGAGGATGACACCCGGCGCCGGAACATAACCTACACTTCTCGTGTAGCAGCAAGCTCGCCGAAGAGCTTAACGTCTCCATCGGCAGAACGGATCACCACCAACAGCGTTGCAGACCCTCGCTCCATGAGAGACTGAGGAGATGTCTGCAGTTTATTCCAGTACATTGGCGCGAAGTCTGGTTATCAGCCACCACCCCGCCTTCACGTACCCGTAAAGGCAGGGGGAAAGCAGCCAACAGCACGTGGCATACCCAGAAGTTACCCATCCAAGTACCCGCCACGCCTGAAAATTCGTAGCTTCAGTTATCTTGCTAGAACCGGTGTATTCAACGAGGCAAGACCGCTGGCAATCATTGCGAGTACCTCTCGACACAAGATCTGTGATTTATCAACCGATTCAACTGAAATCATTATCACTTTAAGAGTGAAAGTTTCAAACTAAATTGGAAACCAAATTATTAATTAATTTTATAAAACAGGGAAATTATTATTCTTTGGTGATGGCGATATTTGATATCACATAGCCTGTCCAGATACAGACAGTATTTTAATGACCCGTTTGGAATAGTCACTGAAAACAACTTGCAATGATATCTTCTCGAGATAAGAACTGTATCAATTCGGAGGCTTATTTGTGCAATACCAAATACGATGAGAAGGTGTGTTTCCTCAGAAGTTGCAAACGCCCTGCAGACTGAGATGGTTCAAATGACAATAACTTTTTAACTGGTGGAAACGACTTTGTTATTTTCACCACATATCAATAATTAGTGAACACAGTAAGAAGTAACAGAGAGGTGAAACTTTCTGAGAGACAATGCAGCATGTTGATTGCAACGGCACGAATTACAATTTCCCCGGTCACACGAATACGCTGCAGCAGAAACGGCTGTGCTACGACAGCTATTATCAGGTGGTTTTGTTAAAAAAATGATGAAAACTAAGGAAAGGCTGTCTGCGTCTCAGCGCTCTGTACTTACCTTTACTTTTAATGGTTTTCCATTCTTCAGCTGTCCCCATCCCCCCCAATTTCATGTTCATGTCAGTCTTCCTCTTTCAGATCTCTCTTTCTCATCATTCCAATCATCCCGCTCTCGATACTATTGTCGGCCGTCCGTGCTTCCTCTTTCCCGGCGAACAAAATCCCAGGATTGATTTACTCCGTCTAATTGCTCCTCTCATCTAACATGACACATCACTGCAAAAACCGTTTTTGTAATCCTTTGCACGACTGGTTGTTCCATATCCATTATCTCCCTAATTTCCTCACTTCTTCTCCTCTCTGTTGTGGATATCCTCCTTATTTTCTGGAGATCTCACAAGTCTGTGTCAATATTTGTAATCAAGTAATAATATACGGGACACTTTCATCCGCGTAGGACACTGGCCCCTGAAACTCTACTTGTGTCTCTGTATCAAGCCCAAGGCAGCATCTGAACGCAATATTAGAAGTTCTGCAGACAAATCACTTTAATGTTAACCGGAGAAGCTGGAGCTGCAACTTCTGTGGTAGTTAATCAGTTTTTCTCGTGTAGTGTACCAGAAAATGAATCAACGTTTTCTATTAGTCGTGACTTCTGACCAACTCTTCTATTAATCTTCGATTTCTCAAAAAAAAAAAAAAAAAATGAAATCAATAAAATTTTTAAACCAATAAAGAAAAGACAAAAATTTAAAGATAAAGATAAAAACTCTTTCAGGCTAGATGTATGAATTTATCATAACCAAAATCGGACACCAATTAAGAGGCTAATTATTATGCAACCTTTGCACGGCCATAACACCGCGGCTCTTTAAAATTACTTAATTCGACTTAGGTTGATTTAGAATTATTTTATAGCTCATGTACCATAATAATTGTTGATTTAATTGTAGAAGTGAAGAGTTAATCATTTCCTCTGCTATCTATTTTCATAATGCTTCTAAAAATGAATTACGTAAATAATTGGTGTAAACTGTTGTGTTTTTATTCCTCGCGTCATCTTGAAGCCAGTTAAGTTATGCTATTTTTTCTAGCAAAAATTCATGATTTCATTAATTTGTAAAAGGAGCGATCAAAAGGTTTCTGTTCTAAGGCCGTAAAGGCTCTAATCGGTAAGCCAATACGGCAAAATTGTGTCCTGTAGTGTGAAGAAGTCCGCAACTGCCTGCTGCACATCCACGTCCGACAGGAATCGTCCAATTTTCAAGGCCTTTCGTGAGTGGCCGGAGGCGTGATAATCGCATGGGGTGAGGTCAGGGCTGTAAGGCGGTTGCTCGAGTGCCTGGCGCTAGACTTGGCGTAACTTCTGAGCAGCTCTCTGATCGACGGGCATCTTGTGTCAAATCGCAACCAGCAAAGTACTTGACGCTTTTCGACAGACATGCTGCCCCATACAAATTCTTCATTCTCAGACGGATGTCTTCCGCTGATTGTCCTTCGACGGCTACGAAAAGAAAAGCAGCACATAGGACCTGTCTCGACGAATTTAGTAATAACGTCTCCATAGTTCACGTTTCCGCACATACCGCAAGCACGACGAAAAGACACGAGCGCCATACTAGTCCCGTGCACACATGTCGGTGCTTGTACAATGTGTGCCGAAACTATCATTTCAGATTAATACAGGCGGTAGAGAACATCAAAACAAACACATTTCGATAAGAAACATAACGCCTTTGAAGTCAAATTGTAATGTTAGATAACATTTTTTTACTGGTGCTGGCGTGAGCTGCTGTATCGGTGTCACTGACTGGGAATGTGTACTGCCATTCAAATCTCCACAGTTCGAATGTTAGTTCAGATGTGAACCCACGGCGTACGCGAGCTCGTGCTCATCAACAGTGTTTTGGTATTAATGGTTCAAATGGTTCTGAGCACTATGGGACTTAACATCTGAGGTCATCAGTCCCCTAGAGCTCACAACTACTTAAACCTAACCAACCTAAGGACATCACACTCATCCATGCCCGAGGCAGGATTCGAACCTGCGACCGCAGCGGTCGCGTGGTTCCAGACTGAAGCACCTAGAACCGCTCAGCCACAACGGCCGGCTGTTAATGTGTTAGCCAGCATTCCCGGTGATAGGTCGAATGGACCATACATTTTTCCATTCCGTCTCAAATGACGGAGATATCGCAGCTTTTTGTAACTTTTGTTGCCAGAACTGCTGGAGGATGTACCTCTGTATTTTAGGGAAAGGATGTACTTCCAGCACGATGGGGCGCCAGGCCATTTCAACATTGCTGAGCGACACCTTCGGGAATCGATGGATCAGCCGAGGTGGCCCTGTGGCCGGGCCGCCCGGGTCACCTGACCTCACGTGCCTGGATTTCCTCTTGTGGGCGCATATGAAGCAGTTAGTATGTGAAACCATCGTGGAAACAGATGAGGATCTCGTCGCTCGAATTGCTCCGGGTACCATTCAGGACATGCCAGGATCTTCGAACGGACACGACAACCAATGGTGTGATGATATACTGCATGCACACAGATCAATGATTGCGCATTCGAGCAGTTCCTGTGAATGCCACTATTGTGATTAACAAGCTAAACTACCTTCTATGTAAATCGTCCGTAGCATCAGAAATTGCCTTCGCGGACCAGTGTGAATGAAGAATGAATGAAAAATAGCCTATGTTGTCTCATTGAGGACAAAGGGGTTGCTGCTTGTAAAGACTCGCGCACTGAGATAGTCCGCGTAAGAGGGTACCGCACTTAATGTACACTGCAAATTGAATTACACTTGATCACTTAGTTGTAGTTCTAGTTCTTTCCACTCTTTTCTGTTTCTGGCTATGATGGTCCACTGTCTTCGCCTTCCTGATTGTTTTCTGAATAAGTCCAACCATTTGCGTCTCGGTCTTCCTGGGAGTTTCTTGCCGATGCAGGGGTCTCCTGTGGCAGCTCGTGCCGTCCATCTGTCGTCTTGCAGCCCCGCCACGCGGTCGCCCCATTTCCGTTTGGTCTTCGTAGCCCGTTGTGCTATGTTTACTGTTGCTGACATCTTGTGTATCGAGCTGTTCGATATTCTGTCTTTCAGAGAAATGTCAAGGATCTTTCTCTGCATTTTCCTTTGGCACACCTGTAGAGTGTTTCTCTCTTTGGCTTTGAGAGCCCATGTCTGACATAACGCTGGAAAAACGCAGCTTTCGAGCGCCTGCATTTTGAGCCTCCTCTTCAGGTTTCAGCCTATCAATATCAACTTTAAGGCCTAGATAGCTTTCCAATCTAGGGAAACTCTTCGCTTTATTTCTTTTACTATTTTATTGTTAAAGGAAATTATTGCCTTACGTATATGTATTGTGATGTATATATTAGTTCAGTTCCTTCAAGATATATTCGGGTTTCTAATTCATTTGCATTACTTGCGTTTTAGATTTGTTCATTGTGAGTCCTGCTATCTTGCTTTGTGTGTAAAGCTCCTGGAGCACTCATTGCAGTTCCCTTGCAGTTTTGGCGAAGAGGACTATGTAGTCAGTGAACCTCAAATTTGGCAGTCTCTTGCCGTTGAGGCACATTCCGTTTTAGTTTCCTGAATATATCCAGTATGCAGGTAAATAGTTTTGGGGAGATCGGATCCCCTTATCTAACTCCTCTTTCCACACGGAAAGGTTGGCCTGTCTTTTCGGTTTTAACTCTAGCAAAGCTGTGGTTTTGAATGTTTCTTAGTAACTTGATGTATTTTGCTTCTGCTCTTTGATTTATTAGTGCTTGAAGTATGTTTGGGTGTTTGATGGTATCGAATGCTTTGCTGTAACCAACAAAAGCAAGGTATATTTTTCTATTATCTGATTAAAAAAATTATCAAATGTGTGTGAAATCTTACGGGACTTAACTGCTAAGGTCATCAGTCCCTAAGCTTACACACTACTTAACCTAAATTTTCCTAAGGACAAACACACACACCCATGCCCGAGGGAGGACTCGAACCTCCGCCGGTACCAGCCACAAAGTCCATGACTGCAGCGCCTCAGACCGCTTTTTTTTCATTTTGTTCGTTGTTGATCGATGTCTTTGATCGTTGCGGACGTCACATGACATCCATTGAAATTCGCTGTTGATCCTTTCTCTCAGTTTTTTATGACAGAGGCCAACCAGCTCTCTGACCGAACAAGCTGAGTTACCGTGCCGGCGCTTCACGATTTGAGTGTCATTCTTGCGCAGGGGCCATGCTAATCTTCTCTGTATCGTTCCAATTTTAGTATATGAACCGCCGAGGCGAGTATGCTCAGATAATCCCGCGAGGTTATTATCTAATTAGTGGTTTGAATATGGTCCACTGATCTAAATCCTTTGCGGAATCCTGCTTGTCCTGAGGTTTGGTTCTCGTCTTGTGTTTTTGTTAATAGCCTTGTTAATATTTTCGTGAATAGTTTATATAGATTAAACATCAGGCTTATGGGTCTTTAGTCCTTCATGTCATCTTTCGTACCTTTTTTGTGCAAAAGTACATTCCACTGATCGGGAATGTCTTTGGTTTGTATAATTTTGTAGAACACTTCTGTGATGAATGGCGTTAGGAGGTCGTGGGCTTCTTTTAAGAGCTCATTCTATATGTTGTCTTCTCCAGGTTACGTTCCATTTTTCAATTCAGTGATGGTTGTTCCAAAATCGCTGTTTGTTGTAGCGGTTATGGTTTCAGTGGCGGTTGGCTCTGGATCGATAGGGTTGCGGTCTGACTTTGTTTAGCAGAGAACTTGTGTATATTGCTTTGTAGAATTCCATTGCTAATTTGATTAAATCCTCTCTTCTGTTGAGATGCTCTCCCGCCTGATTCTTCGTTTCACAACAAAATGTATTTGTTTTGTTGTTCTATACCGGCCGTATTAATTTGAACGTATAGTTTCTGACACCTGTATACTCGTATCGGAGTCGTACTACGTTACTTATACGCAGAAGCAACGCCCTCAAACGGAAACTTTTGGATTTAGCCCTTGTAATGAGTACAACGCTACCAGATTTTTAAAGACAGATACTTGTCGTACATTTATTCCTTCATATATTCTAAGTGAGAATTAGTGTGGAAACAAACCCGGTTTATGGTAACGTAAACGGTAATTCGACGGCCTCTGCATTCAAATATCCGATTTTTCCTCGGAATATGGGGATTTTATTGCAGCCAGGCAGCATCTGCGCGTCGAGAGGAACGTTCCAGATTTAATTCAGAGGGAGGCGGGCAATTACCTAAAATACCTGCCGGTGGGCCATTAACATTCTGCGGTGGCGGGCCCGCAACCCGCAGCAGCGCCACGTTATTAAACATCGCGCCTGCACCGGCGGTGCCAGCCCCGCCACGGTTCGCCACACTTCGGTACGCATGGTTTTGTTCAAAACGCTGGCTGTCTCTCTCCCAGAGCTAACTTGACGTTCTTGGGTTGGCGCGTACTCTTACCAATCAGTATGGTAATCAGCAACATCGCCCACATAAGCTTATCAAAACCCTCCCTCCTGTTGGAACATTAGTGTTCGTGTACAGTTAGCTGAAATATATTGTTTCTTATTGTTCTAGCGTGTTTCTACCTCACTGAGGTTACATACCGGAATTATTTAACGGCGGGATTAGAGTTAGTAAAGGGAGCAAATGTTGTAGAGGATGAACATTAATGAAACCGATAAACCGCAAGGATGGATACCTGACTGGAAATGGAGGAAAAAAAGGCCCATGAACAGGTGTCCAGAAATAGACGGTGTGCGTGCAACGACAACAAATCGTCCCGGAACACAGCACAGCGCTGCTTCGCATCCAAGTCACAACAGATGTCCAAAGTGGCCTCCATTGAGTGCAACATACACGGTCACACATATTTGTCATGCAAGATACACACAATAGTACTGTTACGACTTCTGCACCACTTGTTAGCAGCAGACACAGTGGCTGCGCCAAAGAGTGAGACGGCGTGGAGTTTTACAATTATTTATTGAACTTTCTTTACAATTTCTCCCTCGTCGTCGCTGCCGAGCCCTGAAGATCCCTCCGCCTGGTTGCTGCTGTGTTGATTCTCTGACAATGCGCGCAATGCACGCCGCTGATCGCACTCGGGAGCCTCAGGCCACCAGTGCTCCGCTGAAGCCAGGATGTCCTGTGGTTGAGAGGAACTCGTCCCCGCTCGGCGCCCCAGTACGGACACGCCCACGGTGCCGCGTCGCCGTGAGGTCCTCTGCCGACGCCGGCTGCACCGTCGGCTGGGAAGCCGTCAGTCGCGATGTCCGCGAGGTCCCGTCATGAACGGACCACGCGCCGTGGAGCCGGGTTGCCGTGAAGTCCAGACGTCAGACCCCAGCGGCGCCTGTGACCGAGACCGTGCTGCGGCAGTCCTGCTGGAAGTTCTCGCTGTAGTTTGCCATGGTGCCGGCCGGAGTCGGGCCGACCCCCAGAGCTGAAGTTGACATCTGGCGGCGAACGGATGACTGCTGCGAGTTGGAACAGACTTCTTGAATCGTCACCTACGAAGATTGAACATTCGGACACGGACCACGTCCGTCCTCAGATCCTAACTGCTTCCTAATGGCTTCTCTCTGTTGCTGCCTGCACTCCACTATTTATATCCGGCAGCAGGACGTTTTTTACCCTAGGCGGTAGCTTTTTGTTACGACTCCCGCAGTATATTACAGCGTAACTTAGCGTGCTGGCCTCACCTCCCCTTACTCAGCACTCTCCAGGCTTCGCTCGGCGCTCGGTCTGTGAGCTTCCTTGCGTCAGCCTGTTGGTAGACTGCTGTTGTCATCAAGGCTATCTGTGCGTGCTTACTTCGCAACGCCTCGGTCGCCGGCGTGCCTCTGTTTTGCCATTCTCCACTGCGTGAAGCAACGCTTACTACATGTATCCGCAACAGTACTTTGGTGTATATTATGTTGGCTAGCCACTTGCCTCGAACTTGTATGGTTCGTCTCAATATCCTGTAGAACCTGGTCCTCCAGATCTGGTGTCCGCACAGTCCGCCACCTCCCTGGACGCTCGTCTGGCTGAAACACATCACGATCACAATACGCCCAAACAGGGCTTGAAATGTTGTGTGACGTGGTTGGTGTAAGTGACGGTACATGTTTTAGTATAACCGTGCTGCCTCTCGACCGTTTCCGTCTGCCTAGCCGCATACAAACACCATCTCGGCTAGTTCCCGACGTGAATACCGGACCATTTTGCTGCATACCCTACACTGCGTCAATCGCGCAGCCTGCAACACACAAGGAACGCGCGGCACATGGTCGGAGGAAATTTTCTTCGTCAGCGCTAACTACTGTGCCAACGATGCATTTCCGGGCATCTACATCTACATACATACTCCGCAATTCACCATACGGTGCGTGGTGGAGGGTACCTCGCACTACAACTAGCATCTTCTCTCCCTGTTCCATTCCCAAACACAACGAGGGAAAAATAACTGCTTATATGCCTCTGTACGAGCCCTAATCTCTCTTATCTTATCTTTGTCGTCTTTCCGCGAAATATAAGTTGGCGGCAGTAAAATTGTACTGCAGTCAGCCTCAAATGCTGATTCTCTAAATTTCCTCAGTAGCGATTCACGAAAAGAACGCCTCCTTTCCTCCAGAGACTCCCACCCGAGTTCCTGAAGCATTTCCGTAACACTCGTGTGATGATCAAACCTACCAGTAACAAATCTAGCAGCCCACCTCTGAATTGCTTCTATGTCCTCCCTCAATCCGACCTGAGGGATCCCAAACGCTCGAGCAGTACGCAAGAATAGGTCGTATTAGTTTTTTATAAGCGGTCTCCTTTACAGATGAACCACATCTTCCCAAAATTATACCAATGAACCGAAGACTATCTGCCTTCCTCACAACTACCATTACATGCTTGTCCCACTTCATATCCCTCTGAAATGTTACGCCCAAATATTTCATCGACGTGACTGTGTCAAGCGCTACACTACTAATGGAGTATTCAAACATTACGGGATTCTTTTTCTTATTCATCTGCATTAATTTACATTTATCTATATTTAGAGTTAGCTGTCATTCTTTACACCAATCACAAATTCTGTCCAAGTCATCTTGTATCCTCCTGCAGTCACTCAACGACGACACCTTCCCGTATACCACAGCATCATCAGCAAACAGCCGCACATTGCTATCCACCCTATCCAAAAGATCATTTATGTAGATAGAAAACAACAGCGGACCTACCACACTTCCCTGTGGCACTCCAGATGATACCCGCACCTCCAATGAATACTCACCATCGAGGACAACGTACTGGGTTCTATCACTTAGGAAGTCTTCGAGCCACTCACATGTTTGGGAACCAATCCCATATGCTCGTACCTTAGTTAGGAGTCTGCAGTGGGGCACCGAGTCAAACGCTTTCCGGAAGTCAAGGAATATGGCATCCATCTGATACCCTTCATCCATGGCTCGCAAGACATCATGCGAAAAAAGGGTGAGTTGCGTTTCGCAGGCGCGATGTTTTCTAAAGCCGTGCTGATGCATGGACAGCAACTTCTCTGTCTCAAGGAAATTCATTATATTCGAACTGAGAATACGTTCGAGAGTCCTGCAACAAACCGATGTTAAGGATATTGGTCTGTAATTTTGAGGATTCATCCTTCTACCCTTCTTATATACAGGCGTCACCTGCTCTTTTTTCCAGTCGCTCGGGACTTTACGTTGGGCAAGAGATTCGCGATAAACGCAAGCGAAGTAAGGAGCCAATGCAGTATAGCACTCTCTGTAAAACCGAATTGGAATCCCATCAGGACCTGGCGATTTGTTTATTTTCAACCCATTCAGCTGCTTCACAAACCCAGGGATGTCTATCACTATGTCCTCCATAGGGGAATCTGTACGAGACTCAAACGGCGGTATGTTTGTGTGATCCTCCTGCGTGAAAGATTTCTTTAATGCTAAATTTAAAATTTCAGCTTTCGTTTTGCTGTCTTCCGTTGCCAGGCCAGACTGGTCAGTGAGTGACTGGATGGAAGCCTTCGACCCGCTTACCAATTTTACGTAAGACCAGAATTTCCTTGGGTTTTAAGCAAGATCTTTTGCTAAGGAATGACTGTGATAGTGGTTGAATGCTTCGCGCATCGCTCTTTTTACAGCAGCACGAATCTCTACTAACTTTTGCCTGTCCTCATTCTCCAGATCATTCTTGTACCGCGAGTGCAACTATCTTTGCTTCCTGAACATTCTCCGAATTGCGCTGTTGAACCACGGTGTCTTTTCCGTCTGTAACCCACTTTTTCGGCACATACTTGTCCAATGCGTGTTTTTTTTTTTTTTTTTTTTTTTTTTTTTTTTTTTTTTTTTTCTTTTCATCAGTCTTCTGACTGCTTTTATGCGGCCCACCATGAATTTCTCCCCTGTGCTAACCTCTTCATCTCAAAGCAGCACTTGCAACCTACGTCCTCGATTATTTGATGGATGTATTCCAATCTCTGTCTTCCTCTACAGTTTTTGCCCTCTATAGTTCCCTCTATCGTGGAAGTCATTCCCTGACGCCTTAACAGATGTCCTATTACCCTGTCCCTTCTCCTTATCAGTGTTTTCCACATGTTCCTTTCCTCTATGATTCTGTGCAGAACCTCTCATTCCTTACCTTATCAGTCCACCTAATTTTCAACATTCGTCTGTAGCACCGCATCTCAAATGCTCCGACTCCCGTTTGTTCCGGTTTTCCCACAGACCATGTTTCACTACCACACTATTCTGTACTCCAGACGTACATTCTCAGAAATTCTTCCTCAAATTAAGATCGATATTTGATATTAGTAAAATGGTTCAAATGGCTCTGAGCACTATGGGAGTTAACATCTTAGGTCATCAGTCCCCTATAACTTAGAACTACCCAAATCTAACTAACCTAAGGACATCACACACATCCATGCCCGAGGCAGGCTTCGAACCTGCGACCGTAGCAGTCCCGCGGTTCCGGACTGCAGAGCCTAGAACCGCAAGACCACCGCGGCCGGCTGATATTAGCAGACTTCTCTTGACCAGGAATGCCTTTTTTGCCATTGCTAGTCTGTTTTTGATGTCCTCCTTCCTCCGTCCGTCACTGGTTATATTACTGCCTAGGTAGCTGAATTCCTGAAGTTCATCTGCTTCGTAACTACCAATCTCGATGTTTCTCGCTGTTCTCATTTCTACCACTTCTTATTACCTTCGTCTTTCTTCGATTTACTCTCAAACCATACTCTTTACTCATTAGGCTGTTCATTCCGTTCAGCAGATCATGTAATTCTTCTTCAGTTTCACTCAGGATAGTGGCCTGCTTCACACATATTGATATTTTAATAACAACATAATAAACAATTACTGTATTAATCCACGCTCAGTCTTCATATTAGGTTTCCATAAGACATTTTCGCAGTGTAAGTAGGAGGGAGGATGAGGGTAAGGGATTCCGTAGTCAACCACAACAACTGCCAATCTAGAGGCCCACGGCCTCTTCCGACTGTATTAGTCTTTCGTCAGAATTTACTAGTTTTAAGTAGTGCATTATCAGGAACACGACTCTTCTGTTATTGGAGGAGGAGCTAACCTAACAGCTGCGACAGAAGACATGATACTCTTACCCTTATCACAAACGTTGGGACCTCTGATGACAGTGAGCGAATTGGGAGACCTGAAGTGATATGAGGCTACGGGTGACGGCCACTTTTATTCTAACGAGCACTGTACCCACCCGCATAGCCACGGGCGTCAGTCTGCCGCCTCCGGAATTCGGGGAGCAATGCCGGCCACAGGTCGAATACCCCCAGCGCATCAACGAGTAGGGATGGCGTTTATCGATGAAACATCAAGTTTTCGATTACATCGGTTTCTTCCACTCCAGTTTAATGTGACTATTAACACCACTCAAAAACAACAGCTTTCTGAGATAACTGATTGTCAGCTTTTATTCCTATTATTTCCCATAATAAAAGTAGAAAACGAACTAAGACCGAAAAATTTCTACTCTCTCATTTTCGAGATACATAGAATCAAATGTTAAATTAAATAGACAAATAAAAGAAATCTTAGTCCGTCCACCGTTCGCTGCTTCTCTCGAAAATTGATGAGTTTTGAACACTACGAAGAAATTACATTTATCTCCTACTGATTCCAATTTTTTGTATATTATATATTTGTAGATTACGAATAGTCAGTACTAAAAGTTGAAAACTGAGGTTGAAGAACACTATTTTTCGTGTTATTTTGTGAGGGGCTACAAGCACATAGAGGCATACTATGTAGACAAGGCAACAGATCAGCTACTCCCTATTTTTATTGAACACTATCAATGAACTTTTATTGTTTCATATAAATAGCAGACAAATTTTTCATCTTTTGAAGTATAAGAAGTTTTGTATTTCATTTGTACGTTTCTTTATGACAATATTTACATCCTAGTGTTGATCCGTTCTGCAATACAAAGCACGTGCACCGACGACACCGAGAAGCTGCCGTGTAGTCCAGGTGGCGGAGAAGTCTTTTACACTGGACTACTCGTGTATCTTAAGCCACGACATACGACAACGGGGACATTATACAGTGCTATACTATTTCTCATGTCATGTGTCTGTTACTCGATTTTGTCAGCACTGTTATCAAAAGAGCACTGATCGCTTCACCTATTTACTATGATAACGCTGTATTTCAAACCGACGCAAATCTTACGAATAAAATTGGTTTATTTTAAAACGAATAATTTTAGCATTGCTGCTATGACGAGCTGATATTTTGAATTTCTACTCGTTTGTTAGTAAAAATAAAGAAACACCTGTTATAACTGCGACCAAAAAATTCCCCAAAAATACCGTTTATTCAGAACTGAAGTACCGGTATCGGTTTTAACCGGTCGGTTTTCCCCATTCTTATTAACGATGAGAACCGACGTGACGGCCAATCTGGATGTGATTTGTAGGTGGTTTCCCACATCCGAATAGGTGAATACTCGGCTAGTACCCAAGTCTCGCCATCGTTATACGATTCATAAGCGTTTCGAAGACGTTCTCACACTTTCACATGAGATAACAGTAGGCGAGCTTGACATATCTACCTCGTTATGACCTGGGATAATGCCACGTAAAACAAAGGATATTCTGTCAGCACTAATAATTAGCATTCAAGCAGGTGGTGGCGCGCAGCACTGAACGGACACCAGGAATGTTGAATCTGCACAGATGCCGTTGTGGAGAGGAATTCATGAATTTAAATCTCTTTTGCCACTGATAAATAAGAGTTAGATCGGAGTATCTACGGAATTGAATAATCTAGTATCATTCATTCAAGGTGAAATTTATAACTGTTTTACATTTCCGGTAAAATTTTCGCTGGCTGAAATACAGAAATAAGGGGAAATCGGTAGTTGATTGGTTTCGACGTTTATTTAATCAAGCTGAAATGGAAATGCCGCTGAAGCGTTGGTTTGTTTTAAGGTCGTAAGAGTTGATTGGAAACATGGGTAAACAAAATCAGTTTATCTCCACCCCCAAATCCATTTCAATATCAACGTACTCCGTAACGTATGCAGTGAGTAAACTTTTATGAAAAAGTGGCTCATCAAACACAAACACCGAAACAGTAACGTACTGTAGGATATTCCAAGTAAAAAAATACAGAGTTTCCTAAATCTTTTACGTGTAAATTATGGAATCAGCGCTCCAGACATTGATAAAAATTAGTTCGAACACAATGTTCATTCAGCTGCCGAGCGTAATACAAGCGTGGTTATTTACTTTCATGCCTCTGTGTTGGCAGCTCTTACACAACAATTATTTTCCTTGTATTTCATTTATTTATATTTTAGTTTCATGACGCTGTAACATTAAATACTCATAGTCTTTAGTTTTCTCCATAAGTTTTACTGCCTAACTATGTATGTTGCTACAGATATTTCACACACTTTTTATTTTCCTGTTTTGTTGTCTAGATTGCGTATAACAGATTTCAGTAACAATGTACATCTGCCATAATTATTTATCCACCAAAACTCATGATGAACAGCTCTAGAGGATAGAAAATTTATGTACTATGTAACAGCTATGGAGCACGAAATCTATAAAGTATTTATTGTAGCATTTTTTACTTAGATTTCACGAATACAGACACTCGGCTCTTACCAGATTCAATGGATCTGAGATTTTTTATAAGTATTAATCGTTGGTATTTCAGCCATATTATACAGAAAAAAATAATTTTACCTGAAACACTATGGATCTACATGCTATGACTGACACGAAGCAAAAACTGAACACCAGCTATGACATGCTTCCAGATATTAATATAAAGCAGTTAACTATGCTAACGGCTTCCTCGTTCACGATATGAAATCATGGGAACTAAGACTCTTCCCTCCATTAGCTAGTTGACTACTTAATGTCTCTGGATCAGTCAACCACTTTCTTTCCTCAGTTTATGACTTACATTTTCTTTTCTCCAATTCGTTTTAGAGCGTCCACGTTCGTTATCCATTCTACCTTTCTAATCTTCAGCACATCATGGGTCATTGAAGACTTGTAGAGGAAGATGAACGTTGCAGGAACTAGCATTTGATCCTGGACATAAATAAATGTAACGTATTGCGCCTAAATAGATGAAGAAATTAAAAACTGTGCCGTTACACTGTTGGAGACAGATAGCTGGAAACCGTGACCACCCAGAACGACGTTATCGATTACGGCCAAGTAAAGCCGATAGTGGGGAAAAAAGGTGCTAGCCTGAGATTGTAGCAAGAGTCTTAAAGAAATTTAATTCATCCACGAAAGAAATCGTTTACAAACACTTGTTCAATCTGTTCTTGGGTGTTGCTCATCACTATTGTAAATTTGTGGTAAGATCTTATGGGACCAAACTGCTTAGGCTATCGGTCCCTAAGCTTAAACACTACTTAATCCAACTTAAGCTAACTTACGCTATGGACAACACACACAGCCATGCAGGAGGGACGACTCGAACCTCCGACGGAAGCAGCCGCGCGGACCGTGACAAGACGCCTGAGACCGCGCGGCTACCCCGCGCGGCCAGTTAATAGAAAAGATAGGTAAGATCCAAAGAAGAGCGGAACGTTTCGTCACTGACCTTTTGTTCGGTGCGAGAACGTTGGGAAAATGCTTAAAAAATAACGGTAGCCTATAAAACGCTACAAGGAAGGCACTGTGCATTCCGAAGAGGTTTACTATTGAAATACCGCGAAAGTGCGTTCCAGGAAATGTAGCACAAAATGTATTTCCGTCCACATACGCTCAAGAATTGACTACAACGACAAAATCCGAGATATTGGAGCTGAAATGTATGTCCCTCGTGCCATACGCGAATGGAGCAGAGAAAGGCGGATCAGATAATAGTATCGTAACTATTCTCCATCACACATCGTTAAGTGACTTGCGGAGCATAGATGTGGACGTAGATGGTTCGGTAATACCAACTTTGTCAGCATTTATCTTCTGTGGAGTAAGAACTGTTAATGCGGTATTTTTCAAACGGACTGTATTTCAACTGTTCAAACATTCCGCGCTCCATGTGGAACAGTTTTGTCCTGTTGGTTCCTCCAAGGCTCTTAATACCCCTGAGCGAATGTCATGTGCTCCAGCTGCCTTCTTTTACATTCATACATTTTTCTTCGCTGCCAGTCTTTGTCAACGTTTCCTTCGAAAATATCAACATCGTTTGGTTGAAACTTCCTGGCAGATTAAAACTGTGTGCCGGACCGAGACTCGAACTCGGGACCTTTGCCTTTCGAGGGCATGTGCTCTACCATCTGAGCTACCCAAGCACGACTCACGCCCCGTCCTCACAACTTTACTTTTGCCAGTACCTCGTCTCCTACTTTCCAAAGTTTACAAAAACTCGCAGGAGAGTTCGGTTGCATACAGACATTATTCTGCATGTCTCAGGACTTAAGAGTATATGATAGTAATGGATTTTCTCAGCTCGCCTGCTGATCGACGCACTGAACGTTCACTTGATGCATAATGGATGAAAAGTAAAGCTCTCGTTTACAGGCTGCAGTTAGAATTGGCGACTCTAACGAGCAGTTTCCATTAGATATCTATGTCCGGAACTGAAATAAATATTTCAATTGAAAATATGAAATCGCGTATTCCCTGTAATTTTATTTTCATGCACTTAGCTACTCTTTTTTCGTAGTTTCTGCAGTTAATACTTCTGCTAATGATATTATAATGTTCTTGAACTAAAACAAGAACGATTTCTGCGTCATGTGTGACCGGCCTGTAGACTGCTTATCAAAAGAGACAAAGACTTTAAAAATCGGATTGTGCGTGTTAGTCCTGCATCTTGTAGCAGCCTAGCACACATCTCGCTATATTATTAAACAATTAACAAATGCACTGGAGCGTCGCGTCACATACTTCTGTATTACCCCTACTCGATTTTCTGTTGATGCATGTCCAGCCGCGCAGTCTAGGGTACCTTGAACGGTCCGCGCGGCGCCCCCGTCGGAGGTACGTGTCCTCTCTCGGGCATGGGTGTGTATGTTGTCCTTAACATAAGTTAGTTTAAATTAGATTAAGTAGTGCGTAATCTTAGGGACCGATGACCACAGCAGTTTGGTCCCATAAGACCCTACCACAAATTTCCAAATTTTGCCCGCTCAAAGTGGTAGCGTGGTTTAAGGCGCCATCCACGGATTGCGTGGTCCTTCCCGCCGGAGGTTCGAGTCCTCCCTAGGGCATGGGTACTGTGTTGCTCTTAGTGTAAGTTAGTTTAAGTAGTGTGTCAGTCTAGGAACCGATAATCTCAGCAGTTTGGGCCCTTAGGAATTCACACACACACGCACATACGCACACACACACACACACACATACACACGTCCACTCACCTGACCAGAAGCCCGTTGTTTCTGCTACAGCACTTAAGTAATCCACACTACGACTGCAGTCTACCTATTTCTCTGTTCAAGTTCTCCACCCAATCTGTATCATTACGGGATCTAGCATTCCACGTTCCGTCGCTTAGAACTCCAGGTTTTTTTCTTCTGGTGGCAATATTCTCCTGCTCGGAGATCGAGACGTGGGGCCATCTTCCCCCTGAAATGTTTTACCTGGTAAAACGTCATTATCATTAAACCATACAGCGTAGCTGATCGTCCATGGAAAATATATTGGCAGTAGTGTCCCCCATCACTCAACCGCGCCGCAGTGCCAACAAACCCTAATGGCTAATTCTATTAAGCTAGATTAGTCATTATCCACATTATTGCTTCTACAACTACTGAAAAGACTCTTTCCTCTCTCCAAGAGCCGTAAGTCAGTCCGGCCTCTCTACTGGTATCCCTCTGACATGGTTGTACCTACGGTACGGTTACCGTTAAATTGAATTGACAACCTCTTGATGACAGACGTACACGGTCCCCAGAAAGACTACTTACAAATGTCTCAAGAACCGACTTTATACGATGACTATGGTAACATACCACACCACCTACGTATTGCTCCCGTAGGGATAATAAAAATTAGCTGAATCAGTCGTTCTTCCAGCACTCCATACGTGAATGGGACCGGAAATGCCCTGATAACTCGTAGAATGTGACTCACCTTGTGCCATGCACTTCACGGTGGTTTGCACAGTATAAATGTAGATGTAGATGTATCTCTGTATCGTTCTCTCACACAAGGCTGTTCGCCTCGGCAATGGTTCGTAGGGAGTCAATTATGGACACAGTTCGGAAAAACGTGCCAACGAGAAACAGAAACATTTGTGAATTGATGACGCTTTGCAACACAAATGTTTTTCGTTAAAATCGGTGATTTGTAACGGTAAATTAACTCAGAGTATCTTGGATGTGATACGCGATTTTTACTGGAATTAAGGAAAACATGGAAGGGAAGACCCACCAATATAACTTTCTTTTCACACAACTTGTTTATTTAACAAAATGTAAACTGTGTTTTACAGATAATCGCAGCATTTAATCATAAAATTTTCCTTAACAAAATGAACTATTCTGCAAAATTCTTTTGACCTTAAACCTCAAGTTGAATAAGCTTTTAATCTTTGAAAAAGATATATGAAGTGCCGTACTGCAAAACAGAAAACAATATGACATCGATTACAAGACGGCCGGACCTGCAGCCTGCCCGTTATCGCGTGAAACAGTAGTGTTTACCACCGCGCTGGACGCAGTCTGTCTTATTAAATGCCCTTCTGCAACACGTGAAAGCTATATAAGCACCACTGATGGCAAGAGTAATTCAATTACTCAAAACAGATGACGTAACTTTTAATTTGAAGATGCATGTCGAAAGGTTCGGGGTTAAGATACACACCTGTGCTTAAAGGTTAAACAGATTAGCAAACAATATGACAATGATAAAGCTTACTTCAAAGCTACCAACTTCTTAATTTTAATCAGCAACCAAAGTGCGACTGGATCCCAATATTTTGACTAAAGCCCTGGTGACAATTAGCATTTAATATTTTCAAAGTTAAACTGATTGTCAATTGTTAAGTCCGTTCTGAAGGAACGTCTTAAACCATTACTTGTGAACACTTCTTACAAGAGAACTCACTATGCGGAACCACAAGAGCCAGCTCAAATACCCCAATAATGACTCGGTCTTTCAAACACAGAAATGACTAGCTTTGTACACCAGATTGTTCAGATTATAACTAATGCTTGAAAAATGCAATCTAACCACAACGTCTCTCTTTTGTTTAACTGCAATAATGATCGGGTACAAACCTGAAAGGAAAGACGATATAATAGGGGGACAAATTTTCAAACGACAACTAGTTTCTTATTACAAAGCTACTGCCTATATTTACAACCAAAGAGCCGACCGAGTAAAAGACTGAGGGTCGGGTACAGACCAGAAAATAATAAGGAGGGCATGCAGACAAAGAAACAAATCACCACGAGGATTACAGAATTTTACTCCCCTTTATCAGCAAGCAGTTCCGTGGAGCCAAGGTGCGTCTCAGCGGTGCGTCTCATTGGTGCCGATTAAAGACAGGTAGAAGAGGGCAGCAAGGCCACGAGCGATCGTCCTGCACAAATGTTGCTAACCAACCGACTCAATGTCGTCCTACTGCTTGCAGTCGACACTGACCCTTGTAAAGTACTCCGGTATCTTCGCTCTGCGCAGGACCTCCTTGCGTAGCTCGTGTCTTCGACCACTCGGACCTCGTGACCACCTCTTGTCGCGAAGCTACCACCAACCCCGTATATATACGAGGGTTGTAACTTTAATAGTGGCAACTATTTATTTACAGCTCTTACAAAATAGATACGTGTTTCAAAGTTTTACTGATCTTCAAAGTAGTCACCAGCATTGTGCATAACCCGTTGCCAGCGATGTGGAAGTCGTAGGATACTCTTAGCAGTGCCAGTTGTGTTGACAGTTCGAGCGGCGCGGTCTATTGCCCCACGAATTTGTAGCAGTTCTGAAGTGAACGCCGTGAAGTGTTTCCTTCAGTTTAGAAATCGAGTTGAACTTACGAGGGCTTAAGTCAGGGGAGTGCAGTAGGCTGTATAGGATTTAGCAGCCCAGTTCATATCAGTAGCAGCCCATTACTAATCAAATGGACGCCATTCTTCAGTAGCGCAAAATTTCAAAAGCAAACTTCTCTTTTCCTCAAATATCTTTTTGCTGTTATCCGTAATTTCGTTTCAAATTCGGTGTTCGTCGGGTGTTTTGCCGCACAAATGACAACAGCCGTCTACTACTTGCAGCAGTAATCTAATCCTTCCGTATCGCTTAATGTAGTTCAACTATATTTTATTACTCATGTTTTACTTATGTTGAAATTCATCTTATAATGTCTCTGCCATCTTTAATACAACTGAAAAGTCATCGCCATATTTCAGAGTGTTAATTTCTTTTATCTGAACATTAATTTTCTCTCCACATCTCTCCTTGGTTTCCTTAATTGTTTGCTTGCCGTACATGCTGAACAAGTTACAACCTAGTCTCAATTCCCCCTCAACCAGTGCTTCCCTTTCATGTCCTTAGACTTTTGTGCCTGCAACGTGATTTCCGTACAACATCTAAATAAACTTTGGCTCTCTGTATGTTACATCTGCTACATCCAGGATTTTAAACAGTTATTCCAGTTAAAACTGTCAAATCCTTCTCTAAATCTAAAAGTGCTATAAACATTGGTTTGTCTTTCCTTAAAATTATCTTCGCAGGTAATTCTTAGAGTTAGTATTGCCTTGCGTATTCCTACAGTTCTCCAGAACACATACTAGATCTGCACGAGGGCTGTTTGTACTAGTATTTCCATTCTTCTGTAAATAACTCTCATCATTGTTTTACAACAGTGACTCATTATACCGTTAAAATTCAGTCACATTTCCTGAAACTGTGCCCAGTACGAAGGGATAGTGTTATTACTGCTTGACATAAAGATATTTCTGCATCAGGGATATCACCTTGGAATTCGGAATAATACCATCTTCTCTGAGTCTGGTGGTATTTATCATCTCTCATGTAACTTGCACACCAGGTGCAATATTTTTATAGCTGTCTCTCCTAAGGATGTCAGTAATTGTGAAAAAATGTCGTCTACTGCAGGTGCATTATTCGACTTAGGTCGTTGAGAGATCAGTAAAATTCTTCTCGCTATATTGTATCTCCCGTCTTTATACACTTCCTCTTGATTTTATATAATATTTTCTTCAGAAGCAAAAAGCAAAACACTGAACGATGCTGCCCTTTTTGCATCTCGGTGAGAACCACGAAACACAACTCACCCAAAATTTAAAGTAGCCTCGGAAAGAGTATCATACAATTTTCGTATTGTCTAACAATTAATCGCATACAATGGTAATGTACATAAATCAGTTATTCATCAGATTATCTAAGTAATGTGCACATTAGCTAGGCAGATCCGTTAAAGTGCCGAAAATTGTTTCTTTCCTCAAATTAGCTACGTAATCTGCAAATTAGCAGATGACCTGCACATTACCCACCAGGCACTCGCCAAAGTGAAAAAAGATCTGTGCTGGAACAAAATAAAAAATGTTTCTCAGTGTTTAAATCAACATGATGTTATTTATTTACTTTTTGACACGTGAAGAATGAAGTTAATTCAATCAGACAATGATCAAATTAGTTGACAGAATCAATCATAATCAGTCAATTAAAAAACTATAGTGCAAAGAGTCAATCGAATTAAAAAACTACAAAGCAAAATGTCTATCGATTTAATATTATTACAATTAAGGAAACGAATTTTAAACATATGATAAAATTATGCTTACTTATTAATACAGTCTAAAGATTAATGACACTTTGAATTACATAGTAGCTTTTTTTTTTGACAAGTTCACCTGTTTGTGGTATATTCAAATTTCCAGTCACATTTCCTGAAACTGTTCCCAGTACGAAGGGGTAGTGTTATTACTGCTTGACATAAAGATATTTCTACATCAGGGATATCACCTTTCGTTAAAAATCTCTCTTTACAAACACTGAATTTTGATTTTGCGTAGAGTTGTTTTAAAATATCCATTTTAGGACCAAGTTTATAAAAGCCATCCTGTTTTAGAAAGTACCACAGTTAAAATCGAGCAGACATCAGTTTCTTCTCTCTGCTTAGGCTGTTTTAATTCTCACTGTGACACCTCCATCAACTTTTCAGTGCTTTGCATTAGAAACTGCTAAAAAAGTTTTCTAAACCTATTCCGGCTTCATAACGTTAATCCATATTCCTTTTACAGATGTTGAACAATACATTCTCACAATGTGCCTCCTCATTAGGATCTATTTCCCCGCAAATTGCGCGAACATATATTTCGCACCATTTACTCTTGTTAGCATCTGATACTGCAAACAATACAGACCATGTCTTGTGTACTCCTCTTTCGGACTCTGTACGAAACAGTGATGTCATTTCTACTGCAGTCGAGTGACGACTTCTTCAACAAGCACAGATGATTCCTTGGAGGTGCTTGGTAACTGTATATTCTTGATAACTATATCCTCAATCAACGGTGTGGAAGGTAGTTTGAGATTACTGACGATAAATTCTTGTTTTTCTATAGGTGATTCTGTAGAAGCAAGGAATAATGGGATGTCTTGTTGATTTTGATTTTACAGAGATCCCATAGTCACAGTTCCTTGTAAGTCTTCTAATATTTCAAGTTGTTCTTCTGTGTTCATCGAATGGAAAAAGTGGTATAACAGAAAAAGATAATCACAGCTTTGCAGCACAGCCTCAAGTGGCGTTTTATGGTCTTCTGTTAATTGCAGAACAATAGACACGGTTCTTAATGAATTGTACAAATCGTACGCCCCCACTCCAGTTGTCAGTGGTGAGCGTGTTTTCAATGTCTTGATCACTTGTTCTACACTTTCTTGACCTTGGCTGTGTCCAGGTTTCCCACTAACCTTTTGGTTCCCGGCCACAACTGTGTTACACATTCTAAGATTCTATTACAAAATACGCGTCCATTATCAGAGTGGAAAATACAAAAAGACAAAAATATCGAGAAAGTTAAAGGCTACTTCATCCATCCTTGTTGATGCGAGTGGCTTCAGTACAACTTTTGTTTAGTGCCCTTGGTATACGAGAAGAAAATTAACTATCTAATCTGGTTGAGACTGGTAGTCGAAGACACCCATCTGACATCTGTTATTGAAATGTTATGAAAAAAATCGGCTTTACAAAAATCCCTTTTTCGATTTTTTACAGTATTTGCATAAATCCAAAAATATTTATTTGAGCTTGGTTTAAGTTTTTATAAAGTGCAAAGAATACTTCGTCGTGGACAAACTTTTACACACTTTCTCGTGTATATGATAGCGGCTCAACGAGTTTTTCAGTCTTGTACCGTCAATACATCATACCTGCGAATTATTCGATAATCTCGAGAAGATTCGTTCTTCTTGGAAACTATTATTCGCTTTTCTTCTTCAGTTATGGAACCATATTTTCGTTTTGTCATTAAAACGCTATTATATATGAATATTGGTTAAAGAGGTTTGCAAAGAATCGTTTCTTTATTTTACTAATCAATTCAGTGTTCGCTTGCATAGTAGGAGCTAAATTTATCTACTTTAAAAAGATCACGGCAGAAATTCATGCACTGGCAGCCGACGCTAATCATAAGATATCAAATCAATCACCAACGACAAGAGTCTGGCAAAACTAAATTAAAAATGGAGGGAGGGGGTCTGGAGTGGGGAAAGAAAACAGGGAAAGCAAAAATTTGAACTTTAACGATGTGGAAGCAGTTAAATGTGCACATTATCTAGATGAAATGCGGAAAACATTTGATTCCGCGCGTCAACGTAGAAAATCGGCTAATCTACAGATTAGGTATGTAATGTGCACGTTGATGGCTTTCGAGCTTTAACTGTAATAGTAAAACCAACTTACGTTAACAACGTCTGCCTGTAATCTCGGGTGTTTGTTGAGCGGCCCTCTTATGTCAAAAACAATCAACTGTCGGTAGAGTAAAAGTGAGGGAAGACCACTACTTTACGTGTAAGATGTTTTCCACCCAGTTCTTAGTTGAAAGTAAATCCCCTTGGGTGCAGATAGAGGCCTGCCGCAGGGGCACCAGCCTGCAGCCCGCAACGCGAGCCTCAGCCTGCAGCCCCATCGGCCGCGCCTACGCCGTCTGCATTCAGAGAGAGACGCCGTCGGCCGCCCACTGTCCTCGAATTAACGCCTCCCTCCACCCCCGCTACAACCCAGAGGCCGCGCCAGAACAGACCCGGCCAGGGGGCGCTGTCGGAATGCTGATGACCGCTCCGCGAGGTCGGCCAGCTAAGACGGCGCATCGCAATCCTTCGGCTACCCTGCGCCTGTCGGCAACATTCTGCCGCTGCCGCTGTGACCTTCTAAGTACTTGGATGCTATAGGTGTATTCCATTAATGAAATACGATAAGAGTATTCCACCCAATTACTCATGTAAACAAAATTAAAACCAGAAGTAACCTTGAAGTGTTACCTAGCCTGCAAGCTGGAAATCTTCATGTAATGGGTGAACCCTCATTCACAAAAATAAAAATCACTGATTAAAATACCCATTGCTAGCTGCAGACAGTGATATCTAAAACTCTCCAGTCATGATACCAAGAAAAGAAAATACAAGAAATAAAGTAATTGTAGCCCGAATGAATGTTCAAAATCGAATAATTGATTTTATCCAACACAAACAACCACAATACTACTGTTATCTCAAGAAGAGCCAAGAAAAGGAGGATGTCACATGCAATGTATACCAAATAGGAGAATGTAAAAGGGGCGACCACAGAACGTTGCTGACAAGAAGAATATACAGAAGAATGGAAATGATAACTAGGGATCTGTAATATGAATACAGTTTAGCTCTAGGAAACGTGAAAGCATCAGGGAGGCAGTTATGATGTTGCACTTGATAATGAAAGCAGGACTTAGTAAAAATCAAGATACGTTCACATTTTTTTCCGATTTCGCCTGGCTGCATTACTACGGCTGCACAGGTGTGGCTGGATGGTGGGCTTGCAACTTACTTGATCGTCTTGTAAGGGCTAACTCCCCAAGGGGAGCTGGCTTCGCTACACCATTTGACCCCCAGTGCAGAACAGAAAATACTGTGAGTTGGACAAGTTTTCAACCTTTTCCCACCGCTCTTTTATATATACATTGACTTCATTCTATGGGAATGGAAAGTTTGTTTCATGTGGGCACGCAGTTTCGAGATAGTTGTAAAAGGTAACATTATCCGTCATAGCCTGTAACGACATGAGGTGTCGTCCACTACTGACATACATGGCATCACAGTGTGCAGTGTCGCACGAGATCTGACTAACAATCAATTCATCAGTTCACCTGTGGAACCACATTTCAACGTTGGCACGTTACGCATCGAATACGAAAAGACAGATAGTAAAATGTGTAGAGAAACACACACAATAACATTGAAAGGGAAAATAATAGCCATACACAAGAACGACATTTATCAAATGTGAACCTCAAATCAAACACTCGCTACAACGACTTGCAGACTGACGACTAATCAACTGCTTTAACTTATCTTGGGTATTAATAACCGCTTCGCCTGTATTTTGGTCTCTTATTACTGTACCACTACCGGTTTCGTGGCGATAAGGCCTTTAACGTAGGCCAAATGTGCATCCAAAGACATAATACATATAGATCGCAACTCTACGTTGCTCAGTCAGAACATTATGACAATCTATCTAATAGCCAGCATGTACACCTGTCACGCGGGTGGCATCAATGATGTGTCATGGAATGGAAGGAATGAAGCATTGGTAGATCTCTGGATGGAGCTGGCAACACATCTGCATGAACAAGTAACCTAATTCCTGTAAACACTGGGGACGATAATCTCTGACACCATGTTCAATCACATCACAGATGTGTTCGATCGCGTTAATATCTGGCGAGTTGGGGGGGGGGGGGGGGGCTCTGCATATCAACTGAAATTCGCCACTTTGTTCCTCGAATCACTCTACCACACTGTTCCCCTTGTGACAAGCTGCATTGTTTTGTTGAAAACTACCTCTGCCATTGGGATACACTATCGTCAAAAATATAATACATAAAACAAAAAGGGTTTGGCGCAGTTGTTAGATTGGTTACAGCTGCTACAAGGGCAGATTATCAAGAATTAAGTGAGTTTGAACATTGTGTTACAGTCGATGCACAATCGACGTGACACAGTGTCTCCAAGGCAGTGATGAGTAGTGGAACAAGGGCGGCGTCACCTCACACTCCATTGTTGCCAAATGCATTCAATATGGCGAATCCAAGATGGTGGCGATAAATATGGAAATGTCGCAATGACATCAGGGTGGGAAGTTCAAATTTTGGTGGGAAGATAGGTCACCACCACCAACCTAGCCCCCCTCCCCTCCCCCATAAAATGATGGCAAGTTCAATTTCCTGCAGGACAATGTAACACACCACAGCTACCTCCACTAACCTAAGAAAGGGGCGGGGAAAATAAGTCACTTGGGCTACCTCCACTAACTTAAGTCATCTGACTGCCACCTCTTCCTAGGAATTGGCAGGAAAAGGACTCAGCCAGTGCTGAGCTGCTGGATAGGGTCGACATAAGTCTTTATTTAAACAGTCTTTAGTTAACCAATCTAAGGCAGTAGCTCATGTTCACCATGATGTCTGGAGTCCAACGGATCTAGTACACAGTACTGCCACAAGAGAGCACTGTCATCCCTCCTGTGACTTAATCCAAGATGGCGGTGGGAGGGGGGAGAACGGTGGGAGGACTCAGTCTGTTCTGGGCTGCTGGATAGAAACGACGATATTTATTTTGGAAAAATTTATTTAGCTATGGATTTCACATAGTTTATTTATTATATTGATACAAAACACTCACTCTGACATGCTTGGGGTTGCAGTACACTGATGTACATACACGCAAACAACTCTTAAATTACTGAAATAATGCAGTACACAGCATACAAACACGCAAACTACTCGTAAATCACCGACATAATGCATATATAATGATTTGCCAACACGCTTGCTAATTGTAAAGTGTCGAAATAATCCATTGAACACCCTATAGAACGGCAAACTACTAGTAAATCACCGAAATAATGCAGTACACTGATGCGCAGACATGCAAAAATCTCGTACATTGTCAAATACACTCCTGGAAATTGAAATAAGAACACCGTGAATTCATTGTCCCAGGAAGGGGAAACTTTATTGACACATTCCTGGCGTCAGATACATCACATGATCACACTGACAGAACCACAGGCACATAGACACAGGCAACAGAGCATGCACAATTTCGGCACTAGTACAGCGTATATCCACCTTTCGCAGCAATGCAGGCTGCTATTCTCCCATGGAGACGATCGTAGAGATGCTGGATGTAGTCCTGTGGAACGGCTTGCCATGCCTTTCCACCTGGCGCCTCAGTTGGACCAGCGTTCGTGCTGGACGTGCAGACCGCGTGAGACGACGCTTCATCCAGTCCCAAACATGCTCAATGGGGGACAGATCCGGAGATCTTGCTGGCCAGGGTAGTTGACTTACACCTTCTAGAGCACGTTGGGTGGCACGGGATACATGCGGACGTGCATTGTCCTGTTGGAACAGCAAGTTCCCTTGCCGGTCTAGGAATGGTAGAACGATGGGTTCGATGACGGTTTGGATGTACCGTGCACTATTCAGTGTCCCCTCGACGATCACCAGTGGTGTACGGCCAGTGTAGGAGATCGCTCCCCACACCATGATGCCGGGTGTTGGCCCTGCGTGCCTCGGTCGTATGCAGTCCTGATTGTGGCGCTCACCTGCACGGCGCCAAACACGCATACGACCATCATTGGCACCAAGGCAGAAGCGACTCTCATCGCTGAAGACGACACGTCTCCATTCGTCCCTCCATTCACGCCTGTCGCGACACCACTGGAGGCGGGCTGTACGATGTTGGGGCGTGAGCGAAAGACGGCCTAACGGTGTGCGGGACCGTAGCCCAGCTTCATGGAGACGGTTGCGAATGGTCCTCGCCGATACCCCAGCAGCAACAGTGTCCCTAATTTGCTGGGAAGTGGCGGTGCGGTCCCCTATGGCACTGGGTAGGATCCTACGGTCTTGGCGTGCATCCGTGCGTCGCTGCGGTCCGGTCCCAGGTCGACGGGCACGTGCACCTTCCGCCGACCACTGGCGACAACATCGATGTACTGTGGAGACCTCACGCCCCACGTGTTGAGCAATTCGGCGGTACGTCCACCCGGCCTCCCGCATGCCCACTATACGCCCTCGCTCAAAGTCCGTCAACTGCACATACGGTTCACGTCCACGCTGTCGCGGCATGCTACCAGTATTAAAGACTACGATGGAGCTCCGTATGCCACGGCAAACTGGCTGACACTGACGGTGGCGGTGCACAAATGCTGCGCAGCTAGCGCCATTCGACGGCCAACACCGCGGTTCATGGTGTGTCCGCTGTGCCGTGCGTGTGATCATTGCTTGTACAGCCCTCTCGCAGTGTCCGGAGCAAGTATGGTGGGTCTGACACACCGGTGTCAATGTGTTCTTTTTTCCATTTCCAGAAGTGTAAATGCTTGTAAAAGTCTCCTTAAACACGCTTGCTAATTGTCAACTGTCGATATCATGCATTGCACAGCTTCCACAACTGTTCACAAAAATAATGTAACAGACACGAAAACAACTCCTAAATTGTCAAAAGATTATGCATGTGTAACACTATGCAAACATGCTGACAGTGCTTAAACAGCCGAAAATAATGCAGTGCACAAACACTCATTGAATGTAAAAAACGCTTTCAAAATATCGTCAGCTGCAATGTATCAGCGAGCTGCCCCCTACAGAACTCGAAGGTATGCACGCCAGATGGCGCTCTCACGCTGGTCCCATAAGCGAGACGCCTCGGGACCGCATGTGTGTATTTACTGTTGATGGAGCGATCCCTCTCTACCTGTGGATACTGACGTCACAGGTCGGGCTATAGACATCTGTTTCAATGCTTCTCAGAATAGCACATGCTGCATTGTTCCTAATGATCCTAACGGGACATGCGAGTTGCTTCTAGCCACACACATTTACCTCCTCAGTGCAGCTGACTCATTGTTGCGAAATGTTCATATGGTGACTCACCATCTAAAAGCTTCTCAATGTATGGCTATGTAAATAAGAGCCAAGTCGACCTCGTGGAGATTGGTAAAATGCTGCAGTCATAGTTAATGGTCGCTTATTGTAAGAGCTTTCGTGATGCCTTAGCTTGTCCACATTGAAATTATTGTCCTAACAGAACCTGTTTACGAAAATAGCAGAGAATAACGCCAAATGCAATCCTTCTGATGGTCCTAAAATTGCACCCAGTCCATCACGTGTCACTCTTCTTGGAAATCACCATGTCCTGCTTTCAACATACGTCTCAGAAATGGAAATGCTCTCATCACTATGAAGAGGCACCTTCATCCTGGTACAAAGGATGTCTTGTGAATGAATGGAGCATTCTGATCGGCTGTTACTAAATTTACCTGCCAAATTACTGATGCTGCCAGTGTGGAAGCACTCTTTTCCTTTCTTTCTGCAGGCAAGACTTTCACTGGCAAAACAATTTTGTACAGATCGCCACATTGCACTGGCAGTTAAACCCTGCAAAAGTGACCTACAGATCATAAAATATGGGAAGACACTTCCTCAGTTACGCTCCTTTGCCACTGAGAACGGAAGGTTGAATATTAGAGCGTGAAACCGATCTCCAACCTGGCAATATATCACTGCATACCACGTCGATGTAGTAAACATACAATTCATATTCTGTGCCATACAAAATCGCCCCTTTGCATCATGCATATAGCTATCAACAGCCAAACACTCGTACATATAGCACGAAGACAGACAGCAAAACACATACTCCATAATTATACTCCTCACTGCACTAGATATTTTCTGCGAGGTTGGGTGGTCATCCACTCCCGATGCATGACCAGAGGGGCCTCAGCAGACCAAAGTTACTCTCATAACTGTTGTACAAAGTTGGGGACAGCTCTCCTTGGCACAAACGTGTTACTGTTTCTGATCCCAACCTGCTTGCTTTTTTCACCCGTCTGCAGACTCTGAGATTACATGTACATAGGTAATTTCACATGGTTTGCTAGAATATCATACCATTTTCACGAAAAAATCGTACCTATACCGCGAGATCTGTTGTACAAAGGCTGTGTCGGTTCCCCTCAGCACAAAGGTGTCACTGTTTCTGGTCCTGACTTGCTTGCTTTTTACACTAATCTCCAGACTCTGGGATTACAAGAACGCATGTATTTTCACATGGTTTCCCAGAGTATTAGACCATTTACGCGATACCTCTCGATATCAAGCACATAGCAATATCGGTTGCATAGCAGTATCGCTCAAGCAACATAATTCTGAAGATATAAACTGGAAATTATTTCCCTATAAACCCCAAAACTTTAGCAAGGAAGAGCGTGCTGTAAACCACTGAGTAACTAGAAACTTATCCCGTCTGTGAAGACCTTTCATGAAAACTCGAAAAAAATAGTGTAAACTGATATTTACACTCACGAATACCGATGTCGGTGATGTAACAGATTCCAAATCATCCCTATAAGTTAAAAAGTCAACTAAGGTGTTTCTCATGTCTACAGAACCAGCAAACATGTCTTCCACCTGTCTTTCACCTGCTAGATTCACACACCACAATCAATGTTCCCTCAATTAAATAAAGGCCCAAAATGTATAGAAGCAGTCAACCAAACAATTTACGAGATCACCCAGTGGACATGTTGTCGTAGCTTTGCCAACAGTGTACGATGTGTAAGATCAGCACCAAACTAAGCCTGCTCCTGTACACGAGGTGGTATAAAAGACGGTACAGGAACTGAGGGAAGGACGAAGGTTTTGCTACTGTGTTGAGATGCGTCCCTAAAATTACAAACAAATACTGCTGTCCAAAGCAGAACCACATCCCTCAGGACCTGCTCACGTCTATCACCTCAACATACTATCTTTGTTATTCTATACCACCCAACACAGAAAAATTACGAACTGTAAAAGCTCCTCTAACTTCATGCGACGGAGAAATCAATAAGATTTTTACTGCATTTCTCTCCTCTCATATAACGAAAACAAATACCGTCTGCATGCCAGCATCGAGCACATGTGACGATCCTATTAAATCCATATATCACAAACTATACTATAAGTCGAAGAGACTACCTGTGACACTGTGTTGGTGTTTTAAATATTGTTTCTTTTTTTTCTGCTGTAACAGCGGTGCGGGGTAGCTGCATGGTCTAAAGCGCGTTGTCGTGGTCCATGAGGCTCCCACGTCAGAGGTTCTAGTCCTCCCTCGGGCATGTGTGTGTGTTTTCCATAGCGTAAGTTAGTGTAAGTTAGATTACGTAGTGCCTAGGCTTAGGGACTGATGACCTAAGCAGTTTGATCCCATAAGACCACAAATTTCTATTTTTCCAGAGTTCAGAAACTGCTGTCCGAAGGTGATTGACGACTTCTACACTCATCTGTCACAGTGACGGAATAAGTGATGGCTCTGCATTCCATTGTGACTGATTCCTCATATTGGAGTCATGTACTTGATCACTGTTTCGATGGTAGCCACCCCCAGAAGGTGTTGCCCCTCCACAAAAGCTCTTTCTCTAACTCAAACAAGTGATGTCAGTCAATCATTATGTGGTAAGTAAAAGTGAACCAGTGGCCGGATGGGATGGAAAAGACACCGTCGATGTCTGGTAATAATAAGTATCACAGTTGATAGTGTGAACAAATTAAGCAATTTTACAGTAATTTCAACACCAACCAATGATGAGACAGCATGTTTCCCAATTTCAGTATCATAGCTAAACCAACCATTCTCTACTTTGCGAGTATCATTGCGAATGTAGATTGATGACTATGTAGCACATCCATTCATTGTTAATTCTCGGACACATAAATCATCAAAGTATACCAGATAGTGCTCTACATATTTCTAGCACATCGAGCACAGCACGTAACTTACGATCCATCTATATGCAGATGGGAGTCACAGAGAATTCTTGCAGTCTCAGGATAAAATTAGAGACTGAAAGGCCCCCTCACACTGTCTTTGACCAGCCCACCCTGCAGCACCGTTACTGATTTAATCTGCAGCTGACCAGAAGTAGGCCGCTATAATCCATGTCTCGTGAATGAATGGAGATAGCCGAGCCGTCGCCTATCCAAGTACACAAGATTTCTCCAGGTGTGCCCATGTTGAGGAAGTTAACACCCCTTACTGGTGTATAGTAACATATTTGAAAATGTTGTGATGTAATAGCAGATGGTTAAGAAGAACAAGAAATGGTTGGTTTTTGTGCATGTTGGATCTCCAGACAGATGGTGTTCGAAGCATTTTTACGTAAATCAACCACGTTATCAACTCTAAAGTATTGTCCTAGAGTCTGGGATCTGTATGTGGAAGGCACTAGTAAGAGAGAACATAAACACATGCACTCCCAAGGCTACAATGTTCCAAACTTAAAACAGGCTATAATTTAGAGCGCTTCAGTGTCTGACCTATTAGTCGTGTGGAATGTAATGCTGTTAATATTCGAATGCAAGAAATATATTTCCTGCACATGACATACATCCTTCTTCCTGGTTACTATGGTAACGAACCATAAAATGAAAAAACGACTTCCTTAAAATATCGATTCCGTGTGATACGTGCACAATATAGCTTTCCAGAGGTGTATAGCGTCTACTGTTCACATCTGTTCACAGTTCAGATATCTATGCCCACATCAGTCATATATAAAATGATCGTTAGTAACAGAGAATACCTCTTAGAAGGAAACAGATAAACGCATAGCAGCGGCGTCTGACAAGTGAAATTACACGTGATGCCACCACTAACTCTGTAAACAGGACATCTGTCATGCAAATGTATACATGAGGATTGCAGTGCTTCACAAACACCTATCGCTAACTTAGAATCATCTTAGTTATGAAACTGAAGTCTTGATTTTATATCCAAGATATGTAAGGGGATTCGAGTAAATTGCATAAATCATAATTCGTGTAGAGGAATGTGTCACATCCCATCACACATGAGATAAAGTCCTCTGATGACCGAGAGGTTTACTGTTAATGATCGCAAGTAGACACTGCTCTAAGACCCACACAGAACACACGATTGTATACCAGTCGAACGCAGGCTGTATCACACAACTGATGCATCCTGACAGAAAATGAGGAAAAATTGGTCAAATGACCTGCATTAACTTCTCTCTCTCTCTCTCTCTCTCTCTCTCTCTCTCTCTCTCTCTCTCTCTCTCTCTCTCTCTCTCCTCTCTCTCTCTCTAGAATACATCATCAGCCTACCACTAAATCATACCTCGTTACAACTCCATCTCAACAGACCACTCCTTCCAATCTCTGTCATCCTTTAAGGCAGATCCAAGTAAGTTTAGAGGCAGATGGTCCTCTGTTTTTCCAGGAAAGCATCAAAGACAGCAGTCAATTCATGTGTATCACTATTACCTCAACAGGCATACAGTAGAATGCTGCCTCAACCAAAAAAATGACAGTTTCCCTGGTTCCCGACGTTTTCGTGTCAACGTTTTCTCGTATTCCTCTTGCTGTTGCATACTCGTTCCCAAGTACAAGAATTCTTCTGCACCAACCAGAAGACACACAAGTACATCCTCAATTCCCTCACATTTTAGTGTACTTTCTCTCAATTTATACGTATTTTCCGCAATTCTATCGATTTCCTTATGTCACTTATTTATGTCATTTCAGACTGTTTAAATAATGACATATGCCCATTCTTTCCAGCACAGGCTCAGTCCTTTTCCCACTAATTCCTAGGAAATGGTGGCAGTCGGATGATTTACGTTAGTGGAGGTAGCCCAAGTGACCTATTTTCCCCACCATTTTCTTAGGTTAGTGGAGATAGATGTAGTGTGTTGCATTGTCCTGATTTAATTTGAACCTCCGACCATTATCTGGGGGAGGGGAGAGGGGGAGGTGGTTAGGCTAGTGGAGGTAGACTAATTGACCTATCTTCCTGCCAAAATTTGAACTGCCCACCATGACATCATGATGACATTGCCATATCTATCATCTTGGATCCGCCATCTTGAATACATTTGGCAACAATGGAGAGTGGGGTGCCGCTGCCCTTGTTCCAATACTGCGTTGTAGTGAGGATTTTTCCGTACGACCATTTCACGAATGTACCGTGAATATCAGGAATCCGGTAAAACGTCAAATGTCCGACGTCTCTGCGGCCAGAAAAAGATTTTGCACGAACTGAACCAACGATGACTGAAGAGAACCATTCTACGTGACAGAAGTGCAACAATTTCGCAGATTGCTGCAGATTGCAATGCTGGACCGTCAACAAGTGTGAGCGCGCGAACTATTCAACCAAACCCTTGATGACTACACGACACAAATCTTTACACCTCGTATAGACCCGTCAATACCAACACTAGACTGTTGATGACTGGAAACACGTTGCCTGATCGGACGAGTTTCGTTTCAAATTGTATGTGGAGACTACCTCATCAATCCATGCACCCTTTGATGTGTCGACAGAAGTGCCGACACAGTGTGATTTGAGGAGACCGCAATGCACGCTATAAACACACGAAGGATGGCGTGAGGTCTGAAACAGGATACGTAATGAATGCTATAAAGAAAAGTACGTAGCTGCTGGAATACTTAACTTTAATCCATCCTTGTTGTACATCGCTCTTGATGAGACATGCTTTATACGATAAGTATCAATTGCTGTGTAAGGCTAATGGCGCCTTGCTAGGTCGTAGCCATGGACTTAGCTGAAGGCTATTCTAACTTTCTGCTCGGCAAAGGAGCGAGGCTTCGTCAGTGTAGTCGCTAGCAAAGTCGTCCGTACAATTGGGGCGAGTGCTAGTCCGTCTCTCGAGACCTGCCGTGTGGTGGCGCTCGGTCTGTGATCACTGACAGTTGACAGTGGCGACACGCGGGTCCGACATGTACTAATTTAAGTTTGTGAAAATTACACTGAGTTTTGGCAAAGGAAGTACATTTAAACCTGTCAACAAGAAAAATGTGGCCGTTACTCATAAATCATGATACTTCTACGAATGAGAAAAGATTAACAATTCACACAAAATAAATTGCCAATTCTTATTCCTCTTCTTGATCTGAGCAGTATTAAAGCAACGACGAGCGTTAGCTTCAGGCGGAAATATATCCACATTCCAGACGCTGATTACTCACCTGCGGCTTGCCAAACTGACAATTTGTGATTCGCGAATAAAATAGCTGTTACTGAGAAAAATAAACAATTGATCTGTAGCACAACACAATGGTCAGTGTATTGCCAGCTGCTGAGAATAATGTGCACGATAGGAGTGCGGTAGCTGGGCATGTGTGCCTTGTGAACGGGAGTTCACGTCGTTCGAAAGACATTGTCAAGAAAGTTGATCTTTGTCACCAATACACTTCAACAAATTAAATATATCTAATCACCACACTCTTTCAGGATACTCATGACTTGACTGGACTTAGTTCCTGTCTTTCCCTCTGGAACATAGGGCCCTGACGACATTCCTCCACCTGGTACGATTTCTAGCAAGTCTCTTCACTTCACTCCAGGTTTTCCCATCCTTTGCTGGCCGCTCTGGCCGAGCTGTTTTAGGCGATTCAGTCCGGAACCGCGTTGCTGCTACGGTCGCAGGTTCGAATCCTGCCTCGGGCAAGGATGTGTGTGATGTCCTTAGGTTAGTTAGGTTTAAGTAGTTCTAAGTTCTAGGGGACTGATGACCTTATAAGTTAAGTCCCATAGTGCTCAGAGCCATTTGAAGCATTTGACCTCCTCGATCACCAGATTTCACTCCTTGTGACTTTTTTCTGTGGGGACCCATCAAAGATCTGGTGTAAGTACCGCCTATACCACGTGATGTAGCAGAAGTCCGGGAGAGAATATGGGAAGCGACTGCCACAGTCGACATGCCATGCTGGGACGGGTATGACAAGAATTCGATTACTGCATTTTCGTCTGCCAGGTCACTCACGGTTCGCATATCGAACGTTTGTAAAAAAAACTTTCAGAGTTTCTCTTCAATATGCAAATTTCCCAATGTTTAGTTCTTGTGCAATAAATAACTGTAAGTGTTTCCAGGCTTTATGTACACCCTGTATTCCTTACTTCTTTATTCACTACCCTCACGGTGAATCGTCTGTCCCTTCTTACGATGTGGAAACATTGTCGAGGCAGAAGATGTAATCCCAGTGGCTAATGGCTCACCAGTTACTGAACTGTGCATTGTTCTTGACAAAAGAATAGACAAAACAAAAGAACTGTACAGATATGTGTATCTGAAAAGTATTATGTACTAACGAAAAGAGATGGAGCGCTTAAACAGCGAAAAACAAAACACTACTCAGTGATAATAAAATTCAGTATACATTACAGACCGTATTTGCCGGATGAGCAATACTTCCATTGCCCATATGCGCCGTGCCGAAGTGAGCACAGGGCAGGACCGCCTTCCCGCTCCCAGCCTCACCCCTCCCGCAGTACTCGCTTGGCGGGCGGCGCGAGAGACCGTGCAGCAACCACAACGCCGCGCGACCTGGCGCAGGTGCGTGTCGCGTCCCAGTTGCGTCGCGTCCCAATTTGCGTGGTCCCATTTGAACCTGTGAAGTTACAAAAATGAGCGTTGCGATGCGACGCGCCACATGCGCTATACGCCTATCAGTTTGCACCTAGCCTTAGGAAGGTGTACCAGTTTCTTTGGTTCTTCACTGAATTTATATATGAGGGCACCTGCTTACACTAATAGTAACACAAAAATCATCACTTCATGCCTAACGTTAGGGAAGATACAGTTACTGAACTGTGCGCTCATGTTCGCAGCAGTCAACGCCAAAGCTAGGTTCCGATATCTGGAGCAAAGGGCTTTGTTTAGCAGATGATTGTCCCCTTCTTCCATAACATTTGCAGATGGACTACGGGCTAAAGTTACTAAGATGCCTTAAGGAATTCTGAATTTGCACGGCACTAGACGTTTTCCATTAACAGCTGGAAATAAAGTTTTGAAAGTTCTAGCAGGATACAGCTCTTTACAGAAGAGCGCATTTAGAGGTAGAAGGAAATGACCAATGAAATTTCCTAACTGAAACGCATTAATTACAAAAATATCGTGGACCTGTTTTGTCTTTGCAAAATTGGCGATTCGGCCTTCAGTCCTCGTGGAGTTGAGAACTCCGTATCTGAGGCAGAGCTAATGTTTCCATAGTGTATTTCTGCAGTCGCTTTCACCCGACCTATATTTTGCAGTACGGAAATGTGAGAGAATTCGAAGCACGTGGTTTTCTCGTTGGATCATTTCCGGTTGTAGGCGTGTTGCTGTTTAGCAAGAGGCAGAGACCTCAAATCAGGTTATATAACCAAATACGTAAGTCAACGTTGGTGTTTAGTTAACAAGACATACCCGGGTAGGTTTAATTGAAGCCAATAAAAATTTGTTTCTGGGAAAAATTGAATATAGTGGTTTTTTCTTACTTCTTTCCTATTAACTTTCAACAGCAGTCCAGTTTTTTTGTTGCAGAGATTATCGTCGAAAGCTGTTACGACCATGTTGGAAGATATGTACCGGGTGATCAAAAAGTCAGTATAAATTTAAAAACTTAATAAACCACGGAATAGTGTAGATAGAGAGGTAAAAATTGACACACATGCTTGGAATGACATGGAGTTTTATTAGAACCAAAAAATATAAAGTTCACTAAATGTCCGACAGATGGCGCTGGACAGCAAAACGTCAGTGACTGCGCATGACAATCGTATATAAAAGGAGCTGTAATGAGAGAGAGAATCAGATGCGCCAGCAGTCGCAGTATGTTGACGTTACCTGAAAAGTCGCTTTTAGTGAAGCTGTATTATCAGAATGTGGAATGTGCTAGTTCAGCGTTACGATCCTATCGCCATAGGAAGAGGATTCGAACGGGTAAAGGTCCGTTGACAAATGCAGCTGTGGCGAGAATGATTTCGAAGTTCGAAGCCACGGGTTGTCTAGACGATAGACCCCGTAGTGGCCGACCGAGCACAAGGCGTAATGCTGCTGAGACAGTTCAGGAAGAAATGGAGACTGTAGCGCGTTCGTCTATGCACGGGGAAGTCAGCATTCGTGCAGTCGCACGTCGCACCGGCGTTCCATACACTACTGTTTGGTTGGCACTTAGGCGTACCCTCCGATGCTATCCGTACAAAATCCATCGGCATCATCAACTGTTACTTGGCGATTTAGTGAAGCGGAGGGCATTTGTGGTGTGGGCGTTTCAAAAGATGGCGGAAACTGATGATTGGTTGAGTAACGTGTTGTGGACCGACGAAGCTCATTTCGCGCCCCGAGGGTCTGTCAACGCCCACAACTACAGAATTTCGGCTACCAAAAATCCTAGAATTGTCGTGGAAACTCCATTGCACGACGAGAAAGTCACGGTATGGGTTGGATTTACCACATCTACCGTTATCGGCCCTTTTTTTTTTTTTTTTCGAGGAAATGCGTGATTCTGGTTTTGTAACTGCTACCGTGACGGACGAGAGGTACGCCGATATGTTACAGAATCGTATCATCCCCAGCCTGGCTGATAAACACCTGCTGGAACGTACGATGTTTATGCAGGATGGCGCTCCACCCCATATTGCTAGACGCGTGAAAAATCTCTTGCGCGCGTCGTTTGGTGATGATCGTGTGCTCAGTCGGCACTTTCGTCATGCTTGTCCTCCGAGGTCCCCAGACCTTAGTCCGTGCGATTATTGGTTTTTGGGTTACCTGAAGTCGCAAGTGTATCGTGATCGACCGACATCTCCAGGGATGCTGAAAGACAACATCCGACACCAATGCCTCACCATAACTCCGTACATTCTTTAGAGTGCTGTTCACAACATTATTCCTCGACTACATCTATTGTTGAGGACTGATGGTGGACATATTGAGCATTTCCTGTAAAGAACATCATCTTTGCTTCGTCTTACTTTGTTATGCTACTTATTGCTATTCTGGTCAGATGAAGCGCCATCTGTCGGACATTTTTTAAACTTTTGTATTTTTTTGGTTCTAATAAAACCCCACGTCATTCCAAGTATGTGTGTCAATTTGTACCTCTCTATCTACATTATTCCGTGATTTATTCAGTTTTCAAATTTATACTGAGTTTTTGATCACCCAGTACTCTGAGTTGACAAAAGTTATGAGATACTTCCTAATATTGTGTCGGACCTACGTTTCCCCGGCGTAGTGCAGCAGCCAGACGTGGAATGGACTCAACAAGTCGTTGAAAGTCTCCTGATAAATACTGAGTCATGATGGCTCTACAGCTGTCCATAAATGCAAAAGTGTTGTCGTTGCAGGATTTTGTGAACGAAACGACTTCTCGATTTGGTACCATAAGTGTTTGGTGGGATTCATATCGGGTGATCTGGATGGCCAGATAATTCGCTTGATGTGTCCAGAATGTTTTTCAAACCGTTCGCGAACAACTATGGCCCGATGACATGGTGCATTATCCTCCATAAAACTTCCATCGTTGTTTGGGAAGAGGAAGTCCATGAATAGCTGCAAATGTTCTCCAGGTAGTTGAACGTAACCATTTCCAGTCAGTGAGCGGTTCAATTGGACCAGAGGACCTGTTACATTCCATGCAAACACGGCCAAAACAATTATGGAGTCACCACCAACGTGCACAGTTCCTCATTGACAACTTGAGTCCAGTGTGCTTCGGCGGGAGGGGGGGGGGGGGGAGGGGGGGGGTTGCACCGCCCTCTGATTGGTACTGGTTTGATGCTGACCCCCTCGAATTTCTTTCTGACTGGTTCTGTGCCAAACTCGTCATCTTAGAGTAGTACTTGCGACCTACGTCCTCAATTATCTGCTGGATGCATTTCAATCTCTGTCTTCCTCTACAGTTTTTGCATTCTACGGCTCCTTCTAGTACCATGGAAGTCCGTCCCTAATGTCTCAACAGATGTGCTGTCATCCTGTCCCTTATCGTTGTCAGTGTTTTCCACATATTCCTTTCCTCTCCGATTCTGCGCAGAACCTTCCCGTTCCTTACCTTAAAGTCTGCTTAATTTTCAACATTCGTCTGTAGCACCACATCTCAATTGCTTCGATTTTCTTCTGTTCCGGTTTTCCCACAGTGCTCCAAACGCATGTTCTCAGAAATTTCATCCTCAAATTAAAGCCTATGTTTGGTACTAGTAGACTTCTCTTGGTCAGGAATGTCCTTTTTGCAATTGCTAGTCTGCTTTTGATGTCTTCCTAGCTCCGTTCATCATTGGTTATTCTGGTGCCTAGATAACAGAATTCCTTAACTTCATCGCCTTCGTGACCATCAACACTGATGTTAAGTTTCTCGATGTTCTCATTTCTGATACTTCTCATTTCTTTCGTCTTTCTTCGATTTACTCTCAATCCATATTCTACACTCATTAGACTGTCCCTTCCATCCAACAAACCGTGTAATTCTTCTTCGCTTTTACTCAGGATAGCAATGTCATCAACGAATGGTATCATTGATATCCTTTCACCTTAAATTATTCTACTCCAGAATATTTCTTCTATGCCCATCGTTGCTTCTTTGCCGTACAGATTAAACAGTAGGGGCGAAAGACTAAGTCCCTACCTTACACCTTTTTTAATCTGGGCATTTCGTTGTAGGTCGTCCACTCTTATTATTCCCTCTTGGCTCTTCTACATATTGTATATTATCCGTCTCTCCCTACAGCATACCCCTATTTTTCTAACATCTTCCACCATTTTACATTGTCGAACTTTTTTCTCAACAAATCCTATGAACGTGTCTTGATTTTTCTTTAGTTTTGCTTCCATTATCAATAGCAACGTCAGGATTGCTTCTCTGGTGGCTTTTTCTTTCCTAAAGCCAAACTGATAGTCGTCTGTCACATCCTCAATTTTCTTTTCCATTCCCCTGTATATTATTCTTGTCAGCAAGTTGGATGCATGAGCTGTTAAGCTGATTGTGCGGTAATCCTCGCACTTGTCAGCTCTTGCAGTGTTCGTAATTGTGTTGATGATGTTTTTCCCAAAGTCAGACGGTATATTGCCAGACTCACACATTCTACACACGAACGTGACTAGTCTTTTTTGCCACTTCCCCCAATGATTTTAGATACTGTGATGGAAATTTATCTATCCCTTCTGCCTTATTTGGCCTTAAGTCCTCCAGAGTTCTCTTAAATACTGGATACCCTATCTCTTCTATCACATTACATAGATGTTCCCTCTCATAGAGACCTTCAATGTACTCTTTCCATCTATCCCTCTCTCCCGTGCATTTACACTGGCATTCTCATTGCACTCTTAATGTTACCATTCTTGCGTTAATTTCGATTTCTCCACATTTTACATGGAGCCATTTCGTCTTGGCTTCCCTGCAATTCTGATTTATTTCATTCCTCGGCGACTTGTGTTTCTGCATTCCTGAATTTCTCTCAACGTTTATGTATTTCCTTCTTGCATCGATCAACTGAACTATTTCTTCTGTTATCCATGGTTTCCTTACAGTTACCTTCTTTGATGTTTTTCTGTCCAGCTTCTGTGATTGCCGTTTATAGAGATCTCCATTCCTCTTCAACTGTACTGCCTACTTGACTATTCTTTATAGCTGTACCCATAGCCTTAGAGAACTTCAAGTGTATTTCATCATTCATTACTACTTCCGCATCCCATTTCTCTGCGTATTGTTTCTTCGGCCTACTCTTCATCACTACTACCTTTTAATCTGAGTCTATATGTGCTCCTGCGTACGCCTTACAATCCAGAATCTGATTTCGGAATCTCTGTCTGAGCTTTATGTAATCTAACTGAAATTTTCCCGTATAACCTGGCCTTCTCCAAGTATACCTCCTTCTCTTGTGATTCTTGAACAGAGTATTCGCTATTCAAAAATGGCTCTGAGCACTATGGGACTCAACTGCTGTGGTCATCAGTCCCCTAGAACTTAGAACTACTTAAATCTAACTAACCTAAGGACATCACACACATCCATGCCCAAGGCAGGATTCGAACCTGCGACCGTAGCAGTCGCACGGTTCCGGACTGCGCGCCTAGAACCGCGAGACCACCGCGGCCGGCTATTCGCTATTGCTTGCTGAAATTTATTATGGAACTGATTTAGTCTTCCTGCTCTCTCATTCCTTGTCCCAAGCCCATATTCTCCTGCAACCTTTTCTTGTACTCCTCCCGCAGCAACTGCATTCCAGTTACCCAGGAGCAATAGATTTCCATCTCCCTTTGCGTATTGTATTACCCTTTCAATATTCTCATATACTTTCTCTATCTCTTCATCTTCAGCTTGCGACATAGGCATGTATCGTTGTCGGTGTTGATTTGCTGTCGATTCTGATAAGAAAAACCCTATCACAGAACTGTTCTTAGCATCACACTCTCTGCCCTACCTTCTTATTAATAACGAATCCTATAGTCATCTGACTAGGAATCCTTTTGTCTATTTCACTTCACTGACCCCTACTATTCCTATATTGAGCATTTACATTTCCCTTTTCTGATTTTATAGCTTCGCTACCCCATTCAGGCTTCTGAATTCCACACCCCGACTCGTAGAACTTTATCTTTTCGTCGATTATTCAGTCTTTTTCTCATGGTCACCTCCCCCTTGGCATTCCCTTCTCGGAGATCCGAATGGGGGACTAGTCCAGAATCTTTTACCATCAAGTTTTCTATTACAGACCACATGTCCTGTGGGTACGCGTCAGGTGCGTTTAATGCAATGGTTTCCATTGCCTTCTGCATCCTCATGCAATTGATCATTACTGATCCTTTCGCCTCTAGGGGCATTTTTCCGCCCCAAGGGCTACTGAGTCCCCTTACCCTCTGTCGGCTCCTCCGCCCTCTTTGAGAAGGCCTTTGGCACAATGAGGGTGACTTCTTATGCCAGATGTCTTCGGCTGCCATTGCTGATTATTAATCAAAATTTAAACAGTGGCGGGTTGCGAACCCGGGACTGAGGACGTTTTGATTATGAATCAAATACGCTACCCCACCTCTTGCCAACTGAAATCGGGACTCATCTGGTCGGTCTAGGGCCCATCCGACATGTGGACGAGCCCAGAAGAGGCGCTGTATGTGACGTCGTGCTGTTATCCACGCACTGGCGTCGATTGTCTGCTGCCATAACCCATTAACGCCAAATTCCGCCACACTGTCCTAACGGATAAATTCGCCGTGCCTCCCACACTGATTTCTGCGGTTATTTCACGCAGCGTTGCTTCTCTGTTAGCACTAAGTACTCTACGCAAACGCCGCTGCTCTCAGTCGTTAAGCGAAGGCTGCAAGCCACTGCTTGGTCCAAGGTGAGAGATAATCCTGAAATTTGGTGTTCTTGAGACACTCTTGATAGTGTGAATCTCTGAATATTGTTTTATCTAACTATTTCCGAAATAACATGTACCACGCATGTAGCTCCAACTACCACTCCGCGTTCAAACTCTATAAATTCCTGTCGTGCAGCCATAATCGCGTCGGAAGCTTTTTCACTTGAAGCACCTGAGTACGAATGTCAGCTCTGACAATACACATTGCTTTTATAGCTTGTGTACGGGATACTAGCGCCATCTGTAAATGTGTGTATTGTTATACTACGATCTTTGTCACATCAGTGTGTGAACAGTTTCTGGGGTTTATCTTCTCACGCCACCTGTCGTACCTCGGAATGTTCCTGAAAGTTGTGAAATTGTTAAGAGCTTTTAACTACTATTTAGTGAGAAGTTTAACATCATCTCTTAGGTCAAAGCAAGGCTGGTACACCTTATTAACAGAGATTTAGTGGTGCGGCATTGCGAAGAATTAATCCGGTCCGCCAATAAACGTTTCCAGTAAATCCGCGGAGCAGTAATTATGTAATTTGTATTGCGTGCCACACATCGCTCAGTGTGTTGATTCCGGCCGCGAGTGAAGATTTCGTGTGGCGCCACTGAAGTTGCGACGGCGAACGAAAGAAGCACTTCACATTACTCACATGCAATTCTATGCAATGCACGCACGCGGTGAAAGTTCCCTCCAACAGCGCTCGTGTGATGCCTTGAACGTCGTCCGAACACAACCCGCATGTACAACGCTATGCCTTTGATGTAGCGATGATCAGTGCATCGTGTTTGCCGGCGTACGGCACCGTGGTTCCTAACCGAGTATAGACTCCCTCTAAAGAACGTGAGGTACGTGGTGATAAAACTGTTTTGCAAACTTGAACGTCACGACGTGTCAACAAAACATTCACAGTATTCACACGAGTTTGTGAGCTGGAGAAATATCCTATTAGCGTTCAAGAACTCGATCGTCCTCCAGTTACCGTCTGAAATTATTTACTTGTTGGAAACGGTGGAAGCACCACTGCACAACTGGTATGCCGTAGCACAGCACGTGTCCCATTCCATCTGATCCATTACGACGACGATACCACGTTCCTTACCCTCAATATAACCCTCCAAACTTCTAAATTGTATCTACGGCACACACAGATTCAACTCAGAACTTCACCTCCTTGTGTAACATCTGCTAGCTGAAATTCAGTCCTGTCAAAACACAGACAATAATCATAGGACCTAATTCCCATCGCTTTCGTCTCCCTGACTTCCACTTTACCATCCATATCCATCCAGTCCGCCTCACTAACATACTAAAACATATAGGAATATCTCTCTGCCGCACATAAGGTTTTGCCGGAAGCTACTAGATGAACTACATAATCCCATAAAAATTTAAAAATACTAAACTGTAAATAAGCAGCCCAATTTGCCTATGAACATACAGATCCACAGAGCTCTCTGGGGCCTCAGCTCACACCATTTCGGATTTAGACAAAGAACATCAACAGATTCAATTACTCGAGTTCCAGAAATTGTCTGAAACACACAACACAATTATCCTATCGCCCTTATGATACATATTTCAGGTGCCTTCAACAACTTTGGTGGCTTATAGTGTTTGCCAGTTTAAGATAGTTGGAGAGGCCACATTTCCCGTGTAATAGTCTCTGAGACTAATTAAGCAACAGAGTAGTAGAATGGCATGTGGGAAATCGGAACTAAATAAAAGAATTACCAAGGGTGGTCTCAGCGGTCTATCTGTAGTCCCATCTCTTGGAACATAACTACTAAATCCCTCCTGTACGTACCGGATGTGGGTAATGGGACAGATGGAGTTGTATGCATATGATTTACTAGTACTAGTCACTACAACCAACACAGCACAGCTAGAAGAGAATGTCAGTGAAGCAGTAAACACAATCGCACAATCGTACACCACAAACAAGCTTAAGACAACACAGAGTAACATACATATCACTGAAAGGTCTACTGAGAATTTATCCTGTGGTGAAAATTACACGCTTTCGGGGAGTGTATACAACAGAAAGATTAAATATTCTTGAACACATCAGAAGAACTGCAGGCAAAGCAGAAAAAATACTACAAAAACCGGCAACGATAAACTCAGGGGTACAGAGACTATCTCTAGCACTCATACGGACATACCACTATGCTCGCTTCAAAACAGTTCTTTGCTTTGCAACCAGTAAATGGGTGCGTCGATTAACTCTCGCTACAAACAGAATAGCTGCTGTGTCTTGCTTAGACTGTCAGGTCGTTCGTCACCACATCAAACGCTGGTGCTTGAAATATAATCCGTAATTTTACTACCAGATACCGGGTCGTACTGGTTAAAGATGAGTAGCGATAACCAGTGTACATATTAGCAACAAGCAGCAACTTAAATTCCGGCGAGCATAGGCCTGCAACGTGAATGTGAGTTCAATGTTAAGGAACGAAGAATGAACATTTTTCCTTTATATCAGACACATTTGCCACTGAACACCAAATATACGAAGCCATTACGAACGTTGCTCAACTGACGCATCTAACGAAAGTAACAGGCGACATATCTAAAACAAGTTACAAAGAGTACCTACGTACTATGTCAAACAGAGGCCATGTCTATATGCAGCAAAACGAGTGAATACATCGGGTGGAAGAAGGAGAAAGAGAAGAAGACACTTAGGTATTGACTGATTATGAATTCCAGACTCTTTGGTAACAGATATATTGCACGTAGATGCATTAAGCCTAAATAGTGTTTGCTTACTGTTACCCATTAGTCGCTTTAAAATAGCCTCGTGTTAAAGGTTTTATTTTAAACAGTGTCGGTGTTTTGTCGCGCAATACACAATAAATCTGTGCCTAACCTTAGTTCTACGTACTTTATACCTGTTGAGTAACCACTGACACTTTGATCACGTATGGCGTCTGTGGGTCAATTGCCTGATAGCAATCATCAGGTATTTATCATGTATTCTATCTTTCCCTTCTAAATTATCGAACAATTTATTAATTTATTCACCTTCAAAAAATAGTAAAGGAAATGGTCCCCCTCCACGTGGTGGACATGGGCACCGATGCGTGTCAGTCAGCAGACTGGTGGTGGCACCTCTAAATTCGGCGGAGGTCAAAAGCGACCCAAGTGAGAAATTATTTGTTGGATCTTAGCCTGGCTACTTCGCTCTTGGCACACATTGATAGGAGTACATCCCAATTCAAAGTCACCGTGCCTACGCTCCCGGACGTTGTTGTATCGGCACAGGCCAAACTTATTGAATTCATAGATGCACAGTAGCAAAGCATTGGACAAGTGCCGCTAAACGAGTGAACAAAACTACACTGTTCGTTGGACAATACTCAGTAACAAGCAAGTCCAAATCCCTGGGTAAGTACGTAACCACAGCGTGGCGATATCCACGATCGACAGCTGAAAGCTGGAGAGACTGAAGGCGTACTGACATGACCAGAAGTGGCTGTCGAAGACAAAGGCGTTGCAGATACTGGTGGCTGTCTGCTGGTAGTTGGTTATCGGCCAGAGGCGTGGTGCCGCTCGCAGCTACCCACTCCTGGCATTGCACAGTGCGTACAGCTATCGATGTTCCACTGTCATCACTGAATGCAGTTGACACAGTGGACACAGAGACCCAATTATCTATTTTGCCCATCCTCTGTGGCTGCTTCGTACTTCTCCATACTGGGAGCTGGCCTCGAAAGACTTATGTGGAGACGGGCGACACTGTCCAGAACCGGTTAGTCTGAGAGAGTAAGAACAGCGCTCGATAAACGGAAAGTAAGTATATTTCCTGCTACACACGTGTACAAAACTTAAGCACGAAAGTAAACTTCACATGATGTGTCACTGCTAAGTAAAGCAGATAATGGAACTTGGATCACACATAGAAAGAACCACTGCAGTGCAGTACAGAAGGAAACTGAAACAAATATGCAATGAGACGAACACAAATGACAGTCTTTTTCGAAGATAATAAATACGGCTTAATCATCGTATTTTATAAATGCCTCGTGAACATCACAATAGGAGGAACATGCTTCTTAAAGGCGTATGATGGCAACGGACGGCAAAGCATGCTTTGCTGCGTGGTCTCCGGCTGGCCACATGGTAGGTAAAGAGTTTTTGTTGCAGGGCGTTCCTATTCTCCACCAGCGCAGATGAGAATTGTTGGACGGTCATTGCTGCATTTGGGCGTATTGCAGCAAGTTTCCACAACGCATCCTGCAAATGCTCGATGGGATTTATGTCGGTGGAATGGGCAGGCCAGTTCGACTTTCCAAGTGCTCTTTCACCTGTGTTGTTCGATGCGGTCGCGCCTTGTCATGCGTAAAAGTGAATTTAGGCCGAATGCACCACGGAAAAGACGCATTTGGGGAACGAATACAGTGTCACAATGACGATGAACCGTGAGTGTATCGTGTTCAAAAATCTGGAGGTCATTACACCCATTGTATGTACTGTATTGTATTGTATGTACACCGGGGACCTAGAAACGTCGGCGAGGCTCCGTCCCCGCCGCAGTCGCATTGGTCCACAACCCCACGACGACTACGGAAGTCCGCTTCACCCCTCCGCCGCCCCACACCGAACCCAGGGTTACTGTGCGGTTTGGCCCCCAGTGGACCCCCCAGGGACCGTCTCACATCAGACGAGTGTAACTCCTATGTTTGCCTGTAGAGTAATGGTGGTGTACGTGTACGTGGAGAACTTGTTTGCGCAGCAATCGCCGACATAGTGTAACTTAGGCGGAATAAGGGGAACCATCCCGCATTCGCCGAGGCAGATGGAAAACCGCCTAAAAACCATCGACACACTGGCCGGTTCACCGGACCTCGACACAAATCCGCCGGGCGGATTCGTGCCGGGGACCAGGCGCTCCTTCCCGCCCGGAAAGTCGTGCGTTAGACTGCACAGCCAACCGGGCGAGCCCATTACACCCATGCAACACTATCCCTCTCTACCCCATAACACCTGAACCACCAAAACAATTATGTTCCACAATGGCACTGGACGCATTACATATTAACACCTGTTACTGTGTGAGGGTAGATTCAAAATCACTATTTAGACTGACTCTGCGCTTATCTGAGGATGTCACTCCTCGTCATTACTGTTCATACACTCGCGACACCATCGCAAACGGTTTCGCCGATATGCTCTTGTCAACGGAACCTGCCTCAGAAACATCATTGCAACGAAGCCTCCCTGCCCCTGTGGAGCCTTAGATTAGGTGCTTCACGGGCTTTTTAAGTGTGGTAGCAATAATTACTCTCGCTGTTTGACGTGGGTCTTTGCTTGCCTGTTGCACAATGTAGCGGTTAACTGCTGCTGTAGACGATGGTGGTCGACCATCTCCTCTCCGGGCAGCAGTGCCTGTGGTTCGGAGCTCTTCCCATGCATGTGAAACAGTGTTGTGAGCATACCAAACTCCAGGGCTCCACTCCCCACATTTCGCCCTTCTTCCATTTTCCCGATAGTTCTCCCCCGGTGAAATCAGACAAATGCTGTCTCCAGGCCATGCTTTAATGAAGAACATCAACACAGCGCACACACACACACACACATACACACACACACACACACACACACACACACACACACACACTCTGTCTCTTCCTGTTTCTTCAACTGTCTCCTGCTGCGGCGCCAGTCCCAGTTGGAGCGATAGTCTCGCTATGAGTACTATGGGACTTAGCTTCTGAGGTCATCAGTCCCCTAGAACTTAGAACTACTTAAACCTAACTAAGCTAAGGACATCACACACATCCATGCCTGAGGCAGGATTCGAATCTGCGACCGTAGCGGTCTCGCGGCTCCAGACGCTTAGAACCGCTCGGTCACACCGGCCGGCGGAGCGATAGTCACGCTGACCTTGCGTCATGTGACGTTTAAGACTTTGTGCACGATCTGTAGATCTCTGGCAACATGCTCACGCACTTTTATTTTTTTCCACCGAATTGTTAATATATTATGTGACTTTATCCATAGCAGAGCAGTGTATGCTGATGTGACAAAGTCATGGGATAGCCGTGTACGTATATACAGATGATGGTAGAATCGAGCATACAAGGTACAAAAGAACAGTGCATAGGCGAAGATTTCATTTGTACTCAGGTGATTGACGTGAAAAGGTTTCCGACGTGATTATGGCCGCACGACAGTAATTAACAGACCTTGAATATGGAATTGTGGTTGGAGCTAGACGCGCGGGACATTCCATTTCGGAAATCGTTAGGGAAATCAATAATAAGAGACTTACAGTGTCAAGAGTGTGCCAACTCTGCCAAATTTCTGGCATTACCTCTCACCATGATCAACGCAGTGGCCGACTTCCTTCACTTTATCACAGACAGCTGTGGCGTTTATGTAGAATTATCAGTGCTAACAGAAAAGCAAAAATCAATGAGCGACGTACGACGAACTAATCCGTTAAGACACTGCGGCGTAGTTTAGTGTTAACGAGCTATGTTAGCAGACGACCGACTCGAGTGTCTTTGCTAGCAGCGTGCAGCGCCCCTCCTTGGATCGTGGTCATATCTGTTGGACCCTAGACAAGTATGGCCTTGATAGATGAGTCTAGATTTCAGTTCGTAAGTCCTGATGGTAGGATTCGAGTGTGGTGCAGACCCCACGAAGCCACTGACCCAATTTGTCAACAAGGCACTATGCAAGCTGTTGATGGCTCCATAACGATGTGGGCTGTGTTTACATGGAATGAGCTGGGCCCTCTAGTCCAACTGAACCAATCATTGGACTTTTGCAGCCATTCATGGACTTCAAGTTCCCAAAAAGAGATGGAACTTTTGTGGATGACAATGTGCCATCTCACCAGGCCAAAATTGTTCACGATTGGTTTGAAGAACATTCTGAACATGTTGAGGTAATGATTTGGCCACCAGCGTCGCCCGACATGAATCCCATCAAACATTTACGAGACACAATCGTGAGGTCAGTTCGTGTACAATACCCTGCACCGGTAACAGTTTCGCAATTATGGAAGGCTATAGAGGCAGCATACCTCAATATTTCTGCAGGGGACTTCCAGCGAAATGTCGAGTCCGTCCCACGTCGAGTTGCTGCACTACGCCAAGCAAAAGGAGGTCCGACACGGTATTAAGAGACAGCCCATGATTTTTGTCACCTCAGTGTGTATTTATATATGATAAAATCATTTGGCTGAAGGACCGAAAGAGGATGGAAGAGTGATGAAATGATCAATACAGAAAAAAAGTCTGATTAAGCTCTTGAACTGCACGAACTGCACTACCATGTCAGTGAAATCAAAAACGTTTCCCGTCGGAGCGTAATTTAAGTGTGCACTCTCGAGGCGGCGCTCCTGTGAAGTGGACGAATGCTGGGAAAGAAGTCCGTCTCGACGCAGCGAGCTGTGCCGGCCGGCCTCATGCATTTTAATGTGCGGTCGCAGTGGCGGGTGACCGCTCGGCAGCTTTCGGCTGCTCATCGTGTAGACTGCGGCGCTACTTCTGGAGGACGGCGCCCTAACAACGCAGCATTAGCTCGTTAAAGGCGACGGCGACCGACGCCGACGCCGAACACACAGCGACTGGAGAAGGCGGTGCCGGCGCCGGCGCTGGCAGAAACTGGGACGTCCAATCAGGCGAGCGGCGCTGATGAGGGCCGCAGCCACTGTAACGAGAGAGCGCCTCGTTACGGGCCGAGCAGCCGGCGTTCGCCCGCGTCTGAAATTGCGCGCTGCTCGAGGACGCGGCTCGGCGCTGAGAGAGGCCGGTGTGTAGGGCGCTCAACAGGCGGAGCGGGGCAGGGCGACCGAGTTATGTGCGGCCCGGGCAGGAGCGGCGCCCTTCATCTCCAGCCCAGGGCGGAAAGAGTGCGTCGCGGCGGCAAGCAAGTCTCACCAACCCGTCAGCACGGCACTGTGAGTCGGAAATTGACACGTGACACTTGCTGGTAATACGAGCACACGAATATACACTACTGGCCATTAAAATTACTACACCACGAAGATGACGTGCTAAAGACGCGAAAATTTAATCTACAGGAAGTAGATGCTGAGATATGCAAATGATTAGCTTTTCAGAGCATTCACACAAGGTTGGCGCCGGTGGCGACACCTACAACGTGCTGACATGAGGAAAGATTCCAACCGATTTCTCATATAGCAGTTGACCAGCGTTGCCTGGTGAAACGTTGTTGTGATGCCTCGTGTAAGGAGGAGAAACGCATACCATCACGTTTACATCATGATGGTCGCATCCGTGTTTGGCGACATCGCTGTGAAGGCACATCGGAAGCGTGTATTCTTCATCGCCATACTGTCGTATCACCCGGTGTGATGGTATGGGGTGCCAGTGATTACACGTCTCGGTCACCTCTTGTTCGCATTGACGGCACTTTGAACAGTGGACATTACGTTTCAGATGTGTTGCGACCCGTGGCTGTACCCTTCATTCGATCCCTGTGAAACCCTACATTTCAGCAGGATAATGCACGACCGCATGTTGCAGGTCCTGTACGGCCCTTTCTGGATACAGAAAATGTTCGACTGCTGCCCTGGCCAGCACATTCTCCAGATCTCTCATCAACTGAAAACGTCTGGTCAATGGTAGCCGAGCAACTGACTCGTCACTATACCCCAGTCACTGCTCTTGATGAACTGTGGTATCGTGTTGAAGCTGCATCGGCAGCTGTACTTGTACACGCAATCCAAGCTCTGTTTGACTCAATACCCAGGCGTATCAAGGCCGTTATTACGGCCAGAGGTGGTTGTTCTGGGTACTGTTTTCTCAGGATCTATGCACCAAATTGCGTGAAAATGTAATCGCATGTCAGTTCTAGTATAATATGTATGTCCAATGAATACCCGTTTATCATCTGCATTTCTTCTTGGTGTAGCAATTTTAATGGCCAGTAGTGTACATTCAAATATATGAACAGAGTAGGTCTGCCCGTATCTCCTGTTTTGAAGATGAAAGTGAACCTTTATGGGTTCGTGAGCCTTCGATCGATAGAAGTCTTCGCCCTTTTGCATCTTAATGTACGTTGTAACCTAGCAACGAGTGCTACCGCATAGCGCCAAAGTGACGGCTTGCCCGCCTGTCAAATTTAAGAGCGCTACGTGAGCCCTCTCGGCTCTCCGTGTGCGTTCATCCTGGCTACAAATATGACTAGCCACGGAATTGAGAACGCTGTCTTTTGTATAAAACATTCTCAGACTTCTTACCGCCTGAGACGGCACACCATCCTAAACAAACACAAAGTGTTGTTTGGTGATTGAAAAGTTTTGTTTCAGGTTCTTACATTCTGGTATATTACAATTAAAGAGGGCGTAGAAATAAGAATGTGCAGCCGATACAATCTTGGCGGTGCACGGAAGCGAGCTGTCGATGCAGAGAAGAGGCACAGATATTCGTCGCAAAGTTTGTGCTAAGACGACAGCAGTGGCACCACCAGCGTAGACCGTCTGCGTCAGCATTACGTAATAAGCGACCAATCAGAATCCATCTATTGGCTATGTAAGCCCACCACAGCAGCAGTTTTGACAGTCAGTTGCTTCTGACGAGGAGGTAGTTGTCGGAAGCTAGAATTGATGCGGAAAGAAGTCCGAGAATGCTTTTCTGATTTTTTTTGGTATTGGGATTAATTACTCTACGCGTCTGTTCTGTGGTATTTAACCTGGAGTTAGTCCCTCTCGAGACTACAGTTCTTCATGTTGGATATTTATTGTCTTAGTACTTCATTTGTTTAATATTATCAGCTTTTATACAGTTATAAATATTTATTCAGAATTCTGAAAAGCGTTCTTGTATTTACGGATAAGTTCTATCAAGCATGCCCTACCTGTTAATCTATAATCGTTTTTCATATTTCATTGTACATTTTTATCTGTTTTTGTCTGTTTAATACCCTGGAAAAACTGTAAAATCACGTTATCTTACCAGGCGGTATGCACGTCAAGATTTTCGGTAACAGTGCCCAGCTGCTTTACAAATTGTCATAGTCCCTGTGGAGTATGAGATTCTAATTCTTATGTACTTGTGTTTAGCCTGATGGAAATTACATTGCATCAGTTTTATTGTTTGTAAAGCGTAGCGGTGTCCTCGAATCAAATAAAATAGTTTCTGTTTTTGGGTAAATTGGTTTTTGCAGCCAGTTTCGACTCTTAGCAGTTTCACTTCCTGTACTGAAAAGCAGTAAATCTCTCAGAGGATCGCCCGCATCTCGTGGTCGTGCGGTAGCGTTCTCGCTTCCCACGCCCGGGTTCCCGGGTTCGATTCCCGGCGGGGTCAGGGATTTTCTCTGCCTCGTGATGGCTGGGTGTTGTGTGATGTCCTTAGGTTAGTTAGGTTTAAGTAGTTCTAAGTTCTAGGGGACTGATGACCTAAGATGTTAAGTCCCATAGTGCTCAGAGCCATTTGAACCTCTCAGAGGATCGACGTTTGATTTAGGAAATGCAGTTGGGCGAGAACGTAAATAAACGTAACGCAGTGTGTATAAATAGGCGAAGAAATCCACAACTAGTGAATTATATTATTTGTGACATATCACTGGAAACCATCCTAAATACATAGAAATAGCCATCTGGAGCGACCTACATTAAAGTACAGAAGCAAAGAAATTTAGGAAAAGCAGATACTGAGATTCGTTAGAAGAATTTTAAGTAAATGTGATGCATTCACAAAAGAAGTGACTTACAGGAAAATCGTTCCACTGATTCTCATGCATCGTTCATCCATCTGGGACCCCTGAGAAGTAGCATTAATAGATGAAATAGTGAAGACCCATCGAAGAGCGGCACGTTTCGTCACGTGATCATTTACTCGACGCGAGAGCGTTACAGAGGCATTCTACTAACTCCAGTAGTAAACGTCATAAGTCTTCATCACGGAGATGTTTACTACCAAAAGTTCGAGAGGTTACGTTTCAGGAAGAGGTAGGTAACGTAATACCTCCTCCCACATACATCTCCGGAAATGATCAAAACGGGAAAATAGAAAATCCCGGGCCCATACAGAAATTTACCGACAGTCGTTCTCCTCACACACATTTCGCGAAGGGAAAACGGAAGCCATTCATACAAGAATTACTCTTCACCACACACCATAACGTGACTTGCACAGTACAGACGTTGTTGCAGAAAAGAGCAATTTGGTTGGTTGGTTGGGTAGTTTGGGGTAAGAGACCAAACAGCGAGGTCATCGGTCTCATCGGATTAGGGAAGGAAGTCAGCCGTGCCCTTTCAGAGGAACCATCCCAGCATTTGCCTGGAGCGATTTAGGGAAATCACGGAAAACCTAAATCAGGATGGCCGGACGCGGGATTGAACCGTCGTCCTCCCGAATGCGAGTCCAGTGTGCTACCACTGGGCCACCTCGCTCTGTGAGCAATTTGGTATTTCATTTACTTAATTTTTATGGAAAGTAATATCTTTTCTAATCACGTACTGTCACAGAACACCTCACAACGTATCCACAAATTGCATACAGTCGTCATAACAAAAAGTTGAATTATGAAATCTGTTAATAGTAAGAATCAAGAAATCAACAATGATAATAAGAGTAATAATAAAGATAGAACAAAATAAAGTACACAAATGAATAATAGAGAAATAAAGTGACCGCGGTCTCTTAGGATGGGTGGTAATGAAGTTTGACGACCTCAGCTGTTGAAACTGTTAGTCCTTTTCTGCGTATTCACCCTTGAATGCGACACATTCTGTCTGTAGGAGTCTGGGTTTTGGCTGACCAGGAAACGTTCCACCTCGAGGTTATTCTGAAAATCTCTGCTACGCAGCGGTTTGCATATCCCAGGGAAGAGCAGAAGTATTTGGGTGTCATGTCAGAATATCGTGGTGAAGCATGAGTCTGTCCAGTGCAGAATGAGCTTGGGAGTTGTCCTGAAGCTTCACTTTGAACAGCCTCCCGTGTCGCTTTCCAGGAGATTTCGGTAGTTTGTAACTTTGACGGTTTGCTCCTTAGAAGGATGCTGCATTAGCATCACAGCCTGACAGTCTCGTAAAACAGTTTCACTTGTGGGACGATTGTATTTTTCAGTAGGTAAAAACACACTTTTCTCTGCTGCTCGCTCTGCTCCTTTCTCTCAGTGATGCGCTCAGCACACACCCATGATGATTAGGATATCCTGATACAGCTCCCAGTTTACCGCTGCTTCCTCAGTGCCATGGGCTTTTCTAATTGGTCTTACCAATCGCAAAATACAGTGGCGGCGACCTTCGTCATGCTCGGAATATCGCGTGAAATGTTAAAAACAGATCCATGACTAATTTTCACTTTTTCCAGTATCGACTCGGTTGTGTTACGCCTTCGAGCACCGTAACCTCCATTACTCTAATAGTAACCGGGTCTTCATTAAGCACTAACATGTCACCTCATTCTTCATCTTCTTTTTTTGCCTCCTCTAGGAGGAGGACTGCTACATGTGCCTCCAAATAAACAAGTCATTAATCAAGTAACTTTGTTCCTTCGAGATTACAATTAAAATTTTGTGATTACCTCTCCTAGTTGGAACCATCCTGGAATTATTTGGAAAAACAATTACAATGAACGTTAGGACGACTAGAACACGTATGTAAAGCAGATAATTTTCATATGAAAACCTTTTCAAACGTTGCAGTAAATTTTGGGAACAGACAATTATCAAAACGCACGGAAGAGTGTCTAGTGTACTCAAACACAGAATAGTACATTTTACCATTCCATTGGTTTTAGTAAATAACTTTAGCATAACACGATTAAGTGAACCTATAATACACTTCTTGGAATAAAAGGAGATTCCTAGGACACTAGCCTTAAACCTACTGTCACTAAGAGCCTTCACTTTTGTTACAGGCTGCTCAAAATATGGCTTTACACTTTTAAGATGTCCTATCAAAATATAGATTAGAGCTTGCTCAAACTGCGGGGCTCACTCTTCGTCGATTTGTTCTCTCACTGATGTACACTCCTGGCCATTAAAATTGTTACACCAAGAAGAAATGCAGATGATAAACTGGTATTCATTGGACAAATACATTATACTAGAATTGACATCTGATTACATTTTCACGCAATTTGGGTGCATAGATCCTGAGAAATCAGTATCCAGAACAACCACCTCTGGCCGTAATAACGGCCTTGATACGCCTGGGCATTGAGTCAAACAGAGCTTGGATGGCGTCTATATATACAGCTGCCCATGCAGCTTCAACACGATACCACAGTTCATCAAGAGTAGTGACGGGCGTATTGTGACGAGCCAGTTGCTTGGCCACCATTGACCCGACGTTTTCAGTTGGTGAGAGATCTGGAGAATGTGCTGGCCAGGGCAGCAGTCGAATATTATCTGTACCCAGAAAGGCCCGTACAGGACCTGCAACATGCAATCGTGCATTATCCTGCTGAAATGTATAGTTTCACAGGGATCGAATGAAGGGTAGAGCCGCGGGTCATAACACATCTGAAACGTAACGTCCACTGTTCAAAGTGCCGTCAATGAGGTGACCGAGACGTGTAACCAATGGCACCCCACACCATCACGCCGGGTGATACCCCATATTGCGATTACGAATACACGCTTCCAATGTGCTTTCAACGCGATGTCGCTAAACAGGGACGCGCGACCATCAGGATGCTGTAAACAGAACCTGGATTCATCCGAAAAAATGACGTTTTGCCATTCGTGCACCCAGGTTCGTCGTTGAGTACACCATCGCAGGCGCTCCTGTCTGTGGTGCAGCGTCAAGGGTAACCGTAGCCAATGTCTCCGAGCTGATTGTCCATGTTGCAAACGTCGTCGAACCGTTCGTGCAGATGGTTGTTGTCTTGCAACGTCCCCAACTGTTGACTCCGGGATCGAGACGTGGCTGCACGATCCGTTACAGCCATGCGGATAAGATGCCTGTCATCTCGACTGTTAGTGATACGAGGCTGTTGGGATCCAGCACGGCGTTCCGTATTACCCTCCTGGACCCACCGATTCCATATTCTGCTAACAGTCATTGGATCTCGACCAACGCGAGCAGCAACGTAGCGATACGATAAACTGCAATCGCGACAGGCTACAATCCGACGTTTATCAAAGTCGGAAACGTGATGGTACGCATTTCTCCTCCTTACACGAGGCATCACAACAACGTTTCACCAGGCAACGCCGGTCAACTGCTGTTTGTGTATGAGAAATCGCTTGGAAACTTTCCTCATCTCAGCACGTTGTAGGTTTCGCCACCGGCGCCAACCTTGTGTGAATGCTCTGGAAAGCTAATCATTTGCATATCACAGCATCTTCTTCCTGTTGGTTAAATTTCGCCTCTGTAGCACGTCATCTTTGTGGTGTAGCAACTCTAATGGCCAGTAGTGTATTAAGTCAAGTACATCGTGCTGGACAGCCTGAGTTCACCAGTTAGCCTTACGAGACCTGTTACCATCCAGCGGTATGTTGTAAGTTCTGGACTCAGTTCTCTTACGTTTTCATTGTTGTGCATGTAAAAAGGTTTACGATCCAACAATTGAAAACAGTCGCACTGAAATTTATCGACAAGAAACCGGCGTACTGCGTATGTCTAGTATTAGCTTTCGCTAACGTCGTCGGGTTCCGCGGGGCAGGGCGAATTCTAAAGAAGTGACGTGACTCGATACATAGCCAGGTCACGCGCACATAGAAGTATTTTTGGGGATGGAAGCTGAGCTTCGACCGGCCATGTTTTAATGTATTCGTATGCAGTTCCACGTCAACAGCTTTCTGCGACATGCAGAAAGCAACTAACTGGCCCTTCATAATTCGTTATGCTGACTACTGGAGATTCTGGGAAGAAAAGCTGTTTGTGGCTGCACAGAATTTAAAATGATCCCAAGGCACGTTGGTGACGAATATTGGAAGAAAAATTGATAAAGCAAATGAGAAAGGAGACAGAGGCCCCCTTGATAGAATTGAGGGGATTGACAGGCAGACATAATGAAAGCCAACTGTGACGATTGTGGCCAAAACCCAGGTCCAACGTGAGGAATGTAAGGGAAAGCTATTTAAAGTAGACAAGAAAAATTAATTTTGAGGCATACTACGATAAGCAGTGGATGCTGGACCTGTCTGCAACCGTGAGACGCCTGGCAACCAAGCCAGGATAAGCAGCTATTACCGGTCTTCGGAGCTAAACGGCCATACGCCAGGAGTAAACAACAAGGCCGACTACAAGTACAGTATTTACTGGTGAGGCATTCATTCGCGGAGCTCTAGGAATGGGCAGTTCGGTAGCTGCCGCCGTAGGAACAGCAGCAGCAGTATTCGTCACCCACGACAAGATACTCGAGGAACTGCCAACTTCCGAGCCACTTCAAGCGACATTGGGAGCTCCCTTACCCAATCGTGCAATTAATTGTTTACGAAGTAATCCATAATACTTATTCTTTTACTTCTTGGACGTAATATCAGTACCGCTTCACAAGAGTTGTCTTTTATAATTTCCGAGTGAGTGCTGTTTGAGTCATATCTGTTTCTATGTACCCTTACGAGTGACTGGATGAGTGAACGAGTTCAATACGGAACGCCTATATGTCTGAACTTTACAAAAATGGTTCATATGGCTCTGAGCACTATGGAACTTAACATCTGAGGTCATCAGTCCCCTAGAACTTAGAACTGCTTAAACTTAACTAACATAAGGACATCACACACAACCATGCCCGACGCAGGATTCGAACCTGCGACCGTAGCAGTCGCGCGGTCCCGGACTGAAGCACCTAGAACCGCACGACCACCACGGGCGGCTGAACTTTACAAGTCTAACAATATTCTTGTAGGCAAGTATAGCAGTGAACTCAGGGTGAGCCAAAGATGTTCTCTTTCCATTTAAGCGCTTCTGAATTGTGGTTGGTACTAGCTCACGGTTTTGTCCTCACTTCCATCTTCCGGGAAGACGCGACTAACCAAAACTGCGAACGGACAGAGATTCTTCTTCAGAGCTTACACGTATATTTTGGAGATAAATATCAGTTTGATTCATTGCAACGTGTAGCAGATTTCAGTCAGTTTCGGTCAGAACTGTAATTCAACAAGTATTTCGTGACTATAGTTTTTGGTTCAGATTTTATGTGTAGAGAGCTGTTTAGTGTGATGGCCTTCTCTATGACGAGATCTAAGCACGTGTGTCCATAGTTCAGTGCTAGTCTCTTATAAGGTGCTTCATTCATCATTTAAACACGTAACTCGTGGGGAAGCTTTCGGAGATTTTTCCTTCAAAACTCATGATAGTTTTAGTATGTTAAACAGTAGTTTGGACGTTGGTCCTTCGACTGTCACTCCACCAATTCTAATTTAAGTGTAAACGGTAGTGCGTTCAGCGACCTAAATTTGTTATTTTTTGCTCCTTTTCTTTTATACATTTTATGGGAATTAAGATGCTACCTTTCAATGCCGGATATTCTCGTGGTGTGCAGTATATGCCATTTACCGTTTGTCTTGTGTGCATCAATTTACGCTGTATTGCACTTTGTAACAACTGAAATTACAAGTAGAATGGGTACCAAAATGCTTAAAGATTCCTTTCTCATTTTACATTTAGAGCATTTAACAGATTTCAAGCATTTCAGTAACTACTGGTAACATGCCTGTGTTGTCCCTACTCTTACTCCGATGGGTCTGATTGTAATTCAAAGAAGTTTAGCACCTGCAGCATCCTAACACATCTGTTTCTGAAAACTGAAGTATTCCTTTTGTCCTCTCTCCCAGTTTGCCGCTCACCACGTATGTAACAACTCCTCCAAGACCATCATTGTGATCTATTAGGATCATTTATTGAACGCAGGGTTATCATCCTTCGTTAGTCGTGTGTTCGTACGTTAAGGATGTATCCTGTATCCTTCATGAATACTCATGACAATCGCATGTTCTAACAGTAAATAAGGTGATATTCTTTATCATTAGCGACTCCCATCATTTATGAATTCAATCTCAGTTTAGATAACATGCATAACTCACTTCAAACCAATAATAAGAAGGTTGATGTAGCATTGATCTAAGACTGGGATGACGCGATTTGAAATGGCGGATAGATTATGCAGTTACTGTTGCAGTATCTGGACAGGGTTCGGCAGCTCTGAATCCATTAGCGATTTCGAACGAAAACTTGTGCTTCTATAAGAGGCGATCAAAAAGTTTCCGTTCGAAGGTTGTACAGTCCAGAATCGATATGCCAATCAGAAAAATTCGTCGTGAGTATTGAGGTAATGATCAAACTGGCTCACCAAACTGAAGATACCCGTTTGATAAAACACCGTGTCCTGCTGCGTGAAGAAATCTTTAGCTGCCTGCTACACATCATCGCTCGAGAGGAATTGTTGACCTTTAAAGGCCTGTTTTTAAGGGACCAAAGGAGTGATAATCGCATGAGGAGAGATCAGGATCATGAGCAGGTACTCGAGTATCTCCCACCTGAGTTGTCGTAACTTCGGCATTAACAACATTTGCGATAGGGCGACGTGCGTTATCACTAAGCAGCAGCATCACCTGCCGCGCGTCATTCCTCAACGGTGGTTTTCGACAGACATGCTGTCCCATTCACATACTTCATTCTCCCGTGGATGGTTGCCTGTGTTTGTCCTTCGGCAGCTAGGAAAAGAATAACACGCACCCTGTTACTGTTCAGTAATAACGTCGCCATGGCTAACGTTTCCACATTTACAACACTGTAAGGTGCCAGGACATGGGCACTTACAAGTTAGCTTACCAACATTCAGATTAATAATGAAGGGACTGGCAAGTGCATCAGATCATGATTCTATTGAATTATGATAAATATGAGGCACTCTCGAGCAGTAATCCCTGCATGTCTGCATGATTAAGTCACTAACTTAAAGCGTTGGTGAAAAGCATGGGAAGTTGAGAATTGCGGTATTTGAGTCTGCAGCTGGCCGTAGCTCGCCGGGCCGCCGTGGGCGGCAGGTAGCGGTCACCGGAAACGCCGGACAATACGGAGCTTTTGGCGATAGCCCGGCATCCAGAGCCACACGTGCTGGGCAACACGTGGCGAAGACGGGAATTTCGTTTGCCTAGAGGCCTTATGACTTACTAGATCATTGGGTAGATCGCAGAAATGCTGTTGGCGGGATTTCGGCGATGATAGAGCGTTCGTCATTGGTCGAAACGGAGTATTCTTCCGCCGCGTTTTCGTACGCGTGGGAGACGAGGGAATTGTTGAGGAGAGGACTTCGTCTTCAGCCATTGAGCGGTACGGACTTGGAGACGGCGTCTTGGCCATCGTCTTCTGAGGCTGCGCTGCAGTAATAAACATAAATCCGTAAATAAGAAATACTTGTCTCGCACAGCACTGTCTGTATCGCAGCACTGCACCAACGCGTGTTCCGTGGAGAGTTCTGCGATTAGAGCTCTTCGTGTGCTCAGTAGCGAGATTTTCACCAATACTTAACCACTTCCAACAACTTACCTAATATTCTTAATCTAGTAGTTATCTTTCCGAGGTGCCGAGTATTTACCAACGCAGCTGCCGGTAATAGGGGTGCGTAATTGCAAATTGTTAATGTGCCATTCTCAGGAGTGTGTGGGTGGACAAAGAGATTCACATTTTTTTTTTTTTGTAAAGTTTGTCAGTTGTGGGGAATATCAAATTAAATTGCCAATATTACAATCGAATTATTGACTTCATTGTAGCTAGCATTTACCTTGTCCCAGTGAGCTTTACAAGTACTTTTGTCACTGCACAGCTTGCCCAGACGGGAAGAAAAGAAGGTTTGCAGTCTTCTATGTCAGCGACGGACAAATAAACTTACAACATGCTACACTAATGACAGGAATGCTGGCCTAATCCCTTGCCACCACGTCGGTGCTTATTTACTCGCAAAGGAGTCGCGCTACGTTGCGTATACGCTGCAGCGACGCCCTCAAATGGAAAAGGTTTGATCCTCCCTTGTATTATGAATTGGTGATTTATAGATCACATGAGCTGATTTGTATGTATTTGTGCCTACTGTGCTTATGTTTACTGAACTGTTTAGAACTTATATGTAAATTGAAGGTGGAGAGGGGGACAAAGGAAAGGTTAGGGGATCACTGCTGTCAGCTGCACTGGGACATTACGCGGAATCAGCAGCGACGAGTGAAAACGTGTACCGGATCGGGATTCGAACCCGGGATCTTCCGCTAACTAGGCAGGGGCGTTAACCATTGCGATATCCTGTACACAACGTTATCGCAACTGCACGGACTATCTCGGCACGCGTCATGGTCGACCTAAAGTCCCATAGAGCGCCATCTATCCGCAGCCCCTGTACAGTTCCTCCTTTCGCTCTGTGAGGCTCCCATGTGAAGCTGGACGTATTTGTGAAATCATCGCAGAAGGACATGCATCCAATGCGTGCTGTCTGTTGTTTCGAACATGTCCGAAAGAACAGACACCATGCCTTCTTATAAGTGTTTAGAAGTGTTATTAGTTCTCGGTAAAATTATTGGTCAATAAGAACGTGCCACATGTCGTCTTGAGGGTCGAGGGACCTGGCGGTAGCAGTGCAAGACGCCGCCAAGGGCCGACCAACCGCGCTGTGCAGGCCAGGCCGCTTGGGGCTACCGTCTGTCCGGCAGTGGTCATCCCTCACGGACGTCGCGGGTAACGGGGAAGAAAGGCCGCGCCGCTGTGTTAAATATGACGGCCATTAGGAGGCGCGTGCGGCTGATGCGCGCGTCCGGCACAGGCCGGCGAGAGCGATGTGACGATCCGTCAGGCGGTCGCGCGCCGAAAGGCTCGCAGCAGCGTACGGCCACCTGCGGGACCACTCCGCGGCGAGCGGCGTATGAGCGCGCTGTTCGCTTCACAAGCGGTGCAGGGGTGGGACATTTCCGAGGCTGCGCTGCAGTAATAAACATAAATCCGTAAATAAGAAATACTTGTCTCGCACAGCATGATGCTAATATTAATCAAAACATTATCATCATTGCCCACCAGGAGATTGATCGCCGCCTAGCACAGTTGCTGGAACGTGACGCGGTGAGGATAGTATATAAGTGCAGAAGTCCGATATGAGGCACAAACAGAAAACTTCGCTGTCTTAAGTGACTTTGTAAAAGGGCAGATTGTTATAACTCGGTTCCTGAGAATGAGTATCACGTAAACGGCAAATCTCGTCGGCTGCTGTCGCGCGCGCCTCAGTGAGAGGTGGCTGAAGGACTGTGAAACCGCGAGTAGGCGACAAGGCGTCGGACGGCCATACATCACCACTCAGCGTGGAGCTCTGAGGCTTGGCTGTTCTGTGAAGCAGCGCAGGCAGCGACCTGTCGCACATCTGACTACAGGGGCCAATGCTGCCACTAGCACAAGTTTCCCGCAGCTCGCCGTTCAACGCACATCGCTGTACACGGGGCTCCGCAGCAGATGACCTCCACGTGTTCCCGTGCTAACCCAGCGACGTCGTCAATTACGACTGAAGTGGAAACAGGACAGTCGTGACTGGAACGTACGGATCAGATTTTCTGTTGTGCCAGGTTGACGGTCATGTCCGGATGTACCGTCATCCAGCCGTACTACTACTCGATTCCAACACCGCTCCACAGTCACAGGCCAGTGACGGTAGTATTATGCAACAGGGGAGTGCCACGTGGGCTCCATGGGATCTGCGGCATTAACCGAAGGCAATATCATAACTGCATGACACCTGCATCACATCGTGTTTCATACCATTCCCGACTGCGATAACTGTCTATGCTACAAGGCCAAAATCGTGCTACACCTGTCTCTGAAGGATGGCCGTGAACTCGCGTTTATCTCTTGATCACCAAATTCACCTCACCTGAACACAATGGAACCCATTAGGGACGCTAGCGAGTGCCAGGCTCGCGCCCAGCAATCTGCCCGTAATTTACAGGCACTGCGTGATCTGTGTGTAGACATCTGCTGCCACCCATATGTTAAGCAAGTGGTCATAATCCTTCATTTTCTCACTGTATATACCTAATATTTTCACCGGAGCTGAGGTAGGCTAAGACTATTTTTGTTATGTGTATTCATAGTTTCTGCATAAAATTTTCGTTGCCTTCAATATGAACTCCTTGCGACGTTACTGCACTGAAAACATGAAAATACGGTTCTTACTTTAGACGCTGTTATTGCTGTGATCTTCAATCCGAAGACTGGTATAGCACTGTCATTCAGAGCTAGCGTATGCCGAGTAAGTCTCTTCATCTTTACGTAACTACTGTAAGCTGCATCCATTTCAACAAAGCCTTGGTTTGCCCTGTAATTTGTACCCCCACACTTCATCCATTACCAAATCCGTGATCTATGACACCTCAGGAAGTATCCGTCAACCAATTACTTCTTTTAGTCAGGTTTCGTAATGAATTTATTTTTTCGTGAATTTCACCAATTAGATTCAGTAGTTTATGCATTCTACCAATCTGATCTTAACATTCCTTTATGGCACCACATTTGAAAAGCTGCTATGCTCTTCTTCTTTTTTTGAACAGCTCATCGTCCTCGTTTCAGTGCTGCTCGAGTCTTCACTTCAAATTCCTCGAGAAAACTCTTCCTAACATTTAAATTTATAATCAGAGATAACATTTTTTCTTTCCTTTCCAGAAATTCTTTTCTCGCTATTGCCAGTATCCATGATGTTCATTCTAGAAAATGTTGTGAATGTTCCCATCCATTGTGGTAGATATTTCATAAGATTTTGTTGACTGTGTTTCAAGTAAAGTTAGATCTGCCTTCTGAAAACTTCTCATTACTGTACGGGATCATGGCGGCAGTTAACCTACACCGAGCGGCCGCTCTGACAGATTAACCAGCATATGCGACATATGACGTGGCATCTTGGCCCTGTAACAGAGATACCCGGGATCTTGAGGTTAGTTTCTGACGTACCTAACAGTGCGGCGGCAGATGATTGTTGTTTAAGTAGCAAAGTTAAATAACAGAGACCTACGTTAGGCAGCGGCAACCATCAAGGACCGAATGATAAATTTATGTATACGTTCACCGTATAAATAAATCTTGAGTTACATTGAAACTGATATTTATAAAACAGCCACTGACGTTACGGTAAAGGATTGCAGATATAAAGGCTTACGAAAATGCTGTACTTAAATTTAGCATGTTGCAGAATCAGTAGCTTCTAAGTTCTTCTACAGATTATGCGGGGTATCATTTCTGATATTCATGTTTAAGTAACATATATTTGTAATGCAGTGAGCGTTTGTATGTGATTGCCACATCACTGATTTAACATGAAATTGGTCACTCAAGCGGAAATGTTGGATCACAAACAATATAGTTGAAAGGATAAGATATCTGAAGGAAGTTCAAGGGGCAGTACTGTTGACCTGTTGACTGCCTCCAGCAAATAACCAGTTTTAAAACGACTGCCGTACAACCCACAAATCTAACAGTAGCCGTTTACACACGAAGTCTTATTAGAGGCCATGAACGCCTTTCCTGCAACGGACAAGAAAAATAAATAGTGCGAATGTTGTGACGACGAAATTAGCGTAAGCTCAGAATTCGGTGCTCCCTGTGTGGACTTTCCGCTGCAGTTATTGAGCGGCGGCGTCAGTACAATCTATCGGTGACAAGATAGGACAGATTATTTGACCACTCATGGAGGTAGCTACGTTGTGGAACACTCACACATCATAGTGAGATTACTCGCTGGACAATGGAGTGCCTTGCTTTCTTGAAGAAAAACGACATTTACCTCCGTCGATACAATCTAGACTCGGAAAGACTCGCAAAGCGCTAGACGTACCTCACTGACGCCAAAATTTTGTAAAGTTTTTGAGCTTATGCTTTTGTACGATACCTTACCAGAGGGCTGTAAAAATGCTCTATAGGAATCAACCCTGATTCCGGAAACACCGATTACATGAAGGTTGTTTCCTGTGTAGTCCACGAGGCCCAGAAGGCCGTAGCTACTGGAACACGGTTACATGCCTTATCGCTCGACCTACGTGAAGGCTTAGATACAGTTCCTTGATGTTGCATAGTAAATGGTTCAAATGGCTCTGAGCACTATGGGACTCAACTGCCGAGGTCATTAGTCCCCTAGAACTTAGAACTAGTTAAACCTAACTAACCTAAGGACATCACAAACATCCATGCCCGAGGCAGGATTCGAACCTGCGACCGTAGCGGTCTTGCGGTTCCAGACTGCAGCGCCTTTAACTGCACGGCAACTTCGGCCGGCTATAGTAAATGAAACACGTGCTTAGAAAAAAAGCTATTCGATATACATACAGGAGCAATTTGGCAGATAACGATATTAGCTCTCTAACGCGGTTGGGAGATGTTAGCCGACCGGTGTGGCCGAGCGGTTCTAGGCGCTTCAGTCTGGAGCCACGTGACCGCTATGGTCGCAGGTTCGAATCCTGCCCCAGGCGTGGATGTGTGTGATGTCCTTGGTCAGTTAGGTTTAAGTAGTTCTAAGTTCTAGGGGACTGATGACCACAGATGTTAAGTCCCATAGTGCTCAGAGCCTTTTGAACCATTTGAGAGATGTTATCGCTAGAAAATGCTTACGAAACACAGAAAGCCTTACAGATGCTGAACGTATAGGGTAAAGATAGAAATATCTCGCTCAAAATAAATAAATTTAATGAGCGAAATAATCGAAAACAGTAGATATTGTTTGTTAATACTATCAGTGAACAAAAACCTATAACAACATGACCGTCAAGCACCAATGATATCTGTTCGGCGCGAGTTAAGTTAGATCGACTGCATAAATCAAAAATTTATTAGAAGAATCATAAAGAATGTAATTCATTCGCAGCGGAGGCGATCTGCATATTCTCTCCCGGTCTAGTGCGGTTATTGTTCGTCAGCAGGGGCCACCAGTCCAAATAAACAAAAAAAGGTCAAAGAGATGCGTGAACTGTACTGATTTCATCAGTAAAAACTAGCACCAGAGAAGTGCTCAACAATCTCAAATTTGAAGCGATACAATTAAGACATCACACGTCAAGGGGTATAGACTTTCAAATTCCTGAGAGTCTATTTCTTAACACAATTCAAGAAACACATTGCTTGCTTTCAAGCAATGACATCAGGGCTTACAAAGATACACGGAATTCTTCTTCCCTCGTGTCATCTCTGAATGGGAAAGGAGGACAGCGACATGAGTCTCGTACAGTCTGCCACGCATCGTAAAGCAGCCTGCGAAGCGCACTTGTAAATGTAAATTAGATGTAGATGGTTAAGATCTGAAACACTGTGTCTACGCGACAAAGAGAGGTGTCATCGAACTTACCGCATATGACTTAGTTTCAGGAAGAAGAGTCTCGAATCCACGACCAACCATAAGATGTACATTTTCTGTGATTCCTGTAAATCACTTTAGACCTACTCTGGGATGGTTCCTTTTAGGAGAGAACCGTAGATTTTTTCCATATTTTTTCTATTCTGAATTTATGCTCCGTCTCCCAAGAACTCATAGTCTACCGGACGTTAAATCCAAACCACTTTTCCTTCTCTTTTCAAGTTGATGCGCTTCTAAGATCTAAAATTTTCGTTGAAAGTAAAATGATTTAATCATCGTCCATTATGAAACATTACAGAGTGAAATTATATAATGAAAGATCCAGTATTTCGAGTGGCCATACGCACTGTGTGACAGCGGCTGACCAATCTGTCCTGTCCATTCATACTCCCTACAGATGTACCTGAGGTTTACTCTCTCTTCACCGAACTTTCCTCGTATTTATCAATCTCCACGCCTCAGACGTACAAACAAAATAGTACTCCACAGACAATGGCAACGCTGGTAGCAGCAAACAGACCAATGGCAACATGGAATAGAATAATCAGAACAATACACTACACGTACTAAAACTGCATCAAAAAATACGGAGAAGGCTGTGGGAACCGAAGCTAACATCATTAGCTGCCACTACGTCTAGTATCTCCTGCACATTTGCAAAAGCTTTCAGCACACACAAACACACAATAGGCGCCTGACAGCACACAAAAAGAAGTTAGCATATTCTAATAAAGGAACAGGACTTTAATTCTTCCTTAGTGTCTGAAAATTTAGAAGTCCCCACGCAAGGAAAAGAATGAGAATGAAATTCTATGAATCGAGAATTCTTTGATTATTGCTCAAAATAATATCCATATTACTAATTGCATATCTGGCACAAAAATGTAATTAATCCTTCAAACCCCTGTGATATGACGTAGTATGCAAATTACTAATGAGATCGCCCTATGCAGGGATCCAATAATTAAGTGACATTACTGATTAAATGAAATCTAAAAAACAGGAGGTTGTGAGATAAAAGTATTGATAAGCGAATGGATCAGTTTGATTAGACGAATAAAACATGAAATGACCGTTTTTGTTTCAGTAACTTTTAAACTCGGCCGATTTGACTGGGCGTGGACACGATTCAGTTATTAAGGGAACTGAGGCGAGAATTAATCATCTCACCTTTTTTTCATAGTCATTTGTGTATGGTGACGACGGTGGCAGGCGCTGTATCGGGGTGCTGTGTCGACTCGCAGAGATGCGGTGCGACTCGGCATCTCTCCCAGGTGTGCCGCGTCTGTTGAGTAAGAGCCTGGAGTGGTCTCCACGTTGACAGGTCGTCGAGTGTTGCTGTAGGCGGGTGTTTGCGATCGATGGAAGAACCCCAAAGTCGTCTTGCCTCCACGCTGTCTCACCGACTGTCTTTCTTCATTCCTCATCCATCTCTAAGCTCAACATCTCAAAATTTTCCTACTCTCGACATTGTCATTGGCGGACTAAATTTGCAGTGACACGCAATCACTGGTCGCCGTTGCATGACCACACCTCCCAGTGCAGGCTGGAAATTTTCTTACTTGTGTGGGATGATGTGTGACTCGGGAATTAGCGTCTTTTTCACGGTTTCACTGTCAAGGGTGTTCGCAACATGAGTTGCACATTTTTTCGATGTTTTTCGTGCGTTTCTGAGTTGTGAAAACAGCCATACAACACTTCTTTGCAAACTTCCATATCTGCGTGAGGCCTGGACTGTCTCATGTTTGCGCTTCGTCTAAGAGCCTACTGGTGTTGGTGATTTACAGGCAATGTCCTTCCTGTCGAGAAAACATCCTTTATAAGGAAGTTCACTTCTTACGTAGATATTTATTCTCGCGCCCTTCCGTGTGTGAGTTCTTGGAACTTTGTGTGCATGCTTCGTCTCAGAGCCTGTGGGATGCTTGAATCCTCGACACGTTCTTGCTTTTTAAGGCAGGTAATAACGACTAGTCTAAGCCAGAAGAGTTCACACACCTTCGAGTGTGCATTCTTACGCTCCATCCCAGTGGCTGCAGGGGTCCATCAGCTTTCGGTTCGCTTCCCTTTGTCCGCTAGGCTCTTCTCAATGTGTCAGTTCGTAAGCGAGGCGAGGACAGCCTCCCACCTACCTGTAAGGTTGCAGGATGGCTCCAGTGTCCATTTTTGAACTCCTAAGGGACCAAACTGCTGAGGTCATTGATCCCTACACTTACTCACTACTTAAACTAACTTATGCTAAGAACAACACGCGAAGGAGAACTCGAACCTCTATCGGGAGGGGACGCGCAATCCGTGACATGGCGACCACAACCGCGCGCTGTGATCCCAGGGTTGGTATGATACAGCTCCTTGTCGCGACTATTAAGCTTTTGATACGGAAGACTGAGAGTTATGCCAAAGTTATCCACTTATTTTCACTAGGCCCTTCACACACACACACACACACACACACACACACACACACACACACTCATACAGACTTCAAAAAGAAAACAGGTATCTTCACTCGCTAAAAGCAACATAAACATTGACTCACTAAAGTGGCGTTTTGTGGGAATCATACATCTTCTGTTGCGCCACGGTGTTTCAATCTTAGTCGACTATTTGCACAATTGGACAAATGGTTGCCCTTGATAAACAGATACAACTCTTTCACAAATAAACAAAGATCAAATAAGTAAATAAAATAATACATGAAGAACACACTTGCCAAAATAATCAGAAATAAAACTATTATACACATAGAAGACAGAGTTAAAACATTTGAAACAAATATAAACGCTGCACCATAATAACATTCTTCAAAGAATTATGTGTTATATGTCACAAATGCCAGCATAAGAAACACACAAGACACTTAGAATTAAGACATGTGACAGAAGAGTTGACCTTACAAAGTAGTAATGTTTACCAACGAGCTCTATAAAATAGATACAAAATAGGTGTCACTTCAAACATTTGGTCAGAGAAAACAATAATACGGAAGTACTAAGAAATGAAGATATACGGTTAAAGTTCTCTAAGGCTATAGATACAGCAATAAGGAATAGCTCAGTACGCAGTACAGTTGAAGAGGAATGACCATCTCTAAAAAGGGCCATCACAGAAGTTGGGTAGGAAAACATAGGTACAAAGAAGGTAACCGCGAAGAAACCATGGGTAACAGAATTGACCGATGAAAGGACGAAGTACAAAAAGGTTCCGGGAAACTCAGATATACAAGTCACTGAGGAATGAAATAAATAGGAAGTGCAGGGAAGATGAGAAGCCGGCCGGAGTGGCTGAGCGGTTCTAGGCGCTACAGTCTGGAGCCGCGCGACCGCTACGGTCGCGAGTCCGAATCCTGCCTCGGGCATGGATTTGTGTGATGTCCTTAGGTTAGTTAGGTTTAAGTAGTTCTAAGTTCTAGGGGACTGATGACCTCAGAAGTTAAGTCCCATAGTGCTCAGAGCCATTTGAAACATTTTTTTAAGATGAGACGAAATGGCTGTAGGAAAAATGTGAAGGCATCGAAAAAGAAATGATTGTTGGAAGGACAGACTCAGTGTACAAGAACCTTCGGTGACATTAAAAGCAGGGGTGATGACATTAAGAGTGCAATGGGGATTCCACTATCAAATGCAGAGGAGAGAGCGTATCGGTGGAAAGAATACATTGAAAGCCTCTATGTGGAGGAAGATTTGTCTGGTCTCATAGAAGAAGAAACAGGAGTCGATTTAGAAGAATAGGGGATCCAGTATTAGAATCAAAATTTAAAAGAGATTTGGAGGACGTAATGTCAAATAAGGCAGAAGGGATAGAGAACATTGCATCAGAATTTCTAAAATCGTTGGGGAAAGTGGCAACAAACCGATTATCCACGTTGGTGTGTAGAATATATGAGTCTGGCGACATACCATCAGACTTTCGGAAAAGCATCATCCACACAATTACGAACACTGCAAGAGCTGACAAGTGCGAGAATTATCGCACAATCAGCTTAACAGCTCATGCATCGAAGCTGCTTACAAGAATAATATACAGAAGAATGGAAAAGATAATTAAGGAAGCGCTAGATGACGATCAGTTTGGCTTTAGGAAAGGCAAAGGAACGAGAGAGGCAATTCTGACGTTACGGTTAATGATGGTATAAGGTGGGTATAATTTCGCACCTTACAAGCACTCATCTACATACTTTGCCGTGATTTACAACCAAAACTAGGTGTCGTTTGATAATTCCTAATTAATGGGGATAGTTATTTCCTCACAAACTTTCCGTGCTGGACGACAACAGACTAAAATATTGTTGGTCGGCGTTCAGAAGAATCTGTGGAGAGGGAGAATATTCCGTGGTTTTGAGAATGTGATTAGCCTTCTGCAGTTATGAAGGAGGGGAACAGAGCTTTGCTGGGAAGCCAGCGGTGGAGAGAAGGGGGTCTTCTGTTTAGAGCGCCCGTGTTTGACGGTCGCTCAGTATCAACGTTGTTGCTACAGACGGATTTCCTGTCTTTGCTCTCAGGAGATTTTTATAGTTAGAACGGTTAGGCACTGTACCGTTTCGTTGGGAACTTATACGATTCTTGATTTCACCTCCGGGTAGAGAGTCGTCGCTGAGTACGCAGCGTTCAGCCGTTGACGGCACTTCTTCTGCCTATACTTACACTGAGTCATTTTCTGAACTCCGTCCTTGAGGCTGGGAGTTCGCGTTTCGCGTCTGTAGAACACAGAGAGCATATTAGTTAGGAAATCCCTTTGTATCTCTTTATGTCCATTGGACATTGATATATCAACATTTGTAATAAAAAGTGGTTTTAATCTACAATAAATGTATAAGCAGGAGCAGCATTTACCATTTGTAGTTACTAGTTCCCTTAATCATTCACTTATGTTTATGTTATAATTTATATCTTAAAGAGCAAGAAGTAGGAGATAATATCGCCATTAAGAGATCCTAAGATCTGCTTCTAGGGTATTCAGACAGGGCCAAATCTTCATTACCGCGTTCAGTATTTTTCGTTGCGCACATTCATTTTACACCCACGTGGAGTAGCATCTTGGAATGGAAGCAAGACTAAAGAAAAATCAATAGATGTTCATAGGATTTACCGACCAGGAAAAAGCGTTCGACAATGTAAAATGGTGCAAGAGGTTCAAAATTTTGAGAAAAGTAGGATAAGCTACAGGGTGAGACGGGTCATATACAATATGTACAACAGCAAAGGAATAATAAGAGTGGATGACCAAGAACGAGGTGCTCGTATTAAAAAGGGTGTAAGACAAGGATGTAGCCTTTCGCCCCTACTGTTCAACCTGTACAGCGAGGAAGGAATGATCGATATAAAAGAAAGATTCATTAGTGGAATTAAAATTCAACGTGAAAGAATATCAATGATACGATTCGCTGATGACATTGCTATCTTGAGAGAAAGTGAAGAATAATTACTGGATCTGCTGAACGGAATGAACAGTCTAATGAGTACAGAGTATAGAAGGTAGTGAGAAGTAGTAGGGACGATATCAACGAGAAACTTAACATCGGGACTGACGGTCACAAATTAAAGGAAGTTAAGGAATTCTGCTACCTAGGCAGTAAAATAATGACGGATGGAGCAAGAAGGACATCGAAAGCAGACTAGTAATGGCAAAAAGGGCGTTCCTGGCCGAGAGAAGTCTACTAATATCAAATATCGGCCTTAATTTGAGGAAGAAATTTCTGAGAACGTACGTCTGGAGTACAGCGTTGTCTGGTAGGGAAACATGGACTGTGGGAAAAACGGAACAGAAGGGAATCGAATCATTTAAGATGTGGTGGTACAGACGGATGTTGAAAATTTGGGCCGGCCGCGGTGGCCGAGCGGTTCTAGGCGCGTCAGTCCGGAACCGCGCTGCTGCTACGGTCGCAGGTTCGAATCCTGCCTCGGGCATGGATGTGTGTGATGTCCATAGGTTAGTTAGGTTTAAGTAGTTCTAAGTCTAGGGGACTGATGACCTCAGATGTTAAGTCCCATAGTGCTCAGAGCCATTTGAACCATTTTTTGACAATTTGGTGGACTGATAAGGTAAGCAAAGAGGAGGTTCTGCACAGAATCGGAGAGGAAAGGAATATGTGCAAAACACTGATAAGGAGAAGGGACAGGATAATAGGACATCTGTTAAGACATGAGGGAATGACTCCCATGGTACTATAGGGAGCTGTAGAGGGCAGAGATTGGAATACATCCAGCAAATAATCTAGGACATAGGTTGCAAGTGCTAGAAGAGAGATGAAGAGATTAGCACACGCGTGGGTCCTGCGTTTTCCTTCTTGGTGTAGACCACGGCGTCTGTCCTGCTCTCGCCTATTCCGTTCTTCTCCCATTTGGCCGTTATTGTGCCCACGTGGCCTCGTATTTTTGTCTTCATTGCGCAATCGTGTGACGTCTCTTGTTATTCTTGCTCTTCACTGTCGTCGAAAGACATTAAAATATCGGGGAACTGTTCTTTTGGCAGTTTCCCGACTAGTCCATGTTGTACGTAAAGAGGAAATGTGAGCGCAAAGCGCTGCGCAGTTCCTCATCTGTCATTCTGTCATCCAAGTATCCCACAAGAGCGACAAAGTGAGCAGAGTATGTATGTTGCTAGGGATTGGTATGACTGTGGCGCATACTGAGCCCGATGTACGCTCATCTTTGTACTTACCTGTGCAGCGAGGTACCAGCATGTTGCCAGAAACTTTGACCGGAAATCCTTGTAACTAATGTTCTAGCAAATTGTTACGTCAAATCAGGCAGTCTCCTCCTGGTCGAGCGTCTGCCGTGCAAAATGTAAAGCTGTACATTCCGCCACTCCTTTGGCGCACAGGTACTCGTCCAAATGTTTTAGGTATGCCTTCGGGTGGGTACTGCGAGCTCGACCGAACTTAGGCAGTGGTACGGTCACACCGTGCATCGGGAATGTGGCCTGAAAATTTGTTGGAGTAACCAGCATTACGGGAACATTAACTTGTATTTAAAATGTTTATTTGACACCACAAACGGTCGTCAAGTCACAGCTACTAAAACAATGAAATTTTTAAAGATTACATAACTAGTTTCGTAGTACTGAGTAGTCATTTTCGAATATAATCACAAACATGGAAAATGGCGTTAATAATTGCAACCACACTTCTTTCAAATATTGCAAAAAATACGCAAAAACCAGTATATTAAAGCGAAGGCAGCAGAAACGGCTGATAATAGGTCATGACAAATTTTGGTTGATCAGTCATCCCACATCTTAACGCAGTGTGACGATTCAGGGCGTCGAAACTAGTTATGCAGCCTTTAAAAATTTCATTGTTTTAGTGATTATGATTTGACCACCGTTTGTATTGTCAAATAAACATTTTAAATTCCATTCAGTGACACTGCTTGATGACAGTATATTGAAATACAAAAGACATTACCTAATATTGCGGACGCTTCTTGCTCGAGGACTGACACGCTGGCTATTTGCTTTACTCATCTACGCGCGTGGAGATGTCATTCATTTTCGTGTTTACCCGCGTTCCTAGGCAATTAACTTTCGTTTCACACTATTTTCTCATCTGTTTTGGTGACCTTAGTCTGTATCGTTTTCGTTGCTGTCCCTAATTCGCGCCTAACTTCAGTGAACTGCCCGTCAATCTTTGGATTACAAAGACTTAGCTTGGCTTCCAGTATTTCAGATCGTGTTTTATTCTCCTCATTCATTGCGACTAGTATAATATCATGATAATTAAATCCAATGGACTGCCGCGCCCGGTAGCCGTGCGATCTAAGGCATGTTGTCACGGTCTGCGCGGCCCCTTCCGTCAGAGGCTCGAGTATTCCCTCCGGCATGGGTGTGTGTGTTGTCCTTAGCGTAAGTTAGTTTAAGTTAGATCAAGTAGTGTGTAAGCCTAGGGACCTGTGACCTCAGCAGTTTGGTCCCTTAGTCCTTACCACAAATTTCCAATTTCGAATGGATTCAGACCTTGCGTAGCTCCTACATAAGTACCCTGTGGTGCCTTGCTCACCATGTACGTGTACATTTCTCAATGGCCTGACAGTTTCCTGTGAATTCAGATTTTGCGTACGTCCGACAGATGTACCTGGAGTTTCCTCACTGTCCCCTGACCTCTCCTCAATTGGCCTGACTATTTCCGTATTTATTAACCTCCCTGACCAGAGATGCATACAAAAACGTGCCCAAAAACAAAAAAGCACTCCACAGAACGAATTGACACACAAAATACAACGCTGGTGGCAACACTGGTAGAGGCAAACAGACCAGTGGAAACGCGGAACAGAATAATGCTCTGTGTGCTAAGCTTAACAAGCATCATCACTGCATCCCTCTTAATTATCAGTCCTGCTGCACCCTTCTCATGGTGACAGATCCTTACTTATGGCACAATGGATCATTTTACTTGATCATTAAAACTACAGTTTGACTATAATCTGTAGTTTATGTGACGTCAATGGGCTGAAACTTTTCACTGCCGACAATCATTGTTTTCTGTGGACTTGATACGGAACTTTTTCTATAACTGGTCTCCTAATGAACATATTTCCCTCATGGGAGATAGGTCCTCTCTCCCAACTGTTTTCCTACCACAATGCCCGACTTGTCTTCTAAATTCACCCATTACATTTTCGCATATAAACATAGTGCTTAACCTCTGTACATCCGACCGACAAAATCGTAATGACCTGCAGCTACGTAATGAACACGTTATATACAACATAGAAAATCAGACTCAGATTCAGCTTGGACTTTGTCTCTCCTTAGCTGTCTTCCACAGCTTAAAGTCGGATGTTACAGCTGATCGCCGTATTTCGATAGCCTTTCAGAGAAGTACTGTCTGTAGTTTGCTGGTCACTTCCTAGACTATTCTCTACTAGAGTTGCATGTGCGCATCTGGATAGCTTAGACGGTACCGCCAATGCCCTTAAGAGGCAATGTTCAGGGTTCAAGTTACAGTCTGGTCATAGCTTTCATCAGCTAAGAAGTTTCAAAATAGCACAAACTTCGTAGCAGATCGAAATATTCGTATTGTTGTTGTTGTTGTTGTTGTGGTCTTCAGTCCTGAGACTGGTTTGATGCAGCCCTCCATGCTACTCTATCCTGTGCAAGGTTCTTCATCTCCCAGTACCTACTGCAACCTACATCCTTCTGAATCTGCTTAGTGTATTCATCTCTTGGCCTCCCTCTACGATTTTTACCCTCCACGCTGCCCTCCAATACTAAATTGGTGATCCCTTGATGCCTCAGAACATGTCCTACCAGCCGATCCCATCTTCTGGTCAAGTTGTGCCACAAACTTCTCTTCTCCCCAATCCTATTCAATACTTCCTCATTAGTTATGTGATCTACCCATCTAATCTTCGGCATTCATCTGTAGCGCCACATTTCGAAAGCTTCTATTCTCTTCTTGTCCAAACTGGCTATCGTCCATGTTTCACTTCCATACATGGCTACACTCCATACAAATACTTTCAGAAAAGACTTCCTGACACTTAAATCTATACTCGATGTTAACAAATTTCTCTTCTTCAGAAACGCTTTCCTTGCCATTGCCAGTCTACATTTTATATCCTCTCTACTTCGACCATCATCAGTTATTTTGCTCCCCAAATAGCGAAACTCCTTTACTACTTTAAGTGTCTCATTTCCTAATCTAATTCCCTTAGCATCACCCGACTTAATTCGACTACATTCCATTATCCTCGTTTTGCTTTTGTTGATGTTCATCTTATATACTCCTCTCAAGACACTGTCCATTCCATTCAACTGCACTTCCAAGTCCTTTGCTGTCTCTGACAGAATTACAATGTCATCGGCGAACCTCAAAGTTTTTATTTCTTCTCCATGGATTTCAATACCTACCCCGAATTTTTCTTTTGTTTCCTTTACTGCTTGCTCAATATACAGATTGAATAACATCGGGGAGAGGCTACAACCCTGTCTTACTCCCTTCCCAACCACTGCTTCCCTTTCATGCCCCTCGACTCTTATAACTGCCATCTGGTTTCTGTACAAATTGTAAATAGCCTTTCGTTCCCTGTATTTTACCCCTGCCACCTTTAGAATTTGAAAGAGAGTATTCCAGTCAACATTGTCAAAAGCTTTCTCTAAGTCTACAAATGCTAGAAACGTAAGTTTGCCTTTCCTTAATCTTTCTTCTAAGTTAAGTCGTAAGGTCAGTATTGCCTCACGCGTTCCAGTATTTCTACGAAATCCAAACTGATCTTCCCCGAGGTGGGCTTCTACTAGTTTTTCCATTCGTCTGTAAAGAATTCGTGTTGGTATTTTGCAGCTGTGGCTTATTAAACTGATAGTTCGGTAATTTTCATATCTGTCAACACCTGCTTTCTTTGGGATTGGAATTATTATATTCTTCTTGAAGTCTGAGAGTATTTCGCCTGTTTCATATATCTTGCTCACCAGATGGTAGAGCTTTGTCAGGACTGTCTCTCCCAAGGCCGTCAGTAGTTCCAATGGAATGTTGTCTACTCCGGGGGCCTTGTTTCGACTCAGGTCTTTCAGTGCTCTGTCAAACTCTTCACGCAGTGTCGTATCTCCCATTTCATCTTCATCTACATCCTCTTCCATTTCCATAATATTGTCCTCAAGTACATCGCCCTTGTACAGATCCTCTATATACTTCTTCCACCTTTCTGCTTTCCCTTCTTTGCTTAGAACTGGGTTTCCATCTGAGCTCTTGATGTTCATACAAGTGGTTCTCTTGTCTCCAAAGGTCTCTTTAATTTTCCCGTAGGCAGTATCTATCTTACCCCTAGTGAGATAAGCCTCTACATCCTTACATTTGTCCTCTAGCCATCCCTGCTTAGCCATTTTGCACTTCCTCTCGATCTCATTTTTGAGACGTTTGTATTCCTTTTTGCCTTCTTCATTTATTGCATTTTTATATTTTCTCCTTTCATCAATTAAATTCAATATTTCTTGTGTTACCCAAGGATTTCTACTAGCCCTCGTCTTTTTACCTACTTGATCCTCTGCTGCCCTCACTACTTCATCCCTCAAAGCTACCCATTCTTCTTCTTCTGTATTTCTTTCCCCCATTCCTGTCAATTGTTCCCTTATGCTCTCCCTGAAACTCTGTACAACCTCTGGTTCTTTCAGTTTATCCAGGTCCCATCTCCTTAAATTCCCACCTTTTTGCAGTTTCTTCAGTTTTAATCTACATGTCATAACCAATAGATTGTGGTCAGAGTCCACATCTGCCCCTGGAAATGTCTTACAATTTAAAACCTGGTTTTTAAATCTCTGTCTTACCATTATATAATGTATCTGATACCTTTTAGTATCTCCAGGATTCTTCCATGTATACAACCTTCTTTCATGATTCTTAAACCAAGTGTTAGCTATGATTAAGTTGTGCTCTGTGCAAAATTCTACCAGGCGGCTTCCTCTTTCATTTCTTAGCCCCAATTCATATCCACCTACTACGTTTCCTTCTCTCCCTTTTCCTACTGTCGAATTCCAGTCACCTATGACTATTCAATTTTCATCTCCCTTCACTATCTGAATAATTTCTTTTATTTCATCATACAATTCTTCAACTTCTTCGTCACCTGCAGAGCTAGTTGGCATATAAACTTGTACTACTGTAGTAGGTGTGGGCTTCGTATCTATCTTGGCCACAATAATGCGTTCACTATGCTGTTTGTAGTAGCTTACCCGCACTCCTATTTTTTTTATTCATTATTAAACCTACTCCTGCATTACCCCTATTTGATTTTTTGTTTATAACCCTGTAGGCACCTGACCAGAAGTCTTGTTCCTCCTGCCACCGAACTTCACTAATTCCCACTATATCTAACTTTAACCTATCCATTTCCCTTTTTAAATTTTCTAACCTACCTGCCCGATTAAGGGATCTGACATTCCACGCTCCGATCCGTAGAACGCCAGTTTTCTTTCTCCTGATAACGACATCCTCTTGAGTAGTCCCCACCCGGGGATCCGAATGGGGGACTATTTTACCTCCGGAATATTTTACCCAAGAGGACGCCATCATCATTTAATCATTCAGTAAAGCTGCATGCCCTCTGGAAAAATTACGGCCGTAGTTTCCCCTTGCTTTCAGCCGTTCGCAGTACCAGCACAGCAAGGCCGTTTTGATTATTGTTACAAGGCCAGATCAGTCAATCATCCAGACTGTTGCCCTTGCAACTACTGAAAAGGCTGCTGCCCCTCTTCAGGAACCATATGTTTGTCTGGCCTCTCAACAGATACCCCTCCGTTGTGGTTGTACCTACGGTACGGCTATCTGTATCGCTGAGGCACGCAATCCTCCCCACCAGCGGCAAGGTCCATGGTTCATGAAATCCACAAACACGCACGGATTAGTCAAGAACGCAAAACATACAGCCATGCTTATTCGAGAAAACTTTTCTCAACCACTACCATCGGCTGCTACACAGGATTATTAGTACCATAAGTCCGTATATCAAAATCAGTTTGTCTAAATATGTCGTATGAAATTTAAGTAATAACTTCTACAACATCTGACGACAGAAATCTTTCCTTTCGTGTGAGAATGAAAAAATAAATTGAGGAATTCGAGGTGATGAGCTGATGAGGAACACAAGTCAAAATATCAGTGAATAGCAGCGATGTCTGGCTTATACCATATAACAGTTAAGTAAATGTGACTCCACCTTGCGTTCAGCAGCGTGAGACAGCAGCTAGTCGATGAAACGTAGTAATACCGTAGCGGCAGCCGTTATTTTGATGTTGTTTTATTATGCAACTATTTCGTCGTCCTGGTCACGTCATCTTCAGGCCTGTCGTACCGCAAATACCACTCGTGCGTTTGTAAGACAAAACATCAATAATGTGATTCCGTACATACCGGAACTTCAGGAGCATGTGTGAAGAGCAAACGTGCACATGAAGTTCGGATATCTATGGAACAAAATACGAATGGTACTTGGCGTCATTCAAGCGATTCACCTAAAGATGTGACTGGAATGTCGAAACTGGATGCATAACAAACAAAAGAAAAAAGAAAATAACGGCAATATTACCACATTTTAACACTTAAGTAGTGAAGTTTCTACTGATTTCTTTAAAGATGGCATGGTTCGTGCAATGTATTACAAGTGCAACATCGATTTTCCTATCTAAAACAAAATTCCATACGCAAAGGTTAATCCAAATGTTTATGAAATAGCTCATAGCGAGCGGATGAATGATGCATGGCTGATGTTGCCACATTTCCAAGAAGACAGTGTACACTACATGTCACATATTTCACCGGGGCCGAATATCTTTCTCCTCGTGTTGCACAAGTATACCTAAACTACACTCGCACCGGTGTGCACACATACACAAATACGTGTAATGGGAGGCATAGCAGTATGCAATTTGCTACCATATTCCCTTCCTTTCTCTCCTCATTTCAAAAGCCATATTCAATGTATTTAATCCCCGTTATAGTTAGACAATATGTCAAGTCTGCAGTCTCTTAGCAACTTTACTATTCTGCACTGCAATGTATTATACGTGGTGGATTATAGAATCTGTCGGAATCATTTTACTCCTTCCTATTCCATTGTGCCGCCTCCGTAGTCGAATGCTTAACCTCTCCGCCTTCGGTAGGATCTGGAGGTGGCGAGGTCTGGTGTCCAGTCAGCCTCACGAGCTGCTTGAATAAAGAGGCAGTGGCATCACCAGGGTTCATCTACTGATAATAACGACGACATGATAATGCAGGCCTGTGTTGCTCAGAAGTACGTTGTAATGGTCATTCGGACATGCATGCCGTTATGAAATATATGGAACGTATTCGCAGGTACTAATATCGATAACCATCATCTGTATAATGGAATGACAACAATAAAAATCTGAGCCTGACTGGGTATCGAACCTTGGAATTCCCGTTAATCGCGAACGGTCGCCTTACATTAAGTTATCTGTGCACACTTCTCGGCCGGACTCAAACTGCCATATGTCGTCAAACCTGTGGCTACAACCTACACTCCTACAGCCATCATGTATATTCCCGTAGAGGGTGGCATTTTAATGGAAACTCACTTGCCCGGTGTCGGCGGATAGATATAATATTGCTGTCCTTGTGTTTAGAAGTGCAATACAGTAGCTTACTGTCAATATTCGCAAAGGAATAAGTTTCATGTATACTCACATTGACGACATAAGATCTTCGCTTTGCCCTGCAGGTAGCAGTCGCCCAGAGCCCCAATCCGCGAGTAATGATTGCGTTTCCCTATTCCATTAGGATCATCTGAAAAATATGCCGAATTCCATACAGTGTGTGGCGTGCTACATCACATACAACATTAGATGCACTTTGTAAATGCTGAAACTTCCTTGCACATTACAACTGTGTGCCAGACCGGGAATCGAACCTGGGACCTTTGTCTTCTCACAGAGCACTTTCCATTAAAGGCAGAGGTCCAAGTAATGAGTCCCTGTGCATGACACTTGCTTTCCACAAAACCTTGGCAGGCATCCTCAACTTGAAAATGGCACCTGTATCTTTTGTTAAAGACTTCTACGACCGTTCGCATGGGCAAATATCACTACAAAATTTCTGATTATTGGTTAGCTCTAAGGTGACAGTTTGAATAACTTAATTGGAGTGGTAACGGAAATAAGACGTTGCTGTGAGACAAAGAATTTTATATAACAACAACATTTTATTTAAAAAAAGTCATGAAAATAAGTCCTTGATAACTCACTTTACTTAATGGTACGGTTATATGAAATGCTGGACCGTCATCAGTGATACCAAAAAAATAGCAGTTTTATGCAACCTGACTATATGTCCTAACTAAGATGACTATAGGAGCCATCACGCAGAGCGCCTATACTCACCAGAGTCTCAGCAGGGAATCCTTACCGTCTCCCCTCGTCCTGGGTACACACACGGTGGCCCGAAGGGCTCAGAGAGTCTGCACAGCGGCTATTTGCCAACCAAACGAGACCTGCTAACGTGCGGGGAACTTATGTCTCTCTGATCCAGTGCAGTCGCACTCTGCTTGATACAATGGTTGGCTAAACTGCATCTCCACATTCACAGAACCCACAGCAGACAGCCCACGCATACGTCCGGAGGCACAACATTCACATTTTCAGACTATACTAAGAGTGATAATGTAATTCCGGATTAAAATTCCCTGAGTGTCAGGAGGGCACCCAGGTGTGTTTTGAGCATGTGACTCTTGTAACAAGCCATGTAGCGGCTCACATGGGGCCGTTACACCCGTTGCGACGCGCAGTTTTTGAAAATTCATCCTGGAGAACACATACACGTTGTATTAATTCACGTAAATCAACCATATGATGTAGGTTTATACCTCGAAACGCGTAGGGGAAATAAAATATATGGAGACCGGTAACAATACACTTGTTGTTCCCATCGATACCAATGAAACCATAATTTCCGATTTGTTTTTCTTTTGCCCTCGAATATGGTATTACACAAAGGTCGAGGACATCTTGGTAACGACTTTGTATAAAAGTAAAATGGATCTGAGCACTATGGCTCTGAGCACTATGGGACTTAACATCTGTGGTCATCAGTCCCCTAGAACTTAGAACTACTTAAACCGAACTAACCTAAGGACATCACACACATCCATGCCCGAGGCAGAATTCGAACCTGCGACCGTAGCAGTCGCGCGGTTCCGGACTGCGCGCCTAGAACCGCTAACTTCTGAGGTCATCAGTCCCCTAGAACTTAGAACTGCTTAAACCTAACTAACCTAAAGACATCACACACATCCATGCCCGAGGCAGGATTCGAACCTGCGTCCGTAGCGGTCGTGCGGTTCCAGACTGTAGCGCCTAGAACCGCTTGGCCACTCCGGCCGGCGTATAAAAGTAAAGGCTTCTGGCTACTTTAGGGCTTTGCGACGAAATCCCTTTAACATTTTCAGAGTTGAAACGCTCATAGCTTTAGATATTATACACCACGTAAGTCCTTACCCCGTGTGAGGTAGCGCACGCGCTGAACTGGAGTAATTACCTGGGACGCGCTACGGATCTGCGCGGACTGTGCGACTCAGCCCCGGCCGGCCCGCCGCGGCGCGCGCTCACAAAGCCGTGGTTTTGGGCGGCTCGCAGACGGCCGCAAGAAAGCGCCGACCCGGGATTTGTTGTTGCGCGCTGCCGGCTGCCGGCTGTTGACACAGCGGAGTAGCGGCCGCCGACGACGACGCAACAGCGTTTACATAGGCCGGCATCCCGGGGCGGGGCGCCGCTCTCAGCATTCAGCCGTGTGTACGGCCGCCCTCAAGGCCGCGCCGCTAGAACCGGCCCCCCGCCATCCGCCGCACGCTTTCACTCTACTAACGAGAAAGAATAAGCCATCCAACGGGCGAGCGCGCGCACACACACTCACCTCCACACACACACACACACAAACACACACACTGAAAAGAGGAGGCATAGCACTGTGATGTCTGTTGTTACTTTATTCTCATTCAAGATTCGTCTGTTAGTCCTTCAGTCGGGTACAAACGTGTTTGTGTCGTTAGCTGGGTGAGTCACCCACGTATAGGTCATACACAGTCGGACACAGAAGTCTACATACACCCCCATTTTGTAGCATGTTGCGTACTGCCTGGATGCACGTGCAACTCTGTGCCTAGGTCCACGTCCACAATAACATAAACCAAGGTCTTCAGACTGGTATCGTGCACTGCAAGGGTGACAGACCCAACAGTGTTTGTTTACTGCGCTACAGAAGTCAACGTACACTTCGAGTCTGTCGTTAGTTGCAAGAGAAATGTTGCAGTGAACACGGTGCAAGTGGTGTGGTTTGATGATATACACACATGAAAAAAAGGTTTGCATCACCTCGGTTCCGAGAGTTCCGGAACCTGAACGGAAAACTGAAATACAGATCAACATAAACATCATTTCCGACCTTTTCATTGCTCATGGAAACCACAGATTGCATGTTGTACCACCATACAACGAGACCATCAGAGGTGGTGGTCCAGATTTCTGCACACACTTGTACCTCTAGTACCCAGTAGCACGTCCTCTTGCATCGATGCAAGCCTGGATTCGTCGTGGCACACTATCTAGAATGTCATCAAGGTACTGTTGGTCCAGTATGTCCCACTCCTCAACGGCGATTCGGCGTAGATCCCTCAAAGAGCTTGGTGGGTAACGTCGACCATAAACAGCCCTTTCCAATCTATCCCAGGCATGTTCGATAGGTTTCATGTATGGAGAACATGCTGGCCACTCTAGTCGAGCGATGTCGATATCCTGGAGGAAGTCATTCACGAGACATGCACAATGGGGGCGAATGCCTCACCAATATGCTGCCGATATGGTTACACTATCGGTCGGAGGATGACATTCACGTATCGTGCAGCCGTTACGGCGCCTTCCATGACGACGTCGGTCTAACACAGTGCCATCCCAAAACAGCAAGGAACCTCCACCTTGCTGCACTCGCTGGACAATGTTTCTTAAGGCATTCAGCCTGACAAGGTTGCCTACAAACAAGTCTCCGACCATTATCTGGTTGCAGGCACATGCGATACTCATCGGTGAATAGATCGTGATGTCAATCCTGAGCGGTCCATTCAGCATGATGTTGCGCCCATCTGTACCGCGGTGTATGATGTCGTGGTTGCAAAGATGGACCTCGCCATAGACGTCGCGAGTGAAGTTGCGCATCATGCAGCCTATTGCACACGGTTGGAGTCGTAACTTGACGTCCTGTGGCTGCACGAAAAGCATTATTCAACATGGTGGCGTTGCTATCAGGGTTCCTCCTAGCCATAATCCATAGGTAGCACTCATCCGTTGCAGTAGTAACCTTTGGGCAGCCTGAGCGAGGCATGTCATCGACAGTTCCTATCTCTATGTATCTCCTCCATGTCTGAACTACATCGCTTTGGTACGCTCCGAGACGCCTGGACACTTCCCTTGTTGAGAGCTCTTCCTGTCACAAAGTAACAATGCGGACGCCATAGAACCGCGGTATTAACCTTCTAGGAATAGTTGAACTACAGACAACACGAGCCGTGTACCTCCTTATTGGTGGAATGACTGGAACTGGTCCGCTGTCGGACCCCCTCCGTCTAATGGGGGCTACTCATGCATGGTTTGTCGCGCGGAGTGGCCGCGCGGTTTGAGGCGCCATGACACGGACCGCGCGGCCCCTCCCTCAGGAGGCTCGAGTTCTCCCTCGGGCATGGATGTGTGTGTTGTTCTTAGCATAGGTGTGTAAGTCTAGGGACAAATGACCTAAGCAGTTTGGTCCCATAGGAATTTACACACATTTGAACAACATGCATGGTTGTTTACATCTTTGGGCGGGTTTAGTGACATCTCTGAAAAGCTAAAGGGACTGTGTCTGTGGTACAATATCCACAGCCAACATCAATCTTCAGGAGTTCTGGGAACTGGGATGATGCAAAACTTTTTTTGGTGTGTGTAATAGACGTGTATTGCAATACATTATTCGATAGCGTAACATGGATTCAAAAAGAACCGAAATAGCAGTGGAGGTGAGGAAAAATATTACTGAGCTCAGTAAAAAGGGCATTTCACTACGGAAAATTGTGGAAATTGTTAGAACGAGCCATGCAAGTGTTCAAACCTAATAATCAATGACAGGGATCGAGGAAGTGTAGAAAACAAAGCTAGATGTGAACGACCACCAAAATTATCTAACAGGGAGCGCCGACATATAATTAGAAAAGTGCATGCGGATCCCAGAATTACATCTACAGAGATGGCATTAGATGTCGCGAATACTAGTGGAAGTAATGTTCATCCCATAACAGTACGAAGGCTGCTACATAGTCATTGATTTGAAAGTAGAACACTAAGGAAGAAACTGTTCATAAGCAGGGTAAATCAACAGAAGCGCCTATAATTTGCAACTCTGCACCGAAATAAAGATTCCATATTTTGGAATACAGTATATTTCACGGACGAGAGCTAGTTTAACATCTTCCAGTGTGATGGACAGCAAACGGTGGGGCGAAAATGGAATGAAGGTTGGAAGAAGAGAAATTTTGTCCCATCAGTGGTGGAAATATTCTTGTGTGGGGTTGCATGTATGGAGCTGGAAGGACCTCATCTTTACGCCAGTGATTATTATAAGTTTTTATTACACTACTGAAATTTCGGCCTTAGGTCATTATCAAGTGATATTATGGCTTTACGCCATGTCAACGTAATGTAACCTGGCCTAAGGCCGAAATTGTAATAGTGTAATAAAAACTTATAACAGTCACCGGCGTAAAGATGATGTCCTTCAAAAAATTTTTTATGTCTTTGAATTCCAGCTATAAGAAGTTAACGGAGATAGAGTTGGGAATTTAGTATTTATTGAAGGTATTATGGGTAAATGGCAGTATCTCACCATCTTAAAGAAGAATCTGAAGCAATCTGCGGAGAAATTGGGACTAAGAACAGACTGGGTGTTACAGCAAGACAATGACCCCTAGCATAAGAACATTGTCGTAAAAGAATGGCTACTTTACAATGAAGCAAAACAGTTGCATTCGCCTCCCCAGTCACCAGACATTAACCCAACTGAACATCTTTGGGGAGAGCTAAAGCATCGGATAAAAAAATACAACATCAAAAGCAAAGATGGTTTAAAATCAGCCTTAGTGAAAGAGTGGAATAACTTTACACCTGCGTACACGAAAAGGATTGGTGGAATGTATGTCTCGACGTTTTTGGAAATTTTTAGTAAGTTCTATGGGGCCAAACTGCTGAGGCCATCGGTCCCTAGGCCGACACACTACTTAATCTATCTTAAACTAACTTACGCTAAGAACAACACACACACCCATGCCCAAGGGAGGACTCGAACCTCCGATGGGTGGGAGCCGCGCGAACCGTGGCATGACGCCTAAGACCGCACGGCTACTCCGCGCGGCTCTCGACATTTGGAAGCTGTGATCGAAGCAGAAGGTGGCAATACAAAACATTAAATTGGGCCTGAAAGTGAAGAAGGTTACAGTGTATAAATTATTATTAATTATGTAGTGTATATATTTTTTTTTTTAGTTCAAATGGTTCAAATGGCTCTGAGCACTCTGAGGCTTAACATCTGAGGTCATCAGTCCCCTAGACTTAGAACTACTTAAACCTAAGTAACCTAAGGACACCACCCACATACAGGACGGAGGCAGGATTCGAACCTGCGACTGTAGCAGCCGCGCGGCGCCGGACTGAAGCGCCTAGAACCGCTCGGCCACAGTGGCCGGCGTTTTTCAGTTCTTAAGATGTCGGTTTATGTCACAGAAAGTGAATACATAATATTTTCTTGATTGATTTTGACTTCAAGTGCTATTTTAGGGTGTATGTAGACTTTAGTGTCCGACTGTACGTTCATCACGCTGCTAGTACTACGTTAGCCTTCAGCAGACAACATATTTGATGAAGTAAAGATTTCCTGTCACTACACCAGACATAGGGCTGTCTCTGCGCCAGGGACAGAAGTGCGTCTCATTGTTTTCGTGGGTGAAGTTGTTCAGGAAATGTGGCGTCAAATTGCGTTGCCGAATAGACAGGTATAACGCTTTGTGTGAGCGCAACCTTCTTTTGAACGTGTGATGGAGAGTACCGGTTATGGCCGCTCGGAGCGGCCAGCTGCGAGCGGTGGAATTGCTAACGAAAACAGTTATCCTTGCGCATGCCTCTAACTAATGTGATAGGACTGAGTGACAGCCGAGTTTTTTAGGATCTAATTATCACTACAGACTCGTCGTGAATAAGTTTACGGCAAGCACGCGATATTATGTTGCGGAAATACTACATATCTCGCGGGCACGCTGTCTTTTTATGGGAGTCTGCAGGCAGGCTTTCGTGACCGTTGTCACTAAAGTTAAACTCTTCTGGGTTGTTAGGTCGCGTCATATTACCTTTAAAATAATGGACGTTTCGACCCCTCTGCTGGGATCTTCTTCAAGATCTTCGGGAGTCACAGTGTTCTAGCAATAGTGGACACCGGAAAATTCTGAAGAAGATTCCAACAGAGGCGTCGAAACGCCTATTATTTTAGAGGAATTATGAGGCGGCCTAACGGTCCAGAAGATCTTAACTTTAGACATTATCCTTTTGTATCATCCTTATTATTTGTGTTAATTATTAGTCAGTGCTTAATTTAATTATTATATGATTTCGCGAGGTTTGCAGTTTTAAAGACACGGGGTCTCACCTCGTATCCGTTTAGTATTTGGCCACATATATACATTGTCCATTGTTCGAACCCCATTGATACACCAGATCGTTTGGCGGTTTCTCTGAGCAAAGCCCAATGCATCAAATGCCTTCCCCATCGTCAAAAAGTCGCTTTTTGTAAGAAACTGAGCTGTGTGCAGTGCACATGCAGGCAGATGCATGAGTTTTCTTGTCGGGCACGAGTACGAGTCTACGAGATGCGAGACAGAGCAAGTACTGCCTCTATGGAACGTAATAGCAGGCCTAATATGGAAAAACTCCAGTTTCAGGTTATAATTCTCTCCGTAAGTTTATGTTAAAATAAAATCTTTGCAATGAATCAGTGCAGTTTATCCAGATAATGTTGAGTCATGTTATGGACTAAATTAAGCTCTAAGAGGAAAAAAGAAAACGACGCACCACGAAGGAATTATCCAACTGAGACGGCAACCGGTAGATGTGACGTACATGTGCAGAGAAACAAATGATTAAAATTTTACAAAAATTGGATGACTTGTTCGGGAGAGAGATCTTCACAAATTGAGCAAGTCAATTGTGCGTTGGTCCGACCTGCCCCTTAATCAAGCAGTCATTCGGTTTGGCGTCCATTGACAGAATTGCTGGATACCTTCCTCAAAGACATCGCAACTAATTCTGTCCAACTGGCGAATTACAAATCTCAGTTTGGCAAGCACGGAGACAAGCATCAGAGACTCTCGTCGTGTGCGGTCGGGAATTATCTTGCTGAAGTGTAAGCCCAAGCTAGCTTCCCATGAACTGCAACAAAACGGGCCGTATAATATCGCCGATGTCTCGCTGTGCTGTAAGGGTCACAGATGAGAACCAGAGAGGTCCTACTAAGAACTGAAATATCATCCCAGACCATCAGTCATGGTTGTTGGGCCGTATGGCGGGTGACAGTCACATCGCTGTCCCATCGCCGTCTGAAATGTCTCCAGAGACATCTCTGTTGGACGTTCGAAACAGAACTTATTACTAAAAACAGGCATACTCCAGTCAATGAGCGTCAACATATCAGCTCATTAATAATCAGAGTAACAAAAAAAATATCGTAAGAGATAACTCCAATAGAAAAACAGATAAATACGCATTAGAAAAACTCACACTGAATTCGTTTTGAATTCTGATAAACGGTTTACTAACTACTGCAGTTTCGATCGAAGTCAGTTCTAGGTTCCCGACACAAAACCATGTAGTGCTTCGATAACTTGTAACTCCGCTCTCTTGCAGCATCATAATGAAAGTATCACTTCCTTCTTGCTTAATGTAGCTGCAGATTGCTGTTTCTTGCTGCCGGGGCACAAACAACTTGGACGGATAGTAGGATCCTCTGCCTTTCGTGGCGACTAGTAATGGGAAGAGTTTCTGGGCGCCCTTTTCATCCCAGGTAAACGAGGCTGTCAAGGATTAAAACTGTCAAGTGCTACAACTTGCACCAGGGATCGACTAATTGCGAACCGGAAAGGTAGGGTCGCCATGGTTCAAATGGCTCTGAGCACTATGGGACAACATCTGAGGTCACCAGTCCCCTAGACTTTGAACTACTTAAACCTAACTAACCTAAGGATAGCACACATATCCATGCCCGAGGCAGGATTCGAACCTGCGACCGTAGCAGCAGCGCGGTTCGGGACAGAAGCGCCTAGAACCGCTCGGCCACAACGGCCGGCTAGCATCGCCATCCGATCTACTATGGTGCGTTGCCGCAGCCACGGAAGTGTGACATCGTCTAGCAGTGTACACATAGGTACGCAGAGCGATACGCAAATATCTACCTGCTCATCGTTTTTTTGCGGAAGGGAGTGCTTGCAGATATTATTAACGCCGTGCCACGCGGACATCATTGCTGCCTACTAAATTTACAACACGATGAAGGTGGCAAAATGCAGTTGGGATGAAGTGTAACACATGTTTGAATTGGCAAATGATAGGATTTCAACAAAAAGGCACACAGCAGGAACGAGTAACGCCGTATATTTACCGTATACGAAAAAAAATATGCATCAGTTTTCTCACTCAGCAGTCGCATTTGAATTATGCCCGTGAGAAGATCGAGTTATACCTCATTTAAAAAGGAGAAGCGTCTACGGGCAAATGTCACAATTCGATAGCAGCAGGATGCTGTGGATTATCGTTAAGCCATATGGCTGCTCGTGTTTGTTGGGATCCCACGACTTCCATGCGAATACAGAATCGATGTGTTCAGAATGATGGCAGCGCCGTGCATGATCTCACGTTAAGCTGTAGGTCTCCCGACAAGTGGATGATAAGTATGTTAAAGGTCGGAGGAAGACAACGGCATACAACCTCCTACAGCACGCTGCCTAGGAAATAACTGTGATTTTCAAAATAATCTTCGGATTGATGACGGGTTTTTATGTATCTATAAGCAGTGCGACAAACTCTGCAGCACCCTCGACTGTCAGGACGGCGACTTTTGTTGCAGGCAGGGGCGGCAACAGCGACGCGCCCTGCGGCAACAATGGACACAGGAGTGGAAGTCTTCGTCTTTTCTGACGAGCCCGATTCCTTGTACAGCATCACGATGCGGCTTACCCATGTGCGTTGGCTCCGACGAGAACGAACGGTTGCCGAATTGCATTCCTCATCATCGTCATACTGACGTAGCATCTTGTCTAATGGTTTCGTCTCGCCCTCACTTATGTTAATTGATCTAAGGTTTTTTTTTTTGTTTACAGCTGTAATGTCTATCCGTCTATCCAATACCCAGTTTCAATCAGAAACAGATTATACTCAGACCGAAACTGGATGTTTAATAATTTGATAACTCAAGAGTGTATAACTGAATTTTCTCATTTTGAGGAGGCAGAAGGAGCGATCTGCTTTACTTTCTAAAAACATGTAAAGAGATCTGATACTGTTTATTGTGTTTTCGTGACAACACAATGGTCTGTGAGCGGTATGTATATGGACATCACCATCTGCAAAAGGTCCTTAATGTTTTTAAATATTTTAGTTATCACAACCCATGCATAATGTGCTGTTTTTTATCCACACAAGAAATTAGCGTAAGGTACAACTTAAAATGAACGTGTTTCATAACAAAAAGATTTTTCAAGATCTGAATATGACGCTTAAGTTTGTACGAAACGGTTGTTCTGAGTAAAGAAGTATTTAGACATGTCTGAAAGAACAGATACCATCTGTGACCACACCGAGCAAGGTGGTGCAGTGGTTAGCACACTGGACTCGCATTCGGGAGGACGACGGTTCAATCCCGCGTCCGGCCATACTGAATTAGTTTTTCCGTGATTTCCCTAAATCGCTCCAGGCAAATGCCGGAACGGTTCCTTTGAAAGGGCACGGCCGACATCCTTCCCCAATGCGATGAGACACATGACCTCGTAGTTTGATCTCTTCCCCCAAACAACCCAGCCCAACCATCTGTGACCATGCAGCTCGTTAGAAGAAATTACAATGAAATAATACCCTTAGCTGCATACAGGCGTTGATATAAGTCCACGGGGACAGTTGAGAATGTGTGCCCGGATAGGGACTCGAACCCGGGGTTTCTTGCTTACACGGCAGACGCTCTATCCATCTGAGCCACGGAGGACACACAGGATAGTGCTACTGCAGGGCTTCATCTCTGGCACGCTTCCCGTGAGACCCACATTCCCAACTTATTGTCCCGCACTATATTCATAGTGCCCCTACCCGTTATACTCATTATTCGCGGCTTTTTGCCCATTCCCTTAAGAGTTCGGGCACTGTTTGTGCATCCGCACAGCATTGGTGACCATGCAGCTCGTTAGAATGAAATTGTAATTTCAAAGAAATATTCACGCGATTTTGGCCTTAGGATATTTGTAGCTACTGTATGTAAACCATGATTTTCCAAAAATTTATAAAAACTGTAAGTCATACCCTCCTGAAAATAACAAGTGAGTTCTTGCCAAAAAGAAAAAAATAGTGACGAAGGAATGCCAAAGATGAAATACTGCACAATACAAAAAAACGGGAAACCTCTTGAATATTTACTTATTGGCGGCGACTATAATGATATATTCTAAAAAAGGAAATGGAACACCTGCTCTCCTTTCCAAGTAACGAACTAAAGGCTTTAAGCGTTATTGAATGTCAATGTCAAGCAGTTTGCTTGACAGGATAAGGGTTCAGAAGCAACCGCAAGGGCAAAGATAGCAGTTCTGGAGTGGGGCCTGGAGAATAATACTCTGAGGCATACAGAGCAGCAGTGGCCGCACGAACCTTACCAAACTGCGGGCGCTGCCGGCCTAGCCATCAAGACATATCGGCGGGGAGCACTCTACGCAGCTGCTCGTATCATCAACTATTTACGTTTAATCTGCTTCCGATGGCGCTCTGCCAAACGGGGGCCCGGCGGGCCGAGCTGGGGCGAGAGCAGAATAGGTGAGTCACAGCAGCGAACGAGGGAATATTACCCGCGAGCGGCGCCGCTGCCGCACGAATTACGGCCGGCAAACTTGGAGGACGCGACCGGCCGGGACCATCTGCTGCCCGCCGCTCCGCGCCGAGCCCGCCGCCGTTATTCTCCCTCAGCGACAGATTTTTCTTGATTAAAAGAACAAGTTTTGCAGCTCTTTTGTGGAGTACGTTCGTTCCAGCATATTTAATGCAACAGCCTCATTTACCGATAGCACTTTGTAAGAAGAGAATTCTGTTCTGCGTTTAGAGACGTTTCGCCTCAAGGGCATTCTTGAGGATACACAATTGTTTCTGCAACGCCTCGTGCTTCTGTCTTCAGGCAATATAATTTATTCCCTAGAGCTGGATAAGTGCTGATTTTTTAAAATTTCCCCGCGAATCGAACGATAGAAAAAAAAAACTACGGGCTCACAGACAGTCGCCGTTTACTACACTCCAAGCTGGAGTTAGGGCAGCTTCTGCCCTGGACGGATAGCTGATAGCTTTGTAGGGCAGCAAGTACAAGGCGAAGAATATAACAATCTCACACATTGTGGTTATTTATTTTTTTGAGTCATCAGTCTTGTGACTGGTTTGATGCGACCTGCATCGAAATTCTCTCCTGTGCCAACCTCTTCACCCCAGAGTAGGCCTTGCAACCTACGTCCTCAATTCCAATTTCTTTCGTCCTCTACAGTTTTAGCCCTCTGTAGCTCCCTCTAGTACCATTGGAAGTTATTGCCAGATGTCTTAACAGATGACCTATCATCCTATACTTCTTCTTGTCAGTGTTTTCAACACATTCTTTTCGTCTCCGATTCTGCGCAGAACCTCTTCATTCCTTACCTCATCAGTCCACCTAATTTTCAAAATTCGTCTGTAGCACCACATCTCAAATGTTTCGATTCTTTTCTGTTTCGGTTTTCCCACAGTCTTGGTTTCACATCCATGGAATACTGTGCTCCAAATGTACATTCTGAGAAATTTCTTCCTCAAATTAAGGCCTATGTTTGATACTAGAAGGCTTCTCTTTGCCAGAAATGCACTTTTTTGTCAGTGCTAATCTGCTTTCGAGGTTAAAATTGTGTGCCGGACCGAGACTCGAACTCGGGACCTTCGCCTTTCGCGGGCAAGTGCTCTACCAATTCTTTTTTTTCCAATTTCTCTAATAACTGTGACGCTTTTTTATTTTTCTCATTATTTTCGTTGTTGATCGTCGTGTTTGGTCGTTGGGGACGTCATATGACATCCGTTCGCGTTCGTTTGTTGATCCTTCCACTCAGTTTTTTTATTACAGAGGCCAAGCAGCTCTCTGACTGAAAACGCTGAGTTACCATGCCGGCAGCTGAGCTACCCAAGCACGACTCACGAGCCGTCCTCACAATTTTGCTTCCGCCAGTACCTCGTCTCCTACCTTCCAAACTTCACAGAAGTTCTCCTGCCAGGAAGTTTCAAAACCAGCGCACACTCTGCTGCAGAGTGAAAATTTCATTCCATTCAGCAGATCCTGTAATACTTCTTCACTTTCACTCAGTATAGTCATGTCATCAGCGAATCGTATCATTGATATCCTTTCACCTTGAATTTTGATTCCACTCCTGAATCATTCTTTTATTTCCATCACTGCTTCTTCCATGTACGGATTGAGCAGTAGGGACGAAAGATTACATCCCTTTTTAATTCGAACGCTTCGTTCTTGGTCGCCCACTCTTAGTATTCCCTCTTTGCTCTTGTATATGTTGTATGTTACCCATCTCTCCTTACAGCTTATCCCTATTTCTCTCAGAATTTCTGACATCTTGCACCACTTAACGTATTCGAAGGCTTCTTCCAGGTCGACGAATCCTATCAACGAGTCTTGATTTCGTTTCAGTCTTGCTTCCATTATCAACAGCCTCTCTGGTGCCTTTACCGTTTCTAAAGCTAAACTGATCGTCATCTAACACATCCTCAATTTTCTTATTCATTCTTCTGTATATTGTTCTTGTCAGCAGCTTGTATGCATGAACTGTTAAGCTGATTGTGCGATAATTCTCGCACTTGTCAGCTCTTCCGGTCTGCAGAATTCTAAGTATAATATTTTTCTGGAAGTTATATGGTATGTAGACTTATACATACCACACACCAACGTGAATAGTCGTTTTGTTGCCACTTCCGCAATGATTTTAGGAATTCTGATGGGATGTTATCGATCCCTTATGCCTTATGATATGTCTAATAAGCAGAAGAAACTAACGATCAAATTCCGAAAACAATTTATTGGACTGTTCAACTAACCAAAACAAATTCTCCAAGTATAACACCAACACAAACCACTGATCTACCTTCGAATCACAACTACATACAAGAAAAATATAGAAAACAACTGAAATAATTTCCTACTAGTCTCCGCCAGAGACGTCTCCGATATACCAAGCCTAATCCAGAGATCAGCGAGAAGATCCAAGCTGGGCTGTCGGGGCGGCAGCTATCCACATCTGCTGGCGGTCGATGAACTGCCGATGTGTGGCCGAGCGCCGGCGTTTATAGCGCTTCGGCAGATGAGTACCTCGGAACTATTTTCCATCACGTGGTTTGACGTGTGAAAATAGTTCCGGGATCTGCAGCGACCTCTTCCTTATGTTTATGTGGGCCGGTGGCCGCTGGCGGCTTTGCTTTGTTGTTGTTGTTGTGGCCATTCATCAATATTGCCTGTCGGTTGTGTAGTGCTTCGGTCTGCCTGCGAAGCGGGCAACCCACGGCTGCAGGATGTCAGTTTGGTTGCTTATACTCTAGGCGCCGTGATGTCTGGTGGAGAAGGCCACAGCACCTTACTTGATCTTAAGTCCTCCATAGCTCTCTTAAATTCTGATTCTAATGCTAGATGCCATATCTCTTCTAAATCGACTTCTGTTTCTTCTCTCACATCAGACAAATCTTCCTCCTCATAGAGGCATTCTGCTCTCTCCTCTTCATTTAACAGTGAAATTCCAGTAGCACTTCTAATGTCACCATCCTTGCTTTTAATTTCGCCAGAAGTCGTTTTGACTTTCTCATGAGCTGAGTCAGTCCTTACGAGAATCATTTCTTTTTCGATTTCTTCACATTTTTCATGCTATCATTTCGTCTTAGCTACCCTACACTTCCTGTTTATTTCATTCCTCAGTGAATATTCCTGAATTTCCCTGATCATTTTTATACTCCCTCCTGTCATCAATCAGTTGAAGTATTTCTTCTGTTGCCTACAGTAACTTCGCAGTTACCTTCTTTTCACCTATGTTTTCCATTACAAATTCTGTTATTGCCCTTTTCAGTGATGTCCGTTCCTTTGCAACTGTACTGCCTACTGAACTATTTCTTATTGCTGTATCTATATCCTTAGGGAACTTCAAGCGTATCTCGTCATTGCTTACCACTTCCGTATTCTACATCTTTGCCTGTTGATTCTTCCTGACTAATCTCTTAAACTTCAGCCTACGCTTCATTACTATTACACTGTGAGTCTATATCAGTTCCTGACTGACCTTAAAATTCAGTATCTGATTTGAGAATCTCTGCGTGACCATGATGTATACTAATTGAAATCTCCCCGGATCGCCCGGCCGTTTCCAAGTATGCCTACTCTTGTGATTCTTGAACGGAATATTCCCTATTACTAGTTTATATTTATTACATGACTCAGTTAGCTTTTCTCCTCCCTCATTCGTTGTCCCAAGCCCATATTCTCTTGAACGTTTTCTTCTACTCCCTCCCCAACAACTGCATTCCAGTCCCTCATGACTACTGGATTTTCACCCTCATTTACGTACTGTATTACCCTCTCAATATCTTCATTTACTTTCTCTGTCTCTTTTCCTTCAGCTTATGGCGTCGGCATGTATACCTGAAGTATCGTGGTCAGTGTTGGTTTGCTGTCGATTTTGATAAGAACAGCCCTATAAAGAGCTGTTCACAGTAACACACTCTCTGTCCTATCTTCCTATTCACAACGAATCTACCTCCCGTTATACCATTTTCTGCTGCTCTTGACATTACCTTATACTCAACTGGCCAGAAATCCTTGTCTTGAAACTTCCTGGCAGATTACAACTGTGTGCCGGACCGAGATTCGAAGTCGACACCTTCGCCTTTCGCGGGCAAGTGCTTTACCAACTGAGCTACCCAAGCACGACTCACCACCCGTCCTCACAGCTTTACTTCCGCCAGTACCTCGTCTCCTATCTTCCTAACTTCACTAACGCTCTTCTGTGAAACTTGCAGAACTAGCACTCCTGGAAGAAAGAATATGACGGAGACACTGCATTGCCACAGCGGGGGATGTTTCCAGAATGAAATTTCATTTTGAATCCTCGTCTTCTTTCCATTTCATTTCACTGAGCCGTGTATAAGATAAAGCCTTAGCTTTTCCGTTTTCAGATTTTCTAGTATCCCTAACACGTTCAAGCTTCTGGCAGTCCACGCACCGGCTCGTAGAACATTATCCTTTCGTTTCTTATTGAGTCTTTTTCTCATGATCACCTCCCACTTAGCAGTCCCCTCTCGCAGACCCAGATGGGGGACTATTCCGAAATCCTTTGGCAATGGAGAGATCATCATGAAACTTCTCCAGTTACAGGCCACATGTCATGTGGATACATGTTATGTGTCTTTAATGCAGTGGGTTGCGTTGCCTTCTGCATCCTCATGATGGTGATCATTGCTGATTCTTCCGCCTTTAGGGGCAGTTTCCCATCCCAAGAACAAGAGAGTGCCTCTGTGTACTCCTTTTCCTTTTCTGACAAGGCCGTTGCAGACTGTGGTGAATTTTTATGCCGGAAGTCTTCGGCCACCAGTGCTGATTATTAATCAAAATTTCAGCGATTGGGTGGCTTTCGAACCCGGAACTGAAGACGTTTTGATTACTAATCAAAGACGCAACCTCATTTTTGCCTTTTTATTTTCTTTTTTGCTCAGTTTTTTATTTGTTTTTATCGGTTTTTGGTTTTCTATTTTTACTTTGCTTTTTTTAATTAGCAAGGCCAGGATTCGAACCCGCGTCTCCTGCCCACTTTTTTTCTCTGTGCTTCAAACAAGGAAAACATTTTTTTTCTTTTTAACTAATTTTTCTTATTTTTAATTTATTTATTTATTTATTTATGTCTGTATTTTCAATTTGTTAGGGCCACAGTCAGCTACAGGTTGGAGGAAACAAGGTGGGCAGTGGTCGAATGGCTCCTCCCTCCCGCCGCCGTGCTGCATCCTTAAATAGCTCATATTAATTTTACTTATTTGTTTTATTTATTTATTTATTGTGCACATATATAAGGAGGAAAAACAAATTAAAACTAGTCAGCCAATCCGGAATCCTGGAAATCCCCAAGGTGATAAAGGATGGAAAGTGGGTCGAATCCAAGACGTAGGCCCGTCGTGTTTCATTCCGAATAGGGTGGGCACATGCTACGCCGGGAACACGACAACTTTTTGGAGGTCTGGTAAAAACGCTGTTAATTCGCAAGATGCTCGCGATAACGGGAACTGCGCGCAACCTCTGCATGTGCAGTTTGCATGTATTGTCAAAAATACAGGCGCGAGTGATGAGCGGTCGGATATAGGTATGCGAAAGTCCAGCCCTATATCCAGACAAACGTCCGAGACTCTCTTACAGGAAAATATTCCACCGGAGTCAATATCACGAGGTGACACTCGGATGAAACACGCGACCATTTGACGCCCCACCAACCAGACATCCGCAACGGATACACAGCTGAACCGGTGATGATCAACGTCTACTCTACGACTGACGGCGTAGAGGGGAGAGTCCACCAGCCCTATTGCATGGAGCCGCTGATTAATTGGATACATAATACCAAGTCGATGTGATATGCGTCGGAAAGAAGCTGTGATGAATGTGGCACCGAATCACAGTCCATCGCAACAATGGGGACTTGCGTTCTACGACGTTACAGGCGAAAGCACGCACGAAAAGGACGTAGAAATCCTTAACCTGTGCCAGGCCCTTTCGTGGGAGTCCGGCGCGACCAGAACTGAGTTCCATAATGAAGGTCCCGATGTGTGCAAATGCGGGCCTGATGCTACTGACTGGGACCGGCGGGGAGAGGGAGACTGGCACAAGGACGGCAAGTAAATGGAGCGTAGTGGGGGGCCTCGATATTGTGCCATTGTTTATGCATTGTAGCCACGTAAAGTGTTGCTACACGATAGCGGTCGTTCGTTAAGACCAAGCCCTCCTACAGGCGAGAGGCGAGTGTTTGTGTCACAGTGTACTTTGAAGATGGGCCCAGCCGTCAGAAAATATGTGAATGCCGCTTGAATACAACGTCCTATCGTAATCGGCAGCGGTAGAATCTGCGCAATACGAACCATTCTGGATGCTACGTAGGCATTCAGGTAGGCAACACGTTGCAAAGAATCCAGGTGGCGCAGGGAGCTGTGACTGATCATCGTTTGGGTAATTCTCCTAATCTGACGAAAGTCGACCACCGCTGTACGGCGCGTTGATAACGTAAAGACGATCCCAAGACAGCGGAGATGTTGGACACAGGGCAGGGACGCCAGATCTTCTGGGGGTGGACAGCGCCGTGGAGTTGCGCACATCCATCACTCTTCCAGCCGCTCTCCCATGAGCCCTCGTGGTGTCGAGGATCCGTGCGACCACCTCCCGAGAGCGAACCACTAGGAGCAGCTCATCTGCGTATGCACGTCATCGGAAGGTGTAACCGATTAAGCAGAATCCCGACAACTGCGTCCTCAACAGGCTTATGAGTGGCTCGTGCGCCACTCATATGCAGTGGCATAAAGGTACATGGACAGGGAGGGGGCAGCTTTTTCGGACCGACCGTTGAATAGGTATCGGACCCGCCACACGCCCACTGACCTGCACCAATGCACTCTCGTCGCTAGAGAGCCGCCGAAAGACGCTGAACAACAGGGTGGGGAAGCACATCCATCCGAAGACAGAATGTAGGAAGACATGGCGCATCCTGTCAAACGCGCTGTCAGAATCTACGGCAAAAATCTCCGCACGAAGTCTGGACGCCTCTGTCAGTGCAATCACGTCACGAAAGTCTTCAGCTGCTCTCTACGCCACCTGGCGTAGTCTGCGCAGTGGAGAGATACATGGTAAGAGGAGTCTGAAGTGCGCCACTAATAACAACGCAAAAATCTTGTAATCACTATTTAGTAACGTGACAGGGCAGTAGTGGCCCGTAGTAATTCCAAGCGGCGGTTTATGAATGGGAACAAAAATGCCCTCGACAAAGGCTGGCTGAATCGCAGCTGCAGATGTGATCAGTGGATTATACATCTGCATACATAGTGTAGACATGAGACCACAAAACGTACTGTAAAATTCATTAGGGAGTCCTTCGATGCCTGGTGACTTGCACAGGGCGCCCCTGGGTATAGCGGTAGTGAGCTCCTCGGAGGCGAAAAGTTCCATTAGCGTAACACCCTCCTCAAGCGTGAGGAAGCGCGGATCGTCCACGGCGCTAGGATCATAGTCCAGGACGGCACCGTAGACTCGGCGATAATGTTCGACAAAGCTACCGACTATATTCGATTGGCAGGTGCCCTGCTGCGCTCAATGATCGACGAGTTCGGTGACCAAGTATCGTCTACGGAGTCTGCGATCATGCACAATGGAGGGATTCTCCTGCCACACCACGTCAGGTCTACGGGCACGCACCAAAACCCACTGTAGTTTCCGGTGAGTAGCCGCTAGTAGCTTCGCTTTAATCATGCTGCTTTCAATTTGTACTTCCGGCGAAGGTGGCTGGCCATAAACGTCGCTGAGGGCGCTGAAGTAGAAGTCTGTAGTGAGCCTGTGCCAAGCGACCACCTGTAAGTGAGGAATGTGAGCCGGAGAATCGGTTTCGTCTACCAGTGCACGATGGATGATTAGGATCAGAGACGCCGTTCGCATCTTGTCCACGTCTAAGTGATACGTTGGCGACAATCAGGAGTCTTCAGATGCTGAGTGTTGAGTTGCCATGGTGCAGTTCCTGGCACGGCGTAAAGTTCTGGTATTGATCTCCAACCTAAGAACAGTGGACCAATGCACGCATAAATTCGTGCTCTTTCACGCCGACGTCCAGTACCAGAAGGCGCACAGACATTAATGACATGCGTGGAGTGAATTTTATTATTTATTTATTTGCTGCCATTTACAAATGACCTGGCACCTTGTTAATAAGACAGAGTATACTATCACAATACGAAATTGTACACGTACAGATTGTGAAACTTATTTGTTGTTTCTTATTTTTGATAAGAATTAATAACATGGCAACTTTAACTACCTACAAACTTAAAAATAATGAAGAAACGAAAATCTTAAAATTAGCGATTTATGAATGAAAGATAAGAATTTATGAAGGCAGAGAAGAGGTTATGACATATTATAACTTTAAGACATACTATAAATTCGGAAAAAAATTTCTAAAATAAATAAGATTCTTGAATTTTAGATGGACAGATGAAAGATAATAAACATTAATGAAATTAACCAAATTTTCTAAACTCGAATTATAAACTGTAACCATATTTTTAGGAAGAATATAAACAGAAGATAGGAAAGATTATAGTGGAAGAATGTCCCTTCATCGAGTTTGTATGATGGTGGGCGTCTTGGAACTGTCCATCAAGTCACCGACCGTCAATCACAGCTCTTCATCTAAATCTAACATGTACTCTAGATTTCCTAATAACTAAATCTTAACCTCTAACGTTTTTAAAGGCCATTGTATTGTTTATTTAGGGTATTTATTCATTTTCGTTTCCGGTCGTGTCGCGATCAATGTCATCAACTGATTCCATGTCGGAATCACTGCTGTTTTCCACCCTGTGATTGCCTTCCTGTCTTTGCATATAGGTTCGTTGTCTGGCTCTACAGGTCACTTTGGATATATCGTCAGCGAGTGTGTTTAACATGGTCTATACGTCTTCGTCTCTGAGCATTGCATTGCGTGTTGTGTCTTGAATACTGTTGAGGACGATGTGTTCTGGAGAGCCTTCTTCCCCACATGTACATGTTGATGTCTCCCTCAGACTCACGCGGTGGAAGTGCGTGGGGTAAGGCCTGTGTCCTATTAAGAAGTGGACCATACCGTGGGTGGGGCCGATATGTTTGAATTTTAGTCTCTCCCTCACATAGGAAAAGAACTGGTGTGGCCTGCGGCCTTTATGACTTGTGTCCCACTCACTTTGTCAGGTACTCCAATTTTTTAATTGGGGTTTCGTGTCAATTGTTACACTTGTTCGTGTCTTCCACCTTAAGCCAGTACATAGCCGCTCTATATCTTATCGTAAAGTCTATTCGATATATTCCGAGCACCACACGGAATGGTTCCACCGAGCTGGCGCCGAAAGCTCCCGATAGTCTTAGTAAGCCGCTCCTTTGTCCTCGTCTGACCAGGGTCCCGTTTGTTGATAGGCTCAGACTGTAAGCCCATGTGCTGGCGGCGAAGCTAGGTACCGACTCGAAGAGAGTACAACGGTATGTCCGTATAACTGCCAAGTGGAGTTTAAATTGTTATCAATTTAGTCTTGTCAGTTGTATAGTAATATTTTTTTTTTTTTTTTTTTTTGCGACAATGCGTACGTGTTCATGGAAACGTTGTTTTTGGTCTATTTGTACCTCAAGATAGCGTGTGGTGACTGTTCGTTTAATGTTTTTTTTTGCATCCTATTTTAACACTACGGTTTCTCTGGACAGACCCTTTAAGTAAAGTGTATGTTTTTTTGGTAACGGCTATCTTGAGTTTGTTGTTGTAACACCGTTGTGTTATGAGTGTTCCATTTGCTCTTTCTTCTGGCTGGGACCTATTGCACTACGACCAAAAGGTGGTCTGTTTATGCGACAACTCCATCTGTCATTATTGTTCACTCCAGAAGTTGCAGGAGCGGTTCAATAGTAATGTCCCAGAAGATGGGATCACAGATCGACCCTTGGAGGCAGCCTTTTGTTATTAGTTTCATTACTTTTCGGCAGTCCAATCTACCATTCGACCACTCTGTTCTCACAGTAGTCTAGTAGACTGTTGTATAGTGTTTCAGGTATCTCCAATTGTCTGAGCCTGTTGGACATTGCAGACCACTACAGATTATCAAAGGCATCCTCAATGTCGGTCATAACTGACATTGCATACTTATCCCTGGTGCTGTTGGCAAATTGTAACGCTAGGTTGATGGTACCGTCATTCGACTTTCCCTCTCTGAAACCGAATTGATGTTGGATTAGGCCATGGAGAGCTCTGTGCGCCTGTAAATGCCTGCACAAGAGCTTTTCCTGGACCTTGGCAAGTGTGTTTATAGAACATATAGGCTGAAGTGACTTGGGATCTGATGAATCCTTGTCAGCTGCCTTCTTTATTACGGCTGCCTTGGAGACCTTCCAATCTGTAGGCACACGGTCCAGCCATAGAGGGTCGTTTAACAGGGTTGTAAGGAATGGAGTGATCTGTGGTATTATTTGTTTTAATACTTCTGAATGAATTCCGTCTGGTCCAGTGCTTTCTTGTTTTTCAGCCCTGAGATCGCTATAGCCATTTTTTGCGCAAAAGGACAGGTGACTGTTGGACTATTGTACGGTGCGTTCAGTTCCTCTCGCAGTGTTGCTAGTTAGTGTGTGTCAATGTCGACGATGTCATCAGATAGGAGCTTGTGCAACAAGAATTATGCTGTTTGTATCCATCCCTTTGTCATCGCGCCGTCATCCTGTCTTAACGTTCCCAGATCTAGCGGGCTCTTTATTTTTTCAGTAATTATTTTGTATGTTTCACCCCATATGTCCGTCTGTATTTGCGATGCCAGATGTGAAACTCCCGCTAAACCCGCTGGGCAGAAAAGGTAATTAGGATTGTGGAAAGGGTCAAATAAAGACGGGGTCAGTTTCGCCTTCTAATTGTAATTTATTGTAATTTAATAACACTTTTACAGCCAAAGCGGCACATAGCCGGACCTTTACCGAATGCAACTGTTTCACAGCTGAAGGCCTCCAAACAAGAAATCTTAACAAATCAACAAGAGAAAGATCCAATTAAGATAGCAATAAAATAATTAAAAAAACATCACAGCAAGGTAGATAGAACAAAAATACGCAAGGTACAACACCAAAGGTTGAAGGCCACAATTAATTTTCAAAATTTTAGAATATATTACTATAGACTTTTAAAGACAGAAGGCCAGAATGTTTAAGAACAAGAAATCTTAAGAATCAACAAGATAAAAATGCAATTAAAGAGGCAAATAAAATAAATTAAAAAAAACATATCACGGTTAAGTGGAAAGCCTCAAGGCAAAGCAGATAGATGAAACATATGCAAGGTGCAATACCAATGGTTGAAGGCCACAATTAAGTTTCAAAATTTTAAAATATAGTACCATAATCTTTCAAAGGCAGAAGGCCGCAATGTTTAAGCTTGAAAAACAAATTTAAGAATTAATTTTGCAAACATTTTTAAGAAAAAAGAGAAATAAACATAAGCCTTAAACTTTAAGTAGCTGAAAACAGATAATTAAACACTGGTGGCAGCCGGCCGAAGTGGCCGTGCGGTTAAAGGCGCTGCAGTCTGGAACCGCAAGACCGCTACGGTCGCAGGTTCGAATCCTGCCTCGGGCATGGATGTTTGTGATGTCCTTAGGTTAGTTAGGTTTAACTAGTTCTAAGTTCTAGGGGACTGATGACCTCAGCAGTTGAGTCCCATAGTGCTCAGAGCCATTTGAACCATTTGAAACACTGGTGGCACTCAGAAGCCTCCAGGAAGGTCGGTCTGCCCTCGTTCACTTAGGCGAGACAGGTGGTGAGGCCAAGTACACTTCATCCATCGGAACCCAACCAGGGGACAGCCACAGACCGACCGACACAACGACTTGCTTCTCATCAATCAGTACATGAGAACTCAAACAGAAAAGGTTACAAACGTGATAATCCCCAATAGAGTATGTATTAGCTGTCAAAATTACACCCCATGGTGGACAGCGACAACATGTGAGGAAAGGACGCTGCCTGAAATTACGTTACTGGCCAGGGCAGGTAACCGGAACGCTAACGGCCACAAGGCAGAAAATTCCGCTGGTACACTTGAATTTTAAATACGATAATATAGTTAACTTCACCCAAAAGGAACACTTCCTGAATTTATGTCAGTGGCCAGGGCAGGTAACCAGAACACAAACGGCCACAAGGCATAAAATTCCACTGGTACACTCAAATTGTAGTCAACCAAAATGGTTAATTTCACCGCATGGCGGCTAAGTTTGAGCAGTAGAAACACTCGGTGTTGCACACGGGAAAACCTTCCCAACCACCGAAACGAACCACCACAACGTGAATGGACGTTGCTTGGGTAGTTGAAACCACTACTCAACTTTGACGTCCTCGGTCAGTTGCGATCTGACAGCTCCACACATGCTCCGACACTGCGCAGCGGCTGCCAGTGACCCAGCCGACTGCACCACGCGGAGATAACTTCCCTCGTCCACAGCAACCGATAGACTGCCCGCAGAATGCCGACAACATCAAAAATAGTCGTCAGTGGAACTAACGCCAACTATACACACAATGTGACAAACACTTACACGAAGACCTGAACGATACGCAACAGTAACTAAGTACACCCGAAGACAAATCGGGAGTCGATGCACACACATAAAGCCGACTCATGAACGATCAGAGAGCCAAAACGCATCGTCCGCTTGGACTACCGACCGAAGATCCACCAAGACCGTGGCCTGGTTCAAGTAATGCTTGGCGGCAATGGTCGGGAGAGCCATGTCGATGCAGGCCTCACTGGTGCTCCAGCCCGACTGCACTAGTGCCGCATTGCACTTCCGACTGGCAGGTCCGGACTGTACTCCAGACACGTTCCAACTGACTTGCAGGCCCGGACTTGTGACCCGAACTCCTCTCCGACAGACAGCGACCGGGAAGTAATAGCAGATGAGCAAAGATACCACGAGAGTGGATATATCGATACGCGCTGCTAACGCCGCTCACGGTTAGGCAAAGCAGCATTCAGTGACAGTAGTAATTTAAATTAACGTAGTGAGGTGCAAGTACGTTAAGAACAGGATGTTAAGTAGCTTATGGCGGAAGCATGAGCCACTCACGGCTCAAGATGTTTGTCCCAATGTTGTTGACGTGTTTTGAACAATTCGTTTTTGCATTGGCCTTACACGAGCCTTTATGATTCCAGTCTTCTTTGTCTATCTCTGTCTGCTATTGACCATTTGTACAGTCGTCTCGCTCTTCGCGTTTCCTGTTTTACTCTAGTCATTTTGTTTGTCCATGGTATTTGTGTCCATTTTGTGTTCTGTGTTTTAGGTATGGACGTATTTTGTGCTTTTTTGATGAAATCGGTAAGCCTGTATGTCTTGGAGTCAATGCTTCCGTCGATGGTTTCTAGGTTTCCGCCTTGAACTATTCCCCTTAATTTCTCCCAGTCAGCTTTAAGGAATAGTAAGTGTCGGGTGTATACTGAGTTGGTTGTGTTGTCTTGTCTCGTTAGTCTGAAAGTAATCACGTTGTGGTCACTATTAGTAAAGATGTTGTTGGCAGCGATGGGCACTGTGTTTGTGGTGATAAATGCTAACGGGCTGGTGCAGGGAGGGAGTATCTCTGGGACAGAGGTGGTGATTTTCCAGTGGCGCTGTTGGTGATGGGTACGTTGGGCCTCATTTTGGCACCCTGGGACGTAGGTGTGGCGTCTGGTGATGTGCTGGAGTCGGTGTTCTGCGGTGTGTGCTGTGTATCTTGGCGTTGCACTACCTTCACTACTCATACGCATTAATCACCTCTTTTGTCATACTAAAAGTTCTAAAAATACACACATCAAAAAAGTTTTAAAACAATAAACTGGTAGCCAAGATCACAGGAACTCATTTTATTCCATGATTACCGGTTTCTGTGAAACTAAAGCCGCCATCATCGGATCTAGGGAGGACAGAAAACACTATAAAAGTGGGCTTGGATTCCACTTACATTACATGTATACATATAAATTTAGGTATGTACCTTAGGACACATGCAGGTTAAACATCATGGCAGACAATGGTGATATTAATAGTTGCCCATAACACGCAGGCTTTACAAAATTGTTATACGAGTACGTAGCACATAGGCGTCCAAGAGAGATGACATTATAAACGTTAAGTGTCTCCATCACACACAAGCGCAAGCTAGGTACTACCGCAACTCCGCCTCTGTTCTTACACTACAGGCAGCGTCGCGCGATGGCACTAGCAGAAGAGGCGTCATTGACTGTCACAGCTTACGTCATAATAGGCTCTGCTTATGTGGAAACACTACGTGATTAGGGCTTGTACATAATTCTGAGACTGCCGAGTTACACAAGTACACATCTGTCTGGTCGTATATAAAACCTACTGAAAGTCACATATAAATTTAAAAACACTGCAGGGTGACACAACTGAATATCCGTCTGGTCTTATATTAAAAAACATACCAGTAAAATACACATTACGTATGAGCCTATAGGTTTTGGTCCTAACAGAACCACTTAATATAAGAAGTACAACTATGTGGCACCCTCATGTAAATGAACCACAGTCATCTAACAAATCCAATATCAAAAAGTTATGCCACCTATGTCGACTATATACTTATGTAGTCGTAAAAGACCCTGTTCTGTGGTGTATGTGGCGGTTTTGCCGAGACCGGTAATCATGGAATAAAAATAATTCCTGCGATCTTGGCTACCTGTTTATTGACATCTCGTGGAAATCGGGTTTTCTGCGGATATCAGCGTCTTCCAAACACGATATTTCGACGTCATTACTTCACGTCTTCATCAGGTGTTCCCTGAGGCTGGCTGCTTGCGTTGCGTGGCTTCTTCACGAAGATTCTTCGGTCTTCGAGTGTGGTGGAGTTCTCAACATATGCATGTTTTGCCTCCCAATCAATTTCGGCTGTGTGACTTCTGGTGGTGATTGGCTTCATGTTTATTCCACTTGTTTGACTTCTTCAATTACAGCCTATGCTGCAAGGAGCCGAGGCCAGCGTGTGTTGGCATTACGCTGGATCTTCTGCCCCAGTGAACGTATGTGTCGGTTCTCGGACTGCCGCGCCGTTTCATAGAAGCGGCGGGCAACCGTGTGGATATGGTCCTTTACGTTGCGGACCTCAGCGAGGTCGTGCAGTGGTCCAGATGGGAAGTCCCTCTGTAAGTGCAGCGCGAGGCGCAGAGCCCTGTTCTGCAGTGATTGGAGTTTCTTCAGATGTTGGTCTGCTGCGTTCCCCCAGACGACAGCCGCATAATCGAAGACAGGGCGGATTAGCGCCCTGTACAGCGTTATGCCTAGTCGCGGAGGGAGGGTCGACGTCGGGTTGAGCAGGGGGTAGAGCTGGAGAAGTCGACCCCTTGCTTTGTTTACGACGCTCTTCACGTGTGGGCCCCAGGTGAGGCGGCGATCTATGGTGACCCCAAGATACTGCGCTGTCGGTCGCCAGTTGACAGGACTGCCTCCGACGATGATTGGCGGCAGAGCGGCTGGGATGGCACGACGGGTAGCAATGAAGAATTGCGTCTTGGCTCCATTGAACTGTAATTTCCACTTGATGACCCAATTGGCGAGGGTGTCGACGGCGTGCTGCAACCTCTGGCGAAGTGTGTCCGCGCTCATACTGCGTGAGTAGAGCGCAGTGTCGTCGGCGTAAAGTGCAAGGTGCACACGAGGAACAGTTGGCGTATCAGCCGTATAGATCGTGTACAGGATCGGCCCCAGAACCGACCCCTGTGGCACGCCTGCTCTGATGGGACGGACTGTTGAGAAGCCAGTTTCTGCACGGACGTGAAAAGTCCGTCCATCGAGGTAGGACTTCAGCAGACGGATGTGTGATCCAAGGATCCCCAATTCAAGAAGTTTGAAGAGCAGCCCATTGTGCCAGACGCTATCAAAAGCGCGCGAGACATCGAGGAAAACTGCGCTGAAGTATTCTCGCCTCTCCAGGGAATCATAGGCTTCTTCCACTAGTCGGAGAAGTTGGTGCTCCATCGAGTGGCTCTTACGGAAGCCGAACTGGGCATCTGGGAGCAGAGCTTCGGCGGTGACGTGTTGCTGTAGCCTCGTCAGGTAGACGCGCTCGAAGACTTTCGAGATGGCAGGCAGCAGACTAATGGGGCGATAGCTCTTTGGCTGCCGGAGATCTTTTCCCATCTTAGGAATAGCCACAATCTCGGTGTGCTTCCACTGCAGGGGAAAGTGACCTGTGCGAAAGATCTTGTTGAAGATTGCAGCAAGGTGAGTGGAGGCCTCCTCAGGCAGTTGTTTCAGCATGGCAGGGGAGACGTCGTCGGGGCCTGCAGTTTTCTTTGGATTGAGGGCCTTGAGAGCCGTCGAGACTTCTTCAGGGGTTGTGGCCTCGATGTCGTCATCGCCCTCCGTTTCCAGATAGCGAGGGAGCCGGTCGGCGACCATCTCTTCATGTTCTGCATCCAGTGGATCCCCTACAGGCTTGAAATTCTCTTCAAAAACATCAGCGAGGACGTCAGCCTTCGCGTTTGGTTCACAGATAATGTCGTGTGCGGTTCGGAGAGGCGGCATGCGCTGCATTCGCCGTAGGAAGTGTTTCGTGGTCCTCCAGGCAGACCCGTCGTCAAGCTAAAGACTCGCCACACGATTAGCCCACTCCTGGTTGCGGTGATTGTCCACAGCCATCGTGATGTCGCGCCGCAGACGGTTGAGTAGCCGTTTAGTGGCGGGGTTCCGTGTACACTGCCATTCTCGGTACACTCTGTTCTTCTCCGCAATTTGTGCAAGGAAGTCGGGGGGCAGCTGTCGAGATTGGTCCTGGCGCTCGCGTCTGGGAGGAGCCGCTTCTTTGACTGCGTCGAGGGTGGCGTCTGTGAAGTGGAGGAGTGAATCCTCAGCATCTATGTCGTCCACAGGTGGCATCGCAGCTAGGGACTCGGTCAGGGTGGTGCAGAAGAGATCCCAGTTGACTCCAGAGAGTGACACCCCACGCCTGGGTAACTGCAGTGGGTCGAGGTCGACGTCAAAAACAACTGGCACATGGTCAGAGGAGAGGATATTCCGTGTCAATGCAAGGATCCGGTGCGGGATGCCTTTCACGACCGCGAAGTCGACGATGTCCGGTTGTCCATTAACGGGGAAGATGGTGGGATCGTAGGGACCCACTACCACGGCGTCATTGCGATCCACGATTCGTAGGACGTGGCGTCCGTCTGTGTTGGTTAGTCTTGAATGCCAAGCGACGTGCTTGGAGTTATAGTCTCCAGCGACGAACAGCTTGCCTCCAATGGAGAGAAGAGATTCCAAGTCCGCATCGACCCATGGATGGGACGGCGGTTTGTAGATGGCAATGAAGGTTATGGCTCCCGCTGACGTGTGCGCTACAACTCCGATCGCCTCCAGCGTCACGAGCGGCGGCCGGTTAATCTGGTGGTGACGGATTCCGTTCCGTATGTAGATGGCCATTCCCCCACCGGCAGTTGGCCTGTCAGCACGTTAACAGGAGTAGTTCGGCGCTTTGACTGCAATGCCTGGTTTAAGGTGGGTTTCGCTGAGCAGACAGATGTCCACAGCTTCATCATGAAGGAATTGACGAAATTCGCCAGCTTGTGTGCGTAGACATAGGGTGTTCCACGCGACTACCATGAGCCCTCTAACACTTCCCATGATGGGGAGTGGAGGTGAGTCTGGTGGCTGCCGGTGCGGCAATCTGCTGTGCAGCTGTCAGGTGCTGCGTGAGGACATCAAGCAGTTTTGTTGTGCTCGCCACAAGCGCGGTGAGTTGAGCAATCAAACTTGCAATGTCCGTGGTGGAGGCGGCCGGTGCCGCATCTTCTCGGGCGCCGCCGCGGGTGGGTCAACAGGGGAGGGACCCGGGTCTGGATCCGTCAAATTCTGAACAGTTGGAGTGGCGCAGTTTCGATGCGGAGGTCGTGCCTCTGAGTATTCGAAAAGATCTCGGGTTTGTGAGTCTTCAATGCGGCGACGTGCTTGTGCGTCTTCATGGTCGGCGCCGTCGCTATTGGGGCTGCGGGGCGCCAGTCCTCTGGCGACAGCTGCTGCGGAGGATACTGGAGGTTCTACCTTGGCAGACTTCCTCTGTCTCGTGGCGACTGGCTGGCCTCGCTGACGAGCAATGGCGCGCCGCCAAACATCGCAGCCGCGGTAGCTGGCAACGTGAGCGCCTCCACAGAGAGCGCACGTCGGCTGCTGCTTCCGGGGGGTGGGGCAGTTCTCTTCTGGGTGTGCACCGGCGCATTTCACTCATTTTCAGGCATGGAGCAGTGCCGGGCGACATGGTTGATGCCCTGGCACCGGTAGCACTGGACAGGGCCTCTCTTGGCACGCAAGTCTTCTGTGGTCACCGAGACGTTGGCGAGTCGGGTGAGCTGGTAGAGCTTCCTGTTCTCGATTGTATCTGTTGCGATGATGAGGAACAGGGGCATGTAGTCACGTGATTTGGGCTGCTTCATCTTGACCACTGTTCTGACACTGAAGTACAGCTCTTCAAGTTCTTCTCTAATGTGATTCGGCTCCATGTTGAAGGACAGATGTCGGATGACTATCTTCAGGACGTGGTCCGGTGTGGTGGCGTGAGTGAAGAAAGGGATTGCTCTTTCAGACGCCTCCTGCGTTACACGTCGGTAGTCGTCCGCTGAGCACAGTGTAACCTTGTACATGTCTCTTCCGGCGACCTTCACATTGTAGACTGCCGTCGTCCAGCTAGTGAGAAGCTGTTGCAGCTGCTTGAAGGTCCCTTCATATTGCAGAACAATCGGCGGTAGTGGTGGATCCCTCTTTGGCGCTGTGGAAGGGCGCGGAGGTTCCTCTGGGGCATTCTCAAGGGCAGCAAAAATGTTGTTGATGGATGCCGGCTCGTAGGTGGACAGCACCTTTCTTCGCACTGTGTGGCGTCTTTTCCGGCGAGTGAATCCGTCGGCATCAGCAGCAGGCGTTTGTTTCGATCGCTTCTCTGTCAGTGAGCTGCGCCCGCCGGTAGGGGCCATATCTTCTACTCTTCTGCTTTTGCCGGACTGCCGACGAGGTGGTGGTATGGCAGAGAGCTTGTCTTCTTCCGACTCCGGAAGTGGAACTGCAAGCGCTTCCAGAGCGATATCCATCATGTCCTCATTCGTTGCGTGGTCCGTCATAAGAGAGGGGCCGGATGGGGCAGCCGACGTAGGAAGCGCCGCCGGACGGCGATCCGCCACACCCTTAGCAGTACGTAGCTCCGCTCGCTTCGACATCTCTCACTCGAATCGTGGTGCCTGGCTGCTTGCTGGACTGGGTCGCATAATTATGCCTTTCTGGTGCCTGGTGTTCTGTTTGCCGTTCCCTAGTCGGTCCGCACCCGCGAGTCGCGCTATCCTGCCGCTCTAGGTGTTCCCTATTCCCTCCGCGCCCACTCTGGCCGCCTCCAACTGCGGTCGTGGCGTCCTGGTGTTGCCTTCACGGTCCGCGCCCGTGAGTGGCGCTCCCCTGCCACTCTGAACGTTCCCTATTCCGTCCGCGCCCGCTCTGGCCGTCTCCATCTGCGGTGGTGGCCTCCTGGTGTTCCCTTTTTCGGTCCGCGTCCGCGAGTGGCGCTCCCCTGCCGCTCTGGACGTTCCCTATTCCGTTCGCGCCCCCTCTGGCCGCCTCCAACTGCGGTCGTGGCCTCCTGGTGTTCCCTTCTCGGTCCGCACCCGCGAGTGGCGCTCCCCTGCCACTCTGGACGTTCCCTATTCCGTCCGCGCCCGCTCTGGCCGCCTCCGACTGCGGCTGAGGCTTCCTGGTGTTCCCTTTTTGGTTCGTGCCCGCAGTGTGCGGATGTCTGAGGCTCGTTGTTGGTGTTGGAAACATATTTTCTCTGGTATTGCTTCAGCAGTTCAAATGCCGGGTTCCATGCAGTGCTTAGCTGGTATCCTGCTTCCCGGTTAATCAGGTTTTGTGCCATCTTTATCTCTATACAGGGTGTTACAAAAAGGTACGGCCAAACTTTCAGGAAACATTCCTCACACACAAATAAAGAAAAGATGTTATTGTGATATGAGTCCGAAAACGCTTAATTTCCATGTTAGAGCTCATTTTAGTTTGTTCTTCCACCTACGCTCAATGGAGCACGTTATCATGATTTCATATGGGATACTCTACCTGTGCTGCTAGAACATGTGCCTTTACAAGTACGACACAACATGTGGTTCATGCACGATGGAGCTCCTATACATTTCAGTCGAAGTGTTTGTACGCTTCTCAACAACAGATTCGGTGACTGATGGGTTGGTAGAGGCGGACCAATTCCATGGCCTCCATGCCCTCCTGACCTCAACCCTCTTGACTTTCATTTATGGGGGCATTTGAAAGCTCTTGTCTACGTAACCCCGGTACCGAATGTAGAGACTCTTCGTGCTCGTATTGTGGACGACTGTGATACAATACGCCATTCTCCAGGGCTGCATCAGCGCATCAGGGATTCCATGCTAACGGAGGACATGTTAAACATTTCCTGTAACAAAGTGTTTGAAGTCACGCTGGTACGTTCTGTTGCTGTGTGTTTCCAATCCATGATTAATGTGGTTTGAAGAGAAGTAATAAAATGAGCTCTAACATGGAAAGTAAGTGTTTCCGGACACATGTCCACATAACATATTTTCTTTCTTTGTGTGTGAGGAATGTTTCCTGAAAGTTTGGCCGTACCTTTTTGTAACACCCTGTAGATTCAGTGATGACGCTATCCCAGAACCTGGGGGTCTGGACCATGACCTTGGTTTTCTCATAATCCGTGGAATATTCCAACTCTAGGCAGTGTTCTGCTATTGCTGATTTTGTGGCCTGCCTTAGCCTGGTATGTCGCTGGTGTTCCTTACATCTGATTTCCACCGTTCTAGTCGTTTGGCCAATGTAGGACATACCGCATTCACAAGGAATATTGTAAATGCCAGGCTTCCTTCAGCCCAGGTCATCTTTGACTGTTCCAAGTAAAGCCCTGATTTTGCTAGGTGGGCAGAAGACACTCTTGATGTTATGCTTCATTAGTATTCTGCTGATCTTGGCAGAAACAGGCCAGGCATACGGTAAAAATGCCAGCTTCTTGATTTCTTCTTCTTGCTCGTTCTCCGGTGTATCCTGACGTTTGGCGGGATGTAGAGCTCTGCGGATGTCCCTGGATGAGAATCCGTTGTTAGCAAACACTTTTTGGAGATGTTCAAGTTCCCCTGCCAGGCTGTCAGAGTCAGACAGTGTCTTGGCTTGGTGTACGAGTGTTCTAAGCAACCCAGTCTTTTGTGCTGGGTGGTGGCAGCTGTCGGCCTGTAGGTATAAGTCTGTGTGTGTTGGCTTTCGGTACACACTGTGGCTGAAGGACATCCAGAAACGGAAGCTGAACATCCTTTTTTAGCTCCATGGTGAATTTGTATTCGGATGCCTTGAGTTCAGGTGGTCCAGGAAGTCTTCCAGTTTTTCACGACCGTGGGGCCAAATGACAAATGTGTCATCAACGTATCTCAGGAAGCATGTTGGCTGGTAAGTGGCAGTTGTAAGAGCCTCGTCCTCGTACTTCTCCATGAACAGATTGGCCCCTACTGGTGACAAGGGGCTACACATCGCCACCCCTTCAGTCTGTTCATAGAATTGACCTCCACATAGGAAGTAAGTCGATGTTAGAATATGCTTAAACAGATCCAGAACAGCTCCATCAAACTTCTCACTGATAACGTCAAGCGTGTCCTTAAGGGGCACTCTGGTGAACAGGAACACCACGTCAAAACTGACCATTAAGTCTGCATCTGAGAAACGTAGGTTTTTAAGACGTTCCACAAAGTCCCGTGAGTTGCGGATGTGGTGTGCACACTTCCCCACATATGGTGCCAACATTTTCTTGAGATATGTTGCAGCTGGGTAGGTGGCTGCCCCAATATTGCTCACAATGGGTCGTAGTGGTACACCCTCTTTGTGGATTTACTTCCCTTTTCAGATTTTCTACTTTCCTTACTACGTTCACGCTTCTGACATTCCATGCCCCAGCTCGTAGAACGTTATCCTTTCGTTTCTTATGCAATCTTTTTCTCATGGTCACCTCCCCCTTGGCAGGCCACTCCCTGAGATCCGAATGGCGGACAACTGCAGAATCTTTTGCCAATGGAGAGATCATCAATACACACTTCCAATTACAGGTCACATGTGACTTTAATACAGTGGCTTTCATTGCCTTCTGCATCCTCAAGCTGTTGATCATTGCTGATCCTTCCGCTTTCAGGGGCAATTTCCCACCGCAAGAACGACATTGCCTCTGCGTTCTCCTCCGCTCTCTTTGACAAGGCCGTTCGCAGAATGAAGATGTCTTCTTATGCCGGAAGTCTTCGGCCACCAACGCTGATTATTAACCGAAATTTAAATAGTGGTGGATTTTGAACCCAGAACTGAGGACGTTTTGATTACTAATCAAAGACTCTACCCCGAGCCCAGTGAGTATCTGAGTTAGTGAACAAAACTAGTACCAGACAAATACGCCTTCCTCACGGTGAGAGTCGAGAAACCGACTAGTACATCATATATGCAGATGGCATGGGCGTAAAAGGATGCATTCTTGAAGATTTGGTTGTCTGTTAAATAGTTAAATAAATAACTTACACAGCATTAATATGCTTCCATGGTATTCTTATTCAGATAATCTTAATACGAAGCTGATCACACATAAATTTTGGTGATGTGAAATTAATGACATTAATTAAATCGTAATTATTTAGTATTATTAACATAAATTAGTTTTAATGTACAAATTAATCTTAACATATAAATAGGTTGTGTTAACATTAATTTACATCAAATGCTGGATATAAGACTTGAAAGATGCTGGAAAGTAACTATGGTGTGTAAATTTTGAAACAGTTCAAGTTTTTGTATATGAGGTATTTAACGAATTTAGATAGGATCAGTAGCGTTACTTTGTAGTTATAGTGGCTTTTAAATTTCATAAAAATATAATTCTTGAAATTCCGACCACATGTAAATCATCTATACATCTTAATAAAATATCGTGGAAATAACAATTAGTATTTAATACTGAAACTAAAATGTTATATTGTATAATATTGGTCTTTCATGACTAATTTATATTTAAATAAAGGATCGTAACAAAATGAGATGCGTGTCGCCGCACTGAGATACTGCAGTCATCTGACGTCGGCGCAAATGATAAAATTATGTCATTCAGAAAAAACTTACAAACTCAGTTTTTTTCGGTGTAAGCGACGATGGTACGATGCCCAGTTTGATCACGGGCTCTAATTAGTTTTTGCATGTGAGTCAGATGGTCCGAAAAGCACCTGCTATTTTCCATCTCCGGGCAGTGAATTGTGAAAGCGTTAGGTATGCTTTTTTTTCTCTTCTGTTAACGTTGCAAGAAAATTAATGCCACTTTACTGACCCTCACATGGTCTAATCCTGGATGTTGAGGCGAGTGTGGACAAAAGTTTGCCTATCTGGCGAAGTGTGTATCATCCTTGTGTGACCCAATATTTCGTACAGCGCTGGCGGAGGTATCTGAGACATCAGTTGAAATATCATCCTAGACGTTCGCTTTGATTTGCCACCGGAGACCATTCCTTCTAATTGGTGATACTGAAAGAGTAAAAGAGCACCATTCTCATTCGTTTAGCTCCTCTCAGCCAAAATGTGCGAATGACCACACCGCACGCATGCCATGTCAATCCAAATAGATCCACTTGGTGATGAGCTCAAAATGGTTCAAATGGCTCTCAGCACTATGGGACTCAACTGCTAAGGTCATTAGTCCCCTAGAACTTAGAACTAGTTAAACCTAACTAACCTAAGGACATCACAAACATCCATGCCCGAGGCAGGATTCGAACCTGCGACCGTAGCGGTCTTGCGGTTCCAGACTGTAGCGCCTTTAACCGCACGGCCACTTCGGCCGGCTTGGTGATGAGCGTTTAAACCTCTGAAATGCACTGTAAAAATAAGTAAACGGTGACAGTTAACAGCAAACTGGTCGTTTTATTCAAAATTGCTAGTGTGACAACATTGATCTCAGACAAAAAGGAAGTCTTGGAACACACAAGGTCTGCACCCAAAATAAAAGAGGTATTCGATGAACTGGAAAGAATGAAAATAGACACTGGTGTTCCAATAGAAACAAAAACTAAAGGTAAAGGAAATGAAAAAAGTTCTGGGTTCTGCCTTACGGCAGGTCTTGTCATGGGGGAAGCCACGTCAGCGAGATCCACTGCATGAGCGTGTAGGGAAGTGATTGCAGTGGTGGTTTCCCGTTGCCTTCCACTGATGACGGTGAAATGATAATGATTGCAACTCAACACACAGTCCATGAGTGGAGAAAATCTCCGACCCCGCCGGGAATCGAACCTGAGCCCATTGGCGTGACAGATCGCCGCGCTGACCACTCACCTATCAGGGTGGACAGGAAATGAAAGAGTTGGTCCATATGTTCACTTTTATAGCAGTGTTAATAAAAGTGAAAGTACAAAAACAGGATTATCAACCGCAGTGCTCCAGAAACTGAAGCACAGCACAAAGAAATGGCAACGAGTTAACGAGCTGATCATGTCCTCAGAATTGAAGAAAAATGGATCCGAGTTAGCAATAGCTGGCATGTACATACCAACGGATGTTGCTGATCATTTAGTCAAAGAAGCTTTTTATGAAGATTTGACAATATTATAAATGACATGCATCCACGGAACGAGACATGCCTCAAGAGGGACTTCAATCGCGGCAGGAAAAACAAAAAACGGAGATGTCGTAGGAAGCTGTGGAGAGGAAACAGAAAGTGGCAAAAGACCGGTTCATTTTTGTTGAGCGCACTCAAACGCAGTACGGTTACTTTACTCACAAAGACATACATAAATATACGTAGGCGCAACCTGTAAGGAATTTAATATCCATAATATATAATCAGAGAAAATAGCGAAATTCAGACGACTGAAGATGTTAGAATCCACACAAGAGCAGAACGTTATTCTTGTTATTATTGTTGTTGTGGTCTTCGGTCCAGAGACTGGCTTGATGCAGTTTTGTATGCTACTCTATCCTGTGCAAGCTTCATCTCAAAGTACCTACTGTTACCTACATCCTTCTGAATCTGCTTAGTGTATTCATCTCTTGGCCTCCCTCTAAAATTTTCACCCTCCACGCTCCCCTCCAGTGCTGAATTGGTGATCCCTTGATGACTCAGAACGTGTCCTACCAACAGATTCCTTCTTATAGTCGAATTATGCCACACATTCCTCTTCTCCCTAATTCTATTCAGTACCTCCTCATTAGTTACGTGATCTACTCATCTAACATTCAGCATTCTTCTGTAGCACCATATTCCGAAAGCTTCTATTCTCTTCTTGTCTAAACTATTTATCGTCCATGTTTCACATCCATACATGGCTACACTGCACACAGATACTTTCAGAAAAGACTTTCTGACACTTAAATGTATACTTGATGTTATCAAATTTCTCTTCTTCAGAAACGCTTTCCTTGTCATTGCAAGTCTACATTTTACCTCGTCTGTACTTCGATTATCATCCGTTATTTTGCTCCCCAAATAATAAAACCCATCTACTACTTTCAGTGTCTCATTTCCTACTCTAATTACCTCAGCACCACCTGATTTAATTCGACTACATTCCATTATTCTCGAATTGCTTTTGTTGATGTTCATGTTATAGCCTCCTTTCAAGACACTGTCCATTCCGTTCAACTGCTCTTCTAGGTCCTTTGGTCGGCCGGAGTGGCCGAGCGGTTCTAGGCGCTACAATCTGGAACTGCGCCACCGCTACGGTCGCAGGTTCGAATTCTGCCTTGGGCATGGATGTGTGTGATGTCCTTAGGTTGGTTAGGTTTAAGTAGTTCTAAGCTCTAGGGGACTGATGACCTCAGAAGTTAAGTCCCATAGTGCTCAGAGCCATTCGAACCTTTGCAGTCTCAGACAGAATTCCAATATATCATTGGCAACCCTCAAAGTTTTTATTTGCTCTCCATGGATTTTAATTCCTACTCAGAATTATTCTGTTGTTTCCTTTACTGCTTGCTCTATATATAGATTGAATAACATTGGTGCTAAGCTACAACTCTGTCTCACTTCCTTTCCAACCACTACTTCCCTTTCATGCCCCTCGACGCTTATAACTGCCATCTGGTTTCTGTACTAATTTTAAATAGCTTTTCGCTTCCTGTACTTGACGCCTGCCACCTTCAGAATTTGAAAGAAAGTATTCCAGTCAACACTGTCAAAAGCTTTCTCTAAGTCTACAAATGCTAGAAATGTAGGTTTGCCTTTCCTCAATCTATTTTCTAAGATAAGTCATAGGGTCAATATTGCCTCAGGCGTTCCAATATTTCTACGGAATCCAAACTGATCTACCCCGAGGTCGGCATCTACCAGTTTTTCCATTCGTCTGAAAAGAATTCGTGTTAGTATTTCGCAGCTGTGACTTATTAAACTGATAGTTCGGTTGTTTTCATATCTGTCAACACCTGCTTTTTTTGGGATTGGATTCTTATATTCTTCTTGAAGTCTGAGGGTATTTCGCCTGTCTGATCCATCTTGCTCACCAGGTGGTAGAGTTTTGTCGGGGCAAGCTTTCCAAAGACTGTCAGTAGTTCTAATGGAACGTGGTCTACTCTCGGGTCTTGTTTCGACTTAGGTATCATATCTGCCATTTCATCCTCATTTACGTCCTCTTCCATTTCCGCAATATTGCCCTGATGTACATCGCCCTTGTATAGACTCTCTATGTACTCCTTCTACCTTTCTGCGTTCCCTTCTTTGCTTAGAATTGGTTTTACATCTGAGCTGTTGATATTCGTACAAATGGTTCGCTTTTCTCCAAAGGTCTCTTTAATTTTTATGTAGGCAATATCTATCTTACCCCCAGTGATATATGCATCTAAATCCTTACATTTGTCCTCTAGCCATCCCTGCTTAACATTTTGCCCTTCCTGTCGATCTCATTTTTGAGACTTTTTATACCTTTCTGTCTGCTTCATTTACTGCATTTTTATATTTTCTCTTGTCATTAGTTAAATTAAATATTTCTTACGCAAGGATTTCTACTAGCACTAGTCTTTTTACCTGCTCGATCCTCTGCTACTGTACTATATCATCTCCCAAAGCTACCCATTCTTCTTCTATTGTATTTCTTACCCCCATTCTTGTCAACTGTTCCTAATGATATCTCTGAAATACTCTACAGCCTCTGGTTCTCTCAGTTGATCCAGGCCCATTTCTTTAAATTCGCACCTTTTTGCAGCTTCTGCAATCTACAGTTCATAAGCAACAGATTGTGGTCAGAGTTCACATCAAGCCCCTGGGAATGTCTTACAATTTAAAACCTGGTTCCTAAATCTGTTTCTCACTATTATATAATCTTTCTGAAACCTTCCAGTGTCTCCAGGCCTCTTCCACGTATACAGTCTTCTTTCATGATTCTTAAACCAAGTTTTAGCTATGATTAAGTTATGCTCTATGCATAATTCTACCAGGCGGCTTCCTCTTTCATTCCTTACCCCCATTTCATAATCACCCACTACTTTTCCTTCTCTTCCTTTTCCTACTATCGAATTCCAGTCCCCCATGACCATTAAAGTTTCATCTCCCGTCATTATCTGAATAATTTCTTTTATTCCTCATACATTTCTTCAATCTCTTCGTCATCTGCGGGGCTATTTCGCATATAAACTTGGCTACAACAATGCGTTCCCTATGCTGTTCGTAGTAGCTTAGCCGCGCTCCTATTGCTTTTTTTTTCATTAGTAAACCTACTCCTGCATTACCCCTATTTGATTTTGTATTTATAACACTGTATTCACCTGACCAGAAGTCTTGTTCCTCCTGCCACCGAACATCATTAATTCCCACTTCATCTAACTTAAATCTATCCTTGTTCCTTCTTAAATTTTCTAACTTATCTGCCCGATTAAGGGATCTGACATTCCAGACTTCGATCCGTAGAACACGAGTTTTGTTTCTCCTGACAACGACGTCCTCCTGAATAGTCCCCGCCCGGAGATCCGAATGCGAGACTATTTTATGTCCGGAATATTTTACCCAAGAGGACGCCATAATCATTTAACCATAGAGTAAAGCTGCTTGCCCTAGGGAAAAATAACGGCTGCAATTTCCCCTTGCATAAGCAGTTCGCTGTACCAGCACAGCAAGGCCGTTTTAGTTAATATTACAAGGACATATCAGTCGATCATCCAGACTGTTGCCCCTGCAACTATCGAAAAGGCTGCTGCCCCTTTTCAAGAACCACAAGTTTGTCTGGCCTCTCAACGGCTAACTCTCCGTTGTGGTTGCACCTACGGTGTGACTGTCTGTATCGCTGAGGCACGCGAGCTTTCCCCACCAACAGTAAGGTCCATGGTTCATGGGGGGAGGGAGCTGTACGTAGATCAGACGATTTTATAGTCAAAGCATAAGTTCTAGTAAGCTATAAGAAAATCTAGATCCTTTGTAAGAATTAAGAGATGAGAAAAATAGGTGATGCACCCACCTATTGTTTGGAAAGTTTACAAGTTTCTGTCAAGTTCCTACACAAGCCGAGGTTGACCTACAAACTAAATTGTATTAACGATATCAATGGAGCCACGGCAGCAACATTGTACAAGGAAATGCATACGTAGTGGAGCACGAAATGCCTTAGGAATAGTGAATAGTGCTAAGAATATGAATGGGAAATGGTGGACAAAAGGTAACGAGGAAATGGCGAAAGAGAAGGAACAATTATACCACAAGTTGTTACGTACAGAGGACGTCGAAGGTAGGAAGTGCTATTTTGGGTGCAACAGAGAGGTAAAGAAGAAATTTCAAGAATACAGCAGAAGATGGATAAAAGTATTGGATCAATAGGTATGCAAAAAGCACCTAAGTGAGAGATGCCTGGATAATAATGAAGTACTTCAGATCAGATAGAACAGGAAAAGCTAATGTCTGAATAATTAATGTACAGGAATAGGAGGAGCATTACAAGAAGCTACTGCACCATAACGGAAAGATGACATTGAAATTACAGTGCATTCAGACCATTAGCTGCTGACAGGAGTTGATAAATATCAACGGGGACAGTTGGAATCGTGTGCCCCGCCCGGGGCTCGAACCCGGGATCTCCTGCTTATATGTCAGACGCTCTATCCGTCTGAGCCACCGAGGACACAATGGATAGTGCGACTGCAGGGACGCTTCCCGTGAGACCCACATTCCCAACTTATTGTCCACACACCCCTGCCCATTATACTTATTACTCGTGGCAGTCAGTCTACCGATTTCCGTAAGGGCCCTGAATCTTGAGTCACGGTCTTCCTCTAAGACTTCTGTTTTTCGGACTCTATTCAAAAACGTTTTAGGGGATTCTTTCTTTCCTATTCTCATTAAGTGTCCAAACCAAAAAAGTTGTTCGCGATTTATTTAATCTATTAAGCTATTTTCTTGTGGCTTATTTCCCTTCATCCTCATTTCTTCTACGTTCCAAACGAAAGATCCTTGATAGAGGCAATTTCTACAGCTTTGATCTTCATGCGGTTCGTCTCAGTAATCGTCCAGAACTTTGAACCTTAGAGGATAATTGGCTAAGTAATAAGTTTATATGTATATAAATGTGAGTTTTCAGTCTCCATTTGCCCTATTCTTCTATTAATTTTCTCACCATAAATGAGAATCTTCTTAATCCGTTGCAACCACCACCTAGTCATCTTCGAATACAAAGGGGTGGAGACATAATGGTGTAATAACTGATTTCAAGTAATAAGTTTATGTGTATATAAATGTGAGTTTTCAGTCTCCATTTGCCCTATTCTTCTATTAATTTTCTCACCATAAATGAGAATCTTCTTAATCCGTTGCAACCACCACCTAGTCATCTTCGAATACAAAGGGGTGGAGACATAATGGTGTAATAACTGATTTCCCATTATACTGTATTTATTTTTCCAGTTCTGCAAGGCGATTTCTAGACATATTTTAAAAAATGTTGGAGATCAACAACAGTCTTGTTTCAGTCCTTTATTCTAAACGTTTTAGTAATGATAGATCCTACGCATATTTCTCCATGCATTCCTTTATGTAAGTCACATACATTTCTTCTACATACTGCCTCAATGCCAAAATGCCACACAGTTCCAGTGCTTTCAAAACCCACGAACACTAAATGTATTTCCAAATTTCCTCCCTTTTTTTGTGTAAATAATAGATTGCAGCGATCGGTCATCCCTTTCAAATTTTATTGTGCAGATCTAGATTTCGGCTAGAAGCTAGCCATTCTCAATGCTAAGAATACAAGAAGTATATAGTTAGATGATGTCATAAAAAGTTACAGGTAATGGCTTAACTCATATGGTTTGTATATTACATACCACTATTATCGTCGCTCAATGCATTTAATTTCCTGTTGGTTGGGCTTCATCTACAGTTCATTGAATACTGCTGTTTGCATAAGTCAGGCTGTTTGGAGAACAAATCAGTTGGTTACATGGCACCATCTACGTGAACTACGTATATAAAATTCAAGGGAAGTAAACCACTTCAAATTTGCATGAGAATTACATAAAATGAAACATAAGTAAAATTCTTACATTGTCATCGGACGATAAAATTTAAAAAGTACGACTGATGGCTGAAATCTATAATTTACAAGTCAATGTAAGAGTCGCTGAGTGTAACAGCTTTCTGAATGGAAGGTAACCTGATCCCAATTTTTTTCTGCCGAATCGCATAGGGAGAATATTCGAGTATTATGAATAAACGACCTACCTGCTCTAAATCCATCTGTTCTCCAATGTATACATTTTTTTTCTTTGAGTTTTTTTTCAAAATACGACTATACAACTTTACTATTGAGCTCTATAATCATTACAATTCTTCTTCCTTTTATGTAAATGGAACTTCTTACAGTAACAATAAAATCTGTAAGTAGCTCTTCGCCATTCCTCATTAATTAAAGAAGCATGCCAGCATTTGCCATAAAATACGTGGTTTACATTTCACTAGCTCCATAGGAAAGTCTTCTGGTCCAGCGGACTACTTCATACAGCGGTTGCACACTACGGCTATCCGCGTATTCCAGCTGATATACTGACTGTTTGTACTCTTTCCGTTACGATATGAAGATGGTATCTGTTCTTTCGGACATGTCCGAAAGAACAGATCTTGCAGCTCTCGAAGAATGAAGTTGCAATGAATCCAGACCTTTAGCTGCTGACGGGCGTTGATAAATATCAACGGGGACAGTTGAAAATGTGTGATCCGACCGGGGCTCGAGCCCGGGATCTTAGTGCTACAGCAGATAGTAAGGTACACTCGTGAAAGTACGATCGATAGCTACACGACTTACAGTGACCAAGAATGAAAGCAGTGACCGGTAACCAAACGAGAGAAGACTGGAATGAAATTTTCACTCTGCAGCAGAGTGTGCGCTGGTATGAAATTTCCTGGAAAATTAAAACCGTGTACCAAACCGAGACTCGAACTTAGAAGCTTTGCTTTGCGCGGGAAAGTGTTCTACCAACTGACCTATCCATGCAAGACCCGTCTCCACAGCCTTATTTCCGCGAGCACCTCATCTCCTACCTTCCAAAATTCACGCAAGATCCCCTGCTTAACTGGAGAGACTAGCATTCCTGGAAGAAAGGATAGTGTAAGGACATGGCTTAGCCACAGCCTTGGAGATGTTTCCATAATACACATTTTCACTCTGCAGCGGGGTGTGCGCTGATATGGAACTTCGTGTCAAAAATGGTTCAAATGGCTATGAGCACCATGGAACTTAACAGCTGAGGTCATCAGTCCCCTAGAACTTAGAACTACTTAAACCTTACTAACCTAAGGACACCACACGCATCCATGCCCGAGGCAGGATTCGAACCTGCGACCGTAGCGGTCGCGCGGTTCCAGACTGAAGCGCCTAGAAACCCTCGGCCACTACAGCCTGCGAAACGTCGTGTCAGATTAAAACTATGTCCCAGGCATAGACTCGATCTTGGGGGCTTTTTTTCCAAGGGCAAATGTCCATAGCCTGGACTGAGACGCAGTTTTAGTTTGGCAAGATGTTTACTCTAGGAATAATAAACCTACATTTGGAAGAATCAGTAGAAGGCTAAAGTAGCAGACCAAATATACATTCGATCACAGAAGACAGTGAGTACTGCAGTTATTATAGCTATAAATACTAGCACATTGCAGGAAAAGATGGAGGACAGCAGCACTCCAGTCTAAAACCAGAAAAAAAGCACAGTGTTCTAAGAAAGGATAAGTTCGTGTTGCGGAAAGAATGTGTCTTACGACATTAATCTAATTAATCTTACCACTTGAGCTTAAGAGCTTCCTGGGAAGGCTAATAGGTAGAGTGCATCGAGAACGGTCTTCTTAAAAGAAAACTGGCGCCGAGCGTCGCATCCTTCTTACACCAGTAATTACGCGTCAACTTGCGCGAAGTTCCAGCCATCAGCGGAGCAACAGTCGGCAGAAGATCACGATAAAGGCTGACGTAACGAGCTGACAGGCGCTTCCTGGAAAACGGTGGAGATACTTCGATGACGCCGCCGAAACGCCTGCGCACCGTTCCACGAACACGGCTGCTGAAATAACGTCAGCCTAGGAAGGAAAGCAGCCACACAGTGGCTAATTGGAGGCTATCGACCAGATTACGTAGTGTAACTAATACAACAGGAGACAGGAGTATGAATATAAGCAAAAATAATTGACAAAGTGAGGAAATAATGGAAATGCCAGAAGCTAGGCATATGCGTAGGGAGAAAAAGGCACAAATGAATGACAGCGATGTACTAAAAAATAAAAATAAAAATAAAAGAGAATGTTATGGAGGAAAAGGACGTACACGGGGGTGGGGTGTGGAATACAATGTAAAAAAACGAGATACTGAGCTAAGCGAAAAATAAACGTCGTTTAAGAGTTTCGTGATTTATCAAGTATTTGAAACTTCCTGTCGAACTCGGTCCGGCACACAGTTTTAATTTGCCAGTAAGTTTCATATCAGCGCACACTCCGCTGGAGAGCTAAAATTTCACTCTGGTACCAAATATTTGATCAAATTGTCTTCTTTGATGTCACATCAGCCCACGAAATGGGAAAAGTAACAGCTGCGACAAAAGTTGCGTCTCAGAACAAAGACTTGCAAAACCCAGCTCCACTTGCAATCGAAGGGCAAGTCAAAATTTTGACGAACTGAAGAAAGCTAACAGAAACGTATCAACATATTCATGTACATGCTGCTACTGAAGGTGTGGGTCAAAGGCAGGACTTTTACCAAATGGTTCAAATGGCTCCGAGTACTAGGACTTAACATCTGAGGTCATCAGTCTCCTAGGACTTAGAACTATTTAAACCTAACTGACCTAAGGACATCACACACATCCGTGCCCGAGGCAGGATTCGAACCTGCGGCCGTAGCGGTCGTGCGGTTCCAGACTGAAGCACCTACAACCACTCGGCCACAGCGGCCGGCGGACTTCTACCACTTATGTCAAGTATTCCTAATTTAATGTCGGTATTATGTAACTTCTTTGACTTGAAAATGCAAGTAAATCATTTTCTCATTTCCTATGAATTATGTAAAAAGTGATACTTGCACTGAGATCACTATACATCTCTATTATGTACCTTTTTTGACTTGAAATGCAAGTAAATCATTTTTCTCATTTCCTATGAACTATGTAAAAAGTGAAACTTGGATTGAGATCAATATACAGCATTTTGATTACATTTACAACCCATGTTTAGCCCACAGATAGGGATTAGTAAGTCGTTGTTTCATTCAGCTAGCGGATAGGTAGAATTTTTTTTGAGTATTTACGATTCAGAAAGCGACAAGAACGTGTCTGTAATTAAGTGTAGCATTACTGTTTCGAGTGGTGACGAAGTTGTAGTGGAATGAAATTGACGAATGTGTGGTGAAATGAAAAATAATAAGCATTGTCGTTGTGCCATGAAGTTTCCACCTCCACGTTGACTATATCCATTTGCACAATGTTACTTCATCGATATTTGTATTGGAAAGGAACAGTACATGTCAGTTGCTATTTTGATGCCATACATTGAGATGCTGGCTACTACTTATTAACATGGGTTAATGGCCCTACTCGAGTGATCACTGGTGTCAGAAACACGTTTCCATACGTCGTCTTCTAAGTCAAAACACATTGGGCATACATCATTGCAGTCTAATGCAGGCAGATCTTATCCCCAACTGGCCTACCCTTTTAAGTGCTTCCAGTAGTTCCAAATGCAATCTAGGCGAACTCTAATTCTCCATAGCACCGAACAAGTCACCAATCGCCTTTAGAGTGTATGACAGCTTCAACTATGCTGGGCACACTTTAAATGAGGTGTTTGAATGTCTGAGGGGAAATGACAATCCTTTCTTCCTCGAGAAGGACATCATGGAGGGTAGTGTTGTTGGACGCTGGGGTCTGACGCAATGTCGACGTTGTAATTGGTGCTAAAATTGTTTTTTTTGGATTCTGGTCGCGAGTCTGGGCAGGCCAGTCCATCTCTGGGATATTATTATTGACCAAATATTGCTTCGAAGATGCTGTTGTATGGCTGGGTGCATTGTCATGCTGATACAAACAGTCATCATCCGCAAACTGCCCCTCTGCTGTAAGAAGTTCACATTGCTGTAAAATACGAGGGTGGTTCGAAAAGTTGTCGGAACCCAATAGAAAAAAAGTAGTACCATCACTGAAACTTTTTTTATTTTTCTATGTCGTCTCCTTATAGATTAATGCACTTGGGCCAAAGATTTTCCAGTGCCTTGATCCCATCTCGAAAGTGAGTTTCCTCCAGGCCTGCACAATAATTTGTCAACTCCGGCTATCAATTCTTCGTCTGAAGTGAATCTTCGTCCAACAACAACAATTTTCAGTTTTCGGAAGAGAAGGAAACCTGGCGGAGCCATATCAGGTTAATAAGGCGGGTGTGACAAGAATTCATACCTTAGTTCATGTAATTTTGCCATGGCGACGACACAGGTTTTTGATCCAGCGTCAAGAGTGGCGGTACCCATCTTGCAGATATTTTTTTCATTTCTAATACTTCAGTTAAAATGTGATATACTCTTTGAGATCACATCTGGCAGGTGTGAGCAATTTCATGCACATTCAATCGGCTATCCTCCTTGACTATTTTGTGCACTTTTGCATTGATTTGCCGTGCGGGATTAGCCGAGAGCTCTAAGGCGCTGCAGCCATGGACTGTGAAGCTGGTCCCGGCGGTGGTTCGAGTCCTCCGTCGGGCATGGGTGTGTGTGTTTGCCCTTAGGATAATTTAGGTTAAGTAGTGTGTAAGCTTAGGGACTGATGACCTTAGCAGTTAAGTCCCATAAGGTTTCACACACATTTGAACTTCTTTTTTGCATTGATTTCTGGAATAGTGACACATCTTGGCCTGCCACTGCGCGGATCATCATCTAAGTTCTCCCGACCAAATTCAAATTCATTTTTCCACTTGGCAACAGTTGAATATGAAAGAGCAGATTCCCCCAGTGTATTATGGAAATTGACATGAATGTCCTTTGCTCTCATACATTTCTTTACGAAGTACTTAATCACTCCTCGAATCTTTATTTTTTTTTCCATCTTAGAAAATCACTACGCGAAAAACAACAGAGCTACGTCACCGCCACAGGTGTCTTCCGAGAGCATTGACGTTGCACGTCTTTACAGGCAACAGGCCAATGAATATTACGTGAAAAACTCGTTGCGCTAGCATTGACTTCTCGTGGTGATTCCGAAAACTTTTTTAACCACCGTCATATATTCATATATTTCCATATTTAGCGTTTTGCTAAACACAATAAGGAAGTCATACCCTAAACACTGAAAGTCCCATACTACTTCGTTGTCGGCACTACGCTTGATGGCATTCGCCAAACCTAAACTCTTCATTTGTGATGTGTAGTGCAGGAATACAAGAATAATATACAGAAGAATGATAAAAAATCGAGGATACATCAGGTGACGATCACTTTGCCTTTAGGAAAGGCAATTATGACTTTGCGGTTGATAGTGGAATCAGACTAAAGAAATATCGAGATTGATCATAGGATTTGTCGACCTGGAAAAAGCGTTCGAAGAGGTAAAATGGTGAAAGACGTTCGACGTTCTGAGAATAATTTGGGTAAGCTATAAGGAGAGACGGGTAATATACATTATGTACAAGAGCTAAGAGGGAATAATAAGAGTGGACGACCAAGAACAAAGTGCTCGGGTTAAAAAAAGGGATAAGACAGAGATGTAGTCTTTCGCCGTTACTGTTCAATCTGTACATGGAAGAAGCAAAGACGGAAATAAAAGAAAGGTTCAGCAACGGAATAAAAATTCAAGGTGAAAGGACATCAATGATGCAATTCGCTAATGACATTGTTATCCTGAGTGAAATTGAAAAGAATTACAGGATCTGCTGCATGGAATGAACAGTCTAATAAGTACAGAACATGCATTGAGAGTAAATCGAAGAAAGACGAAAGTAATAAGAAGTAGCAGAAATGAGAACCGCTAGAAACTTAACATCAGGATTTGATGGTCACGAAGTAGATGAAGTTGAGGGGTTCTGCTACCTAGGTGGCAAAATAACCAGTGAATGACTAAGCAAGGAGGACATCAAAAGAAGGCTACCAATGGCAAAAAGGCCATTCCTGGGCAAGTGAAGTCTAATAGTATCAAACATAGGCCTTAATTTGAGGCAGAAATTTCTTGGAGCAGAGCATTGTATGGTAGTGAAACATGGACAGTGGGAATACCGGAACAGAAGAGAATCGAAGCATTTGCGATATGGTGCTACAGAAGAATGTTAAATATTGGGTGGACTGATAATGTAAGAAACGAGAAGGTCCTGCACACAATTGAGGAGGAAAGGAATATATGGTATACGCTGAAAAGGAGAGGGGACATATTGATAGGACACTGTTAAGACATGAGGGAATGACTTCCATGGTACTAGAGGGAACTGTAGAGGGTAAAAACTGTAGAGGAAGGCAGAGTTTGTAATACATCTAGGAAATAAGTGAGACCGTAGGTTGCAAGTGCTACTCCGAGATAAAGAGATTGGCAAGGGAGAGGAATTCGTGGCGGGCCGCATCAAACCCGTCAGAAGACTGATGACTCAAACAGAGAGTGCAGGACTTGTGTAGCGTACGTTTTTGGCTGGAGGTTGTACAAGTATAGGCTTTTTCTACAATAGTTATTACTAACAAGGATACAGCACTTAAAGCTCATATGACACTAATAGAAATGCTTGGCAGTTAATATGAAAATAAACAGTATTCTGACACGAAATAGTTCTTACTTTAAAAAAATAGCACAGCGCAAATCCATACATATTACAAAAATGGATATGTGCACGCGTGCACACTTATGTGTGTGTGTGCGTGTGTGTGTGTGTGTGTGTGTGTTCCACATCTCGTCATAAACGAGTGTACTGGTTGCAAACAGACTTGATACACGTATCCATTACTGTCGCCTAACAATTGTTGCCGGGGTAAGAGCCCCACCTAAGTATCAAAGTTCAGGAGATATTACGTAATAAACATTAAGAAGCATGAAAAACTGCCGCACTGTGTACGACGTTTAAATTTATTACTCCTGTGCTACTAACTCTATTCGCAACAAATTTCGCGGACAGGATCCACACATGGTCTTAAATGCACCTAGAAAATTATATTATGATACCACACATTTTTCGGGAGAGGTAACGTCATACACGATGAGATGAGTGAAAAAATGCTGCGTCATACATTAAGGGGAGTTAGAACGGAAAATTGTTTTTTCACATTTTTCGGATTTTTATCTCATTATTAAATCCGCAATTTCCTGAATATATATAAACTCACATGGGAAGTATTTTATTTTAATTTTTTAAATATAATCTACACCGCCTGGAAATGTTAAAATTTCTACTTGCATTACTTCAAGATCTAATGAAATCGGTAATTTTTAATATAAAAGGCTGTGGATTGCTGTGTTATAAAGGTCATGTCCAGAAGAGGACGAGCAACAGGTTGAGGAACTTGAAAAAAAGTTTGACAGACAAGAAACTTTCTGATGGTAAAACCGTAAGAGGCAGGCTGACAGACAAAGTGAATGATGAACTACAACAGTATTATTGGGTTGCCATTAGAAATAATACTGAGGATTTGTTGAACTGAAGAAAGCTGACAGAAACGCACCAACATATTTATGCACATGCGGCAACGGCAGGTGTGGGTCAAAGGCAGAGCTTCTATCACTTATGTCAAGTATTCATAATTTAATGTCCTTGCTATGTAACTTCTTTGACTTGACATGCAAGTACATGATTATTCTCATTTCCTGTGAACTATGCAGAAAGTGACAACTAGACAGAGATCAGTATACAGTGTTTTGATTACATTTGCATTCTATGTAACCCTCCAATGGGAGTAAGTCGTTGTTTCATTTAGCTAACATATTGATAATATTTGTTTTTTTTTTCAGTTACGATTCAAAAATCGAGCAGAACCAATCTGTATTAAGTGTAGCAGAGGGTTCAAGTGATATTAATCCGTGTGAGGGTTTGTCATAGTAATTGTCTTACGCAAGTTAATTTGAAATTTCTAACTCCATTGCCTTAGTCAGACTGATCTTCCTCCGCCATGCCTTTCTACGTCCGTAATAAATAGACATTTTGTAATTATTGCTAGTCCCGACTTTTAGCTTATTTCTGTCTAATTAAGATGTCTATGCGGAATCAATGTTGTGTAGTATGGGTAACTTGGTAAATTTTGTAAATTTGTAAATTTGTGGGAAGGTGGCCGGCCGGTGTGGCCGAGCGGTTCTAGGCGCTTCAGTCTTGAACCGTGCGACCGTACGGTCGCAGGTTCGAATCCTGCTTCGAGCATGGATGTGTGTGATGTCCTTAGGTTAGTTAAGTTTAAGTAGTCCTAAGTTCTAGGGGACTGATGACCTCAGATGTTAAGTCCCATAGTGCTCAGAGCCTTTTTTTTTTTTTTTTTTTTTTTTTTGCACCGTTCTATGGGACCAAACTGCTGAGGTCATCGGTCCCTAGGTTTACACACTAATTAATGTAACTTACGCTAAGGACAACACACACATCCATGCCCGACGCGACGCAGGACTCGAACCTGTGATAAGGCGCCCGAGACCGCGCGGCTACACCACGTGACTTGTAAACGTGTGATAAATCACACTGCGAAACGACCAAACTGTGCCTTCTAAGCTCTTATGTTTTTCTTTTCTGCTGGTGTGGCATTGTCAGACCAAGTGAACCTTATCACAAGAATTTTTAACTTGTGCCGAATGGTATCATCGGCACATGTCCGACGCCTTTGAATGCCGCGCGCAGCGTTCCCGCGCCGGTACCACAGTGTGGCGCGACCAGCTCCACTCAGGTGACGCCCTCTGCCGACTGCCATGAGGGACGGCCGGAGCCAGCTACAGAGAGAACGGTTGCAACCAGGGAGCGAGACGGAAGAGCGGAGCCCCGTACTGCGTCAACCTGCTACATGACGTGACCGGGCAGAAGGTGCCTTTGGTCGGTATCGGAGACACCGTGGATAGTACCATCATTAACCTTTTTGGGTTACAGTGAGATGTGGTGATTGGAAGGGTCGTCGCCCACGTGTCTGAATACCGGGCGTGTTCTATGTGACTCAGCTATGGCGAATGTTTAAGAGAACTGCGGGAGGGGAAGTCCAAAAACTTGACATTTTACTCGCGCGTACTGTATTCAGATGGTTATTTTCATGTCCCTTCCAGCGACAAATTCTGATAGTTGTTAATCTTTTGTAACTCTCTGCATTGAGGAAAGACCAATGAGGAACTGTAGTAATTGTGATGAGCGCATGTTATATTCACTTCTGGCTGTAAAATTTTTCTTGGTCAAGCTATCACATTAAATTAATTTAAACGCTTCATTCTAAAGTTTTTTGACATATTGTTTTAGATCAGTTATTTCGTGTTTTTAAAAGCTTGGGCTTGAGTATCAGTGGATTTTACTGGATGGTTAGTTAAAATAAAATTATGCTTAGAACCGTTCTATTACGCCTACCTCCTCACCCCCAGCCCTTCCACTTAATGCTCTGTTATAAACTATTATCAAAGATAACTCCATACCGGTTATGATGTCGATAGGAAATCTGCAATTGGTATCGGTTACGGGATTACAGAGCTCAAATGGTGCAAATGGCCCTAAGCACTATGGAACTTAACATCTGAGGTCATCAGTCCCCTAGACTTAGAACTACTTAAACGTAACTAACCTAATGACATCGCACACATCCATGCCCGAGGCAGGATTTGACCCTGCGACCGTAGCAGCAGCGCGGTTCCGGAGTGAAGCACCTAGAACCGCTCGGCCACAACGGCCAACCAGTACAGAGCCTTAACACATCGAATCCCAGTACCAAATCAGTGGAAAGTTCCTTCGCTACGCTCAATTTAAGTTTCCTTATGAACTGACTGGGTATGAAATCAGCTTTCACTCACGACTGCCACTGAATTACATGTATGACGCATACCACACCCCGACTTATGGTTGGTTTCGCAACAAGTGGATGGGTTCCTACCCCGCTTGATTGTAGTACTGGTAAGGGCTGCTAACGAGCTCACATCCTCCGCTGCACTCTTACGAAACAGTCTTCTACTGCAGGTAATCCGCCTAAAATGGGGTATCAAACACAGAGAAAAATTCAATTCTTTGGTTTCGTCAAACGCTCTCTTCATGTTCCTTTCGACCTCTTCCGTTAGTCAGTATACCTAAATCCTTCAGTATGGTACCACAGTTCACGTAAGTCTTTAAACGTTTGAGAGACTGGGCAAACATGACCCACGACTGATAAGCTGCTCTGATCCTTTCCACCATATTGGCTGAAATTCCTTCAACAGTCTCCAAAAGCCCGAGTTGCTGTACCTTCGCAGTTTACTTATTTACCAAACCGGTCCTTTACTCCCTGCTCCCTGCCACATTGCACGTCGACAAATTTCCGCAATGCTCCAAATAGAATTACCTTTTTACATAACTGTTGGTGGGAGGCCGCCACCATTTCCTCTTCTATTATGGCATTAGCTATTCTTTGTACGAAACTGCGTTAAGCGTGGAGATACGATAACTGCGATACTTCCTCATCCATTAACCCAAACACTTGTTCAGTTGGTTCAGATGGCTCTGAGCAATATGGGACTTAACTTCTGATGCCATCAGTCCCCTAGAACTTAGAACTACTTAAACTGAACTAACCTAAGGACATCACACACATCCATGCCCGAGGCAGGATTCGAACCTGCGACCGTAGCGGTCACGCCGTTCCAGACTGTAACGCCTAGAACCGCTCGGCCACCCCGGCCGGCCCAAACACTTATTTCTGCTCTCTTAGTGACATCACTTAGTATAAGCACCTTACAGTCTCCGTGAGGTAACGTACTGAACTGCGTTTTCCACATTCTACGTTCCAGCATCGGTACCTGCATGAGTTCTGTTTGATTAATATCTTCAACATTTAATTTCGTCGTGCTACCCTGCAAGGATAAGTCAGTCAATAATCCACTAATAACGATATATATCCTCACAGCCCTATACTGTAATGCTCATATCTTCTTCTTTCACTAAAAACACAAGTTCTACCTCTATAGACGTCAGCTTAATGTTGTCGATGTCCTTACGCCAATTCAGTCCCCAGCTGTCAAATACAATGGCTCGCCCCCCCCCCCCCCCCTCATCTGTCAAAGTTGTTGGGGCAACTCAGCCACAATGCTCACAGTGTATGCCCTCTGGCGCAGTGGTCAGACACTGGACTCGCATTCGGGAGGACGACGGTTCAATCCCGCGTCCGGCCATCCCTAAATCGCTCCAGGCAAATGCCGGGATGGTTCCTTTCAAAGGGCACGGCCGACTTCCTCCCCCGTCCATTCCTAATCCGATGAGACCGATGACCTCGCTGTCTGGTCTCCTTCCCCAAACAACCCAACCCAACAGTGTATGCCCTCGAGTGTATACCTCGTAACCCAACCCTCCACGTGCAGCCACGCTGAACCCAGCTCCTCTCTAGCAGCAATATTTACTTCACGATAGTGAAAAGCAAGACAATTCTTAATAAGCTGATGCTAAGGCTATGAACATCATGATAGCACAAAGCACAACCACGCTCAGCTGTCCGTCAATAGATGCTCGTCAAAAAAGCAAGACACTTTGTGCTCTGCAGAATACACCAATAATTAATCCACACCATTCTGGCTGTGACTGCCATTTCTTCTGGATACCAGGAAAAGACCAAGTCAGCGATGTCCACGTACAGCCCGACCACGCCCCGCGTTGACCATTGTGACCGTCCACAAACTGGTCAGCCCCACACCAGCCTGTCCCTGTCTCCTTTCCGCTTGCTGGCCGCCAATGAACTGCTGCTCACTCCTCCAAGCCGTCATAGAATGGACAGAGAGGCACTTGCGGCGAAGCCCGCACATAGCAACGCTCCCCCCGCTTAACTCGCCAGAAAAACCCGCCACAATCTCTGCACCGGCGGCGGGAAGTCCAGATGTGCCGTTTCGCACGATTGCCACAGGGTACAGCGTGATTAATCACTCCAAGTCACCCGTTTCCAGCCATCCACTGTCTAATGGCGTCTCTCATTACAGCTCCTTAAGCGTTACTTAGCATCCGCTACAAAAATGTACGGTTTACGATGCAGTCGTCGTTGTGCTAGTTTTACTGCTGGTAGAACTTTGGAGTTCACGAGTGATTCCTTCCGCTGGATTTGATGCGATTTTTTACAACCACCATTCCCAATGCTCGACGGTCCCCGCCTAACAGTACATGAGGTCTGCCCGGTCCTGGTTTAGCTGCTGTTGCCCCTTCGCGTTTCCATTTCACAATCCTACCACCAACAGCATACTTGGGTAGCTTTAGGAGGGTTTTAAAGTTTCTGATGGATTTATTACGCATGTGATATCAAGAAAGTAGACCATACTTGAAGTAACTGACCTGTCGTGACCGATGATTCTGCTGGCTGATGCTTTTCTAGTGACAGCACATTATCTTCGACTTATTTTCTTATGGCGGATTCGTCTCTCATGTTATTTAATGGATACTTCCCTATTTTATATGGGTGTCCAGATGCTTCTCATTAGACAGTGCATCTCTGGGTAAATACAGATTCAATAGGGAATCCCCTCTAAGTATTTGAGCTGCAATTATTAATAGTATACTTACTGGTGGGTATGATTTCTACATCTACATCTACATGGATCATCTACAAATCACATTTAAGTGCCTGGCACAGGGTTCATCGGACCACCTTCAGAATTCTCTATTATTCCAATCTTCTACAGCGCGCGGAAAGAACGAACTTCTATATCTTTCCGTCTCTGATTTCCCTTATTTTATCGTGGTGATCGTTTCTCCCTATGTAGGTCGTTGTCAACAAAATATTTTTTCGCATTCGGAGGAGAAAGTTGGTGATTGGAATTTCGTGAGAAGATTCCGTCGCAACGAAACACGCCTTTCTTTTAATGATGTTCCGCCCAAATCCTGTATCATTTCTGTGACACACTCTCCCATATTTCGCGATAATACAAAACGTGCTGCGCTTCCTTGAATTTTTTCGATGTACTCCGTCAGTTCTATCTGGTAAGGATCCCACACCAGGCAGCAGTATTCTAAAAAAGGACGAACAAGTCTAGTGTAGGCAGTCTCCTTAGTAGATCTGTTACATTTTCTAGGTGTCCTGCCAATAAAACGCGCCGGCCGGAGTGGCCGAGCGGTTCTAGGCGCTACAGTCTGGAACCGCGCAACCGCTACGGTTGCAGGTTCGAATCCTGCATCGGGTATGGATGTGTGTGATGTCCTTAGGTTAGTTAGGTTTAAGTAGTTCTAAGTTCTAGGGGACTGATGACCTCAGCAGTTAAGTCCCATAGTGCTCAGAGCCATTTTTTGAATAAAACGCAGTCTTTGGTTAGCCTTCCCCCACAACATTTTCTGTGTGTTCTTTCCAGTATACGTTGTTGGTAATTTACTTGACTTTACGGCTTTTAGATTAGACTGATTTATCGTGTAACCGAAGTTTGAGTTCCTTTTAGCACTCATGTGGGTGAACTCACAGTTTTAGTTATTTAGGGTCAAATGTCAATTTTTGCACCATTCAGATATCTTTTCTAAATCCTTTTTTCAATTTGTTTTGATCTTCTGATAACTTAATTAGTCGATAAACGACAGCTTCCTGTGCAAAAACCTAAGCTGGCTGCTCATATTGTCTCCTAAATCGTTTATATAGATAAGGAACAGCAAATGACCTATAACACTACCTTGGGGAACCCCAGAAATCACTTCTGATTTGCTCGATGACTTTCCGTCTATTACTACGAACTGTGACCCCTCTGGCAGGAAATCACGAATCCAGTCACGTGACTGAGACGATATTCCATAAGCATGCAATTTCAGTACAATTCGCTTGTGTGGTACAGTGTCAAAACGGTAAGCATGAGGTATCTGAACTGAGAACCTGTCTAAAGAATGAAGCTACAAGACGAGGTTTAGCACGTACACCACAGAGCATCAGCGTGTAGAAGCCGCATGGCAAGGCAGCACATGGACGAAATGCAACCAGACCAATGAGTGTTCGAGGTGTGCAAATGGTTTAGCAGAAATAGAAGTCTGTTAGTTTCCGGTTCGGCTCTTTAGCTCTCTAGATAGCAAAAGAGCCATACCTGAACCTAATAGACTTCTATTTCTGCGTTTGCTTGAAGTGGAAGGTGCATGCCTTCGATGTGTATTACGTGGAGGTAATGCAGTAATCTGTTCAGAATGTATGAGGTCCATGTATGGAGGATATTGCGTAACTACGCACTCTCGTTGGAGAGTAAACAATACGGAGAATTACTCTATACCTCTCTCCGTAGAGAGCTGTATTCCATGCACTACTAAGATTACATCCGTTGCCCCAGTTGAAGATATTATCGTATTTTCTTATTTCTGTTTGTAGAGCGCACTCCTCCTTATAGAACAGAGTTGTTCCGGCATGTTATGGTGACCTATTTCTTGCGTGGCTGTACATTTTATGAGGCGACAGACGGGATGGATACGGGCTATTCACTGTCTGCAGCAGTAGCCAACTTCTTTCTTAATAATTCAAGCAACGTGCATCGCATTTCGCTCTATTTTGCTCATCTTAGACTACGCTTTTATCGTTTGATCACATGGCGCCGAAGCTCTTGAGCAGTTCCTTGAACACAAACAGCATGCATCCATTAATCCAGTTCAGTGTCGGAAAAAAGAGCAGTGAAGCTGCTGCAGTTAGATATTTTGATACAACAGAAGTCAGACGGTCGTCTCAGCGACTGTGGTGGTCCATTTAGCTAAATAGACAAAGTACCGGCACGACGATGGAGAAGATCTATTTTCCAACCACGTAAGAAGACAAAGGAGATGTTGCACCCGGTTAAGACAGCCTAGGCCTCAGATACCCTCGTCAGCAACTACATCCGTACTGTTTCCCATCTCAGTGTAGAATATCAACGGCGCACTAAAAATCGTGGGCTGGACAAATTAGCAAATTCCGAGCACAGCCTCACATGTTCTCACACAAAAGAGGCGGTAGAAATAAGAATGCGAGAGAATCATTTTGCACGCGACAGCGAATGTAATCTTAGTGGTGCATAGAAGCAAGCTGTGACCGTTGCAACAAAAACAGAAATTCGCACCATTGCTTATGCTCCTATAGAAGTGGTGGCCCTACCAGCGGAGACATTGACACCAGCTTTGGCAACATTTGTAATTGCCGACTAATCAGAAGCCGTCGAAGGGTTTTAAAACGTCTTGACAGCAGCAGCCTCGGTACAAAGTTGCTCTTGACTTGATAATGGTGGTAATCACCGGAAGCTCGAAGTTTAACCCAGAACTGAGGCGGGAAGAAGTCCGAGAGGACTTCATACAAGAGTGTCGTCGTGAAACACTTCGTCCTCATTGTTACTATGCGTTGGAAAGTGTGCCATGGTTATTTTAATGGCGGTGCGCACAGAGCTGCTGCTGCACCAACACAACACAACCAGTGCCGTCCAGAGAACTTTGACAACCAGACGGCAGAGTGTTGTGGTGTGGTCAGACGAAGCACTAGAAGACCCGTTTGGGTAACGCTTGACTGGTAGATTGTTGTCTGAAGGACGCAAGTACGGAAGGACCGATGCGTCTGTCCTGTGTGCATACTGGAATGCGTGAACTGACGGTAGTCTTTAATCTATGAAATGTGACGCTCCTCTTACAGTTATCTATTTTGGTATTTTAAACCTTTTTTAAGTTACATGTATCAAATAAAAGATGTCAAATGTTTAAGGTATTGGTAAAGTACCGAAGATAACATTGTAATTTATCAGAGAGTAACAATAACACAAATAAACTATTACATAATGTTCTTAGCCGTGCCTAGATTGTTTTCAATATAATGGATATAAGATGATGATTCAAAAATTTTAATTCTAGTCTGATTCTCTCTCTACTTCATGCAGCACTGATGTAAGTGTGAGCTGTTTTTTCTTAATGATATTAGATTAAAATATGTCTTAACTTTCATTTAAGTTAGCTAACTGTCCTGAGTCCACGTCTTTTTAAACTGAACCTATTTTTGTAAATAGGGGTGGTCTCAGTAGTTGTACTAGCTGACGTTTCAGTAGATGTGCGGACGATCGGTCTACTTTCTCGTACCATCGAAATTTCGGTATTTGCTCGATTCATTAGTAATATACGAAGTCAGCTGTTCTATAAAAGTGATACAGAGTAAAATTTGCGTGTTTCAACGCGGTCGTAACACAACCACTTAGAGCTGATGCCAGTTCATTAACTTCGACTGGAACCTAATTCAGAGGAAAAGCAGAGGCTAACACATATAAAATCCTACTCATCATGATTTAATTCCTAAAAGAAACCTTCCATTATTCGGCGAAGCAAGGATCATACAGAATAAAAATATTAGTAGTTTCCAAGTTACAGAATATAACATTTTCTACCGCAGTATTACCGAAGGCATCTCTTCATATTTTTACATTATGTGGATTACGTGGGGCTAAGTTATAGAATGTTTTGCTTGCAGCTGTCTCCAGGCTCCTTTGCATCTCGTAGGTCTCCCTGTTGCGCGGATGGTATCTTACTTACAGGAAGCAGGCGGTGGTATTGCGTGGCGTGTTCACGACATCGCTCTGTGTGAACTTGACTATGTTAATTTACACTGGTGTCAACTATGTGACTGACAGATCACACTTCCCTTTGAGCTCAGAGCTTAATTGAACTGGCCTTTCATGAAATGGTACTCAGTGAATCAATTGTGTTTTTCTTGCTGATGCATATGTATCTGGATAATATACTGTTCGACATATATCATGCATCAGGCTATTCCTAATTGCTTGGTAGTGAGTAGTTCAGCAGGGCGCTTGGCTCCATTAACTATAGCTGAACATCCTGTGTACTGGATATGTTGTATAGCGTTATTTTTTGTTTCTCTGCTTTTATTTACATTGACTCTCATAGTGAACATTTATACTCAGTTTCTAATATTTTTGATTGTTATGGTTTTTATTGTTTTAATTATTTGCTAACATTTGGCTTCTATAGAGAAAGCGTTAGCTTGTTAATAAATCTTTGTTTTTATTTTGGCTATATGTTATTTTAGTGATTTTCTTTATAAACTGATATTTTATGTATTTGTAAATAAAATGCTAAAATCGTGTGTTCACTCACAGTTCGGCCTAGCCCTACCGCTCCGTTTACCATCACTATAACAAGAATTGCACCGGATTCTAGAAACGGATGCTGTGTTGCATCCTCTCGTATGAACACAAATTTCCTGGTTTAAATACTAGATCGTAATGCAGGACTTCGTACAGTAATGGTGAATGAGCAGTGACAGTTTGCGCCTATTGGATTAAGACTTTAAAGTTCATGTAATAAAACTGGGTATGGTGAGATAAATGTACTAACCGATCTTGTGTCGTATGAAATGAACGGCTTCGGAAAGGAGCAAATCATGTGCGGGTGTCTGGATTCACCTCTCCTGCCCTGTCTCGTCCACCTCAGTCGCTCACTAAACTACACTTAACAATTACTCCATATATTGATGTCAATAAGCGATGGGAGAAGCTCATGAACATTTGGTTGCAGAATTATGCTTTACATTAAATTCGAGACAGTTCCACTGAGGATTCCTACACAATTATTCACCAAGGTCGGAAGGAAATAGGGCACGTTATTTAAGAGGAGTCTTTAACATGTGCTAATCTGGTGCTCCAAGAATAAATAACCAATTCATAAACGTTCACGATAAAGGGAGAAAACTCTTTTCGTAGGGTGATAGAGAACTTCTACCGTTGAAAATGAAAGTCTTTTGTAACCACAAAATGCAGAACACAGGCAAAAACTGAAAATTGCTTTGCTTTTGAAAGATAACAGGACTGATCTTTAGACATAAATGCCTTACAAAGAGAGCAAAATATGTGAATCAGTGTGGTCAGCAATAATCCAACATAAACACGTAAATTGGTTGTTTAATTTAATAGGACATTGTTTGTTGTTGTCTTCAGTCCTGAGAGTGGTTTGATGCAGCTCTCCATGCTACTCTATCCTGTGCAAGCTTCTTCATCTCTCAGTACCTACTGCAGCCTACATCCTTCTGACATTATGAGTTAGGAAATCATGGAATGGATTGCTGGGGCACGGAATCAGCCACTAAAGTCACTTCAAAGCAATTAGAAGTCCAAGATGAGTTGCTGTCAGAAATGTGTGGTATAGGACATCAATTCATTATTAAGAGTTTCCGTATACTCGGTTTCGAAGGAGTTTAACTACTTGTTATAGACTGTTATACGCCAGAGGTATAAGATTTGCTCTGTTCTGCATCTCTCCCAACGTACTATTACGGAATACGCTCTCATTGCTTGATTGTGCTTTACTTTCGGTCACTAGTTAAGTATTAAAAGTCGTTCTGAAATTCCAGGTAGCAACGCATCGCTGAAATTTGGGCGGAACAAGGTAACACTCACACTGGTATTCTGCACCGTCAAGAGTAGCCGCCAATTGACCCCCATCAGAAACGCTGCTTCAGTCACTAATTCGAGACCCAAAATTGCCTAAACCAGCTAATAACTGCTATCCCGTCGCCATTATTGCGGTCTTCTAAAAGGTTCTCTCACAAAAATCCAAAAATTATAGAACACACGAGCGGATTAAATTCACATCGAGTGGAAAGAACGTTTTGTTTTCAGATTCGTAAAAATTGCTTTTGTGAATTTCTTATTAAGTTACAGAACTGTTGGCATACCGCAAAAAATCTTAGGTAGGTTAAGACAGCAGAAATAACCGTGATGCTAGTTAAAACTTTTTAACATATCAATTTCCAGTCTAAAAGCCCAGTAATAGGAAGATAAACGTCTTCTGCCACTACATTTAAGTTGATTTAGGGAAACGTAAACGTGGTAACAAGAAACTTGGACATTGTTTTGAAAAGGACATTTTTATACACAGTTGTCTTCGTCGCATTTGATAGTTTCTTTCAACTAAGCAAATGCGACCAAGGCACTCCAAATAAAAAAAAAAATAGGTGTGACATATTGCCTCATAATAATTCCTCGCTAACCGTAATATATTATTGGGGAAATATACAACTTAGATTTTTGCAAAATGTGACAATAATAACTAATAGGAGAGTTCTAAACGACTTCTCAGTATTCATTAAGGAGGCTGACAGCGAAGGTCTTCATGTCATGTTCATCGTCAGCATACTGGATAAGATATTAGTCGCAGAAGTCATCAGGCTAATAGTATGTTACGCCACCTCTACACTTGGTGATTGTCTCAGTTCTGTAACGGTTTCCATAAACTTCATCAGTTGCTTACAACTGAACCCACTCGTTGATTAGGTATCGTCTAGCTACCAAATTAAAGGTATATTGATGGTTACGTTTCACCTACTGCTCCACATAGTGTTAGACATGTTCTGTGTGATTAAGAACGTATGATTTAGAGTGACCCGTCGCAAGTGCAATAGAGTGAGTCCACGTTCGTTGAATCAGGAACTTATGCGTGCGGTCCTGTGAACTCGGCTGTTGTTGTCATGTAAGAGGGGTGTGGCCACCGCAAACCTGCTACGAAGATGCAAAAGAAAGGGTAACAGTTGATTACGTTTAGTGTTAAATAAACATCCTGGTTCATGCTCACGGTAACCTTAATGACAACGACCAAGTCGTAGTGCGAAAAACCTCAAAACTTCACTGAACCACCTCCGGCCTGAATTACATCCTCCACATACTGCAGGTTAAACGTCTATTTGGCCATCGGCGCGTTCAGCTTCTTGCATCGTGTGAAGAGAGGGGAAAAACGTGACTAGTCGAAACACAGTTCACGCCTCCGTAACGTGTTCTCCAGTTCAGACGTTTAATGGCTCACTTAAGACATGTAGCTGAAAGCAGTGACCTTTGGCGAGTCACCCGCCCCAAATGTCCATTCACAGTGTTAGATGGACGTGCTTTGACTGATAGCAGCAATTTATGTTGGGTTCGAAACCTATTGTCACTGACAAGATGTGTCTCCGATCCATGTCGGTGAGAATCTTTTAGCGACCATTGTTTCTTAACGAACTGGTGTGCGTTTCATAAATCACTTTCATATCGAAAATTATTGCTCCTTTAAATAAATTATCTGTGACATATTTCTTAAAATCACTTTCTGATTGTAATTTATTGTTCCTTTAAGTATTGGAATCTATGTGGCTCATCTCGTTAAGTGAGAGTTTATAATAGTAATTTGCTGCCTTCCTTGAGAAGCAGGCTATCTGTGATATTTTGGTATTGTCTTAAGATGGCCACGTGTTGATTGTATCTTAGCTGTTTTATAAATATCGTCTTTGAATAAATTGTTAATTTATTGATGTGGTAGTTGGTGTGTTTAAGGAGTGGTATTATAGGAGCCTTGACCTTCCATGCTAAGTGTAGCCCCTAATCCCGACTTCCTCAGTCACAAAAACCTTGCAAATGTTGCAAGACTCAAACGAAACAGCGACACTTCTATAAAAAATAGTCTGAAAGTATTTGATATAAATACATTGACGGAAAACTCGCAACACTAAAAAAATAATTGATAAAGAGTAATGAAAATTTTGAATAAATTTTGTTTAGGTAACATACGAGTATGTAAGTGCTTAATATTGCAAGATCACAGGTTAATGTAAGCGCGAGATAAACCATTGTTAATGTCAAATGCTGGTATATTAATAACCTGTGTAACAACCAGAATGTTGAATGCAAGCACGCAAACATCCGTGCTTTGTCTCGTACAGGTTCCTCAAGTCAGTTTGTGGAATGGAATTCCATGCCTGCCTCTCTTGGTCGGTCAATACAAAGACGGGTAATGCTGTTTGTGAATGACGCTCGATTGTCGACCGATTGCCCCATAGCCGCTCGAATGGAGACAGATCCAGTGATCCAGCAGACCAAGGCAACATGTCGACACTCTGTAGAGCTTGTATGTCGGCGACCATTATCCTGTTGGAAAATACCAAAATCACCAGGCTAACGTACAAATTTGCAGTCAGGGTGTGTGAGGTAACCAGGAGAGTGCTCCTGCTGTCACACCCCATACCATAACTGCTGGTGCAGTCAGTCCAGTGTGTCCAGCACACAGGCACGTTGGTTGCAGACCCTCAACTGGCCGCCTCATAACCAACACACTGCCATCTCTGGCACAGAGGCTGAACCACCTTCCATCGAAAAACATAAGACTTCCACCCTGCCCTCCAACAAGCTCTCGCTTGATACCACTCAAGTCGCAAATGGCGGTCAGTGGAATGCGTACAGCAGAGAGTCTGGCTCGGAGTTGTCCTTGAAGTAATCGATTAGTAACAGTTCGTTGTGTCACTGCGGTGCCAACTGCTTCTCAAATTGCTGCTGCAGATGCGGTACGATGCTCCAGAGCCATACACCGGTCCCTCTCGGTAGTGCTACGTTGCCGTCCGGAGTCCGGTGTTCGTGACCACCGCAGCCGGCAATCATGTACTACTTTCCTACCAAGTCTTTCTGCAATGTTGCAAAAGGAAAATCCAGCTTCTTGTAGCCATATTACACGATCACATTCAAATTCAGTGAGGTAGTTATAATGGTGTTTTTGACGCCTTAAAGGCGCTCTTGACTAACATCAACTCACCACGTCCAATCCCAAAGGTAACTAACGCTCACGACTATTTCAGTTTATATTTACAGCAGATCTGACTTGCATTTTCTTACTGGCGCTAATAGCGGCATTCTTAAGCGACTGGCGCAAAAGTTAAATAAACACCATCTTTCGGTTGCGGAAACACGCCTATGGACTTTCGTTTATGTCGCACAATTCCTTCTTGGTGTTGAGATTTTTTCCGTCGGTGTATTAAAAATCTGTGTGGCATCGTGGCCACATTATGTTCAATGAGCGGATATCTTAATCATGAGTTACTGACAGTGTAAGGCGACCAAAAAAAGTTCTACTGCTTGATGACGGTATAAAATAAAAAGTAGGACAACACTCAATGAACGATTTTCAGATGGATACAATATGTTTGAAACAATATATCTCACAGAAATTGGCCAACGGAAATAATTGGAAAATTCAGAATGAAGAAAATAGAACAGAAAAATATTTGGAGGAAATAAAATTTCATCTGTGGTAGATGGTGTAGTAGCTATCAAAGGAAGGGAAGATGTAGAAGATATCGGTGATTCCTAAAATTATTTGCTTATTTCAAGAAGTGAACAGAAACATAGATCAAAGTAAAAACAATCTGAAGGTAATTCCTAACGAAGTCTATAACAATTCATAAAGAAAGAGTCCCGGGGAGTAAAATCTTTTCAGAATAAATGATTAAATTTGAAGGATAGGTAATACAAAACCCACGTGCGAAATTATATCTGTACAAGCAGACAATTCTTCAAATTTTTTACTTCACGAGAAAAAACTCTCTTCCTGAAAGTAGAAGATATCTGCTAAAATTTTCATGTTGCACAAGTAAAGAGTGTTGCACCTTAAAATATTTAAAGAAAGACGCTAGCAACACAAGCGGATTTAATAGAGTGAACCATTCACAAGTTTTAACTCAATTTCATCCTAAGAATCAATGGTACCGTTAACATCATTTAAAGAGGGGAAAGTTCTGAATTGGAAGAGCAGTAACGTAAGGAAATTCCTTGTCCCTAAAGCTGTTCTCCTCCACCCTACTCCAAATTTCCAGACACCTAAATTGGAAAAAAGATCATTATCAGTGGCGACCGAAAACGGTAAGGTGTCACTGTTCTGCTAACGAGTGGAGGAGCCGACAGGGTTTCTGGGCACATTCTTGACCTTGTGGTGGAGTTATGCAGAAAGTAATGTAAACTACTGCATTACAGACACTTAATGTGTATCCACATGACTTGTGGCTTTTAGAAAGAGTGTCGTGATGATCCGTGGATGATGATTTTCCATTGCCAAAAGATTCCGAATTGGTCCCCCAGTCGGACTGCCAAATGATACAAACGCCGACGTCGCGAGCAGAAGATGAAGAGATAGATAAATGTATTAGGCTGCTGAACATGTAGCTCAGTACGCGAAAAGAGACGAAAATCTAATAATTATGGAAGATTGGAACGCTTTATTACGGGAAAGCACAGAAAACTAAGTCAAGGGATAATATGGGCTCGGTGACATTAAGAAAAGAAGCGAAGATTCCTGCGAAAAATGTCAGTGGAAACAGCCAATAGCCTATTCAGAAATCACCAGAGCAAGAGGGTATTGGGATAAAGCATGGAGACACAGGACTACTTCAGCTAGATTACATCGTGAAGAAACAGAAGTTCCGAAATCAGCTATTGTATTTTAAGGCGTACCCCGGAATAGATATACACTTAGATATGGACTCAACAGAGTAATGAAGAGCAGACTGAAGTTGAAGAAAATCGTCAGAAAGAGTCAGTGTGGAAACAATTAGAATTCTGAAGTACTGAAGGAAGATGAAGTGTGTTTGAAATAGTAATAATGCTCAGAATAGGTAGCTGAGTGACGAATTCTAGGGTAAACTGATTGTCGAAAGGAGAAAATACAAAGATGTTCAGGATAAAACTGGAACAGGGCAATGTAAACCACTTATGAACGAACTAAATTGTAAGTTCAGGGATGCTGCGGCGTGAAGACTACAAGAAAAATGCAAAGAAATCGAAAAAAGAAATGATCGCCGGAAGGACAGGTTCAGGGTACATTAGTAGAAAATTCAAAACAATCTTCGGCGAAATTAAGAGCAAAGGTGTAAACACGAAGATTCCAAGATGAATCTCACTGCCGGCCGGGGTGGCCGAGAGGTTCTAGGCGCTCCAGTCTGGAACCGCGTGACCGCTACGGTCGTAGGTTCGAATCCTGCCTCGGGCATGGATGTGTGTGATGTCCTTAGGTTAGTTAGGTTTAAGTAGTTCTAAGTTCTAGGGGCTGATGACCTAAGAAGTTAAGTCCCATAGTGCTCAGAGCCATTTGAACCATTTTTTTGAATCTCACTGTTTACAACATAGCAGAGAGTTCGTAGGTGGAAGAGCACACCGACGACCACTGTGATGGGGAAGAAGTGTCTGATAATGTGAGCGAAGATCTCCTTTCAAATAAAGCGGGAAGTATAACTAACATTCCTTCGAAATTTATATAAATCATTAGGATAAATGGTAACTTAAAGCCGTTCAAGATGGCTTGTGGAATTTATGAGTCTGCAGACATACCATCACGCTTTCGGACTAAAGTCATCCCCAAAATCGTGAAAATAGTAAGGACAGATTAGTGCGAGGATTATTGCACAAATAGTCTGTCAACTCTTGTACCGCGATGGTACAAGAGGCGCGTGGAACTCAAGAACTGAAATGCCATTGTGTTGTGATAGTGGATGCATTTTACGTAACCTTTGGAATCCAGCGGACCTAAATTTGCTTTGCACTATACAAACATGACTGTGACCAAGCTATCCTTTCATCTATTGTATGATGACGCACAACAGATACACGCAACATTCTGCATACAGCATGTGCAGCACATCAGCAGGCACTAATAAAACCCTACAGTCGCCAACCTAAGTACACAAAGTATTTTATTACCACAGTGACGCCTCATTTGAACTTTGCTTTTCTCAAGCACCAATACAATTCTTATGCTATTTATTTACTAAAATGGCTGAGCTCCGTGTGGGGAAAACCAGTCTCAATAGAGAAAGGTAGTTTCAATACAACTCCGCACCAACATCTTGCATCACTACACTAAGAACTTACCGTTAGTGTCGCACCATTATTGCTTTCAGAGGTAGCGAATACCTTGGGGATACTCTTTCGCAAATTTCTGTCCACTGTAAGTTTATTTCCATTATGATGCTTGGATGAATGTTCTCTATAGCTACTGGAGTGAGTGCCTCCACATACATTAACAACACATTCTGCAGCCTTGTGCTGGATATCATCTCATTATCCATTATAACATCTGATACTCACTATTTAATACATTCACACTGATGGAGCACGTACCTTCCTGTATATCTCCATCTACAATAACATTTGAATCAGGCACTGTGTCCACATAATTTATACCTCTTACCACTGGTGAAAGTTCCGTTGCATTCAACACATCGCTATTCCTTCTATCATTCACATACACACTCTCAACACCACAGCACAAATTTTTTCCCACAGGTTGCACAGCATGCTCATTACTGAACATTATTGACAAGTCAGTACTATTTGCATCATTATCCCCCACATTTTGATCCCTATTATTTAACAAAGGCCCAACATTAGTTTCTGCCTCTTGATTCCTACGTTTCCTATTATTTTTATTTCTAAGGTCCCTCCTTTTATGCCGATTAAACCAAACATCTCACCATTACGCATAATTGCCCGCATCTCGTGGTCGTGCGGTAGCGTTCTCGCTTCCCACGCCCGGGTTCCCGGGTTCGATTCCCGGTGGGGTCAGGGATTTTCTCTGCCTCGTGATGGCTGGGTGTTGTGTGATGTCCTTAGGTTAGTTAGGTTTAAGTAGTTCTAAGTTCTAGGGGACTGATGACCATAGATGTTAAGTCCCATAGTGCTCAGAGCCATTTGAGCCATTACCCATAATTGCCTCCATTCCACAAATCCTTTCTTCCCTCACTTGTTTATTTTTATCATGATCAATAAACCCTCTGTTAGTTTGCCTATAATTCTTATTCCATACTTTCTCTTCCCTTGTTCCACTGCTTTTGCTTTCATTAAAATACCTCCCATTATTTTGCCTAAAACTATTAAGGGATCCACCGTTATTTCTCCCACAATTATTTTCCCGTCTCTCTCTCTCTCTTCTCAGCGGTCACAGGCCCCGTCTCATGGTCCTATTTCCTGCATGGTTTATTGTCCCAAATCGGACCCTATTTGGAACAAATATCAGTTTACAAAATTTTGTCCCTGTGGTCTCCTTGCGTTAATTTCTCCTTTCCCATCTCTCTGTTCCTGCATTGGTCTTTGAACACTCCTATTTATATTTCCCCATGCACCTCTCTGGTACCTGACATCACCACTAAATCTTTCTCTGTCATCACCCAAGTTTCATTTTGAATCCTATCTCTGTTTTCTCTCCAGTTACCGTTCTGATTTCCTTCCCTGGTTGAATTAAGGTGGTTACTACCACAATTCACATTATTTTTTCTCTCTCCATTATTTCTCTGATTATTCCCTGAATTATTACCGCTGAGTTTGGCTTATAGCGCATTGCCCGGTCCATCCTCTCAACAAAATCCAAGAAATTTTCTATAGAAAATGTTGGACAATGTATCAGCTCCCACTATACATTTTCGGGTAACGTTCTCTTTAGAGTAGAAATCTCCGTCAAAATTCCCAATGGCCTATCCAAATATACCAACTTCCTTAATTCCTACCTTCTTTGTAAACTAGCCCATTCAAAAAATCATTCTGTAATTTGCATTGTTTTGCTTGGCTCCGCTACCTATTTAGAAACATCCGTTCCGATATACAGTATGATTTAAATTGTTCACTATATTGATTTGCCCATATCTGAGCAGAACCCTCCAACAATCCTTTTACCAGTTTAATTTTGCTGTTGTCGCTCATACCATCAATAAAACAGTCATTGCGCGCTGCCAGGAAATCTACAGCATGGTACTTGCTTTCCCCTGAAAAAGTCTTACCACTGGGTACTTGTACCATAGGCCACCCCATGCTTCCATCAGCCCCACATAAGTCTACATTACTTAATCTGCTGTTAACTTTCTCAATTTCTACATTACTCTTTACAGTAACAGGAGCCACATTTTCAATTTCCTTTCTTAGGTCGCTAGCTGTCCCTGCCAGTTGACCCAATAATAAAGTTCTGGTTTTATCACAACTAGCCACAATCTTACGATCCACATCAATCAGAGCTTTCCTTGTCTCATTATTCCTTGTCACACAATTGCTTGCCTGAATCAGTTCTACTCCTTAATTCAACAGCATCAATCTTATCATTCAAATTTCCTTCTACTTCCTAAAATTTTTCTGATAAATCCCCCAATTCATCATTTAATTCTCCTATCCCCATATTAGTTTTTAAATCAGTTCTGAATTCTCGCATTGATGATCCAAGCATAGTCCCTACATTAGCTTCTGCTTCTTCTCCCTGTCTGTTAGGGCTCAGAGGCTCACTCCCACTCCCTATAGACTCAACATCATTAGCTGACTTGTTTATCACCATATCGCTAAATTCCGACTCCATAGCTAAACTGGCTGTGAGACAGAAACCCTGGAAACTAATGCGCTTGCTGCCAACACATAGCTTTGTTGAGACTGCTGCTGCACCACGACTGCTGCCTGATGCTGCCGGCTGCCGTACGCTGAGGTGTGGCGTGGAACGGCTTGCTCCGGAGTGCGGCGACGAAGTCAGAGGGTCGATGTTTGGTGGCCAATGGCGCTTCAACACTCGCTTTGGTGCTCGTCGTCGGATTGAGCGTACTGCTCGGCGATCGGCAACGCGTTTCTCCCAGTCTTCATTTTCAAAAGCAATCCTGCACTGCCTACCGAGCCCGTTCAGTTGAGACAATCGCGGACGATAAACCCCATATTACGACAGTACTGGGCACAACACATTGAAGGTTGAGTAGTTTGGCTCGAGCCCCCACATGCTATGGCATGAAAATGTATATATTTGTACAACCAGCTTAATTGACTGACCCAGAGATGTGGCTGGTCTCAATGTTTGGCTACCTAAACTCAGTTTTCAAGATCAAATATAAAAAAACTATGCAGTCAGGTATTGCGGTGAAATTTAAAAATATTGAGACACTCATGTTGATTTATAATTTGAACAAGTAGTTTAGTATTTCGTCGGTATATTCACTAAACACTTAAAATACTGTCTGAGGGGCTGTTACGTAATGGCGGCCGTTAATAACTGACGCGACAACATTTCACTATAAAATTCACAGGTCCCGATCACAGCACTTCTGTTCACAGTTCACAAAATACACTCTTGTCTGCTGTCCTAAACCACTATAATGCGCTCCATTTGATCGCTCTCTAACGTCGCTACATACATGCTTGTCCACAGACACGGCTACTAACCCACTACTACCTGCAGATGCGCAGCACGTCCAGCTCTTAGCGTCGCTCAAAACCAACTGCCCTCAAAGATGGCCGCCGTATCCACCCTTGAAACGATTGCCTAACTCAAAACAATGTTTCACAAAAATTAAGAATTTTATAAAACTAAACCCAAAAACATATGTTATACAGGGTGTTACAAAAAGGTACGGCCAAACTTTCGGGAAACATTCCTCACACACAAATAAAGAAAAGATGTTATGTGGACATGTGTCCGGAAACGCTTAATTTCCATGTTAGAGCTCATTTTAGTTTCGTCCACCTACGCTCAATGGAGCACGTTATCATAATTTCATATGGAATACTGTACCTGTGCTGCTAGAACATGTGCCTTTACAAGTACGACACAACATGTAGTTCACGCACGATGGAGCTCCTGCACATTTCAGTCGAAGTGTTCGTACGCTTCTCAACAACAGATTCGGTGTCCGATGGATTGGTAGAGGCGGACCAATTCCATGGTCTCCACGCTCTCCTGACCTCAACCCTCTTGACTTTCATTTATGGGGGCATTTGAAAGCTCTTGTCTACACAACCCCGGTACCAAATGTAGAGACTCTTCCTGCTCGTATTGTGGACGGCTGTGACACAATACGCCATTCTCCAGGGATGCATCAGCGCATCAGGGATTCCATGCGACGGAGGGTGTATGTATGTATCCTTGCTAACGGAGGACATTTTGAACATTTCCTGTAACAAAGTGTTTGAAGTCACGCTGGTACGTTCTGTTGCTGTGTGTTTCCATTCCATGGTTAATGTGATTTGAAGAGAAGTAATAAAATGAGCTCTAACATGGAAAGTAAGCGTTTCCGGACACATGCCCACATAACATATTTTCTTTCTTTGTGTGTGAGGAATGTTTCCTGAAAGTTTGGGCGTTCCTTTTCGTAACACCCTGTATACAGTATTGAAAAATATGGAAATTTTCCGGGCAATAACAATCTAGAGTTCAATTTTTTGTATTTGCCCCGTTTTTTCACAAATAATGTTCTTGTGGCACTTCGCTTTTTCCCGGATTTTTTATATTAAACATAAATAAAAATACATACTTAATTACTCATCTACCTCTTTAAACTTTAAAATGCTGCCACTAGTTTCGGCGCTTTAAATTTATTTATTAGCAGAAACAAAGTTTCTCTCAGTCGAATCCCATATTCCGACCTCTCATTCAAAAATAGTACATAGTATGCTAAATCGGCTATGATTGCGTGATGCAGCTCTACTAGCTGCATCCGTAGACACTTTGTTCATATTAATCGGCCAAAGCATTACTGAGATATTATCTTTTGAACTTTCATAAATTTAAAATCTTTAAGAGAACAATAACTTTTAAACTATTATATATTTTTGTGGCGCGTCTAGATAATTTAGCTTCAGATATTTTTCTGTCGATGAATGCCAACTCACACCTCCGTGTCACTGTTACTTTTGTTTTTATCAATTTTTCTCTGGAATATAAGTTCCTCCCAGCGCGGAAACACAGCCATATGCGTCCCTGCCAAGCGCTCTGGTTTTAATTACTTAAATGAGGGATCTGATTGAGATTAGGTGTGGTGCTACTATAGTGTGTCGAGATAATCATTGCAAGCTGTCTTCGCCTGTTCTACATTACATATGAAGGAAAAGGGCGACGTGGTTGAGGTCTCCTCGAGAGAGCTATCGAGCCACAAGCGCTTGCTCCTCTGAGGCGCTGAACCAGTGGCTGCCAAACGGCTGTGGGGACTGGCGCAGCTGCGGCCATCGCCACGTCAGCCGCTGTGCGCCGCGTGCAGCCACAGGGCTCGATTGATGGCTGTGGACAGGGGCCACAGCCTACACTGCTGTCATTGTGATGGAGATAGATGCGCCCACTAGCACATCCAGTTTCCAATATTCGTGACCACAAATCCCTAAACGCCATATTATAATTATGCAACACTGCACCTGTCCCAGTTACATTCAAGTAGCTTCAATAAATCTCTTTTAACAATGTGACCTATAAAGAGATAAGAAAAACTGAAAACTAATTTAGATTACAACTGTGTACAGGACATGGCAGCGAAGCGTTTCCTTGCTTCCCACGTGTAATATTCTTACCTATTACGCTATGAGGTCAACACTCACGACCCACACCTATAGACTCTCCGCTGCTTTACAAACCTCACAAAAGCTCCCCTGGATACCTTACTGGACCAGCAATACTACAAGAAAAATAATTCGGGTACCAAAAAAAAAAAATGGTTCAAATGGCTCTGAGCACTATGGGACTTAACATCTGAGGTCATCAGTCTCCTAGAACTTAGAACTACTTAAACCTAACTAACCTAACGACATCACACACATCCATGCCCGAGGCAGGATTCGAACCTGCGACCGTAGCGGTCGCGCGGTTCCAGACTGAAGCGTCTAGAACAGCTCGGCCACATCGGCCGGCAATACGGTTACCATGAAGTTTAAAAATAGTGCACACTTCCAAAGAGAGTGATACCTTTGTTCGACAAGTAATAGAAATTTCTTGATGCAATAATTTACCAACAGCCGTATGTATTGTAGAAATTTATTTTATGAACTTCTTATGTGCTACCAGTTTCGGTATTACATTGATGCCATCATAATGAATCAACGAAGAAGTAATAGAAATGGTTCGTGTTTACGTTACACATGATATCTCAAGTAAGATATTGTCTGTGTCGAATCAAACACTTGACTCTGTAAATTTAGTAAGTGACTGAAAATCCAAACTATGAAGTCAATAGAAGTGACGGACAAGGAGTTAGGCGTTTCGAAGGCCCGACTTCCATTTTTGTTGTGCACTGTGTTCACAAAAACTTTCAAGATCATTTCCGCAAAGCGTTTCTTTTTTTAAATTTACTTAATATATTCTCTGATATACAGTGAATTCATGTGGACCACAACGCTCTTGAATAACGCGTTTTTTCGAAATACATATCGTAAAGTTGAAAAATAACAAAACACAATAATATCAACAAATGTGTAGAGCATTTTAGGATGAATTCCATCCTAAAATTTCCAAACATGGGATTAAAGTCGTATATTACGCATCACAATGAGTCAATGTTTCTCGTTTCTTAGATATTCTCTAACAAGAAGCATGGAACTTCATTTCAGGTATTCTCATGGATAATGACAATCGATGTCATTCTAATAACATTTACGTTGCAGCAGCTACAACCGAATTATTGTACAAAGTCGTCAATTCGAATAACAGTTATGTCAGTATTGCATCTGAACTTTCACGTGTCAGATTGAAATCAGCCGGCGCTGAGTGGCCGCGCGGTCAGAGGCGCCTTGTCACGGTCTGCGCGGCCCCTCCCGCCGGAGGTTCGAGTCCTCTCTCGGGCATAGGTGTGTGTGTCGTTCTTAGCGTAAGTTAACTTAGTTTAAGTAGTGTGTAAGTCTAGGGACCGATGATCACAGCAGTTTGGTCCCTTAGGAATTCACACACATTCTAACATAAAAATCTGCTTTATAATCAGGATTCTACACTGATATCGAATTGAAGAATAAAAGAAAAGGTGGGAAGTAATTGTGAATTAATGACAACATTTCACTTGAAAATAGAACGGTGTGCTGTGTGTACGAAAGGGACACCCGCTATTTCGGAAGTGCAGGTGACTCATATACCAAAAATAGTTGCTACTATTTCACTAGGACTGAATATAGTCTGGTGCTAAAGTTTACAGCGTAGTTCTACTAGCACTACGATACTGTTTTACAGTTTGGAACCTTCGGACCTTGAATTATGAGACAGACAGAACGTACGTAGTGTAGGTGACTTTGAAGTTACCACACTGTCTCCCCTAAGCTTTGTTGGCAGCGTCAAAACGTAGTACACTTCCGCGGTAGCATCAGATTGAGCACATCAGGACCAATGTGTAGCCTCAACCGCACGACGAAATACGAGTTGCCTGAAACGTATTTACAAAGCGTACAGAGTCGTCAGTAGCTCCAGTTTCCCGACAGACTGTGTACCGTGCTCAGAGCAGCTGTTACACGAGTGCCAGGCAGACTTCAACTTTGCCATGACACAGCAGAGATGACCACGGACCTGTACATTCAACACCAATTACATCCTAAAACATGACACAATGGGAAGTACTGTCTTCCGTGCACTTCCCAGTACGTTGGAGAATAAGGATGGAGATGTACAATGGAAAAATATCATACTCCTCGTTCTTCATCATACACATTTTCGCAGTAGATTGGTAATCAGCACAGCGACAGGAACATAATAAAAGGTATCAGTTTTGGTTGTAATGGGAGCAAACTCCATTCATTGGATGAGGTTATAGTACACATTTTCGTTGACGGTCGAAAGGTATACAGGTTATCCATCCAAACGATGCAGTTTACAGAAATGCAGGTGGTGCAGAAGGGTGCATCGACCGGTTGGATTAATTACTCCCAAGGGAACGTGCCGACCTCACCCAGTGCCCAATGAGGTCTTAGTGTCTGAATCGAGTATCGTAAGTCGACGAAGCATTTCGCATGCGAATTGTAGACCGCGAGTTCCAATGAAAACCTCTTCTACCCAATTGAATTTCTCTCTTGGAAGCAAGAATGACAGCTAATAGTGTGGTGTCACCGCCAGACACCACACTTGCTAGGTGGTAACCTTTAAATCGGCCGCGGTCCATTAGTATACACCGGACCCGCGTGTCGCCACTGTCAGTAATTGCAGACCGAGCGCCACCACACGGCAGGTCTAGAGAGACGTACTGGCATTCGCCCCAGTTGTACAGCCGACTTTGCAAGGAACGGTTCACTGACAACTACGCTCTCATTTGCCGAGACAATAGCATAGCCTTCAGCTACATTTGCTACGACCTAGCAAGGCGCCGTATTCAATTGATATTGAGATCTATTAATGTATCATCAAGAGCGATGTTCTACAAATGTGGATTAAAGTTAAGTATTCCAGAAGCTACGTACTTTTCTTTATAGCATTCATTACGTATCCTGTTTCAGACCTCACGCCAGCCTGCGTGAGTTTAAGCGCGTGCCTTTCGGCTTCCTCTCATTGTGTCTAGGCTGTCTTGCCTAGACACAACAAATAGCTCTCTTCAACCATCTGCAGAGTCTACGTCGAAGGTGTGTGACAGCTAACAGTTCCCAAGACATCCACAACAATACTGTTATTTTAACCCCACAACAATACTGTCATTTTAGAACAGATCTTCTGTATATTTTATTTTTTTTAACTTGAATCTCTTGAGTCAAACATTTTTGACGTAAGGGACCCCCCGGCCTGGAATCTACCGAGTCGAGAGTTACAAAGGAAAAATCTTTCTCGTGCCTCTGACAGTGTAATACTCGTACATGTATTGGTACTGTTATTGGTAAGATCGTGGGGCAGACAACTTTCAGAGGTGGTGTTATGGTCCACAACAAGGAAAAAAGTACAGTAAAAATTAGTTCTGAAATGAATTCCTGAAGTGCTATGAGCACGTCTTCACCTTCGGTTCTGTGAAACGAGTATCTTTTGTTCTGCAAGCTTTTTAGTTTCCATATTTTTAGAAAAGGGAGTATGAACCGAAATGAGGAGAAAATGTCCCGTACTGTCATCATCATCATTTATTGCAAATCAACAAGCCATCTAAGAGCGTGACAGAAGAAAAAAAATACAAATACATGAACATAATACATGACTATATAGAATCGCAACATCAAAAAAGCTCATTACGTATATTTCCCAGTGCTCTCTAAAACGCGTACTTCAAATAGCCTAGGGCAGTTGTTCACTACACGAGATGTTTCACAGTAGCGAAAATTCCGGTGACGAGCTCTGCATCTCAGAGTAGCATTTCAAGAGGAACTTTTTTTTTTTTTTCATCGGTCTTCTGACTGCTTTGATGCGGCCAGCCACGAATTCCTCTCCTGTACCAACCTCTTCATCTCAGAGCAGCACTTGCAACCTATGCCCTCAATTACTTGCTGGATGTATTCCAATCTCTGTCTTCCCCTACAGTTTTTGCCCTCTACAGCTCTCTCTAGTACCATGAAAGTCATTCTCTGATGTCTTAACAGATGTCCTGTCATCCTGTCCCTTCTCCTTGTCAGTGTTTTCCACATACTCCTTTCCTCTCCGATTCTGCGCAGAACCTCCTTATTTCTTACCTTGTCAGTCTACGTAATTTTCGACATTTGTCTGTAGCACATGTCAAATGTTTCGATGCTCTTCTTTTCCGGTTTTCCCACAGTCAATGTTTCGTTAATAGACAATGTTGTCCTCCAAAACCACATTCTCAGAAATTTCTTCCTCAAAATAAGGCCCATGTTTGATACTACTGCCGCGCGGGATTAGCCGAGCGGTCTAAGGCGATGCATTCATGGACTGTGAGGCTGGTCCCGGCGGAGGTTCGAGTCCTCCCTCGGGCATGGGTGTGTGTGTTTGTCCTTAGGATAATTGAGGTTAAGTAGTGTGTAAGCTTAGGGACTGATGACCTTAGCAGTTAAGTCCCATAAGATTTCACACACATTTGAACATTCTTTTTTTATGCTAGTAGACTTCTTTTCGCCAGGAATGCCCATTTCGCCAATGCTAGTCTGCTTTTGACGTCCTTGCTCCGTCCGCCTTCGGTTATTTTGCTGCCCAGGTAGTAGAATTCCTTACCTTCATCTATTTCGTGACCATCAATCCTGATGTTAAGTTTTTCTCTGTTCTCATTTCTGCTACTTCTCATTACTTTCGCCTTTTTTTCGGTTTACTCCATATTCTGCACTCATTCGACTGGTTGTTCCATTCAGCAGATCATGTAATTCTTCTTCACTTTCACTCACGATAGTGATGTCATCAGCAAACTGTATCATTGATATTCATTCAAAAATGGCTCTGAGCACTATGGGACTTAACTTCTGAGGTCATCAGTCCCCTAGAACTTAGAACTACTTAAACCTAACTAACCTAAGGACAGCACAGACATCCATCCCCGAGGCAGGGTTCGGACCTGCGACCGTAGCGGTCGCGCGGTTCCAGACTGTAGCGCCTAGAACCGCTCGGCCACCCCGGCCGGCGATATTCTTTCACCTTGAATTTTAATCCCACTCTTGAACCTTACTGTCGTCTCCATCATGGCTTCTTCGACGTACAGATTGAACAGCAGGGACGAAAGACTTTATTCCTGTCTGACACCATTTTTAATCGGAGCACTCCTTGGTCGTCCTCTCTTATTATTCTCTCTTGGCTCTTGTACGTATTGTATATTACACGCCTCTCCCTGTAGCATACCCCTAATTTTCTCAGAATTTCGAACATGTTACACCATTTTACATTGTCTAACGCTTTCTCCGGGCCGACAAATCATATGGACGACCTTAATTTTAGTCTTGCTTCCACTGTCACTCGCAACATCAGAATTGCCTCTCTCGTACCTTTAACTTTCCTGAAAACCAAACTGATCGTCGTCTAATACATCCACTATTTTCTTTTCCATTCATCCGTATATTATTCTTGTAAGCAACTTGGATGCACGAGCTATTAAGCTGATTGTGCGACAATTCTCGCACTTGTCAGCTCTTGAAGTCTTCAGAATTGTGTGGAGACATATTTCCGAAAGTTAGGTGGTGTGTCGCCAGACTCATACATTCTACGCACCAACGTGAGTAGTCGTTTTCTTGCCACTTCCCCCAAAGATTTTAGAAATCCTGATGTAATTTCTTCCACTCCTTCTGCCTTAATTGATCTTAAGTCCTCCAGAGCTCTGTTAAATTCTTATTCTAGTACTGGATCCCCTACATCCAAATCGACTCAGTTTCTTCTTCGCTCACATCAGACAAACCTTCCAGCTTACAGAGGCTTTCAGAGTACTCTTTACGCTTATCCACTCTCCACTCTGTTTTAACAGTGGAATTCCTGTTGCACCCTTAATGTTACCACCCTTGCTTTTAATTCACCTAATGTTTCTTTTTTTTTTTGGGGGGGGGGGGGTTTCCTATTGCGAGGTGCCGGGGCTAGCAGTGTTTTTAACACTAAATTCTTCTAGAATCTACATATGTAAATGATGCTCTAAGCCCCCCTATTCGAACTCCGACTTTTGCTGCTGCACATGGATTAAAAAGATACGCGAACTGACTGTAATCAACTCTGCAAGTGGAGTAGAAAAGAGTTTGGCACTTGCAATAATTTAATTTGATAAATAAGTTAAATAAAGGAAGGTTTCACTAACATAGTGAGAAATGATAGGGTTGCTCTACCGATTAACAGAATGAAATTTCTGTCCAAAATAACAATATGATTTATTAATACTAAACACAAAATAATAAACAAAAACACATGAAACATTTACAATACATCAAATTGGCTCAAATTCGATACTCATACAAACGCTGTGAAGGTGAAGTTGTCCCTAAACTAGATTGTGACGTTTGTGACGAAGTAGTATGTGGAGCCAATTCCTTGCCACTCAAATCTTAAGAGAGACACACCGCTAACCCAACATTAATTGCTGCTACATTAGTGAGAACTCAGACAATGAACACCCAAGATAGAACAAAGTTAGAAAAGACGAACAGGCGCGCTCTGCTGAGCTCTGATTATCGCCTAGCAAAAATGCTTGCTTTGCCGGTGTTGCGGACGTACATTACCAAGCTGTCTTCTTAGCTGCAAGGACACGATCTGGCGTACTGGAAGCGATGGCTGGTTGCTTCGACGTACCGTCGTGGTGATGATAATGTCGCGAGTATAGCCCGAAACAAATTATCCTGGCCTGGTTGTTCCAGACTAAATACTTCCTAGCAATACAAATGCGCCTCTGAGGGAGACGAAGAAGGCTCGCCACACATTCACTGACGGTACAGTGACTGATTTTAACAAGCAAAGTCACCCAGTAACTCCGATACAGTCAACATTAGCCAAAACTGCCCAAGACAGACAACATAGGCCTCTTGTACACAGAACGCTCAATTGCAAACTGTACTCAGAAAGTTACGTTGAAGTCGAAACTTCAGCAACTTCGTCAAACAGTTACAATTAAATAAAAGTATATTAGACAGCCAACGGAAGGCAGGCTGACCCGCGCAGCGGAGCTCAGTCTTGTAACCTACTTCGATCGAAAAGGCGAGAGCCAACTCCTTCACAAGAGCACCCGTACAAACCGAACACAGAACATTCCCGCCCCCACGACAGTGGCCGTGGTTAAACGTTCCAATCAGCAACTCGAAAACCGGCGGAAAATTCCACTCTATTGCCGAAGCACTACCATTCCACCAGTGGAGATTCTTCGCGCCAATTTCTGCGCCGATTTTGCTACGTCACGGAGTTATGCCCTGAGCAAGCCAATCACAGTGACTATACGGCAGAAAACGCGGGAATTTGCGCGCCAAGGCTGCTTGGGAACACAAGTCATTCCCACGCCTCGCTGGTAGCCCGCCAGAAAATGTTTTCGCTAAGTTTCTGCGAAGTAACGGAACCTCTAGCCCAGCCGCTACTTCAGGCCCCTCTGGACGTGTCTTTTGACAATGTCGCCGTCATTCGACTCCCTCACACCTGTCGGCTTACCCTTTCAAGATCAGAAGAGCCCGCCTGTCAAAGTCCGCCCCGGTAGCTGAGTGGTCAGCGTGACAGACTGTTAATCCTAAGGGCCCGGGTTCGATTCCCGGCTGGGTCGGAAATTTTCTCCGCTCAGGGACTGGGTGTTGTGTTGTCCTAATCATCATCATTTCATCACCATCGACACGCAGGTCGCCGAAGTGGCGTCAAATCGAAAGACCTGCACCAGGCGAACGGTCTACCTGATGGGAGGCCCTAGCCACACGACATTTCCATTTTTTACCGGACCACCTGGGTGACGAGAGACGTTACGTGGGAAGTCCGCGTGTGAAGGAATAGCAACTTATCACTGCATGCAATTAGAGAGGAAAATCGTAAGATAGAAATATGAGAGGGGGCTCATGCCACCTCTCATAGCCCCTACGCCATTTTAGATTGTAATTGGTGAGCGGTTGGCTCACTTAGGAGCAAGGTAGTGAGTCAATCGCCCAAGAACAATCTTACAAACTGACTCCACATGCCGCACTCTATAAAAAAAAATCACTGCAACTGAAAAATGCAGCTCATAGAGGGAGGATTATTTATGATGTAGCGAACTTCACCTCCTTAATATGGAACTCTAACACTCACATCACACATCCATACCCAGGGAGCCCCTTCCAAACACAGATTCACACAGACATTCACTCTCTAAACATGGCCCTGGCATGTGAGCCAAATATGGAGCAATTTATTCTTTACAATCAGAGTTGGAGTGCTCTGCAATTAAATGCCCAAGATGTTACAACAGTTTGAATCATTATACTAACCTGAACTCACTCACACATGATACTATTTACGTTAACAATCTCTTTGTGAGCTTTCAGAATCTGATTACAACCTCCGATTCATTCTGTCTCCCTGAAGCAAGAATAACCTTTACAAAATGTTCCCTGAACTGATGGTCCATTCACAATGACAGTGGTGGTATCTGCTTCAGTTTATGGGGACTTCAGGCACACTGTTTGCATACACACAACAATAAATACAAAATACAAACAAAAACCATGGTATGGAGAACAATACAGTAATTTGTAATTTGTGCGCCCTACTCTATCACTTACATAAGAATTACAGTGTAAAACACAATCACATACAAGGTATAACATACATTACAAAAACAACACTAGAGAAAGAAATTTAAGAAAAAAAAAAAAACAATGTTCATGGGGTGTCAAGTTGTGCTTCCACCTTGCACAATGTTCACAACTGTGCTGAGAATGAGGCACTAAATCACATTGCTGGAAATATTCGAAGCACTTCACAAATTCGTTAGTTTCTGTGAGGGGGTTGGTATGTTGAGTCATATGCATTGATGCACGTGGTTCCATGTCTTGAGCATCGGATGGGGTTTTTGGGATGGGGCCACAGTACTGACATCACATAGGGCTAAACGTCGGGTGTTGTTGCTACGTTGTTGCAACAGCAATAGGGTGTGCTGGAGCATCTGCAGTACGCTGTTGAGATTGCAGCAAGACCCACGCATATGATCACGGCAGTACGGTAGGAAGACATAGGCTCTCCTCATGTCGATTAAATGTCTCTGAGGACTACTAGTTGGGATGCATCACCAGTCCAGGTCTTTTCTCTCCCTGGACAGTACTTTAAGTTTCCCAATATTGCAGTTCGACGAGTGATGATGCCATGTGGAGTGACTCCACAAGTGTGTGAGGTGATCCAGACAGGATCGAACTAGGAGCGACGATTGCTACAACTGCTCTCTAAGTGAGAGGGGAATTTAAAAATGAGACACTTCATTTGTTAGAGTGTGTGGCACAATACTGATTTGTGTATGCGGATCGGCCAATGCTAGTGATTTGTAAACACTCAAATAGGTGATTATATAGCGTCCCTTTCTGTCCTGAGGCTCATGAGGCGCAGGTTCTGACGCCTTACGTGATCTTCGTGTACTCACGACAATGTGGTCTGCCGCAGGGAATCCCTCCAAACGCCTGCCGCGTCCAGAGAGCTAGCTGGCTGTGGAGTGCTGGTCGCGTGTCAGTGTCAACGGCCAGCCACACTTTCGCTTGTGGCCCGGCGAAGGGCTGTTCTGCCGCCTAATCCCTCAGGTATACGGCCCGGTGACTGATAGCTTGTAGGACCAGATGCTCTCGCGCCCTTCACGTCAGGTGGCGCGCTGACGCTCCCCTTCATGCAGGTAGCCGATGGCCTCTTGTGTTTGCTCCGCCAGGCCTCTGCATTGCCACGATTCCCGTCATCTGCACAGTTCTGACAAAAATCTTATGCCTAACTTTTTCCCATGACCTTCTATGTTATAATAAATTTACATAACGACACATTGATGGTCTGTCATTTCAGACACTCTTATTTTAATTTTATAGTTATCAATCTACGGCTATCATTATAACCAAATCTTGGTGTATCTAATCTAGACACGGAAATAATTTATCTATATATTTGTGTAAAGCACATGTATTGGATGAACAACAAAATTTGCGGGCCCGCGCTAATATTACTATTAATTATATAGATCGACAGTAGATATGCTCAAGAATTAACTACCATTTGCCAACGACCTACATTCTATGTCTTTTCATTAAATTATGTTGTTATGCAGGTCGAAGTTTTACTGTGCTATAACGAACATGCAACTATTCTACTTTCGCTCGCCTGTCGTCCCTCCATCTCGGGTCTGTGATTTGATGACCTGAAAAATAACATCCCTACAGGCGCGCGCCAAACGTTCCTACTTGTGGTAGAAAACCCCAATAATATTAATCTAGTTATTGTTAAATCCTACGGTTTAACTTATCCTAGTATATCGCACCTTTTTTTTTTTTTTTTTTTTTTTTTTTGTACAATACTCTTACATAATTCCTGTTACGCTGAGATGTCTCGCTGCTCGCCGCTATTGACGACGACAGTGATGTGCGCGCCGTACGACACGGCCTCCGAGTTCTCACTATGCCTCACTGAAACTCCAGAGATTGGGTTAGCCATAGCTATACAAGACAATAAATTTATAGTTGAACTTAATTTTGTATGTGATGCAGTTTTAGCAATGAAAGCGCACCTTTCCAGAGGCAATGTAATATGACCAAGCCAAAACTGGTTCCTGTTGAGGATTCAGTCGCCCACCACACGCCAGCTACGCAGTATGTCACGAATATCCAAGTATAAGTCCCTGGTTATTCATCTGTGACAGTCGCAAGCAGCATGCTAAATCCCCAACCAGCACATTGGCATGGTAGGCTTTATGCCCGCATTTCTGTCTAGGGCACCATTGGAGTCAAACGCTCACTGGTTCACCCCGACTTGCAAGACAACGATGCTGGCGCATCACTGTAAAAACTATACTGCTCATATTCATCCTCGAAATCACGCAATATATCATAATCTTACAGTCCACTGACGCGTGCCTGCAAGCATTGGTATGAACGTCTCACGAACTGGTTGTGGCCGCTATGGAGCGTATCACGACTTCTCAGAACGCTTCTAAGAGCACGTTCTTGTATGCGCCCGTTTGTGCGACATCTCGTCACTCATCACTATCCCTTAACATGGACACTAGATAGGAAAGGACAAAAACATTGCTCATGGAAAGGTAGTGCCTCTTATCGCATCGACAGTGGAGATCGCGAACATAAACAAAAAAAAGTTAGCAGCAGTAAATTATTATGCGAGGAAACGCAGCGTGTTAATACTTTAACAATCTTAATCTATTAATGCAACGATTATTGTTCCCCGAAGAAAGGTTCGTATATTTGCCTATTCTACTATGTACACTACTTAAACTACTATTATTCCACGAACTTCTTTGTGTGAGAGATGTGGTGGAGTCCTATGGACTAGCGCCAATCCCTTGTCAGACTCCCCTTCCTCTGACGTGCATTAGGATTTGCAGGTCTAATTTGAATCTCCTGGTTCTCCTGTTGTCCTTGGTTTCGCTCTCTCCAGTTACGGTCGCTTTGCCGTTCGTTATTCCTCCTGTCCCAGATTCCTTGTCTGGATTGACCCTGTTCCCTGAAGTTCTGGTTTCCGTGTCTCTGGTTTCCATAACCTTGAATAGCGTAACCTTGATTTCCGTAACCCTGGTTTCCTAACTGACCAGTGCGATTATGCGATCTGTTGTCGTCTTCCCTTCCTGGCCCGTGGTATTTGTTAGTTTGCCCCTTCTTCCTGTCCTTTGCGTCTTGTTTATCAAAGACAACTTCGAGTTCGCGCAATAGACTCTTGAATGCTTCTATGTCAGATCCACACTTCCCGACAAGTGTCTGTTGGTACCTAACTGGCAATTTGGAAAAGCAAAATTTAATGATTTCTCCGTTGCTATATGGACTATCTAAAAATTGATTCTTCTTCAGTAAATCATCAAGAAATTTGGTTGCGCTCCTATGCCCGGACACTTCCAGTTCACGACAAAATATTATTTCCTCTTTAATCCTGTCTTGCGTTTCCTTTGACCAGTAGGTCCGCAGGAATGCACCAACAAATTCCTGATAAGTCCGACACGTCGCTGCCACACCTCGCATCTTTTCAGCGGCTTGGCCTTCGATGTGTCCACACATGAATTCTAATTTTGCCTGGGTTGGCCATGACGACGGTAATGAATTTGTAAACTGCATCACCCAGCTCTTCGGATGCATCGACCCTCCATTATCTTTGAACTTCTGGAATTTTAGTATCGACAGGAAGTGATTCTGATCAAAATCCTGTCCGATCCTCGCACTGGTGTTGTCACTCGTTTCCGATACTTGCACGTCTGCTGAGTGTCCTGATCTATCTTGCTGATAACTGTGATGTGCTACCTCTGTATCACAGTGGAAGTGACACTCCGAATTCACTCTCTTAAGTGGGCTACAATTATTGGAGCTACTACTAGGTGTTTCTGCGTGTGCCTTGTTAGTTCCGCACTCTGTCACTGGGCTAGAGCACGGCGGGCTTTTCCTCGGAGACAAAATTCTGTGTACTCCATCATTGGTATCCGAACGCGCAGTGCTCGTGTGCCAGTTTCGCTCTAGTTTTGCTATCCGACTCTCTACTTCTTTCATTCGTTTCGTGATGTTCGTAACCGCAATATTACCTTGAGTTTTTAAGAACGCTAGGGATTTTGAGCGGGCTTGTGTCGCACGTCGCAAGCGACCTGCCAGTTGAGAAGTTACTTTTGCGATTTTCATTGCCCCTGTTGCTGCCGTTTTGGCTAGGCCTGCTACTTTTTGTGCTACATTGACATTTGTTTTGCTTCTCCACATTCTTTCTTTATTGTTAGTAATCCCCCACGAATTTCCCCTACATGCGAAATTATTGCCTCTGTGTCCTTCTTACGCTGTTTCTCATCTTCTTCCTTCTCCTTCTTACGTTGTTTCTCATCTTCTTCCTTCGCCTTCTTACGTTGTTTCTCATCTTCTTCCTTCTCCTTCTTACGCTGTTTCTCATCTCCTTCCTTCTCCTTCTTGCGTTGTTTCTCATCTTCTTCCTTCTCCTTCTTACGCTGTTCGTCAGCTTCTTCTTTCATTGATCGTAGGAAGCTCAGTATTAGGTTAATGTCATCATTTTGATCCTCGTCACACATGGGTGATGTAACTCTGGACACCTGGGCGATAGAGCTCTGACGTGACCGATCTGGCCCCTGTCTGCTCTCGTTCGTTTGATTATAAACTTCTGCTACCGTCTCGACCTGTGTGCCTGTCTCTGTTTCATCCTCTACCTCACTATCATAATCACGGACGCGACGTTGCTCTAAGATCGCGTCCCAGTCACCTTCCTCATCAATGACCCTGTCGTCCTCTCCTGCTAAAAATTGTGCCCATTTCATCTCCGAACCTATCCCCATCAGTAAACTGCCCCTTATCCATTATGCTATCCTCTTTTGTTTTTGCTTCGCTCGATAATAGTTGTGCCTTACTTCTCGTGATCATTCATTAAAAACAAATTTATCTAAAATGCACTATACAAATATTCAACTCCATATATTTTTCCACATAGACATAAAATTTCAACAACGCCGTTCCAACGCTGTAACTACACGCACGTTTTGTAGTGGTACAGAAACCGCACACAAACCCGACAAAGTGTGATGTGGTACGGACACCACATCAAAGGAACACATAAAACAATCAACATACAAAAAATATGTGCCCTGAAAATAAAAACAGTAATCATGCGCTGCTACATAAAACTAATCACCACGCAACTACAAGAAAAAGAACTTGGGTACTACTTATTAAAAAAAGTAGTGAAAAAAATTTGAATGTTCCTACTAAGAACACAGTTACCTTATCAGTGATTCACAGGAAAGATCCAAGGCTAAGGGTCGCCATTTTATGTGAGGTGACGGGGCTAGCAGTTCAAAATTGGCTCTGAGAACTATGCCACTTAACTTCTGAGGTCATCAGTCGCCTAGAACTTAGAACTAATTAAACCTAACTAACCTAAGGACAACACACACATCCATGCCCGAGGAAGGATTCGAACCTGCGACCGTAGCGGTCACGCGGTTCCAGACTGAAGCGCCTTTAACCGCACGGCCACACCGGCCGGCGGGGCTAGCAGTATTTTTAACACTAAATTCTTCTAGAATCTACATATGTAAATGATGCTCTAAGCCCCCCTATTCTAACTCCGACTTTTGCTGCTGCACATGGATTAAAAAGATACGCGAACTGACTGTAATCAACCCTGCAAGTGGAGTAGAAAAGAGTTTGGCACTTGCAATAATTTAATTAGATAAATAAGTTAAATAAAGGAAGGTTTCACTAACATAGTGAGAAATGATAGGGTTGCTCTACCGATTAACAGAATGAAATTTCTGTCCAAAATAACAATATGATTTATTAATACTAAACACAAAATAATAAACAAAAACACATGAAACATTTACAATACATCAAATTGGCTCAAATTCGATACTCAAACAAACGCTGTGAAGGTGAAGTTGTCCCTAAACTAGATTGTGACGTTTATGACGAAGTGGTATGTGGAGCCAATTCCTTGCCACTCAAATCTTAAGAGAGACACACCGCTAACCCAACATTAATTGCTGCTACATTAGTGAGAACTCAGACAATGAACACCCAAGATAGAACAAAGTTAGAAAAGACGAACAGGCGCGCTCTGCTGAGCTCTGATTATCGCCTAGCAAAAATGCTTGCTTTGCCGGTGTTGCGGACGTACATTACCAAGCTGTCTTCTTAGCTGCAAGGACACGATCTGGCGTACTGGAAGCGATGGCTGGTTGCTTCGACGTACCGTCGTGGTGATGATAATGTCGCGAGTATAGCCCGAAACAAATTATCCTGGCCTGGTTGTTCCAGACTAAATACTTCCTAGCAATACAAATGCGCCTCTGAGGGAGACGAAGAAGGCTCGCCACACATTCACTGACGGTACAGTGACTGATTTTAACAAGCAAAGTCACCCAGTAACTCCGATACAGTCAACATTAGCCAAAACTGCCCAAGACAGACAACATAGGCCTCTTGTACACAAAACGCTCAATTGCAAACTGTACTCAGAAAGTTACGTTGAAGTCGAAACTTCAGCAACTTCGTCAAACAGTTACAATTAAATAAAAGTATAGTAGACAGCCAACGGAAGGCAGGCTGACCCGCGCAGCGAGAACTCAGTCTTGTAACCTACTTCGACCGAAAAGGCGAGAGCCAACTCCTTCACAAGAGCACCCGTACAAACCGAACACAGAACATTCCCGCCCCCACGACAGTGGTCGTGGTTAAACGTTCCAATCAGCAACTTGAAAACCGGCGGAAAATTCCACTCTATTGCCGAAGCACTACCATTCCACCAATGGAGATTCTTCGCGCCAATTTCTGCGCCGATTTTGCTACGTCACGGAGCTATGCCCTGAGCAAGCCAATCACAGTGACTATACGGCAGAAAACGCGGGAATTTGCGCGCCAAGGCTGCTTGGGAACACAAGTCATTCCCACGTCTCGCTGGTAGCCCGCCAGAAAATGTTTTCGCTAAGTTTCTGCGAAGTAACGGAACCTCTAGCCCAGCCGCTACTTCAGGCCCCTCTGGACGTGTCTTTTGACAATGTCGCCGTCTGGAAAGCATTCACTCGACTCCCTCACACCTGTCGGCTTACCCTTTCAAGATCAGCAGCGCCTGCCTGTCACCGGACCACCTGAGTGACGAGAGACGCTGTGTGGGAAGTCTGCATGTGAAGGAATAGCAACTTTTCACTGCATGCAATTAGAGAGGAAAATCGTAAGATAGAAATATGAGAGGGGGCTCATGCCACCTCTCACTATATGCTGAGTCACTCCATCCGAGAATCATTTCTTTTTCGATTTCTTCACATTTTTGATGTAGCTATTTCATCTTAGTTTCCCTGCACTTTATATTTATTTCATTCCTCAGCCAATTGTATTTCCGTATTCCTGAGTTTCCCTGAAAACTTTTATACTTCCTTCTTTCATCGATCAACTGAAGTATTTCTTCTGTTATCCATGCTTTCTTCGTAGTTATCTTCTTTGTACCTCCGTAGTTACGTCCTTTGTAGTTATGTTTTTCGTTCCAACTCCTGTGATTGTCCTTTTTACAGATGTCCAGTCCTCTTCAACTGTACTGCCTACTGAGCTAGTCCTTATAGCTGTATCTACTGTATAGTGGGACCGATGGCCTTTGTAGTCTGGTCCCTTTAACCTCCACAAACCAACCAACTAACCAAACTAACGTATCTATTGCCTCAGAGAACTTGAAGCGTATCTCATCATTCGTTTGTATACGAACTACAAACTGAATTTTAGAGAAGGATAAACTGCTACTACCACATCTTGTTTAGGACAGACGGTAAAATCAATTTGCAGGTGCTGACAAGCTTCAATGGCGTCTGTCCACGGTTAAATTCCAGATACTCAGCGCAGTGAGAGTTAGAATAAGTTGTTCTATTTCAGCATTCTTGCTTGGCCAGCAGGCATGTAGGGGGACTAGAGTCTTCATTCCAGTGATTCCCCAGTGCCTGGAGGGATGAGTGAGGGAGGGGCGAAGGGCAGAAAGGTGGCGCCACGACTGGCCTATGTTCTTTTCCTTGGGCTAATAACCCTCTGCTCAGTAGAGCGAAATTCAAACAGTAACGAAAGATGATCTGTCACCAAAGATATGCCTCAGAAAAGAGATGGTGTCAATAACCTATGAGGACTGACACTGACAGTACCATACCAGAATCGAAAATTTTGTGGGAAATCAGTAGGATGTGTCCTTCAGTTCATCTCATTGAAGCGTTCACAGTTAGGAAGTGTGACTGCGACAGAACTGCCAGGCTGTAAATTATTTACTTCAAGCGAATGAGACTACTCCTCTCTGACTTAATTCTGTGAATTCGTTCCCGTGGGTCAGATCTATAAAATACTGCTTGATTTGCTCATTGTATCTGCGAGGGTACTACTGGAGCAGAAACGAAATCTACAGCGTAGCTTCTGACATAGGCAAGAGAGGGCCTGAACGCGCAAAGTTACAATCAAAAGAGCCGCAAGTGGTGCCGTTAGTTCTAATGCGTTTCTCACTGCTGTCAGCTGAAGCGACATCCTGAACAGTGGGAACAGCCTGGAGATCTACCAACAAAAGCTGACCACACAGGAGCGGATTTCCGCCACGGGCCGGAACCGCTGGCCAGTTCTGCGGGTATGTCTGACGGGTCTGGCCCACCGATCTGAGATCCGCCTCCCACTAACGTGCAGACCCTGTCCGTCGCTCCGATCTGCCAGCAGGCTGGGTCCATTCGTGTGTGGGGGCAAATCGACGAATTTTCGAGATTTATCCACAGTCGCTGGACTGCCATGCATGCTCGACAGGCCAGAGGCCACGGGAGTTTCGACTATGCCTCACCGCAAGTACGTTGTACAATGCGACGCTTTATAAGCATTTTATTTATCGTAGTACATTTTCGCGCTTTTAAAGTATTTTACATTTTCAACAGAAGGCGTGGACGATGCTAGGAAAAAAATGTGGCAGTCGCCAGCTGTTTGAACCTTTTTAAAGTACAGAAATTCATAATAACTTTAAAATAATGGACATGACACAATTATGAGTAATAACCTACAATAATGGAGTACCAGCAATATTTTGCTGGCGCTCGCTATAGTTTTCGTTTCTACAGCTTATCCGCCTCCCTTTCACGCTTTTTTCAAGAGACGAAAAGCTTTCTGGAATTATTTGTGAAATTATTGAAGGTATTTTAAATCCATCTTTGCTATTACAACGAAGTACGTATTTTTGTCACCAAAAGCGTTTCGTTTTATTAAAATAGAACATCATCATTGGTGAAAAATGGAACATCACTGTAATTTGGCTTGCTTTCTACATCTGAAACTAGCTCGTTGCAAAAGATGTTAACCTTTCTTAAAGATATATTACGTCCGATTTCCACTCACATCAGCGAACGTAGTCTACTTGAGTGTTTTTGAGCTATTCACTTGCTTGACACTTTTCTTACTTTCGGTAACACTTATGTCCACTATTGGAGTAATGTTTCAACCATCTTTTTGTGTACCTTATTTTTTATTTATTTTTTTTTACATTCTTGATTGTGTAACGTACATACGTCAATTTTCACAAACAATGTATTCGACGGTACAGTTCTACAAGTTTTTCGATGTCATCATTGGTCCATCCCATTTACTATAGTTGTAGCAACGAAAACTTGCTGTCACGTGAAAACCGCTCGTTCTTTAGTAGCGAATTTCGAGTACCGCTTACATTTCTCTGGTTGCCATGTTAAAATTTGCTTGTTTAGGCATAAAAAAGCGGGATTTCAACAATGTCTTCTCACTAACATCCTAGTGCAGCTACAGTTCCGAAAGCACACTGAAGCAGTGGGCTAGGATACAGGCAACTGATGACAAATCAGGTCAAAATCTTATAAAGAAGCACATTCTCAGAAAAAAATAACCTTTCTTGCTGCAAAACCACTCACGCTAATTCAGATTTCACCAGCTGTCGATGACTTTGACAAAATTTCATAAATCCATTGCAAAAATTTGCAATAACTTGTACACCGCAACAGACAAGATATTTCCGCTTGTTTACCGTATGGCAATATATTCTCCTTTTTGAGTACTATCGTTTGCCAAAATCTCTCATTGCAGCCTTACTGTTGATGGGCGCAGTCGTAAATGTGTGCGCTACATAACACCTATTTCTCGAGATTTGTTGATAGTGACCTCCATCCGTGTCTAAAGAAAAATTAAATACAGGGCTATTACAAATGATTGAAGCGATTTCATAAATTCACTGTAGCTCCATTCTTTGACATATGCTCACGACACACTACAGATACGTAGAAAAACTCATAAAGTTTTGTTCGGCTGAAGCCGCACTTCAGGTTTCTGCCGCCAGAGCGCTCGAGAGCGCAGTGTGACAAAATGGCGACAGGAGCCGAGAAAGCGTATGTCGTGCTTGAAATGCACTCACATCAGTCAGTCATAACAGTGCAACGACACTTCAGGACGAAGTTCAACAAAGATCCACCAACTGCTAACGCCATTCGGCGATGGTATGCGCAGTTTAAAGCTTCTGGATGCCTCTGTAAGGGGAAATCGACGGGTCGGCCTGCAGTGATCGAAGAAACGGTTGAACGCGTGCGGGCAAGTTTCACGCGTAGCCCGCGGAAGTCGACGGATAAAGCAAGCAGGGAGCTAAACGTACCACAGCCGACGGTTTGGAAAATCTTAGGGAAAAGGCTAAAGCAGAAGCCTTACCGCTTACAATTGCTACAAGCCCTGACACCCGATGACAAAGTCAAACGCTTTGAATTTTCGGCGCGGTTGCAACAGCTCATGGAAGAGGATGCGTTCAGTGCGAAACTTGTTTTCAGTGATGAAGCAACATTTTTTCTTAATGGTGAAGTGAACAGACACAATGTGCGAATCTGGGCGGTAGAGAATCCTCACGCATTCGTGCAGCAAATTCGCAATTCACCAAAAGTTAACGTGTTTTGTGCAATCTCACGGTTTAAAGTGTACGGCCCCTTTTTCTTCTGCAAAAAAAAACGTTACAGGACACGTGTATCTGGACATGCTGGAAAATTGGCTCATGCCACAACTGGAGACCGACGGCGCCGACTTCATATTTCAACAGGATGGTGCTCCACCGCACTTCCATCGTGATGTTCGGCATTTCTTAAACAGGAGATTGGAAAACCAATGGATCGGTCGTGGTGGAGATCATGATCAGCAATTCATATCATGGCCTCCACGCTCACCCGACTTAACCCCATGCGATTTCTTTCTGTGGGGTTATGTGAAAGATTCAGTGTTTAAACCTCCTCTACCAAGAAACGTGCCAGAACTGCGAGCTCGCATCAACGATGCTTTCGAACTCATTGATGGGGACATGCTGCGCCGAGTGTGGGAGGAACTTGATTATCGGCTTGATGTCTGCCGAATCACTAAAGGGGCACATATCGAACATTTGTGAATGCCTCAAAAAACTTTTTGAGTTTTCGAATGTGTGTGCAAAGCATTGTGAAAATATCTCAAATAATAAAGTAATTGTAGAGCTGTGAAATCGCTTCAATCATTTGTAATAACCCTGTATGTTAGCTAAACTTAACATGCATGAGTATATAGTGTAACATGCACCAATGTAAACTGATACTGAGCCCTGTTTTACACTGCAAACTTTAGAATTTCAGACAGTGCGTTACTTATACGAGAAATATCAGAACTATGACCATTAGGGCTATGATAGGCACTTCATCATGAAGGTTCTAAAGATTGCGATCACTGATCAAACCTTGTAGCTAATTCAGAAGACAGTTATCAACTTCGTGCTTCTAATTTCTCATCTGACCTTGCCTCTTGCTCATTTAGTTTAGCACCTTTAGCTGCCATTGCGGCCAGCAAACATAGCCTGCATTGCATCAGTGACAACCACTCTTTGCGCAGCGCTGTTAACTTTGTGGTGACTGGCAACGATGTCAAGAGCCGGGCTACCGTGCCCTCGCTGTCAACGCTCTGAAACACGGTGATGTCGGCGGTTCGGAGACAACGTTGGCACTGCTAGTCAGCATTTGAGTCTGGCTGCACAGATGGCGTCGGAGCTCGGCTCATGGAAGAGCACCGAGCTGGCGACGGTCGCAGCATCGGCAGGAAGACCGCCGTCAGCGGTACATGTCCGTGCCTAGGCCTGGGCGGCTGTCTTTGTGCAGGCAGTTCTACTATCCTCCACCCAAGCGCCGGACTCTGCGAAGGATGTGAAGTGAGACGGCATGCTTCATGGCGCATCTGACCTTTCGCTTTCCTTGTCCGCTGAGACACGTGCTAAGCTCCGTAAATGCTCCCTTGCGGTTGAGAGGTTAGGGTAAGCAACAGATGAAAAAGAATTCACCCTATATTTTCAAAGGCTTTACTCAATAATGCGGTCGCCCCCTGCAAGGACTGACTAGCAGGAAACGGGTCTTACTCCCGTCATTACTAATGTCTCAGGTATTTATGACCAACAACGAACTGGGGAGAACTTTCCATAGTTACGGCAGAATAAGTGTGGTGAGGACTGCCTAGAGGATTTGACTATTATAAAACCTAGTCGCAATCACCAGGAGTGGAGCTAGTGCTGGAGCAACTGTTGTAGTTACAGCATATTGCATATTATTTTGTGAGGTAACGGGTGAGTTGTGGCGCCCTGGAAATACTGTACTATATGTTCGGAGTTGGGACGGCCGCGGCCGGCCGAAGTGGCCGTGCAGTTAAAGGCGCTGCAGTCTGGAACCGCAAGACCGCTACGGTCGCAGGTTCGAATCCTGCCTCGGGCATGGGTGTTTGTGATGTCCTTAGGTTAGTTAGGTTTAACTAGTTCTAAGTTCTAGGGGACTAATGACCTCAGCAGTTGAGTGCCATAGTGCTCAGAGCCATTTGACCCATTTTTGGGACGGCCGCACAGGACGCTCGGCGGGCGCGGGCAGCTGGGCAGGCCAAACACGTGGTGCCGGACGATGGCCGAAGCAAGTGGGGTCCAGCGGCCGCGTGGCTGGGAATTCCATGTAGACACTGTGACGAGGACGGTGCTTTGTGACGGGAGCCTTCGACCATTCGATTCATGTGTATATTCATATTGTATACTGTAGACTCAGCAGTATTTGGCTTGTAATGTGGCAACTACGTATCCCAGCCCCTAGACAACGAAACCAGACAAAACTTCTAATATTTCAACGTTGAGTCGGAGGGTATGTAGTTGAGGGCCACCTCATCTCACCATTTCGTAGTTATTTGAATGCCCCCAATCTGTTATCACACATGCAGCGACGTTGCATAGGATCAGAATGTCCTACATATGACAATTTCCATATCAGCCAGGAAGCTGCACTCATGTGATATTCTTCTGTGTCCGGATCAAGAAGATCCTTAGATTAAGCGGAGTCTGCCTTGCAGGGATCATGTAAGTGCGGATACACTTTCTACACTCTGTAGCATGTATGTACCCACAAATAACAAACTCCATGAGTACAAACAGAGAACTTTTAGTTGCACATTTGTTAAATGACAGTCCGTGCAGTGACTACTGCACTGCTGCGAGTGCTAGTTTTCAGTTCTGTGAAGAAAGATAAAGTAATGAGAAGTACTAGTAATGGGATTAGCGGTAAACATCTAAACCGAGGGCTACGAAGAAGACAAAGTGAAGATATTCTGCTGCCATATAACACATTAGGTGTGGAGCAAGCAGAACACAAAAAGCCAAATAGAACACATAAAGAGAACAATTTTGGCCCAGAGATATTTACAATTACCAAATATAGGCGTTAATTTAGGAAAGTAATTTTTAAATGTACACCGCAATAATGGATGAAAGTCAATCATGAACAGCTTAAACAGCGGAAAATAAGAGAATGGAAATCTTTGAGTTGTCGTGCTATAGAAAGAAGTTTAGAATTAAGTTAACTTAAGGAATACTCTTACAAGAAGACATTACAGGATGACAGGAAATCTGTTAAGACATCAGGGAATAGCTTTAATGGTGCTAAATGGAAAGTGGAGCATAAAAACTTGAGGGCAAGACAGATTGGAATACATTTAACAGATAATTCAGGATGATGGTAACAGGTGCTATTCTGAAATGAAGATGATACGACGGGCCGGCCGGGATGGCCGTGCGATTCTAGGCGCTACAGTCTGGAACAGCGCGACCGTTGCGGTCGCAGGTTCGAATCCTGCCTCCGGTATGGATGTGTGTGATATCCTTAGGGTAGTTAGGTTTAAGCAATTCTAAGTTCTAGGGGGTTGATGACCTCAGAAGTCAAGTCTCATACTGCTCAGAGCCATTTGAACCGTTTAATACGACGGGAGACGAATTCGTGGCGGACCGCATCCAACTGGTCACGTGAGTGATGAGCCAAAAACCGACAGTCTAGTAGAGACAGTGTACAACAGTGATATGAGAGAGACTAATGGGAGTAGATGTAATTGGTCGTGATACTGGGCGTACTCTTAACAGCAGTGACGGTTAAAGTGTTGGCAAGTACACTGAAGCGATGAAGAAACTGTTATTCAAATACAGAGGTATGTAAACAGGCTGCGGCCGGCCACACCTATATAAGACAGCAAGAGTCTGGTGCAGTTCTTAGATCGGTTACTGCTGCTACAGTGGCAGGTTATCAAGACTTAAGTGAGTTTGAACGTGGTGTTACAGTCGGCAGACGTGCGATGAGAAACAGCATCTACGAGATAGCGATGAAGTGGGGATCTTCCAGTATGACAATTTTACGAGTGTACCATGAATATCAGAAATCCGGCAAAACTCCGAATTCGCTGCGGCCGGAAAAAGATCAATGAAGAACGGGACCAACGAGATTGAAGAGAATCGTTCAGCATGACAGAAGCGCAACCCTTCCGCAAAGTGCTGCAGATTTTAGTGCTGGGGCATCAGCAAGTGTTAGCGTGCGAACCAATCAACGAAATATCATCGATACGGGCTTTCGGACCTGAAGGCCGACTCGTGTACCCTTGATGACTGCACGACACAAAGCTTTACGCCCCGCCTAGGCTCATCAACACCGACATTGGACTGTTGATGACTGGGAACATGTTGGCTGGTTGGACAAGTCTCGTTTCAAATTGTATCGAGGGGATGGACGTGTACAGGTATGGAGACAACCTCATGAACCCATGGACCCTGCATGTCAGCAGGGGACTGTTCAAGCTCTCTAACGGTGCGGGGCGTGTGCGGTTGGAGCGATATGGGACCCTTCATACGTCTAGGTACCAGTCTGACAAATGACACGTACGTAAGCATCCTGTTTGGTCACCTGCATCCATTCATGTCCATTGTGCATTCCGACGGACTTTGGCAATTCCAGCAGGACAAAAAGACACCCCACAGGTCCAGAATTGCTGCAGAGTGCGTCCAGGAACATTCTTCTGAGTTTTTTAACACTTCCGCTGGCCACCAAACTCCCTAGATATGAACACAGCTGAGCATATCTGGGATGCCTTGCACCGTGTTATTCAAAAGAGGCCTCTAACACCTCTTATTGATTTATGTACAGCCCTGCAGGATGCATGGTGTCAGTTCCCTCCAGCAGTACCTCCGACATCAGCCGAGTCCATGCCAAGTCGTGTTGCGGTACTTCTGCATGTTCGCGGGTGCCCTTCACGATATTAGGCAGGTGTACCAGTTTCTATGGCTCTTCAGTGTAGTATTACGTTAGCGGCAGTATACTTATAGTTTCATATTTCGTCAATGAATAGAAATAAATATTAGCTGTTGACAGTTGTAGTTTGTGGATATAGCCTATGTTTGAATAAGTAAGTACAGTTATGTAGACATTTAATCGCTCTGTCTTGGGACATGGCGTTTTCCCCGCCCCAACCTTCCCTATGTTGTTCGCTGCTGGTCATAAGGACGGCGTCCGGACTCGGCGGAGAGCGGCAGCAGGTGTTGGCGGTCTGCGCTGCGTGGTGCGTGGTGAGCGGCCGCGGTTATTGACAGCGGCTCATCTGGTCAGCCGCTGTTCGAACACACGGCGCCTACATGGCGCGCTTCGTGTACCCAATCAGTGTGACAGCGGCACCGCATGTTCGGTCGCATCGAGTAATGTAATCCGCCGTCGTTAGTGGCCTCAACTGCATTGCGTAGCGCGGCTCCACAGCCGTTATGACTTTGGTCGAACTATCGCCTGTACCTAGTTCAAAAAGGGTGACAAGTATTGAATTGATGAAAAAAGGTATTTAAAGTTAATTCTATTTAAACTAACGTTGTGACTACCTATTCAGCTGCGTGTTGGTCCACCTTTGGAGCACAATGCAGCAGGATACTGCGTGGTTTGGATTCGACAAGACCTTGGTAGGTAAGTAACACCAGATGTCTACGCGTAGGTCATCAGTTCGCGTAAATTATGGGCTTATGGTTTATGGGCGCAAAGCTGGCGCCCGACAGCATTCCAGATGTGTTCCACTGTAAGTACTTTTTAATATAATTGTTGTACATATCCTAAGATATAAAATTTGTCGCTAACATCAACAATGCCTTTTAACAAGCACAGCAAACAAAGAGACGAAAAGCGCCACTTCGGTGCGAGCCATAGCCTGGTTAGGACGTAAATAATGCTTCTTCCTGCTTCAGTTATCTCTGAGTGTAATTTTGGCACGTGGTAGTAGTTGTGGGATAATTTTTATATACAAGGTGAAAAGTATTTAAACCGACAAACTCCGGGAGGTTGTAGGGGACATCAAAACAAATATTTTTCCCTAATGTCATTTTTTCCTATGAGGAGAATTTAAACTGGTAGAGGAAGATTTCTCTGGCGGCAAATTAATTAAACCAACAAACACTTTTCCATTTTTTATAACCAAGAGACAACATATTAACACAACCCAATTTCAATTACAGTAGATTTTCAAAAATACCTCTATTGACATGTAAACAAAGGTTACACCGTCGCATCATGTTCTGTCTGACACGGGCAAAAACCCCAGAGTATCCTGAATTGTTCCTGCTGCTGCTACTATCCGGGCAACCAGATCCTCTTCTGATGCAACAGGAGTTGCGTAAACAAGGTTGCGCATCTCTCCCCATACAAAAAAGTCCAGAGGGGACATATCTGGGGATCGAGCAGGCCATGGTACAGGACCACCTCTGCCAATTTACGTTTCTGGGAACCGTCGGTCCAAGAATCGACGCACACGACGACTGAAATGTGCCGGCGCCCCGTCATGTTGGAACCACAAACGTTGTCTTGTAGGGAACGGGGCGTCTTCCAGCAATTCTGGCAATGCTCTGGCGAGAAAATTGTAATAGTGCCTGCCATTTAATGGCCTAGGTAGCAGATACGGCCCAATTAAACAGTCCCCAACAACACCGACCCACACATTAACAAAGAACCGCACTTGATGAGCGCTAGTAACTGTGGCGTGTTGGTTATCCTCACTCCAAACATGCGAATTATGCATGTTGAAGACTCCATCACGCCCAAACGTTGCTTCATCGGTAAACAACACATAGGATGGAAATGTAGGATGCATTTCACACTGTCCAGGTACCACTGGGAAAATTGTGCTCTGGGTGGGTAATTAACTGGTTCCATGTTGTGGACACGCTGTAAATGAAATGGACGTAACAATTGCTCTCGAAGGACTGTTCTTACGTTCGTCTGATTCGTCCCCATGTTACGTGCTGATTGAAGCATCCCGCTCCACATGCTGCAAGACAGCTTCCTCAAATTGCAGCGTTCTTACCGTGTGACGGCGTCCCTGTCCAGGTAATCGGCTAAATGACCCGGTCTCACGCAGACGTTGATACACAGCAGTACAAGTCGTATGATGTGGGATACCGCCGTATTCCGCATCATAACGGTAGTACGTCACAACCATATCAGTGTACTCACTCCAGGTGTATCGCTCCATTAGTAAACAGAGACAATGCACTACTACTCTGGTGGACAGCAGTTGCCTACAACTGAAAATCGTAATACGCCTTCTAACAACTGAAGATCGTAATACGGCCTCTAACAACTGAAGAGCTAATACGGCCTCCACCGGTTTAAATAATCCTCATAGGAAAAAATATTTGTTTTGATGTCCCCTACAACCTCCCAGAGTTTGTCGGTTTAAATACTTTTCACCCTGTATATGACAACTGCAATTGCATTTCCATTAATAAATAGCTTTGAGTTCTGTATTTCGTCAAAGTGATGTAGTCTTTGTTTGTTCTCAAAGTATATCGTCAAACGGAAATCGCAGGAGATGTAAGTCTAAGAAGATGAGGTTTGTCTACACATTGCGTTCATATCAGGCGAATTTGATAGACGACGTCTTAAATTACCTCAGAATGATTAGCTCCTAGTAACAAGGACGATTGTGCCGTTGGAAGGTTCCATCACCGTCGAAGAAGACATCTTACGTGAAGAGATGTTGATGGTCTCCAGTAACTTTCAGGTGCTGGTAATGCACAGCTGTCATGTTGCCTTCGATTACTGCAACTTGTCCCACAGTAGCCCAGGTGAATATCCTTTACAGAATAATGCTGTCCGCGTACCTATGTAATGCGGTGCACGTTTCGAGAAGCCATTAGTCTTCATGAGGACACGTTTTCGATCCGACGCAACAAGAGACGTGATTCATAAGACAGGAGGCCACGTTTACATTGGCCCACGGTCCAATCTTATTTATCCCGTGCCCACAGAAAACAGGTAGTGGCGCCTGATGCGGAGCCCGATATTCAACTTCAGCGTGGGCAGTTGGAATGTTTTGTCTCTTCAGTGTATAAAGGCAAGGGGCAAACTGCTTTTGCCACGTCAATATTATTATGCCAGATAACAACTTATTGTACAATGGAGCCTCTGTGGAGGTCATTTCATAACTACGATAATCTCTCTCTTGAACTCTTTCATTTTCCAGATACAATGACGGTAATGTAAGGTGATGCACCATAGAAATGTTGCCCTAACGCTACCAAACCGGCACCGCAGTATTTCCAAGTCAGTGGGACATGTTGATCAAAACTTTCTGTCTTATGCGATCTCATTTTCAGTACAGAAAATGGCCAATCTTACAGGTCAGTGATGGTGAGAGTACGCGATAGCTGTTCAGTGAAAGTTTTCTGGTGTAGGATAGGACAAAACCCGACAGTAAGGTGGATGTTCCAAGCATCCCATTAGAAATCTCTCAGGGTTCACTTTGTCGAAACATCTCAGAGGGCAAGGTAAACTGACCCTCTTTTTCCTCAATCAAAACTTTCTCTCAGCTTTTTTTTCCTTCCAACATGATTCAAAATACTTGGATTGCATCTCGAAATTACTGTTTTGCTCGACTCAGCTTTGAAAATAAAAGCCACATCTTTGTATTTTGTAGTGTGGAGCGACATCCCTACAGTGTCAGTTTTCCAGTTTCATTGCGAAAGCGAATCGATGCAAAGGACTTGTTAAATTCTTTTTAAAATGTTTGAGACATTCATTTTTGCACTTTCGTTCGGTCCGAATTCAACCAATTTACTTTTCACTAAGCTTCCGCATATGAGGCACCGTATTCTGAACTTCCTTTGCTGTCCTCTAATTCATACAACTTTAGTAATGATTAACAAATACTATACTACACTTTTTCTCGAGATTTTCACCTCTGACTGACGTTTTGGATGCAGTTCACGTGAATTATTTTCAACTAAAGTGCGGCCATGACGTAAATATTTAAATGAAGTCACACGCCTTTTATACCTGGTGTCTCACCTAAGAGCCGTCAGGTGCATTTTCTCTCTTGTTTCGGCAGATACAGGCAGATTCGCTTTTGCCACATGTAGCTGGAGCTAAGCCAAACAAATATTGATCATCAGGTCTTTCATATAACTTCCATTGTCAATGGAAAGCGTTAGTTTATTTCCCGTTACAAACGAAATCATTTTTAAAGCGGATTTTTACGTGCCCCTTTATAGTCTAATGCGATATTTGCTTTATCTGTGTGTATTAACAGGGACAGCAAAACACTAAAAAAAAAAAAACAGTACCCCAGTAGCGGCAGTGCAGGGCTGCTGCAAAACGGTAGCAGTAAACTCGTGGCTGGGTAGTGCTGGCGCTTATTGAATACTGGTTATCTTCATGTATCATTGTCCTTGTTAATACATACTGATAGTCCGAATATCGCACTACACTACTTTGGGACCACTATATCCAATGGCCGCGTAAAATATCGCTCTAAAATTTATTTTGTATGTACCGGGAAAACAAACTGGCACTTCCTTCAAATGGCTCTGAGCACTATGGGACTTAACATCAGAGGCCATCAGTCCTCTAGGCTTAGAACTACTTAAACCTAACTAACCTAAGGACATCACACACATCCATGCCCGAGGCAGGATTCGAACCTGCGACCGGAGCGGCCGCGCTGACTCTTTCTGTCGATAGTGGGAGTCGCATAAAAGACGTGACGTACGGCATGTATTTGTGTTGGCTACAGTTGACTACAGCTACACAATGCAGAAACGAAAGTGGAAATATCTGTCGAAACTCCAGAGAAAGTGCGCCCTGTGACTCTTGGCAGAGAGACCCTGAATATCCTTATCAAGTTTATATGTATGTCCGTAGGTTGTGTACCGTCCAAAACAAAGATAAGTTATTCCAGTCTATTCCTCGGAAAGAAACACGTACTGCACGGGTTCTGTTAAAAGCCATACATAAAGATCGCTATTCTTGACGACAACATTCCGCTGCAGCTACACTTCTGGCCATTAAAATTGATACACCACGAAGATGACGTGCTACAGACGTGAAATTTAACCGACAGGAAGAAGATGCTGTGATCTGCAAATGATTAGCTTTTCAGAGCATTCACACAAGGTTGGCGCCGGTGGCGACACCTAAAACGTGCTGACATGAGGAAAGTTTCCAACCGACTTCTCATACACAAACAGCAGTTGACCGGCGTTACCTGGTGAAACGTTGTTGTGATGCCTCGTATAAGGAGAAGAAATGCGTACCATCACGTTTGCGACTTTATCAGATTGTAGCCTATCGCGATTTCGGTTTACCTTATTGCGACATTGCTGCTCGCGTTGGTCGAGATCCAATGACTGTTAGCAGAATATGGAATCGGTGGGTTCAGGAAGGTCATACGGAGCGCCATGCTGGATTCCAGCGGCCTCGTATCACTAGCAGTCGAGATGAGAGGCATCTTATCCGCATGGCTGTAACGGTTCATGCAGCCACGTCTCCATCCCTGAGTCAACAGATGGGGACGTTTGCAAGACAACAACCATCTGCACGAACAGTTCGACGACGTTTGTAGCAGCATGGACTATCCGCTCGGAGACCACGGCTGCAGTTACCCTTGACGCTGCATCACAGACAGGAGCACCTGCGATGATGTACTCAACGACGAACCTGGGTGCACGAATGGCAAAACGTCATTTTTTCAGATGAATTCAGGTTCTGTTTACAGCATCATGATGGTCGCATCCGTGTTTGGCGACATCGCGGCGAACGCACCTTGGAAGCGTGTATTCGTCATCGCCATACTGGCGTATCACCTGGCGTGATGGTATGGGGTGCCACTGGTTACACATCTCGGTCACCTCTTGTTCGCATTGACGGCACTTTGAACAGTGGACGTTACCTTTCAGATGTGTTACGAACCGTGGCTCTAACCTTCATTCGATCCCTGCGAAACCCTATATTTCAGCAGGATAATGCGCGACCGCATGTTGCAGGTCCTGTACGCGCCTTTCTGGATACAGAAAATGTTCGACTTCTGCCCTGGCCAGCACATTCTCCAGATCTCTCACCAACTGAAAACGTCTGGTCAATGGTGGCCGAGCAACTCGCTCGTCACAATAGTCCAGTCACTACTGTACCTGTACACGCCATCCAAGCTGTCTTTGACTCAATGCCCAGGCGTATCAAGGCCGTTATTACGGCCAGAGGTGGTTCTTCTGGGTACTGATTTCTCAGGATCTATGCACCGAAATTGCGTGAAAATGTAATCACATGTCAGATCTAGTATAATATATTTGTCCAATGAATACCCGTTTATCATCTGCATTTCTTCTTGGTGTAGCAATTTTTATGGCCAGTAGTGTAGTATCACTACAACACTGCACAGGCGTCATCCCTGCGTGGTATGTCAAGAAGTGTTCACTTTCGACATTCTTAAACATTAAACTTTCAATTTTGCCCTTTCCACAATCAAATAAAGAACGAAATCAAATCTCGCCCTTTGGAGAGACAGGTAACACTCACGCATTCCGATAGGCACATGGGCAGGTCGTATCACTAATCTGAGAATACAAAGAGGACGCAATAACGTCTTTCCTATAGCACGCACTCGATGGGAGCATTAATATAAGCCGGCAGCTGGTGGCCGAGCGGTTCTGGCGCTACAGTCTGGAACCGCGCGACCGCTACGGTTGCAGGTTCGAATCCTGCCTCGGGCCGGATGCGTGTGTTGTCCTTAGGTTAGTTAGGTTTAAGTAGTTCTAAGTTCTAGGGGACTTATGACCTCAGCAGTTGAGTCCCATAGTGCTCAGAGCCATTAATATAACAATAAGAGAATGGATCCCATGCCGCCGGCCGGTGTGGCCGTGCGGTTCTAGGCGCTTCAGTCTGTAACCGCGTGACCGCTACGGTCGCAGGTTCGAATCCTGCCTCGGGCATGGATGTGTTTGAAGTCCTTAGGATAGTTAGGTTTAAATAGTTCCAAGTTGTAGGGGACTGATGACCACAGATGTTAAGTCCCATAGTGCTGAGAGCCATTTGAACCATTTTTTTGATCCCATCCCAAATCGCGAATAACTCATCTTCGTCTGTTTGAGTAAATATGTTCCTCGTATATTTTACGTATATCAAAGTTAAATTGCAAATTCGAAATAAGAAACATGGTAAAAACTTGAAGTCGTCCACGTACCATAGTTCTTAGTGTTTCATGCAGCTGTATGTGTTTTTGAACTTTTTTCATCCGATACAAGAACTGACTTTGATATGGCACGTCCTGTCCTGGGTTGTAAACTATTGCTGTAATAAGGAAAGTCCAGATCGACAATAATCGTTGGAAGAATAGAGTACACGAGTCATTTTCTATGGGGCATGGGGTTCCAGTAGATGACTGCACGAATACTACAGGAAATAGTCATATCACGGATAGAGCATCATTCCAAGTTTGTGACTGACATTGAAGATGCTCAATGTGGGCACCGTTTGCGGAGAGGCAAACGTCAGCAGCAGTTGTGCGTCCCTGAAATCGCTAACACGAATTGCCTGCGAAGGCGCAATAACAGCCCGCATTGGAACTCTGTTCATTGTGTTGGCTGTCTGCACCCGCGATCTTCTTCGATACAGCAATATGTGTCTACAGGGTGATTCTGTGATGACGCTGCAAAGTTTCAGGAAATGAAGGAGAAAACAAATTCTGTCCGAACTGGCTATGAAGGCCCAACGGTACCGACAGGCCGCCGTGCCATCCTGAGCCGTCAGGCCTCACTGGATGCGGATGTGAAGGGGCATGTGACAGTACACCGCGCTCCCAGCCGTATGTCAGTTTACGAGACTGGAACCGCAACTTCTGAATCAAGCAGCTTCTCAGTTTGTCTCACAAGGGCTGAGTGCACCCCACTTGCCAACAGCGCTCGGTAGATCGGATGGTCATCCATCTAAATACTAGTCCAGTCCGGGAGCGCTTAAATTCGGTGATCTGACGGGAGCCGGTGTAACCACTGCGGCAAGGCCGTTGGCACTGATGGAGGAGGGTAAGTTGTTAATCTATCCAGTACACAAGGGCTCTAAAATACCAACCTTAAGAGCTCTGAGAGCATGTCCAGCAGAAGAGGTGTGTATCACAGTAGCAAAGATGAAGTGCTCATAGCTCTTAAGGTATGCATCTTTTTTAGAGCCCATCGTCACCGGACGTATCTCCCTTGTTTTGATCCGTACTACCTCTTCCCAAAATATGGAAGCCACTGAGCTATCAGTAGTAGATGTCCATTCTCAGAGGTATCAGAACGATTTCCGCTTATAACATTGGACTCGGTTATTTCCCTTCTCCATCATCCTGAGAGTTTGTAACACCATCACGGAATCGCCCTGTACATATTCTGACACGCCTGCCTCCTAGTGCAACTACATCACGGAGCGTTTTACTGATTGATATGTTCTATCAACTGATCTTTGTCATTTCTTTTGATTGTCTTGTGGTCTTCGAACAGTCGTCTTCTGAATCCTTGGAGGCGCTTATCAATAAGGCTGCAGTGGATTGGAGAAATCAAATACCCCAGCATTCTATGACGGAATGGAGGCACTGCAAAGGACATAGCGTAAAACAACTGCAGATTGCTGTTCGATTCTACTGACGCCGACGTATCCAAGGAAGATATTGGCACAGAAGAGACGCAACGCAATATGAGCTTGTAAAATGTTTCGTTGCTGTATGTATTGAGTACAGTTAGAGAAGACTAGTTAATCAATATAATGACATCCACACGTTCCTAAAACACTCTAGGGGTTGGGATGGTTGGGAGAAGAGACCAAACAGCGAGGTCATCGGTCTCATCGGATTAGGGAAGGAAGTCGGCCATGCCCTTTCAAAGGAACCATCCCGGCATTTGCCTGGAGCGATTTAGGGAAATCACGGAAAATCTAAATCAGGATGGCCGGAGGCGGGATTGAACCGTCGTCCTCCCGAATGCGAGTCCAGTGTGCTAACCACACACTCTAGGGATTACATGAATAAACATTGCATCGAATACAGGAGGGCCCTTAAGAGTAACAGCAGTCATTCCACATTTGCTGGTCATCTCGTGGACATGAAACACAGACCAACACACACGAACACAGACTTAAAAATGATTAAATGCAGCAATAGTCCTCCAAAGAACCTAATAATACAAGAAAATTAGAGTATGCAGAAAGCCATAGTAAAAGGAAAATAAGTAATGAATGAATATACAGCACTACGCAATGGAACCCTGTTCTCAGCTCTAGAGGAAATATCAGAAGATCAACACCACACACACACACACACACACACACACACACACACACACACACACAAGACACACACCCCTAGAGACCAATGACACAGCAAAACTCAAAACTCCAGTCCGCATGCTTACCTCGGTGGTAACGTGCTCGCCTTCCATGTAAACAGGCCCGGGTTCGATTCCCAGCCGGCTTGCAGATTTTCTCTGCTCGTGGACTGGGTGTTGTGTTATCCTCATCACCGGTGCGCTAGTCGCCCAATGTGGCGTCGAATGAAATAAGACTTGCACTTGGCGACCGAACTTCCCCGAATAGGGGCCTCCCGGCCACCGATGCCATACGCTTCTTTCCATTTTTTTTTTTTTTTTTTTTTTTTTTTTTTTTTTTTTTTTTTTTTTTTTTTTTTTGCAGAGCTCCAGCCCAGAACACGTAGAAACAGACGACGAAACATGTGAACATTATGTAAACAGTGTGTTAGAAAACTGCACTTAGCCGCCCTGTAGAAGCATGATAACGCGGCATCTAAGAAAGTAAGCACATGCAGTTATACACATAAACCGCCCTGGCCTCCACACTTTCCAGTTCACAAAAGATATTCACGATCAGCATCTACTTCGACAGATTTTTCGAAAACTAGTACTGTAACTTAAAGACGCTTGTCAAAGAGTAAAAAAGTTAAACTTTGTTTACAATACAACATAATATGGCAATAATGCTATAAAAAGAAAAAAAATAGAAGCATAAAGATGTCGATGAATTCATATTAGACCTAAAATTTGGCAAATTACGGAGCAAAACACTGATAAATGCTTGTTAATTGCAGATGACGTACAAGAAGGCAGCAGTTATAGCTGTGCTACAAATATCGGACAGCCAGTGAACACCAGTATATAATACTAACGCAAAGGTTTGAAGTTAAGCGCTATCAGAGTTGCCCAGCACTAGGATGGATGACCGTCTGGATCTGCCCAGCACTGTTGGCAAGCGGGGTGCACTCAGCCCTTGTGAGCTAACGGAGGAGCTACTTGATTGAGAAGCAGCGGCTGCGGTCACGAAAGCTGACAACTGTCGCGAGAGCGGTGTGTTCACTACATGCCCTCCAATCCGCATCCGGGGACGCCTATCGGCAGAGGATGATATGGCGTTCGGTCAGTGCCGACGGGCTTTCCGAGTCCTGTTCGGACGAAGTTCAGTTTAATATTTATGTCAGTACGTAAATACTGTGACCTTAGAACCTGTTATGTACTATAAAGGTAAAATGTTGTATGTGTTGTTTAACAGAGCAAAAATAGACCCACTGAATATGTAGAAATGTTTTTGGGTTCTAAAACAAGAAAAATTGTGTTTGCTCAGGCAGGACCACATTTACTTACTATATATTAGAATTTTTATTGTTAAAGATAGTCTCTTCTCACTACGAAACGATGTAGATTTACCTGAGAATAATTGTGAATATTGCCATGAATTACTGAACTTGATGGCTACCAGTTATGTCGTACGTATATAGTGATGAAAAGGTAAAGGCAGTATTCAATATACTAATGAGTAAGGCAGCCCTTCTAAACAAAACTGGATAATGGTAATCCAACATTCTTCCCTCGTGGTCAAATAGCACAGGATTAGTGCCGAGTTGTTTGCAGCTACGAGTAATTCGCATGTACTCCTTCCACCACAACTGCGCAAGTTGCGAAAGTCGTGCTTCAATTAGGCTATGAAATTGTCTGCATATGTCTAAAGGAAAGGTTCAAAAGAGAATAAACCAGTAGAGGCCGTATTCTCAAAATGTGTTATAGTTCAAATGGCTCTGAGCACTATGGGACTTAACAGCTGAGGTCATCAGTGCCCTAGAACTTAGAACTACTTAAACTTAACTAACCTAAGGACATCACACACATCCATGCCCGAGGCAGGATTCGAACCTGCGACCGTAACGATCGCGCGGTTCCAGACTGAAGTGACTAGAACCGCTCGGCCACACCGGGCGGCTTGTGCTTTAGTACAGGTACGTTTTGTTGACTATTGCTAACATTTCTTCCAATCTCACAGTAACTGCACAATGTTTTGACTTCCTACGTTAAGTGCACGTTCATGGAACTCGTATTCTCTGTGTCGGTCGTTATGAAAGACATTTGACACATGAACGAAATACTAGAAGTTACGTGTCTCCTTAATAGAAGAGGAAGAGAACGGTCATGTATCCCTACTACTCTCTCCGTCTTAGTGTCTTGTTACAGTCTGCACCGCCGTTTGATGGCATATTGATCAGGAGAGAGCATCAAGCAGTTTCGTATCCGATATGCAAGAGCTTATGTAACAACAGTGGAGGAACTTGTTGCTTAGCCAAGAACCCGAAACGTTCGTGATGATTTTTTTAGGTCTCAGGGCACAACTTAGAGCATTCTATGGTTAACTCTTACGGCAGTGTCGCCATTTGAGCAAGAAAGTAACGGACCTCTCTAGATGCTTTGGCTTGTCTACAATCAATTAGGTTTACAATAGTCGGTTTTGAAAGCAGTTTTCCATTTTCTGTCGATACGTAAGGCATGTTCCGAAATTAAGTCCACGCCCCCCAAAAACGTCTCATTTTTAATGTTTATATTATTTTTCCGTAGCACTCGTTAGAGGACTATAAACGACGCCAAAATTTAACTTCGTCATGACATATTGTGCACTCGACATTTTACGAAGAGCTACATTATGATAGGTTGTTTGCTGATTAGTGGGATAAATGAGTCGATCAAAACTGAAAAGATTTTTCAACTTCATGGTGTTCCTACTTGTTGAACTCTTAGTTAACGAGTGTAGCGTTTCCTTTTTTGTGAAGATTATATTTCTTTAGGTGTGTCTTTTGCTGGGGATAAAGTTTGCATATTGTGGGATAAATGTCCAAGATTAAGCAATTTAATTAATGCAATGATGAGAATAATCACTCGCCGGAACACTGTTTGATGCCAAACATTTTATGTTTACAGTTCCCTCAGTGAAATGTTCACTAACAGGAGTAATGGAACAATTTAGAATAATAGCAAGACCTTATTAATCGCAATCTGATATTTTGTATCGACCATCATAACAATACAACATTATGCTAACTGAATCAACGACGGATAAGGCGCTATAGTTCACATTTGAATCTAATATATCATTATAATTTAGGATAAAAAATAAAAATGAAGTTACTAATGAAATTATAGGTATGCAGACGGCCGGAGAAAGCTTTAGAACTATTCTGTTCAAACACTTAGATACATATCGTCCAGGTAGTAAGTCCCCCAACAGACATATTGGACTATTTACGGATATTTCGGGCAATCATCTTGACTAGTGGTTAACTATCGCTCTAGGTCTATTCCTTTCATCTAACATATGAGACATCAAATTTACGAAAATTCTTTTAATGTAATGCAGAAAATAGGAAGGTGTTTTTCAGTAAGAGGCTATGATCATCTAAACATTAGTCACCTGTTTTATGCATCAACAACTGAGCACTTTCAAGGCTATGATACGTAAAATTTGCTAATCTAAAGTCTGCCATAGCTTTTTCGTTGTCCGGCACGTCATATTGACCCCAGCATAAATCTGCTATGGACTACATCAACAGTCTTGCTAATACCTTTATACTGAATTATGTAATATGTGAACTCAATGTTAGAAAACGTTTAAAAAACAGGTATCTTTAGTATCAATTTTCAAAATCCCTTTAGAACAATAAAAAAGCGATGTGTTACAAAATTATTGTTCCTACTGTGCAATGACTGGTTGTACAATGAATCGCAAACGAAGCATCAGCTTCTACTTGTGAATAACCTAACAAAGCCTTCCAGTATAAAAATATATCCTCAGTAAGTACTTGAAACATTACAATTCCAGCCGGCCAGAGTGGCCGTGCGGTTCTAGGCGCTGCAGTCTAGCGGTCGCAGGTTCGAATCTTGCCTCGGGCATGGATGTGTGTGATGTCCTTAGGGTACTTAGGTTTAAGTAGTTCTAAGTTCTAGGCGACTGAAGACCTGAGAAGTTAAGTCGCATAGTGCTCAGAGCCATTACAATTCCGCCCCTATTATACACGAGCTACGATCTAACAACTATGAGTGTATTACCAAATGATATTCTTAACATTCTTTCATTTCCTTCAGATATGTCTAAAAGACGAGATACCTGTGAGGCCTTTACCGGTATGTAGACTTCAAGCTCACTGTTTATTTTCATCTACGTGTCACGTGAATAATTAAAACTGGAATATTTTCTCCACATCAATTTAACGCAATAAATCAGGAACTCACAACCTTTCTCTTAACTATTGAACTCGGATTAATATTAAAGCGCTGCACAGATAGTAAGGAAATGGAAAGACCGTTAAAGTTAGCCTTGTTTCGTACGAGCTCTTTATTTTTACTTCGTCCAAATTCAAAATAGTAACGTAGTATTAATTGAGAGAATAGGTGAGTGAAGTCTTATAGCTTAACATGTCCCGTTTTCCCGATCCTGAGACCTACCATTGCTATACTACACTAACGAAATTAACATAAGCAGTGAATAGTGGAAGATTATCCAGAATAAAATTTTCACTCTGTAGTGGATTGTGCGCTGATATGAAACTTCCTCACAGATTAAAACTGTGTCCCAGACCGAGACTAGAACTCGTGACCTTTGCCTTATGCTGGAAAGTGCTCTACCGACGTTTTTTTTTAAGAAAAAGGGTTAGTGGCCCGGTGGGAGCTCAGGGGGCAAAGTGCGGAGGGTTTGAAACCCGAGGCCTGGCCACAGTGTCCCCCTCACCACCACCCATCCTGTGGAGCATAGGAAAGTGGGAGGCACAGGAATCAATAGAAGTGCAAGGTGTTGTTGTTGATTATTTATTTGCATTTTGTTTTTGTTATATTCACTATTATTATGAAAATATGTGGAACATACATCAGCGACAGGGAAAAAATATATAAAAAAGAAATAAAATCCGCGCAATACGACGTGCTCTCCCATCCGCGGAGGTCAGAGGTAGAATCGATCACAGGCAGCTTAAGCTCACACACTGCATGGTGGGACGGGGGGGGGGGGGGGGAGGGGTAGATACCCTCAGCTCCAGGAACCCCCCAACGTAGTAGAGATCTAACAAAGGCCCTCGAAGATCGTTAGCAAATAATGTTCAGTAGCGTGGCTTGTTTTTGACAGCTGCATGACCTGTTCGTAAATAGGTCCAGAAGTCGAGTTGGAATTTAAGTCCCTCATGAAAGAGATAAGCGACTGCCCACCCTTTGACCCACGTAATTGCATCACGTTTGGCGGAGGGAAAATGTTTGTCCTCCGGGTATAGATACATTCGCGGGCAGATTGTATCTGGTGGCACTCGGAGACAGCAGGCAATGATTTGCTGCACGATGCGCCAGACATCTTGCGAAGAGGAGCATGTCACACGATGGTCATTAGTGTCCAGTTGCTGGCAAAGAAGACAAAGAGGGGAATCTGACAAACCAATGTTGTGCAGTGCCAGGACATCTGTATGAAGGAAGGGCTGGTGGACGTTACTCCACACTACAGGTCACTGGGTGGAGGGATGTTTGGTCTCCATCACATTCCGGGGAACACGGCGCAATAGTAAATTCTTAGTCCTGGGCGGGTGCGTATCTGCGAGACTGGTATGTATGTAACTGTAATCGACGAAAAAGGTAGAAATGTGACACAGACGAGGAACGATGTGGCCGGCATACACCGGTAGTGAAGTAGAAATAGGCAGGAGGAACTAAAACAAGCTGTGTGTTAAAGATGTGCATCGTCTGGTCCACTGTCCTCTCATGGTACTCATGTACAAGGCCGCAGCTCGCATACGGACGTTGACGAGCCCCAGGCCATCATCCAGTGGGGGCAGGGTAAGTGCCTCATAATGAACTTTAAATGTGGAACAAGCCGCGAGATAATAGACAAAGGCCGCCTGAAGGTTGCGCCCAATCGCCGTCAGCAGAGGGAGAACCTGCGCGATGTGGACCAATTTTGATTCCACACAACGATTAAGAAAGTCAACGCGTTGAAGTGTGTCCTGCCGGCGCAGGAGGTTCTGGCGGACGTCGTAGTGCATGATGCGTAACAGGCGACGGAAATCCATTGCCGCTGTGCATGAGACCGTGGGGGTAAAGGTAATTCCCAGGTACCGGAAAGTCCGCAAAAGTGGCAGGTGTGCCACTGCACCTTCCTGGAGACCTCATCCAATGTACATTGCAGAAGATTTGGCGACATTCATGGCATTGCCAGTGGCAGCCCCATTACGTTTCATCAATTCGAGGACTGCTCGAATCTCAGAGCCGGAGAGAATGAGAAGGAGGAGATCATCAGCAAATGCCCGAAGCGAAATTTGTGTTGGTTAAGGATGAGGCCATGGAGATTGGTTGTCAAGCCCCCAATCAGGGGCTCAAGGGCAATGGCATACATGAGGGTAGAGAGGGGGCATCCTTGCCGTTTGGAACCGCAGACGGATACCGGTCCTGCTAAACGTCCATTCACTTGGACACGTGAACTGGCACTGTTGTTGTAAAGACGCTGGAGGATGTCGAAGAACAAAGGGGGGTTGCCCATTTGGCTCGCCATCGAAAATGGAAACGATGGGTCACTTTATCGAAGGCGCTATCTAAGTCTATAGCGACGGCCGCTGCACTGAGTCTGCAGGCCGCCGCCATCGCAATTAAGTCGCGGCATTCCCCTGTGGCAGTCTGTATGTTAACATGTCCTCCCAGGCGTTGTTTTCTCTGGGGAGAGGATATGAGGGAGTATTATTCGGAGACGCATTGCCAATAAGCGAGAGAAAATCTTGAAATCGGCATTGAGCAGAGTGAGTGGTCTGTAACTCATGACCGTCGAACCACGGGATTGTTTGTGGGCCGGAGTGGTTATGCCCTTAACAAAGGCAGGTGGGATAGCTTTGTTAGATGTCATCAGTTCTTTATACGTAGTCGTCCACCGCGGTGCCATAAGGTCCCGGAAGGCACGATAAAACACAATTGGTAAGCCGTCAATGCCGGGCGGTCTGTTGACTGCACCCTTGTCGATTGCGTTGTTGACTTCCTCTCGTGTGACCGCCACAATCAGGGTATCCGCCTCGGTTTCAGGGAGGGTGCGTGTGAAGTAATGCAAAAGGGTGTCGTCCGTTTCAGTATCAACACCCCCTTCCCTATATTACGACGGTAGTGTTCGACGAATACGTGAACGATATCATTCCGACTGGTCACCTGCGGGCTATGAGGCGTGGTCAGAGTGTTGATGATCTGCCGACGACGTCGCTGTTCATCGGACACTACATGATGCATGGATGGAATTTCCAAACCCGCATGATCTTGACGCCGCGTCCGAATCACCACCCCTTGATATTTCCGGCGTGCCAGCGCTTTTATCCTCGCCTTAGTTCTTTGTCGTTCCAACTGATTGTCCGGGTTTGGCGGATGAGTGTCCAGTCTCGGCGAATCGCTTGATAGAAGTCAACAGTGTTGCGACGCCAGTCGGCCAAGTCCTTCTCGTATCTCATCAGTGCTCTCAAATTGTTCAAATGGCTCTAAGCACTATGAGGCTTAACATCTGGAGTCATCATTCCCCTAGACTTAGAACTACTGAAGCCTAACTGACCTAAGAACATCACACACATCCATGCCCGAGGCAGGATTCGAACCTGCAACCGTAGCAGCAGCGCGGTTCCGGACTGAAGCGCCTAGAACCGCTCGGCCACTGTGGCCGGCATCAGTGTCCTCCGATCGCTGGTTTGGAGCAGTCCATCCACCATGTGAATGCCGAGCGGTAGCGGGGAAGGCGTCGTTCGCAGTCTGTCCATGTCTCAGTGACTTGTTGGAGACAAGTCAGGTCATGCAGATGAGAAGTATTTAGTTTCCATGGCGCACGGCTGCGCCATACAGATTACGGCGGAAGTGGTCCGTGTAGATTGTAAGCGCAATGGTAGGAAAACGCCAGTGGCCAGCGTTCAGCAGCCCGTATCACAGATCTAAGATCACCAGCTGCGACATAACGGCATATATGAACAGTGATCCAATGCTGTCAAATGCTTTTTATTCCAGTCTTTGATCACAATATCAATTCTTTTGACGATGACCGGTTTCAGTCAGTAATGACCATCCTCAGATCTTTTCTACAGGGCCTAATCACTTTAGGACATGGTGTAGAAAAGATATGAGGATGTTCATTACTGACTGAAACCGGTCGTCGTCATAGAATTGATACTGTGTTCAAACACTCGAATAAAAACATTTGACAGATCTAAGAGTCTGTGAGGCATATATCCTGTCTAGACGGCTTGCGGAATGACAGACTGGTAAGAAAGGTATGGTCAGAAGAGTCACGATGTTGTACTTTCCAGGTATCGTGAAGCAGGAGGTCCCGCACCACTATACGTAGTTATTGGCAGGTAGTATAGCGTGGGGCGCAGAACGCAGTTAAAATCACCTCCTAGTAGGCAGTGGTCGTATCACCCTAAAAACAGGGGGGCCATTTCCTCTGAATAAAACTAGGCCCGTTCATGTCGTTGGTCGGTGCCTGAAGGAGCGTAGACATTAATGACGCGTGTCCCCATGGCAGTGAGTGCCATGCCCCGAGCTGATGGAGAGAAGGCAACGTCGGTGACAGAAATCCCATGGCGGACGTAGATGGCCACTCCACGACCCATAGGATCACTTGCTGGGGCGTGAGCAGTATAGCCATTGATATCCAGGAGACTGGCCCAGTCAACTTCCTGGAGGAAGACGAAATAAATATCAGAAGCACAGAACGTCTCCTTCATAAGGCAGATTTTCACCCTGGAACGGATGTTGTTGGTGTTGATGTTTGCTATCCGGTAGGCGTGGTGACGGACTGCTGGAGGCTGGTCCACTCTGGCGTCAGCACAAGGGTAGTGGAACGTTATCCCGCTCGCCCACAGGGCATTCGGGGGAGAGTATTATTAGTGGATCGGCCCCGACAGCGCAGGGACCCGTAACGGGTCCTGCGCCTCGACCTCCTCCTCGTGCCACGACGTGGAGACGGGGCACCGGTGTATCGTCCATTTTGTCTGCAGAAGATGATGTAGTGGTTCGTGGTGTAGTTTCGGCTATGCTCTGTCCAGTAAATAGTTAAGCGTCCGCATTGGGCGTCGGGGAGCTGGCGCGGGCACATCGGTGGATGTCTCCACGCTCATAACGTCTTCGTCGGCAGTAGTGGATTCGGGGGCGTCGTGAGAGACGACGGTTGCGTCATGCTCGACCTGCAACGTCACCTCTTGGCCAGAAACGGTGCGGGGCCTTCTCTTACGACGTTTCGAGGAACGTTGATTCCCTATGGGACCTTCCGTGTCCGACGATAGAAGGGAGTCGCGTAGCTCTGGCAGGAAGGCCGCCGTAGGGACGATGAGATAGTCCATCACCATCGTGTTGCCGTGGGTTGGGTCAGTGGTCGATCGCGTCTGCACCGTCGGAGCGGGGTCGATGGCCGGCCGTGGCGCTCTCCGTCTAGGTATGGTCGGACACGTTTGTGGCGTCGTTTGTGGCGACCGGGCAGCGTTGCGAAGCGGTAGGAGAAGCAAGAGCAGCGGCCTAGGTCACCGGTAGCACCGAAGGTTGCGACAAGAGTGGTCCTTCGGATCTGAGGTGGCCTTCTTTGCCGCACCCGTAACAGGTCCCTGACTGGCGAACAAACATAATTATTGCACAGCATCCGCCGATCTGTAAGTAAGACGGGACGTGGCTTCGGAGATCAATGGTGACCTGTCGGACGCCGTTTAGGACCGGATATGTCCGAAACTGTATCCATTTCTCCGCAGTATGACCGTGGACTGTGCTGTATGGTAGGAGTGCCTCTACGACTTCCTCTGCAGGAAGTTAGAATGGCAATTCGAAAATGCGTATCCTATGCATACCTAAGCCCGCGTGGTCGACTGTTACCGCGCCCACATTGCCATCGGCGTGACAGAAGTGGAGCCCCTATTTGTTCTCACGTAGGATGCGTTCGCACGCCGTATCGTTAACGATTTAAACATAGACCGTGCTGTTCACGGTCCACGTATTCCGATAATATCGGTCGACGGGATCTTCACTTCCTCTCGCAGAAAACGCTCTATCTCGAGTGCTTTGGGCCGGACACAATCGTTTCAGAAAGTACATCGGACTGTAGATTTACGATAACGGTTCGCCATGTTTCGTAGACGGTAAGCCGGCACTTAAGAAACGGCAGTCAGAATGTAAACAAGGCGAAGTCGCGTCCCGCACACGAAAACCACGGGCGCGTCTACTCTATCGCCCTCCCAAAGGCAGGCTGGATCGACTGAGCTACCCAAGCACGACTCACGACTCCCCCTCACAGCTTCAATTCTGCTAGTACCTCGTTTCCTACCTTCCAAACTTCAAAGAAGCTCTTCTGCGAAGCCTACAGAACTAGCACTCCTGGAAGAAAGGATACTGCGGAGGCATGGCTTAGCCACAGCCTGGTGGATGTTTCCAGAATGAGATTTTCACTCTGCAGCGGAGTGTGCACTGATATGAAACTTCATGGCAGATTAAAGCTGTGTGCCAGACCGAGACTCGAACTCTGTATCTTTGCCTTTCGCGGGCAAGTGCTCTACCGACTGAGCTACCCACAATATCCTTTCTTCCAGCAGTGCTAATTCTGTAGTCTTCGCAGGAAAGCTTCTGTGAAGTTTCGAAGGTAGGAGACGAGGTACTGGCAGAACTGAAGTTGTGAGGACGGGTCGCGTGATTCGCCTTCGGTAGTTCAGTCGGTGGAGCACTTGCCCGCGAAAGGCAAAGGTCCCGAGTTCGAGTCTCGGTCTGATTCACAGTTTTAATCTGATAGGAAGTTTCCGTGGAAGATTATATTCACAACAATGAAAAAAAAGAGAGATGCACCCCTATTATAGGTTAGTGGCCAACCAGTGCAATACGTTTAAACTGGAATTTTTTCCACCGAAAATTTCGAAGAGCGAAGGTGGAAGTGCCGTCGGAACGAAGCAAAATTTCGATGTAGACCTCCACGCGGGGTATGACACAGGTCAGCCGGCTCGTCTGAAATCAAAATTGAGTTAACATTAGCGAAGTATATAAGGTTCTTTAGGATATGCAACACGCTTGAGTTATTTGGACCATAGGAAACAAAATGGTGGCCTTTTGAAAAAAAATTGGCTTTTTTTCATCGATTTTTCGAGTTCGTCGGCTAAGTAAAAATATTTATAGCTGATGGATCGGAATGCAATTCCTAGACAATTTAGTTAGCTTCGTCGGAAACAAAGAATCATGCCAATCGGTTCAGAAGATTTGAAGTTACCATACCGCGCGATAAAAAAAAGTCATTTCGAAAAAAACGCGTTTGAAGTTTTGACTACATATAAATGCAATATTATGCAACTTACGTTCAATCTGCTATTCCGGGTCCATAAACTAGTCCTTTCTGCTCCTCATAGAGGGCGTTCTGCTCGATCTGGGCCATCCTGCGCTGCTCCAGAGCCGCTCGCACGGCCGGTGACAAACGGTTTTCGGCCGCTTGAATCCGGTGGTCGTCCGAATGCTTGGCGAACTGCGTCGAATTGAGTCCCAGGGTGACGTCCATCGTTCTCATGGTCTTCAGAATTGCTGAATAGCCTTCGTTGAAGCTGCTCACTGCCAGGGAAGTCGCAGTCTCCACAGTCTTCAGACCAGAATGTAAATGCTTGGGGGCTAACTTCCAAACACACTCGTTCAAACTTTCATTTGAATTTTGTGTTTCCTCCCAAGCACCGGTACAATAACTCGTCCTCCGAAATGGTCTCGTAGATCGGATGAATCATTCTTTGATCTTCTTTGGAGAGCGGCTGGTCGTGTTGATATTTGTCCAGATGTCCGGTAGCCTCTGCAATGCGCCACTTGCACCAACTAGTTTCCCCAGCCGGAAAATTTTGGTGTTATGGGTGGTCATCCGTCGAACACTTGTGGAAATAGGTTGCCCAAATTGCCTTCTTCATCTGTTTCACCGAATTGGAATGCCGTCCGATTGCCAAGCCGTAGTAAGTCGTAAGCTCCTTGATCACTTTATCAGTTTTAGTCAAGGGCAAGCACATACAATAATTTTTTGAGGTTACAAAGTCGAAATTTCCGAAAAAACTGGTGCGTGAAAAAGGCCGATTTCAGGCAAGTGCATTTTTTTTTTTTTTTTTGTTCAACCGCGAATGACAAACATTTCCGTTCCGTATTCGGAAAAACCGTTTCAGGTGTGGATTATAAACACTTTTATGGATCCAAAAATACAATTATTAAAAAATCCGCTTTTTGAACCAAAAGATAGTAAACTTCCCCTTAAATTTGAGATCGAAAATTCTCTCAACGACTTGCTTGAATAAAACGTTCTCGATTTATTCGCGGTGTCTAATCTAGATAAATCTGGAGCATTCGACGAATAGATCCTTCGTTTTCGTGAGGACCTTTTTGACGCAGTGGTTCTTGTTGTGGTGACCGTTTATATCCCACAGTGGGCGGTTTTCGGCCGCTTGAATCCGGTGGTCGTCCGAATGCTTGGCGAACTGCGTCGAATTGAGTCCCAGGGTGACGTCCATCGTTCTCATGGTCTTCAGAATTGCTGAATAGCTTTCGTTGAAGCTGCTCACTGCCAGGGAAGTCGCAGTCTCCACAGTCTTCACACCAGAATGCAAATGCTTGGGGTCTAACTTCCAAACACACGCGTTCAAACTTTCATTTGAATTTTGTGTTTCCTCCCAAGCACCGGCATGCTGCCAGAGATTATGCCCATATCTGCGCTGTTGGTGCTAACGCTCTCAAGTACTTGAGAAATTAGCAGTTGGTGAGGACAATATCACGAACAAGCTGAGGATAACGTTTTATGAAACTAAAATCTTGTCCCAGGCTTCTGAACACTGTTATTCTGGTATTAAAGAAGCAGAAGGCATTATAACGTACGAAAACAGCTTCACCCGGGACAGCAGCTATGATCTTAGTAGAGCGTGGGATCTAGCTCTCGGCACTCAGAAGACACTGAGAAATGTGCTGAACTGTTTACGTCCGTACGAGACCATTGTCCCACCAGTGCAGACAGGGACACAACCCCAGGCAGCATGACGGAATGATGACGTATACCAACCAATCAGAAGCCGTCTATTGGCTGTAAATGGTCAGCCCAACAGTATAATAGTAATAGCGTGTGACGATGGCCTCCCGGCGGGTAGACCGCTCGCCTGGTGCAAGTCTTTCGATTTGACGCCACTTCGGCGACTTGCGCGTCGATGGAGATGAAACGATGATGATGAGGACAACACAACACCCAGTCCCTGAGCGTAGAAAATCTCCGACCCAGCCGGGAATCGAACCCGGGTGCTTAGGACTGACAGTCTGTCGCGCTGACCACTCTGCTACCGGGGGCGGACAGCCCAACAGTAGCCACGAGAGGAAGTTGTTCCTGATGAAGACAGTGGCGGATTTCGTCGAAAGTTCAATATTTTATCGTTTTTACCTTTATTGTTATTTCACTCCCCATAATGGGGCGGGCTGTCAGTTGCACAATATGCAGCTCTTCAGCCAAGAGAGTTACAAAAAAACATAAGCACATGAGACAAGAATACATAAACGAGAATGGTAAAAATGGGTATATAAACGACAGCAAAAACAGATGAGTAAATAGGGTAGGGTAAAAAACATAGATGAGAGCCACACACATGCAGAGAATGAGCACCGTAGACTGAAGCGAAAACAAAGAAGCACCACAGCGGGAACACAAATGAGTGACACTGGTAACACTGATGGTGGCGATGTAACGTAGCACTGCACACAGCACTGGGGAAACACTACAACAAAAACGCTGAAAATCACTGTAGCGAAGGTGGGGACCAACCACCATGTGAAGGGTAGGGGGGAAGAAAAAGGGGTGAGAGATGGGAGGGGGGAACCAGGAGGGGGTGGAGGGGGGTGGTGGAGGGGAGAAGGAAAGAAGCCGGAAGCCTGGAGGGGTGGTGGAAAGAAGAAAGGAGGAGGGCAGCAGGGGAAAAGGAGAAAGAAGGGATGGGAGATAGGGAGGGAGAGAGGGAGCCCTGAGGTGGGGGGGGGGAGAAAGAAGGGGGGATTAGAGCTGATAGGAGGGGTATGTGGAAGGCGTGAGGACATTATCTGGGAGAGGGAGTTGGCAGAAGCCACCTTGGGCGAGGGTATGGAGCATGTGTTGATGGAGACCAGGTGGGACACTGTGGTACAGGCGCAGTAGTGGGCTGGAATGGGAGAGGATGGAGTAAACCAAAGGATGGGGAGGATCCAGTTTGCGGGAGACATATAGGATCCGTATTCGTTCAAGGAACAGGAAGATATGGGGGAAGGGCATCAAATTGTAGAGGATCCGCATGGGGGATGAGAGACGGAAACATTTTATCCAGATTTGACACATCAAGTAAACGATTCTTATAAAGAAGACGTGTTTTGGGTGGATGTGTTCTAGGAAAACGCAGAGTATTTATAAAGAAAGTTACGAATGCTAGAATGACTTGTTCTAGCTTTTTCCAGCTTCTATCATACTTGTCAGAATGGGGTATGGAATTGATTATCGTAACTATCGTAAAATGTCAGTATAACCCACACGAATATGTAACGTTTTTGGAAGAACTGCGACTTCGTTCTGGCAAAAACCTGTAAGCTAAATCTATAAGACCTGTATTCGAGGAAGGCTGCTCGATAATTTTTTCTCACCTAAGGATCGTTGGGCCTTCATGATCTGTTCGAGTGGAGTTTAGTTTTTTATGGGTCTTGAGAATTAGAGAGATTAAATTATGTGTAGAGTCATATAGGTGCTTATTTTTTCCTCGCTCAAGATAGGAATGCAACAGGGCATATATCGCTATTAATCGTATGAAATAACCTTCCCCATGCACTTTACACCCGCGAAGGAGCAGCGCCTGCGGCGCTGATACACGCAGCGCGCAGGGCGGCAGGTGTCGGAAGGCGACGCAGTGGTCCGGCGAGGTGGAGGCGGTGCGAGGCGGGTAGCTGCGCGGCTTGGCGGCAGGCGGCGTGATTTACACGGCGGCGCCAGCTGGCTGCGCCGCGCAAAAGTGTCTGCCGGGATATATGCGCACCTCCGCCACCTCGCACACAAATTACACCGGGGCGGCAGCGCTGGACGTGGGCTTAGCTCCTCTCCCGAAAAAAGTGCTGTTCGAAGAAACCTCGAGGGGCAAACACTGTCAGTACACGGTAACCGAGCTGTGTTCTCTAATTTATAAACCATCACATGCGAAGAAAGATGGCTAGCTTTGGTTGTGTGATAACTTATGTGGCCTGCAATGTTACCAAAAAACCATATGTCTTAAAATGTACGTCCGACAGTCTCTCTGAATGTCGAAATGCTAACACTGCGTCCAATCTTCTCTCTAATGTTCATACGTTAATAGAATACTTCGTGCAAGAACCAGCAGGAGATCTAAGTACACTAGATGCTAGCGGGTGCCGGTAATAGGATGAATAGTGGTATCTGATAGTGAATTACAGTGGTGTCTGGAAATATCTTGGGCAATGCCATCTGGCACATGCCATAGGACTCGAAATCATAACTGTACTTCAGTGATAACATCGTTGCGTTGGCCATTTCAAGTAAACTGTAACTATACGCTAGACCATTACTCAAATAAAGTCAGCTATCCTTAGTGGGAAGCGTTCTTTCATTTAACAGTGCAAACACTGTCAGTGAACAGTAGCGGAATAAGGTCGACGTTTCGGCCAAAGTTCCAGTGGCCTATCCCTGGGACTATAGTTAAATACCTCGCAACTCATCTTCTAGAACATACAGGGTCCTAATGTTCACAATGTGTCTCTCCGTAAAACAATATTGTACCCGTCCTGATACAAGCCTTCCGTTTGGGCTCTGCTTCGACGGCTCCATTTCGCCTTCTTCGGCGGTTACCCGTTTAATTCAGCAGCTTATTTTATCGCATAGGCTCCATTACAGATCTGTACTCCGCTGAAAACATTTCAGTAGGTGACCAGGAATCGAACCTGATAAGTCTGCATTAGTAACCAGGTATGGAACTGGTGGCCTCTCTACAATTCATTATCTCTTCTTATGTCTGTATCAGTAATGATCAACGACATGAGGATGCAGAGGGCAATGGCAACCACTGCATTAGCGACACATAATGTGTATCCTCAGGACATGTGGTCTGTTGTTGAAAAGGCATCATGATGCTCCCTCCGTTGCCAAAAGATTGCGGAATAGTTCCCCATTCGTATCTCCTGGTGGGGACTGCCAAGGAGGAGGTGACCATGAAAGTCGGGACGTGGAATGTCAGAAGCTTGAACGTGGTAGGGAAGCTAGAAAATCTGACAAGGGAAATGCTAAGGCTCAGTCCACATATTGTGGGTGTCAGTAAGTTGATATGGAAAGAAGACAAGGATTTCCGGTCAGATGAGTATAGCGTAGAATAAACAGCAGCAAAAAATGTTGTAACGGGAGTAGAATGTGCAATGAATAGGAAGGTATGGCACATGGTTCACATGGTTCAAATGGCTCTGAGCACTATGGGACTTAACATCTGAGGTCATCGATCCCCTAGAACTTAGAACTACTTAAACCTAACTAACCTGAGAACATCACACACGTTCATGCCCGAGGCAGGATTCGAACCTGCGACCGTAGCAGCAGCGCGGTTCCGGACTGCAGCGCCTAGAACCGCACGGCCACCGCGGCCGGCTAGGTATGGCAGAGAGTGAGTTACTGTGAACAGTTCGATGATAGGGTTGTTCTCATCAGAACCAACAGCATACCAAGACCGACAACAATAATTTAGGTATACGTGCCAAAGATGAAGAGATAGAAAAACTATATGAAGATACTGAATTCAGTAGGTCAAGGGAGATAAAAATCCAACAATCACAGGGGCTTGTAATCCGGTTGTAGGGAAAGGAGTAAAAGAAAGTGGTTACAGGATGATACGGGCTTCCGATAAGGAATGAGAGAGGATAAAGACTAATCGAGTTCTGTATTAAATTTCAGCTACTATTAGTTAATACACTGTTCAAGAACCACAAGAGGAGGGGGTATTATACTTGGAAATTGGCAGGTAATACAGAAAGATTTCAGTTAGTTGCATTATGGTTACGCAGAGATTTCGAAGTCAGATACTGGATTGCAAGGCATACCAGCAGCAGATATGGACTCAGATCGTAATTTAGTACTGATGATGAGTAGTTTGGAGTTTGAGGAAGAATTAATGGGCAAATAAATTGGATACAGGAGTACTAATGAATGAAGAGATACGACTGAAATTGCGAAGAAATCAGTTGCTGAAAGAAGGAAATGCAAAAATGTTCAGAGAAATTCAGAACTACAGAGATATGAATCATTTAGGAATGCAATAAATAAGAAGTGGCGGGAAACTAAGGAGGAACGGTGTATGAAAAATGTGAAGAAATCGAAAAAACGATTGTCGGAAGAACTGACTCAACTGTGAAACTAAAAGCAAGGGTGGTAACATTAAGAGTGCAATCGGAATTCCTCTGTTAACCGTAGAGGAGAGAACGGGTAGGTGGAAAAAGTACTTTGAAGGCCTCTCTGAGGGGAAGACTTGTCTGATGACGTAGTAGAAGAAGAAACAGGAGTCGAAATAGAAGAGATAAGGGATCCAGTATCGGAATCAGAATTTTTAAAATGCTTTGTAAGACTAAAGATCAAATAAAGCAGAGGAGACATATAACAGTCCATCAGAATTTCTAAAATCACTATGGGAAGTGGCAAAAAAAACGATTATTCACTTTGGCGTGTAGAATGTGTGAGTCTGGCGTTAAACCACCTGACTTTCGGAAAAACATCATCCACACAATTTCGAAGATTTCAAGAGTCGAAGAGCGCGAGAGTTATCCAGTAATCAGAAAAACAGCTCATGCATCGACGTTTCTGACAAGAATTATGTACAGAAGAGAGGAATAGAAAATTGAGGCTCTGTTAGATGACGACCAGTTTGATTTTAGGAAAGTTATAGGCAAGAGAAGCAATTCTGACGTTTGTGCAAGATGTTCGAAATTCTGAGAAAAACTGGAATAATCTATAGGGAAAGACGGGTAATCAATATATATTATAAAAGTAAGTGTGCAATGTGTGTGCCACTAAAACTCAGAAATGAGTCCCAGTACAACCAAGGGTGTTATATAGTGTGGTAGTCCTCTATCCCCCATCCATGAAGAAGGTTCCCGTTTTTTCCTGAAGGGTATGCTTTTGGAGATATAAGGGCTGGAAAGTTTCACCCTCTGGAAATTTCCAGAACATTCCAGAACATTCGAGGGTATGTGACAACATTCCAAAACATCAAACAGTATTCGGGAGCATTCCAAAATATTCCAGAATGTTCCGGAATGTTCAACAATGATCCGGGATGTCTGGAATATTTGGGAATAGTCTGGCACATTCGGAAAGATTTCAGAATATTTGGAAATATTCAGGAACATCCCAGATCATTCTGGAACATTTCAGAACACTCTCGAACGTTGTGGAATGTTCTGTAACATTGTCGACCATTCGAAGTCTTTGTGGTATGTTCTGGAATTCGACACTGATAGGGGTACTCATTGATAGGCGTGGCGTTCGCTGGGTATTCAGTGGTTTGGTATTTAACTAATTTCTAAATGGAAATGATAATCTTATTTTATTACATTGAGTAATTACTAAATAATTTTTCTCCCGGCAAAAGATTTGATCAAGTTGCTAAAGAACTCCAAGTTAACGTCGTGTTAAAGTATTGTCTGTAAGTTGTGTAAGTGTCACTAAATCACAGTTCATACAACAGATTCTATACAACTATGGATTATGGTGCAAACAGTTATCTTCAGCAAAATGATCATTAAAACCACAGAATATCAGCCGCGCACAACACTGGCATATGTTACCTGAAACAATATACTTCGCAACTCGTGCGAAATTGATTTCGGCTCCATACATCAGCTAGAGAGTTGTGTAATTAGAATTTGCCGCTGTGATAATTGTTAAGATGGCGGCAGACAATTGATAGAGCAAATAAGTATTTTAAATGCTTCTTGAATTTTACAGAAACTCTACTTTCGTATTGTGCACTATTTAGACTTCATCATGCAAACATTTGATTTGTTTCTAAGGAAAACACACAGACAAATACCCGATACAAATCGCTATCATCAATGTCTGCGCTCGTTGCAGCGGAAAGAAATAATTAACACAGATAATGCTTACTGAGAGAGAAATTAGAGTTACAAATAATTAATCACTCATATATATAATAATAATGAACTCTATTTTCAAGTAATAATTAACAAATAATTACAATTTCTTAACAGACCTCAGTTTGATGTGCGTCTTGCGTGCTGAAACTACAAAAGCCAACCAACAAAAGGTAAAAACAGAGGAAGACAAACGCCGGCCGCGGTGGTCTCGCGGTTAAGGCGCTCAGTCCGGAACCGCGCGACTGCTACGGTCGCAGGTTCGAATCCTGCCTCGGGCATGGCTGTGTGTGATGTCCTTAGGTTAGTTAGGTTTAAGTAGTTCTAAGTTCTAGGGGACTGATGACCACAGATGTTAAGTCCCATAGTGCTCAGAGCCAATTTTTTTTTAAGACAAACGCAGATCATAAAAGGAATTTACAATTATCATTGTCTTTGTACGATACACATCGATATGTCCAATTACATCGTAGAACATTATATAAATAATTAATTCACTATTTTTTCATATGTCGAATAAATAATGTTTATAACTGTTAGAGGCATAATCTCCTCTCGTCGCACTGTAGCCAAAAATTTATCTCGGGGATGATACGTAGGGTTCTGTAAAGTGAGTCCCACCCTGTGTTAGAGCATCAGTATCTTATCAGTGACGAATGGAGGAACAGAATAAGTAGTGCAGTGAGCGAATAAAAACAAGCAATGAAGTGAGAGTAGTCAAAGTGATACAGTGACCCAATATAAACTGAAAACAAAGTGTGATAAGTGTGTAAAGTGTAGTTAGTGTGCTTGTTAGTAAAAAGTTGATTTGAGTTATATTTTAGACAATGTCCAAACGTAAATGAGGAGGAGATCTTGCCAGTTCTAAAGCAAAACGGCGAAAACAAAACAGCGGAAAAACGAAACAGACTAAGGACACGAAGAAAATTTAGTTCCCAACGAACGATAATGAGCACTGTGCGAAGCAGAGAAATCGAAGAACGGCGAAATGAACGGATTGAAGAACTAAGATTTGCGACACCATCTTATAATAAAAGACTGCGAACTCAAGCCAGCCATGAAAGTATCACCCTACGAGAAGCGCGGCCGAGAACAAGCAAACAGTACAACTTACAAAATGAAGCATTCCGTTACGACCCGACAAACGAATATCATAAACACAAACACATCGTAAAATAAAAATGGATAACATCTGTCAATTTTCCAACACGAAAAAATTCAGTAGAGAAACACAGGGATTTGTAGCATGAATGGAAAAATTCGATTAACACCCGTGGAAGCACCTCCACAGGAATTTCTACATTACATGAACGAGAAAGCACCAGAATCTAAAAACTTTCTTCAAAATATAAAAGCGTACAACGCCTGCTTCCAGATGACTTCATTCGGTGTCACTTCGATCAAGACTAACCAAGATGGAATTGATTATATTTTTTTCCATCCAAGAACAAATTATCAATACACGGGCTCATTACTACCACCACCCAACGAAGACCATAAATTTCTGCAAGTATATTTAATCGGAAATGAATAAACAGAAACTAATCAACGATGCACAAATATTAGTGGATTGCGACGATAAGTAGTCCAAAATGTACAGAGGATCTTACATAAATACAAACAACTGATACACATATTCAAAACAGCACTAGACCGGATGATTTCTGAAGACTACAAATTCCAGTAGACGATCATCCAGAAATCATGAATACTGGCCCACTAGGCTGAGTATACAAAATAAATTCGAAAAACGCCGAATATTTCTATCTTCAGAAGCTGCTACATCAAATGTGGGGACCAACAAGTTTCACAGACCTCAAGACTGTTGACGGTTACCTATTCCAGGCGTACAGAGAAGCATGCCAAGCTTAGGACGACCGTAAAACGACAAGCACTGTGAATTAACACTACAAGAAGCCTCACCCACAGTCTCAGCTGAACAGATGAGAGACTTGTTCGCTATAATTCTAATAACATGTAACGCATCCGAAATAACTATGGGACTCCTTCAAAGCTAGCAGTTTTTGAACTGACCATCGAATTCAACGACGACATCTTCAATGAAACACTTATTCACCTAGAAAATAAATTTCAGCAATAAACAGCCAGACCACAGTACAACTTGGGATGCCAGCACAATGAAAAGATGCTATCAGCGTGCTAAACTTCGAAATTACAATAGAAAACAGCTTCACCACCAACGAACTACTTCAATACATTGCTCAAAAGAAACCGTTCCTCTGTGATAATCAAAAGGAAATTCACAACGTTGTCATAGACAGTATCGACAACAACAGTGGCGGAATTATTTACTTAGACGCACCAGGCGGCACCGGGAAAACTTTTCTAATAAATCTATTGCTGTCAAAAATACGTGTTAAACAACACATCGCACATGAACCAGCATCATCCAGCTTTGCAGCCACACTTATGGAAAGACGACGAACTGCCCATTCCGCCCTACAACCACCGTTGAATATAGCCCAAGAACAATTCCCGGTAAGTAAAATCTCAAGATGATTTGGACGGGGTAAACTTATAAAGCAAGCTAAAATTATCTTCTGGGACGAATGCAGAATCATACATAAAAAGATCACTCGAAGCCATGGATATAACATTAAAATATTCGAGAAAAAACTCTGAAGCGGTAGGAGGAGCTGTGCTCATACTCTTAGGAGATTTTCGACAAACACTTCCAGTTATCCCCAAGTCGACACCAGCAGACAAAATCAATGGGTGCCAAAAAAAGTCACGTCTCTGGCCACGCATGCAAATACTGCGACTAACAAAAAATATGAGAGCTGAACTGTCGAAAGACGAAGCAACAGCACATTTTGCTCAACAACTTTTACAAATAAGCGACGGCACATATCCTAATGACCAGACGACCAGTCTCATTAATCTCAACAGTTATTTCTTCAACGTAGCCACTGCTGAAAACGAAATCATCGACCAAATGTATCCAAACGTTGTTCACAACTATACCAGTCCGGATTGACTACTTGAAAGTGCAATTTTGGCAGCTAAAAATAAAATTGTCAACGATATCAACTTTAACATTCACAAGAAAATTCCCGATGAAGAGAGAATAGACAAATCGATCGACATGATGGTAAACGTTGAAGAAAGTGTGAACTTCCCTACAGAATTTTTAAACTCTTTGCATGTACCAAGAATCCCATTACACTGCCTTGGACTTCAAAACGGATCTCCGATCATACTACTCAGAAATATCAACTCACCAAAACTATGTAATGGAACAAGGATGATCGTCAAACAGCAATCGAATAACATCATCGACGCCGAAATTAAGACTGGAAAGTACAAAGGACACACACTATTTATCCCCAGAATACCACTGATCTCTACTGAACCGTCATTGCAGTTTAAAAGACTGCAACTTCCAATCAAGTTACCCTTCAGTTTTACAATTAACAAAGCACACGGACAAATTTTAAAATCTCAAACACTCATGCTTCTCTCACGGTCAACTATACACAGCTTGCTCTCAGTAGAGAATTCGAAAAATTTGTACAGATATACCCCGGGAAACAAAATGAAAAATGTTGCTTATACGTAAGTATTGTACGTAGTTATAGCACGTTTTCAATTCAACGTTATTGCTTCTTATACTTTAGCGAGTGTTGTAAATAGAATATGTTTTCAATACTTTTTTTACCTTTTGTCCTTTAAAGTTTATTCTGTTATTGCAACTACCACAAAATTTCATATCAACTCTCTGAGTGAAGCCGGTTACCCCTACTAGTGTGCAGTATTTACCAGAGCCAAGAGGGAACAATAAGAGTGGACGACCAAGAAGTGTGTAAGACATCGTTATAGTCTTTCGCCCCAACTGTTGAATCAGTGAGTCGAAGAAGCAATGACGGAAATGAATTCCAACGTGGAATTAAAAATCAACGTGAAACGATTTCAGTGATAAGATACTATGAAGAGATTGCTATCCTCCGTGAAAGTGAAGAAGAATTACAGAATTTACTGAACGGAATGAATACCCTGATGAGTATAGAGTATGGATTGGGAGTAAATCGACGAAAGACGGATTAATAAGAAGTAGCAGAAATGAGAACAGCGAGAAGCTTAACATCAGAATTCGTGATCATGATGTAGGTGAAGCTAAGGAATTCTACTACCGAGGCAGCGAAATAACCAACGATTGCCAGCCCAAGGATAACATCAAAAGTAGATTATTACAGGCAAAGAGGGGATTCCTGGATAAGAGAAGTCTGCTTGTACCAAACATAGGCCTTCATTCGAGGAATACATTTTTGAGAATGTACCTTTGGATCATAGCATTCTATGGTAGTGAGATGTGGACTGTGGGAAAACCGGAAAAGAAGAGAATTGAAGCCTTTGAGATTTGGTGCTACAGAAGAATGTTGAAAATTAGGTGGACTGGTAAGGTAAGGAATGAGGACGTTCTCCAAAGAATCGGCAAGGAAAGGAGTAAATGGAAAACACTGACAAGAAAATGGACAGGATGATAGGACATGTCTTAAGACATCGCGGAATAGTTTCCTTGGTTCTAGAGGGACCTATAGAGGGCGACAACTGTAGAGGAATACAGAGATTGGAATACATACAAGAGATAATTGAGGTCGTAGGTTGCAGGTTCTACTCTGAGATCAAAAGGTTGGCACAGGAGATGAATTGGTGGTGGGCCGCACCAAACCAGTCACAAGACTGATTACCTAACAAAAAAAAAGGTATATGTCGTTGAATGCGCATCTACTGCCCGCTCTTATGGACTAAACAAACCCACAACGGTGTTCGCGGATGATTTTTGTGACTGTCTCCATTACCAGTCCTAATTGTATGAGTATCAGCGAGCAAATCTTAAGAATAATTGATCAGATTTACCATTAGTTTAACGTTTAGTAACATCTACAATGCTACAGGAACAGAATCCCTGTGAAACGAGGAAATATTGTTAAAGTAAACTGTGTGTGTACCATTTACATCAGTAATAACTTCAAACAATGTGCAAGTAAGTGAAGATGCATTGTTAAAGGAAAATATTTGCCACAAAATAGGTCTCTGTGTATCATGTTAATATGATCTGACTAGGTGCAAAAAATTTTTGCTGTTAATAAAATAGTACAAGTACATTCTTATATTAACATGTAAACAAAAACAACACTCCAAATATGAATTTAGCAGTTGGTACCGGACAGCTTTTGATATTAGGCAGTGGCTCTTACTCCTCATGTAGTCTGGAATCTTGGTCTGATGATGGTTATTATAGCCGAAACTGGTTACTTCAATTAGAATGAAACTAAACTGCTAGCTCAACAATTAACTTTATTTTCATATGAACATCATATGAACATTTCAGTATGTTGTCGAAATTTACCTTCTTAAGTGACATTAATATTTAGAAATAAGGGGGGCGCGGTGCTTGGGGAAAACGTTTCAATAGGGCGAGAGCATAGTCTAGGGTAGAATGTGAGAGCTGTACAGATAAACGGAATTTCAAGTTTCGTGCGATTTAGTATTTAACTTAAGAAAAAGTATTTGTTTTAGTTCTTAGTGGCAGTTTTTTTTTCATTTTGCCTGCTGGTTACTGTTTTCGGTAAGCAGTATCGTTCTCAATCCAAACCCTGGCACGCAGTTGACACACTTGATTCCTATGTAGGTTTGTAGCTTTTCACACACATACAAGGGAAGCGAGAGTGACGATTGCATGACAGGGGTGGACTGAGAACGATACTGTGTACGGAAACCGATAGCCAGTAGGCGAAATAAAAAGCTGCAACTATTGTGTTGTTAGGTGTTCCAACCGGCAATATGTCGAGAATACGTAATTTAACTTAAAGCACCAAGCTCAAGAGTAAAACGGGAGTTCATAACTGATTTAGTGGGCTTTACCAATTATCAGCTATAGAGGATGTCGGTGAGTGACTGTGTTAATACTGAATATAAACAATCGTTTTCCATAACGAAAGACGTATGAAAAATGACGCCTTTGCGGGATAAGCAGTGTACATTTTCATGCAACTTCAGTCGTGTGACTGATTCGTCATGTTTGCAGATTTTCCAGCAGGGAAATGTATATCTACATCAGCCAGTCACCGACTGTACCTTGTGCCGAGAGGCGTGTGGTCACTGTCGTTTGCCACGCTTTGTTTGTGGTTTCCTGGCGGAGCGGTGGACAGTGTTTGCTCGTGGGACATATCTGTGTGAGACTGACATAAATGTGAAACTGATTGGGTTTTCAACTAGAACGCCCTGTGACAATACACTTCTGGTCATTAAAATTGCAGCACCATCAGGGTGGCATGCGACAGATGTCAAGTTGACAATAAAGTCTACTACACCCTTCGACGCACAAATGATTAACATTTCAGTGTAACCGCGCTAAGTATGTAAGAGCAACTCGTCGAGTTTCAGCTTGAACTGTAGTACTAACACAGAATCTGTTGGTTTAAGAGGCATATTTTTAATACCGTGTATGATCTTAATGATCCTATGCGACTAGTGTCTGAAAAGGCAAGCATATTTCTCGTCAGGCCGCATAGCATGGTCAGGACATGAGTAGTTGGCAGCAAAACAAGTATCCCCAAGGACAGCACTACGACGAGTGGCGCAGCAGGGACTAGCGACACGGTAACCATTGTTGCGTATTCCCTTAATGTAGCAGGAAAGAGAAGCGAGTTGACAGAGGTGCGCGGAATGACAACACTGGACACGTGACTGCTATAATATCGTCTATCCAGATGAGTCCCGTTTCTGTGTACGGCGTCACAAAATATATGTTGACGTGTGAGGCACGGAAGAGAACGACTATTCACAGATCTTAAGTGCTCAGCACATGGTATGATGGAATGGAATGTCATTAGATACACAACATCTAAGGTTTACATATCCGTGAACTTGGACAGCATATCTTACACTTTTTCATATCTACAATCTGTGGCTGTGCATTATCCTCGAAGCGTCCATGATATACGTAAACAAGATAACACTGCCCTGTTGTTCCGACCTTCGTCGATAGAGAGGGTGCACGATTGTTACCACGTTCAGCACATTCAAAAAGTCAGTCTCTGGAAACATCCTCAAGATTTGCAAGAGAGTGGCACGCCATCACTCGTCAGCCACTACTGTTGATTAACTCTGGGATAGAGTTAGCATACGGTCATCCAGATTCATATCTGCTCGAAGTCAAGCCTGGGTAGAGTTATTGTTGCTGCCAGATATGACATTATTATATATCATATTTCGCACCCCATATCCCCACAAGTTCTATTCTTTCTAGTGTACTGTATATGCACAATAAATACAATTTTGTTATCACATAATCTTCCTGATGTTGCAATTTTAATGGCCACCATTTTGTTGATTAATTATCGGTCTCTGACTCAATCGACATTATTTATTGTATATATAAGTCGCGGGATACCAATCACAATGTCCTTATGACCGCGTATTTACGTGTTACTGGTGAGGCGTTTTTAAGGAAATGGTAACGAAAATACGTCTTGTGTGAAGTAGCAACTACTCTTGAAGAAAGAACGTGTAAAGCCGACAGTGAGTGACTTGGACAAAGCGATCAACGAGGCGCGAAACCGCCGCCAACTTACTGTAGATGCAGCCGACTAATTATTGAAGAGCCGGCACTGTGTTTCCAAGCGGCCGGCCGAGCAGCAATACGCTATCCGTGGGGCGCTCGGTGTGCTGACAGTGGCTGACGAACCGAAAAGCTGTTCCACTGCCACCAACACCGCTGCATTAACAATGAGTCAATTAGCGGCTACCGAAGCCTGGGCTGTGCTCGCACGCACGCATTCCTGATGCTGCGTTCCGCGAGCTGTGCCTGACGCCTTGCTACCGACGAGCCAGCAAGTGGATCGCTATGGCGGCCGGTGTGTGATCGCCGTGTTGCCTGTTTCACAAGAGCCTGCGGTAGGTGTATGAGAAAGGGAGCGGGATGAGTTTGCCCTGACTTACACCTGAGGCTGGAAAAGTGAGATATTGGGTCGAAACCCGTATGGCGGCTAGATTTAGGGTGTCCGATAGGCATAGGACGGTTGTATGAGGCGAAATTGAGACACAAGTATAGGGAGAGGTTACTCAAAGAAAAAGAAAAAAATGTTCTTCTAAACTGAAATAAAGGTTCCTCAGATTACAATCTTCCGTCGTATTTCTTCCATGTTCACGTATTGATTTTATTTTTAAAAACACACTCTTCTGCAAACACAGTTGTCTACCCACATACATTTCACTATCTTATGTGAATCTCGTGTTTTACTGTAGTAAAGTATCATACAAACATTTGGTTCGTTATCTACTTTCACCAAAATCTATAACATTATAGTGTATTTTGGTGTGACTGTTCACCTGACGTTGCAACATTTGGAGCTACGGTTTTACACGATCACCTGGTTTTCAGAATTTTTTTGAGAATGTTTATTTGTTCAAAGCGAAGCTATTTCTGAAGCTCACTGATCTGTAACTATTTAGTTCTAGTAAAAGATATTGATCACTATCGTTTTTTGGATTCACATTTTTTCCATTGCCGTATTTATGGGGAAATTACCCAGTTAAAATTTTCTTCTTTAGTATTTTATATCATATCCTCATGATATCTGATTACCTTCTTAATATACTTTAAATCTAAATATCGTATTGCATATAATATCGAGAGTTTACACTGCTAAACATGATCGCCAGTTTTGATAAAATTCAGGTCAAGTATTACTGTGTATGTGATGCAGGTAACAAACAAAATTATTCCTAAAGCTGGATGGGGAGTCGTCTCTTCCTCTCACTAGGGACCTCCTTCTCCACATTCTTTGCCTCCATAGAGCTGCCATACATTTGTGTTGGATTCTTACATCGACAAGAATGTAGTCATCAAATTGCTTAACACAACGCTAATAAGACTGCCATTTCTTAAAATCAATATGTTAACCGACATGTATATATTCAACTGATTATTATTATTTTTATTATTTTATTATTATTATTATTATTATTATTATTATTGTTGTTATTATTATTACCATAAGTAGACACAGTTGCATACTGCTCGTTCAGTGCCTATATTGTAATGTTAAAAACTGCTTTATAAAACATACAGCTGTACCACTGGTTTTTTTATAATTATTAGTTCAATCGACTTCGGTCGACCATCAGACCATCTTCGGATCTCCTACACCAATAAAAGAATGCCTGACGACAATGGTGTACAATTCTAATATATAACCGTTATGTATATAGACAGTAAATGTAGATCATAGTATGTTAATACAACAGAATGCCTGCAAAAATTATTTAGCTATGCATCTCGCAGATGGAATACCAATTGTAACTTATAGACTCTTCCATTAATTATTATTAAATGTCTGCCCGTAATCTTTATGTCCAGTTTGCATCAGAGACGGTTGTGAGAGCCTTGTTATCGAGTTTTTTACTAAACAGGACAAAGAGCTTATGATGCTAGCCTTATGATTTGCAGATTTCTGATTTAGTCGCTGTCGGCTTATCACAAAACTGCTCATAGTTCGAGCAATGAAAAATATAGACCAGCTATAAAAGCTGAATCACACATAAACAGTTAATACTAACAGAATAAAACTTATAATTCTATAAAAACAAATATGTCAAAGGTTTTAGCTATAGTATACAACTTGTTCTAAAATTTTGTTTGTATAGTGCAAGGGTATAAGTGTTGTACAAATGCAACGCTATTTCTTTACAGGTAAATAAATACAACGAAATATAATAGCACAGTTGCGTATTTTATAATGCAACTTTAAATCCTTCTTAAAGCTGTTCAACACCGTGTACGCATAATACATATTGTAATTCTGAATCACCACAGACGTCTGATCAGTTTAACAGCTCATATATTTTCCGCCTTTCATCATGGATGGAAATCATGTCAAAACTTGTTGATAAGACATTGATTAGTAATTCATTGAGTGACCTTGCTTTGAGATTACGTAAAGTCATAGGTTAGAATCAAATTTACATCTCTACCTTCTTATGTTTCGCCCTTCCACGGAGGAAGTCGATGGGTACGCATTCTTAGACAGTAATTGTTACATTCCATCTTTATAGAGAGAAGAGCACGTAAGTGGTCTACGATCGCAGTTGTAACGAACTGCAGAATTAAATGAAGCTAACTGATATTAATTAAGACTAATTAAATTAATGAGAAAAGATTAGACGTCACAGATGCAAGCGTTATCATGAGAGTCTTGGAAAGCAATGAAAACGTTGTATTATATATTTATACTATTATTTTAACATAATACTAATCCAGTTTAAAGTTGCGTTCCCATGTTCTGTCTCAGTTACACAGTCCAAATTGTTTTTTAACATCTGCGGACATTATTTGCCTTTCAAGGGGAGCACAGATCAGAAAGCGTATTTCTAAAAAGCAGAAGTGGATGTTCCATAAAATTTTAGAGACGGTTAACTGAAACAAATGAATGTCTGGTCAGTCTGGAATAAACTGATTCAAACTGCAGAAGTACGCATTACGACATGGCACCCTAAAATTTCCTAGCGTACCGCACAGTATTTGTTGACATATATGTGTTTCCTTTTCTTATTCTAACAGGTGCCGATATGAAGGTGCTGGGGAGTGCCTCTCTACTGGAGGTGAATGATGGTGCAGACTATATAGGTACACATTTTGTTGCTGAAACCCTTTATTTATGATCAGAAACAAACGTGGAGCTGGGTAACAAGTTGGTTTGCGGGGAGCTGAGTGTCTGCGGCAGGCAGGCAGACGACGGGCTGCGGGTGTTGATCAACGGACACGAGCACTGTGGCGCGGACACGCCTGCACAAGAGACTCACTTAGAGGAAAAGGTCGGTACGGCTTTGCGTACTCTTCTTACTCAGAACGGTGGGGCAGCAAAACGGAGGCCGGTAGCTGACGCTAGGCAGGCCCGCAGCGCGAAATTGCCCAGGATAATGAAAACGGAATCGCAGGCTGGACAGCGTTGCATACTCGCGGCGTGGACCTGGCTAGATCTCCTATCGTGCCTCGGACCATGAAACTGCTAAGATCCTGGAGGATCAAGTAGTGGCTGGCAGTTAATGGCCCAGTGACGGTGGTAAGTGGTGCACCATAAGTACAGCGACGACTGGCAAAGGCTGAGTTTAATAACATGGCAATCTCGATGTTGAAATACTGGTTCCAGTGATCTAAGTACAGATATCTGGAGCTGACCACATGGAAAACACACTAAGTGGAAGTTTCCCAAACGGGAACCAGTATCCTAGGCGCATGTGATCAACGCGGAAGGAGGTGTACACCGGGGTAGCAGCAGGTGCGGTATCGCGGAATGCTGTTGTCAACGGCTTGTTGACGGCGGCTGCTGACGGCTGCTTCGTCCAAGTGACGATCTGTGCACTGGCTGTGGGCTATACTGTTACATTTCCTTCCTCCGTAGAAATCCAGCCCACCGGACTGCTACCTGAGACACAAGTCTAACGCAAACACTAACATATTTAATATTCATCGTGCACTTTAATGTTCCTGCATGACTCCGGTGTCCTTCCCTTTTCTGTAATTTTGTGTACATTCACTCCTACGATGCTCTGTTTTTGCAGTACTATATACATCTACGTCTACGTGATTACTCTGGAATTCGCAATCTTATCCAAACCACCTTTAAACTAGTTCTTTACCGTTTCATTCTAGAATAGCTCGCGGGAAGACGAACACTGAATTTTATTATGATGATCGCTTCTCCCTATGTAGATAGGTGACAATAAAATATTTTCACTCCCTGGAGAGAAATTTGATATTTGCAATTTCATGAGAATGTCCAACCGCAGCGATAAATGCGAAACCCTTGTTGTTGTTGTTGTGGTCTTCAGTCCGGAGACTGGTTTTATGCAGCTCTCCATGCCACTCTACCCTGTGCAAGCTTCTTCATCTCCCAGTACTTACTGCAACCCACATCCTTCTGAATCTGCTTAGTGTACTCATCTCTTGGTCTCCCTCTACGATTTTTACCCTCCACACTGCATTCCAATGCTACATTTGTGATCCCCTGAAGCTTCAGAACATGTCCTACCAACTGATCCCTCCTTCTAGTCGAGTTGTGGCACAAACTCCTCTTCTCCGCAATTCTATTCAATACCTCCTCATTAGTTATGTGATCTACCAATCTAATCTTCAGCATTCTTCTGTAGCACCACATTCCGAAAGCTTCTATTCTCTTCTTGTCCAAACTATTTATCGTCCATGTTTCACTCCTACACTCCATACAAATACTTTCAGAAATGACTTCCTGACACTTAAATCTATACTCTATGTTAACAAATTTCTCTTCATCAGAAACTCTTTCCTTGCCATTGCCAGTCTACATTTTATATCTTCTCTACTTCGACCATCATCAGTTATTTTGCTCCCCAAATAGCAAAACTCCTTTACTACTTTAAGTGTCTCATTTCCTAATCTAATTCCCTCAGCATCACCCGACTTAATTCGACTATATTCCATTATCCTTGTTTTGCTTTTGTTGATGTTCATCTTATACCTTCCTTTCAAGACACTGTCCATTCTGTTCAACTGCTCTTCCAAGTTCTTTGCTTTCTCTGACAGAATTACAATGTCATCGGCGAATCTCAAAGTTTTTATTTCTTCTCCATGGATTTTAATGCCTACTCCGAACTTTTCTTTTGTTTCCTTTACTGCTTGCTCAATATACAGATTGAATAGCGTTGGGGAGAGGCTACAACCCTGTCTCACTCCCTTCCCAACCACTGCTTCCCATTCGTGCCCCTCGACTCTTATAACTGCCATCTGCTTTCTGTACAAATTATAAATAGCCTTTCGCTCCCTGTATTTTACCCCTGCCACCTTTAGAATTTGAAAGAAAGTATTTGTGTCAACACTGTCAAAATATTTGTCTATGTCTACAAATGCTACAAACGTAGGTTTGCCTTTCCTTAATCTTTCTTCTAAGATAAGTCGTAGGGTCAGTATTGCCTCACGTGTTCCAACATTTCTGTGGAATCCAAACTGATCTTCCCCGAGGTCGACTTCTACCAGTTTTTCCATTCGTCTGTAAAGAATTCGCGTTATTATTTTGCAGCCGTGACTTATTAAACTGATAGTTCGGTAATTTTCACATCTGTCAACACCTGCTTTCTTTGGGATTGGAATTTATATATTCTTCTTGAAGTCTGGCTCTCCCAAGGCCGTCAGTAGTTTGAATGGAATGTTGTCTACTCTTGGGGCCTTGTTTTGACTCAGGTCTTTCAGTGCTCTGTCAAACTCTTCACGCAGTATCGTATCTGCTATTTCATCTTCATCTACATCCTCTTCCATTTCTATAATATTGTCCTGAAGTACCTCGCCCTTGTATAGATAGACCCTCTATATACTCCTTCCACCTTTCTGCTTTCCCCTCTTTGTTTAAAACTGGGTTTCCATCTGAGCTCTTGATATTCATGCAAGTGGCTCTCTTTTCTCCAAAAGTCTCTTTAATTTTCCTGTAGGCAGTATCTATCTTGCCCCTAATGAGATAAGCCTCTAAATCCTTACATTTGTCCTCTAGCCATCCCTGCTTAGCCATTTTGCACTTCCTGTCGATCTCATTTTTGAGACGTTTGTATTCCTTTTTGCCTGTTTCATTTACTGCATTTTTATATTTTCTCCTTTCATCAATTAAATTCAATGTTTCTTCTGTTACCCAAGGATTTCTACCAGCCCTCGTCTTTTTACCTACTTGATCCTCTGCTGCCTTCACTACTTCATCCATCAGAGCTACCCATTGTTCTTCTATTGTATTTCTTTCCCCCATTCCTGTCAATTATTCCCTTATGCTCTGCCTGAAACTCTGTACAACCTCCGTTTTAGTCAGTTTATCCAGGTCCCATCTCCTTAAATTCCCACCTTTTTGCAGTTTCTTCAGTTTTAATCTACAGTTCATAACCAATAGATTGTGGTCAGAGTCTACATCTGCCCCTGGAAATGTCTTACAATTTAAAACCTGGTTCCTAAATCTCTCTCTTACCATTATTAATCTATCTGATACCTGCTAGTATCTCCAGGGTTCTTCCATGTATACAACCTTCTTTTATGATTCTTGAACCAAGTGTTAGCTATGATTAAGTTATGCTCTTTGCAACATTCTACCAGAGGGCTTCCTCTTTCATTTCTTAACCCCAATCCATATTCACCTAGTATGTTTCCTTCTCTTCCTTTTCCTACTCTCGAATTCCAGTCACCCATGACTATTAAATTTTCGTCTCCCTTCACTACCTGAATAATTTCTTTTATCTCATCATACACTTCTTCAATTTCTTCTTCCTCTGCATAGCTAGTTGGCATATAAACTTGTACTACTGTAGTAGGCATGTGCTTCGTGTCTGTCTTAGCCACAATAATACGTTCACTATGCTGTTTGTAGTAGCTTACCCGCACTCGTATTTTTTTTATTCATTATTAAACCTACTCCTGCATTACCTCTATTTGATTTTGTATTTATAACCCTGTATTCACCTGACAAAAAGTCTTGTTCCTCCTGCCACCGAACTTCATTAATTCCCACTATATCTAACTTTAACCTATCCATTTCCCTTGTTAAATTTTCTAACCTACCTGCCTGATTGAGGGATCTGACATTCCACGCTCCGATCCGTAGAACGCCAGTTATCTTTCTCCTGATAACGACGTCCTCTTGAGTAGACCCCACCCGGAGATCCGAATGGGGGACTATTTTACCTCCGGAATATTTTACCCAAGAGGACGCCATCATCATTTAACCATACAGTAAAGCTGCATGACTCGGGAAAAATTACGGCTGTAGTTTCCCCTTGCTTTCAGCCGTTCGCAGTGCCAGCACAGCAAGGCCGTTTTGGTTAGTGTTACAAGGCCAGATCAGTCAATCATCCAGACTGTTGCCTCGGCAACTACTGAAAAGGCTGCTGCCCCTGTTCAGGAACCACACGTTTGTGTGGCCTCTCAACAGATACTCCTCCGCTGAGGTTGCACCTAAGGTACGGCCATCTGTATCGCTGAGGCACGCAAGCCTCCCCGCCAACGGCAAGGTCCATGGTTCATGGGGGAGGGGGGCGGGGGCAAACCCTTATTGTACGTTAATCGCATTAATCCAAGGGAGTGAACTGGTTACTCCCTGTCGTTTTCACTCATGGCCAAACGCTCTCCTTGTGCACACAGTACATATGCTGTTATGTTGAGAGTGAGCGTGCAACTGGCGGACGGCGAAAGCACACAACATGCTGCACAATAGTGATGTCGTTTGTCGCTGAAACAACTGATTTTCGGTTACACCGGTTATCTTTATCTCTAGTTTAACCTGACTGTTAAAAGCCCTTAAAATAACCATTTCTGAAATAATCGATTTTCGGTTTCTCATTGCTGTCATTTCCAACATTAAACGTAGACGTCGCACAGGGGCTGAAAAATTCTACGACTCTCTGACTTTTGCTTTAGACGTTTCAAGATACTTAGAATCAAAACATCAAATAAAATACGTAAATAAAAGAAACTTATTCCGTCCACCAGTCTCTGCTCTTCTGCAAAAGTAACTACAAAAAATGGCCGTGCGGTTAAAGGCGCTGCAGTCTGGAACCGCAAGACCGCTACGGTCGCAGGTTCGAATCCTGCCTCGGGCATGGATGTTTGTGATGTCCTTAGGTTAGTTAGGTTTAACTCGTTCTAAGTTCTAGGGGACTAATGACCTCAGCAGTTGAGTCCCATTGTGCTCAGAGCCATTTGAACTACAAAAAATACACCAGTATCGCTCTAGTGATTCGAATTTAAGAAATCTCTATTAAAAATTACGTTGCTATCAAGGTTTATACCATTATTATTTGGATATTACGAATAGTTAGTGCTAAAGGGTGAAAACTATAGTTGGTTAACTCTATTTTTCTTCTTTCCCTGTTATGTTGTCAGCTTCTACGGGCTGCAAGCAGATGAAGCCATATTACGCCAACATAGATCGCAGATGAACTAATTTCTGGTTTTATTAAAAATTATAAGTGAATTATAAAGTCTGTAATTTATTACTCACGCCATTACCTCCTTCTTTTATTATTTCATAGAAATGGCAGACAAATAACAAGCTCGTGTATAAAATTTGTAACGTTCTTTTTCTTTAGCTATTTAGAATGAAAATGTCGTTTTTAGTAAAATATATCTTCACCTTTTAACGGCAAAAATTATCTTTAAAAGCATTCGAATGAGACGATTTAGATAGCGTCCGAAATATAAGATTTACCAGGAGTAATAAATGACAGTTATTAAACTTTCAATAACGAATTAATGCGATGTCGAACATTTATTGTCCTCTCTGTTCATAAATACTCTTTCTTTAATGCATTGATCTGTAAGTTGACTCCTTCCATCGTAAGAAATATTATTCAAAGACAATATCATTCTTTCAGAAGCCACCAGAACGCCCATCAACCACTTCCTTTTTTCTTTTTTTTAAGTTGGCACCACTGCTATGGCTAATTGGCTCATCGGTTTTGTTCCCGGTTTTCGGTAGAAAAAAAAAGTATCTGTTATAAGCGAGACCAAACAAATACCAAAAAGTGCCGTTTATTCAGACCTAAAATATAGGTATCGGTTTTAACTGGTCTGTTTTCCTCAACACCACGGTAACCTGCAGCTTTGAAACTGACATCCATCACTCACAAAGTTATTTTCATAGACAAATAGGTTTGTGTGTATTCGCTGACAAATCCGCAGTAGTATAAGAGATAAGTCTGTACCGCCATCAACCATCATTCGATAACCTAGGAGAGAACTGTTCTAAAACCCGGAATGACTCCAGAGGCAGGAGCAGTGCTACTTTTTCTTTATGCTTGGAAATAATTTATCTGAGGTTTCTAGCATGTTCTGAGAGTATCTCAGAGCCTTCTCCGTTACCTGGACTCACAGGTAGTAGGAAGTATCAGATATTGCAATTTAATCTATCAGTCTCGATCTTGCACACTTTTGCCTTATTAATGATGAGCGTGGCCCCCAAGACAATGGTTGTGAATTTGGTTCACTGAGTTCTGGGCTGTTCTGGGAACTTAACTTTTAGTATACTTCGCTCCTGTACCTTACTTTGTATTTTCAGCCCAATAAGAAACATCTCCTCCTTGTTTCGAAGTACGTCAGATGTTAGGATCTTTTCTCTGGCGTACATGTTGCAGTCAAAGAACAATAGCGTTCTCTTCTTGTGCACTGTCGACAAACTAGCCTTCACATACAGTAGGTATGTTATCGAATATGTGGTTTAAAAGGCTTTTAGAGCATTATTTACCACTTATACAATTATATAGGTAGGTAGGAAGCGTACTTTTGAAGTGTAAGCAGCCACATCCGCCTAGACGGAAGGACTCCTTCTCTTTCAGAATCTTGTTGGGGATCTGGAAGCTCGATTCAGCATTCAAATTACTCAATTTGAATAAAAGCTCCAGAAAATACTAACACACTTATGTTGTAGTGACACGAGAAAATGACAACTACTTTAGGGATTATCTATTTTTTAGGTCAATATGTACAGTGGAAAAAAACTTTTCCTTTCCAGAATAACTATCGCTTTCTGTTTACTCTTTGTTGCAATTTACATTTTATATCTAGCCGTAACAGATGTATAGTACCTGAACGAGAGCTCCCAGATCGGATTAACTCTACAAGTATCATTTTTCAGTGTTTTGTAGTCCTCACCTCTCAACATTTAAAAATTACTTTTACATGGACAGTTCTGTAATTCAACCGATAATACCCAAATATCAATTGGAACTGTATGGTTCCAAAACACTTTTCAGCTCTAACATCTACAAAAAATATATATGCACACTGAAGCGACGGATGGAACAATATAGTTTCATTTAATTAAAACATCTGTGCCTGGGTTTCAAGCGGGATCATCCGTTTCGTTCGATGCTGAGATGCTATTCTAACGCACTTGAGAGCCTCTGCACTGCGAGTGTGGGGAAAATATCAAGTCGACTGATGAGTGAATGGGAATTTTGACTGAGGAGAGCGGCGTGCAGTTATGCACAGCCACTGTGACAGTGTGTCGTAGTGGTTAGCGTATCTGCCTAGTAAGCAGGTGACACACGTTCGAATCCCAGCCTTGCAACAAATTTTCATTCGTTGCTGCAGTCTGCATATGGAAATCATGATACCGATGACAGAAAGTAATTACTGTCGCACATCATACTAGAAATTAGTAGAAATAGATAAAGGTCTAATATTTTATCGTCAGATCGTAACGTAAGTTTGTATAGGATTTTAAAATTATTTCACTGTTCAAACGCATTCCTACCTTTCCTTCTTAACTATTCGCAAATCTACACACAAAATGTTTCCTTTCCTTGATATATGAACTGATTACAGAGATTGTAGCAAGGATAGCAGTCGAAATTGTGAAGAACATTTTCCAATCTATTGGTGATCAGAAAGAGAAACAGAATAAGCTTAGAGATAGCCAGCACTGAAATCCGCCTTCTTCAATTAAGTTAGTCCATTGGACATAGTGCCTGGTGTTGCAGCATTATGATCATGAAGACATGAATACTGCATAAACATTGACGTGTGTGGAAGTGATGGATGTGGAATGTCTGTATCACAAAGGGTTATTCACTTCTATTCCAGTCAGGACCAGACGTCATGTCAGTGAATAAAAGTACGTAACATATGTAACGTTGGCATGGACAGATATCAAGAGCGCAAAATACTCGAGAACTTGGCTCTGTGGAGCTTGCAGGGCCTAATGGTGTTCTGAGGTCCGTTGGGATGCACTTCCTGCAACCATACTAATAAATCGACCAGTTAGTGTGCCAAACTGGAAGATAACTGGTGTGACGTGAAATCACTTAAGAGGTATGCCCCCGTTTTTATGTAATTCAAAGGCTGTACCAGTGTTATAATGGACACTATAAAAATACACGGAAGTCACAGGTTATGTGACGACTACTTTCTTTAATGACGCGTTTCGATTTATGCATCATCAGATTTATCAAAGTTAAGAAGAAAGCAGGTGTTGACAGATGCGAAAATTACCGAACTATCAGTTAAATAAGCCGCAGCTCCAAAATACTAACGCGAATTCTTAACAGACGAATGGAAAAACTGGTAGAAGCCGACCTCTGGGAAGATTGGTTTGGATTCCGTAGAAATGTAGGAACACGTGAGGTAATACTGACCCTACGACTTATCTTAGAAGAAAGATTAAGGAAAGGTAAACCTACGTTTCTAGCATTAGTAGACATAGACAAAACTTTTGACAATGTTGATTGGAATACTCACTTTCAAATTCTAAAGGTGGCAGGGATAAAATACAGGGAGTGAAAGGCTATTTACAATTTGTACAGAAAGCAGACGGCAGTTATAAGAGTCAAGGGACATGAAAGGGAAGCAGTGGTTGGGAAGGGAGTGAGACAGGGTTGTAGCCTCTCCCCAATGTTATTCAATCTGTATATTGAGCAAGCAGTAAAGGAAACAAAAGAAAAGTTCGGAGTAGCCATTAAAATCCATGGAGAAAAAATAAAAACTTTGAGGTTCGCCGATGACATTGTAATTCTGTCAGAGAAAGCAAAGAACTTGGAAGAGCAGTTGAACAGAATGGACAGTGTCTTGAAAGGAAGGTATAAGATGAACGTCAACAAAAGCAAAACAAGTATAATGGAATGTAGTCGAATTAAGTCAGGTGATGCTGAGGGAATTAGATTAGGAAATGAGACACTTGAAGTAGTAAAGGAGTTTTGCTATTTGGGGAGCAAAGTAACTGATGATGATCGAAGTAGAGAGGATATAAAATGTAGATTGGCAATGGCAAAGAAAGCGTTTCTGAAAAAGAGAAATTTGTTAACATCGAGTACAGATTTAAGTGTCAGGAAGTCGTTTCCGAAAGTATTTGTATGGAGTGTAGCCATGTATGGAAGTGAAACATGGACGATAAATAGTTTAGACAAGAAGAGAATAGAAGCTTTCGAAATGTGGTGCTACAGAAGAATGCTGAAGATTACATGGGTAGATCACATAACTAATGAGGAGGTATTGAATAGAATTGCGGAGAAGAGGAGTTTGTGGCACAATTTGACCAGAAGAATGGATCGTTTGCTAGGACATGTTCTGAGGCATCAAGGGATCACCAGTTTAGTACTGGAGGGCAGCGTGGAGTGTAAAAATCGTAGAGGGAAACCAAGAGATGAATACACTAAACAGATTCAGAAGGATGTAGACTGCGGTAGGTACTGGGAGATGAAGAAGTTTGCGTAGGATAGAGTAGCATGGAGAGCTGAATCAAACCAGTCTCAGGACTGAATACCACAACAACAACAACAACAACAACACTTCATATGTACGTGCAGAGTCAAGTATCTTATGCATAGGATAATGCGTTGTCTTGCGGATAAGGTATTTGACTCTGCACCTTTGTATGACGTGTTCTCCTTACCTTGAATAATCTGATTATGTATAAATCAAAATATGTCATTATGCAATGTGGTCACTATACGACCCGTGACTTCCATGTATTTTGTATGGCTTCCGTTACAGCACTGATAAATCTTCAAGCTAGGCGACAATAGTAAGTGGGTACACAGAGCGCAGTAGAGTGTTTTTAATGCACTACCTTTATTAATACGTCAGGAACGATTGTGCATTAAAAACATTCCTAGCGACCTCAACGTATCCACATTCTACTTATATGTTTTGTCTCTGTGCGTCGAGCGCAGTAGAATTAATTGAAAATCCAATGAATTTTACGATGATGAAAATTGTATCATTATAGGAAGACAAATTTTTGATCCCTGAAAGTACTGGACATTTTGAGCGCTAGCTGAAGCAGCACCAGTTGAAGCAGGCCTGTAGTAGGCTTAGGTCTGTGACCTGTCTTATGCCAGCAGCTTAATTTAAAAAATTCATTTTGATATATGAAATTCTCGTGGGGCACGACCATGGTCATCCCCCACAAAATTATTAAATAATATTTTACGTTGTATTGGTATTGATCCGTGGCGGGGTTTCTGGCGTCGCCTTTCGAATTCCTGGCGCCATTAGCTCGATCTCTCGTGTGCTTTTGAGGTCTTAGCTATTATCATTGAAGGCCTGCCTGTTTCCTGTTTGACGATATTATTTAACTCAAGCTGTTATTATTGAAGGCCTGCCTGTTTTATATTTGGCATTTTTACTTTAATCAAGTCGTTATTATTGAAGGCCTGCCTGTTGCCTTTTAATTAAATTAAGAGCTATTTCATAATTTGGGTTAGCTGAAACTCTTATTAATCAAGGCCTACCTGTTTTGTTTCTATTACTGAAATCAGATATCTTACTCAATTTGTGTTGTAATTAACTGAAATTGTGTTTGCCAAAGGCCTACCTGTTTCAGAGGTATTTATGTCAGTAAAGTAGTAACAGGAAATGGCTCATGGTGGTACATGGGCCATAACCTTTCGCCTTTTATCCCTTTAATTTTAGGCTTCAACTGGTAGCAAAGCGTGGTTGCGTTCTGTTGGCCGGGGGGGGGGGGGGGGTGTTAGAATTGCCTACCCTTTCTCTGGTCATTTGTCATTTCTTGTGATAATTTCCTTAGTGCTTCCCTTCCTGTCTGTTGGGCACTGTATTAATACACTGTGTTGTTTGCAGGGAGCTAGCTTGCTATGGGTCCAAGGGTCTGCCACGGAGTCGGGCATCTAAAGAAGGAGCACTTGCAGTATGAACTTAGAATTCGGGAGTTAGCACCGAGGGCAGTGTTCCTGAACTGGAGGCCAGGTTGCACGCCCCGTTGGGCACCCTCTTTGGCGTTTCACCGAGCATCATCAGACAGGTAGGTGTTCTCTCGATGATATTTCCGTTGTGTTGGATGACGTCCAACTGAACCTGTCCTTTCTGCAGGACAGTCAACCTACTGTTAGGTAAATTGGTAGAATGCAGGCTCACCTAGCGCATTTGGGGAATCGTTTTACGGACATTACCTCCTTCCAACTTAGCCGGCTGGGGCAGTTGAGTAATCGAGCAAGAGGTTTGCAGGTCCAAGCATCGTCCTTAAGCTTGGAAAGACCTGAAGAGGGAGGAAGTCCAGCAGCTATCCCGATGAATCAGTTCTTTGATCAGACGTCCGCGGCCTGAGGTTTATGTAGACCTCCTGCTAATCATTTCACTAGACTATCCAACTCAGTCACATGCCTACTCAATTGTATTTCAGAGCTTTCACTAGATACTTTAGGCCGCGTTCAGCAGTTTTTGTGGCTGTTGGTGCGATTTGAATTTCATGCGGATACCTTGGCGACGCCTTACCATGTCACATTAGCGTTATTGTACCCGTTGGCGAAAGGTACTCTCAGTGATTTATATCTGAAGTGGGAGGCCTCAATAAGACAACTAAGGGGACTGACTGTCGATAGGAATCTCTCGCGGCAGATACGGAACGAACATGAACACAAATGTTACTGGCGGGTGCAAGCATCATTTGAACGGCTAACCCAGTATATCGGGTGAGTGCGTCTGGCCACCATGGCTCTTGGTACGTCGGTTTCGGAACTCAATACGATGCCAAACATCTTGGAGGGCGTGTGTCCCGTGAAATAGGTCACGCTTGCCCTTTTCTTCCCGCCCTATTAGCTTCCGAGAATTGCAAACATCGCTTGATTCCATTGAATCCTTGTCGTTAGCCGATGAGGAGCGGAGGCGTGAGTAGTACTTGGAAACGCTTCCGCCCACCTCGAGCGTTAATAGGTTTCCTGTAGCATCCAACACATTTTCTGGGAAAAGTTGTTTTCGGTACGGCGCCTGTGATTACTTGGTGCCCGAGTGTCCCATTTCACGAGCTCCTAGACCCGGAAAATGAGGCCAGGAGAAGAAGGGGGGGGGGGGGGGGTTGTTTCCGTCGAAGGTGTGCACCACGGTGCGTGTGTTCAAGGTACCTCTGGGTATGCATTCCCTTTTATCTGTGTCCGTCTAGGACAAGAGCCCTTGTGTGCGCTGTCAGTTTCTGGTAGCTCTACGTCCTTGTTGAATTGTGATTGGTATTTGGAGTTCGCGTATTTGTGTAAAATATCTTCCATGTGCCCCTGCACTCAGAGATGTCGTGTAGTCAGTGACCAAGAGTTGCCTCTGGCTGGCGAGGTGCTCAATAGTTTGTTTCCAAAGGCCCATGATCCATCATCAAAAATCTGGGTCGGCTGAACTTGTTTGTCAGGCATCTGGCCACTGGTGAAGTCCTTAAGGTGCACCTCAATCAATTTCAGTCCGTTGATTAATCCCTCTCCCTTCTTCTGTAGGCTGAACCGGGGTCTATTTGTTTAAGGGGGGGGGGAGAGTTAGGCCTTGGTTGGTGTGCTGGCGTTGCCTTTCGAATCACTGGCGCCACGAGCTCGATCTGTCGTGTAACGTCCCTCTGATTGAGACCACTAAGATCTTTGCTCGAGGTTGTTGATGGGGGATAGTGCGTGTTGTGGCGGGGGAGATGTGGGGTGGTAATACAGAGGTCCATCCGGCGATTAAGGCGAACACTTGTGCAAGCGTCTTGGGCAAAGACTCCAGCGATTGGTTGCTGGGCATATTTATGGGCCGATCTGAATCCGTGGTTAACTTCGAAAGCTGTCGTCGTGCATAGCCTGGCCAGCCAGCTCTGGGACGTGACATTCCGACGAGAGAGTTGAAGCCAGTTTCAATGTGCTGAATTCTCAGCCCCCTTTGGAACCGGCAAGCTTCAGCTAAGTTTTGGGTTTTGAAGTAGCTGTTATCATTTGTACTGTTTCTCCTGGGTGGACTTGGATTTAGAAAAATGTTAACTAAACAATACGATAAATTTTATAAATAATCGATAAGTACGCCAAGGAAGAAGAGATAGAACTACAATGGACATGAATCACATTTTCACTCTGCAGCGGAGTGTGCGCTGATATGAAACTTCCTGGAAGATTAAAACTGTGTGCCGGACCGAGACTCGAACTCGGGACCTTTGCCTTTCGCGGGCAAGTGCTCTACCAACTGAGCTACCCAAGCACGACTCACTCCCCGTCCTCACATCCTTACTTCTGCCAGTACCTTGTCTCCTACCTTCCAAACTTTACAGTAGCTCTCCCGTGAACCTTGCCAAACTAGCACTCCTGAAAGAAAGGTCATTGCGGAGACATGGCTTAGCCACAGCCTGGGGGATGTTTCCAGAATGAGATTTTCACTCTGTAGTGGAGTGTGCGCTGATATGAAACTTCCTGGCAGATTAAAAGTGTGTGCGGACCGAAACTTGAACTCGGGACCTTTGCCTTTCGCGGACAAGTACTCTACCAACTGAGCTACCTAAGCACGACTCACCCCCCGCCCTCACAGACTTACTTCTGCCAGTACCTCGTCTCCTACCTTCCAAACTTTACAGAAGCTCTCCAGCGAGTCTCGGTCCGGCACACAGTTTTAATCTGCCAGGAAGTTTCATATCAGCTCACACTACGCTGCAGAGTGAAAATCTCATTCTGGAAACATCCCCCAGGTTGTGGCTAAGCCATGTCTCCGCAAAATCCTTTCTTATAGGAATGCTAGTTCTGCAAGGTTGGCAGGAGAGCGTGTGTAAAGTTTGGAAGGTAGGAGACGAGGTAACGGCAGAAGTAAGGCTGTGAGTTGTGCTTGTGTAGCTCAGTTGATAGAGCACTTGCCCGCGAAAGGTAAAGGTCCCGAGTTCGAGTCTAGGTCTGGCACACAGTTTTAATCTGCCAGGAAGTTTTACAATGGACATGTTATTCCATGGACTCTTGCGCATCTATGCATGAACTATCTTTCCTTTGTCATTCACTTATCTTACCTACTTGGATACTGGCCTAAGAGGACGTTCTTGTGTAAAGCTCATCTTGCTGTACCAGCTGATAATGTAAGTTGTATTTAAAACCCGAAAAATATAATGGTTATTTTGTCAAAAGAATTTCTGCATGTGGTCAATCTATTGTGAGCCTGATACCTGTATTGCCTTAAGTAGATATGGGGCTTAACAAAGAATTTTCATTGTTAGGCGCCATCTTAGAAAAATCTTTAACATTTTTCTTTTGTCTCATCTACGAGACGTGCCGTCGGTTAGGACAATTAACTTTATTTCAGATCCCACGGGACCCAAGGCAGCTACTAATAATTTAACAATTTTATTTACTGATTTTCTTTATATAACGAGATAACATCCCAGGCAGAAAAGGTCTGGTCACAGGATTCCAGCTCCATTATAGGATTTCATTTGTAGATGCTACTCTTGTTATCTTATATTGGGGAATTGAGACGAAACCACGATAAGTTACGTATTACAGTAGTGTTCATCGAACGGACTTGGCAAATATTCTCTGGTGCAATAAGCACGCTACTTCTCACGAACCTGGGATAATATCTGTAGTTTTGGGAAATAAGAAAAGGACAATTAATTATCGACGATTACGTAACTACTCTGAGTACTGAGCTAGTTACTGAGAGCTTATACATGTTGGGCTAAATTAAACAACATATTACACTCCTAATAATATTCCTACATTAGTTATTTCTCTTTTATGCTGAGCCATTACATTAACGTGTGTTACCTTTTTATATAAGTCAGGGCTCATATTTTATTTTATTACATTTCACTAATAGCCACAAAATAATAAAAAATTGTATTTTATTACATTACACATTGAAGGCCTGCCTGATTCTATTTGATAATTTTAATTAACTGAAACTGTTGTTATTGCACAACTGACATCTGCTTGTAATTAAATTAAGTGTTATTTCATAATGTGGGTTACCTGAAACTGTTATTAAGGCCTACTCTTTTATTGACCTACTATTGAGATCAGATGTTTTACTCAATCTGTGTTAAAATTAACTGAAATTGCAATTGACAAAGTCCTATGTGTTTCAGAGGTATTTTTTTTATCAGAAATGTAGTAACTGGAAATGACACATATTGGTACATGGGCTCTAGCCCTTTGCCTTACATCTCTTTGTCCATAATTGTAGATTTCAGGTATTATATCATAATTGTCTAGAACAATTCTAGGATCATACTGAAATGAGAATTCTTTTTTAACTTGTTTGTTGACTAATTTTACATCTCTAGTTATTTCGTTGTACTTCAGCTGTATTTTATTCTTTACTTTGTCCTCAGTTAATCTTCTCATAGATATGTCATTAAATTTTTTGAATATTATTATAGATTAAAGTGAACCCCTTTATCTTCATATCTATTGTTCCATTACTTTTCTCTTAATTATAGCTTTTTGGCCCAGCTGAAGTCCAGTATGTAATCCATTTATTATTTCCTAATTCATCAGTCCATTCACCTAACACACAGCTCGTTTCTATAGTATTTTCGCCATTGACATTATATGCTATACTATCTGTATAAAAATATGCAACAGCTTCTCCTACTTTATCTAACATATTATATAGTCTGACACTTAACATCTGGTGTAGTTAATGCTGCTATAATAATATTTATAGGTGTGTTATTTTTTACATAATAATCTTTGAAACAAATTTCACCTGCACAATATTTCCATTAATAAAATTTATAAACTATTGTCTAGTCAGTCATTCAGTGGAATTTATAAAATTCAAGTAAATCAGTAAGATACTCTGTTTTATTCATATTTTGATGTTGTCCAAATTTTCCCCATAATGAACTTAAAATTTTTTAGCTACAGCACGTTTTCCAACATTTGCTTCTACATTATTAGGATCCACATCAATATCCAATTTCACTTTGACTGCTTCTACATATAATTCATTTTTTTTAATCATGTTTACTGCTTTCTCATTTTATTTTTATAAAACCTTTCACATGATTTTTAAACAACAAGTTGCTTTTTTCCTCAAAATTTCACACTTCATAGATATCTAAAATTTTATATCCCTTTTATACAGCTTTGTTTACTTCTCAGTTGTCCTATTACCAATAAAACTTTTTGCATTACCGTTATAATCACATCTGTTTACTTTCTCTTTTGCCCATTTGACACAAAAAGGATAGAACAGTTTTTCATCTTTATCAATCTTTATTTGTACAGGCAAAACAAAATCATACAAACATCAGGGTCCAATAACTTACATTTCATAAAGATGTACAATTTAATATCATAATATTTTGGTCTATACATTTTTATCTGATAACCTACAGCATAATAATCCCTAAAGGCTAATAATCATAATAATTATAAAATTTATAATTGTATAAACATTACATATATCGGTAAATCTTATTTTTACGTTAATTTGATCTGTTTTAACTCTTGATTCTGCTGTATTTGCCATCCATAAAAAGTTTGTCTTGGATTTAACAGTTCAGCAATTTCTGGTAAGTGTTTTTACTTTTTAATCTTTTTATAGGCTTTTGGGTTAATCCAATCACATTCCCACATCACCACTGAATTCTATCTGGTGTCCTGTATATCTGCCATTCTCATTAATGTTTTTGATAGAAATATCCATTGATTCATAATGTTTGTTAATAATCATTTCAGTTTAACACACTTTAACAACTGTGTCTATATCTGAAATGGTACTGATACACAGTATTCGTTTCTTTATGAAATCTGTCTACTTTTGATCTGGCTATTTTTATTTCAGCACCATATTCATATTGTTTAAACTTTTTAATGAAGTAGTAGATTCGTTACTATAATTTTCTTTTTGTTGTTTATCCAATATGTCAATTTTTGTTAGATAAATATTTAGATTTGTAAATAGCCAAACAAACTCTGGGAATTGTTAAATAATAGAATGGATCAATATCTGCTATTTCTTAGGACATGTTTTCTTAGCTCTAAATGTCCTCTTCTTAGTATATTTGCATCAGAATTACAATATTCATAACTTCCTTTTCCCATAATGAATACATAATTTTCTTTACCTTTTTGACAATGCCTTTTGAGAAATTATAATCTTTCTTTTGCTTTCATAGAGTTAGCATTATAATATTTGCTAACAGAAACTTGTCCGGTGCAATTTCCATTTTCCTTTGTGTTGAACAAATCAGGAAAAAATCTTCTTTAATTATTTCAAATCAAATAGTCCTGGTAAATACTAACTTCTTGTACAAAATTTCTAATATATATAATTTTTAGACTTTGCTGTTAGATCTACAAATAACATGAATTTAGTTCCTGTGTAGATAGCATGCGTTTGTATGGTATTTCCACCACAATACTTCAAAATAAATTGTGAATTATAACACTTAGTATAATGAGCTATGAATGTATAATTTGTCTTCTCTTTTGATAGCATTCAATTATAGAACTCGTCATTTGTTTTTGTCTTTATTACAGTTATGACAACCACTGACTATAAGGCTTTTCTCTTTTGCAAATATCACCTCTCTGAAATCTGTATTGCATATAACATTGATTTGTTTTAATTTTTATTTATTTTTTACAGCTTCTATATTTTTCAATGCAACATTTACAGTCTTCCAATATCAATCAGATCTTTTTACATCCTGCAGATTTGTAATCTGTACCAACAGTATATATCACATTTTTCGCAAATATTTTATTTTCCATACTTTCATTTCCTCAATGGAAGCATAATATATATACATTTCTTTTTATTTAACACATGTTTCTTTTATGTTTTGTTACATTTATGACAGAAATATGAAACTCCCAAGACTGCTGCCACACTAATTACGCCAATATGGTTGTGACTTCTGTATAAATATTTGTTGTTTCTTTTCCAGGCATTGATAGATAACAGAACTGAAATGCCCAGCATGTACAACAGTTACTTGGATATCCAACAACTGCTCAAATTTTTAAACTCGTTTAAAGCAAATGTTTCATTATATTTGCCTAATTGCTTACATATTATCCTGATTAGTTCTTTTTGTAATTGATATTTATTTCCTTTTCTAATTTTCATAATCTCGCCAGCATTTAGTCCTCTTCCTAAGGTAATATAAGCGTGATATGTTAATGCAACTGTTACTACTCTAGGACAACTCAGGTTATTACTATTATTAATTCTAGTAATACATCTTTTAGTCATCATCATACCAGAGATTGAAAATCGCGTTGCAGTCTTAAGGTTCTTTTTATTTAACACATGACTGGTTTCGGTAGTTGGCACAGATGACTCTGTGCTCTGCACTCATTCATACAACACCGCATCATGCAGCGTTTTGGGCCACAGCACCGAGATACAACAATTGAAGATTGAAGAACCCAAAACCAGACATGCATTAAATAAAAACAACCTTATAACTATAGCAGTATTTTCAAAATCTCATATAATGCTGAGTTGCAGATGTTCCTCTGACAGCATTGTTTTTATCATTAGTTAAATGTATTATTACCCTTACCTCTTGGAATTGCTAACTTTTGAATATTAAATTTGGCATTTGCTATATCAATAGATTCATTGGATGTTAATATATCTCTGATTTTACTACACAAATCTTGCACGAATTCCTTAGGATTATTTGATGCTTTATATCTTATAGAAATTGGAGATGTCATTTTTGCATTTGAAACTTTTATGTTCAGCTTATCTCCTTTTTGAGTTTAGTGCTCTTTTTAGCTACTTGTACCACAGAATTGATTGCTACACTTATATTAAATGTGAACAGTATTAAGTTTACTAATAGGATTGTTGTTAATAATTGTTATAGTCAACAGGCCAAGCTATAAATTTTTGGTTTAATTTAGATCTTGTTCCTTTAAGCACTAATAAAACACTTTTCATCAGCTTTTCTCTTTTTCTTTTTCAAATAGTTTGCTACTGAGTGGATAAATTTGATCAATTCTCAATATTTTTTCTCTCAGTGGTCGAATTTATCCAATAATGTCATCATCAAATCTGTAAAAACAATTTGTTAGGTAGACATTTTGGTACTGATCTAGCCTTTTGGAGTAATTCTTGATGAAAACGATATTCTTGTAAGACATTTGAAGGAAGTAACATAAATATTTACTGTACTCTCTTAATAGCAAGATTTTTAGTTCTACCTTTGGGTCCAGTTACTTTCAATTTGTTGAGAGTCCTTAGAGGAATAGGTGTATTACATGATACAATTAAATTAAATAATTCATCTCTTATTAATATTTTGCAATTATTTATATCATTCCTTGTACAATAATCACAAAGTTGGACAGTTGGAAACTGCTCCATTTATTAAAAATAAAAGTTTCTAGGTTTTAAATCCCTAAGTTTTACTGCACAGAGATTTCTTATTTTTGGTAATTAATACATGTTAAAAAACTAAATACAAGGTTTTTAATTTTGGTACAGCTCTGGTTGCAGGCCTAAGCCTGGCTACTGTTGAAGCAGTCTTCAGACTGCATCTGTTTCTGCTTCAGCTGACACTCAGATTTCTTCTTTTTCATATATTCTATGAAACATTTCTTAGATTTATTATTAAGTTTATCTTTATGTGAAGGGTTTGCAAAAAAGGATCTAAAACTTTTAATTTCTTGACAGACATTACATTTTATTGAGACTGGATCAATTTGTTCTCCATCTCAGTTCATTGAGAATTTCTTTGAATATTCATCACTTGGAATCTGTTGAAAGTGATTTTTATAATAATATATGCAAATACTTTTTCCACATGCACAAGGACTTTGTTTCTCATTGGACACTCTTACACAATTTCATTTACACATTGTCTAATTATCATTCTATAACTGTCTTTTGTGTATCTCTGGGAAGTAAAATTATCAGTTGACTTCTAAGTAGTGCAGTATTTAGAAAATTAGGAATTCACGCAGACTGGCGACTGTTGGAGCAGTTGCTGGATGCCTTCCATTTACATAAAAAACTTTAGTATTTTTTGTCCCTTTTCTAGTTTTTGCAATGTACCTTACAATATATTTATTACCTTAGGAATTAAATCTGGTGATTTATTACAGTTAATACCAAATATAGATAAATTAGTTGTACTGGCCCTAAATAGTTTGTTGTGAACTCAGTACGTTTGTAGAAAATATCATTCTGAAAACACACAGCAATCCATTAATGTACTTAAAGAATTTATTCCTGTAGATAATCCACACATTATATTTTTAAAACTACATTTTTCCACCTCTGCATGGAAAAAATTATTAAAGAATATATATGGTTTACCTGAATATGTGTTGACTACACCATTTCATTTAAAGTTTTTATGTAATCCTGTACTAGGAATTGGATTTGGATACCCTGAAACTGACTGACACGTATTCAAATGTATCATACACCACATTTCCAACAAATGCAACTTCACCACTTAGTCTTTGAAAAACTCCATCTCTTGTAAATATTCTGGTAAAAATGTAAACAATTTGTTTTTAGCTTGGCACCAGCCAAAACCTATTCCCTATCACTACCTATCCACACCAGTTTTTAATGAAAGAAATATATAGAAATCCATTCAAAACAATACATAGTCAAACTTCTTAATTTGACATGAACATTAAATTGATTTAGATGAAACAACAGGGATTTTTTTCTGGTCTGTTGGTGCTGATACTTTTTCACTGTAACAAGCTTTAAATAACATATACTTGATCTTGAGATAATTTTGAATCTGAACCAATATACTAAAGATACATTATTCCCCCATTAAGACCTTTGTGTCCTAAACCCAATGCATGATAAATTTGATGAACCGAAACTTCAGATATATTTGATTTATCTTTTGCTCTATTTGTTGAATCTCCAAGTACCACGATTCTCCATCATCCAAATAAATTTCCAAAGGATCATTGATCATAGTTGAAAAAAGGTGTGACCTAACATATTGTCTTTTCAATCTAGATCTTTTGAACAACAGTGACCATATATTTCATAATTATGTACACATATTTTATCCATAATTAAATTATCAGGATTATTGGCATCTTGATGAAACTAAATAGCTATATCCTTTGCCATAGTGAAATGTTGCTTTTGTTACTTGTAATACCTTTTCAGACACAACTTTATAATGTCATTTTATAGTTCTCTTATTCTATTTATACATATTAGTTTTATAGTCAGTATTTATATCTTTCACACCACATTGAAGCTTACTGATAAAATTTTAAGTTCATCACTTAACTCACCAGTTATTTCAATACTGTATGTGTGCCAAAATGTCATTAGTGCTTCACTAATCACATCATCACCCAACTGAGTAAGTTTTATATCATCCTGAATATCTAGGTAACTGCAATCATTCAAACATATAGTGACTGCTTTTTCAGTTTCTAGACCACGTCTTATTGCTTTATTTCTGTTATTATCAATTATTATTCCAAAAGAGTGGTAGAAGTATCTTAATTAATGTACTCCAGTTTGGAGGTATTGGAAAGAAAAGGAAAACTGACTATATTTAATTACAAATCAAAAAAAATTAATAATAATAGAAATAAAAATTCTAGTAAACTTTTTCATTAACTGGAGTCAATCGTAGATCTGTTGTACAACAAACTAATATAGAATAATAAACAAGTGTTTATGATTGTTGAACATCAGAATAAACAAAGGTTTTATGTAAATTAAGTTGGGTATGAATGTCCTAGGGAACCAATTAAAGATCAAGTTAAACAAAAATATTGTGAAACACGTAAAAATTTTGGGGGTTTTATTTTGGTGCTCCCTCAGTATGTTCAAATGTCAAAAAATATTACCAATGAATGCAGTCTGTATTCTTCAGTTATGAGTTCCAAGATGCCTTTTGCATAAGATTTTCAAGCTTTGGTTTAAGAAGTAGTTTTGCCATCAGTTTGAAAACATGAACAACATAAGATGAAAAACAAAGTGAAAGAATTGTATACAGACCAAATAATTCACTGGGAAAATTTAAATAAAAGTAACAATAATGGATTTAATATTAGAGAATACTGTATAGAGAACTTAATTGAGTCACTTGGCAACGCTTCAGAAACAGTACAAGAAAGAAACAGAGAAATAGATAGATAATTACCTCATGTGATTACTCAAACAATTGATCAGAATTCAGGACAAATTTTCACTGTTTTATAATTATTTGATGAAAACTTTGAGTACAGTTATCACATATTAAAGCACACTGAAAAATCCTGAAAAACTGTCATGCAGATTCAGAGATAGATATCCAACTTATGAAGAAATGTTATGAATTACTTATAACCCTAAGTCAGTAAATTTATACCCAAGAATGAAAGCAATTTAAGAATTGTTTGTTGGTGAGTTATTTTAATACTTTGGATGACTATATACAACAGCTATTGATTAACAATCCATTCGATATCATGTAGCATTTTAATATTTAATATTCCTTTAATAAAAATTTCTACACATCAGACAGGTAATATTTTTTGTTAATCATTCATCAACACATTCCTTATGAAAAGTATCTCCACACTTATTTTCACAAATTGATAATTTTGATCTATCAAGTATAAAGAACAAGTGATGCTTCAGCAGCCTCCTGATTGCGCCATTTTTATTTTATTTGTCTCATTAATAATCTTGGCTTAAATATTACATAACTTTGCCCTAGTTGAATGCATTCTGGTGAATCCATTAATCCAAAAAGTTTTATCACTTTTTGTGTGAATGATTCAGATAATTTTTGAAAGTTTCAGATATTTCCCCTATGAAATTTATCTTTCAATTCTTTTCCTAAATCTTAAAACTTTACTTAATCACTTGATATACTGTCCCAATCCATTTTCTCTTTAAATACATACTTAAAGTCTTAAAATAATGTTTGATTATAAGCTGTTGTATTCCAATCTATTTTATCTTGAAATCCATGAATAAAGTCTTCAGATAATTCTTGTTCAGTCGATAAGTATTCCCAATTTATTTTATCATGAAACTCTCTCACAAAATTTTCAGACACGTTTTGAAACCTTAATTCATTATCACAGAGAATTTTATGCTGATATTCTCTAATAAAATCATTGTATAATTTTGTTTATTTGAAATATACACAAAATATAATTTCTCTTGAAAATCTTGTCAAAGTTTTCAGACATTTTGTGATGTTTTGGTATTTATTGCCATCTACTTCATCCTGCAATTTTATAATAAGAACTTCAGACAGTTTTGCATCATGTGATACATAATTACATTCAACTTCTTTTAACTGATTTTTCTTTTTAATATAAACTGCAGCTATATGAACATATGTTTTATTTGTTGTATACAGATCATATAATTTTCCAGAATTTAAATTTTTGAGATAAGATGAATCATTTGAATAAGTTGCAATTGTGTAGCTTTTACTTGATACACCTCATTGTTACTGTTATTATTATTCTTAATAAGAACATTAAGTTGCTGTTTTCTCATTTTAGAATATGTATTTAATCCTAGTTGTTTTACTATAGTTTTTAATTCATTGACTATTAATGTTTGAAGGCTTTTGTGTTATAAGATTTGATTTTTGTTATAAAAATAAGAAACAGTTTTCACATGGAAAAGATTTCCTGGACAAATATGTATAAATGTTACATGATATTCCTGTGGTCTAGACAATACAAAAAACATGTTAAACTGTAAGTACCATAATAATTGATTTAGAGTTACTTTTTAAAAATTCATAAACAATACAAATTTCTTCTCCATTGCGATTCTATAAATTACTTAGATTCTGATCAGTAACTTAGAGACTATAACATCATCATTATCACGTTAATAATATGATAGTATTAATTCTCAGTTTTGTAGTATGCCCATTCACATTTAAAAATTTTTATTAATTAAAATAAGTAGCAAAATTACAAGCCATTACAAAATATTCTTATGATGATGTAAGCTGGAATTTAGATATTTACCTTGGGTATCTGGGACAGACCTCCAGAAAATTGATGTAAAAACCACAATTAACAATGGAGGTGGCTTGTACTTCCTAATTTTTAAATCACAAAATAAAAACTAAATTATTCAAAAACTGTGTTACACATGAAGTTTTTCCAACCATTAGAAAATATGGTGAGTACAAACTATGGACAAAAATATAAAATTTATAAGAATAAATTGAAGATTGGCAAACTGATAAAATAAAGACTGTTTATGCTGAATAAAACAGAAGAAATTCAGAATTCAAAAAGAAGGGAAGAGGTGATTCTGGAGCAACTTCATGAGAAAGATGAAATAATTTTGAGAAATGGAAAAAAAATGTGGTTATGCCAACTGAAGATATTAATTTGAGGTAATGTTTGTTCATTTAAAATTGAGTGATGATGACTGTGAATACGATTATTAAGTCATTAGAATACAAAGAAGATATTTATTTATAAATGAAAATACATGCAACTCTAGATAGACATCCCAATTGTGAAGAAATGTTGAGACTTGAGTCTACCTACCCTACTATTATATGAATTATCAACAGCTCATGGTCTCGTAGTAGCATTCTCACTTCCTGAGCATGGGGTCCTGGGTTTGATTCTCAGTGGGGTCATAGATTTTCACCTTCCTTGAGATGACTGGGTGTTGTTGTGTCATCTTAATCATCATCATTCATGCCCATTACAGTCAGAGGAAGGCAATGGCAAACCACCTCCACTAAGACCTCAGCTAGTACAGTCCTGCAGGTCTCCCACACCCTCCCCTATGGTCTGTCAAGGAGTATGGGAGTCCATCATCATCAATTATTTAACATATGCTTTACCTCCATTTTTTCCTCAAAACTTTTTTAACTTGATATACATCTGGATAATTACTTTTCTGTAACTTATATAAAATTCGTTTTATTTCTTTATTATTAAAATCTCTCAACTTGTATAGGATTGGATTAAAATGCATAACAGATACAGTTCAGAAAATTCCTGTTGACTAATTAGCTGTATAATCATTTTCAGAACTTCTTTTGAGTTTACTAATTCTGCCTTTGTTGTCTGCTTTAAATTTAGCTCCATGATTAGATACAACAGAAGCTGGTTTGTAGTTTTTCTTTAATTTTATTTGTTTCAATTTTATTGTTGAAAGTTTTCTGTTGTTGTATTTGTCAATTTAGAGACTAAATCAACCCACTTATAATTTTGTTGGAGACTAAATCTCTTCGACATGTTTTCCTTTAGAGTTCAATTAAATCTTTAAACAAGAGGTGCTTGTAATTCAGTAAAAGTTGAGTGATGACTAATATTACATTTTTCTTCAGTTCTAGAAATTCTTTGTTACAGCATTCTTTACCATTATTTGTTTGTAAATTTCTTGGATTTCTCTCTAAATGTTTTTTTAAGAGCATTAGCTACATTCTTACATTTTTCTGTTTAACCAGAACCACCAAAGCAAATTTTCAAAAAATATGTTATAGTTGGTAAATATTCCTTTATTCAGTTTTCAACTTCCTTTAAATTTACTTGAATCCATTTCGACTAAATCTCCTTGCCATAAATCAACTAAACCACGAGAAATCACATTTCTTATTTTAAATTTTTTTCTCATTGGTTTATGTAATGAAGAAATTCTTCACAAATATTTACCATTACCTACAAGTTTTTTACTAACGAATTTATTCTTTAGTTTTAGGTACTGAATGAAGACGTTCAGTCTTCTGTCTTCCATTTTCAGTTGTTACTATATGAGGATTATCAATAATTTTTTCCACATCAAAGAGTAGAGACAGTACATTTATATAAATTGAAAACATAATAAAGTTTATATTCGTTCCATTATCCCACCATCATTTGATCCTCAAACCAGTTATCCAAAAATAGGGAAGTCACTGAAGTAGGTACAGATTATGGAGATTGATTTAGGGATACAAGCATTTACCTTTCATTTTCGTTTCAAGTGATGGATCATTGAACTGTGTTAGATACAAAATTTGCCATCTGTTGGCATTTTATCTGTTGATCTATAACTGCAAGGACACTATTTGCATTGGCTCCAAATAAAATAATTTTCTGGATCTATATGCCATGCAAAATGTGTAATTTAATATATGATCACTCTTAACAAACTTAAATTTCAGTTTACATTCATCACGTATTAATTTTTGAGGATCACTTAAATGTCTTTGGTGTGGTGTTAAATATGTCTTTGAGAAATAATCTGTAAAGGCTTTCTCGTCTTCCTCTTTTTGTAAAAAACTTCTAAAAGTATGGTAGTTTTCACTATGTATTTGATTAAACTTTTCATTTTTGTCTATTTTAGTGACATAATTATCGAATTGTTTTAGAATACTTACATATTTGAATTTTGTATCAAGGATAGCTACTTTTTTCAAATATTATTTGGTAACTGCATCATATCCACTTATTCGATCTTTTAAATCTACCACATTCAGCCTTTGAAATCAATATATACTTCACTTCCTTTTAAAATCCCTTATAATTCTTTATGAACCTATCTAATTAAATTTTCTATTTCTAGACCCATTTTTACTTCCAATTGATTTAAGTTTATTTTCATTTCACCACAGTCTTTAGATTGGTGACAGATGAGTGACTCTACAGACTGCATCTGAATCTGTGTATTCTTATGATTCCCAAAACTGATCATTTATTAAACTCAATATATGTTACATTTATAACTATCAGATAATAGCTTTAATGCTAATATACAAACATGACTACAAATTATTTCATTAAACTTCTGTATTTTGGTAATTTTAAAATATGTTGGAGCCAAATAATTCTTTTACATCTACCTCTCCTACAATATTCCCTAACTATGTTCTAATTTTTAAAAATGAAGTCATTGAATACTATAAATGAATTATCTTGGCATTGATCTAGCAGTATAAGTCCATTGTTTTCAATAAAATTAGTAATCTTCTCATTATTTTTATTTTCAAATTTGCTGCAGATTTTTATGAACTCCAAGTTTTTATGTTAATTCAAGCTTTTGGAATAAACATTCAAATGATTAATTTTATTCCAATTCAACCATCCTGAAGCTACAGTATAATTCTCAATAATTAATATAGTTTCTCCACATCTACATTGTATTATTATGGCACATGGAATACAATTCAATAAAAGCTTACCATGTTTATATTTTTATTTCTTCTCTGGTATTCTAATTTTTTGTTCCAAATTAGTTTTTAAGTTCACTAAAATAAATTTTATTGTTGTAAATGAAGAGAGTACATGAATTTCAAGGGGAAGTCATCTTTTCTTAAAAGAGGATTAACTCAGCCTATATGAGTCAGCTACACTAATGTAGCACTAGTTGCTTCTTATACAATGCTTCCAATTCCAAATACTACACAAAAAAATTTAAACTGTCAAGGAGAAAAAACCCAAATTTCTGTTGGCCAGCACAGTTTAAAAAGCTTAGAAAAATTTATACATACACAACACCCAAAAATTCACATTAGAGAATATAAATTTTTAAATAGAGTTGTTATTGAGAGTGAGCTTAATATATATATAGATATAAAAGACAATGTTGGAAATGTTTTTGGATTTGGTGATTAAACTATGGATGCTAACAAATAAAATGTTGCTAACGATGTTCCTAAAATTATTCCATTCCAATTAATTAATATATATTTTAATTTAACTGACGCAATGTTTGTAAAACACATTGATCATTTTCATTGAGAAACTAATATTACTGCTTCATTCAAGCCAAATGCAGAATTTGGTGGACATAATTCATGAACCAAATTATGCTGTATATTTCCCAATTTTTGAATGTATTCAAGATTTATAAACAACTATAACTGTTGAATATGATAATTTTTTGGCTTCAATGGTGCTTTTGTAACAGTTGCTTTAAAAAATGGCTTAATGAAATTTATTCTTTCATAAATAATGAACAAAATCGATAGTTATCAATTCTACCCATTTACTGTGAGTGAGAAACATAAAGATACTTCTAATGTGTAATTAAGAAGGATACAGACATTAATATAAATAATGGCAACAGTTGGATACATGCTAACCATGCTCAGTTACGCATGAGCTTCAGTATAATTGGAACTGATGGTGCAGATTATCCAATATATTATGGAAAATCGAATAAACATTTAATTGATAATTATGTGACCAAGCTACCTGATTTCCTAATGAAACAGGGAGGAAATAATATTTTATCTATAATTGAGCACCCTTCTATGTCTTCATCAGTTCTGTTGTATTTGGCCACATCTGTTACCAATAAAATAAGTATGGTGGGACATATACTTAATAACCACAAAATACAGAGTAATAAAAATTAAGGACTTTATCCACTGATTATCTCTGGTGGTTTATTTAGGGACTATACAGAAATTTGATGGGAAGGAGGTCTTACCATAACTTTTACTTTGAGTTCCATTGCTGGAGATTATCCTCTTAGATGGCCTGTTAAAAGCAATCCTGGAGTCAAAACAAAAGCTATGCTTCCAAAAGACAGAAAATCGAAGGAAATTCGAGTCACGCTCATTAAATATGAGCCAAATTATGAGTCAGAACAAGGAGGAAATATATTGAAAATTCCAAAATTTCCAATACCTTTTTGTGAACTGCAAACTGTAGAAGTCACTGCATTGCATGGTAAGAAAAATTTTGACTTAGATATTACAAATATCAGTAACTCTATCAGTTGGATATGCCATAAATAGTAGAAATAATCAGTGGGTTGACTCTGCATTATTCGATCACATTAAGCTACAGAATATATACCTGAAAAATGGAAGAAACGAAGTTTTCTCTCTAAAGGTGTGGAATATTAATCCACCCAATGATTTTCTCAAAGCATATAACGCATTTCTCGATTTTAAAGAGTTACAGTACTCAATGGAGTTACTCACATAAGTCCATACCATCTTGTAACGAACTATCCTATCTATGAGATTAACATGACTCTTAGAAAACGTATTGTAACAACTCAGAAGACAATGAAACTACTTGCAACTTTTAATGAAAAATTTCTGCAGATACTTGAGCATATGTTGTTATTATGATAAAAATTATATGTCTGGCTAAACACAAAATTGAATTTTATTGGAAAATTTTTGAACTGAAATTTTGCACATTTACTTATATGCAATTTTATTCTTTATTATTTTTCTGAAAAGTCCTTTTCATATAAATTATGCCAGCATTTTGAAGTTTTAAAATCGTCTGGAGAGCTGTTTCCTAAACTAACAGTTCCCTCAGTGCGAGTGGCAATGAAAGATGGAAACCAGCTGGCGACTTGAAGCTGAAGGCCTAGCGAGATAAGATAGTAGTTGACCTCATTCACACATACCTCTGTAGCAGAGCACTGTTGCATGGAAGAAGTTTCTTTAGCTACCAAGAGATAGCACAGTTACCAGGATCCATTTACATTAATACAGATACATGCCTCATTGTAAATACAAATTATTTCTTTGTAATGCGAAGTTGAGTGCTGTCATCGACATTTATATGTTGTTTACATTTCATCTCTTCAAATAAATACAATATTACGAAGAAAATCATTTATTTGTAGGCAAAATAGACTGACAAAAAATGAATTAATTTGTATCAAGTCACTCAATTAGCAACTACATACACAGATTCGAGGCTTGTTCACTCCATCAAACTCGATGTAGATACTTTGACTGAAGGATGTTCCCATAGTCTGATGGAGCCTTAAATACATTAAGCTTGAGGACAACGTGTCGTTTGACAAAACGTTCTTAATCCTCGCTTCTGTTATGACTCATTATCATTCTTGGGCATGTTTGAGTCCTGCTCTAAAGAAGGAATGGTGTGTTTCAGCCCAACTTAAAGGAAAGCTCTGTTAATTCAGAGATGGACTCTGTGCTGCACAGATGTATGGAGAGTTAGAGGCCAGAAGCTCAGTGAGGGCATAGGTGGTCACTAAGTGGAAGTTGTTCGATAGGGAATATTTTTCACTTTTTGAGACTGACCTTTTTTTTTAAATTCTACTATGCCCAACTTACCAACACAAAATTGATATAAGTAGTAAATGGGTACGTTGAGCTCGCTAAGAGTGCAAATGGATGGGCTTAAATGTCAAATTTTTGGTCCGATTGCTACCTTTATTTTCTTTATTAATTTGCCAAAAAAGGTTGCTCATTAAAAACATTCCTAGTAGGTGGGTTCGTTGAGCGCACTAAGAGTCCAAATGGACGTGCTTAAATGTCAAATTTTTGGTCTGGTTGCTACTTTCAATTTCTTTATTAATTTGCCAAAAAGGTTGTGCATTAAAAACATTCCTAGTGCACTCAACGTACCCTCTTACTACTGGCGGCACAGTGCTTATGGCATTCTAGCAGAGTTGGACTCAGATCCCCACCAGCCATACATATTTATATTTTTTTTCATTTTTTCTTCGTGGAACATGGTGTACGAATAGCTATATGGCTGTAAGAGGTAAATAGTCCTAGCATAATAAAATGGCATAGCTTTTAACTGTATCCTGAAAATCATCTATCTACACATCCTTTGATGAAGAAACGACATGTGTGTGTGTGTGTGTGTGTGTGTGTGTGTGTATACTGCATTACAACAAAAATGGCATGGGGACACAATGGAAGCATGTGGAGTATTAGATAATGTGCTACAAACATCTAGGAGCGCTACAAGAGTAGCTGCAGAGCTCAGGTATTTCCCTCAGTAGGTGACGATAATAATATACACTTGAAAGTGCCCAACAGTACAAGGGTCTCAACTGTACACTGACTTTGCAAGTATGAGACAGAATATGCAAAATGCTTTCAGAAAGGAATATTCTTGGCAGGTGTGTGTTTGCCTATAAGCAAGATTAGTAACAAGTAATTTCATTTACATCTACTTACATACTCCGCAATCCACCATACGGTGCGTGGCGGAGGGTACCTCATACCACAACTAGCATCTTCTCTCCCTGTTCCACTCCCAAATAGAACGAGGGGAAAATGTCTGCCTATATACCTCTGTACGAGCTCTAATCTCTCTTATCTTATCTTTGTGGTCTTTCCACGAAATGTAAGTTGGTGGCAGTAAAATTGTACTTCAGTCAGTCTCAAACACTGGGTCTCTAAATTTCCTCGGTAGCGATTCACGAAAAGAACGCCTCCTTTCCTCTAGAGACTCCCACCCGAGTTCCTGAAGCATTTCCGTAACACTCGCGTGATGATCAAACCTACCAGTAACAAATCTAGCAGCCCGCCTCTGAATTGCTTCTACGTCCTCCCTCAATCCGACCTGATATGGATCCCAAACGCTCTAGCAGTACTCAATAATAGGTCGTATTAGTGTTTTATAAGCGGTCTCCTTTACAGATGTAGCACATCTTCCCAAAATTCTACCAATGAACCGAAGACGACTATCTGCCTTCCCCACAACTGCCATTACATGCTTGTCCCACTTCATATCGCTCTGAAATGTTACGCCCAAATATTTAATCGACGTGACTGTGTCAAGCGCTACACTACTAATGTAGTATTCAAACATTACGTGATTCTTTTTCCTATTCCTCTGCATTAATTTGCGTATATCTATACTTAGAGTTAGCTGCCATTCTTTACACCAATCACAAATCCTGTCCAAGACATCTTGTATCCTCCTACAGTCACTCAACGACGACACCTTCCCGTACACCACAGCATCATCAACAAACAGCCGCACATTGCTATCCACCCTATCCAAAAGATCATTTATGTAGATAGAAAACAACAGCGGACCTACCACACTTCCCCGGGGCACTCCAGATGATACCCTCACCTCCGATGAACACTCACCATCGAGGACAACGTACTGTAAGTCATCGAGCCTTCATCCATGGTTCGCAAGATATCATGTGAAAAAAGGACGAGTTGCGTTTCGCAGGAGCGATGCTTTCTAAAGCCGTGCTGATGCATGGACAGCAACTTCTCTGTCTCAAGGAAATTCATTATATTCGAACTGAGAATATGTTCGAGAATCCTGCAACAAACCGATGTTAAGGATATTGTTCTGTAATTTTGAGGATACGTCCTTCTACCCTTCTTATATACAGGCGTCACCTGCGCTTTTTTCCAGTCGCGCGGGACATTGCGTTGGGCAAGAGATTCGCGATAAATGCAAGCTAAGTAAGGAGCCAATGCAGTAGAGTACTCTCTATAAAACCGAATTGGAACCCCATCAGGACCTGGCGATTTATTTATTTTCAACCCATTCAGCTGCTTCACAACCCCAGGTGTGTCTATCACTATGTCCTCTATAAGGCAATCTGTACGAGACTCAAACGGCGATATGTTTGTACGATCCTCCTGCGTGAAAGATTTCTCAAATGCTAAATTTAAATTTTCAGTTTTCATTTTGCTGTCTTCCATCGCCAGACCAGACTGCTCAGTGAGTGACTGGATGGAAGCCTTCGACCCGCTTACCGATTTTACGTAAGACCAGAATTACCTTGGGTTTTCAGTAAGATCTTTTGCTAAGGTATGACGGTGGTAGTGGTTGAATGCTTCGCGCATCGCTCTTTTTACAGCAGCACGAATCTCTACTAACTTTTGCCTGTCCTCATTCTCACGATCTTTCTTGTAGCGCGAGTGCAACTGTCTTTGCTTCCTGAGCATTCTCCGAATTGCGCTGTTAAACCACGGTGGGTCTTTTCCGTCCATAACCCACTTTTTCGGCACATACATGTCCAACACGTGATTTACAATGTGTTTAAAATTTGCCCATAATTCTTCCACGTCCATCGTAACGGAAGTAAATGAAGTCGATTCATTTACTAAGTGGGATGCTAACAACTGCTTATCTGCTCTTTCTAGTAAGAATACTCTTCTAGCCTTCTTGACCGACTTTTTAATTTTCGTAACCATCGTCGTAATGACAACATCATTATCACTAATCCCTGTCTCAACACTGACACCGTCGATGAGGTCTGGTGTGTTTGTGGGTACCAGATCTAAAATATTTCCATTATGTGTTGGCTGTCGATTTAGCTGCTCAAGACAGTTTTCGGATAATGTGTTCAAAAGTAATTCAGACGACGGCTTGTCTGTACCACCTGTAATGAATCCATAGACATCCCAGTCTATACTAGGTAGGTTGAAGTCGCCTCCGACTAACATAGCATGATCCGGGTACTTCTGCGATACAGAGTGTAGACTCCCTTTGAATGATTCTAGAACTGTCACGGTGGAACCTGGTGGTCGGTAATAACACCCAACAATTAACTTTATTTCTCCTAGCCCTGTTAAACGTGTCCAGATAACTTCGACCTCAGTAGACACAATATTTTTGTCAACTGCAATGAAGACACCACCTCCTACGGTGTCTAATCTGTCTTTCCGATACGCGTTCCAACCCTCACTAAATATTTCAGAACTTCCTATGTCAGGGTTCAGCCAGGTCTCAGTCCCGAGAATAATTTGCGCGCCACACGCTTCCTGGAGGGCAGTAAATTCAGGAACTTTATTCCAAACACTTTGAAAATTTACTGCTAATATCTTGATAGCTGACATGTCTTTTCATTGAGCACGTCCTGATTTCTCTGCCTGCACGTCGACTGGTGACTGTTCATCAGGGCACCTCGCACTACTGGCTTGCCTAAAAATACCCATGTGCACGCCACAAGTACTCTGCTACCCGAGTAGCCACTTCCTTTGTGTAGTGCACCCCTGACCTATGTAGGGGCGTCCTAACATTCCCCACCCAATAGTGCAAGTCTAGAAATCTGCAGCCAAGACCGTCACAGGGTTGACGAAGCCTCTGGTTGAGGCCCTCCACTAGGCTCCAAACCAAAGGACCCCGATCCACTCTCAGAACGTTGCTGCAAATAGAGAGCTCTGCTTGCACCCCGCGTGCGAGGCCAGCGGTCTTCACCAAATCCGCCAGCCGCTTGTACAATCTGAGGATCGCCTCAGAACCCAAGCGACAGGCATCATTGGTGCCGACGTGAGCAACTGCTTACAGACGACTGCACCCCGTACGCTCGATAGCTGCAGGCAAGGCCGACTCCACATCTTGGATGAGACCTCCGGCAGACAAACCGAGTGCACGTTGGAATTCTTTCCAGCCCTGTACGCTATTTCCCTAAGGGGCTCCATCACCCGCCTAACTTTGGAGCTCCCAATAACCAGCAAGCCTTTGCTCTCGTGTGCCTGCTCGGGCCCTGCTGAAGGAGCGGCCACCTGCCCACTGACAGGATGAACGGCCGAGCCCAGCCGGACAGCCTCCACGTTGACCCTCCACCTCGAGCAACGAGAACGCGTTGCAGTCCGCCACTCACCCTGAGGTGAGGGCGGCCCCAACGCGCCGGGTTCACTAGAAGGTGCCTGAGTCAGCGGACGCAGCAAGCAGCCTGAAGGCGGCTGACCGTGGCCAACAGCACGCTCAGCTGCTCGCGAACCGCGGCCAGTTCCTCCTGTGCCCGCACACAGCACGCACACACCCTCTCTATCCTACTGTTAATATCTAACGACTCCGCGAATGTATATTCTACGGTTATCGATAAGCAATATAACTCCTCTCAAATACGAATATACGCAAGGGTATTATGTAATTAAATATGCAAGGGCACAGACACTCAGAAAGAAATTAATAATCAAACGACAAAACAAATATGAAAGCTAAATATGCGACTCCCTGCTGCACTGCTGCTGCACTGATACTTCATCAGCGGCTGCGGCTGATTCATGAGACGATGAATTGTAAACAATGACATTCTCAGATCATGTTTCCCAGAATGTATGACAACGTCAACGAAAACAGCTTGAAGCACGTGCCTTCAGACTGAACATATGAAATGTTGTTTTTTAAGTAATTAATAAAATATGCTCCAAACATTTAATTAATGCTAAATGACATTAAGAATGAGTTTTTTCTGTTAAATAAATCCGTAAATTTATGAAAAAGTCATAATTTAATATAAAAAAACGTATTTTTTGATGATCATATAAATAATGTTCCAGAGAAATGTTTATACATCAAAAGTTTATAATAGACCCTCTGTGAAGCAAGTCGAAGGCAGTCGACATAATTTGTTTTGATTGTATAAAAGCAGTAGCTGTGGTCCTCTCCGTTCTGTCCGGTTTATTATTGGTTGCTGTCTCATAAAAGAGCCGTTCTCGTATCTGCAACTTATGGTTACATAATGGTAACAGCCGTATTTTATTTAAGAAACCTACTTCCCTCTCCCATTAATGCCACTTCTCAATATATTACGTAGCATTTTAGAAATTTTTAAGGTTGCAGCGAGGGAGACTTACCGACGAATTGTTGGGTGGCTACAGCCGAACGCTACTGGTGTCAATCGGCGTTTACTTTATCAAACTTTTATTTCAACGTCCCTGAGATCTCTTTTACCTATTTTTTCTATCAGTATCCGGGCAATGTAACTACGTAAACTGCCTAATTTTGAGAGTTATCGCTGGTCTCTGAACAATGCCGTCAGTTAACTTTCTCGCCGATTTGATAGGAAACTGATGCTTGATGGGAAAATACAAATCAGTTAACAGGCAAGTGAAAATTTTCTAAGCACCGTTTCACCATTTCAGAAGTTTTGCCACCAGCAGACATGAGCAAAAGTGTTATAATATTACTAACTAACTGTTTAATAAACAATAAACGTCTTTTGAGGAGTTAAATTAATTTAAATCTGGAATATTGAAAGAAACTATCTCCCCCACTCCAAAAGACTGTAACATAATATTTTAAGATAAGTAATTTTATAGATGGCCACTGGTTGGTAGACACTAAACATGGCATCATTTCGTCTGCAGTCCCAAGTGTCTCAATGTAATAACTAAAATTTTAGACAGTTAACTTGAGGCAATTTCCAATACAACTGGCGTGCTATCACTTTCATTTGATCAATGTGTAGGTGATGAGACTACGTTAACAGTTTAGGAAACGTATTGCAAAGGGTAACTGCTGTCAACTGGCTGTGGTCTATAACCTATTTCATAGAAATGAAATTAACTGCAATGTCGTCTAATTACATTTCTGCTTCTGTTGCAGATAATTATTCCATCCCAAATTGATTTCAAATAAGGAAACAGCCATTTTCTAAGTTCAGGAAATATGATTAGAAAACTAATCGTCAGACCACATCAGAATGTCTCTCCGACCTTCTCAGTAATAGAGTCGGTCGAGGGTGGCAGGGACAACGCATCAGTAGAGGGTGAATACTTCTGCAACTGAGTTGTCATTCATTCATTCAGGAAATGGAGCCGACAGCTGGTAAATTAGTCGTGATCAGTGATTATGTAGTAAACATAAGTCGGGAATCAGTAAAACATTATAATCGTTTTCCTTTACCATCAAACAGGAGTGACTGACATATAGAAAGTAGGACTTAATCGTATGTCACAGCTACTAAAGCGTTACTGATGTCACATGGTGTCCGCCAAAAAAGGAAGTAATTCTGTTCTGCTCGTTTCAAGTACACAGGTGGAACTCTAAGCAGAGTACGTAAAATATTAATTCCGTCGTGTTAATTCAGACCGATTTTGGAGAGCTTAGAAGAATATTTGTTCATTAGCCTCGGACTGTGCTTGGTATTAATAATTTATGGTGCAACAAATGATTTTTTTCTTTGTGCAGAGGAAACACTGATTGTACAATGTTCATAATTAATTACGCGCTAATTACATGCATTAATTAAAATGTTAATGGTACGAATAATTAAATTTCACACTCAGATATAATTATGAAAGGGGAGTTCATTAGAAGTATATGTTTGGTATCTGGCCATTAGCATATCGCGTCTACATCGCTTTCTCTTCTCTAAATATAGTATTTTGACTGCAGTACGAATATCACTGCAGATGGGTATAAAAGTGACGTGCATGCGCTGAAGCCTCCTGCCCGTGGATACCGCCAAATTTACCAGAAACATTAAGCAACAGAACTATGTGAGAGCGACATTTCATTATGATTCAGGTATACGTGAGTTGGATCTGTTTCTCGAAGAATAAAAATTAAGAATAAAGAACCGGCATTGAAATTTGTGTCTGATAAATAGTTCTTATTCTGTACTTACTAAGTTAAAGTTTCTGACATAGTCCTGGTCAATGGTGCATTCACATATTATTATAGAACTAACTAACTACATGTTAACACAGGGGTTGAAATACGGCGTGTAAATCATAGCAGGCCATCACCAGTTGGGTAAAGATAAAGTATGTTTGATCAGATCTGACACATCTACGTAAAACCCAGGCTTCAGACATCGTTAGAAACTTCCGTAAATTCACCCATAGCATGGCATCCTAGCAGCGCGAACGATTATGCATGATGCTGTTTTAAACTATTCTAATATTAGAAGTAATCTGTTCTATAACTCTTCCTCAACGCACATGCCAGCATCGTGGCTTACAACGTGAAGGCATAAAACCTGTTAATGGTGTTGGATGGATAATTTAATATTAGCAGTTTGCAATGTATTCTGATAGTTAGAATCCGTTAGTTTCCACATGGATTTGTATAGCGATCACATTTCTGCATTTACGTCTATACCTATCTCCGCAAAGCAGTGTGAAGTCATAGCAGAGGATATGTGCCAGTGTACCAGTGATTAGGTTTTCTTCACGTTCCATTCACGTTTGAGCAAGGGAAGAATGGTTACTTAAATGCTTCTGTGCATGCTGTAATGGATATAATCTTTGTTTCACGCTCCCCATGGGAGCGATACAGACATGGTCGTAGCGTACTCCTAGAGTTATCATTTAAAACCAGTTCCTGATACTTTGTAAGTAGACTTTTTCGAGATAGCTTACACTACTTCTTCAGTATCTCTATGACTCTCTCCAATGGGTAAAAAAAGCCTATGACCATTTGTGCTACCCTTCTATGTGTACATTAAATATCCCTTGTTAGTCCTATTTGGTGCAGGCCCTACACGCTTGAGGAATATTCTAGAATTGGTAGAATGAGTGGTTTTTAAGCAATCTCCTTTGCAGACTGACTGCATATTCTACCAAAAAACCGAAGACTACCAGCTGATTCAACCACAATTAAAACTATGCGATCATATAATTTCATATCATCTACATTTACATCTACATTTATACTCCGCAAGCCACCCAACGGTGTGTGGCGGAGGGCACTTTACGTGCCACTGTCATTACCTCCCTTTCCTGTTCCAGTCGCGTATGGTTCGCGGGAAGAACGACTGTCTGAAAGTCTCCGTGCGCGCTCTAAACTCTCTAATTTTACATTCGTGATCTCCTCGGGAGGTATAAGTAGGGGGAAGCAATATATTCGATACCTCGTCCAGAAACGCACCCTCTCTAAACCTGGACAGCAAGCTACACCGCGATGCAGAGCGCCTCTCTTGCAGAGTCTGCCACTTGAGTTTGTTAAACATCTCCGTAACGCTATCACGGTTACCAAATAACCCTGTGACGAAACGTGCCGCTCTTCTTTGGATCTTTTCTATCTCCTCCGTCAACCCGATCTGGTACGGATCCCACACTGATGAGCAATACTCAGATATAGGTCGAACGAGTGTTTTGTAAGCCACCTCCTTTGTTGATGGGCTACATTTTCTAAGGACTCTCCCAATGAATCTCAACCTGATACCCGCCTTACCAACAATTAATTTTATATGATCATTCCGCTTCAAATCGTTCCGCGCGCGTACTCCCAGATATTTTACAGAAGTAACTGCTACCAGAGTTTGTTCCGCTATCAATAAATCATACAATAAAGGATCCTTCTTTCTATGTATTCGCAATACATCACATTTGTCTATGTTAAGGGTCAGTTGCCACTCCCTGCACCAAGTGCCCATCCGCTGCAGATCTTCCTGCATTTCGCCACAATTCTCTAATGCTGCAACTACTCTGTATACTACAGCATCATCCGCGAAAAGCCGCATGGAACTTCCGACACTATCTACTAGGTCATTTATATATATTGTGAAAAGCAATGGTCCCATAACACTCCCCTGTGGCACGCCAGAGGTTACTTTAACGTCTGTAGACGTCTCTCCATTGATAACAACATGCTGTGTTCTGTTTGCTAAAAACTCTTCAATCCAGCCACACAGCTGGTCTGATACTCTGTAGGCTCTTACTTTGTTTATCAGGCGACAGTGCGGGACTGCATCGAACGCCTTTCGGAAGTCAAGAAAAAGAGCATCTACTTGGGAGCCTGTATCTAATATTTTCTGGGTCTCATGAACAAATAAAGCGAGTTGGGTCTCACACGATCGCTGTTTCCGGAATCCATGTTGATTCCTACATAGTAGATTCTGGGTTTCCAAAAACGACATTATACTCGAGCAAAAAACATGTTATACAATTCTACAACAGATAGACGTCAGAGATATAGGTCTATAGTTTTGCGCATCTACTCGACGACCCTTCTTGAAGACTGGGACTACCTGCGCTCTTTTCCAATCATTTGGAACATTCCGTTCCTCTGGAGACTTGCGGTACACGGCTGTTAGAAGGGGGGCAAGTTCTTTCGCGTACTCTGTGTAGAATCTAATTGGTATCCCGTCAGGTCCAGTGGACTTTCCTCTGTTGAGTGATTCCAGTTGCTTTTCTATTCCTTGGACACTTATTTCGATGTCAGCCATTTTTTCGTTTGTGCGAGGATTTAGAGAAGGAACTGCAGTGTGGTCTTCCTCTGTGAAACAGCTTTGGAAAAAGGTGTTTAGTATTTCAGCTTTACGCGTGTCATCCTCTGTTTCAATGCCATCATCATCCCGCAGTGTCTGGATATGCTGTTTCGAGCCACTTACTGATTTAACGTAAGACCAGAACTTCCTAGGATTTTCTGTCAAGTCAGTACATAGAATTTTACTTTCAAATTCACTGAACGCTTCACGCATAGCCCTCCTTACGCTAACTTTGACATCGTTTAGCTTCTGTTTGTCTGAGAGGTTTTAGCTGCGTTTAAACTTGGAGTGAAGCTCTCTTTGCTTTCGCAGTAGTTTCCTAACTTTGTTGCTGTACCACGGTGGGTTTTTCCCGTCCCTCACAGTTTTACTCGGCACGTACCTGTCTGAAACGCATTTTACGATTGTCTTGAACTTTTTCCATAAACACTCAACATTGTCAGTGTCGGAACAGAAATTTTCGTTTTGATCTGTTAGTTAGTCTGAAATCTGCGTTCTATTACTCTTGCTAAACAGATAAACCTTCCTCCCTTTTTTTATATTCCTATTAACTTCCATATTCAGGGATGCTGCAACGGCCTTATGATCACTGATTCCCTGTTCTGCACATACAGAGTCGCAAAGTTCGGGTCTGTTTGTTATCAGTAGGTCCAAGATGTTATCTCCACGAGTCGGTTCTCTGTTTAATTGCTCGCGGTAATTTTCGGATAGTGCACTCAGTATAATGTCACTCGATGTCCATACGAAGTGTTATACCACAATATTTATATGAGTTGGCCGATTCCATCTGTGATTCACCGATGTTATAGTCCTAGACTACTTCGTGTTTTCGTTTTGTGAAGCGCACAATTTTACATTTCTGAACATTTGAAGCGAGTTACCGGTCTTTGCACCAATTTGAAATCTTATGAATATCTGATTGAATATTTATGCAGCCTCTGTCAGACAGTACTTCATGATAGATAACTGAATCATCTTCAATAAGTGTGAGGTTACGAAAAAAATTATGTAGAAGGTTATTAATATACAACATGAACAGGAATGGTTCCGACATGCTTCCCTGGGGCACACCTGAATTACTTCCACATCTGACGACGACTCTCCATCAAAGGTAACATGCTGCGTCCTCCCTACCACAAAGTTCTCTATCCAGTCAAAAATTTCATTTGATACACCATGTTATCTTATTTCTGATGGTAAGCGTACTTGTGGTACTGACCCAAATGCTTTTAGAACATGAAGCAATACTGCATCTACCTGACTGCTTTGACCCAAAATTCTCAGTACGTAATATAAGAAAACTATGAGTTGGGTTTCGCGTAACCAACTTTTCCGGATTCTGTACTTGTTGGCATGGAGGGTGTCAGTTCTTTCGAGGTATACCATTATATTTGACCTCGAAATATGTTCTAAGATTCTGCAACAAATCATTGCCAAAGATATTGCGCAGTAATTCTATAGGTCACTTGTAATACCCTGCTTGTTACCGTGTGTACCTTTTATTTTCTTCCAATTTCTGGGCAAAGCTTTTTGTGGAACTGTTTCTAAACACCAATAGCATTAACACTTGTTGCACTCACCTTATCAGTGCTGCGAGGATTAAATTGGGGCAGTTCTTCTGGGTTTTCCTTGGTAAAGGAACATTTGAAAACAGAGTGATTTCAGCTTTAGCTTTCGTACCCTCAGTTTCAGTTCCTGTCTCATTCACGAATGACTGGACACTAACCTTGGTGCCACTAACAACATTTACATATGACCAGAATTTCTACGGACTGTGTGAAAGATCACTTAATAATACTCCGCTGTGGCAGTCACTGAAGACTTCACCGATTGCTTTCTTGACAGCCAAAATGTGTTTCATTCAGCATTCTATAACCCGTAGCTTTCTTTTACACTTATTATGGAGTAGTCTCTGTTTCTTTAGAAGTTTCTTTATGGTGACTGTACACTGTGGAGGGCCCCTCCTGTTGTGAACTGTTCTACTGGCTACATTTCTATCCAGTGCATGGTCAACTATCCTTTTAAACTTGAGCCATAGTCCCTCTACATGCTGCTCTTCTGTGCTGAAAGTTCCTCATTGAGATATATGACTCCACTGTCTTTTTTATCAAGTTTACTGAACATTCGTATCTTTCTACTTCTTTTAGTTCTCGTCTCTACTTTGGTAATCATTATTCCCGCAATACATTGGTAATCATTATTCCCGCAAGTGCTTCATGTTTACTGATACCGGTTTCGATGTAGTCCATTTGTTGCCATTAGATCCGTCATGATTGGGGTACCGAACGGTTTGTTCTAAGTAGTCTTTTGCGGAGACATTTAGTGACGTTTCACAAGATGCCTTGTCACGCCACCACTAAAATTGTAATTTTTAAAGTCTCCACTTATAACTTAACTGCATTTACGTAGCTTGTACTATCTATTTACCTAATTTGGTTTACTATGCACTCTGTCCTAACAGAACAAAATAGCCCTGTCACGGAAAAGCCACGTATAACACTAACGTCCGCAACTGTTATACCATAACCTCAAGGCTGGAGGCAAATTGTATCACGAAATTATTAGTCAAAGCAATTATAGTATAAAGAAGCAGAGCAGTGTTACCCTCTGGAAGGAATTCTGTTATGTTGACCGTGGTGTACCTAACGGAAATGGCTTATCGGAAGGGAAAGCCAGAATTACATAAATTTTTGAACGTTAACAAACAAAATTTACCTATCCACACTGTACAAATGATAACGAGTACGGTCTCCAGCCTAATTTGGCATAAGAATGAGTAACATTGCTATTCAAGGAAATGGATATGAGTAACTTTAATGGACAAACACAACCTATACTTTGCCACACGAGAGTGCTATGAACTCTAGCACAAGCATATATTAACGTTAAGGTTGGAGCTGATAGTCAGAGCTGAACAAACTATTTTCCTAAGTACAACAGATACTGACACACACTGTTGTCTTCAGCGCTTAGTCAAACAGGAAGGTCTAAACAATGTTACTATTAGTATTCACCATAGAATCATAAATTGGACATACGTTAAGTCTCTCTCAGCTAAATACCTTTCTAGTTAGACTAAAATTTAAATGAAATGCACTGACAAACACTTTCTCACTGATCTATGACTGAAAGCAGTTACTGTAATCATAACAAATGGTCTATCTATCAAATGTTTCTACTAGCGAGCACAATAAACAAACTTTAGGCCCTATTAGACTAATAATATGCACTTTCCTATACACAAGGGATACTTATTTTAGCAAACATAACCATGGAACTTTCATCAGTAATTTGACCTGTTACTGCAGTAAGACACAAGTTAAAATAAAACATCAGGCATTGACTTACCTGGTACAGTGGATAACAACCTGTATTATTCATTTACTGAACAAAATTTTTTAGTCTCAGTATGAGTAAGTATTCTATTAGCTTTGAAATAACAGCAAATTGTTATAAGACCTAAGTGAATTTATCTATTTCTATATTTTCGATAATTCTTTGAAAACCCATAGATTTTTAAGCAACAACTTTGATTGCAAAATTTACTTCAACAAAGAGTTACCATGGCACATTCTTTATCCACATTAATTTTAACCAAAGCTTTTAATGTTTTAAAGAGGCCTTTTAATATAACAGAGTGTACTTTGATATTTTTTTCAATTAGGATACTCGGTAAGCACTTTAACAGGGAGAGGACCCTGATTGGGTAAGTGACTGAGGATAAAAACATCAGGATAGATACAAGAGTTCAGGTACAAATTACCTTATATTTGAGCACACTGAAATATTCAATGAGCTGATCCTTCACTGTACAGTTCTACTATTTCCTGGTCCCTTTTAAGTGATTGCGCAATGTGGTGGTGAGTGCATGTTGTTGGATGGAGATGCAGATAGACCAGCTGGACTCGGTCATTTCTAGGTGGCGAAGATAGATATTAATTTCAGAGTATTTCCAGCGTATTACTCCATTCATCCGAGGCTTTGACGCCTAATGAAACGCCACATTAAATCCCCTCTCGGCACCAGCACAGATCACAACCTTTACATTAGCTGTTAGCGGTTCAGTAGCTCGTATCCGACTGACTCTTTGTTCCACCTTTCTATCCATGCCAACCAAATTTTGCGCGCGCTACACAGCCGTTCGCGAGGGGAACCACACCACCTTTTACATATAATATAACTAAGAACCTTAAGTGAGGATCAGCAATTACATAACAGCAACCAAACATATTAAATAAAATAGATCAGTTACACATATTGGTATTTCTACAAAAAAAATTATTCACACAGAAATTACAATCATATACAGTAAGTTTTGTCACCTCCAAATGAGGCAAAGAATTTAAATAATAAAGACAGTACATTACATATGATTAAACCAGGACATCAAAGTTTCTACAAAGAAAAAACTACACATTTTTATACAGTACCAAATTAATCATACAATAATGACAGAAGCTCAACGATGGAATGTTGAACAAAACAGAAAACAAAATGTATCAACAAAAGGTATGTAGTGTCTAAGCTATGGTGTTTCACACTAATGATTACAATATGATTGGGGTATTTACGTACAACTGAACTTAAGTTTTCTCTAAAGTTTTCGGTTACATCAGGTGGTGAGTCTGGTGGGCGACAGAGGAATCCAATTACCAGTTTGTGCCCATCCCTGACATTGAGTCTTTTCCAAACAATCTCGCATGCAGCTCCAAGTTCTGTCTCGACGGATTTGAATTTCTTGTCTACTGTGACAAATATGCCACTACCATTTCCCATTAGCCTATTCTTTCGACATACATGTCCCCAAAAATCTCACAATATCAGTTTCAGCATTCAGCATTTCTCTACGAGTTTAATTGCTTTTCAGGAGCGCTTCAAACTCTGGCACTTTGTTGCAATTGCTTCGACAGTTTACTACTTGGATTTTAAAATTCTTGCCTGTGATGGGCATTCTTATGGATATTACACATATACTTACGGGTCTCAACGGCTATTGCTATCTAGACTGGATTGAGAGTCGCCTAATCTAAAAAGAAAACACTGTGTGCATCTTATACACTCTCAACTATCTGGGAAGCACCCCCTGCTGTGTAGTTCAGACCTGACCCATTTAGGGGAAACCTACCGTTCTCAGCCATATGGCACAAGTCCAGGAAGCTGCAGCCTAGCTTTTCACAGAACCGCCGAGGTCTTTGGTTCAGTCCTACCACACGACCCAGAACCAGGGGCCGCGATCAGTTCTGGGGACAATTCTGCAAATTGTGAGGTTTGTCGAAGCTCCGCACACAAGCTTGGTTTTCTCAAACTTCTCTAATAGTCGCTGGAATGACCCTAGTATGACCTTGGAGCCCAGTTATAAACACTGAGTGCACCTGGTGTCCTTTCTTGTCCCTTGGTGCCATTTCCCTAAGGGGTATCATTATTCGCCTTACGTTTGAACTGCCAACGATTAGTGTATTCCTGCCCTTTTGGGATTGCTTACCCCTGAAAAAGGACAAAGCAGGTATCCCATCAAGTGAACAAGTGAGTCCCACTGGCTCCGCTACAGCTTCATTAGAAGACAACACCACCAACTTGTTGCTTAGGGGGATCGGTATAACACCCTGAGTCCTACCTGGTTCCTGTCTAACCTACGTAGGATGCCTAGAGCCACCGTAGGCATGCCCCTCACAGTCAAGTGGACGAGTAATGACAGATTCCGTACTTATTGCAGAAGACACAGAATCCTCAGTAGAGATCCACTCTACCGATCACAGAAGTTGCTAACTTTTTGAGGTTAATTGTGGTCGCTAAAATTGGAAAAGAGAATTAATTTGGTATGGATGTACACAATACAGACCCCTCTTGAAAGGGAAAAACAGGCGCAACACAACATGTTAGTTACAACGTGCGTTACCGTAGCGAAATAAAAAGCGACAGTTTGCTAAGAATCGGACGACCCATTCCCATTAATGTGGCTGCCACCTATGTTCGACGCCAACTTGCAGCCATCACTCACAGACGGCAAGTGGCAGCCCTACCAGTGAAGGGTATGTGAAGTGCGTTCGGGGACATGGAGAACTCAAGTGGTTGTCGTAATGCGGGAACAGAGTGATTCATCTCGCGTCCAGAAGTGCATAATCATTAGTTTTCGAACCATGGGTGGAAGCATTTCCGAAACAGCTAAGTTTATAAACAGGTGACGTGCCGCCGTGGTTAAAGTATATCGTGCATGGAAAAATGGTGCTATCCAAAACCGGCCAGTAGGCAACAGTGGTACATCAAGGGGCACAGATCACAGGGCTGAACGACGGATCCAGAGATGGGCGAACAGACACGCAACTATTGAGTAACTGACCATACAGATAACCCAAGGGGCTACGAACAGCGTCTCCACAACGACAGTTCAGCAAGCATTGCTGCGTATTGGCTTTTGTAGCAGGTGCCTGGTTCACGCACTCATAATGACTCGTAATGCACTTCATCGGGACGAAGGCCAGAATTTGCACGCAAATACCACAAGTGGCCGTTCGCTAAGTGGTGACAGGTGGTCGTTCCAAATGAACCACGTTTTATGCTCCATAGGACAGATGGCCATTGGCGCGTACGGCCATGCAACACTTGTCTAAAGGGCCCACCCGCCGAAGGAGGAAGCGTTATGGTCTGGGGAATGTTTTCTTGGCGTTCCCTTGGTGATGTCGTCTTCCTGGAAAGTCCTTGGGGACCATGTCCACCAGTACTTTCAGTTTGTCTTTCCTCAACACGACGGTATCTACCAGCAAGACAATGCAACGTGTCACACAGTTCACAGTGTACATGTGTGCTTCGAAGAGCGCCAAGATGAGTCAACCATACTCCGCTGGCCACCAGATTCCCCGGATGGAACCCAGTCGCGAATCTGTGGAAGCAACTCGCTCGGGCTGTTCGTGCCATGGATTCTCAACCAAGGAACCTAGCGCAACTGGCGAAGAAACTGGAGTTGTTATGGCTCCACATACTTGTCAGTACCTTCCAGGATCTCACTGTCACTCTTCCTGCTCGTCTTGCAGCGATCTGCTCTGCAAAAAGGTGTTTATTCAGGCTATTCACATTGGTCACACTAATGTGCTTGGGCAGTGTAGTTGATGCACACGACAATGGTAACTTCCGAAAATTCTCAAACATATACGTTTACTTGCATTGGAATACAGTGAAATTTGGGGTGATCTGTTCTTTGGTACTTCGGTGCATCACAAATGATGATTTGCTCAAAAATATATTTGTTGTAAGCGTCCGAAAATTCTCAAAAGTAACCTGTCTCTCAAGTAATTATGCAATGAAATTAGAGAACTATTGTTTTGAACGAGGACGGCTTACAGTTCTATATCATTTTAAAGATCAACAAATAAATTTAGACCTATAATTGACAATAACAGTACGAGATTTAACACAGCTGTCATTAGTTATAAATGAAAATACATCTGAAACACACTAATCTCTTCTGAGAAGTTCGTATAATGGTACATGGAAAACTTTGGCGACAGTCGAAATATTCGTTGAAGCATAATTACATTTTGGGTCTGCACATGTTCTGTGAATGATCACACCTGTAACGCTATTTAGTCACCCCAAGGTGAAGGACAGTTATGGAATAATTACAGCAACAACGCTGACTACAAATACGAATCAAAGCACTCCAAGAAAACGTATGAATCCTAATTCTACTTTATGAGTATACTGCTTCGTTATTTCATACAAAGAAATATCATAACCGAAAGGAGATGATCATGCGAAGCATTATGTGCTTCCGTTCTCTGGTTAACATTGTAATTCTGCAGGAGAAGTACCGTAATTTTGGCACATTTTTGGAGCTAGTGATTGACATTCTATACCGATACATCACAAATAACAATGCAGTGTCGTAAGTAAATCGATATTTATCCATATTTGTATCAAAGAGGCAATAAGCGATGATATTGATACATTTTTACGATGAATTGAGCTTTCATAATTCTACTTTCCCTACAGTTCTGCTGGATGTAAATTATCTTTGTTTTTCACATCTCGTTTCAAACAAATTTAACAAAACGAAGGCCCCGTAAGTACTCCTGTTACCACGTTGATATATGGTAATTAATTAATTTCAATGTATCTTTCTCATACCCTTGTAGTCTATATATTATACATGTCTTAACCTTATGCGTACACTACATAAATATTGGATAACGATTCAGTCAATACCCTGTGTATCTAAATCCGATAAGTTGATTAATCTTCCACTTGCCTGACGTCATCCCTGTACCTCTGTCTGGTCAGTTCATGTGATCCATCCAGTCCAAGTGCGTGGATTGCTGACTTCCAGTGGATGATGAGACAGATTTTAGTTTTCGTTAATGTTTACATTGAGTAGGTGTAAGCTAGTAAGCTAGCGTGGAAAGTAATAGCTTCTAAATTTGAGACATCAATAACTTGACAAGAAACTGGACAGCTTGTTGATGATGCTAAGTGCAATATTTTGCCAAAATATTGAAAGTTTCTCGGAATTCATCAAACATAAAGTTATAATTGATACTACAACACTCAGAAGATGGGATGATTAATGTAAATCAAAAATCGATATAAGCCAAATAAAGTGATAGATATTTGCAAACTAGTGACCTCCAGAATGTTCTCACAAGGGAGTATATTGCACCTACACCTACCTTCAGTATTAAGAAGTTGATATGTTGGAACTGTAATAACTTGGAATATTTCTTTAGGTAAACCATCGCCTCACCTGAGTAAATCGACCACCTGAATCCCAGGTGCTGTTCAGTTTTAGCACTTCATCCAAAAGTTACCTAGAGCAATGTGGAAATTCTGAAGTTAGCTGTGCTAGAGAGTACCGATAGCTAAACATATGAGCACTTATTAATACAAGTAAGTCCCGTCATCACATTTCATTAACTTTATCTGCCACTGTAAGAAAATTTTATCTGCCACTGTAAGAAACTACTGCGTATGAGTTCATTCAAAACATACAGGGGTTATCTGTTGCGCGGTATATAGAGGTATAAATGAAAATTGGAGCAGGTCTCGAAAACAAAAAAGAAAAAAAAGGCAGTGTATTGAATGGATGACGATGTAGTGTTATATTAAGTAAAACACTTCAGGGCTAACCACAAAATTGCTTAAGTAACGATCTAAAATATTCAGATAACTTGTTAAAAAATGATTCTCAAATAATAGCATCTAGACCTGCAAATGACCTGCTGTGTAAATTATTGACATGTGTTCGAAATTTAAGCTTAGAACCCGCCTGCTGTGTACTGCATTCAGAATGTTCAAGTAGTTGCAAGATAAACTGAAGAGCCAAAGGAACTGGTACACTTGCCTAATATAGTGTAGGGCCCCCGAGAGCACGCAGAAGTGCCACAAAACGACGTGTGGGGTGTCGCATTGTCCTGTTGGAACTGCCCAAGTCCGTCGGAAAGTACAACGGACAGGTGATCAGACAGGATGCTTAAGTACGAGTCACCTGTCAGAGTCCTATCTAGACGTATCAGGGGTCCCATATCACTCCAACTGCACACGCCTCACATCATTATAGTGCCTCCCACACCTTGAACAGTCCCCTGCTGACATGCAGGGTCCTTGGATTCATGAGGTTGTCTCCATACCCGTACACGTCCATCTGGTCGATACAATATGAAACAAGACTCATCCCACCAGGCAACATGTTTCCAGTCGTCAACAGTCCAATGTTGGTGCTGACGGGCCTAGGCGAGGCGTAAAGCTTTGTGTCGTGCAGTCATCAAGGGTACACGAGTGAGCCTTCGGCTCCGAAAGCCCATATCGATGATGTTTCGTTGAATAGTTCACACTCTCACACTTGTTAATGGCCCAGCATTGAAAACTGCAGCAGTCCGTGGAGAGGCTGCACTTCTGTCATGTTGAACGTTTCTCTTCAGTCGTCGTTGGTCCCGTTCTTGCAGGATCTTGTTCTGGCCTCAGCGATGCCGGAGATTTGATGTTTTACTGGATTACTGATATTCACGGAACACTCGCGAAATGGTCGTATCGAAAAATCCCCACTTCATCGTTATCTCGGAGATGCTGTGTCCCATCACTCGTGCGCCGACTATAACACCACATTCACACTCTCTTTAGATTTTGATAACCTGCCTTTGTAGCAGCAGTATCCGAACTAACAACTGCGTCAGACACTTGTCTTATATAGGAGTTGCCATCCGCACCGCCGTATTCTACCTGCTTACATAGCTCTGTATTTGAATACGCATTCACACACCAGTTTCCTCGACGCTTCAGCGTAGTACAAGCACACAGTGCCCATCGATTACGATACATATTGTCTACCCACTATTTAAAATGTTGCTGAGTTTAACAAGAGGAAAAACTGGGCTGTATGCAGAATGAAACGAATGACTTTTCAGTTTTAAGAGCTAGTCACAATTTTCTGCGCATTTTCAGTTTTTTAAAGAGAGACCTTGCTCCTGATCTGATAATTTCTTATTAGTAAAAGATTTCTTTGTGTGTCATAGCTGGCATAATTAATGATCATACAGTAAACGTTGACATCTGTGCATGTGTTGTGTATTACCTTCTAACGCAACTTGGCCTACCGACATTATTGAGGAACGAAAATGTGTATGAAGAATATAGTGTTTTACGTTTTGCAGTAGAGAATGCGAGAAGTTCACCACGTAACAGTAGATCTACGACTCGCTCCATGTCAAAAAGATACTAAAGAAATACTGAATGATACTGAAAGATACTGAAAGAAATCTGAACATTTGTAATTCCACGGTTCATTCAAATTATTTCAACAATGCAGATTTGTCGTCTGATCATTATTTATAAATTTTAAGTTAAGTTATTCTTAATTTTTATTTTCGTACCTTAGTGTAAACTGAAACTTCGCCACAGTTTTCAATAGCGTATGCAACATGAAGTCTCAGGTCATCCAAATGCCCATTTAGTGATTCCTGTTTTAAGTGCTTCAACGAAATTCCATACACATATCCTCTAATTTTCCCGTATTTATTGCATATTAAAGCTATTAAGAATATTTGTTGACCACGTTTACTACAGTATTTCGTGATTTGAAGCTACTTTAGTAAGTTTCTAGTTAACGGTTTATTCTTGCGTGTTTATAGTGTTTATACAAACTGCCCTACGTTCTATCCATCCAGTAGTTTTCCAAATTACGTCTTTTATGACAATACGAAGCTTTCCTGTATCCGTCTTGTCTATTAATGCTGTTAGAAGTTTTTAAAATCTGAAAGCCTTGCAAATAATTCCAATTTTGTTGTTAGAAGAGGAGTTCCAGCTCCACTGCACTTAAAGCAACGGTTATGGGCCTGCTATGCTCAACCGCTTGGCGTCACCCACCTGCGCCACATCACATTCAGAATAATTGTTTCATGTGAATTTCCCATGCGACATTTCTTAAACTGCATCTGTATTTTACAACAATCTTCTTTTATGCAGCTGTTTACACGAAAGAACTGGTGATTGTACTCCAGGTTCCGATAAATTTATCTGTCCTATCATTTATGAACCGCTAGCCAAGAAAACTCCTGCTAAAAGTAAGCCATTGCGAAAATGAATTAGAACTGTTGTTGCTGCTTCTGCTGTTGTGGCTTTCACAGAGAAGACGGTTATTGCTTGAACAAAAGAACTTCGCTTATAACAGTTTTTAGCGCCAATTTAACTTGACTGCTAAAACCTCTCAAAATAACGGGTTTCTGAAATTAGCGATTTTCCTTTTTTATCGCTATTATGCCTAGTACTAAATGTAGACATCGAACAATGACTGAAAAACTTGCCACTCCCTCAAACTTTTGCATTACACGTTTCAAGATAATTATAATCAAAATATCAAATAAAATAGGTAAATAAAATAAGACTTAGCTCATATACTGTTCGCCGCTTTTCTCAAAAAATATTGAAGGGGTGCACACTACAAAAAAATCATTAGTATTTTCCTATTGATTCAAATTTTTTGAAATTTCGAATATTATATTGCAATCGAGGATCATACCACTATTTGGCCATAACGAATAGTCAGTGCTAAAGGATGAAAACTGAGATTGAGAGCTCTGTTTTTCGTGTTAAGTTGTCCATTTACAAAGGCTACAAACAGATAAGTGCACATTTTGTAGACGCAGGCTGCAAATCAGCTACGTCCCATTTTTATTATAAATAATGAATGAGTTTTTAAATTCTTAAATTATTGCTGTTGCTTTACCTTACTTTCTCTTTTATTAGTTAACAGAAGTGGCAGAGAAATCATAGGCTCTTGCGTTCTTTTTCTGAATTATTTCGAATGCAAGAGACGCTTTGTGTATTATGTATTTTGGTTTGTGTATTGTACATTGGCTTTTTAATAGGAATTGAAATACTATTGATTTTTCTATAAAAACCTAAAAATGCGCTTTCAATAATTGAAAATTAGCAATTTATATAATAGATAAAATAGTTTACCAGGAACAGATACTTGATAATAGCTAAAATTGCACTAATGAATTAATCCACTGACCAATATTTATTGTCTAATCTGCTCATAAATACTGGTTCTATAATGTGTTGATCCTTCCATCAGAAACAATATCATTCAAAGACGATACCAGTCCTTCGGAAGCCACAGGACTAGTTACCATCGATAAGTACTTTTGGGCTACAAATGACAAACCCGACGTAAATCTTCCTCCCTAATCCCAAGGCTCGCTGCTGATGGTTAGTAAAGGACAACAGGTACAATATTGTCTCAGCAATGTTGCACTCATTCTTATGCTACTAGTGTGTTGCTCGTTTCTGACAGTCGGTGGTGTTAATAAATTAGTTCTGAACGCTTTTCCCATCTTCTATAATGATCCAGTATTTCAAAGCAATAGAAATTTTACGAATAAACATTAATCGGTTTAAAAATTTTATTTTAAATTTAAAAAATTAGGACCAGTGCTATGAAAAACTAATACATCTGTTTCTTACCTTCTTACTAGTAAAAAAATAAAAAAGTCCTGATACAGCCTAAACCAAATAAATACTGATAAATACCGTTAACTCAGACCTAAAATAGTTGTATCTGTTTTAATCTGTTGGTTTTTCTCATACTTAGCTTTTAATTCGGAGACGTTATGTGCAGCTCTGCATGCCAGTCCCTTCAAATCTGCATAGCTACCGATACCAAAAACTTGAAACTGCTTACTGTATTCAAGCGTTTGTCTCACATTACAACTGTTACCACCCACTCTTTCATACAATACCAAATTTACAAATGCTTGATGTCTCAGGATGTGTCTGTCAACTAATCCCTCCTTTTAGTCAAGATGTGCAACTAATTTATTCTTTCAACTTCGATTTAGTACCTTCTCATTTGCTGTTAGATGTATCCATCTAATCGTGAGCATTCTTCCACAGCCGCACTTTTCAAAATCTTCTATTCTCTTCTTGTCTGAACTGCTTACCATCTATGTCTCACTTCCATCCAAGACTACACTCCAGAAAAATACCTTCATAAAAGATGTGGTAGCGCTTAAATTTATATTAGATGTTAATAAATTCCTCTTTTTCAGAATTTCTTATCTTTCTAGTGCCAGTCTGCACTTTATATGCTCTCTACAATGACCGTTATGAGTTATTTTGCTGCCCAAATTGCAAAACTCATCAACAACTTTTAATGTCTTGCCTAATTCCCTTTGGAATTCTGACTTAATTCGTCAACGCTCCATTACCCTTATTTTAATTTCATTGATATTCAGTTTATAATCTCTCTTTAAGACACTATCCAGTCTGTTCATCTACGTTGTACGTTGACTTCTCCGACAAAATTATAATATTGGCAAACCTGAAATTCCTCTTTTGCTTTCTTCACATCTTTCTCAATGTACAGGCTGCATAACTTTAGAGATTGGCTACAGTCCTGTCTCATTCCCTTCTCAACTATGACCCCCTTTCAGAACTTTCGACTCTTAAATGTGCAGCCTGGTTTCTGTATGAGTTGTAAATAATCTTTCACTCACTGTCTTTTATCGCTACTACCTTCAGAATTTCAAAAAGTGTATTCCATTCAATATCGTCAAAAGCTTTCTCGAAATATACAAAGACTGTAAACGTGGGTTTACCGGTCTCCAACTTCTCTTCTAGGGTAAGTCGTAGAGCTTTTATGCCTCACGTGTTCCCACATTTCTCGGCACCCAGACTGAGATTCTCCAAGTCCAGCTTCTAGAAGGTTTTACATTCTTGTGTAAATAATTTGTCTTAATATTTTGCAATTGTGACGAAATGCTAGCAATCAAAACTAAAAATGACTAAAGTTGAATAATAAAAGAACCAGTAAAACTTTTACTGCAACACATAATTCAGTTGTTCTATACACAAATTGAATGAAACATCCTTCTCTCCTGCTGCAACAAAATCTCCATTCTGCTATGATTATAATGGGACTTTGACAATAAAAGGTAATAAATACTTTCACCGAAAGAGTTGCTTTTAGTACACTGATCTGAAATTGATTATACTGAATTCATCAATGTTGAAGTAAGTCATAATTAACAAATTTAGAAGACAACTCTACGTACCATAACGCTCAAGAAGGCTCATTATAATTCCAAGACCACTGACGACTGGGAAATAAGTTGAAGATTGTCTACTGGGTTTCATTCTGTACTTCCAGTTACTACCTTCAGCTAACAATTTGCTGCCGGGAGGTGTGGCATTAGCCCTGACAATACTCGAGTCTACCCATCAATGCAAGTTACCTTATAAAAGAGGTAGTCCATAAATTATCTTTACATCTTCATCAATTTAAATCTATACTAGATAATAACATCTTGGTTTCAACATTTGACAGATGTCGCAGATTTGATGAAAAATTAGAGACTAAGTCCGATACTCAAGTGTTACGAATCTTTCGGGCACAGTGGGAACGACGTCCCAGTCACGGGGGTTAGTACACAGACAGAGGTTCAGGGCACTCTCTTGTCCTTGTGATGGGAAACTGCCCCTAAAGGTGGATGAATCAGCAGTGATCAACGGCATGAGAATGCAGAAGACACTGCATTAAAGACACGTAACGAGTATTCTCAAGATATGTAGCCTGTAACTGAAAAAATGTCATGATGATCTCTCCATTCGCAAAAGATTCCGGAATAGTCCGCCATTCGGATCTCTGGGAGGGGACTGCCAAGGTGGATGTGACCATGAGAAAAAAAGATTGAATAACCAAAGAAAGGATACCGTTCTACGAGCCGGGGCGTGGAATGCCAGAAGCTTGAACGTGGTAGGGAAGCTAGAAAACCTGAACCGGCCGGAGTGGCCGTACGGTTCTAGGCGCTACAGTCTGGAACTGCGTGACCGCTACGGTCGCAGGTTCGAATCCTGCCTCGGGCATGGATGTGTGTGATGTCCTTAGGTTAGTTAGGTTTAAGTAGTTCTAAGTTCTAGGGAACTGATGACCACAGCAGTAAAGTCCCATAGTGCTCAGAGCCATTTGAACCATTCAGAAAACCTGAAAAGGGAAATCAAAGGCTCAATCTAAATGTAATATGGGTCAGTGAAGTGAAATGGAAAGAAGACAAGGATTTCTGGTCAGATGAGTATATGGTAATATCAACAGCAGCAGAAAATGGTGAAACAGGAGTAGGATTCGTTGTGAATAGTAAGGCAGGACAGAGAGTGTGTTACTGTGAACATTTCAGTGATAGCGTTGTTCTTATCAAAATCGACAGCAAACGAACACCGACAACGATAGTTCAGGTGTACAGGGTGAGTCACCTAACATTACCGCCGGATATATTTCGTAAACCACATCAAATACTGACGAATCGATTCCACAGACCGAGCGTGAGGAGAGGGGCTAGTGTAATTGGTTAATACAAACCATACAAAAATGCACGGAAGTATGTTTTTTAACACAAACCTACGTATTTTTTAAATGGAACCCCGTTAGTTTTGTTAGCACATCTGAACATACAAATAAATACGTGATCAGTGCCGTTTGTTGCATTGTAAAATGTTAATTACATCCCTACGTAACTCTGTGCTCTCGGATATACACGATCGAACAGCGGAGGAGTGGTACTCAACTTTAGGTTACAATATCTCCGGATGTAATTAACATTTTACAATTCAACAAACGGCACTGATTACGTATTTGTTTATATGTTCAGATGTCCTAACAAAACTAACGTGGTTCCATTTTAAAAAACGTAGGTTTGTGTTAAAAAACATACTTCCGTGCATTTTGGTATGATTTCTATTAAACAATTACACTAGCCCCTCTCCTCACGTTCCGTCTGTGGAATCGGTTCGTCAGTATTTGATGTGGTTTACGAAATATATCCAGCGGGAACGTTAGGTGACTCACCCTGTATATGGCGCTTCGCAAGCTGAAGACAAGTGCTAGAGAAAGTGTATGGGGATACTGAAAGTGTATTACAGTAGACTCGTTAGTTTACAGTACAGGGACCCTTAGCTAAAATTGATACATTTATCCCTCTCCATCATCCTGGAAAGTTTGTAACATCGTCACGGAATCAGCCTGTACATAACTGCATTTACAAGCGCTGGCGCCTGTACCTCCGACGCTCTGTAGCGTTGTTGGATGACGTTTCCGGACATGTGTTCCTATTAAGAATATTAAGTACTAATCCCCTCTACAAGGCCTAGAAGTTTGTAACGGAAATTTCAGAAGACCCTGTATTTAATTTATTTCGACCAAAAGTGCTATACTTCAGACAAGACTAAATTTTTACCAGCTTTTACGTGGTGGCTTCGGCTTTTTGTTGGCATACTGAGTTTGTGATTTATTTGCATTTCTGTTGTGCCGTTGGTTGGCACTACTGCAGCCGCCCGTGGCCTTGTCAAACACATAGCGGGGTTAGGTGACCTCTTCGACACGTTATCTGAGGAGTGGCAACAACGGACAGGTAGCGAATGGAGGTATATGCTCTGAATGGAGCGACATAAATGTATTCAAGAGTTACTTTTATTGAAACGGTAGCCAGGGTAGGCTGTTAGCTCTCAGGGAATGGAACATGGTTCCCGCATCGTCCAACAGTACCGTTTTTAGCAGCACTGGGGTAATTGATTAATGTTCGCTGGTGTCGCAGTAATATTCGAGTGCTTCCCGTACGGGAGAAATTCTTTCCAGATACGTACCACGGCGTATGGCTGAGTAAGCTTGCGCATGTGTGTCCACAAGGAAGTAACAGCCACATTCGACAAGCAGTGCTGTTCTGCTGTTCAGCGACGAGTGGGCGCTCTTATGGGAGGCTTGTCGGGTCACACTTGAACTGGACGTTATTGTGATGATGGGGCCTGGGTTTGGAAGCCGTTTTACGGTACTTTGTGATCACATGTCACTGACGTTTGCTGTGTACGCATGTGATTGTGCATTTTACTCCAAAGATTGACTTAGCCGTTACAATTGTAATCTGAATAGTAATTATTTCTGCCTGCTTCAAGATACACATGGAGTACAGTGGTCCATCCGAGTCGATTTTAAGAATATTTTGATGCTTTCCTTGTTCAGTATTACTAATTTTTAATATATCTATGGTACCAAGTAAAATTGTAGTCTGTGGTTTGATTTGTGCTGTCATGTAAGCAGACGTCAGTAGTCCCATTGGTCGTTAAGAGATGTTCAGCATATTTGGAATGTATCACATAAAGGGTGCTGTAGTTTCGACAGCTCAAATTGCCTTCCAGCCTTTCTGTCATTTTTTGTAAAATTTGTTATTGTTCATCTGATTGATTTTGTATTTTATTAAAAAACTGAGCAGGCTTACCTAATGCTTTTGCTGTTTCACGTAATGATATGATTTTTTTTTTTTTTAAAACTGATGTTGGCATTCTACTGTAATTAACATTTAGGGACTTTTTTAAAGCTGTTGAGACACTGTGGGAGTTTTTCTGAGTTTTGGTAAGATATGCATTGTTAGAGGTATTGGCCAGTATCTGTCAATAATACTGTTATACCGATGATAAGAAATTCTTGGGTTGATATTTTGTGAATAACGATTTTCAGTTTTGGAGAAAATATAGACGTCTGTTAATTTTGAAGGGGGTATTTGTTTCGTTGGATTGAATAAACTGCCTTATACTCATGTTAAATGAAATCGAAGTTATGAGTAAGTATGAAATACCTTTGGTTGTATTCTGGTCCTAACGCCCCTGTCAGGCACGGTAATCTGAGTAGGGCGCTATCATTGAAATATTGCTATGATCGCCTAATGAGTTTTGATGTTATGAATTTTTGAAGAAAAAGCCAAACCCACATCTTTCATCGTTTGCAATTGACGTACTGCTCTTAAACGTGCTTCTTCACCACGTTTTTCTGTTTCGCATGGTTCCTGTACCTGTTATGTATTACTGGTTTTACTCAAGCGTCACCAGCAGTCTTATCGCCCCTTAGGCAACACAACGCCTTGAAAAAACTACTCGCCAGGTGAAACTACAGCAGTAATCTTTCAGTGTACCTGCTGCCCTACTGGCATATGCGGTTTATTTTGTGGTTTGCACATTACGCCAGTAGCAAACGATCATGTGTGTTCTGCTCCAGGTTTGGCAGCTGCAGCACGCTACATCATCACGAGTTATTCCCACCTCTCACCGAACTTCAGCTGCGACGTCTGCCATGTTACAGCGTCCATGAAGTCGCTGCTACTACTATAACTTAATTGCAGTTGCGATACAAAATCAAAAGAATTGCTTAAACTGTGTGTCAGAGAGTCTTCTGTGGGTTAGAGAAGCCATCATGGTAACATGTGCTTTCTAGAGACCCTGTGGTTCCGTCCATTGCCTTTAGCGATGCGTATCAATGAAATTTCATCTAGGATTCACTTGTTTACCTGCTGATTATGTTCCGACGATATTCAGTTGTACCCAAATGCCGATCCTAATAACCTTACTGCCACCATACCAGAGATGAATGACGTTCCTCTGTATCACGACGGGTACAAAAAGTGGGTGTAATCCAAACATTAAGGAGACACGAGTCATACTCATACAACAATAGAAAGTTGATCATTGTACACTTTCATGAAACACTTTCTATAAAATTTCTCAATGATAGCCCTAGACAACTAACGTTTTCAAAAAGGGTAAAAGTTCTTGGCACAATCTTGGATGCTAATTAAAACTGGGAAGAAAGAACAGTTGCAGCATGCAGGAAATCTGTCTCCCGCCTATGCGAAATCCAAAAATTTAGAAAAATACTTATTCGTCGAACTATGATAAAAATTGGTCCAGTCTTTAATCCTGTAGATTTATACTGCCGGAAAGTAATTGAACACGGCTGAAATAGCGAAAAGTCCAACTCATCTACATCTATATCTACATGGATACTCTGCAAATCACATTTAAGTGCCTGGCAGAGGTTTCATCGAACCACCTTCACAATTTTCTATTTTTCCAATCTCGTATAGCGCGCAGAAAGAATGAACACCTATATCTTTCCGTACGAGCTCTGATTTCCCTTATTTAATCGTGGTGATCGTTCCTTCCTATGTAGGTCGGTGTCAACAAAATATTTTCGCATTCGGAGGAAAAAGTTGGTGATTGGAATTTCGTGAGAAGATTCCGTCCTAACGAAAAACGCCTTTCTTTTGATGATATCCTGCCCAATTCCTGTATCATTTCTGTGACACTCTCTCCCATATTTCGGGATAATACAAAATGTGCTGCCCTTCTTTGAACTTTTTCAATGTACTCCGTCAGTCCTATCTGGTAAGGATCCCACACCGCGCAGCAGTATTCTAAAAGAGGACCGACAAATGTAGTGTAAGCAGTCTCCTTTGTAGATCTGTTACATTTTCTAGGTGTTCTGCCAATAAAACGCAGCCTTTGGTTAGCCTTCCCCACAACATTTTCAATGTGTTCTTTCCAATTAAAGTTGTTCGTAATTGTAATACCTAGGCATTTAGTTGAATTTACGGCTTTTAGAGTAGACTGATTTATCGTGTAACCGAAGTTTGAGTTCCTTTCAGCACTCGTGTGGATGACCTCACACTTCTCGTTATTTAGGGTCAACTGCCGCTTTTCGCACCAATCAGATATTTTTTCTAAATCGTTTTGCAGTTTGTTTTGTTCTTCTGATGACTACATTAGTCGATAAACAACAGCGTCATCTGCGAACAACCGAAGACGGCTGCTCAAATTGTCTCCCAAATCGTTTATATAGATAAGGAACAGCAAAGGTGTGTGGTTTGAGGTTTTCGGGCGCTAAACAGCGTGGTCATCAGCGCCCAGGAACAGCAAAGGGCCTATAACACTTCCTTGGGGAACGTCGGATATTACTTCTGTTTTAGTCGATGACTTTCCGTCAATTACTACGAACTGTGACCTCTCTGACAGGAAATCGCAAATCCAGTCACATAACTGAGACGCTATTCCATAAGCACGCAATTTCACTACGAGCCGCTTGTGTGGTACAGTGTCGAAAGCCTTCCGGAAATCCAGGAATACGGAATCGATCTGAAATCCCTTGTCAATAGCACTCAGCACTTCACGTGAATAAAGAGCTAGTTGTGTTTCACAGGAACGACCTTTCCTAAACCCATGTTGACTGTGTGTCAATAGACCATTTCCTTCGAGGCAATTCATAATGTTCGAACACAATATATGTTCTAAAATCCTACTGCATATCGACGTTAACGATATGGGTATGTAATTTAGTGGATTACTCCTACTACCTTTCTTGAATATTGGTGTGACTTGTGCACCATTCCAGTCTTTGGGTACGGATCTTTCGTCGAGCGAACGGTTGTATATGACTGTTAAGTATGGAGCTAACGAATCAGCATACTCCGAAAGAAACCTAATTGATGTACAGTCTGGACCAGAAGACTTGCTTTTATTAAATGATTTGAGTTGCTTCAGTACTCCGAGGATATTTACTTCTACGTTACTCATGTTGGCAGCTGTTCTCGGTTCGAATTCTGGAATATTTACTTCTTCTTCTTTTGCGAAGGCATTTCGGAAGGCTGTGTGTAGTAACTCTGCTTTGGCAGCACTGTCTTCGATAGTATCTCCATTGCTATCACACAAAGAAGGCATTGATTGTTCCTTGCCGCTAAGATACTTCACATACGCCCAGAATCTCTTTGGATTTTCTGCCAGATTTCGAGACAAAGTTTCGTTGTGGAAACTGTTATAGGTGTCTCGCATTGAAGTCCGCGCTAAATTTCGAGCTTCTGTAAATGATCGCCAATCTTTGCGTCTGTTTAAATTTGGCATGTTTGTTTCGTTGTTTATGCAACAGTGTTTTAACCCGTTTTGTGTACCAAGGAGGAGTGAGCAACATTGTGTTGTCTGATCGTAATCGATAAGTGGCGTAACCTTCTCACGCTCTGTTCGCTTTATCGGCTTCTTAGTCTCTGGTGTTCTCAATACCCCTCCTCACATTTCATACACCTATCACAGTTTCATCACTGCATTACCATAACGGTTACGTCCAGAACCTTGGCCGCACTTTTCCGTGATAACGAATCTTTCCCCATCTCCTTTTTCAATTCAATCATTCATCTATAGATGAAATTGGCCTGTAACTTGCGTCTTATATGAAACCACTCTGCATTCAAGAAGCGATTAAAACCTTACCGGTTATCATCGATAGAGGTTCCCTCTCGGAACATCCTTGCTGTTTTGTTTCTGTCCAACAGGGAACCAGCACTTCTGCAACATGTAAACTGTCTATGCATTTCTAATCCTTTTCTACTTCTGTTTTTAACTGAAGACACTCCCATTTGACTGTGTTGTTGTTTATTTAATTACGACCCAGGTTTCGGCCTTTCATGCTATTTTCAAGGGATTAAGTTTGAATTGGCATAAAAGGCCGAAACCTGGCTCGTAGTTAAATAAGCAATAATACAGTCAAATTTCGGTATCTTCATTTAAAAATTATTGTATGACTGTTGTTCAGCAACATCAGAACTTTTTAACTCCGTTTTCTTTCTTCCACATCACCTACTAATCTTACCTTATTATTTCTCGCTGTTCATACTGCCAACTCTTTTCCACCTCTATTCTTACTGAACAGTTGTCACACATTTCTGTTATATGTTACTACTTTCAACCTTTTGATCGCATGGTTAACCTCTAGTTTTTTCACAAGAGAGTTGGGCTCATAAAAGGAATCGTAGTCCGCAGTGTAGGAGACACCCGCATGATTCTTATATCACACAAGTCCTGCAGTGAGGCTCCTCTATCGTCTGCCAGACGGATGAGTTATCTTTCAGATACTTACAGGATTGTAGAAATTACAAGGAAAATACCAAACTCCACTCGCGAAATCCGAATGGACATTTGCTTAAAATTCAACGTTTTATCTGTGTTAATAGCGACCAGTGCCACTAGTCTGTAAAATTAGCTGTATGGCCAGCGATTGCGCTACCTGGAGGTCAGTGCACTTGCCTCCCGGCGTTGGTGCTATACACACACAATGAGAGTGCTACTGTGTTTGGCAGCACAGTACTCAGACTAACTGCAGATGTAAGTGGGCGGATCTCGATCAATTCTGCGAACACTCTGAAGCTTCTGTGCCAAAAGGTAAGACGAATTTACATACTAGGCAACTGAGGTGTAGTTGGTGCAGGGACAGGCTGTCTGCATGTTGCGTGACATCATAATGCAAAATATTTTGATCTTACTGAAATGCATACCTACACATTATAGAATTTTGTAAATCTGACAGAGCAGAAGAAACAACACGAGAGTATAATGCAAGAGTTCCATCAGGTCTCCTGCAACTGACAAAACTAGTCGGAGTTAATCCACATCTTCATCTCAAAGACATCGCGAACAAGTATACTTCATATACCGAGCATCCTACACTGAAAAATAATTGGGAGGAATTTATAGAATGAAATTTTCACTCTACCGTGGAGTGTGCGCTGATATGAAACTTCCTAGCAGATCAGAACTGTGTACCGGACCGAGACTCGAACTCGGGACCTTTGCCTTTTACGGTCAAGTGCTCTACCAACTGAGCTACCCCAGCACGAATCCCGCCCCGTCCTGGTACTGGTGGGATTAAAATTGTGAGGACGGGGCATGATTCGTGCTTGGGTAGCTCAGTTGGTAGCGCACTTGACCGCAAAAGGCAAAGGTCCCGAGTTCGAGTCTCAGTCCGGCACACAGTTTTGATCTGCTAGGAAGTTTCAGGAGGAATTTAATTGATATATTAAAGTTTTCATGCGAAAGTAAGAAACATTTATAGCTGCATTTGTTAGAAATCCATCTTTAAGGTAAGTCCAGATTGCGTAAGGGGAAAAATCAAAGACCTATGCCACCTCGAAGAAAAAAAGAAGATTCTGTTCAACGTTTCGTCGACAACGAGATCATTAGAAACGGAGCAAAATCCTACATTAAGGAAGGAAGGTACCTTACTGGCATCCGCCTGTAGCGATTTAGGGAAATCACGGAAAACCTAAATCAGGATGGCCGACGGAGATTTGAACCGTCGTCCTCCCGAATGCGAGTCCAACGTGCTCTTCATGGCGTTACCTCGCTCGGTAGGTCATCTCAAGGAAGCAAAAGATCAAAATGGAAACATTCAAAAAAGCTTTCGAGGGAAAAATTTTGCAGAGCTGGAGACAATGGATCAGACGTACAAGTAGACTTTTTATCTTTCAGTTTACCTACAAGAATGTATTAGTTTGTGCAGGATATATTCCAAAAGCAGATAAGTTTTCTCAACACGACATGCATACGTGCGTAGTAACCATTCGGGGTTCTCTGAAATGGATAGTTCTCCCATCTAGCAACGAATACATGTGTATGTAATAGTAAAAGATGAATAGAAATTTGCTGTTATGTAGTACGAAATGTCGCCACTGACGACAAATCACATGAGACAACGAACATATTATGCTCAATTGTATTTCAGTTGAACGTTGACTTAAGTATGAAGCACTTTCAGACGTACATTTGCTTGACAGTTTTCCTTGTTTTGTGTAAGGAAACCACTTCCTGTATTTATCCAAACGTTTTCCTTCGCGACTTAATGGAACACATTCATTTTCTGAAAGCAAATTGGTTTTATTCAGGGTTCCAGCACACTACACTATTTCCCACATTGGCTACAAAACCCGTTCAACGTGTTGGGCTTACGGCACCTTACCGGGAGGGCCTTTATGCCCACATGGTACCATTCTACTGATCAACATCGGAGCCAACGTCTTGTTGCATCAACAATGTCTCCATCATCCACGTACTGCTTCCCGTAGAGTGCATTCTCCATTGGGTTAAACAGATGGAAATCTGAAGGCGAAAGGTACGGGCTGTAGGGTTGACGAGGAAGAACAGACCAATGAAATTTTGTGAGCTCGTCAAGGATGCGCAGAGGTGCGTGAGGTCTTGGATTGTCATAGAGAATGAGAAGATAGTTTGCTTCTTTGTGCCGACGAGTAGGCTGAAGTCGATTTTTAAATTCCTAAGCTTAGCGGAGACACTACAGAGCTGATCGTGTTCCACCATGAGGGAGTATATCAAACAGAATAGCCCCTTCAGAGTCCCATAAGACCGTCGCCATGACTTTTCTGGCTGATGTTGCGGCTTTAAATTATTTATTCGAAGGTGAGGTGGTGTGGTGTCACACCATGGATTGCCATTTTGTTTCTGGTTCGAAGTGATGAACCCATGTTTCACCGCCTGTCTCGACGTTCGACAAAAATTGTCACATTCCGCCTCGTAAGGTGCAAACAATTCTGCACGGATAGTCCTTCATTGATCTTTGTGGTCTTTTGTTAGGCAACGAGGAACCCATCAGGCATAGACCTCTGAGTACCCCCAAGTGGCGGATGCGTGTGTCAGCACTACCAATTGAGACGTCCTGTTGTGCAACGTGGTGTTTGTGTATGATCCGTCGGTCACCTCGAATGAGAGCGTCCGTTTCCACAGCTGTGTTGCGGCCTAGAGATGGGTAGTTCGCGAACGAACGGGTGCAAAGGAACGGTTCACCAAGATGAACGAAAGGACCGAGGAACGAATTCCAAGGAACGATCGGTTCATAGTTCACTTCGGTCGCGGCGGTCTACTTATAGTTCCCGGGAACGAGGAACGATCGGTTCATACACTCCTGGAAATTGAAATAAGAACACCGTGAATTCATTGTCCCAGGAAGGGGAAACTTTATTGACATATTGCTGGGGTCAGATACATCACATGATCACACTGACAGAACCACAGGCACATAGACACAGGCAACAGAGCATGCACAATGTCGGCACTAGTACAGTGTATATCCACCTTTCGCAGCAATGCAGGCTGCTATTCTCCCATGGAGACGATCGTAGAGATGCTGGATGTAGTCCTGTGGAACGGCTTGCCATGCCATTTCCACCTGGTGCCTCAGTTGGACCAGCGTTCGTGCTGGACGTGCAGACCGCGTGAGACGACGCTTCATCCAGTCCCAAACATGCCCAATGGGGGACAGATCCGGAGATCTTGCTGGCCAGGGTAGTTGACTTACACCTTCTAGAGCACGTTGGGTGGCACGGGATACATGCGGACGTGCATTGTCCTGTTGGAACAGCAAGTTCCCTTGCCGGTCTAGGAATGGTAGAACGATTAGTTCGATGACGGTTTGGATGTACCGTGCACTATTCAGTGTCCCCTCGACGATCACCAGTGGTGTACGGCCAGTGTAGGAGATCGCTCCCCACACCATGATGCCGGGTGTTGGCCCTGTGTGGCTCGGTCGTATGCAGTCCTGATTGTGGCGCTCACCTGCACGGCGCCAAACACGCATACGACCATCATTGGCACCAAGGCAGAAGCGACTCTCATCGCTGAAGACGACACGTCTCCATTCGTCCCTCCATTCACGCCTGTCGCGACACCACTGGAGGCGGGCTGCACGATGTTGGGGCGTGAGCGGAAGACGGCCTAACGGTGTGCGGGACCGTAGCCCAGCTTCATGGAGACGGTTGCGAATGGTCCTCGCCGATACCCCAGGAGCAACAGTGTCCCTAATTTGCTGGGAAGTGGCGGTGCGATCCCCTACGGCACTGCGTAGGATCCTACGGTCTTGGCGTGCATCCGTGCGTCGCTGCGGTCCGGTCCCAGGTCGACGGGCACGTGCACCTTCCGCCGACCACTGGCGACAACATCGATGTACTGTGGAGACCTCACGCCCCACGTGTTGAGCAATTCGGCGGTACGTCCACCTGTCCTCCCGCATGCCCACTATACGCCCTCGCTCAAAGTCCGTCAACTGCACATACGGTTCACGTCCACGCTGTCGCGGCATGCTACCAGTGTTAAAGACTGCGATGGAGCTCCGTGTACCACGGCAAACTGGCTGACACTGACGGCGGCGGTGCACAAATGCTGCGCAGCTAGCGCCATTCGACGGCCAACACCGCGGTTCCTGGTGTGTCCGCTGTGCCGTGCGTGTGATCATTGCTTGTACAGCCCTCTCGCAGTGTGCGGAGCAAGTATGGTGGGTCTGACACACCGGTGTCAATGTGTTCTTTTTTCCATTTCCAGGAGTGCAGTTCACTTCGGTCGCGGCGGTCTACTTATAGTTCCCAGGAACGAGGAAAGATCGGTTCATAGTTCACTAGTTCACTTCGGTCGCGGCGGTCACTCTGGCAGTTCTCGTTCCAGCCTCAGTCACGTGCTCGTCTCAGTCTCGGTCTCCCTCGGCCGCACTCGTCGTTCTTCGCAAGACCACTTGTCTCAGTTCCACTGCCGACTGCTCCTAGTTAGTTCAGTATCCAGTTGTTCGTTTCGTTAACTGCGCTCGCCTATTTTACATGTGTTCCAAACTGTTCTTGCACTTGGTTCTGGCTATTCAGCGTCCACGACCGGTAATCAAAAAGTATTTTATAGTTACGTAAATTACATAAAAATTACGTTGTATGTAATAGGTACATCTTTTCAGGTAACAAAAGGGCATATCAGCTCACTTCATTACATCGATGAACAGCAGAAGACATACTTACAACAAGGTAAGTTTTTTTTGTTATTCATATATTTTTTTGGTTTCATCGACTTGATTTAGCAACTAACTTTGAATAATTTACTTAATTTATAGTGCAAGATAATTCATATAAAATGATTTTCGTGTATCTTTCATATACAAAACATTACATTTAGGAAGGCTCTAATTATTTTTAAGTTTGGTTGTTTCCAATTTGCATTACCTGCTAGTTTGGTTTCTTTGAAAAAAAAGTGGATTGTGGGTCATTTTGGCTCAGTAGGAAAAGAGGTGCCTCTCCGTTTGAAAAGACATAGATTGCCATAAAATTATATTTACTTATTATCTCAAAAACATTTGTTCAGAAGGGGCTTTCAAACCAAAAACTTTATTACTGTGAACTTTATTATTATTATTATTATTATTATTATTATTATTATTATTATTATTGCTGCATTAACGTTAATAATGCAACATAAAAACCTAATTTTTACTAAGCGTGTGACCGAAGTATGAGAAAACCACATTTTATTTTATGCTTCCATCAAGTCTCTACTTCGCCTACGAACTCAGGCAACGTGAAGAATAGGGTGTAAACGATTATTGTTTACAACGTAGCATAGCTATGTAGTGGAAGTCGAAAAGAAGAATTTTATACAAGACACTTGTGTTCTATTAAGTTGGGAAACAGCCACCAACAGGTTTACAAGACTACATGAGCTATAGCCCTTGCGCGTCGCGTGAAATTTTCATGTTCTCTTCTCCAGCTCTCTACACATTGTCATCGATTGTTTCGCAATTTTGCTTGCATTAGCTTGTTATTTCTTCACTGCCTAATTATTACATGTTTGTCTGTTTGTTATATCGTCTCATAACGGGCAACACATCGTCCGTAATTGGCGAGCAGTCTGTACTCGGGGCCGGTTTTCCGTGCGCCACCCTATATTATTTCCCTGCGATCAGCTATACAAGGCTACGGTTGGCTAAACGACAGGTTCTGCAGAATCACAGAAATTACTTCTAGAAGTGTGTAAGAATTCTGTAATGAATAAAAACTCTATACTCCAGGGGGGAGGCAAGTGCCCCCTCTTGGTGCCCTCCATCCTTCAGTCACCTACACTACTAGTTTTCAGTTTTTCATAAGAACCATATACCAAGCACAAATCAACGGTGAGCGAGTAAAAATGAACAGTTCCCAAAAAAGAACGATCAGCAGTGAACTAGTTCCCAAGGATGAACGAGTTTGCCCATCTAATGCGGCCGGCCGACAGGTGGGAGGTCGGACGGGTTTGTGCGACCTTGCGGCGATGATGACAGATGCCTCGCCCAACGACTCACCGTGCTTTAGTTTAATGCGAGATCTCCAGAGACAGTCTGCAAGCGCCTAAGCGATGCTCTGGTTGCCCGCCAGAAGAAACTCTGCTTGGAACGCACCTCCGTTACGGACTCGGTTTTGAAGGCTACATATAAAATCACCATATAACGGAACTTTATGAAATTGTACAGGCTGAAGCGAGAATAGTTCACGATGTCCGCATTTTTTCAACTGAATTAGGCCGATTTCAGTTGAAAAAGATGCGGAATATGTATGTTGTATTGTTGTGTTGAATTACTTAAAAATGGTTCAAATGGCTCTGAGCACTATGGGACTTAACATCTATGGTGATCAGTCCCCTAGAACTTAGAACGACTTAAACCTAACTAACATAAGGACATCACACAACACCCAGCCATCACGAGGCAGAGAAAGTCCCTGACCCCGCTGGGAATCGAACCCGGGCGTGGGAAGCGAGAACGCTACCGCACGACCACGAGATGCGGGCTTGAATTACTTACTAAACGTCCCTCATATTACTGCAGATTATGACGATTTAGGAGATGGCTGAGCTATAGCTGTGACACGCAGGAATTTGATACCTTTTATGGAGTCTTTGTAGGTCCTGTACGTACAGGGACAGAAGAAGAGGAAAGGCGGCAAGACCGTGGGGTCGGGGATTTGTCCGAAATTTTGTGTGGTGAAAGAGGACTCCTAACACCTCACGTGGTTAAAATATTAGGACTCACTACCCGGAAAATCCCGGGAAAAATCGAACCAAAGTTCCTTAGGTGCCATAGGAGTATAAAATGTTAGCGCATTGCCGAGCCGCCGTCTGTCCTAGATGTTCAGCCGGCACGGTAGCTCAGCGTGTTCGGTCAGAGGGTTAGCAACCGTCTGTAATAAAAAAAACTGATCAAAGACGAACTTAAACGGATGTCTTACGACGTCCGAGCACATACAACGAACGAAAAAAAAAAAAAAAAAAAAAAAAAAAAAGATGTTTAGTGTGGTGTCACCGCCAGACACCACACTTGCTAGGTGGTAGCAAGCCACCACACGGCAGGTCTCGAGAGACTTACTAGCACTCGCCCCAGTTGTACGGACGACTTTGCTAGCGACTACACTGACGAAGCCTCGTTTATTTGCAGGGAAGATAGTTAGAATAGCCTTCAGCTAAGTCAATGGCTACGACCTAGCAAGGCGCCTTAGCAATTGATAGTTATCGTATGAAGCATGTCTCATCAAGAACGATGTATACAAATGATGGATTAAAGTTAAGTATTCCAGAAGCTACGTACTTTTCTTTATAGCATTCATTACGTATCCTGTTTCAGAGCTCACGCCAATCTACGTGAGCTTAACGCGTGCCTTTCGGCTACTTCCGAGTGGCGTGGCTGTCTTGCTACGCCACTACATTTAGGGCTCGGACTCTACGCCAGAGGTCTCGGGTTCGATTCCTCCTCTGGCACTTCTTTTTTCTTCTGTTTCATTTTCTTTTGTTATTACACCAATTATTCAGAAAGTTTCCTAAACCTACATTATCTTTAACAAATTAGTTACATTATTGAATAAAAATTATTTTCATTTTGTGCAACAACACAAATCGTGGCGGTGGGTTTCCCATTTTTCATTGTAAAGTATATGAGGAAAAAACATTGGGTTTTTAATCAGAATAACAAAGTCGATTGGGAAACATTCAATTTTTATACATATAATAATTATAAACAAGAACCGCAGTGGTAATTATCGTAAAAACAAGCAAAGTAATATTTTTTGCGACATCTTGCGCAACATATAAAAGCGGATATTTTACAATCACAGGGCGTTTGCAATAAATCTGTACAAAAACATGCCCCATTAACATCTACGAACATGCTTTGAGTTTCTGATAATTTTGAGGCAAACCAGGAATATTGAATCATGTCTCGGAATATTGGTGAAGATAATTGATGGTGTACCTCCCCCCATGAACCATGGACCTTGCTGTTGGTGGGGAGGCTTGCGTGCCTCAACGATACAGATAGCCGTACCGTAGGTGCAGCCACAACGGATGAGAGGCAAGACAAACGCTTGGCTCCTGAAGAGGGGCAGCAGCCTTTTCAGTAGTTGCAGGGGCAACAGTCTGGATGATTGACTGATCTGGCCTTGTAACACTAACCAAAACAGCCTCGCTGTGCTGGTACTGCGAATGGTTGAAAGCAAGGGGAAACTACAGCCGTAATTTTTCCCGATGGCATGCAGCTCTACTGTATGGTTAATGATGATGGCGTCCTCTTGGGTAAAATATTCCGGAGGTAAAATAGTCCCCCATTCGGATCTCCGGGCGGGGACTACTCAGGAGGACGTCGTTATCAGGAGAAAGAAAACTGGCGTTCTACAGATCGGAGCGTGGAATGTCAGATCCCTTAATCGGGCAGGTAGGTTAGAAAATTTAAAAAGGGAAATGGATAGGTTAAAGATAGATATAGTGGGAATTAGTGAAGTTCGGTGGCAGGAGGAACAAGACTTTTGGTCAGGCGGATACAGGATTATAAATACAAAGTCAAATAGGGGTAACGCAGGAGTAGGGTTAATAATGAATAAAAAAATAGAAATGCGGGTAAGCTACTACAAACAGCATAGTGAACGCATTATTGTGGTCAAGATAGACACGAAGCCCACGCCTACTACAGTAGAACAAGTTTATATGCCAATTAGCTCTGCAGATGACGAAGAAATTGAAGCAATGTATGACGAAATAAAAGAAATTATTCAGATAGTGAAGGGAGACGAAAATTTAATAGTCATGAGTGACTGGAATTCGGTAGTAGGAAAAGGGAGAGAAGGAATCGCAGTAGGTGAATATGGATTGGGGCTAAGAAATGAAAGAGGAAGCCGCCTGGTAGAATTTTGCACAGAACACAACTTAATCATAGCTAACACTTGGTTCAAGAATCATAAAACAATTTTGTATACATGGAAGAAGTCTGGAGATACTGACAGATTTCAGATAGATTATATAATGGTAAGACAGAGATTTAGGAACCAGGTTATAATTGTAAGACATCTCCAGGGGCAGATGTGGACTCTGACCACAATCTATTGGTTATGAATTGTAGATTAAAACTGAAGAAATTGCAAAATGGTGGGTATTTAAGGAGATGGGACCTGGATAAACTGAAAGAACCAGAGGTTGTACAGAGTTTCAGGGAGAGCATAAGGGAACAATTGACAGGAATGGGGGAAAGAAATACAGTAGAAGAAGAATGGGTAGCTCTGAGGGATGAAGTAGTGAAGGCAGCAGAGGATCAAGTAGGTAAAAAGATGAGGGCTAGTAGAAATCCTTGGGTAACAGAAGATATATTGAATTTAATTGATGAAAGAAGAAAATATAAAAATGCAGTAAATGAAGCAGGCAAAAAGGAACACAAACGTCTCAAAAATGAGATCGACAGGAAGTGCAAAATGGCTAATCAGGGATGGCTAGAGGACAAATGTAAGGACATAGAGGCTTATCTCACTAGGGGTAAGATAGATACTGCCTACAGGAAAATTAAAGAGAGCTTTGGAGATAAGAGAACCACTTGCATGAACATCAAGAGCTCAGATGGAAACCCAGTTCTAAGCAAAGAAGGTAAAGCAGAAAGGTGGAAGGAGTGTATAGAAGGTCTATACAAGGGCGATGTACTTGAGGACGATATTATGGAAACGGGAGAGGATGTAGATGAAGATGAAATGGGAGATACGATACTGCGTGAAGACTTTGACAGAGCACTGAAAGACCTGAGTCGAAACAAGGCCCCGGGAGTAGACAATATTCCATTAGAACTACTGACGGCCTTGGGAGAGCCAGTCCTCACAAAACTCTACCATCTGGTGAGCAAGATGTATGAGACAGGCGAAATTCCGTCAGACTTCAAGAAGAATATAATAATTCCAATCCCAAAGAAAGCAGGTGTTGACAGGTGTGAAAATTACCGAGCTATCAGTTTAATAAGCCACAGCTGCAAAATACTAACGCGAATTCTTTACAGACGGATGGAAAAACTAGTAGATGCCGACCTAGGGGAAGATCAGTTTGGATTCCGTAGAAATGTTGGAACACGTGAGGCAATACTGACCCTACGACTTATCTTAGAAGAAAGATTAAGGAAAGGCAAACTTACGTTTCTAGCATTTGTAGACTTAGAGAAAGCTTTTGACAATGTTGACTGGAATACTCTCTTTCAAATTCTGAAGGTGGCAGGGGTAAAATACAGGGAGCGAAAGGCTATTTACAATTTGTATAGAAACCAAATGGCAGTTATAAGAGTTGAGGGGCATGAAAGGGAAGCGGTGGTTGAGAAGGGAGTGAGACAGGGTTGTAGCCTCTCCGCGATGTTATTCAATCTGTATATTGAGCAAGCAGTGAAGGAAACAAAAGAAAAATTCGGAGTAGGTATTAAAATCCATGGAGAAGAAATAAAAACTTTGAGGTTCGCCGATGACATTGTAATTCTGTCAGAGACAGCAAAGGACTTGGAAGAGCAGTTGAACATAATGGACAGTGTCTTGAAAGGAGGATATAAGATGAACGTCAACAAAAGCAAAACGAGGATAATGGAATGTAGTCGAATTAAGTCTGGTGATGCTGAGGGTATTAGATTAGGAAATGAGATACTTAAAGTAGTAAAGGAGTTTTGCTATTTGGCGAGCAAAATAACTGATGATGGTCGAAGTAGAGAGGATATAAAATATAGACTGGCAATGGCAAGGAAAGCGTTTCTGAAGAAGAGGAATTTGTTAACATCGAGTGTAGATTTAAGTGTCAGGAAGTCGTTTCTGAAAGTATTTGTATAGAGTGTAGCCATGTATGGAAGTGAAACATGGACGATAATTAGTTTAGACAAGAAGAGAATAGAAGTTTTCGGAATGTGGTGCTACAGAACAATGCTGAAGATTAGATGGGTAGATCACATAACTAATGAGGAGGTGTTGAATAGGATTGGGGAGAAGAGAAGTTTGTGGCACAATTTGACTAGAAGAAAGGATCGGTTGGTAGGACATGTTCTGAGGCATCAAGGGTTCACCAATTTAGTATTGGAGGGCAGCGTAGAGGGTAAAAATCGTAGAGGGAGACCAAGAGATGAATACACCAAGCAGATTCAGAAGGATGTAGGTTGCAGCAGGTATTGGGAGATGAAGAAGCTTGCCCAGGATAGAGTAGCATGGAGAGCTGCATCAAACCAGTCTCAGGACTGAAGACCACAACAACAACAATTGATGATGAATTATAGAATGAATTTTTATATTATCTTCCCGGGAATTAACTTCACGATTCTCCTGTAACAATGCGCTGCAATTTCGCAAACAACACAAGAAAAAAAAGTGCCGGAGGAGGAATCGAACCCGAGACCTCTGGCGTAAAGGTCCAAGCGCTAACAATGTCATTTTGTTCGTTTTCGTTCGTTCCATCTGCTCGAGGAGGATGTCGCCAGACACCCGTTTCAGCTCGTCGTTGATCCATCAACTCAGGTTTTTTTTATTACAGTGGGCAGCTAGCCCTCTGACCGAACACCCTGAGCTACCGTGCCGGCAACCATATAGGCCAAACGGCGGCTCGGGACTGGACTAACATTTTATACTCATACGGCAACTAAGAAACTTTGGATAGATTTTTCTCGGAATTTTCAGAGTAGTGCGTCCTAATACTTTAACCACGTGAGGTCTTAGGGGTCCTCTTTCACCACACAAAATTTCGGACAAATCCCCGACCCCACGGTCGTGCCGTCTCCTTGTTAGGGAATTCCGGTCACCCCGCGTCCTGCCCCGCTCTCCGTGGCAAACGCCCCAGCCGGATCATTCTCCGGGCGGACCTGTTAATTCCCGCACAGACCGCAACTCTCAGGGCCTCCTTTATATTTCATCCGGCTGGCCCGCAGTTCCACAGGGCCGCCCCCAACCACCCGCGCGGGGCCGGCAGCTCCGGCGTGCGTGGCTGCCATTGGTCGAATTGGAACCAGATTAAACGTAAATAGTTGATGTGGCGGCCGGCCAGGGCCGCGCAATAACACGTGCACCCACCACCAGCTGCTTCCCGCGCTGCCTACAGCCGACGTCATTTTTGTCAGCGCTGCGCCGCCTACGAGGTCGAGCACAGCGGCCAGAGGCCGTCAACACTCCCAGCAGGTCCGAGCTGCCGCGAGTCTACTATGCTGCTATCATAGTGCGCACTGTTCTACACAGTAGCTGCTGCTGCTGTGTAAGATCATAAGAGCACCTGAACTTTCGACACCTTGCAGATTTATTTTCCTTTGAATGCTGTTAAGCGTAAAATAGACGCAGCAATCTGAAACGTACGGTACTTAAAACTACCGTGCTACGGCTCCTCTAGACTCCACGAAACTTGACAACCGGGGCGCGAGCACACCTACAGTTGCGCACATTTTAATGGACTTCGGCGCATGCGCAGCTCGCCTGACCTAATTGCCTTATGGATCAAATACATACGGATTTGAGAAACAATGCGCACGGTTCAGGATGTGCACAGCTAGTCCTTGCTACGCAACTAGAAGTCTACGTCAGTGCCACCATGGGGTACCACAATGCGGCAGACTTTTATCCCCGTTCGCTCGGTTAAATCCTGCTAGATGATAGCACATTCCTCAGATATGCTAATCCAATCACTATATACTGTTGTAAAATTAGATCGGACGTCAGTATATGTTAAAGTTGTACTGACGGGAAAACTTAGTTTGTGGGTTTCTGATTGAGTTATAGTGTATTAAGTTATGAATTTTATCGTACAGTAAAGGCGGTTCTAGGCGCTTCAGTCTGGAACCGCGCGATCGCTACGGTCGTAGGTTCGAATCCTGCCTCGGGCATGGATGTGTGTGATGTCCTTAGGTTAGTTAGGTTTAAGTACTTCTAAGTTCTAGGGGACCGATGGCCTGAGATGTTAACTCCCATCGTGCTCAGAGCTGTTTGTACCATTTTTTTTATAGTACAGTAATCCATTTGAGGCGCTGAGAATCGCAAAAGCCTAAAGCACATCACCGTCGATTGTGAAATTGTAGCATTTATTCATGCTTCTGAAATCTGTTGACCTTATGGTGAGTCACGTTTATCTGTTCTGTAAGCCCTCATTGTATATACTAAAATTCATGAAAAGCTGTATCACTGGTTTCTCTGATATTCACTTAAATGTGAGATCGATAGCAGTGTGCTCTAGGCTCATACGAATCTCAGCGCCTCATTTGTATTCTAGTCAAGCGACCATGTTGGTAGACACTTAATCACTTCCACAAACGGCACTTTGTGTTTGGTGTTGGTTGGTTGCTGTGCTGGAATCGTACTTCGTGTGCAGGACGGGTCCTGAGTCGGTAGAGCACTTGGCCTCGAAAGGCAAAATTCCTGAGTTCAAGTCTCGAACCGGTACACAACTTTAATCTGCCAGGAAGTTTCAAATCATCGCACACTCCGCTACAGAGTGGAAACTTCATTTCTGGAAGAGAAAAGCACATTACTGGGAAAAGTTAGCTGCAAAGGACCTAGGGCCTCCGAAAATAGATCATATGATGGACAGACTGGCGAAATCAAATAACCGTTACTGCAAGCGAACATTTAACAAGGAAATGTATAGTTAGCACAAGTTGTTGTGTGGGTGCAGCGGAAGAATATCTGATTTTCCGCCCGGAAGTAAATTCATGAACTAATACATCTGTTAGAGATCTAGTATATTTGTTCGGGAAAAAAAAAAGAAAATACGGAAACTGCCACTTCCACAAAACTGCGAAACAGAGAGTTGCAAAAGCTGACATATTGTTTCGTTATTGCCCTGAGCTGTACTTAATTATATAAGATACATCGAAATTCCACAAAAAATTTCTTTCTTTTTTCAGATAAGTTATGCATCTTATTATTCCAATTATTACTGTTATCATTATTGGCAGTGGTTGTAGTTATATAAATTTGTTCGTAAACGTAACTGTTATAAAGCAGTTGCTATTAATTTTGCACTCTCAAATTTTTCTTGATCTAAAAATTTGCTAACACCCAGAACATACACTCGAGAGCCGCCACTGGTCCTAAAAACGAGTTGTACCTCCCTTGCATCTATTTCTCAACACATTTTAGAATGATTTTATAAGGATCATTTTCTGGTTACATGTGACAATAAACAACTCAAACGAAATTTATTTTCATTTTATAGTTTTTTTTAAATATTATCCTTACCACCAAACCGATGTCTGGGGTTTAGCGCTATGCTTGATGAAGTGGCAAATTTGAATGCTGATTTGTGAATGTTTCTCACCAAAGAAGTAAATACTATTACTAGGCACCTTTAGCATCAGTCAGGCAGCAGTAGCCGGTCCAGACAGACGCGGCAACAGAGAAGGAACCGCTTTTGTGTCATTTACGAGTTCCTAACCAGGAGCGAATTTTGTTATACCATCTGTGTGCTTTAATAGTTTCGCTTTTTGAGTTTCTGCTTGTAAATTTAATGTCTAATAGCCACAGTTCTCGCGTTTTCGTTTGTGTCAAAAAGTAAACCCATTTTGTGACATATTACAAGTTCCTAATCAGGGGCAAATTATTTAGATTCTTCGGTAGTTAGGTTTTAGAATATCTGCGTATTACTACACACAGTTCCTGCGATTTCGTCAGAGTCTACAGTAGATTTGCGGAGCACGTGCCGATATTCCGTTTATCTGAATAGTTTATTTTTCCACGGTCTTTAGTATGGACAGGGACTGCGATTGTTGTGTGCGTATGCGAGCCGAGTTGGTGACACTTCGCTCTCAGCTTCAGGCTGTGATGGCTTCGGTTACACAGCTTGAGGCTGCAGTGGATGGGCACCACTGTTGTGAGCCAGCCGTCGGGATCCAACGGACGTCCAGCACGTCAGAGTCCTCCGATCGGTCCTCACCGGTGGCAAACCCAGTTACTGCTCGCACTGAGGCTGACCCCTCACCTGTGGTCGAGTGGGAGGTCGCCCCGGGGCGAAGCAGACGGCGAAAGACTTCCCAGGCGGCCGCACGTAAGGCCTCCCCGGTTCGTCGGACAAACAGGTTCCAGGTGCTGTCTGTGGCTGACACTGTCGCTGAGCCGGATGCTGTCGCCTGTCCTGTTTCAGAGGAAACCAATCAGCCTGCAAGATCCGGGCAATCGCAGAGAGTGGGATTATTGGTAGTTGGCAGCTCCAACGTTAGGCGCGTTATGGGGCCCCTTAGGGACTTGGCTGACAAGAAGGGTAAGAAATCCAATGTGCACTCCGTGTGCATACCGGTTGGAGTCATTCCAGATGTGGAAAGGGCCCTCCCGGATGCTATGAAGAGCACAGGGTGCAGCTATCTGCAGGTGGTTGCTCACGTCGGTACCAATGATGTACGGATCAGAAGAGATTCTCTCTGGTTTCGAGCGGCTAACAGAAGTGGTAAGGGCTGCCAGTCTTGCTTGCAAGATGAAAGCAGAGCTGATTTTTGTTCCCATAATGGAACAAATTTAGTCAACGTATGACGACGTACTTGACACTTGCCACATTCAACTCTTCTGTTACCCTCAAGTGATACGAGCATACCTGTACTGTAAAGGTATGTACATTGTCATTAACCTTCTCAAAGGGAATCGAACTTTGATCTGTAAAGCTTGCACGTTACTTTTCGTCTACTGACAAGGGAAAAGACCATTCCGACGTGTCGAAATCTGCCCTCAAATTTTTATACAAGAAGAATGCGCCGAAAGAAACACAATGTAAAAATTTTAGCTGTTAAAACGGACAGCAAGTGTGTGAGAAAAATGTTGAAAATTGCTGAATTCGTGGCTCGCCAGGCGGCTGGAGAAAAGTACACCCCTGCCGTAGCTGTAGCAGAATGCACATGCGCAACTCGGCGGCCACATATTCTTTGTTGCCGGCACATCGGTAAGCGGGTAACACGGCACAACGCAGTCTCAATTTGTAAAGTGAATTTGTAAAGCGAATTTCTCTGACAACTTTCACTGTTTCTATTCAATCAAATTTACAACTCATTTAGTAGCCTTAAATATTGTCTTGTCTGACGGGAGGTGTTGCAGGATAGTCTGTGCGGTTTTGCTGATCATTGCGTTCGGACGGCGTAGTGGTCTGTGCATCTTCTAGTAGTCAAGAGACCTGGGTTCGCATCTTGGTCTAGCATACGTTTTCAACTTTTCCCATTGGTATAAATCGATGCCCACTGGCAGCCAATGTCTTTCATTTATTTGTGTCTTAACTATATTGTCGCGGAAGAAGCCGAGTACCGCAGTCACCGTAGTGTCGTTGTTATGGTACTAGATTGTTGGATGGAGGGTCGTGAGTTCATAACTCACCTGAACTTAAACATTTTAATTTCTATCTTCGGTTCAAGTACATTCTAGAAGTATCCACAAATGGCAAGAATCATTGTACTGGAATGTTCTTTAGCTGTATATATACCGTATGTGTTCTGGCCGGCGGCAGTTCGCTCCGCGCTCTTGTATGTGTAAGTGCTTCGTCATTCGTCTACTTACACCTTCCTCTACGTGACAATATTATTGTTAGTAAAATATGCATTGTTGAAAAATTATCATGACAACAGAGCTATAGGAGTTGCTATAAAGTATTTCATGTCAACAAATTAAGGTCTTGACTGATGGAAGTCGTCTGTAATGTTACATCATACAGTAGACTACCTTGATTTCCTTTCTTCTGATAGACACTTGTGTAACAATTACGTCTGCAGCAGTTTAGATGATTTGACACATTGCTGGTGTGATCTAAGTGCTTAATATTCGCATGTGTACACTTTGAACTTAGTGCTATGCGCCGCTACGTTCTGTTGCCACTGCTGTGTCTGAGTATCCGCCCGTTCGCGCTCTAGGCAGGAAGGACTGTACAAACCACTGTTCTAAGTGGTTGTTTGTGCGATGAAACTGGGTAATTTTACCCTTTTTTTAAATACTTGGAGAGCGCCTTAGAAGCTAAAATTTGACATATCTCTCGGTGTACTATTCCTGTGTGCAAAACTTCATGGTAGGTTTCGACTTGTCGGATTGGTCCATCCCTTGGGAGTTCTGATGTACTGAATCTCGTCGTCGACGAAGGTTCGACTAAACTTTAAAATTGTTGGTCTGGATATCAACTGTGGACTCTGTACAAGCCATACACCATCCTACTCTGCTGCAAAATATCAGCCACGATGGAGGCAGAGTTCCTAGAAACTGTCACACTGGCAATTTGGAAGATTGAGACGATTAATGAGGATGGCACTGCAAATACAAAGTCGTATTACACTACGGCAAGATGGCCGCCGAGTTGGTTGCAGAGAGAGGCGGCTCCGCGTTCAGACGCAGCTTTCCCCGGTAAAAGTTTGACTGTGGGCAGTGATATTTACTTCATGGATAAAGGAAGTGTTATCTTACATAGTGCGTTCCTTTTATTCGCTATGGTTCAAATGGTTCAAATGGCTCTGAGCACTATGGGACTTAACATCTGAGGTCATCAGTCCCCTAGAACTTAGAACTACTTAAACCTTACTAACCTAAGGACATCACACACATCCATGCCCGAGGCAGGATTCAAACCTGCGACCGTGGCGGTCGCGCGGTTCCATACTGAAGCGTCTAGAACCGCTCGGCCATATTCATTATGTACTGTAAATAAAACAGAGCAATAAAAGTACTTCTAGTGCGTTCGTCCGTTGGCACTGTTGCGACGCGTGAGCGGAGAGGCCGTCGCCCTCGCTCTGGTTTCGCGAGTGAGCCGCTTCGGCTCTTGCGTGTCAGCACGCCGCGCCGCGACACGCGCTACGACACCTCGCCATCACCAGCCGCAGCGGAATCCGACGCGTCGGCAGCGACCACCAGCTGCTCCGCGCCCCGCCATCGACATCAGGAGCAGCGGCCACCAGCTGTGCCCCCAGGGTCGATAAACAACCGCCTGCCTACGCTCGCTCTGGATTTCAGCCGACGAAGCAGCCACACCACCACACCAGAGGCCGACGGGAGAAGAAGAAAAGCATGGGGTAAGACGCTAGCTCAAGCCATCAGCGTCACACCCGGAATGGAACACATGGGTGAAGAACTCGTGCCTTTTTCCACCAGTCAAAAGACATCAGCCACAGACAAAATACTGAGCGAAATAGGAGTAGAACTAAAAGCTAAGCAACCTTCATCAGCACTGTTAACTGTCATTAGCGAAGAGTGTTTCCCTTATCTTTCCCAATAACTAGCCTTGAAGCTAAACTGTCTTACCTAAACTTTGAAAACAGGCGATTAAGATTTGAACTACGGAGAGCATCTAATCCAGTTAAAAGCTTACAAATACAAACTTTGCAAGAGAAGTTTATTTATTTATTCATTTCATCAACAGTACAGAGTAACCCACCGCCTTGAAATGTAAAGTGAGTGGGATGCTTCTGAATCAAGGACTTCTCATTGTTACTGTCTTATTGGCACAAAGTTGTTAACTTTTTTTTAAAATAATATAAAGACATAATATAAAAAGATTTCTCTGAGGTTACAGCGAATTGAATGCTTAACAATTGTTAAAATGGTTCCATATAATTTGTTACTACCTAGTTGATAAGAACATAATTTATACAATGCAAACGTCAAAGAAAAATAAAAAAAGAAAATGTAACACAATGAGCGTGGTTAAGAATAATTTGTAATACATAGAGCCGGCCGGAGTGGCCGAGCGGTTCTAGGCACTACAGTCTGGAACCGCGTGACCGCTACGGTCGCAGGTTCGAATCCTGCCTCGGGCATGGATGTGTGTGATGTCCTTAGGTTAGTTAGGTTTAAGTAGTTCTAAGTTCTAGGGGACTGATGACCTAAGAAGATAAGTCCCATAGTGCTCAGAGCCTAATATATAGACGGAAGTGATATGCTGTATTTGGATGAGTAATACAGTCTAAATAGAATGTTAGTTAGTAATGGCCTATTTCTGTCTATTTCAGATGCGAACGTCTCGGTACAACTTCGAGCTATTCTCATCTGACATGGTTTGCGCTAATGTATGTTTGCACAGAAGTCCGAGAAATTAGAGGACGAAACTAGGGAACTCAGTGTAAGTGATCTAAGACTTGCAAAAACAAATTAGAGAATTCACTTATAATGCCACAGAACAAGCCCAAATACAGACACTGACAATAACGACAGAGCCCAAAAGCAAAGAGATTCAAGGAAAGAACACGCTAAAACAAAAGAGGCCGCAACACTCTATATCAGACAGACAGTAAATCAAGATGCCAAAGCTGAGCGACAGACAGTCGCAAGAACGTAAACGTTAGGAAAGAGAATCAACATATCAAACCAATCAGAAGCTTCCAGACTGCAGTTAAACTAGATACGCTAACACAGGAGGATATTCGAAAAATAATAGAAAAAACAAAAGCCCGTCACACCATTGTCTGTGAAGGTCCACGAAAACGCAAGCCACTCGTGGCAGTATTTCAAATGACCGACGCACTTACTGACAAGGAATTTCTAGAAAGCCTTTATGATCAGAATCTAACTGGTGACACCACGAAACAAGATTTCGTCAGAGAAGTCGAAAGGAGGTTTAAAACGGGGGCTAAGGGAAGGGGTTTCAGTCACGAGGTACTGGAGGTCAGCCCACACCTGAACAGAGTCCTAACACAAAGACAGAGAGTCTATATAGACTTCGAATCTCTGTCTATGAAAGATTATACAGTAGTAAACCAGTGTTTTAAGTGTTGTGACCGTGGACAAACAACTAAAACCTGCAGCAAGGCCCACGTTACGTGTGCTAAGTGCGGTATAATATGTATTCGCAGGACATGTGCCCTGTAACTGGAAAAGGATCTCGGCAAAATATTCTTCATTAGTCCCCAGTTCAGATCTCCGGGAGGGGCTGCCTAGGGCGAATGGCCATAACAAAAATCAAATAACCAACCTCGGGGTAACGTTCTACAAGTCAACAGCAGCAGAAAATGGTATAACGGATGTAGAATTCTTGAGGAATGGGAAGGAACGGCAAACAGCGAGAAACTGTGAACAGTTCAGTGACACGTTAGCTCTCATAAGATTCGACAGCAAACCAACGCGACAACAATGGTCCAGATATGCATGCCAATGTCATAACCAGCAGCTGAAGAGCGAGAGAAAAAAAATGGGTGTATTCAACTAGATTTTAGTATGAAAGGGGAAATGAATACCTAATACGGTTATTACAGAATGTGGGCTTGGCAGTACGAATGAGAGAGAAGAAAGAGTAATTGTGTTCTGCAGTACATTTCAGATGTAATAACGAATCGTCTCTTAAAGAATCACAAAAGCAGAAGGTACAACTGCAAAAGGCCAGGAGGTAATGGAAGATTCCAGTTTGGGTACATCATAGTCACACAGAGATTCCGAAAACTGATATTGGACTGTAAGGCGTACCTAGGAGCAGATACAGACTCAGGTCACAGTTTAATAATGATAAATAGCAGATTCAAGTTTAAGAAAATCGTCTGAAAGGAACAATATGGAAAGAAGTGGGATACTGAAGTATTGAGGAATGGCCAGATGCACATCTTGTCACAAGGAATATTACAGTAGGCAGTTCAGTTGAAGAGGATTGAAGACCTCTAGACAGAAGTCACAGATGCGGGACAGACAAACATAGATACAAGGAAGTAACTCAGAAGAAACGTAGGGGAACAGAGGAGATACTTCAGTTGATCGACGAAAGAATGAAGTACAAAAATGTTCAGGGCACAACAGGAACCGAACAATATAAACCACTTAGAAAAGAAACATTTATGAACTCCAGGGCAGCTAAGATGATATGCAGGAAAGATGCGATGAAGTCGAAAAATAAATTTTTTGTTGGGAGGACTGATAAAGAAATTCAGAAAATACTGAAGTAACAGGCTGCTGCGCTCTCTTTTCAAAAATGAACGCACAAATGACGACAAGCATAAATTAGTATAGATTCGTGAGTCTGTGAAAAGATCTTCAAGCGAAGCATACAACAACTACCACCGTCATGCATTAGCATAAGATCTGGCAGAGACCCCGAGAAAATTCTGATCCTATGTAAAATCTCTAAGCGGGTCTAAGGCATCCAGCTAGTCCCTTGTTGAACAGTATGGTGCAACGGTTGAAGATAGCAAAACGAAAGCCGAAGTCTTAAATTTTGCGTTCAAAAAATAGTTCAAGCAGAAGAATTTCACAAATATGCCGTTATTTGATCATCGGACAGACTCCTGTATGGACAACATATTAATAAGCATCCCTGACATAGAGAAACAGCTGAAACATTTGAAAGCATGTAAGTCACGCCTGTATATAGGAAGGGGAAAAGAGCGGATCCACAAAATTGCAGATCAATATCCTTAATGTCAGTTTGCTGCAGATTCCTTGAACACATTCTCAGTTCGAATAAAATAAATTTTCTTGAGACCGAGAAGCCGTGTCCACGAATCATGACGGTTCTAGAAAGCATCGCTCATGTGAAGCTAAACTTGCCCTTTTCTCACATGATATACCTCTAACTATGGATGAAGCGCAACAGGCTGATTCCATATTTCTACATTTCCGGGAAGAATTTTACATGGTGCCCCATTGCAGGGTGTTAACGAAGTTATGAGCACATGGAACACGTTCACAGGTGTGTAAGTGACTGGAAGACTTTTTAAATTATAGAACCCAGTATGTTGTCCTCACGGCGAATGTTCATGTGAGACAAGGGTTCAAATGGCTCTGAGCACTATGGGACTTAACTTCTGAGGTCATCAGTCCCCTAGAACTTAGAACTACTTAAACCTAACTAACCTAAGGACATCACACACATCCATGCCCGTGGCAGGATTGGAACCTGGGACCGTAGCGGTCGCGCGGTTCCAGACTGCAGCGCCTAGAACCGCTCGGCTATGAACAAGGGTATCGTCAGGAGTGCTCCAGGGAAGTGTGATGGGAGCGCTGTTGTTCTCTATATATACGAATGGGTAGCAATCTCCAGTTGTTTGCTGACGGTGTCGTGGTGTATGGTAATGTGTCGAAGTTGAGTGACTGCTGGAGGACGCGACTTAGGCAAATTTGTCAGTTGTGTGATAAGCGGCAGCTAGCGCTAAATGTAGAAAAATGTAAGTTGATGCGGATGAGAGGGGAAAATAAATCCATAGTGTTTGGATATAGCATTGACAGTGTCCTGCTTAACACATTCACGTCGTTTAAATATCTGGGCGTAACGTTGCAAAGCAAGATGAAATGGGACGAGCATGTTAGGACCGTGGTAGCTAAGGCGAATGGTCGACTTCGGATTATTGAGAGAATTTTAGAAAAGTGTGGTTCATTTGTAAAGGAGATCGCATACAGGACAATGGTGCGACCTGTTTTTGAGTACTAGTCGCGTCTTTGGAATTCGTACCAGGTCGGGTTAAAAGAAGACATCGAAGCAATTCAGAGGTGGGCTGCTAGATTGTCTGTAGGTTCGAACAACACGTGAATGTTACGGAGATGCTTCGGGAACCCAAATGGAAATCCCAGCAGGGAAGATGAGGTTCTTTTCGAGGAACACTACTGAAAAAATCTAGAGAACTGGCATTTGAAGCTGACTGCCGAACGATTGTACTGACGCCGACATAAATTGCACGTTAGAAACACGAAGGTAACATATGAGAAATGAGGGCTCTTACTGAGGCGTTTCTCTCCCGCTCTGTTTGCGAGCAAAACAGGAAAGAAAATGACTAGTAGTGGTACGGGGTACCCTGCACAGCGCGACATATGGAGGCTTACGAAGTATCTATGTAGATGTAGATGTAGATCTATATACAGAAAAGTCAAAACAGCTTTCGGTGAGATTGAAAGCAAGGGTGGTAACATTAGAAGTTCAATGGGAATTCCAATGTTAACGGCAGAATAGAGAGCACATAGGTGAAAAGAATACACTAAAGGCCTCTATGGGGGGAAGGACTCGTCTGATGACGTAATAGAAGAAGAATGAGACGTTGACACGGAAGAGGTAGGGGATCCAGTATTAGCGACGGAATTTAAAAGAGCTTTAGTCAACTTAGTGTCAAATAAGGTAGAAGAGTTGGATAACATTCCATTAGAATTTCTGAAATCTTTGGGGAAAGAAGCAACCAAACGACTTTTCACGTTAGTTACAGTAAGTATGAGACTGGCGATGTAACAGCAGACTTTCAGAAAGACATCATTCACACAAGTCCGAATCTGGCCAGAGACGACAAGTGCGAGAATTATCGCACAATCAGCTTAGCACCCCATGCATCCAAGTTACTGAAAAGAATGCTATACAGATGAATGGAAAAGACAATTGAGGATCTGTTAGATAATCATTGCCTTCAGTAAAGGTAAAGGGACTACAGAGAAAGCTCTGAAGTTGCCGTTGATAATCTAGGCAAGACTGAAGAAAATCAAGACAAGTTCAGAGGATTTGTCGGTGTAGAGAAAGCGTTCGACAATGTAACACGGTGCAAGGTGTTCGATATTCTGAGAAAAATAGGAATAAGCTATAGGAAAAAACGGTTAATATACTATACGTACAAGAATAAAGAGGATACAATGAGACTGGAAGACCAGGAATGAAGTGCTCGGATTAAAAAGTGTTTAAGACAGAAATGCAGTCTGTCGCCTCTTCTGTTGAAACTATACATCGCAGAAGCAATGACGGAAATACCAAAAAATATCAAGAGAGAGATTAAAATTTATGGTGAAAAGATATCGATATACTGATGACATTGCTGTTCTCAGTGAAAGTGAAGAAATGCTACACTACCTGTTGAATGAAATGATCAGTCTAATGAGTGCAGAACATGGATTGAGAGTAAACCAAAGAATGAGGAAAATAATGAAGAGTAGTAAAGATGAGATTAGGGATGAACTTCAGCTAAAAATTGGTAACCACGACTCAGCTAAGGAATTCTACTACCTTGCAACCAAAATAACCCTTAACGGACGAAGCAAGGAGGACATAATAAGCAGACTAGCACAAGCAAAGATGTAATTCCTAGGCATGAGACTTCTACTAGTATCAAGTTCAGGCCTTAATTTGAGGAAGAAATTTCTGAGAATGTACATTTGGAGCTCAGCATTGTATAGTAGTGAAACACTGACTGTGGAGAAACTATAACAGAAGAGAATCGTAACATCTAAGATATTTTTCAGCTGAAGAATGTTGAAAATTAAGTGACTGATGTAAGTCATGACTAAGTTCTCCACAGAATTGGCGAAGAAAAAGCAGACAAGAAGGAGGTACAGGATGCTAGGACATCTGTTTAGACACCGGGGACTAACTTCTATGCTACTAGAAAGATCTGTGGAGGGCAGAAACCGTAGGGGAACACTGAGGCTGAAATGCATTGAACAAATAATTGAGGATATAGAGTGGAAGTGCTACCCTGAAATGAATAGGTTAGCGCAGGTGAGAAATATGTGGTGGGCTGCAGTCAGAAGACTAATAACTCGAAAACAAAAGAAATGGGGCTAGCAGAAATTGCAATATACGTTTAGTCCAATTTAAAAAGTGATGTATTGAAAATTCTGGTTAACAACTAGTTACACTTCCATTGTAATATACATACATTATATGATGGAATCTGCACAAGTAGCAGTGATGGTGAAGTCCTGTGACAAGTTGAAGCAGCAGTCTCCCTTGTTGGAAGCAGATGGGCATAAATTACTCTTCAGCCACGCCTCATCAGCTGAGTATCTTTCCAACCAGGCGTCTCTGCAACCAGCACCTGCCTCAGCCGACTTGATGAGCTGGGAACTTACGTTTCTCAGGTCTGACTTGAAAGATGCAGATACGAGTTGTTGGTACGAAGCCAAAGATTGATTTAGCAGCCACGTCAGCCTCCACCAGCAGATTAACATGATGAGATCCAGCCACAACTGCGAAACGAGCTATAGGGCCAGTCAAGTCATTTTTACTAAGATTCAGTCACTTCAAGCTTTGTTAGGAAGCCATGCTTGCAGTTTACGGATCAGTGCGATTTAACTCCGACCACAAACACAAACTGCGCTGACACAAAAGTCTTCACTGCACCGATGCATTCCAGCTCTACCACGCGCCTCTGCTGCCAACGCTGCTGGGCGGAGCTGTGGGCAGTGGGACTGTGGCACCTTCTAAACGAAGCTGGCTGCCATCCGCTGTGGACTGGCAACACAAGTTCTCTTCCTCCACCAGCTTGGAACCTGCAGCGAACATCGGCAGAGTCCATCCTTCTGGAGTTCCGCTGGACATGTTTGTTTTTGCTGGCCCAGTACGATCTATGGCGGCGCCTACAGTCGGCTGATCCCCCCTGCTTGGGGCTGTGAACCCTGGTGGAACAGGTTGAACGCAGAGAGATGCTGGGGCGCTTATTTGTTATCCAGAAAGAGTCTGGTCGTGATTCAGGAAACCATTGGTGCGGCTGGCAAAGGCAAGTTGCTGTCTTTAGGTAATGACTGTGGTGACTCCACTCTTGTTAATTGCTCTAATTTTGGGACAAGTTATTCTAAGTTTTATTGGTTGTTTTCTTAAAAGTGGATGGCTGTTTATGTAAGTAGTAGGGCAAGGGTGGCACACCCCACGTATCATTGTTGCCAGATTTATTCAAGATGGCGTATCCAAAATGGCGGCCATAGATGTGGCAATGACACAATGACATCATGCTAAGAAGTTCAAATTTTGGCGGAAAAATAGGTCAATAGAACTACCTCGAATATCGCAACGTTTCTCCCCTCACCCTACCCTCCTCACACTCCTCCCCACTCCCTACCTCTCCTAACTCCCCCTAACCTCCCCTTCCCCGCTGGAAATTTATGGGAAAAGGACTCAGTCTGTGCTGGAGTGCCAAATAGGATGGACATAAGTAAGCATTGTGTTATTTAAAAAATTTGAGTTGTCATAGACATTAGCTCTGTCTGTACTGTTCACCGCCGGCCGCGGTGGCCGAGCGGTTCTAAGCGCTTCAGTCCGGAACCGCGCGACTGCTACGGTCGCAGGTTCGAATCCTGCCTCGGGCATGGATGTGTGTCCTTAGGTTAGTTAGGTTTAAGTAGTTCTAAGTTGTAGGGGACTGATGACATCAGATGTTAAGTCCCATAGTGCTCAGACCCATTTGAACCATTTGACTGTTCACCAAGAGGTCCAGAGTCAAGCTGACCTAATTCTTAGCACCACCATGACAGTGCACTGTCGGCCCTCATCCTCTCTCCTCCTGTGACAAAATCTTAAATAGCGGTCAGGTGAAAAATGGCGGAAAAAGGCCTCAGTCGATGTCTAGCTGCCGGAATAGGAAGACAGATGTGATCGTTTACTGTGTTCAATGGATGAGATGTCTGTGCTGGAGAAGGAGCACATTAGCTGTAACCATGCATCTCTGGACTGTGTCAGTAAAAATGATATTTGGTGAGACGAATATGCTTTATCGTCAAATAATAAAGATGCATTAGAATGGGGTTAAGATACACTTCACAACTCATACTGAAAAATGCATGTGCTGTAACTGCAAGTCACTTGATGAAAGCCCAATCAGTCATCCGAAGCACAAGAGGCAGGACATTCCCTCTTGTGTGCATGCTCCTTGGCACCAAAGGCCACACACTGGTTTACGGCATGGGCAAATGGTAGCTACAAGAGTGGCCACATACTTCCTGTCGTGTTGGAAATACCGCAGCCTTCCTCCTCCTTCCCTTCGCCAGCACAAGGATACCCTTTGTTGTTGAACACGAACTACTTCGGAAGTTATTACATCAGCTGTTGCAAAATATTGTCACATACATAACTGGAGGATGTCACAGGAACTAAATGTACTACTGCACAAATAGAGAGAGAGAGAGAGAGAGAGAGCTTTATAGATGACACGAGAATATTTAGACAATAACACATTTTATTCCCAGAAAAAATACTACTGCCCACTTGAACACACACTCAGGAAAGATTGAGTTACATTTGTGAAACCATGAAAGAGACGCTTCACGGGGTTTTGTGAGACTTACCCATGTCATGAGCACAGGATGCTCCATGAGTTACTAAATCCAGCTGAAAATGGCTATAAATATACTTTCAGAAACGATCGCTGTACAGTAGTTGCATCAATTTTGCGATGTGTGCCGCCTGCTCGAACATGGACTCTAAAATTATCGCTGCACACTTGTGAAACCCCCTAAGACACTTCATATATTCTTATGAGAAACAGATCCCAAAACTGATATCAGCTGCAGTCTCTGACTTTTCATGCCAAAACGACGATACTTGGAAGTCGAAGTAAATGTCTCTGTAACTCTAAACAGGACCTCACCGCTTTTCGAGATTTAGCTGCTTGTTTGAAGGCAATGCCAGAAATTGCTAATTCCTGCAGTTGCCATGGTGTTTTCTGGACGGTGAGTGGGCTTACTTTTATATTTGCTGCTGCTGGAGTCTAGGACTTTATTTTCCTCACTTCCCGCAGCACACACTGCTGTCTAATCACAGACGGGGAAATCAGAACAATTACACAAACAGAGTTTGAAGTACTGTCCTACAAACTAGAAAAACGGCCTGAATTTAAGAAGTATGACTTGGAATCTGTTATATCATTGATATCGATATTCGTGAGTGGAACTACCAGTTTCCCATATTTTTTCGAGTATGGATATTGGCGTAGAAAGCGGGCAGCAAGCAAGCAAAATGGGGCCTGAAACAGAAAAGCTTTGTGCTTTGTGCCTGCGGGGGCCATGCCAGCATTTGTACAAGAGATTGCAGAGCGATTGCTGTCTGTGGATGCCACTCTTACTGCGCGTGTGGTCAGCGTGTGTGAGGGGGCATTTGATTCGTGACCGCTGGCTGCGCTGGATGACTGACCGACCTCACAGGAAGTATCTAGTGATGTGACTCTATGCGCAGTGCAAGTGCTTATATTTTTTTGAGATCTCTCTGCCTTTTCATCATATGGTCGGTAGTTGTATGCAGGATGCAGAAGTGCTGATTTTGTATGGTGTAGGAACGAATTGTGTTTACTACATTAGTATGGTGTGTGGTGATATAGCCCTGTTAGAGATCGATTACATGATGAAAAATTGAATTTTTTCTCTACAGTAACAGAGCAAATAAATGGGGATGTGTCTTTTCGGCAGTTTCCGTATTTCATGATCTGTAGAACATAAACAAGTAATAGCGATTACTTTGTTCACGAATCAAAAGACGAGGTGGTATAATTGGAAAATGCCGGGTGACATGGGCGGATTTCATTTAGATTACATCGTGGTCAGACAGAGATTCCGAAATCAAATACTAGATTGTAAGGTGTACACAGGAGCTGGTATAGGCTCAGATCACAATGTAGTAGTGATGAAGACTAGGTTCAAGTTTAAGAGATTACTCACGAATAATCAATTCGCAAAGAAGTAGGATGCAGACGTACTAAGCAATGATGAAATGTACTTAAAGTAGTCTAAAGCTATAGATACAGCAATAAGGAATAGCTCAGTAGCCAGTACAGCTGAAGAGGAATTGATATCTCTAAAAAAGGCAATCACAGGCGTTGGAAAGAAAAACATAGGTACAAGGAAGGTAACTGCGAAGATACCATGAGTAACAGAAGCTGATCGATGAAAGCAGATAGACGAAAGAAGGACATAGAAAAATGTTTAGGGAAATTCAGGGATACACAGATACAAGTCGATGAGGGATGAAATAAATAGGAAGTAGAGGGAAGCTAAGAAGAGATGCTGCATGAAAAATGTGAAGAAATCGAAAAAAAATTATTGTCGGTAGGACTCGCTCACTATATAAGAATGTGAAAAGTACCTTTGGTGAAATTAAAAGCGTGGGTTGCAACATTAAGAGTGCAACAGGAATTCCACTGCTAAATGCAGAGGAGAGAGTGGATAGGTGGAAAGCGTACATTGATTGCCCCTGAGGGAGAAGATTTTTCTGATGTGATAGAAGAAAAAACAGTGGTCGATTTAGAAAAGATAGGGGATCCAGAATTTAAAGGAGCTTTGGAGGAGTTAAGATCAAATAAGGCAGAAGGGATGTATAAAATTTCATCTGAATTTCTAAAATCATTGCAGGAAGTGGCCCCATACGACTATTCACGTTAGTGTACAAAATGAGTGAGTCTGGGAAAATACTATCTGACTTTCGAACACATGTCATCCACACAATTCCGAAGACTGCAAGAGGTGACATGTGCGAGAATTACCTCACAATCAGTTTAACAGCTCGTGCATTCAAGTTGCTGGTAATGACAATATACAGAATAATGGAAAAGAAAATTGATGATGTGTTAGATGACGATCAGTTTGGGTTTAGGAAATGCAAGGGCACCAGAAAGGCAATTATCACCTTGCGGTTGATGATAGAGGAAATACTAAAGAAGATTCAAGACACGTTCATAGGCTTTGTCGACCTGGAAAAAGCGTTCGACGGCATAAAGTGGTGCATGATGTTCCAAATTCTGAGAAAAATAGGGGTACGCTATAGTGAGAGAAGGGCAATATACAATATGTACAAGAGCCAAGATAGAATAATAAGAGTGGATGACTAAGAACGAGGTCTTCGGATTAAAACGACTGTAAGACAGGAATGTAGTCTTACGACTGTACTGTTTAATCTGTACATCGAATAAGCAATTATGGAAATAAAAGAAAGCTTCAGGAGCCGAATTAAAATTCAAAGTTAAAAGATATGAATAATAATATTCGCCGATGACATCGCTATCCTCAGTGAAAGTGAAGAAGAATTACATGAACTGCTGAACGGAATGAACAATATAATGAGTAGAGAATATGGATTGAGAGTAAATCGAAGAAAGACGAAAGTAACGAGAAGTAGCAGAAATGAGAAAAGCGAGAAACTTAACATTAGCATTGATGGTCACGAAATAGATGAAGTTAAGGAACTCTGTTACCTAGGCAGTAAAATAATGAGTGACAGACGGAGTAAGGAGAACATCAAAAGCAGACTAGCAACGGCGAAAAGGGCATTCCTGGCCAAAAGAACTCTACTAACATCAAATATCGGCCTTAATGTGAAGAAGAAATTTCTGAGAATGTACGTTTGGAGTACGGCTTTGTATGGTAGAGAAACACAGAGTATGGGAAGGCCGGAACAGAAGTGAATCGAAGCATTTGAGATGTGATGCTACAGATGAATTTTGAAAATTAGATGGAGTGATACGACGTTGAGGAGATTCGGGGCGGAATCGGAGAGAAAGGAGGGCGTGGAAAACACTAACAAGGGGAACGGACATGATGATAGGACATCAGTTAAGACATCAGGGAATGTCTTCCATGACACTAGAGGGGGTGTAGAGGGTAAAAACTCCAGAGGAAGACAGAGATTGGAATACATTCAGCAGATAAATGAGGACGTAGGTTGCAAGTGCGACTTTGAGATGAAGAGATTGGTACAGGAGTGAAATATGCGGGAGTCATAAGACTGATCGCTCAAAAAAAAAAAAGACATTTTCGCAGGGTTTAAATGTCACTGTATTATGACTATTGTATATTTTTTGCTATCTGTACAAAACTGTTTTGCCGCTGAAAGTCTCGTAACTCGTATGTCTGCAGAAAATGGCGGACAGTGTTCCCACACCGGCAGCAGCCAGCAGTTTGGTGGATAAATACAGTAAGAGCCAATCAGAATGCTCGATTAACAAGACTGTGGTGTCACCGCCAGACACCACACTTGCTAGGTGGTAGCTTTAAATCGGCCGCGGTCCATTAGTACATGTCGGACCCGCGTGTCGCCACTGTTAGTGATCGCAGACCGAGCGCCACCACACGGCAGGTCTCGAGAGACGGACTGGCACTCGCCCCAGTTGTACGGACGACGTAGCTAGCGATGCACACTGACGAAGCCTCGCTCATTTGCAGAGCAGATAGTTAGAATAGCCTTCAGCTAAGTCAATGGCTACGACCTAGCAAGGCGCCATTAGTAGTTTATTGCCTGAATCTACAGAGTCTCACTTGTATCGTCAATAGCGATGTACAACAAGGATGGATTAAAGTTAAGTATTCCAGCAGCTACGTACTTTTCTTTATAGCATTCATTACGTATCCTGTTTCAGACCTATCTCTAGCCTGCGTGAGTTAACGCGTGCCTTTCGGCTACTTCCGAGTGGCGTGGCTGTTAACCTACGCCACAACAAAGACATCCTTCGTGTGGGTCAAAGGAGCCTCTACATACTTGTTCGAACAAAATGGTGGAAAGGTATCTCCGGAAGTTCTGTCATGTTTGAGAGTACCGTGAGTCTTCTTTTCTGAGAACTCAGAGACACGTCCAAGCAGACCATCTCCCTCTGGCGGGATGCTGTCTCTCATCCGCCATTGTGGCTTTAGAGCATCTCCAGACCAGCAGCTGTAGGACACCGAAAATACAGGGCGTTTTTCTCGTCTGTAGGACAGTGCTTCGAACTCTGTTTGTGTATTGTTCTGATTTTCCCGTCTGTGCTTGGACACCAGTGTGTACTTCGAGAAGTGAAGAAAATAACGTCATTGACTCCACCAGCAGCAAACATAAAACTAAGCGTACTCATCGACCAGAAAAGTGATGAACACCACAACATCTCTCTCTCTCTCTCTCTCTCTCTCTCTCTCTCTCTCTCTCTCTCTCAGTGCCTTCAAACGAACAGCTAAATCTCGAAAAGCGGTGAGCGTGCTTATTAGAGTTACAGAGATATTTACTTCGACTTCCAAATATCGTCGTTTAGGCATGTAAAGTCAGAGAGCGCAGCTCATATCGGTTTCGGGATCTGTTTCCCACAAAAGTACGTGAAGTGTCTTAGGGGGGTTTCACAAGTGTGCAGCTATATTTTTAGAGTCCATGTTCGACTGTGGCGGAACACATCGCAAAATTGACCCAAGCTACTGTTCAGCGATCTTTCTGAAAGTGCGTTTAAAGACATTTTCAGTTGGATTTAGTAAGCCCTGAAGCAGCCCGTGCTGAAGCACAAGTTTATTTTCACAAAGCGCGCGAAGTGTCCCTGGGATGGTTTAACAATTTTACCACGATCTTTTTCAGAGTCAGTGTTTAAGTGTGGTGGTATACACCACAAAATTGAAGCAAACTACTGTGCAGCAGTCTTTTTTTTGAAGCGTATTTAAAGACACTGAGTGGGATTTAGTAATTCCTGAAACATCCTTTGCACAAGATAGAGGTAATTCTCACGAAATCGCGTCAAGTGTAGCAATCCTTTTAGGATCCGTGTCCAAGCGTGGCAGTGGTGGTATTCCTGGGAATAAAACGTGCAATCGTCTGCTGCACTATTTCGAACACAACAGGAAGTACGTGGCCACTCCTGTAGCTACCGCATGGCCGTGCCCTAAGCCAGTGCGCGGTCTTTGGGGCAGGGAACATGCACACCACACTGAACGTCTTGCCTTTTCCGCTTCGGAAGACTGATTGAGCTTTAATCGAATGATCTACACACTATTACGGTGCGGAATAAGAAACAGTTTACAAAAGTGAAGTGTAAATAATGCAGCGCAAGAGATACTGCAGGATGGAAAAACTGCCAAGTGCAAATGTGAGCCGAAGTCTTTAGACGTTAACCGCTGCTGGCAAGGAGCAGAATATGTTAAGAAACACCGTAAGTAACTTGCACACCAACTTTATAAACAAAACGCTGTTTTTAATCTAAAACAACCAAAAATTTACGAACGTGTGTATCCAATTTGCAGAATAATCACGGAAGATGCTTTATAAATAAAACGAAACCCCTCTAGTGTAATTCTTTTTAATTGAATTGCAGTCAACTCCAGACGGATAACCAATAGTAACAGATTTTAACAGTTGCTGCGGAAGATGGCCACGCAAACAAACGTATTCCAGAGGGGATATTATATGTTTACTGTGTATGCTGTTTGTGTGTTTTATGATAGCAGGGGAATAAGTTATAGTGTGTACGCGAGAAATGACAAATTTTGTTGCAGATTCGATCGTTTTATTCGAACGTAACGTGTGTTAAAGCTTAGAGATTCTGTTAGGTCATGCCAAACAAGTTTACACAAAATAAGCGAGCTAAGACAGAGCTTTCAGGTAATTTAGAAACGCTAGACAGTGGTTCTGACATGGAGGTACAGCAGGAGAATATTCGGCTAGTAGATTTTAGCGAGTCATGGAAAACAGTAACACAAAATGAAACTAATACACAGGACGAGCAATGGCACGAACAAGTTAATGAGAAACTGTCCGGAAGTGAGTTTAGGAAAGAAGATGACAGATAGATTTCACATGTATTGGAGAGTTCAGAAATAACAGGTCACGAAAGTGCAGCGCAGAGTGATGTCACTCTTGAGGCTGCACCTCAAACACCCGCAACATTCGATCTACAGAGCTTCCTACATCTCCTACATCTACATAATTACTCTGCAGTTCACAAATTAAATGACTGGCAGAGGATTCATCGAAGCATTTTCACACTATTTCTCTACCTTTCCACTGTCCAATAGTGCGCGGGAAAACCGAACGCTTAAATCTTTTCGCGTGAACTCTGATTGCTCTCATTTTATTGTAATGATCATTTATAACCATGTAGCTGGGTGATAAAATATTTTCGCATTCGAACTACGTCGTTGGGGATTGATATTTCTTGAAAATATCACGCCACAACGAAAAGCGTCTTTGTTTTAATGACTAGCACCCCAACTCGCTTGTCATATCCGTGACATTCGAACCCTGTTTTGCGATAATACAAAACGAGCTGCCCTTCTTTGAATTTTTCGATCTCCTCCATCAATGCTACCTGACAATGATCCCATAAGAAGTCGGACAAGGTGAGACAAAAGTGGTGATCTTAGTAATGTTTTTTTTTCAATTTTTAGACTCTGTGTTGCCATATTTCTGTCCTTTTGATATGTCATTTTTCCATGACAAACGACTGCAATTAGGTATAATAACGGTGTCTTTTAAGAAGCTCTTGGAGAAGTTCATTAACCCTAAAAACACAACCACATCATGTTTAGTTCTAGTGCTGAAAACATTTTAATGGCTTATAATTTGCCTTGGCCTGGTCATATTCCGTTGGCAGACGTCAGAAGCCCTACTGCCGGGTACTCCATACCAGCGATCTCAGTAGTCTTTAGACATCGTGAGAGAGCAGAATGGGGCGCTCCGCGGAATTCACGTACTTCGAACCTGGTCAGGTGATTGGGTGTCACTTGTGTCATACATCTGTACGCGAAATACAGACTTAAGCAAGGAGTTCTGCATGTATACAAATGCATCCAGGATCAGACTCAGAATTCATCTGTTCCACAAATCGAACATGATGCAGGAATAGTGAGGTAGTAGTCGCATCTTGAGTAAAGGAGAAAACAAATTACTCCATGACAGAATTAGAAACATTGGCTACTGCATGGGATTCAGCAAATTAAAGCATTTCTTGACAGGATGAATGATACAGGTATACACCGACCGTGACGGCAAAATTAACTCATGAACGACTTTCACTATCCTCAGCCTTTCTAAAAAAGTTTAGATTTTATATGGAACACATCCCAAAAAAAGGAGCACATCGTAGCGGATGCACTATCATGAGCACCCATGGAACAGACCCACGAGACTGACAATAAGGTGGAGGAGGCAACACTTGAGTTCTCTACCTGAAGAAGTAATGTTCGAATATTTTGTGGTTGCAGTGGTAACCAATATTGGAACAGAGTCGTACAAGGACCCAGATAAGTGGCAAGATCGGACTGCAGGGAATATTAGACAATACATTTTGTTCAGATGTACCAACCCAGCTGAAAGTAACTGGTTATTGCGTATGCCAGAGGGATCTGTAAACAAGCTGATCTGGTATGCACACCTCATTCACGCTCACTCTGGACCCCACAAATGTTACATCAAATTGAGAGCGTCAGTGCACGTTAATAACATGGACAGGAGGATATGGTAGGTATTGGGAAAAATTGCCACTTTTAAAAGCGCACAACCAACCACTCTCATCCACTGGGATCCCATGTAGTTGATCGTGCCTGCAGGATTGACTGATATCTTGGCCACAGGCATTTGGGGCCAATTCTGATCTCACACAAAGGATATCGGTATATGATAGTGACTGTTGTACTTACTTCTAAATTTATCGTATTTGATTTGTTTAAAGAACATCACAGGTAGTTCAGCGATGAGAGGCTTTAACGATAACTTCCTTCGTGTACTTGGAAAAGTGGGGAGGATTCTGTCAGACAAGGGCCACAGTTTAGATCCAAGTACTGGAAGAGCTAGAGAATTTGATAGCAGACATGGAGGAACGCCGCGTTACGAGGATTTAGAATACATGAAAGACTGCTGCACTGTGGGGTTTTAGCATTGCGAGGCAATGCTATGATATATGGATAACTGACGAGAGTAAAATACCCTGATTTGTATGAGCATTTACTGGTTAATGAGACCATAATGTGATCATTTTATGTTTCTCCGAGTACTGTTGACAAGACGAATACCATAACTAAATTTTGGAAGTCACCATGACGAAGGTGAAATTAGAAGTGATAGTAAAAAGGTTAAACAGAAAATAACCCCCTTTGAAGGAAGGCACAAAGTAATTTACGGATCCACAGTAAAAGAGAGACAGATCACGAACGATTCACCATAGCATAAACCTACCCTTACCTCCTGTGCCAAAATAACATAGAGAAAGCTGTCATTTGAAACTTTCTGTAAGAGAATCACCTAACCTGACACAAAATAAATGTAAACATTAATACTACAAACAATTAAGACGTAATAAAAAGGGAAGAAACGATGAAAATCAAATCGGTAAACATACTAGTTTGAAGGAATTTGAATCCAATATGTATTAAGAATAATGAAGGATAATGATAATAAATGTTTTCATTAAGTGCAATTATAAATGAGAAAGAATTTGTAAGAGCGAAATGTTTTTGAATTTTATGAAGATTGCATTACTAATATATGACTGTTAAGCTTTCTGAGGTCGCACTGGTCACAAGCTGGCAGGAGGCATGAGAAAGCTGAAGAGGACAGACAGAACGAGAGGGTGGTCCAGCCACGGTCAGACGTGCATCTGGCATAGAACATGGGGCCAGCAGTTTGGACAGCTGAGGCATGTGCCGGCAGTCACTGCTTACTAGTCGACAGAAGCATCTGCGACAACTCGATCAGCACCTACCTGCTGCCACTTAGTGGCTCTGCCACGCAAGTGGCAATTCAAGAGGTTTCCTGGAACCCATCATTGCCTGGACGTAAACTGCCATATCCTGTTTGCTTATGCAAGTGATGATATGTCGGGGCTACACATAGTTCGTCAATGATCCAATACGTGTCGTCCACGTGACAAATATACTGTGTCTTTGTAACCAATGAACAATGAGACATTTTGTTTAGTGAGAGGAGGTCGCTGGTCACTTCTAAAATGAACACTAGTCACAGTTAACAATTCTGAGCGAGTGAAAGGGCACCAACCACTCAATTTTGACGTATCTTGTGACGTTATTCAGGAAGGAAGAGACTTCTTTCGACCTTGTTCCTACACCAACACTTAGCTGTTAATGTAGACAGTTGTGACCAGATCAAAGACTTGAACTTAAACATGACAGCTTATGGTCAATAATGCTGTGAAAACCTGAACTTATGACTTTGTACGAATGTGTGCGACAAAGATAGGGAGAAAATTTATACTAAGAAAAATCTTGCATCGCGAACAGTTCACCTTCTTGTCAGAGTATGTTTCCATGAAATTTGAACATATGAACTAATTCCATACATCTCATCGCAAGCCAGTTACTTTATAAAATTGTGTGACGAACTTGTTTTGTGCCCCAAACCGATGGCAGTTTTACGTGCTTCTTTTTTGTATGCTTCTTTTTCAGGAACTATATAGTGTGCTTTTGTGTTTCTTACATTGCTTGCAGAGACTGACTTATAGGTTTGACATTAATTTTATTACGATGTGTGTAATCTTCTTTTGTTCTTAACTTGTTTATGCTCTTAAGTGGAGAACACATGTATTTTGAAATGTCTGACTCCAGCAATTTTGTATTATTGTTCGCATGAAAATTTGACAACACAAGTTGAAGCATTACTTACGGGTGTGTCCACCATTTTACGCAAAGCGTGACTTCTATTTGGAATATTGAATTCGGTATCCTTGTACATGCTTTTAGTTGACACTGCCTTGCACCAAGTATGTCGGAATATGTGTCTTGATTTTATATACGTCTTGTACTATGTATATGTTTTGAATATTACGTCGTTCTTTTGGCAAGTCTGTTGCCAAGTATACTTTGAATTTTTGTTGTGTATTTTGATTTTGTGCTATGTGTGTTATCGTGTGGTATTTTTAAGAGTTTTGCTGTGTTTCTATGTCTTAACCTACACGTTTTGCAGAAGCATGAGTGAGCTAAATTCTAAAAACTGTTTGAAAGGAGAGTGAATAATTAATCGATGTTTAAAGGATGAAAAGTATGAGTGTGTCTAAATCATCAGTGAAGGAGTGAACAAGAAATATAATACTACATAGTTTGAAACTTCCTGACAGATTAAAACTGTGTGCCCGACCGAGATTCGAACTCCGGACCTTTGCCTTTCGCGGGCAAGTGCTCTACCAACTTTTTTATGTATTTATTTATTTTTTACATGATTACATTTAGGAAACGTGTACAAATGAAAATTCTAGTAACTAAGTGTTACAACAACAAAGGTGGCATAAAAGAGTAATCAAAAAAATAAAAATGTAAATCACTGATGCAATTCCAACTAAAAGGTTCTTCAATAAATGTAATTGGTTCCACTTGGTGCTTCGCCATCGTTATCTCATATCTCCAACAGCGCCTTTGAAGGGCATCTGCAACGGAGGCATTCTGCTTCGCTAGTGCCTCAAGGAAACCAGCATCCTTGCAGCAGCCTGTCTCTTCCTTCGCTCATGGCTGACAAGGCAGAACGTTCAGCCGTTAGTGTGATGCGGCACAGAACATTAACCGCAGCTTGGCACTCCCCAGCTGAGTGGGGGGTTAACGAAAACGCTGCGTAAATAATTTGCGAAGAGCGTACGGTATTTCGGAGTGCGTTCGAGGGCATTGCGAGCATTTTGTAGGAACCACCAGTAATCAAGCTGCTCTTTCTCTCCGTCGCTAAAGATATAGGCGACGGTAAGTCCTTTGAACCATGTAAGCGCATGATATTTTGCGGCCGGAAAGTAAGCTTCATCTGGACAGAGTAGGGTCTGAGGGTCAATCATATCAGGTGTGACCCGGAGGTAACAAGCCGATATCTTCTGTGTTAGTCGCCAAACTCCGGACGATGATGCGCAAGTATAACGATGTTCATCGGTATCCAAGAGGTGACAATCTGGGCAATAAGGTGAGTCTGCCAGTCCAATAGTGTGAAGTCGCTGTCGTGTGGCATATTTTTTGTTGGCGATCTGATACCACTTCGAACGCACCGTGGATTACAGAAAGTTGTGGTGTATCGTTTTCCACACTCTTGGCCAGTGAACCGTAAGGTACTTGTTTTCCACCACGTTATGGGGAACAGCCGGCAGAAGGTTGGTATAAAAACCTTTCGCCTTTGGTGGACGTGTGGCGGAGAGGTTCGTGCTGACATAGCTGTAATCAAGAATGAAGGTCGACACATGGGAGAGCTGTGGTGCGACGTGCGCAACCGACACCAGCGGGACGTTAGAGACTGGCATCAGAACCTGTAGTAAACGACCCATGAGAGAGGTATGTTGACTTTTCCATCGTTTCCTCATGTTGCTCATGTAAAGGGCAGCTGCTCTCGCCCTGAGGTTGACCAATCCCAGCCCCCCCCCCCCCCCCCCCTTGTGCAACAGGAGGGTAAGAGTGTCGTATCGTACTTTAAATATATGACCTGCGGAAACGTAGTAACTGAAGGCCGCCTGAAGCCGGAGACCTATCTGCAGCGGTAGTGGGACTGCTTGTGCCACATGGTTGAGTTTTGATGCCACGTAGAGGTTCAGGTATTCAACACGTAGTAGCTGATTCAAGTCCCGGAGCAGGTTCTGTCGCACCATTGCGCGTATGATCTGTAATAACCGACGGTGGTTTGCTGCAGCTGTTTTACGTACATCTTTCTTGAACGTGATTCCCAAATATCGCAGATCAGAAACTGGTGGGAGGGGAGCGAGGGCTTCCGGTCCGAGACCACGCCCAATGTCCAACGCCGCCGACTTGTTGATGTTCAGAAGACTGCCTGCGGCCTGTCCGTATCGCTCAAACCAGGTTAGTACGCTTTGAACTTCGTCATTGGAACGAACCAGCAGTAGCAGGTCGTCAGCGTATGTCCTATAGCGAAAGGTGAAGTCCCGCAGCGTGATGCCAGATAGGCGGTGGTTAAGGCCCCCTAGGAGTGGCTCGAGTGCGATTGAATAAAGGTAGGTAGAAAGGGAACAACCCTGTCGTAGAGACCTCTTAATGGGTACTGGCTGCGGTCCACAGACGCCGTAGGGTGTCGATGAGGCCCGGGGGGAATCCCACACAGTCCATCACTCGTAGGAGGAAGTTGTGGTGCACCCTATCAAAGGCGCGGTTGAAATCGATGGAGACGATCGCCGCTCTCAGACGGCACGCAGAGGCGATCGCTATTAGGTCCCTGCAGTAACCAGTGGCATGTGTATGTTGGCTTCTCCCCCCTGCGACGTCTGTTCTGGAGCGAGAATCGTCGGCAAAGTCGTCTTAATACGGCTCGCCATAATTCTGGCGAAAATCTTGTAATCGGCGTTCAGCATTGTAAGCGGCCGATAGTCGTTAATCGATCGCCCTCCACCTGGCTTGTGTACCGGTATGAGAAGTCCTTCTACAAACGCTGGCGGCACAACACAGTCTGGAGACATAAGTTCGCGGAACATTATAACCCAGCGAGGCATCATGATGTCACGGAAAGTCCGGTAGAATTCGATGGGCAATCCATCAGGTCCAGGAGACTTATTGGCTGCACCTTTGTCCACGGCGCCTTCGACTTCTTCGAGTGAGATTTCCTCAGTTAGTGCATTCACTGTAGCCTCGTCGATAGTGCGTGTTACCTGCTGTAACAGTTCAGTAGTGGCCTCGTCATCGACGGTTCTTTCCTGGTAAAGATGACGAAAATGATCCTCCACCGCCTTTACTATGGTTGCTTGGGTCGTACATAAGCGACCGTCTTGTGTCCTGAGTTTTGTGATTAAGTGTTGGCGTTGTCGGCGCTTATCCGCCACAACGTGGTACATAGTGGGTTCCTCTGCAACCGTTCGGTCGCGCCGTCGCGAGCGGACTACTGCACCTTCTAGTCGGCGCTTCGTCAACGATAGTATGTGAGCCTTGATTCTGCTTTGGTCATGTTGTCTCTCCGGGGAAGGGGGTAAGGCGTCGAGGTCCCTGAGTGCCGCGTAGTAAAAATCGAGGGTCTGCCGATGCCACGCAGTCACGTCCTTGCCATATTGCATAAGTGTCCTACGGATTGCTGGTTTGGCACAGAGGAGCCACCACTCCAGGGTCCAGGTGTATCGTGGGTGGCGGCGTTCACAGTCAGTCCACGTTGCTGCAACTTGCCGACGGCAATCCAGCTCCTGGAGATGAGTTATGTTGAGCTTCCAAAACCTATTGCTGCGCCAGACTTGTTGGGGGCGTAGGTGTATAGTGCAGATATAGGCACTATGATCGGAATAGTCCTGAGGCCATAGTTCGGCGGCCACCACACCTTGTGTGAGATCTTGTGACACATATATGCGATCAAGTCGGCTGGCCGAATGACTGGTAAGATGAGTGTGGCCAGAGCGGTTACCGTGGAGTTTTTCCCACGTGTCGCACAAGCGAATTCTTGGATCATCGCACCCAGTTCCGGACAGGGCATGTAATGTGGGATTTGGTCCTTGGGGTGAAGTACGCAATTAAAATCGCCGGCGAAGACGCTGTAGTCGTATCGTCCAAGGAAAAGGGGAGCGACATCTGTGGAGTAGAATCTGGCGCGGTCGTGACGTCTTGTGGTACCCGACGGCGCGTAAACATTAATGAATCGGGTGTTGAGCGCCGTAAATGCTATTCCTCGCGCAGAGGGAAGATACGTGACGTCGGTAACCTCAATACCATCACGCACTAATATTGCCACTTCGGTGTCTGCAGGGCTACCGGGCGTCACATATGTGGCTTAACTATAAAAGTTCGGGAGTGCAGTCGTTTCCACTTCTTGTAGGAAAGCAAAGTCAACTCCCTTGGCTCGTATTGTTTCTTTCAAAAGGTGGATCTTGACAGGAGAACTTATCATGTTGATATTCATTGTCGCCAGGCGGTAAGCCTGGCAACGCGTTGTTTGGGAGAAGTTATCCATGTCGATGTTGGAGAGAAGCGAACATCGGAAGTGATGTCACCCCCCGCCGAACGCGGTCCTCCTTGTGCTGCTTATGCTGCATGATCCGGCGGCGCCTTAGCTGGCCGCGGATCGGGATCTTGTGTCTCGATGTCCTCGGCCCACGAAGCGGGCGCGGATGTCTGTTCATGTTCCATAGCCTCTGAATGTTTGATAGTAAGGGACCGGGCGACTGCGCTGCCTGCACTGGTACCTTCCTGCTGCTCACTGTTTATGTCAGTGGGCTGATAGTCGAAAGCTGCATGTTTTTCTGTCTGTTCTTCAAGGTTGGAGCCAATGGAAACAGCCTCAGCTTCGCGGTTGGCTTCTTGAGAGAGCTCACAGAGAGGAGTCGTCCCTGGGTGGTCAGAACGACCTGTGCTTTGAAGAGCTCTGGACGACAGGCGCTAAAAGTCAGACTACAGATACCATCCCCTGTGGTGGCAGGACACCGGAGTATGTTGGCAAAGAACGTTTTTGTGAACAGCATGATGAAAATCAGGACGTCTACTAAATACACAGACTGCAACAGATGTCATTTGAGATTGGAGTGAGGAAAAGGAAAGTTAGACCATCTTTGAAATTGTAGGACACCGCCATCGATCTCAGGCACTGCAAAACAAAGTGATAAAGATCTCTTGTTCTCGGTGACATAAATATTTAAGAAGTGGCAGAGAGAAACACGGCAGTGCTTACAGAGGTCCTTCCTCATTGGTCATAGATAGACAGATAGAGAGTAGGACGTAGCTGTTCAGTACCAAATGTTAGGTAGCTTGTTACTGGTAAACTGTCTGAAATGAGAGTAAGAAAAGGAGGTCAGCACCTTTTGAGACATATTTTCACATCAGAATATTTATCGTTCAGCCAATCAAAGTGATGTAATGAAATAAAAACATGGAGATTAAACTCTTCCCTGTATGATGAAGAAGGGCAAAAGTTACTGTTGAACAGAGCCTTGTCAGCCGAGCATCTCTCCAGCCAGGCACCTTTGCAGCCAGGCATCTCCTTGAACAGACTTCTGACTTGATGAACCGGGGACACGATTTTTTTTTTTTTTGGTCTGATTTGAACTTAGAAGCAGATACGAGTTGTTGGTTCGAAACCAGTGACTGATTTAGCAGCCATTTAAGCCTCAGTTTGGAGGTGAACATAGTGAGATCAAGCAGTAACTGGCGAGACGAACTATAGGACCATCCGATTCATTTTTATCGAGATTCAGTAATTTCAATCATCAATCAGGCGACTTGCTTACAGTTTGGATCAATATACTTTCAGTTCCGACCATACATACAAATGCATACCCTTCTGTAGCGCTTTCTGTCTTTAAAAATTATCCCTTTCGGCAGTCACAGGACGACTATGCAAATGTAATTGTTTTATCCTAATGCGCGTTCATTTGAATCATATTCCAAACTCCTTATACAGATTTTTCAAGGAATACGCTAATAATTGTTTACGTTTGTCAAACCGTTCAACATTCTTTTAATTTAATAAGTGAGGTAATTATGATTCTGGTTTAATTTCGTAAGAAACGAGTTCCTTTTATTTTGGAGGATCGTGTCAGATAAACAGGTCCACTTTGCATAAATATGATTAACATAACAAGCATCCCCCGCCCATCCACTTATAATATTCTGGCACTGGGACGGAGTTGACTTCCATGGTGGTCCCACATATTTTCTGTCAGTGTCCCATCCCGAGATCTTTGTGGCCGAGGGAGTATCTCAGCATCAAACAGTGAGTTCATAGACAAATGTCTCAAGTGCGGACGAGCACTGTTCTGTTGAAAAATGATCCGCGATACTCTCACAAGTGAAGTAACACAAGAGGATGTAGGATGTCTGTGACGTACCGCTGTGAAATCAGAGTTCTCTCAGTTACTACCAGAACAACTGTCTCCAATTGTACCTGGCGGGTCGCTTGAATTTGCGTACGCAACGGCCTGATTGGCTAGTTTCAATGCTAATTAATTCGGAAACGGCGCAACGTATCAATTTTTTTTCTTAATTATTTCCCAATACAACATAAGGATCGACACATTGTCTACCGTGGTTCTCACCCCACACAACGTTTTACCGCTGTTCAGTTGTCCAATATTTACGCTCCTTACACCAAGGGAGGCGTCGTTTGGCATTTACCGACGTCATGCGTGGCTTATGAGCAGCCGCTAGACCATGAAATCCAAGTTTTCTCATCTCCCGCCTAACTGTCATAGTACTTCCAGTGGATCCTGTGCGATGGTCGGGACAGATGTCTACCTGTTACACATTACGACCCTCTTCAACTGCCGGCGGTCTCTGTCAGTCAACAGACGAGGTAGGCCCGTAGACTTTTGTGTCGTACGTGTCCCTCCACCTTTCCACTTCACTATCATATCGGAAACAGTGGACCTAGGGATGTTTAGGAGAGTGGAAATCTTGCCTACAGACGTATGACACAAGTGACACCCAATCGCCTGACCACGTTGGAAGTTTCGCGGAGCGCCCCATTCTGCTCTTTCACAATGTCTAATGAATACTGAGGTCGCTGGTATGGATTACGTGGCTTAAGGTAGCAGCAAAATGCTCCTAATACGAAAAAAGTAGTTTTTGCGGTGTCCGGATACTTTTGATCACATACTGTACCTATAAGCTTTCAGACTGTGCCTGACAACCTTATAGCTTTTAACTGATCTGCGGCAGTAGTTTCCGTTAGTTTTCTAAGTTGTCTCGCATAGTCGCGAAGGTTTTTAAGCCCCTTGAAACATTTAATTGTAGTCTTGTGATCTTCCAGCTTAGCTAAAGTAGCCCTATGCCAAAACTTCTTGTAGTTTAGAGTACCGGTACCTCTTTTTCAGCCAAACGAGACATAACAAAATTTATAGGACGTTGAAAAAGTAGTTTTATTACTAGCTGTCGATACTAACATAAAATCATTGGATTACTAAGTGCATCCATGACATGCTAAAAAAGACGTTGATAAAAGAGACGTCAGTCTGTATTCCACCATGGAGATTGGGGAATAAACCGTTCATAGCCAGGAGCAACAACAGATGCTAGATTTTCTTGTTTTCTACCGGTATGTAACCAGCGTAGAACCATCAATTTTAAGTATTGCCTACGTACGGCAAATATTCTATAATAGTCGAGAGATACATGTTCGTCAAATTTTCCTATATGCAGTCACTTCGCACTGTTACCTACTAGCTCCATTACGCTGTATGATGATTGGTATGTCATTTCCCGTAACAACGACGGTGTCATATCAACGAATCGTATTAGTTTGTTCCTAAAGCACTACTTCAGTTGGTTAATTTCTTTTAGTTGTATGGATGCAAATGCAAGGCAGTTGAAGCTTCTGAATGGAGTCACCAGTCGATATATTTGATGCCCTATCCAAACGGTCTTAAGACAGATTAACAGGATTGTGGTGTAGAAAAACAAATTCTCTTGAGAAATCTTTTTAAGGTGCCCTAAAAGCTTTAGTGTGTTGTCTTTAGTGTGTTGTTTGCTCTTTTGAAGCATATGTGTCATAAATGAAGAAGTACGAATCCGCATTTAAAAACCACCCAAGCTCATTCAGTCCGCAGTGTTGTTATCAGTTACCTGATATAAATCAAAAATCCTCTTAAATCGAATACGTCATTACAGCAAATGCAATTTTTATGAACGCAAATTTCGATTTACACAGCCGATAATTAATTCCTTTCTGCTGAAATTAATTGCTTTTTCTCTCGACTGATACCTTTTCTATGCGCTCTCACTGAAGAAGACAGCCGAATATTCCAGGAACTCAATTAATTCTGCCCCACTGCTATAGCAGAATACATTGGTGTTTCATTATCTGCAATACAAAAGCCTGGCTAGAGTACGAGCAAATGGCAATGGATTAACACTCTGTCTAGGGAATGAAATATCAATTCTGCTGTCGAGCATAGAATTGTGACCTCCGTTTCATTTATCTGTCTTGTCAGTTATGTTCCGATATCCATGTTAATTCATTCAACTAGGTATCGTTTAATAAAAGTAAAATCGTAGTTACTGGAAACAACAATGGCAAAGTGCGAATAGTAATAACAACCTCGCACTCTCTTGTGTATCACATTACTCATTAGCCTTTAGTATTTATTGAATAAGCCGTCCTGCTTTGCAGCTACAGCAAATCTCTTCTTCTGGGACTTCGATATTACAGAAAAAGAAAAAATGGTTCAAATGGCTCTGAGCACTATGCGACTTAACTTCTGAGGTCATCAGTCACCTAGAACTTAGAACTAATTAAACCTAACTAACCTAAGGACATCACACACAGCCATGCCCGAGGCAGGATTTGAACCTGCGGCCGGAGCAGTAACATAATCTTGAAGAACTCTAACTATGCCTATACGTTCAGTGACAGAAAAGGACTCGACATAACAGCACCAACTGTTTTCTACTGCCCGCTTTTATGTCCTAAGAAACATATCACCAAGCGAATAACTTTATTTATCGATTGGTTTATAAACCGTAAATGTTGGAAACAGATATTCTGTTCATGAACTGTATTTATACGGGGTAAGCTAAAAAGTTTTAGTATTGACTATGCACTAAACGCACTATACACTATAATACTTCATATTGTAACACTTCTCTTACTACAGTGCGTATTCTTACACGATTGTCCCAACTTTTAGCCTTCTTGTTGTCAAACTGATTCTATGAACGTAAAACAGTATAGGAATATGCCATTTGTGTTCATACCCCTATATCATTTTGTGTTTTCTGCATTAGAAAACACATTAGTTAACTTTTATTTTTAATACTCATTTCTTCTCTGACACTATTTTGAAAATATTAATTTCCTGCGTGAGTCTGATGGCATGCAGATACTGTTTGATAATCCAAGAAGAAAAAATGGATTGGAAGATTGTTAGACTCTGAAAACAATCCGCACACAAAGAAGGGGAAAGAGCTTAATTTCAAAGACTACGCAAAGTTGTAGTGCATTATACCCGACGGTTCAAAAAAGGATGTCAGACGTTAACCCTAAATTAAATTGTAACAAAGAGGAGCCTGTAAACGAATATTCAAGATAACTGGATTATAATTCTGTTCTTATTTTTATCACGTCATAGTTGTAACTAACCTGTTTCTACGGGTTATTACGTTAAGATTAGGGTCGCCACCGACTCTAACCATACAACTAATCAAAGGTTTAGTCGAGTCGGAAAATAAATTAATTTGATCACAGACCAAAATCTCATAAAAATGCATACGTCGTGATATCGCTCATAGAGGATGCGATGTAATTAATAGTATTGCCCGTGCACTGTTCACGAGAATCAAACATTTAAAATAAACTAGAAAATGCATGAACACTGTGCATAAGATCAGCTCCCAGCAACACAACTGAAAATAAGACTTAATCTAAAGCATTTGTTTTAAAATAAAAGCGGAAACTAATCACTGGACCTGTGTGTAAGGAAACGCGTTGGATGTGCTGACGGGAAAGCTATGAGGTGAGTGGCTTAGGTGCAAAAACGTAACCTCGGAACACAAGAGAAAATTGTGGATAAAATCATTTATTTCTAAGATATGGATGTGAGGCATGTACACAATTCCTGATAACACTGATTCCTAAAACATTAAAGAAAAGCATCGATACATTCACCGTTATAATCTACACCTAAAATCATTGGTGTGAATCATTCATACAACTGCTGTTGCCTGATAACTGATCACAATAACTCGTAAAGCGGTACACGTTTCGCAGTACACCCACGCGCCCACGTGGTTTGTGAAGACGCAATTTCTAGGTATCGTGCCCAAGTTGCAACACTATCACATCACACAATCATGAACAGTTAACATTCTTTAAAACAAACATGAGATCGGACAGTTAGTGATGACGGTAGCCCAACAAACTCTGTTCTACACGTGGTTGGCTCCCCACGGGCGAAAGACACATAAAGCAAGGAAAATTTACGAGAAGGCAAAGCTATTAATATTTAGAAAAATAAAAGCGTATACTACAGGCACAGCTGAAGGCAAACAGACATTCATACAGAAGCGAGTGCTCACTTCTTATCGACACCTTTGTGTGGCGCTCTTCCGGCGGATCCAAGTCTGCTACAGAAATTTACTAAAAGAAAAATGTGCCAAAGTTTTGCATTCCTTGCTGCGACAAGGCAAAGCAATCTTTCAGAGTTGAAAAGCGAGAGCAAAAGCTAACAGCTCTCCCCTCGCCAAGTAACAAAGCGCCACGCGGTCAGTCCAACTCACCATTTTTCGACTGGGGCACAGGTGTCGACGCTTCCCGTACCGGCGGCAGACTGCCTCCCTTTTTCTTCCCCAGCCTCTTCCACGCTCTGCGTGGCCCGGAACACTCAAAGATGCCATTTCCGCCACCAACCTAACGCAGGTGGATTTCTCATAAGTAGCGCAAACCTCTTTGCCTACTTGACGACTACCAGTGTTGGCTATTCTGTACAACTACTGCTGAATCTGTATGACTATCGCAGACTTTCTGCAGCAGACTACGCCACCGTCTAGCAACGTGACACACAACCACATTCATTCAATCACACCAATATGAGAGTTATGAGAAAAGAGAAACAAGGAAAAGAAAGAGAAATGGTAGTGAAAATGGGCTACCGGACTAATGAAAGGTGGCTACAGGACCCTTTCATAGTTGTGAGTTATTTTACAAGTACTACGATAGTGGAATTAACTGTTTCGCGTATTCACTACTGATTCTTCCTTCAGACTTCTACATAATAAAATTCTGAACATGTCTCTGTGCTTTTGACATATTTTTGGTCTCACAATTCACCGTGGATGGGCTGATTTGGTTAAAGTTAGATATAGTGGGAATTAGTGAAGTTCGGTGGCAGGAGGAACAAGACTTTTGGTCAGGTGAATACAGGGTTATAAACACAAAATCAAATAGGGGTAATGCAGGAGTAGGTTTAATAATGAATAAAAAATAGGAGTGCGGGTAAGCTACTACAAACAGCATAGTGAACGCATTATTGTGGCCAAGATAGACACGAAGCCCACGCCTACTACAGTAGTACAAGTATATATGCCAACTAGCTCTGCAGATGATGAAGAAATTGATGAAATGTATGACGAGATAAAAGAAATTATTCAGGTAGTGAAGGGAGATGAAAATTTAATAGTCATGGGTGAATGGAATTCGACAATAGCAAAAGGAAGAAAAGGAAACGTAGTAGGTGAATATGGATTGGGGCTAAGAAATGAAAAAGGAAGCCGCCTGGTAGAATTTTGCACAGAGCATAACTTAATCATAGCTAACACTTGGTTCAAGAGTCATGAAAGAAGGTTGTATACATGGAAGAAGTCTGGAGATACTGACAGATTTCAGATAGGTTATATAATGGTAAGACAGAGATTTAGGAATCAGATTTTAAATTGTAAGACATTTCCAGGGGCAGATGTGGACTCTGACCACAATCTACTGGTTATGAACTGTATATTAAAACTGAAGAAACTGCAAAAAGGTGGTAATTTAAGGAGATGGGATATGGATAAACTGAAAGAACCAGAGGTTGTACAGAGTTTCAGGGAGAGCATAAGGGAACAATTGACAGGAATGGGGGAAAGAAATACAGTAGAAGAAGAATGGATAGCTTTGGGGAATGGAATAGTGAAGGCAGCAGAGGATCAAGTGGGTAAAAAGACGAGGGCTAGTAGAAATCCCTGGGTAACAGAAGAGATACTGAATTTAATTGATGAAAGGAGAAAACACAAAAATGCAGCAAGTGAATCAGGCAAAAAGGAATACAAACGTCTCAAAAATGAGATCGACAGGAAGTGCAAAATGGCTAAGCAGGGATGGCTAGAGGACAAATGTAAGGATGTAGAGGCTTACCTCATGGGGGGGTAAGATAGATACTGCCTACAGGAAAACTAAAGAGACCTTTGGAGAAAAGAGAACCACTTGCATGAATATCAAGAGCTCAGATGGAAACCCAGTTCTCAGCAAAGAAGGGAAAGCAGAAAGGTGGAAGGAGTATATAGAGGGTCTATACAGGGGCGATGTTCTTGAGGACAATATTATGGAAATGGAAGATGAGGTAGATGAAGATGAAATGGGAGATATGATACTGCGTGAAGAGTTTGACACAGCACTGAAAGACCTAAGTCGAAACTGTAGTGGCGTGGCAAGACAGCCAAGCCACTCGGAGGTAGCCGAAAGGCACGCGTTAAGCTCACGCAGATTGGCGTGAGGTCTGGAACAAGGTAAAGTAATTATCCTATAAAGAAAAGAACGTAGTTCTTGGAATACTTAACTTTAATCCACAACTGGAGAACATCGCTCTTGTTAGACATTATTACACTGAATATAAACTGGTAATGGCGCCTTGCTAGGTCGTAGCAAATGACGTAGCTGAAGGCTAAGCTAACTATCGTCTCGGCAAATGAGAGCGTAATTGTCAGTGATCCATCTCTGGCAAACTCTGCTGTACAACTGGGGCGAGTACTAGTAAGTCTCTCTAGACCTGCCGTGTGGTGGCGCTCGGTCTGCAATCACTGACAGTGGCGACACGCGGGTCCGGCGTATACTAATGGACCGCGGCCGATTTAAAGGCTACCACCTAACAAGTGTGGTGTCTGGCGGTGACACCACAGAAACAAGGCCCCGGGATTAGAACTACTGACAACCTTGGGAGGGCCAGTCCTCACAAAACTCTACCATCTGGTGAGCAAGATGTATGAGACAGGCGAAATTCCCTCAGACTTCAAGAAGAATATAATAATTCCAATCCCAAAGAAATCAGGTGTTAACAGATGTAAAAATTACCGAACTATCAGTTTGGTAAGTCGCAGCTGCAAAATACTAACACGAATTCTTTACAGACGAATGGAAAAACTGGTAGAAGCCGACCTAGGGGAAGATCAGTTTGGATTCTGTAGAAATGTTGCAACACGTGAGGCAATACTGACCCTACGACTTATCTTAGAAGCTAGATTAAGAAAAGGCAAATCTACATTTCTAGCATTTGTAGACTTAGAGAAAGCTTTTGACAATGTTGACTGGAATACTCTCTTTCAAATTCTGAAGGTGGCAGGGGTGAAATACAGGGAGAGAAAGGCTATTTACAATTTGTACAGAAAGCAGATGGCAGTTATAAGAGTCGAGGGACATGAAAGGGAAGCAGTGGTTGGGAAGGGAGTGAGACAGGGTTGTAGCCTCTCCCCGATGCTATTCAATCTGTATATTGAGCAAGCAGTAAAGGAAACGAAAGAAAAGTTCGGAGTAGGTATTAAAATCCATGGAGAAGAAATAAAAATTTTGAGGTTCGCCGATGACATTGTAATTCTGTCAGAGACAGCAAAGGACTTGGAAGAGCAGTTGAACATAATGGATACTGTCTTGAAAGGAGGATATAAGATGAACATCAACAAAAGCAAAACGGGGATAATGGAATGTAGTCGAATTAAGTCTGGTGATGCTGAGGGAATTAGATTAGGAAATGAGACACTTAAAGTAGTAAAGGAGTTTTGCTATTTGGGGAGCAAAATGGTCGAAGTAGAGAGGATATAAAATGTAGACTGGCAATGGCAAGGAAAGTGTTTCTGAAGAAGAGAAATTTGTTAACATCGAGTATAGATTTAAGTGTCAGGAAGTCGTTTCTGAAAGTATTTGTATGGAGTGTAGCCTTGTATGGAAGTGAAACACGGACGATAAATAGTTTAGACAAGAAGAGATAGAAACTTTTGAAATGTGGTGCTACAGAAGAATGCTCAAGATTAGATGGGTAGATCACATAACTAATGAGGAGGTATTGAATAGAATTGGGGAGAAGAGGCGTTGGTGGCACAACTTGACTAGAAGAAGGGGTTAGTTGGTAGGACATGTTCTGAGGCATCAAGGAATCACCAATTTAGTTTTGGAGGGCAGCGTGGAGGGTAAAAATCATAGAGGGAGGCCAAGATATGAACACTCTAAGCAGATTCAGAAGGATGTAGGCTGCAGTAGGTACTGGGAATGAAGAGGCTTGCACAGGATAGAGTAGCATGGAGAGCAGCATCAAACCAGTCTCAGGACTGAAAAACCACAACAACAACAACGGGCTAATTTAAGAAAATATTTCTCTCATGTATTACTCTATTATTTGTTTCGCTCATACCTTGGTTTTTTACTAGTTTCCAGCCTTTACTTCAACTGCATTTGTAAATAAGTTCATATCAATGTTTTGTTTGATTTTATGTTCTCGGTTATGTTTACCGCTTGTCTCTTTATCGAAGAGAAAACTTTTGTTGCGTCGTGGTTATGGATTTGTTCAGCTTTAACATAATCCTTCTAGGTACACGTTCTGTTGTTATCACTACTGTTTTGTCTGCAGAAGTGCATCTGCTCCATGGAAAATTTATTGTGACAAAGTCTTATGAAGCGTCTGATGAGATAGCTGACAAGCAATAACTCGCTTTCATCTTTGAATGGAGATCCAGCTGCTACTTGGGCCTAGTGATTTCTCACACTCACTGGCAAATTATTAGAAATGTACCGTATTTCCGGCAGTCTTCTTAGGTTTTCTGTTACTGTTAGAAAATGATTGGCCTAGAGGAAAACCCTTATTTAAAATCTAAATATGTGAGTGGTTTCTCCGGGTACAGAAGATGTAAGTGGTCAACGACGTGAGTATTCTTCAAGGGAAAGAAACGCTACCTCCACCGCGTTCGGAAATCCAGTGCTGTAACAGAACGTGTAGTTGAAGTTTCCTTTCGCGATACAGCAATAATAATTGTTAGTAACAATTCTCAAATGGAAACAGGAGATTCTCTCGTGAAACTGATTCTTGGTTCTGCAGAAAGTAGAGAGGAGACAACAGGGGTTTAAACATGAGCTGGAATACTCTGATCCAAATGATTATATCGTCTGCTTCTCCCTTAGTCTTTTGATATCTCATCTACAATTTGCAGTGTCTCACCATCAGACATTCAGAATCATGTACATCATCGTTCATTTAGCGTTTGTAACGGAGGTGGCGATTGCTATTTGCTATTGAAATAAGGAAACAGACAAAAAAACAGAATGCGAACGTATGATCTGAGGAACCTCTGAAGGATGTCTGACTAAAGTATATAGCTGTAATAAAATCGGAGAAGAATATAAACGGGAAACGAGATGACTTGTTAAGTACTGTCACGATTGGATCCACTTATTACTGTTAACGTCGTGATCTCTTATTCACTTAGACGTAACATAGTATTTGTGACCTACAAGGAACCGCGTACACCACATGCAGAGTAATTATAGTGGAGGGTCAAGTCTAAATTTTATTCCCGCAGTAATTGTTGGCTTAATCGGTGCCGTTTCGTCAGTCGGTTAGCACGGCATAAGTTAGTAAAGGTATAATCGGATGCTGAATTAGTATCGATTACAGCGCATATATTTTAATAATTCGCCCTGAAACCAGCTAATGTTAACAGTTTGGTTTTAAAACTTAAGTTTCGTTATGTAGGGCAACTTTCAAAATATCTGAGACTCTTTGCGGTTGCAAAAGAGGAAGCCACAGGTTCGAATTCTTCGTCGTGTGCTAGTACACTGTGTGAACCTGTCCTCAATAATTGCTGAATAACAGCAGAAATTATATTTGAAGAAAAAGTCTCAAACTGAGTGACGACTGACGCTTAGTGGTCAGAAGAAAAAGAAAACCACTCAATTTCCTAGGATTTATCAATTTTTGGTTACTGGATTTCATATCAAATTCAATTGCTGTGACATGAATTTATCCAACAACACAACTCCGTGAAATAATCTCCAGAAATAGTTAAGCAATGGCATATTCATAAATGCACCTTCCCATAAAATAATTTGACAAAACAGAAGACTATTTAAATAATGACTTAAGTAATAAAAGCAGTACCGGTACCTCAGTTAATGACAAGCTCAACCACGAGCTTCCATGTGACAGAAAGACGCGAAAATTGATAATGCAATAATCCAAAACTTCACAACTTGTCCGTGCTACCTTGGAAAGACCTTTTTCGTATAACTATTCTTGAACAAATAACCGCATTCAGAAACGTGAGTGATAAGCAATAGAGGAACATGACATTGTCTTCCCGAACTGACTCATGAAAAATTGATACAGTTCAGAGCTGACTGTGTTTAAAGTCAAAATGACTGAATATGTCATTAAGACGTATTTATGTATTTAAGGTGGGCTATCATGCACTGAAGCGCCAAAGAAAGGGCTACGGGCATGCGTATTCAAATACAAAGGTATACAGGGTGAGTCACCTAACATTACCGCTGGATATATTTCGTAAACCACATCAAATACTGACGAATCGATTCCACAGACCGAACTTGAGAAGAGGGGCTAGTGTAATTGGTTAATACAAACCACACAAAGATGCACGGATGTATGTTTTTTAACACAAATCTACGTTTTTTAAATGGAACCCCGTTAGTTTTGTTAGCACATCTGAATATATAAACAATACGTAATCAGTGCCGATTGTTGCATTGTAAAATGTTAATTACATTCGGAGATATTGTAACCTAAAGTTGACGCTTGAGTACCACTCCTCCGGTGTTCGATCGTGTGTATCGGAGAGCACCGAATTACGTAGGGATCCAAAGGTAACGGTGATGGACCTTAGGTACAAAAGAGACTGGAACAGCACATTACGTCCACATGCTAACACCTTTTTATTGGTCTTTTTCACTGACGCACATGTACATTACCATGAGGGGTGAGGTACACGTACACACGTGGTTTCCGTTTTCAATTACGGAGTGGAATAGAGTGTGTCCCGACATGTCAGGCCAATAGATGTTCAATGTGGTGGCCATCATTTGCTGCACACAATTGCAATCTCTGGCGTAATGAATGTCGTACACGCCGCAGTACATCTGGTGTAATGTCGCCGCAGGCTGCCACAATACGTTGTTTCATATCCTCTGGGGTTGTAGGCACATCACGGTACACATTCTCCTTTAACGTACCTCACAGAAAGAAGTCCAGAGGTGTAAGATCAGGAGAACGGGCTGGCCAATTTACGCGTCCTCCACGTCCTATGAAACGCCCGTCGAACATCCTGTCAAGGGTCAGCCTAGTGTTAATTGCGGAATGTGCAGGTGCACCATCATGCTGATACCACATACGTCGACGCGTTTCCAGTGGGACATTTTCGAGAAGCGTTGGCAGATCATTCTGTAGAAATGCGATGTATGTTGCAGCTGTTTGGGCCCCTGCAATGAAGTGAGGACCAATGAGGTGGTCGCCAATGATTCCGCACCATACATTTACAGTCCACGGTCGCTGTCGCTCTACCTGTCTGAGCCAGCGACGATTGTCCACGGACCAGTAATGCATGTTCCGTAGATTCACTGCCCCGTGGTTTGTGAAACCCGCTTCATCGGTAAAGAGGTAGAACTGCAACGCATTCTCTGTTAATGCCCATTGACAGAATTGCACTCGATGATAAAAGTCATCACCATGTCCCTGCAGATGCTGCTCGCCGACCGTGGCCCGTGTTTGTTGCAACACGCAACTGAACGTCGGAGGTTTCAAGCGTCAACTTTAGGTTACAATATCTCCGGATGTAATTAACATTTTACAATGCAACAAACGGCGCTGATTACGTATTTGTTTATATGTTCAGATGTGCTAACAAAACTAACGGGGCTCCATTTAAAAAAAACGTAGGTTTGTGTTAAAAAACATACATCCGTGCATTTTTTTATGGTTTGTATTAACCAATTACACTAGCCCCTCTCCTCACGTTCGGTCTGTGGAATCGGTTCGTCAGTATTTGATGTGGTTTACGGAATATATCCAGCGGTAAAGTTAGGTGACTCACCCTGTATAAACAAGCAGAATACGGCACTGCGGTCGGAAATGCCTATAAAAGACAGGAATTATCTGGCGCAGTTGTTCGATCGGTTACTGCTGCTACAATGGCAGGTTATCAAGATTTAAGTGAGTTTGAACGTGGTATTAAAGTCAGCGCAAGAGTTTTGAGACCCAGCATCTCCGAGATAGCGATGAAGAGGGGATTTTCCTGTACGACCATTTCACAAGTGTACCGTAAATATGAGGAATCCGGTAAAACATCAAATCTCCGATATCGCTGTGGCCAGAAAAAGATCTGGCAAGAACGGGACCAAAGACGACTGAAGAAATCATTCGACATCACAGAAGTGCAGCCCTACCGCAAATTGCTGCAGATTTCAATGTTGGGCCATCTAAAAGTGTCAGCGTGCGAACCATTCAACGAAACATCATCGATATGGGCTTTCGGAGCCGAAGGCCCACTCGTGTACCCTTGATGCCTGCACTAAACAGAGCTTTACGGTTCGCTTGGGACCGTCAACACCGACGTTGGACTGTTGATGACTGGAAAGATTGCGAGTTACCGCGGATGAGAAGAGTTTGTACCTCTTTAATTCCGACGAATTTTGCATGAGAACGAGACATGCACTCGACCCCCTCCTTACCTACCATCTAATTAATTATGAGCACAATGGTGGACCCTGATGGTTGGTAAAATAAGGAGTACACACTCACAATAATTTAATAAAAATCGCAATCTACTCAGAGAAAAAAAAGAGAACTTTATAATAATAAACAACAGGAAATTGGATTCTGCATATATCTACGAAATGATATGCGGCTTAAGTATTACAATGAGTTTTATTATACATCAGAACACAAAAGCACATGATTATCGACACAAACATTAGGTTAAAGGGTAGGATATTTGAACTATTATGCGAATAAGAGTTGGCTCGAGAACAAGGGCTCCTACTCTCTGTGATGCAATGGCTTGACGTTAATGACTGGAGGTCCTAATCAATCATATATTACTCTCTCGACTATATTCCAGTATCGCGATTAGTAGTGAGAGCTCACAAGGGATCACCTGGAGAAACAAGCAAGGTGGACTTGTGGCAATGCGAGAGCGCGTGCTGCTGAGGACTTCAGTAGAAAATTGATAGGTCTAAGTTCTGCCAAAAAAGTGCGACTAAGTCGCAAGACCGTCTGACTCCGACGATCAGATCCCGAATCCTCTATGTGATGCAATGCAAGAGCGAAGCCAACATTGCTCAACACCCTACTCTCCTCGAAAACCGCGAATCAGCATTCAGTGCTGATTCCAAAATTCCCGCACACTGTCTCAGAACATCATTCGCGCCAATAGCGACCGTTCCATCCAATTTCGAGCAGGGCTTTATGACGCCAACTAGCCTCAGTTTAAGATTTCAGGTTCGTATGAGCAGTTGCCAGCGGGCTCGTGCGCATGCGCAGAGCTGAATTCGCGTATGAGCAGTGCCTTCCTCCCGCTTCTGGCTACTTGGAGCGTGACTGTTTGGTGTACGAGCAGTAGCAGCAAGCAGCCAGAAGCTACCTGGAGAAATTTTCCTGGCGCGCCCAAGCTGCCAGATCCGCGCATGCGCAGAGCAAGCTGAGTTACAGCGGGGGTTCCTTCCCCACGTGACCCGTGGCCGTGTCTTCGTTTGCAGCTCCCACGTCAAATGAAAACAAAACAGATTTCTGTGGCCGGGAGCCATCAAGTGAATTAATATACATTCTCATAACCATGAAAGACCAAAATGAGTTATTAGTTTCAATTTTCTGATTTTATATTATTTCCACGTTATTAGCAATCAACCATTAATGTCTTAATTAAGCTATTTCTGTCCGTTTTATAGAGAAATTTGCTTCAGTTATTTTTTTTTCCGCCGAGGCAGTTAGTTTAGTTGAAACGAAGTGTTTCATTCCGCGCTGTTGGCTACTTTCAGCCTCGTTCAGTTTAAAGTGCAAATTTTCATCTTCTGGGACGAATGACGTTATACCATAATAAAGAACCAAACATGAGAATACAGTACTGGACCTCCAAGAAAATTAGTATCACGAGAACCACATGAAACGCTGAATATCAGGTATTTCAGAGTCCATCTGGACATAGAAATGTGCAATTAGAGCGGAATGAAGCATTTTAGTATGGTTTATGAAATTCCGATGCTGCTGGAGTAGTCTCTGATGCCCTGTTCCTTTTATGACACTGTAAGATCTCTTAATTCTATATACGTACGAACATACGTAAACAGTAGGCAAATTTGCTCAATAGTTTTGTACTAAATATTGTGTTTCAAATATAATGACAGCTGTAGCAGAATTTTATAGGAGGAGGGAGGAGGAGGAGATTAGTGTTTAACGTCCCGGCGACAACGAGGTCATTAGAGACGGGGCGCAAGCTCGGTTGAGGGAAGGATGGGGAAGGAAATCGGCCGTGCCCTTTCAAAGGAACCATCCCGGCATTTGCCTGAAGCGATTTAGGGAAATCACGGAAAACCTAAATCAGGATGGCCGGAGACGGGATTGAACCGTCGTCCTCCCGAATGCAGAATTTTATAGATCTGCCGTCTGTGAAAGTGTTTTTCGATCACAAGGCACTTGTGTAGTACTACTTCTGGGCCTGAAGTTATTTCTTAATTTGTGTTTACGTCTTAAATTTATAGAATGCCATTCCATGCTAAATTTTAGACTGGCAGCATACCATGTTTTATCGTTTTAACTCCCCACATGGCTTCATATTTATTGCTAGAATAGAATATAAACTGTCAGTTGTACAGTTTCTTTGCCTCACAGACCACCACGTTAATTTTTTCACATTTTGAAATAGTCATGAAATTTATTGTCCTTTATTCCGGTGTAAGCTACACAAGAAACTGTCTCTTTTTTTGTTGCAAGTAATTTGTATTCCATACTAGTAGCTTTTTGCGGTGCTGTGTAGATGTAAACCAGTTGGAAATGCTACATAACAATATTACAGAGTACGAATTAAAAAAAAAAAAAAAAAAAATCTGTCAAAGTCACCCCTTAGCAAAATTTTATGGTACTTCGAGCTGTGGAGTCTAATTTTGAAATGATATTTTGCCAAGAACTGCTTCCTTATTTGCATCCTTTATCTGTGTGGGATGTGATAAAACAATTGCTCTAAGTACAATTCAGTATGTCCTCTCAACAACATGCCGCACGGCTACACATGGTCACGTGATGCCCCACCAGAAATACGACGAAAAGCGTATGAGCAGAGCAAGCACCAAGCACGGGCTGCCTACGTCATCGTAGATGCGCATGCGCACTACAGCCTGTTGTCTGGCGCTTTCTGGTAACTGCTCAAACGAACCTAACCACTCATGCCTCTGCTATTCAGCTGGGAGCACTGAACATGCCGTTTGACCGGCTACGAAAACAACCTGCCTAGACCACCGGCCATCCGGCGCCAGACAGTCGCACCCAGCAGGGCATGGTGCACAAGTATTCTCAGAATCAGGAGGACAATACAGTCAGTCGGTGCCAGGAGTCTTCGCTCCGGACGCGCCAGAACAGTAAACACATGAACAGCGGCGACACTCAGACGTCTCGCAGGTCGTTTCGCCCTGCATACAATAACCGAAACTCGACCAACGTCAGTCGTTCCGCCGGGCGCTTAAGCCCATTGTACGAACCCGTCAGAATTCGGGGAAGTGCAGTCCCCAACTGGAAATGTAGTGTGCCACGTCTTCTGATGCTCACCTCACACAGGCCACCCAGGGAAGTAACCCAACATGCACAGGAATCAAGTGAAAAGTATTTTTGAGCTCTCAGTACAAATACTCTCATTACAACAACCTTATTCAGTCTGTTACCTCCGTGCAATGACGTAGAACATTAACAAAACTGATGAAAATGAGAGGCGACATGCAAAAGAAGGCATAGAACCTGTCAAGATGTTGCCTGGTCGGACGAGTCTCGTTTCAAACTGTATCGAGTGGATGGACATGTACGGGTACGGAGACAATCTCATGAATCTATGGACCCTTCATGTCAGCAGAGGGCTGTTCAAGCTGGTGGAGGCTCTGTAATGGTGCGGGGAGTGTGCAGTTGGAGTGATATGGACTCGTAATACGTCTAGATAAGACTCTGACTGGCGACACGTACGTAAGCATCCTTTCTGATCACATGCATCCATTCATGTCAATTTTGCATTCTTACGGACTTGGCCAATTCCAGCAAGAAAATGCGAGACCCCAAACGTCCGGAATTGCTACAGAGTGGCTCCAGGAACATTCTTATGAGTGTCAACATTTCTGGTCGCCGCCAAACTACGCCGACATGAACATTATTCACCATATCTGGGATGCCTTGCAACGTGCTGTTCAGAAAAGATCACTATCCTCTCGTACTCTTACGGATTTTTGGACAGTCCTGCTATATTCGTGGTGTCAATTTCCTTCAGCAGTACTACAGACGTTAGTAGAGTCCATGCCACGTCGTGTTGCGGAATTTCTGTGTGCTCGCGGAGGCCCTACACGATATTTGGTTAGATGTACCAGTTTCTTTGGCTCTTCAGAGTACATGGCTACGAACCTAAACATGACTAAATGAACCACCCATGGATACTTCTGGCTTTCACTGAAAATTAACCTTGCCTCGTTTAATGTAGTTAGCGACACGTGACGGTGTGCGCTACAATGATAACTGAACAACTTAGTCTTCACGTACTTTTTTTAACAGAGAATGATCTACAAAGCCTGTTCCCAGACAGTCCGTTATAATCATATCCAAAGCTATTTAAAAAACACATTATTTTGAAGTAAGAACATAATGCAAAACAAAATAAGTAGTTTTTACGAGGCTAAATTAATAAGTATTTGGAAAATATTTTTCTAATTTATTTACAAAATTTATCTCATTCTTCACCATATGCACCCTGATTTTCCGTGTCACAAGCTTTCCAATACCGTTAGAAAAAAGTTTGGTGAGACCAGGAATGTCTGCACGGTGCTCAAATATCTCTAAATGCATATTCTGAAGTGTTAGAACGGTATGAGCTGTGATATGAAGACTCGAACTGACATGCGAAAAGTAACGCCGTTTGACAGTAGACCACGGTGTTTGTTTCGAACTATAGGCTTCACCTTCCTCTAAAACACAGCACCGTAACGGCCACTGTTTACCGTTGAACCCTTTCACACGTATTTTCAAGAATTTGCTTTCTTGTGTTCCGAAAAACTGTGGCCATCACTGTTCCTGAAGAGAAGTGACTCCTGAATACTTTTTTTGGTGCAGATATAGAGCATTTCCATTCCATGCTCTGGAGTTTACTCTCTGGTTCGAAGTGATAAATTCATGTTTCATCTCCAGCGATGGTTCGTTTCAAAAACTTTTCAACTTCATTGTCATGACCGTCCAGTAGCCGCTGACAGATTATCGCACGATTGCGCTTGTGCTCTTCATTAAGCTGTTTTGCGACCCACCTTGCACAAGCTTCACGGAAGTTGAGCCTCTTATGAATAATACCCTGAGCACAACAATGAACTATTCATTCCACCGGTAAACTGGTCACCAAGCTAAAAAAATTTCCCCGTGCTGTGGTGAAAATTTTCTGTCGATTTCTGCTCCTGGTATGCCTCCAGACCTCAAACAACATAACACAGAACACCGTTCGTCAGTGGTGCAAACGCAAAGTGGGGCAGCCATCTTTACTTTGCAAGAGTGCAAATAAATTCGATCACTGCAACCTGTCACAAGCGAAGAAGGCGGTGCTATCTAGCGGTGGCAATAGCACGAGGTCGTGCTGCGAACGTAAATACGATTAGAACAAATGTTCACATGCTTACTAACTTATGTTTAAGTTTAATAATGGCTTAGAAACGTTAAAACCTGCTAAAATCAATCCCAAAAAACTGTTTAAATTTCCAACAGATGGAAGATTCCATGCCTCCAAGCGAAATGGTCAGTCACACTCTGGACTCAGTTCGAGAGGACAGCTTTTCTAACACTTCATGGCCAGGCCTCTCCCTACCCCCTATCCCCCACGCGGATCTTCTATGACCTCATTCCTTTCCCCCATCTGCTCCTATTCCTCGAACATATCCACATACTCTACACCTCCCGCCACCTTGATCCCCCTCACCCCCTGGTTGCTCCTCTCCTTTCTTCTTCCATCCGCACCCCCTGCCACGCCTTCACTGTTGTGTCCCTCCTACCCTCCATCTCTACACCCTTCATCTCCTTTCCCAAGGTGGCTTCCATCAACTCCCCCTCCCGGATGATGCCCTCTCTCCCTCCATTTACCCCTCCTATCAACTCTGATCCTCACCCCCCCCCTTCCTTTCCTCCATCCTTTCCCTGGGCTCCCCCTTCCCCCCTTCCATCCTGTGCTTCTCCCCACCTAACCTCTCCCTACCTCCCCTCCCACCCGAGTCCTTTTGCATTCCTGTCCTCTGCCTTCCCCACTCCCTGTTGCGTCTGCCCAGTACCCCCCACCCCTCTTATGGGTCCTCATCTTCCAATGGCTCCTTTCCCCCCTCCCCCAGTTATTTTCCTATCAACTGTCCAGTTTACCCCCACCTGCTCTCGGCTGTGGTATGTCATATTTTCGTGCAGTATTCCAGTGAATGTTCAGTGTTGTTTCGTCTTTTCCCGTGTTGTGAACAGAAACCATGCTGTCGCTGGGCGTGAATTTTATGTCTTTTGCAAACAGAAACCAGACTGTCGCCGTGTTTTTTAATTGTCTGTCTAATATTTTACCTGTCTGCTTCGTATGTATTTTTATTAGCATCATTATCCCTTTGTTCTATGTTTTAAGTTCCACGAATTTTTCGCCATGTTACCCTTTAAGTCTCCGATTTTATCGCCTGTTTTTTATTATATATTATCTTCACCATTTTTAAAACGAAGTCTGTCGGCTGAAGAGCGGCATACTAAGCTGCTGCCAGCCCACCCCCTTCGGTGGGAATCGAAATTCAATAAAGAAAAGAAAAAAACCCTAACCCCAATTATGTAAGTCCCTCCATATCCTCGAGTGCCATGCACTCTGCCTCGCCTTCCATATAAGCCTCCCATCCCCCACACAGATCCTTTATGACCTCATTCCTTTCCCCCATCTGCTCCAATTCCTTGAACATATCTGCGTACTCTCCACTTTCCCGCCACCTTGATCCCCCTCAGCCCCTGGTTGCTCCTCTCCCATCCCCACCCTCTGCCACGCCTTCACTGTTGCGTCCCCCCTACCCTCCACCTCTACACCCTTCATCTCCTTTCCCAAGGTGGCTTCCATCAACTCCCCCTCCCGGATGATGCCCTCTCTCCCTCCATTTATCCCTCCTGTCAACTCTGATCCTCACCTTCCTCCTTTCCTCTGTCCTTCCCCTGGGCTCCCTCTCCCCCCCCCTTCCATTCTATTTTCTCCCCACCTAGCCTCTCCCTCCCTTCTCCCCCCACCCCGAGTCCTTTTGTATTCCCCTCCTCTGCCTTTCCCCACTCCCTGTCATGTCTGCCCAGCACCCGCCCCCTCTCTTATGGGTCCTCGTTCTCCATCGGCTCCTCTCCCCCCTCCACCCTTCGTTTTTCCTCTCCTTCCCCCCTTTTTCTTCCCCATCATCTGTTCGGGTTCCCCTCGTCTGCCCTCAGCTGTGGTATGTCATATTTGCCAACTTTTTAGTGCAGTGTTCAAGTGACTGTTCAGTTTTGTTTGTCTTTCCAAAGTGTTGTGAACAGAATTCATGCTGTCGCTAGGTGTGAATTTTATGTATCTTGCGATCAGAAACCAGAATGTCGCCATGTTTTTTAATTGTCTGTCTATTATTTTACCTGTCTGCTTCATATCTATTTTATTAGCATCATCATCCCTTTGGACTATGTTTTAAGTTCCACGATTTTCCGCCATGTTACAATTCAAGTCTCCGATTTTATCGCCTGTTTTTATTATTTATTATCTTCATATTTTTACAACAAATTCTATAGGCTGAAGAGCGGCATATTAAACTGCTGCCAGCCCGCCCCCTTCGGCGGGAATCGAAACTCAATAAAGGAGAAGAAAAAAAAAATCTTCTCCCTAAATCACTTAACGCAAGTGCCAAGTCGGTTTTCTTGAAAACGAAGCACATGATGTCCTCTTTTATTCTGCTTTAATGGCAGTTTGTATTGAGTGTCTTTTGCTCTCATCGTCCACATGATTTTATGCTTTATCTTCCTTCTTTCCTTCTATAAACTGTCGCCATGCAATGACATCGGGAATTGATTATTCTCCTTAATAAATCATTGGACAATAAGAAAAGAAAATCATGTGATGTAACAATATGCATAATTTTCCTGTCATGTTTGAACTTTACAGGAACACTCTTTCTGCGAATTGATCCCCCCCCCCCTTCCCCCTTCTCTACTCTTAAGACTGACGTCCGAGGTCAGCACAATTTGTCTCTCTATCGATAAAAACGATATGTATAGGCCAACAAGTATTTATTTGTTATATATTGAGAACGGGAAAGATCGTGTCACCGTCAGAAGTAATGAGAGCTAGTTTGTGCCGAGTTTACTTTGCTAACAGATACACTCTCGAAAACGTCGACACGTACGTAAGAAACACAAAGTTCGTGAGTTTCCCAGGGCAGTGGGCTAGGACCGAGTACCTGAGACCATTGCACTAAGGAAATTTTATGTCGAGCTAGGTTGTATAAAGTGGGAGTGCAGACATTTATTATTTGAGTAGACAGCGTACGTCTTACTGCATCAAATTTAAGTCGTATCTGCTGGTCTATTATGCAAAGAAATGCGACACACTGGAATTTGTTTTAAGAAATGAGCTGTGCCGACGTCAGGAGATGAGATGCCACTAACGCCTGCTTTACAGTACCAAATGTAAGCACATTCTTTCAGGGCTTGAACAAAAATGTGAAATCACAGCGATGAATGCTTGTTTGAACATAAATGTAGATGCTAGCCAAGCCTGTACGTTACGCTGTCCTATCTTCACATAAACGGCACCGGCGCAACGTCTTCCATACGTTGCAAGTGTCAGTCGTGACCAGAAAAACGTTTTGTGTGGTGTTGGGCGCATTATGTCGCACTCTGTGGAACTGTGAGCAAATTGTTGGTTCTCGTATGTAGGGTGCTTCCGTAAACAAGGCAGGCGGCGTGTTTGGTGTTTGAAGAGGCACCATATCGAGGATTTTACTGCAAACAGGGAAAGCGGAAAAAGTCATCCTTAAGACACAACGTCGACGAATGTGTGTGTTGAGTGATCTTGACAGACGGTCATCGAAGAGGATTACTACGAAAACCAAGAGGACGACAGCTGCAAAAGTCACTGAAAAACTGTATGTCACACTTGCAAACCCCATCAGCACTAAAGGCGAAGGTCGGTCCATAAGCTGAGAATTTCAGGGCGATACGGAATTCCAAAGTCAGTCAGCAGTGACGCAAACACCTGTAACTGGAAAACGTGATGCCGAAGTCACAAAACCTGGACTGTGAAGCAACGGAAGGAAGTTACGTAGTTGTATGACTCATGTTTCACGCCGTTCCCAACTTCTGGCCGAGTTACGTCCCAAGTGTGAAACACGGCGCGGATTCGCTGATGCTTTGGCCTCCGCAAGGTTGCATTATGTGGCCCTTTTGGGTGATCGAGTTCACTCCATGGTGCAATGTTTGTTGCCCTAGTGAGGTATTGTGTTCCAAGACGACAGAGTCCCGTCGTCCACGACTGGCTCTGTGAGCAGCAGGATGAACTGTCGCGTCTCTCTTGGCCGCCACACTTACCAGATCTGAATAATGAGCCTTTGTGATCTACTTTGGAGCGAAGAGTGCGTGATCGCTATCCACCTGCACTATTTTTCTGGAAGCACGATTTAAGATTTATTTTAAAATCATAAAGGACATGTATTTATCCGTTCCGAGAAGACTGGAAGCTATTTTGAGTACCAGTTGAATTCCTACAACATCCTAGGCAGGTAATGTGCTGTGTCTTTGATGCTTCCTTATTTTTGTCCAACCCCTGTGTCTCTTATACAGTTTGCGTGTTTATTATTATAACTGTCATATCAAGTGCCCAAATTGTTGCCTGAACAAAACACGGTGCAGGGGGGTTCTGGACAGACAATACTGGACGTTGAATTTCGTGTGCATTTATTGTAGCACAGGCACGTGTTGTACGGCATTCATGTCTTCGAGAGTCGTCGGTGTATGTCCTCCTGTTTTTATTTCCATTATTGATAAAATTCCAGTCCTGTAAAGTCTGGTAAGTACTGTAACAAACCTCCGTGTTTCGCAGTGTCAGCAATCGAATCATTGTGTTTAAAGTAAAACTTATACATCTGAAATCAAATATTATCTGTTTTAGATTGTCGTTTATCTTACGTTTTTGTTAAAAAGGAAGTTCGATAAGTCTTCTTCTTGCTACCTTTTCTAACCAGCCGGCCAAGATTTAAATTTCTGTCTTTTATAATCCATAATTTGGATGGAATAAGAATAATTAAGCTTAACCTAGTCTTCATCTGATAATACCGTGGTTAATTCGACGTACTGATAATATTCAAAATTTGTATCTATTTTTCAGCCAGCTAAATAAGTTCGAAGTGGTAGGTTTTGTGAACCAACGATCGCGCGCCTTCAGCGCTCTATCAATTATGCATTTTAATTTTCACAAGTCGTGCGTGCAAGTTCCTTACCAATTCAGATTTTCGCAGTTATTATCATGCAAATTATTTGTTGCATTCAAACTTAACGTTATCACAGTCCTGTGTCACCAAACTTTTCCTCTCGTCAGCAACGACTTATGTGTCTGATGAAAATCACATATAGTCACAAATGTATTTATTAATGTTCAGACTGTCAGGCGAAGCAAGAGAAGTTTAACTCCATCAATTAACTGCAATGCCTACGATCTTTTCCATGATTACATTGTTCTCTGGCATCGTCAATGTGATTCAGTCTTATTTCGCAAACATTTTACTTTCGACTGTAATCATTCATAAAACCGAAAAAGGTGTGAATAACATGTAGCATAATAATGACGACACTGTTAAAGAACAAAAGGCTTTTATGTACGTTATGTGTTCATTGTATGACCCCGTAGAAACGAATAATACTCAGCAAACAGGAAGCATTATGACGGATACGGGGATTAATGACCGCAAGATAGATGTAGCCGGACTGACCACCGCAACATCCATATCCACCGAAAGTAAACACAAAATGTGTCTATTTAAAACAGCAGACAGATACTCGATAGACGGCTTCCTAATAGTCTCCAATCCTTCCCATCAATGTAAGTTTAGAAAAGAGAGGCTTCAGTTCGGGGAAATAGTATGTGTGTGACGCAATTGAGAGATTTATTCCGAATAAATTAATAAAAGATGGTACTGACCTCCAACGGTACACAAAAAAGACGTGTTTAACATTACACAAAATCTCAAAGACTGGCGATACTTTACCGAAGATCGAAACTTATTACAGATTTCAATGTGAGGCGTTTTTAATAGCTTCCACAGTGAAATTCTGTTTCGATACCAGTGGTAATATTACTGATGACAGCACCGCTAAGAATTATTGAACACAGTTTCCTGATATGCCTTCATCAAGGAAGATGAAGTAAGTATTCCAGAATTCGAATCAGAAACCCTTGGCAATATGGGTAAATCAGAAGTAGATATCCTCGGTGTAGCAAAGCAGCTTGAAGCACTAATAGAAACAAGTCTTCTGGTTCAGATAGCACACTTAGGTTCCTTTCAGAGTACAATATGCGGATACAATTTTTTTTATTTGTCTTTTGACCAGAAAGTTTATTTTCTTTAATAGACTTTTTAATCACTTCCCGGTTTTTCTGAGATTTTTTGCGAAAGTCATGAAATTCCATGGGAAATGTCATCATCAGATATTTACGATGCTTTCACTAAACAGTTTGTCATCACTGTTTAGGATACGCATAATGAGATTCAGTTCGTTCACTCATGTCAGCCTCGTGAACTTCTGAGTTCACCTGAACAGTTCCACATGATCTATGTCTTTTACTTCTGAATTGTTTTACATTTCTAAAACATTTTGCATTGACAAAATATAATTATGTAGTTCCGATGCATTTAATTCTGACAATTTCTCGTGTGAGTCTGATGATCTATCGTCATGCAATCCTGATACATTTAAATTTGACAATTCCTTATGTAAAGATGACACTACGTTGTTTTCGTCCCTTCTCCCTTGAGAGGAGTAAAGAATCTCACTGTTCTTTAAGACCTCAGCCATTTGTTTGTCACTCGTGTTTGTCTGTGACTATTACTGTTATGACTAAACTATTTAACACGCAGGAGAGCTTCTGTAAAGTTTGGAAGGTAGGAGACGAGGTACTGGCAGAAGTAAAGCTGTGAGTACCGGGCGTGAGTCGTGCTTCGGTAGCTCAGTTGGTAGAGCACTTGCCCGCGAAAGGCAAAGGTCCCGAGTTCGAGTCTCGGTCGGGCACACAGTTTTAATCTGCCAGGAAGTTTCATTAACTAATGAGTTCGTATACTCTGTGCAAGAAATGCGTACCACTTTGTAACGGATTGTGGCGCGCGCCACTCTATTTTGTGGCTCCTAAGGCGATAAAATCTGGCAACATACCGTTTTATGACACAAGGCCGTCTCCAAAGATTGTGGGCTATGACGTGTCCAGGTAGATGCGTTTAGCGAGGAAGGACCATTCTTCTGCTTCATTGTCATGAGTGGTGGCCCACACCCTGTTGCTCTGGGCCACTGCCGATGACGCTGGTTTCTGCTCCAGTGCGCACGCGTGCCTGCGTGTTGTCTGTCTTGAAGATGCGCAGAGCTATAATCAAAAGAATTCTCTTGTTATTGGTAGCAGTCCTTTACTGTTATTGTCCACAAAAGTGACTTTACATTCAGGATGAATACGGTTCAGCAGATATCGACCCAATTCACCGCTATATCAAGTTTGCAGGGCACTTTCCTTACGTTTCCACTCTGTTCCAGGCACCGAAACCACCACAAATAATTAAAAACGATTCCCAAGGGGAGTGCCACATACAACAGATACGTTAGGAGGAACGTGCCCATGTATCTATTTGTGCTAAGCCGTCCGTACGCATGAAAGTTGTGTTTAGAAATATGAAAATCTGTTACACTTCGTTCAGAGTATCTGTAGAGGTCTCCTACCTGGCGTCTTATACAGATTATATCGCTTTTGCAGTTCTTGACAGCAATTGGTTGTGGCTTGACTTGTCGAGAGCTCGGAGTATTGTTAAGTAAAGATTGTAGAATACGGACAGACTTTTCGACAGTAATGAACCCTTTGCATTCATTTAGGAAAATCATTTTTAATTACTGATCGTAAGTTTTGTTGCAGAACAGAATCAAAACATTTTGCTCTCCCTGATAATACACATCACATTAATCTAAGAATGCCTAATTATGATCCTCACAATTCTCACAATTGTTTATATTTTCTTTAAATAATGTTTTTCTACTTTGGCTAATAATAATAAACATATTACGCCATACATCGTGATTCCCATGACCGACAAGCTAACCTGTGACGTGGTCGACCCTGCAAGCCTGCCCAATCGGGGTACAGCCTTCCTGGTCAGTCAAGTGCCCGGATTTTTCTTATGTTCGTATACATTTCGATTGCTGTCAGCCAATAGCTAGCCAGCAGGTTGTTTCCAGTGACACAATGCGATGTCAGCAAATACCATGTTAGAACCTCAATGTCATGCCATGCAGGAGGCTCCCCATTACCGAAACTCCATGTTGTGCTTCAGCCCGTACTTGAGGTCTGGGACAATAACGCACCACCTTACGACATCCATTTAACATGTGTTATGATATTGACTTAATTGCTGTACGCTTGATAATGGTGACAGATGTTCAGCTGGAATCTAATAGAGTTGAATAACTGGCAGCAGCCTAACGTCGGTAAGACTCTGTATATTCATATCGCTTCTCTATCAGGTCATATCGGTTTGAACAGACATCATAATCACTTGGCTAATTGAGTGCATGAATAAATCAGGCTGTGTGTGGTGACGTACGGACTGTTATGTAACTGTGGTTTCATTCACAACTAGGAAATGAGGCGATTCAGGATACAAACTACCCTTTGAAATACTTGGTAGAGCCTATTGCAAACTGTATGTTCACGTATGTGGACGTTGACGTTCACAGCAGAAGTAAGTAAGCAGTTACATCATTGATGGATGAGTTGCTCCTTCGCACAGATGGTGTATCTGCCTTTCATGACATGTTTGTTGTTGTTGTTGTTGTTGTTGTTGTTGTCGTTGTGGTCTTCAGTCCGAAGACTTGTTTGATGCACCTCTCCATGCTACTAACACCCTGTACAACCCTCTTCTTCTCTGAATAACTACGCCAACTTACATCCCACTGAATCTTCTTACCATATTCATCTCTTGATCTCCCTCTACGATTTTTACCACCCACACTTCCTTCCAGTACTAAACTTTTGATCTCAGAATGTGCCCTATTAACCGGCCGGCCACTGTGGCCGAGAGGTTCTAGGCCCTTCAGTCCGGAACTGCGCTGCTGCTACGGTCGCAGGTTCGAATCCTGTCTCTGGCATGGAGTGTGTGACATCCTTAGGTTAGTTAGGTTTAAGTAGTTCTAAGTCTAGGGGACTGATGACCTCAGATGTTAAGTCACATAGTGCTTAGAACCATTTGAACCCTATCAACCGATCCTTTCTTCTAGTCAGGTTGTGCCACAAACTTCTTTCCTCTCCAGTTCTCTTCAGCATGTGATCTATCCATTCAACCTTCAGCACACTTCTGTGGCACCATATTTGAAAAGCTTCTATTCCCTTCTTGTCTAAACCGTTTATGTTCCATGTTTCACCTCTATACATGGCTACACTCCGTATAAATTCTTTCAGAAAAGACTTCCTAATATTTAAACACTCTGGCATTTGACTGTATTGTTGTTTATTTAATTACGACCTAGAGTTCTGATTTTTATGCCATCTTCAAAAGTTTGACTTTATGCCATTAACATGTATTGCAGGACATCAAGCTCAGAATTACCCATAAATTAAGAAAAATATTCGCTTCCCACGAAATGTCAGATGTCAAATGATCTCTTGTAAAAATATCAGTAAATAATAGTGGGAGCACGTCATATTCAGTAAAAAAAGATTTATCGACTAATCATTTTATACATTGTAAAAAGATCAGTAAATAGAAATGGGAACACGTCATATTTAGTAAAATCTGGTTTACCAACTAATGATGTTATCAAACCAGACCAAGGAGGTAGAGTTAATCTCGCCTCGTACTTGTGCAGGCGCTTTACTGAGTAGCTCAGATTTTTCCTGAATAAGCAGGATCAAAAGAAAGTTGGTGCCTTTCAGGAGCTAAAGGGTAATCACAAGCAGGAAACTGGTATCAGACCGGCAGTAAATTAAAATACGACATCTTGCAAACCTGAGGCAATATTTTTTACAACTGCAAGAGTCAGTGTCCGACAAAGAGGGATGAGTATTTAGTCTGGTGAGCGCAGGGCGTGAAAAAAAAGCCTACATGGTGACTTGAAAGTTTTGAAGCCTTTTTCTAAAAGGCAGGAGGCAACGGTACAACTAAAGAGGAGAATACAGCGGAGTTTCTCCTCCAGGACATCCCCTGCAGAGGGCGAGATCGACTTGTGTCTCGAAATAGTGCCATCTAATGTATTTCCCCTCCTTACGGTGGGATTGGACCTGTGGTCTACGGGTAGAGTCTTTGATTACTAATCAAAAAGTCCTTGCTCCCGGGTTCGAAACCCGCCACCGCTTAGATTTCGATTAAGAATCAGCATTGGTGGCCGAGGACTTCCAACATAACAAGTCACCATTATTCTGCAAACGGCCTTGTCAAATATGGCGGAGGAGAGGACAGAGGTTCAGGGCACTCCCTTGTCTTTGTGGTGGCGGTGGTGGTGTGTCCCTGAGGGTCGAATAATCAGCAATGATCAACAGCATGAGGATGCAGAATGTAACGGAAACCACTCCATTAAAGTCACGTAACGTGTATCCACAAGACATGTGGCCTGTACTTGAAAAAAGTGTCATGATGATCTCTCCATCGGCAAAATATTCCGGAATAGTCCCCCATTCGGATCTGCCAAGGCAGGGGGAGGGGGGCGTGACCATCAGAAAAAGATTTAATAATCAACGATATGATAAAATTCTATGAGTGTGGAATCTCAGAAGCTTGAATGTGGTAGAGAAACTAGAAAATCTGAAAAGGGAAATGCAAAGGCTCAATCTAGATGTAGTAGGGGTCAGTGAAGTGAAATGGAAAGAAGACAAGGATTTCTGGTCAGATGACTAATTGGTAACATCAAGAGCAACAGAAAATGTTATAACTGGAGTAGAATCCATACGAATATAGGGCAGAGAATGTGTTACTGTGAACAGTTCAGTGATAGGGTTGTTCTTACCAGAATCGATAGCAAACAAACAACAACAGCACAACGATAGTTCTGTTATGTACGCCGACGTCGCAAGCTAAAGATGAAGAGACAGACAAAGTATGTTAGGAAACTGAAAGGGTAATACAATATGTAAAAGGGAGATGAAAATTTGATAATCATGGGAGACTGGAACGGATGGGATACAGGAGAATATGGGCTTGGGACAATAAATGAGAGAAGAGAAAGATTAATTGAGTTATGTAATAAATTTCAGCTAGTAATAGCGAATAGTCTGTTCAAGAATAACAAGAGGAGGAGGTATACTTGGAAAAGGCCAGTTGATACGGGAATATTTCAGTCAGATTACATCACGGTCACACAGAGGTTCGAAAATCAGATAGTGGACTGTAAGGCGTACTCAGGAGCAGATATAGACTCAGATCACAACGTAGCTGTAATGAAGAGTAGACTGAAGTTTAAGAAGTTATTCAGGAAAAATCAATACTTAAAGAATTGGGATACTATAGTACTAAGGGATGACGAGATACAGGTGAAGTTCTCTAAGGCTGTAGATACAGCAATAAGGAATAGCTCAGCAGGCAGTACAGTTGAAGAGGAATGGCCACCTCTAAAAAAGGCCATCACAGAAGTTAGGAAGGAAAACATAGGTACAAATAAGGTAACTGAGAAGAAACCATGGGTAACAGCAGAAATACTTCAATTGTTCGATGAAAGGAGGAAGTACAAAAGGGATCCGGGAAACTCAGGCGTAGAGAAATACAAGTTGCTGAGGAATGAAATAAATACGAAGTGGAGGAAGCTAAAACGAAATTACTGCATGAAAAATGTGAAGACATCGAAAAAGAAATAATTGTCGGAAAGACTCACTCAGCATGCAGGAAAGTCAAAACAACCTTTGGTGAAATTAAAAGCAAGGGTGCTAACATTAAGAGCCTAACTGGAAGTCCACAGCTAAATGCAGAGGAGAGAGCGGATAGGTGGAAAGAGTACACTGAAGGCCTCTCTCAGAGGGAAGATTTATCAGATGTGACAGAAGAAGAAACAGGAGTCGATTTACAAGACACAGGGGAATTTAAGAGAGCCTTGGAGGAGTCAAGATCAAATAATGCTGAAGGGATAGATACATTTCCATCAAAATTTTTAAAATCATTGGAGGAAGTGGCAACAAAACGAATATTCGCGTTGGTGTGTAGAATGTATGAGTCTGGGAGATACCACAGAATGTCGGAAAAATATCATACACACAATTCCGAAGACAGAAAGAGCTAACAAGTGCGAGAATTATTGCACAATAAGCTTAACAGCCCATGCATCCATGTTGCTGGCAAGTACAATATACATCAGTATTGAAAAGAAAACTGTGGAAGTGTTAGATGACGATCAGTTTGGCTTTAGGAAAGATCAAGGCACCATAGAGGCATTTCCGACCTTGCGTTTCATAGGATTCGTTGACCTGAGAAAAATAGAGGTAAGCTTCAGGGAGAGAAGGGTAATACACAATTTTTTCTAGAGTTAAGTGGGAATAGAGTGAACGACCAAGAACGAAGTGCCCAGATTAAAAAGGGTATAAGACAGGAATGTATTTTTTCACCCCTACTGTTCAATACGTACATTGAAGAAGCAATGATGGAAATAAAAGAAAGGTTCAGGAATGGAATTGAAATTCAAGGTGAAAGGATATCAATGACACGGTTCACTGATGACACTGCTATCCTCAATGAAAGTGAAGAATTACATAATCTGCTAAATGAAATGAACAGTCTAATGAATACGGACTATGATTGAGAGTAAATCGAAGAAAGGCGAAAGTAATGACAAGTAGCAGAAAGGAGAAAAGTGAGAAACTTAACATTAGTATTGATGGTCACGAAGTAGATGAAGTTAAGGAATTCTGCTACCTGGGCAGCAAAATAACCAATGACGGTCGGAGCAATGAAGACGTCAAACCAGACTAGCACTGGCAAAAAGGGCGTTCTGACCAAGAGAAGTTTACTAGTATCAACCATAGACCTTAATGTAAGGAAGTAATTTCTGAGTTTGGGGCACGGCATTGTATGGTAGTCAAACAAGGACTGTGGGAAAACCGGATCAGGGGAGAATCGAAGCTTTTGATGTGTGGTGCTACAGACGAATACTGAAAAGTAAGTGGAGGGTAAAAATCCGAGAGGAAAGAAGTATGTCGAAAACACAGACAAGGAGAAGGGAAAGGATGATAGGACGTCTGTTAAGACATCAGGAAATGACTTCCATGGTAGTAGAGGGACTGTAGAGGGCAAAAAGTGTAGAGGAAGACAGAGATTGGAATACATACAGCAAATCATTGAGGACGTAGGTTGAAAATGCTACTCTGAGTTGAAGAGGTTGGCACTGGAGAGGAATTCGTGGCGGGCCGCATCAAACCAGTCAGAAGACTGATGATTAAAAAAAAGCATTATTTCAATGGACAATAAAATATTGCTTAAGCAAAAAGAAGAAAAATACGATCGCCTCCACTAGTATAAGCCACTGAGCGTATCATTAAATCGAAAATGTAAAAGCGAATAGAATGTGATCATGACACACTGCCAGAGACGTTATATAAGCCCCCAAAATGGCAGTCACGTGGGAGAACAGCGCTAAGGATCGGAAGAAGCAATCGACATGTGACGTCTCTGCTGACGCCGTCCCAAGCCTTCCATCTGCAAATGGTGCGAGCACAAGAAACAGCGGGCAACTGTGCAGCTGCAGACGTCACTGCTAAAAGACGAGAGACTGTTTTGGTTCTCTTTGCCTTAACGATAACGCCTTCCGTAATTTCTTGATAATGAGAATGACTCAGAAGTGAATGTGTAAGTAGGAACACTACAGTCTAGCCTCCTGTTATTACATTCCTATTTTCTGGTGATGTTAACTAAATCAGCATGTTGACAAGTCAATAAAAGTAATTCTCAATTTTCTAACTGTTGTACTTTGGTTTCTCATTTCGGTCACATCTATATCGGCACTTAACATCCTACAGCTCACTGTGATTGTCTCCATTAGGGTACTCAACTCAAAATGCCAAAACACTATGCTGCAAATTAATTATTGGATAAATGAATGTTTAGATAGTACACTATGTAAACATGTATCGAGTAGCGCTAAATCGATTATGATGACAGCGCTATGGTCGCTTCTTTTTTTTTTTCGCTCCAGAACGAGCAAGAGAGTCACGTGGAGTTGTTTAACGGCGTACTTGGTGTGAAGATGTTAAGGAATCAGGCTAAGAGAGAAAGTACATTTTGTGACTATGAATGTGTTTGACGCTGTGTAATCATTTGTGTACCTCACGAGACATAATTCGCGGTTCGCGAAGTCAAACACCACGAGAACAATCGCGAGAACAGGATTAGGTGCCCGCGAGCATCTCATCCGCTCCAATAAATGAAACTTGAGTTATCTATATCGCCACGAACGTCGTATCTGGATTGCAGTGTGGGATAATGCATTGTGGTGTAGTGTCACTGTATTTATCAGGGTATCAACACATTTTTTACTTTGTGAAGCGTGTAACAGTGCAGCCCTGTGTAGTGCAAGTGTTAAAAAATACATCAATGGACTATACTAGGTTGAAACTTAAATTTCGGTAATAGGCACTACTTTATTCCCCTTGTTAGTTATCATTTATTTGAGCAATACTCAAGTGCTGCTCCTAGACTCCAAGGGAAGAAGCGAATGACGTTGGATTTACGAGGTGAGTGGGCACCAAATACAGACGAAACAATAACCCTCCCCTCCCCCATACGCGTACATGACGACTGCGTTTTAGGACTTGCAGTCTTCGGATAGGAGGGCCGATCGCAGTAACTGAAAATTAATTTAATATTCAGTTGGTAGTGATGTCACACATGCTTTTGTGTGTGACGAAAAAAAACGGGAAAGCGCAGTGATACCTTCATAAGATAGTATTGCGGCAGTGCAGTGCAAAGAACGTGAGGTCAGAGAAGTGGCAATGATCTATAACAACTCCCCACGACAGTAGTCGAATAAGTGACAATCATGGCAGTTGGTAATATTGCATACAGCAGTACTGCAGTGAGCTGATGTGTGAACAACTGAGCGTCGTGAACTGCACTATATCCCCACCACCGACTGAATCTGGATGTTGACAAGTGAAGGTGAAGCTGTTCAGTTATCGGCCGTACTGCGGCGCCACTGAAGAACTGACGTCAAGACAGCAGAGGAACGTGGGCCATGTTGTAACCCCACCACTGATGCAAATAACGGAAGGTGTGTGATTCAATCATTGTTTGCGGTGCGGTGCTATGCAAGAGTTAACGCAGAAACAACGGAATATCGCAAGCTGCAGCAGCGCCTCGTCTCCGTTAACGGCAGAACTAAGCATCAGGTATCATAGCAGTTCGGCGTAGTCTCGCACTGAGGCGTGGAGATCGAGACAATGGAGCGTCGCGGGCCACATTGCTTTGCGTCATCTTGGCTGTGCGGAATAGCAGCAGTGCTGACAGCACTATAGCAACATGCAGCAGACACACAATAATAGCAGGCGTAAGTGAGCGATGCATGTGTAAAGAAACTAACAACAGTAGCGTACCCAGTAATAAGGATATGATTGAATTCGACTGAATTGTTGCATGTAAATCGTTTATTTCCCATAAGGAAAATTATTCATAGCTGTGGTCACACCCAAATAGATCTCAATTTGATTGCTTGTAATATAATTCTTAACATATTAACATTTCAAGGAATGCTTACACTGCTACTGCACATTTACTACTTGTTAAGGAATATGGTGTCAAGTTTTGGCATTGCCAACATAAGTGCTAATGAGTTGTGTTTTTGTTGTATGTTTGAATAGGCTCTGCCAGATAAATTAGAGTTACGAAAGGTACCAATTTGTTTTATAGAAGCAGCAAAGGAAATAGATCTAAGGATGGACGGTATCTCAAGGATGTTTAATAAGGAACATCTGAAGGATAATGTAAAGGGGATAAAGCTGGAAATAGATGACACTGACATGCCAAGTGATTCTGATACCATGATGTCGCTTAAATCTGAACCTGAGGAAGTAGGTGAAAGAAGGTAAAGATGGAACTGGTAAATGATGGGGTATTAGATGACTCTGGTTTACCAGCATCACTGCATAGGGCAAATGAGATATCAAAGAATGAGTCATCAGTTGATTGTAGTTTCACTGATACTACCATGGTAGATGATGTAGGGAATTCTAGTGCAGATCTGTTTTCAGACTGCCCGCATCTCGTGGTCGTGCGGTAGCGTTCTCGCTTCCCACGCCCGGGTTCCCGGGCTCGATTCCCGGCGGGGTCAGGGATTTTCTCTGCCTAGTGATGGCTGGGTGTTGTGTGATGTCCTTAGGTTAGTTAGGTTTAAGTGGTTCTAAGTTCTAGGGGACTGATGACCATAGATGTTAAGTCCCATAGTGCTCAGAGCCATTTGAACCATTTTTTTTGTTTTCAGACTGAGATGCAGCCAAACGAGGACAACAAGTTCAAAATTTAAACTTGTATAGCCTATTGCGAGAGCTTTTGGTGTTTAGTAAGAAAATTTAGGCATCTAATAAACAAACTAATGAGCAGATTAAGCGACTTAAGGCATCCAATGATCAGATTAAGAAAGAGATGGAACAGAGTAATAAAACTCAAAGGTTCCTAGTGGAGGAGATCAAAAGGGTCCAAGAACATTTCAGAGGAGAATTGAAAGTGTTTAATGATAAATTCCAGAAGCAGGATGAAAAGCTGAGTCAAGTGACAGATGAACTTAGAGATGAAATATGTAAGACAGAGGAGGAATCCAAAAGGTGGATAGATGCAGAATTGGTAAGTGCCAAAATACAAAGGGAGGAAATGGAGCAATGGCATAAGAAGATTACTAATCAGATGACTGATGTTAAGAAAGAGCCAACGAGCAGGTAAACTATTTGAAAAAGCTGGATGAAAACGTTTCACAGTTGGAATTGGAACAAAAGCGATGCGTGAAGCGAGCAAATATTGTAAGTACTGACATAAAAACCATGAATCAAGAGGTAGGGGAACAGGTGGAAGCCAAGGTTAGGGCACTATTATGTGATAGTGTTGTAACTAACAACAATTTTGTAGGAGTGCAAAATCTTATGGAGACTTTCACAAAATTCAGTCCTAATGGGAATTGGCATCCATGTGATTTCTAGGCTCGTCTAAGGATGTATTACCGGTATTGTGGGATGACTGCATAAAAATTAGATTTGTGGTGTCATATATGGAAGCAGAAGCAGGCACATGGAGATTAAGAGTTGGACGAGAATGTGAGACATATGAAAATTTTAGGAAGGCATTCCTAAATGGGGCAGTGACTGGCACACTGGACTCGCATTGGGGAGGACGACGGTTCAATCCCGCGCCCGACCATCCTAATTTAGGTTTTCCGTGATTTCCCTAAATCGCCCCAGTTAAATGCTGGGATGGTTCCTCTGAAAGGGCACCACCGACTTCCTTCCTCATCCTTCCCTAATCCGATGAGACCGATGACCTCACTGTCTGGTCTCCTCCCCCAAAAAAACCAACCCAACCATTCCTAAATGAATACTGGACAGCAAGGAAACAGAATGAGATTCAGAATGAACTCTGTCAACATAGAAGGTGTAGTTATGAACGTGATAGAGGTTTCAAGAAGTTTTTTCAAAAACTATATCATAAAAACATGTACCTAGATGAACCTATAGGCAAGGAGGCATTAGTGACGCTGACCTTTAGAAAGATGCCAACAGCAACAAGGGAGAAGCTACTGGCTATATCAAAGGATGATGTAGACACAATTAAGCTAACACTGGGACAACTAGACAACTTGGAAGAAAGAAATCATGAGGTAGAATCTGAATGAAGACAGCCAAGAATTCTTGAGGGAGCCAACAGGGACAGACCAGTAAATGACAGAAGACATGATGATCAATGATGGTACAATAATTATCGAGGATCACATGGGTGTAGATGCAGAGGAAGAGATAGTGACCACAGAGGTAGATGTGGTGGGGTTGCATTCTACAATGATAGGTATCAGATAACGGGGTTCAGTGAACAGACTGAGCTGGAACAAATTCATGAGCCATGAGGAGAGGAAAACTAGGTGTGATTCCTGATGAGGTCCGGTTGGGAATCCCAGAGACAGGACCACAGCCTTGGACAACAGTTCAGAACAATAAACTGTAGAGTGATAGTGTAAGGCGAACTGGAGTTAAACGTGAAGATGATGTAATGGAGCAGGTAGTTAAATATGAAGAATGCCAGATAATGCTACAGGCAGTGAAGGAATATGCAGGATGGCTCATGTAAATTATGTACAGGTCACTAATATTCAAAGTGGAGAAGCAGAGGAGACTAAGTGCCAAAGAAAAGATCTCCAACGTTAAAGGGAGATGATGGTCTAAGTAGTGATGGGTTAACTGGTAGAGAATCATGGGTGGCGGAATTTGTTAAAATGTATGATGGTCAGGGACATAGGGAGCGAGAGTATAACGCTAGAAAGACGAGAAGAGATAGAGGAATATGTGCACAAGAGAGTAAGCATGAGGATTTTGATGAAATTGTTAGGTATGAGGAAGATAGCACTACAAAAGGGCTGTGTGCTGCCAATGAAAATTGTTCTGCTACCATGGAAGACTGTCAACCCAGTCACATTAGCGGATATGTGTCAGAGGAACGGAGGTATGGTTGGTGTGAAGATGGTGAGTGTGTATGTCTCTTAGGAGATCATAAGGATTATACTGTGTATGAGGTCACAGGTGATGCTGAGAACACTGACTATACTAATAGGAGTGAAGGTGTGAAAATGCTTTCTGATACAGGATATCCAATGACAATGTTGCCATTAAGACAAGAAGATAATGAGAGTTATCAGAGTGAAAAGAAACTTACAGAAAGGTGTGCATATGTGCAGCTTTGGGATAAGAGTGTAACGAGTGTTAGGAGTACAAGGAAAGGGAAGCCACATTATAGAGCTTTGCAAGAGCAATTTGCAGTAAAGCTTGAAGAGGATTTCGTGTCTGATAGAAGTAGAGATTCGAGAGTGCTAACGATACGAAAATTGGAAAAAAGGGATGAAGTCTTAAATGTATACAAAGGTGACACTACAGGTTTAAGTAAAAGGCAGTGGAGACGGAAACATCAAATTAGAGTGGAAAACTCTGAGAGAGCGCTTAAGAAGAAGTTAACCTTGCAACAACAGGATGGGCGTAAGGAAATCAAAACTCTAGCAGGTGTTTTGAGTAGGCACAGTCAGGTTTCTGCAGATGAACCTGGAGTAATCAAGGTAGCAGAATGCAAGCTAGAGGTGACAGAATGCAAGCTAGAGGTGAAGGAGCATGAACCCTTCTTTGCAAGGCCACATGCTATTCCACAAGCCAAACGTGAAGCTGTCAATGAGGAGATTAGCAAGATGTTGAAAATGAGAATTATTGAACGTTCATCAAGCCAGTGTAATAATCCGTTATTTGTCGTGGAGAAGAGAAATGGGAATGTCGGAATCATTATACTGCCACAGAGAGACAGACCTCAGAGTCTGTAGGAGATGCTTCAAAAGTTTCATGGCGCAAAATTATTCAGCAGCATCGATCTGAAATCTGGATATTGTCAGATTCCACTGAATAAGAACTCAAGACAATATACAGCGTTCCTCTATGAAGGAAAAAGCTACCAATACTGTGTTCTATCTTTTGGGCTCAACATTTCTACATCAGCCTTCATCCGATCGTTAGACAGGTTGTTAGGATGTTAGAAAAGCAGCTTCTGAGGAAAGTTACGTATTATGTGGATGACATTATCATCACTATGACGATGTGGGAAGAACATGTGCAGACTTTGGATGGTGTCTTGACTGCATTTGAGAGTGCTGGTGTAACTGTGATCATAGATAAATCAGAAATTGGAATAGACATGATTCATTTCTTAGGACACATAATTAGTGAACAAGGGATTGAACTAGATGAGGCAAAGTTGCAGGCTATAAAGAATTTTTCTGTGCCTCGCTGACACAAACAATTAAGGGGATTCCTTGGATTATTTGGATTGTATAGAAAATTTGTGAGTAGTTAGTCATTAAATAATCCTCACTTGCTGAACCATCTGAAAGCTAAAACACTATGACAATGAACCGAAGACTGTCAGAGGTATTTTGAGGATATCAAGAGGCATCTACGTAATCCACAAATTTTGTCACACCCAGACTTAGAAAAAGACTTTTACATGGATTGTGATGCATTAGACTGTGGACTTGGTGTGCATCTATATCAAATTGATGACAAGATTGAAGGAGGAATAAGGACAATAGCTTTCGCGAGTTGTGCACTGACGAAGTGGGAGCGCCAGTATACAATTACGGAATGTGAAGCATTAGTAATTCTTTGGGGATTCAGTAAATTTCGGCATTACCTGGCAGGTAGAGTGACAAACGCGATAACAGACAATAAGGCTCTTTCCTTCCTGATTGAAAGTAAGTTGTATCTTAGGAATTTAACTAGATAGGCTATTGCATTTCAGGAGTATCAATTTGACATTATCTACAGGGAAGGGGACCAAAACATTGTACCAGATGCCTTGTCCAGAATGCCACCTGGTATGGAAGACATTAATGTAAATGGACCACAAAAAAATATATTGCGTGTTAGCCATATGAAAGGTGTTCCACATGATACTTAGGTGAAGAATTTTATTAAGAATATACGGCGTGAGCAGAACATGGATCCAGTGCTGAAGCTAGTTAAGACTAGGTACGGTTGTGCGGGTCAGGAGAAACTTCAGAAATACTACCTGATTCATAATAATGTCTTTTATAGACGTACTGGTGAAACGAAACAAGAATGGAGAGTCTGCATGCCAGAGCACACTATAGAGCGGTTGATTTGGTACATCCACAACAGCAATGCACACTTTGGTACCGACAAATGCAACGAGAAATTAAGAAGAGCGTGTCTATTCTTTGGCATGAGCAAAAAGGTACGGAGGTTACTAAGCACTTGTGATGCCTGCCAAAGGACAAAGACTACAAAAGTTAGATATCAAGGCTCTAAGCATCCAATCATTCCAAATGGAATTGGGGATGTAGTTGCTATTAATCTCCTCGGCCCTTCGCCAAAGTCGCAAGGAAATTTTGCTCTGATTATGGTGATATTGGATGTAGGATCAAAATATGTAAAATTTTACCCACTGAAAAGAGCTGTTAGCAAGATGGTGAAGAAGTTGGTTGATAACTATTTTATAAACGTTTCTAAACCAAAGAGGATACTTACAGACAATGGTCCACAATTTATCTCCAAAGAGTGGAAGGAGCTGCTTTGTCAAAATAACATTGAACAAGTCTTAATTGCAAAATGTAGACCAGCCTCGAATCCAGCAGCATGGGTCATGAAGGAGATTAAGCATATGTGTAGAACCTACTGTCATCACAAATATAGCCACTGGAGGGACTATTTGAAAGACTTTGAGGATGTACTTAACAGCATGCCACATTTGTCAACTGGTTTTGCACCTTGTGAGCTATTGTTAAACCATGAACCAGAGTCGCTATTTACTAAACTCATTGAGGATGTCACCAAGACCACCAGGACGCTGGGTGATAAAATATAACTAGCAATGCAGACTCTAGAAGCTAAGAGAAATAAAAGAAAATGGCATCATGATAGAATTGTTCATTGAATCTCATACAAAGTGGATGATTTGGTATTGATTAAGACACATACAAAATCGAGTAAGATAACAGATGAAATAAAATATTCAACTTACAACATAAGGGACCATATACAATCATTATACATTAAAGGACCAAATACAGTGGAAGTGGAAGTATTAAGTTCTGGCAACTATGAAGGAAAACATTACATGGAAAATTTCAAGCCCTACTATAGGAGTGATTAATGTAAACAGAATTTTATGTCATTGTAGTCACTAAAGGCTGTGTTGGAATCAGAAAATGTAGTGTAAGCTGTTAGAGTTATATGTGCTCTAATTTATCACCTTTGGTTGTAATGTGATATCCTTTATTATTCTAATTGTTGTCTTACTAATTATTTACCACATACTGACACACCACGTTGATTTAAGGATAAACTTTTGCTGATTGGGTCTCATAAAATTATGTCAAAAGTTTGTATGTCACATTTATAAAAGGGTGGGCACAGCTACGTCCCTTTTAACTTTACCTTAAGATATAAGACGGTTGAACTGTTATGGGGTTCTCACTGTTTGTTTCATTGTCGGAGGGAGCTTATTGTTGCTGTACAAGATGAGGTTAACAGATAATTTCTACAGCAATGGGCGTTACACATGATGCTACCAATAACTGCCCAACCCCTCCCTTACAATTTCCATCCCGGCACAGCGACCTCCCCCTTTTCAGGTAGTGTTAAGCGAGTTACAGTTAATATTCATCATTAAATGCCCATTAATGAGTATAGTGTGCTGCGTGTAACAATACTTGATAAATGTTAGGCTCATATGTTGCTTTTTTTCTTTTCTCTAAATCTGCGAGCATATAAACCGCGTATGATAGCGTTGTGATGGTTCAAATGGCTCTGAGCACTATGGGACTTAACTGCTGAGGTCATTAGTCCCCTAGAACTTAGAACTACTTAAACCTAACTAATCTAAGGATATCACACACATCCATGCCCGAGGGAGGATTTGAACCTGCGACCGTAGTGGTTGCGCAGTTCCAGACTGTAGCGCCTAGAACCGCTCGGCCACTCAGGTCGGCAGCGTTGTGATGTGTTAGTTCTACCCATACTGGTATTTAGACTGTGTAATGTAGTGAGTTCAATATTCTGTATTTCTGGTATGTTTATACCGCCTTGGGCAGTTAGGTGGATTTTTTTTCTCTCATCATTTTCTTTTATCTATGTTCATACTACATTTGGTAATGTTGTGTTATCTTTGAGTTCATTTCATTCTGTCTACACTATTTTGCTTTATATGTGCTAAATTACTTCCTGTTTGTAATTATTTGTTTCACACATGTTTCTTATGTTTTCTTGTTTGATTATGTGTTTGTACTTTGGCTGCACTGTAGGTTAAGGTATATCAATGTATATTTCTTCCCTTTACCTTTCTTCTGATGGATCACCTCGCCCCCCCCCCCTCCAATTAGTGCTTATTTTCGTAAATTCGTTCAGAATTTACAAAAAAATTTGTTGCGGGAATGTAACCATGTATCGAGTAGCGCTGATATCAATTATGATGACAGCGCTATAGTCGCTTCTTTTTTTTTTTTCGCGCCAGAACGAGTGGGAGACTCACGTGGAGGTGTTTAACCGTGTGCTTGGTGTGAAGCTGTTAAGGAATCAGGCTAATACAATAAGTAAATTTTGTGACTATGAAGGTGTTTAATGCTGTGTAATCATTCGTGTACCTCACGAGGCATAATTCAAACACCACGAGAACAATCGTGAGAACATGATTAGATGCCCGCGAGAATCTCATCCGTGCCGGCAAATGAAACTTGGATTACCTATATTGCCACGAATGTCGCATCTGGATTGCAGTGTGGCTGGCTCTGAGCACTATGGGACTTAACATCTGTGGTCATCAGTCCCCTAGAACTTAGAACTACTTAAACCTAACTAACCTAAGGACATCACACACATCCATGCCCGAGGCAGGATTCGAACCTGCGACCGTAGCAGTCGCGCAGTTCCGGACTGAGCGCCTAGAACCGCTAGACCAACGCGGCCGGCAATTGCAGTGTGGGATGATGTATTGTGGTGTAGTGTTACTGTGTGTATCAGTGTATCAACATATTTGTTACTTTGTGAAGCGTGTGACATTGCAGCCCTGTGTAGTGCAAGTGTTAAAAAATACATTAATGGTTTATACTAGGCTGAAACTTAAATTTCGGTAATTGGCACTCCTTTATTCCCCTTGTTAGTTATCACTTATTACAACAATACTCAAGCTGTTGCTCGTAGACTGCAAGGGAAGAAGGGAATGACGGTTGGATTTACGAGTTGAGTGGGTAGGAATACCAAATACAGACGAAACAATAACCCCACCCTCTCCCATTCGCTTACAACTAGCTTCTAAATGTCTTCCCTGCTTGAGCCATCTCTCTGTTTGCGAGGTGCCGGAATTCAGAGGTGGCCACATCACTGAAATTCATTAAAGAAATCCGTATTAGTTAGACTAATACACTCAATCCCTCATTTAACTCCCACACTTCCATTTACAGTTCATGGATGAAATTATGATATGGCCCTGTCTGTGGTCAGTTTAAGAGCTTCACTTTCGACATAATTCTAGTTATGACAATCGAGTAACTGATCACTCGTATCCGGCAAAGGACTCTGATAATAAAGGTGAAATTCAGCTACTAAATAATACAAAGATTTTGGTACCACAAAGGGATTTATGACGATAATTCCTGAAGTATTACCATACACAAATATTGAATAGAATATAAATAAGAACAATGTATCTTGGATAAGGAAATGTTGGCTGAATTTGCATACGGAAGTGAGATCCAGTATAACGTTATAGAGCGCCGACAAACTTGATGAGTGAAAGTATGCCTTAACGCGTTATCCCTGACTATTACGAATTGATCGGGAACGAGAGCCCTTGTTACAGATCACACAGGCAAGCGGTGGCTGTGTATGGCGACAAAGCGACAGCGTAAGCTGGAAGGAGTCAAATTAATTAGACTACAGCCCTGGTGCTGCGAATACATTACCACCTGCAAGACTGGTCTCGCCGACAGCTCGGAGCACAGGGGTGATGTTGCATCTACTCTCAGTGGCGGTCCACGCCCTTGGATAAAGCCCCAACCGAAATAGAGCCAACGCGAAACGACAAACAAATTCAACTGTTGTCACTAAGTGGCAACACGCAGGTTCTCCCCAGACCACCGTAACAGTAATACTTTCGACTCTTGTGATCGCCTTCACTCTGGCTGACGAGAAGTGAAGAACTCTAACGTTCGTTCTGGCGGCGCGGAAGCGAAACACGACCGATCTCTCAGGCCGTCCAGAAGTGAATCCTCCAACTCCTCACGTCGCCTTCACACCAAAAGATTAGTGCATTGTGCCTATCGTGCAGGAAAGTCTCCATTCGTGGGATGATACAGAAATTGCTGCCAATCATACTCTCAGATTTTGCCGCTCCTTTGCTCTCCAAACTATCACAACAAATATTCCTCCTATCACGGCTTGTTCCACCAAATTCGGAGTGCGATCTTTTGCGTCAGCAGACGTTATTCCCGTCCAACAATCAGAGGGCGTTTTTCGGTCTATGCATGGGAAATTATAGACCTGAAACTGTCTCTGGCCGTTGGACGGCAGTGGTCCATGTGGGCAACGTACTGTCGACCCCCGTGAATGCAGACAATAAAACTCTCTGAACCGATGCAGACTGTACGGCTGTCGAGCGTTGTCTAGTAGGATAGTGGCGGGCCCCAGTGCAATAAAATGCTTTTCAAGGCGCCGGCTTTGATGCTGCCCACGTCCCAAACACCCTGCTTTCCTCGCTACAAAAGGCGAAAACGCCGGGTGCGCCCCGTGGTGCGACAAGTGCCCTGCTCTTGTCGTTCAGGTATCCGTGCCTCCAAATATCGTCCCACGTCTACTAAAGTGTGACAGCCCCGTCACCCACTTACTATCTAAAGAAAATCAAAGCTCTTATTCCAGATTTGATTACTCCAGTGACCTCAATTGATCGTTACCACGCAGGAACTTAACAAGAAAAACTTCAATCAAGGCAAGAAAAGAAGTAGAAGGGGACAAGCCACGAAAGCTTGGCGTCTTTCACATTCACTTGTACGAAGTATAAGACGTGACTGCTGATTCGATTTTCTGATCGGAAGACATCGGCGTCGGTACGTAAGTGCTTTTTTTCTTGCAAACAGTACCAGTCTCACAGGTACTCAAGGCTACCAATTGGATGCAGGCAAATAAGTTTACGAGTGCATCGCATATGATCCAAACGACATAACTTTCTGGTAGATTAAAGTTATACTTCGGACTGGGACTCTTTAACTCGGCCCCTTACCTTCAACCCTCCTCACAGCTTTACTTCCACCAGTACCCCATCTCTTACTTTCCAGACTTCACAGAAGTTCTCCTATACATCTGGCAGGGCTAGCACTATTGGAATAAAGGATACTACAGAGACACGGCCTAGCCACAGCCTGGGTGATAGTTGTCAGAATGAACTTACATCCTGATTTGAAACATCCTGGCAGATTAAAGCTGTATGTTTTCCATTCTGGAAACCATTCCCTAGGCTGTGGCTATGTCTCCGCAATATCCTTTCTGGTTTTGCCGTCTTCACTCTGTTACAATATACTTTGCACCCTCCTAAACCACTAAATGTCATTACTGCCTTTATGATAGCAACCAGCTTGTCAAATGAGGAACAAAGTGAACGTCTTCAGAGTTCTGCATTCAAGAACAAGTTAAACACGAAATGCTGGTTCCTGCAAATACATTTGATTGCGATGCATTTCAACAGGTCACGTAGTTCAGCCCTTTCCAGCTCTAATTCAAACGTATGGGATTGCCAGGAGTCTCGTCAGGCAGCCATATCGCTGGTCTTGGCAACTTGGCAGACTGTGTGAAGCGCTGACGTCGGGGTTTTGGAGCTGTAATGACCGTTAAACGCGTCCCACACGGAGTAAGGTACTCCAGAAGTTTGCTAGATTGTGCGCTTGACTGCTGGCTAGCATGTTGAGGTGATGGCTACCTCTATCTGAGTATGATTCGGTGCAGGAACTGGTTGGCTGGCTTGACTCCGTGAACAGCAAGACACACAAGCCAGCCAAATTCCAAGTTGAATCTCGCATATCTTAAGGCTTCAATCGCCAGCTTCATGATGAACTATCATTGTTACTGTGATATTTCAGAATTAAGTAAATTACAGCTGGAATTTTGGTAAGTTTGCAATGAAAAATAGAGGTCGCCATAAACTTAAGTTTGATGCATGGTAGGTCATATATTGCTGCATGTGAGAGGTGGCTAACACAATGAATTACTCTGTAAACTAGGGAGGATATCCCAATGTATCACCAATCTAAAGAAAATGAATTGTAAGTAAAGTTCCATGTCCCGAACTAGTGTCCTAGAAAAAAAAAGCCAGAAGGAAAGATTCACAAAATTCCTCATATCCCGTAAACGGTTTTAGATATCGAAACAAGATTTTGGCAGATGTTAGTAGGCAAACAGAAGAGTATTTCGCCATACGATTAATGTGCGAAAATTCTATATATAACGGAATATTCAAGCGACTAAAGATTTTTTCAGTGAAATAATGTAACATTTTAAGGCTGTAGACAGCAGGTGGAAGAAAATTGGAGTCGGATAGGAGAAGTACACGTGAAGAAATTATAGTTTATTTCTGAACCGAGAATAGGCATTTTCATAATCTATTGACTTATCTTACCCTCAGTTGCTGACTTGGTGTCAGACTCCAAAAGAGTTCCTCATTGGCCAAGCAGAATTCAGATAGCGTTGGAAAATAGGACCGGAGCTTTCACGGAAAGCATGCAGAGGCCGCTGCAGGGCAGGCGGGTAACAGACAACAGAGCTTGCAAGGGAGCTGTTGCACAAGCCAACAAGCAAGCTTGCGAATCTTACTCCTTGTGAGACAGGCTTTACAGAGGGCTGGAAGAGCTACTGTTGTAGTTGTCAGGACAATAATCACTCTCTCACCCGAGCACTGTGTGCTTGGCGGGTTGGCAATGGCTTTGGTAGTCTATCAGATCTGAAGATGGGTGGAAGAAGACAGATAGTGTGCACGTAAACTGTTCATAACTCCAATAAACTCCAGCAGTTAGAAGTGCATGCTCTCATGCAGTGATGGGCCTAGCGTCTACTGACAGCGTCCATGTTCAATAAGCACTGAAGGGAATGCCCTGGTAAAAGATGGTCTGTTGTTGGAGGGGAAAGATTAGGTGTTTAGTAGAGAAGGTGGATATAAATATAAGTCCAGAATAGAATGTGAAAGAGGGAAGGGGTAGGGAAAGATGGGAAGTGGCAGAAAGAAATGTGGAAGAAAGAGAGAAAAGAGAGGCCTTATGATGTGAGATAGGTGGGGTGGAGCTCTAATTGGTAGGATGGGTAAATATCATGGTGGATTTCATTGCGTGTGACGGTTTAAATTTCGATGGAAGAGAATCTGGAGCGTGTGTAGGTATATGGTTGGTGGAATGACTTGGGATAGGCACGACAGTGCGCTGGAATTGGATACTTCATTACAAATGGCAGACACTTGAAGATAGAGTCCCCAGTGTTGTCTCAAAGACGACATACGACTAATTACAGTCCATATAGCAGTATTTCAGCGTTCTTCCCATGCTCCACATGTATATCGAACTGGAGGGAATGACAGTATTCTCCCAGAAAAAAATGGAACACTTCAATGACTGTGTTCAGTGACACCAGGGTATAATTTGTGGATTCTGAGGTAGTATAGTCTTAGAAATTTATTTGTCACAATAATGGGTGATCAGAAGGCGCTCAAGAGGCGTGCTGTGCACCGTCTGTTTTGACTCTGCAAGCAATAACTATGTTGAGTGTAGATGTGAGCAACGTTTGCAACATTCATTCTAGGGTACAACCATGCCCCACCAACGAGTGTGTACTCCCACTTCAGCCATTTAAATATGGTTGTATAGTGAGCCTGCGGGGAGTGCGATGGATGTATTGACAGGTTGCTTTATATGTTCGTCAAAAAGTATCAGTGGTGTGCTGCAGCTCTCAATAAGTCTGTGGAGCATTCCCACACCAGTAAACCAGGTTCTGGGCTTCCACACAGTACAGCGTAGATCCAAATCGATGCTCTGTGTGACCAGTGGCGACCAACAGAACATCATACACGGATGAAACCCACACACATGTTGACAAACTGTGACATCAGCGACGAGTAGAAACCATCTGTTTGCAACAGGATTAAGATCAGGTGGGTCTCTGTGTAGACTACCTCTGACACCAGCCACCAACAAGTATGGCTACGCTGGTGTTGTGCAAGAACTGACAAGTGTGTGGAATGGTGCTCTGTTGTCTTTAGTGATGAGAGTAGGTGTTGTCTGTATCCAAGTGTTGGATGTATGCTCATATGACATAGACCTGGTGAGTTGCCTATTCTAGTGTGCATTCACCCATGACACACACATCCTATCCCAGGCTTCACAATGTGAGAGTGCCAGTGTGAACACTTTGTAAGTTGACTATAATTTCATGCTTTACAAGCACTCATCAACAAAATTTGCCGTCATTTCCAACCGCAATTAGGTATCATTTGATAGGTTGTATAACGTATACTCGACAGCAAAAAAAGTGGGTCACACCTGAATTCCAACGTGTAGGCTGCACCTGAATGTATGCAACCAACATAGCATATCTGTGTTGCACATCGTCGCACCCCTCCACAGTACAGTCGTAAGATACACAGTGGGTACTGCTAGAGACTATTAGAGAACACTGGTGTTTATGACAGTCCGTCCAGATATAAAGTAACACCACGATAGTACAGAAGAGATCAGACAGACGTTTGTAAACTAAACTTAATTACAATAAGTGACATTTCAAGCATTATGGGACAACTAATTTTGTCACATAAATCGTTCAGTAATCCTTAGGCACAATTAAATATTTGAGACAGTATATGGATTTATAAAGTTGTATGGCAATTGGAACAAGTTCTTTGCTGACTAAAAGGTTTACCCAACACATGCTGAACGTCGTTCAACGTTGAGTGGTTTCACATCAACTTTATGTAATACTAAGCAGTTAAAAGAAAACGTGATTAACGACAGCAAGCACTCTACAGAAATCCCAACATTAACAGCGAATCACAAGTAATATCATTGTTCACATTACTCATCAACAGTTACTTGTACACAAAGTTGTACTTTAAATGACATGACCAACATCTTCGTTCTGCATCCGGATGCAAACCCAGAACGTAAAGCCATTGTTAACCAAGCAAAGCTTTGTGTCTTATCAAGACTCGATCACTAGGCAGAAAGAGACGTCAAATATTGACGTTTGCACCAGTATCAGTTATCAAATCTCAACTTGAACGTAAATGACAATAATTTTGGTACGAAACCAGGAACCCTAACATGACAATTACCTTCTTGGTAATTAACCTCGAAAGACGTTGTATATTGTTGCATTGTCAAGGAACAAAGGATGCACTTGTTTAAAATTGAAATGCCATCATGTAATGCTGGTGACAAGGATGCGAACCCAGCACCTAATCGGATTGTTGAATAAGTACGTAAAATCACAATGTGAATATCACAGTTTGTCACCAGTACTGAGGTTGCAACCTTAAATGACGAATGAAGTTGTATTGCCTGACCGGGATTCTAACCCGGCGCCTACCGCCGTCGTCGTCTAACCAGGGACAGACGAGAAATGTCCAATGTTGGTCCACCATTAGCGAGATGTGCGCATGTTAAACTAGAAATAAGGCGACGAAAACGTCTATGCTGACTCGAACGCCGCACACATGGTTATGAAGACACGGTTGTAATCAAATTCTTATTCAGTAGTAGCTTGGAGTAACATGTTTAGTTGCAAGCCTGAAGGCCTTTCTCATACCTAGTAACGTGTTGCCTAATATCTGTGATATCATGGTGTTAATTTACAAGTGGTGTATCATTGAGATGTAAATGAAGTGCCTCAGCAGAAAGTAATTTCCGTCGTGCAGCACGTATTGTTTCAGAGACACTGAGTACATGTTATAAGTTCACAAAAAGTGTATTATATACTACGTATATTCTATTATTTGGAGAAGCTGCCTCCAAACATGTTTACTTTTACGCTCCGCCTAGTTGTCGTGGTTGAATACACGTTTTCTTAAAGCTACATCTAATGCAGAGTGCTTACAAGGAACAATAGTTTCCTGCGTCATGCTATTGCTAGCTAGGTGAAATATTTGTGGTAGTTATGTTTAAAATTAATATACTTTTGAACGTATTGTTGGTCAAATATTTGAATGAATCGTCAACTGTAGGTGTGCCTGCACATGTTATAGCATAAGAGCTGTAGCTGCGTTAGTTTATACTACAGACTTCGGTAGGTTAATTTTTTTTTATCCTTCAAGGGGTGACCGTGGCCTTGCGGCCCGGGTCTGTACTAGCCGCGGCTCGCGAGCTACGGGCCAACCAGGCTGGCCGAGGCGAGACGGAAGTGAGCGAGCTGGCGGTGGCGTTGGTGGGCCAACAGCCCGAGACGAGCCAGCACGGCTCCGCCGAATGCCTCTGCCGCTCAGTTTGACGTAAATATGTTTACCTCCTCTCCTGGCATCATTATAAGAGCGGCAAGCCGAACTACGCATCAGGCTGTCTGCCGTAATGGCTCACTGGAAGAGGTCTATTCGAGATAGAGTCGTCACTCTCATTGAAGAAGGAGGATGTTCCATCAGAGAAGCTGCCAAACGGTATGGCGTACCACATACCACTGCAACGAGATGGTGGATGATCTGCCTTGAAAGAGGCACCACCAACAGGGCTCCTGGCTCAGACAGGAAGAGAGTAAGCTCACAGCAGGAAGACAGGGACCTAGTGTCTAGGAGCAGAGAAAATCCCTTTCTGAACGCGAAGCAACTGCGGCGCGAGACCAACTTCCCCGGCTGCAGTGACACGATTCGCCGAAGGCTGAGTGATGCTGGACTGCATGCACGACGATCCCCCGTGAAACAAGAGCTCAGCGAAGACAACGTTATACACCGGCTAGCATTTGCGCAGCTCCGTCTGAGGGCGTCGTGGGACAACGTCATTTTCACTGATGAGAAGGTGTTTTCCACCAGTAACGACGGTCCACGAATCGTTTATAGGCCGCAAGGGACTCGCCATCGACGCGAATATGTAAGCACGACGAGAAGTGGCCGGCTATCTGTTACCTGCTGGGGTTGGAATTTTGCGAGAGGGGCGGGAACTCTTCACAGGATAGAAGGAACTCGGACAGGGCGCAGTATGCCCACATATTGGAAAATGTGATGCTTCCGTCAGTGCGAATGCTGTACGCAGAGGGGGACGTCACATTGCAAGAGGACCATTCTCCCATTCACAGGTCTGCGTTTGTTCAGTAGCGGCTCTCCACGATTGGCGTCCACGTCATGGATTGGCCGACACGGGCGGCTGATATGAACCCCATGGGAAACATGTGGGCTGAGGTCGCCAGAACATTAACAGAGGACTGGCCATGAAACCAACCAACTACTGCGGACGCTTTTTGGGACTGCGTCCTGGAAGCCTGGGAGGAAGTTGCTTCTTCAGGCTGTTACGTCCGACGGCTTATCTTATACATTCTATGCCAAGACGCATGATAGAAGTACAAAATAATGAAGGATTCTGGATAAAATATTAGAGTCCTTAAAATGTTTTGTTATGTCTTCGTTTTCGTCATTTTTCCTCATTAGGAGCTAGTGGAAGATCGCGTGGTAACAGAAAAAATATGAGTTTTCCTTTGAGTTGCCTTTTTAATTCAAGCGGGTTTCTTTTGAATACACAGGAAGTTAAATATTCTATTTTGATTTCATTTTCACCCTGTCTAGATGCTTACAAACTAACCAGCGTAGATGGAATCAGTCACAGTAGTTTTTGTTATTTCAAATACTTCCCTCTCTTCCCCTCCATCCATGAATACACCCTCAGTCCTCCACACAAGACGCAAACGATTTCATGTTATGTTTACTCGTTGTTAATATCTCCTCTATTCTCTCTCAAACTCTCTCTCTCTCTCTCTGACACTATCGCCGCAAGTGCCCTTCTATTCCATTCCCCCAAAACTTTATAAACAAATCCAGCGGTTTCCATTGTCGCTACATTTTCTCTTTTCATTGCTGCTGTCTTTATCATTCCTCTCAAGACCTATGAATCCGTATTCTTTGATCTCCCCTTCCCTATGACCCATTCTTCGTTCTGAATCCTAAGATAAAACGAATTGTGGAACACATCTAAGTAAGCAATACTTTGCGAGCATTTCACGCTTGTATTTTGCACTTCTGCACTTCTATCCATTCCCAGATTCCGCCCTCCTTCCTGTTACCCGTCCCTTGACATCTGCATCTACATCTAAATGAATACTCTGCAATTTATAATTATGTGCTTGGCAGGGGGATCTGTGGTCTAGTGGTTTAATCTTATATTGATGTGTAAAACTTGTAGATTCACATCTCACGTCAGGTGCAGATTTTTAACACACACAATTAACTCTCCTTCACTCCTAGTAACGTCAAGTGCAGAACACCAGTAAGCTCTGTAGTTCAATATCCGCGGTAAAGATAACATCCCTTCGCTGCCGACTGGGGGAGAGCGGTATTCGTTTGAGCTGTGACATATGGAGAAACCCCGGAAGGCGGAGACTCTGTCGCCAGCAAGCCGTCGGAAACTAGAAAACGTATTTCATTTAATGAACCAATGGCCATGTAAGTTCACAAGGCTCTTACTTTATTTGAAACTGAGACGTTGAAAATTGTGGTACTGGACTGGGATTCGAATTCGATTTCAGTGTGTTCCCCAAGATTGCAAACTTTTCTATGCCTCCTCGAAAGGAACCTGTCTGGTTTCGAATCCTAATCAGCACAAAATATTCATTATTTCATTTCAAGCCCTAGCCCGTGCACTCCGAACTACTAGTGAAAAATAGTTGCATTTTCAACGTCTCTTCGTGCGTTGTCAGCTGTAACGTGTTCAAAAATGGTTCAAATGGCTCTGAGCACTATGGGACTCAACTGCTGTGGTCATAAGTCCCCTAGAACTTAGAACTACTTAAACCTAACTAACCTAAGGACATCACACACATCCATGCCCGAGGCAGGATTCGAACCTGCGACCGTAGCGGTCGTGCGGTTCCAGACTGTAGCGCCTTTAACCGCTCGGCCGCTCCGGCCGGCTGTAACGTGTTCGTTTCAACTCACAGTCACATGATGAGCTTTTTATCATTACAAGATCAAATGTTTCCTTACATATTTTTCAAGTTCAAACATTCCTCTCCATCCTACTGGCGAAAACGGATTTGGGTTTGAAGTTGTGTTCGTTGTGATCACCAACGGCGATATGTTGCGGATTCAACTTCTAGCCAGCAGAGTATTTTCCATCACATCATTGAAAGTACAAACATGCCACTCCTAACTATTATTGGAATAGAATTTTATAGTTAAAGTGTCTTCACGACCACGTGTGCGGGGTTTGAATTCCATTCAGCACAGAACTTTTCGGCGCCAGATGTCTAGCTAAACATGCGCACATCTCGCTACTGGTGAACCAACAATAGCTATTTATCGTCTGTTCCTGGCTAGAAAACGACGGCGCTAGACGCTGGGTTCGAATCCCAGTCACGCAAAAACAATTCTATCGTCATTAAAGGTTCCAACATCTCGCTATTGATGAAAAGATTTGATATTTAACTTCTGATTTTACGTACTTCATAAAACAATCCGATTAGGTGCTGGGTTCGCATCCCTGTCACAAGCTTTACATGATGGCATTTCAATTTTAAACATGAGCATACCTTGTTCCTTGTGAATGACACCATATTAAATGTCGTTGGGGGTAGTTCCCAGGGAGGTAACTGTCATGATAGGATTCCCAGTTCAGTACAAACATTTTCGTCATTTATTTTCAGGATCTGAATTGATAACTGATACTGGTGCAAACGTCTATACTTCACGTCTCATTATGCCTAGTAATCGGGTCTCAATAAGGCACAAACAAAGCTTAGCTTAGTTAGCAATGGCTATAGGTGCTGGGTTTGAATCCAGGTCCAGAACGACGACGTTGGTCATGTCATTTAAATTTCAAATTTGTGTTCAAATGGCTCTGAGCACTAAGGGACTTAACTTCTGAGGTCATCAGTCCCCTAGAACTTACAACTACTTAAATCTAACTAACCTAAGGACATCACACACATCCATGCTCGAGGCAGGATTCGAACCTGCGACAGTAGCGATAGCACGGTTCCAGACTGTAGCCCGTAGAACCGCTCGGCCACCCCAGCTGGCTTGTGTACACATAGCTGTTGATGTGTTACGAGAACAATGATATTACTTGTGATTCGCTATTAATGTTGAGATTTCTGTAGAGTGTATGTTGCCGTTAATCGCGTTTTTTTACTGGTTCGTCCAATATCAGTTTCCAGAGCCACTCGCCGTTGAGTGACGTTCAGCACGTGGATGGAAAACCTTTTTGAGAGCGAAAAACTTTTTTCCAATTGCTGTACAGATCTGTAACACCATATATTGTCTCAAGTATTGAATTTTGACTAAGGATTACTGTACGATATATGTAAAATAATCCGTTTTCTCAGAACTTTTGGAATGTCACTTGTTGTAATTAAGGTTAGTTTATGAGTGTTATGGGGTGACTCATCGCTAAGAACGTGTTTTGTAATATGTTTTGTATGACGATATTAGTTGACGCTTAGGCTGACTGCCATAAAGACCTTTGGACTCTAGTAGTCTCTTGCGGTTTCCATTGTGTGTAGTCAAGCGACTGTACCCCACGGGGTTTGGTGTTTAGAGGACTTGCAACACAGCTACGTTATATTGGTTGTATTTGGCAGTGACCCACTTTTTTTGCTGTCAAGTTTAAATATGAATATTTAAAGAAAAATGACATTGTCACGCACACCTTGTAAATAATTGTTAACGCTTATTCCATGAAAGGTGACGGAGTTTCTTAGTTATCAAAACGGAGTAATGAAAGATTGCCCATACTGGTAGAGGTTGGAACGCCAGTGCGAATGAAATGGCAGGCGTAGCTCAAGCCCTGGGCAGAAAAGCTCGCACAAGCGTGTTGGTCCTGCTTCACACAGGGAGTGCCAAGACGGACGGTCTGGGAACCTGAGAGCGGAAGCACAATGCAGCGGCGGTCGGCCGGTTTTGTGCTGGGGCCGAAGGATAACCGGATAATACTTCGGCAACTCTGAAAATCTTGGAAGCAGCAGAGAGGAACGAGGAAGCGTTACCTTGGAAATCGCAGGCTTGGTTATTTCCAAGGAGTTTTACTCTGAGAAGCATACCATTGTATGAGTATAGGTATTTCCTCGCAAGCTTCCCGCGCTGGACGACAATAGACTAAGATATGGTTGGTCAGCGTTTGGAAGACTCTGTAGAGAGGGAGAATATTCCGTAGTTTCGGGAATATGTTTTGACTTCTGAGTTATGAGGGCGGGGTGCCGAGCTTTGTTGGGAAGCCAGTGGTGGAAAGAAGAAGTCTTCCATTTTGAGCTTCTGAGTTTGACAGTCGCTCAGTATCAGCTTTTGTTGGTACAGATGGACTTGCTGTGTTTGCTCTCAGGAGATTTTATAGTTAGAATGGTTAGACACTGTACTGTTGCGAACTTATACGATTCTGGACTTTGCCTGCGGGTTCGCAGCATTCAGTGACTAAGAGCACTTCTTTTGCCTATACTCACATTGAGACGTTACCTGAACTCCGTCCTTGTGGTTGGGAGTTCACGTTTCTCGTCTGTAGAACACAGAGAGGAGAAGGTAGTATTAGGGTATACTAGTCAGAGGACCGCCTCCTGCCGTCCTAGTGTTTGAAATAGTTTACTTTGTGGCTGGAGTTCTTCCATCGTCACAGACGTGTACGAAAACTGTCACTCTGACGCACTGGATGCAGTACATACGGTGATATTGCTAATTGCTTTGGCTTATTAGGGCTATAAGCCTAAACAGCTGTGATCACGTAAGTTTTATTTCCACTGAGAGTGCACACCACTGTAGATCATCTTTGAAAGTAGTGTCTTCTATTGCTTGGTACGTAGATGATGTCAGTCATCTCGTGTTATTTATATTAGATCGCATAGCCATAAAAAGGGGCAGATTTGGACAGTTGATCACTGATATTAGTTAGGAAATTCATTTGTGTCTCTTTAAGTCCATTTGACGTTGATATATAACCATTTCTATTGTATAAAGGGGTTTTAATCTACAATAAATGTACAAGCACAAATAGCATTTATCATTTTATAGTTACTAGTTCCCTTCATCATTCATTTATGTTTATGTTGTAATTCATATGTTAAAGAGTAATAAGGAGGGGATATCACCATTAAGGGATCCTAAGATCTACTTTGGGGGGTAGTCAGACAGGGCCAGATCTTCATTTTCGCATTCAGTTTTCCCGTTTCGCACATTCATTTTACTTCCGCCTGGAGGAGCTTCTTGGAAATGTTGGTTTTTGTTCAGGGTAAAGTAACCATGCCCACTACATTGCACAGGCTATTATCCACAGGCATGAAAGTGATATGCTTTTTCAGCAGGACAATGCACGTCCACGTAAGGCTGCTGCAAAACAGTGTGCTCTTCCTGGTGTACAACTATAGGCCTAACCAGCAAGATCACCAAATCTCTTGCCAACTAAATCTGTATGAGACATTATGAAACGGGAACCCACTCATTCTCTAAGAGGTGAAAGAACCACTGCCAAAGAGCAACAACTGGAGAAAGATACTTGGATCAAAAAATGGTTCAAATGGCTCTGAGCACTATGGGACTTAACTTCTGAGGTCATCAGTCCCCTAGAACTTAGAAGTATTTAAACCTAACTAACCTAAGGACTACACACACATCCATGCCCGAGACAGGATTCGAACCTGCTACCGTAGCGGTCGCGCGCTTCCAGACTGTAGCGCCTAGAAACGTTCGGCCACTTCGGCCGGCTACTTGGATCAACCTATTAATCACCTGATTAATTTTTTTGTGATCCATGGCTGGATTTACAACGAAATAAATCTACTGCAAGATGTCTATTGGCAGATTACACGCCAGTGTTGTCGCCAGAGGCGTAAGAGTTCACTGTGTATTTTTGCGATTGTTTGGGCATCCTTTACTGTGACACTTGTGTTTCATTTGGTCTGAATTTGCTATCACATGCATCTACAACGATGAACTACACGTCATTTTACTTCTTAATAAAATGACCTTGCCCTCGAGATTGTTGCATAGTGTATTTACTACCAAGTAAACCTACCCAAGGGATACATTGCAATTTTGATTGCCTTTGATTATGTTGTATTGTAGAGCAAAATAAGGGACACACATTATTTTATACATGCCCATATAGCTGTTAAGAGGCTAAAAGATTCCCTTGAAAACAACTGAGTCTAATATCTCTAATTGTATACTCTATAAACGGTAACAGATATACAAAAAACTTCATAAAAAAGTTCTATGGTATTTAAAGTACGGTACAATAGTGCACACAGATTCGTCAAAAAAGTTAGTTTTATTTTCGAAATACCCTCCCCTCACTATTTTGTTTTTCATTTTGCCATTTGACTAATAAAAAACGTATAGCATTGTTAGTACCAAATTCAGTCATATAGGATGAAATGGTATTCCAAAGATGACTTTGTTCAGAAAGAAGCCAGAAATATCCCTATGTCACTGTACGTGCACCCGATACGTGTCCACTTCAAAGCCGGTTGGCATGTTGTGTTGTTTCGTAATTTTTTAAGATAAATATATTTTAAATGTATATTCTGTCTATACTCCTACATTTTTTCTTTCAACTTTATGATACATAAAATATCTCGTACTGTATTTGTGTTTTCATTTTACTTTCGGTGTATTTCTTTAATTTTCAAATTGAATCCTCTTCACATTTAGTTTAATATCATTCTGGTGTCTTGATCACACTTTTCATTATTGCCAAAATTGCCTTACGCGTTTAGAAATTCCGTTGTTTACAAAGGCTATAAAATACAACACAGAACTAGTATCTGAAGATATAAAAATACGCTACAGTTCGCCATTCATTTTATAGCCTTCGAAAATGACAGAACGTCGAAATGCATATGGTTATTTTGGAAATAATAAAAATGTGGTCAACACATCAGAAAGTTGTTAAACTGCATTCAAATGGCCGCTTTGTGTTATAGTATTTTCATACAGTTTGTAGCTTGTCAGATTTAGTTACGTTACACTTGAAACTGTTTGTGCGTTACTTTTGTAACATTACTGTAAATCGGTACAATAATTGGAAAGGGGCATTAGTCTAATGTGGAAATGAAAAACAAAATAGTGGGGGAAAGGGACTTCGAAAAAATTATTTTCTCGACAAATCTGGATGCACCATTGCAATGTACGGTAGAAACTGTAGAACTTCTTTCTAAAATCAAATTACCTCCCATTAGGAACGTGGATGCACTCAACAACGGTGATATGTTTTCCAAATGATAAGAGTCCTTTCCTTGCAGTTTTTATTCGGCAAATCTACATTTCGGCTAGTGCTAGCCATTATCAATGTACCATTTCATAGTACCACTGCATGTTCTAGTACGTCAGCCCTCTGATGTTCGGCCTTCTGTCACAGTTCGTTCAAGTAGCCATTGGTAATGGCTAGGCACCAGCCGAAATCTGGATTTGCCGAATAAAAACTGCAAGAAAAGGACTACCAATTGCTGTGCTCTATCATTTGAAAACTTTATTTGAAGGTTTCTTTTTCATAGGTGTTACAATTTCAAAGGTATTCAATGAGAACTATTGAACTCAGCATTTTTCAAGGGAGTGTTTCACTCCCTTAACGGCTGTATGGGCAGGTGCAAAAAGATTTGTGTCTCTTATTTTGCTCTACACTACAATATATTCAAAGCCTTTCACAATTCAAGTGCATGCCATGGGTAGATTTATTTGTACAGGGTGACAATTATTGAACTATACGAGAAAAAATGTAAATTAGTTACAAACTACGGCTTGCACACACTTCATTCAACATATAAACGTCACTAAAAATATTCGGATTTAGGTTATGATATGTTCGATATGCCTGCAATCTTTGGCGATGATGTGGCGCAGGTGAATAGCGAAATTTTGCATGATCCTCTGAAGCGTCGGAACATCGATGCTGTCGAAGACCTGCTGAATGGCTGTTTTGGGTTCAGCAACGAATTTGGGGTTACTGCTGTAAACCTGTCCACCTTGTCTTTAATGTAGCCCCACAAAAATGAATCGCATGTGTTCAGATCCGGAGAATATGGCGGCCAATCGAAGCCCATGCCAATGACCTCTGGCTACTCCATAGCCAGAATGCGGTCCCCAAAGTGCTCGTCCAGAACACTAAACACTCTCCTGATTCGATGCGGTCGAGCTACGTCTGGCATGAACCACATCTTGTCGAAATCGGGGTCAATTTGGATAAAGGGGATGAACCATCTTCCAAAACCTTCATGTATCTTTCGGTAGTTATTATACCATCAAGGAATATTGTACCGATTATTCCGTGACTGGGCACTACACACCGGACAGTCACCCATTGAGGGTGAAGAGACTTCTCGATCGCGAAATGTGGATTCTCAGTTCCCCAAATGCGCCAGTTTTGCTTACTGACGAACTCATTCAAATGAAAATGTACTTCGTCGCCAAACCAAACCATGTATGCGCATACTAATTCCCATCATGCTCCGCGGCCAACTGTGCAGTTCGAACCCTCTAACACAAACCGTTCAGAAGTTATGACGATTTTATTTCATATAGTTTAATAATTGTCACTCTGTAGGTAGGACAGTATCCTCGTGCCCGTATTTCAGAGCAAGTTGAGGAGTATTGATGTAGAGGCGGAGCGGCGGCGAGAGCCCATAAAGCCTGCGGCGAGTTAAGACCGCGGTGTAACCGCCGGCGGGCTCTGCCCGGCCAGCAGAGAGGCCCTGGACGCGGCATTAGCGCCACAAAGGCCGGCGCGACAGCCGTCAGCGCGCGCCATCCATCACGGCGGCCGCTTTCGTTCCGCTCTGTCCTGTCCTGTCCCGTCGACAGCCCGCAAACACTCGGCGGGCTCAATAGCTCTGCTCGCGGCGCCCATTGTTTCCTTCTGCACCCGGGTTCTTCCCGGTAGTGCTTCACATCGGCCATGAACTGAGCAACTCGACCAGTGGTTTCGCACCAGCCTCATGCTTGCAGTGTGTGTGCTTTTTTCTACCGGAAAACTCTTAACCGACACTCTTTAGACCATACAAACCGCTACGCACAGCCGCCTGTGTTCTCAGTTCTCGGCGCAGTTCTGCGGGTCGCGCAGAGTCGCCAACGTGAACGGGACAATGTGGCATGTGTACCATGTTCGCGCATCAATATCCCTCTCAGGATAATTACCAAGCCTTTTGCGTGCATACATATGGGAAGTGCGTCCTTCTTCTCACATTCCAGTAATTAATTCACGTGATAACGAAGCGACATTTTACTTTTTTCAGCCGTGGATCTGTTTCCTTAATCTCGCGAGTTTGACAGGTACGGCAATGTTAGTTGATTTCGTGTTCCATGGATCATTTTGCACGATAAATCTTAAATATGTGGAACGATTCATTTTACATTCACATCGCAGAATTTGTAAATATGACTATAAGCGAAAAATTTAGCATAAAGGTTTTTCTTTTTTCTTTAATATACAAGTGTGGGTCAGAATTTCATACCTACCACCTTTCACACATTCCAATAATAGAAATTCTTCTACGGAATAGAAGGAGTTGTCAACGAGAAACTTTTTCAGGTTGTTTCAAATTTTATTTCGCTGTCTGCCAGTCATTCTATATTACTGGGTAAGTGATCAAAAATTTTTGTTGCAACATTGTGCATCCCTTTTCGAGCTAAAGACAACATTAATGTGAAGTGATCAATGTCTCCTTCCTTCTAGAATTCGTGTATTTGTGGTAAGATCTTATTGGACCAAACTGCGTAGGTCATCGGTCCCTAAGCTTACACACTACTTATTCTAACCTAAACTAACTTACGCTATGGACAACACACACGCACCCATGCCTGAGGGAGGACTCGAACCTCCGACGGGGCGAGCCGCGTGGACCGTGACAAGACGAACTAGACCGCGCGGCTTTCCTTCTGGTACTCTATGTACATCATTGTTCCTTTTGAACTGTAGTGGATTATTTACAACATAGTGGAATAAATATACGGTGAAGCAGTAGTCATAATGCCCGACTCCTTAAACAGATGTCTACAAAATGATCGTGGGTGAGCACCACACGCGCGACCGCTACGGTCGCAGGTTCGAATCCTGCATCGGGCATGGATGTGTGTGATGTCCTTAGGTTAGTTAGGTTTAAGTAGTTCTGAGTAGACAGGGGACTGATGACCTCAGAAGTTAAGTCCCATAGTGCTCAGAGCCATTTTTTGAGCACCACATATTATTCTTAAAGCTTGCTTTTGAGCCATGAAAACTTTCGTTCTTAAACATGAGTTACCCCAGAACGTTATTCCACATGACATTATTGAATGAAAACATGCAAAATATGTCATCTTACTGATTTGTCTCTCCCCAAGATAAGCAATGATTCCAAGTGGAAATGTGGCTGACCTAAGTTGTTTTAGGAATTCCAAGCTGTGATTTTACCGGTTTCAATTGTCATAGATATAAACAACCTTAGTTTTTTGTGTTGTTTCTCGCTCTCTCCACCCCCCCCCCTTTTCTCTCAGTATCTGCGTGCCTGTGCGTGTGTGTGTGTGTGTGTGTGTGTGTGTGTGTGTGTGTGTGTGTTTGTGTATATATGTGTGTGTATTATTTTTATTTCTTTGAAATTTGATTGTAATGTTGCTGTACAGTATGCGATGAACTCCAGGGTTCTAAAGCGGTGTTTGTTATAGGAATAGGGAGCGTGGTTGGGAAGGGTTGTGGAGGAATATACACAGCATGTTGAGCGGAGAGTAAGATTCACAGAAGGTGAGGGATATTATGCAGCAGGATAGTACTAGGGTGTTCTTAAGGGATGTTGGAGAGGCGGCGGAATGCTCAGGGAAAGTCAGATAAGAAGGGAGAAACTGAACTGCATCAGAATCGAAAAATACGTTTCTAGTACCACACAAGTTGCTGTTCTGGTTATTACAAGAGCACATACAAATGATATACTCTGATGTCCATAAATTAGTGGTAATCACAAAAATAGGAATAATTCAAGATAAGATAAATTAACTAAGACGTAAAACTATGCCGTAATAACACGACAATGCCGAAACCAATGTTTTACCTACACATGGGAAGGCAAACTGACAACTGCTGTTAGGAGAAGACCACATGGAAACTTATCATGGCACGTTTCGTTGAGGCATCATTAACCACAGGAACTATGATGAAAACCGACTACCACATTGTATGACCCAGATGAGGTGCTTCCTTGACTATGATCAAAAACTTGCAATTTCAGCATATTATTCATATTGTCCTAACTACAATGCCTGACAAAGAAAGCGAAGCCCCCAGAAACAAGGACTAACGTCATTGTCACCTCACAAAACACACTAGTGGAGATACGTGAAACATCAGTTCCCTGCAACAGGCAGAACAGCCACCAGAGAGCATTAGTGTTATTCCTGTCAAGCGTTTTATGACGCCTGCTAGGGAAAAGGATCTGTGGTCCGGGGATAGGGTTTTTTGACTAATAATTAAAACCCCCTAGGTCGCGGGCTAGAACCAAACAATAACTTAATGTCATCAACAATTGCGGACAAAGATTTTCGGCATTAGAAATCACTCTCGTTCTGCCAACGGAGGAAAGAACGTCAGGGTACTCTCTTGCCTAGGGGTTGGAAACTGCTGCTAAAAGGCGATCGATGGTATGAGGATGCAGACGGCAATGGAAACCACTGCATTAAGCACACGTAATGTATATTGAGAGGGCGTGTGGCCTCTAATTGTAAAAGTACGCGAATGTAGTAGCAAAGCTATAAAATAAGAAACGGAGGCTGTGTGGAGTGGACTGTTCGGTTTTTTAGGTTAAAGCGTCTCAGGAAAGTACAGAAATAGCTTTAGTCTCTAAGGATGCAGGAAACCCACATGACGAGGATAGACCCAGCAACAATCCTTTTGTGTCCATCTGTGTAATATGTGAACTTCAGCTGTTCAATATGAAATGAAAATTAAAATGATCATAGTCGTCTCTTTTGTATTTCATTTACATGTGCAACCAGTTTCGGTGTTCCATTACAACATCTTCCGGCCCCCTGACCAACGTAAATTGGGTGAAAACCGGTCTCGTATGTAGTCGAAACAAGAGCCAATATCGAATAACCGATGTCTGTAGAACTCTTGATTCACACGACACTCTCTCTTCGTTCATCAACGGACGACTGTCAGGACATTGCTGAATTGTTCTACCATAGAGACAGAGTAATGGACCACATGCGTGTGCCGCGCGGGGTAGCAGCGCGGTCCAGGGCGTCTTGTCACGGTCCGCGCTACTCCTCCCATCGGAGGTTCGAGTCCTCCCTCGAGCATGGGGGTGTGTTTCGTCCTTAGCGTAAGTTAGTTTAAGTTAGATTAAGTAGTGTGTAAGCTTAGGGAGCGATGACCTCAGCAGTTTGGTCCCGTAAGACCTCACCAGAAATTTCCAAATTTACCACATACGTGGTTGAGGGGTGCAATAACAGAGATTTGGTTCACAAAGAGAGCTAGTTAAAATTGCGATGAAGGTGTATCATCATGCCTATTATAACACACGGCATCATTTTATAACCGTTCTACTGTAGCAGGAGACAGACAAAGGATCACGTCGTCGGCTGAAGACCACAATAGCAAAGATGTGGATCGCAAAGGAAACTAATTAAAATTACGAAAATTCACATTGAAACTGTACACCATCGTGCTTAATATAAGACACAGGAGCATTTTGTAACCCTTCTGTAGGGCTTAGAGACAGAGTGAGCACTATGTGGGTGGCTGAAGCCCACAATTACAAAGAAGTTAATCACAAAAAGAACTAGGTAAAATTACAAGGTTTCACATGCATCTCGACACGAAATAAATCATGGCCTACTCAGTTGTTGAAAGCTAACTTGGCCCCTATCAAAGACTTCAACTTGGACCTTGAAACTGAAAAAGGCTGTATAACGGCCGTGGACCTTTCTCCGAAGAATTAAGACCCGTCCAGCCGCCAGAAACTAAATTGTCCACGCGGTTGTCTGTGTCCAACTCTCCGGTCCAGACGTTGGGTGGGGGAAACAGGTATCAGCTGACTACAATGGATGCGAAAACGGTGCTTCGACCACGTCATCAGGGTAGCCCTCTTTGGTCCCAGCATTGCCCACACAGAAGTTTGCTTTGGCAGTGCTACATCAAATCATATCATACGACGAAACTCAGTCGTACGTATACAGTAAACTATTCAGTCCTAAGAATAGTAAAATGGCTAAGTGGGAAGTATTCAGATTTTGTCAGAAAGACATTTTAGAAACCGCTGCGGAGCGAAGGCCTGTAAAATACTTGTCTGACACCCTGGAAGTCGATATGCAAAGCTTGTTGTGCTAACAAGAAGCTGACCCTGGATCATCACGAGGTTTGTAGCAAGCACTGCTGCCTGACCCTTGGACGGCACAGGCACCAGCACAAGGGGGTCACAGAAGACGTTCAGCAATATCACGTGCTAGCAGCAAGAAGTGAGGCATTACCCTCATGACGGACAGAATGAAACAGCCTTCATGGAACGTTTCAGAAGGATGGTGTCGAGTTCAAGCACCCCCTATAAATAGGCGACCCACTGACTGGAGGGGGGAGCGCAGATGGGTAGACGTCAGGAATGCTACTTCTGTGTCGGTCAGGATCAGAAGCCGGACTTGTCATAATCCGTATCAGAAAGTGGTAAAACTCCACTCGCCTCCGAGCAGCAGTCGGGATGTTAAAGTTTCATACTTGCGATATTTGTACACAGTAACGTGTATATAGTCAGGGAATGTGCCAGGGGGTGCTTCCAGAGAAAGTAACTACTTGTCTGCGAGTAGATGACTTGCATCCTCTAACCGACCATATCCCAACCGAGTTACACACTCCACGCTAGTCAATTGTCTACTTTTCAGCCGAGGTCGGGGCTGCAGTAGGTGGCCCACGAGCAGCGCCTCATCGTAATCGCCGACTGAGGTAAGTTCCTCTGTCTCGCGTAGCGAATATCTGTCTACTCCCTCTCAGGACACAACTCTCTGCCAGTGTTGGAGCGAATTTTCAACTGCTCTCTTTTGCTTGTTTCCGCATTCGTAGAGGATGGATGAAAAGAAGTGGAGCTGTGCATGGACAGAACTCCAACAAATAAATAGGGACAAGCGCTCATTCCTCCTCCAAGCGCTCTGTGTCGGACTGGCAGAGTATACCGAATCGAGATGTACAACGTGCTAAGGCGAAGTCACATTTATCATTAATGAAAGAGTTTCAGCACAACTCTTTCAATAAGTACAAGTTATACTTGACAAACAAAAAAGACAAAATAAACAACAGGAAAAAATAAAATCAATTTAAGAAACAACAACTAATGTAAATAAGGGAAGGACACTAAATTAAGAGTAAATTAATAACTGGTTCCTTTTACCGCCCCCCCCCCCCCCCCCGGGTTCAGATGATACAGTTGCTGAACAGTTCAAAGAATACTGAAATTTTAAATAGGTACCCCATTTATACAATTGTCGTTGCTGATAACTTTAATGTAGATTCGATGTGTTGGCGAAAATACATGTTCAGTGTTGGCGGTAGGTTGGCCGGTTGATTTGGGGGAGGGGACCAAACAGCGAAGTCACCGGTACCATCAAATTAGGGAAGGATGAGGAAGGAAATCGGCCGTGCCCTTTCAAAGGAACCAGCCCATCATTTGCCTGAAGTGATTTAGGGAAATCCCTGAAAACCTATATCAGGATGGCCGGACGCGGATTTGAACCGCCGTTCTCCCGAATGCGAGTACAGTGTCATAACTACTGCGCCACCTGCTCAGTTTGGTGGTAGCATAAACCATCATCCTAGATCGTAGTGAATGCTTTCTCTGAAAATCATTTTGAAAATTTAGAGCACGAGCGCTCTCAAAGTGTAAAAGTATACGAAAATATACTTGGTGTCTTCACATCAAATAATATTTTACAAATAGGGAACATTATGATGGATACAGGGATTGACGACGACAAGGTGATTGTAATGAGACTGAATATCTTAAAATCCAAATCCGCCAAAATCAAAGACAAGATGTATATATTTAAAGAAGTAGATAAAATGAGCTGGGCGCCTTCCTAACTGACAGTCTCCACTCCTTCCAAACTAATTAAGTAAGTATAGACCAACTGTGCCTTAAATTCAAAGAAATAGTATCGACGACAGTTGAGAGATACATACTAAATAAAGTACTAAGAGATGGTACTTATCCACCACGGTACACAAAACAGGTCATAATACTGTTGCAGAAACAACGAAGAAAGCATGCCAAATTTAAAGGAACGCAAAATCCTCAGTATTGGCGATGTTTTACTAAGGCTCGAAATTTAGCATGGATTTTAATGAGAGATGCTTTCACAACAAAATTCTGTCTCGAAATCTGGCGGAAAATCCAAAGAGAATATGGTCGTTTGTAAAGTACCCTAGCCAAGACACAGTCAGTACCACTGCACAATAGCAGTGGTAACGTCGCTGATGACACTGCCATTCAAGCAGAGCTACGAAATACGGTTTTCCGAAATTCCTTCGCCAAAGAACACGAATTAAATGTTCTAGGGCTCGAATAAGAGCAACTGCCAACTTGTGTAACTTAGAAATAGAGTTCCCTCGTGTATCGAAGTAGCTTAAATTACTTAATAAAGGCAAATATTCCTGTTCAGATTGTATACTAGTTACGGTCCTTTGAAGAAGAGTTTGATACAGTAGCTCCATGTGTACAATCTTACACAGCCGTTCGTTTGACTAAAGATCCGTACCGAAGGACTGGATAGCTGCACAGGTTACAGCAGTATCGAAGAAAGGAAATAGGGGTAATACGCTGAATTACAGACCTACACTCACCTACGTCGATTTGGAATTACAGACCTACACTCACTTACGTCGATTTGGAATCTATACCGTGTTCGTATGCAAAGAATTATCTACAACAAAACGATCCATAGGCAAACAGACACCAGGGATTCATAAAATATCGGTCTTTTGAATCAAAACTGCTCTTTATTTGCACGAAGTAATGAATGATATCGACAGGGGATATCAGACTGATTCCATATTTCTAGATTTCCAAAAATCTTTCGACACCGTTCCTCACAAGCGACTTCTAACTTGTTGATAACCAACGTGACGTCACAAACTCTATCTGGAGCTATCTAGGAGTCAAAGAGCGCCGCGTCAACTCATACAGGACTGTCTACTGCTTTCAGGATATCAACAAACCGACAGAGCAAGGTATGCTTGGGTAGAAGGTGTATTCATTTGCAGAAAATGATCGTGTCTGGAGTCACTAAAGCGGGTCCCCAGCTCGTGGTCTAATGGCTAGCGTTGCTGCCTCTGCATCACAGGGTGCCGGCTTCGATTCTCGGCCGGGTCGGGGATTTTCTCCGACCGGGGACTGGGTGTTTGTGGTGTTCTCATCATCATTCGGGAAGTGCCGAGACTGGAAATCGAAAAATTTGGAACTTGTGCTGGCGCTGATAGCCAGGATGCTGAGCGCCCCACAAACCAACATCGCCATCATCATCACTAAAGCGGAGTCTTTAGTGTGTGTATGGGAGGGAGAAATGCTGTAATTTCGTTAATTGGCTTGGTTAAAAAAAGTATCCGAGAGCTTTGCTAGACTGGAGAAAGGTTAATGGTCTGTAACTCAGAGATTTTGTTAGTTTTAAGGAGAAGTGAACCTTTAAGCGGTATTAAAAGCTCTGGGTAGACACTTTTTTTCCATCCTCTACTACAAGGGTTAGAGCGTTGGGTAGGGTCCAGTATAGTCTCAATTCTTTTTAGTCATTCACCTAGGGCGTTAGTAGTTGGGGAGAAGAGCTCCCAGTTAGGAATAGATGGGAGGGTGTTGTCTGTTCCGGAATTAGCCTTCCGAAAATCGGAAACTAGTAACTGGAGCGATTTGCAATTCATTTCTGGTAAAATGTTGGCCATTGTCCAAGACAAAATTTAAAAGTTTATGAGAATAGATGTGAAACTGAGAGACTGCGTGTGATCGAGAGACAGTGGGAGAGAGAAAGTGACAGTGAGTGAGAGCTGGAGTGTGAGAGTAACTGAGTGGATGAGTGGAGTGTGTGTGTAGGTAGAAACACAAGTATAGTACGGTGTTCTTATAGCTTACTTGGTTTTCCAAGATAATATTGACCTTTCAGTTCCTCCTTACATTGAAAGACAGAGTAGAGAGCGCAGAATTAAGACCCTGGGGACGTGGAGCAATGTCGAGCTGCAGCAGAGTCCTAATTCGGCGCTGCAGTTGCAGCTGCCGCTGGCTGGCTGGGTGCTTTACGAGCGCGTTAAAGCGGCGGCGACGCGCGGCTATAAACCACGGCGGGCAGAGCGTGCAGGCACCGGCCGCAGCTGGGACCGTCGCCCTGCCCTCCCCTGTCGTGGCACCGCGCCGCGCCGGCAGCACTAAAAGAACCACTGCACGGGCAAAGCCCAATAATTGGCTGCATGTCGACAGGTGCCGCTCCCCCGCCCCCACGCCGCTCACACAGAGCGACCTGCACGGTGGCCCCGCCATTTATTTCATTGCGTGGTGGCTGCCGGTGGAAAACAAAGCCCACTACACAGTGAACCTGTAGGTGCAAAGTAACACTTTACTTCTCCATAGCAACGTGCATCATATGAATAAATGAATGTCTCTACCACCTGCTTGACTCTTTAAAGCACTTCAGCCCTTCCTTTAAGCTTTCCCATGTGCTTTATCTTAAGTTAGACGCTATGACACAGGGCTGAAGAACAGATATGTAGGGTTTCACTTCACGTCGTCGACTACATCATTAGAGACGGAAAGAAAAATCTAATTTGTGGTAGAACTGGGAAGTAAATATGCCGCATCCTTTCAAAGGAACCATCCTGGCATTTGTCTTAGTAATTAAGGAAAAATCGGAAGAACCCTAAATCAGACAGGGACTCAAATCACCGTGTTCAGAGTAAGAGTCCAGTGTCTTACCAAGGCGCCACATCGCCCGATAACACAAGATCGAAATTTCATCATTACACCGTCAGCATTTACAAATACGACTTACACGACTCGGGCATTCACAATAATACACAAGATGGAACTAGAAGTAACAGTCATTTGACATTTTGCATCACTTTATCAAACACGTCTGTGGTCGAAGGTGGTATTTATCTTACAATACATTTAAACAAAGACTCGCTGAAGCATTTCTTCTGGCAGTTTAGAAGAAGTTTGCAATGGATCGTAATAATGGCATCCGTCCATAATAATGGTGTAGCATAGTTGGTTCAGACTCTGCAACATCTGCCATGGCTGAGAAGTCCCACTCGAGAGTAACAGCCTCCCCTGCAGTTTGGGCACTTGAAATGTGAAGGACTTCCACCAGAGGCCGCTCTCTCCTTCCTTCTTGCCCTCTTCCTGATGTTTTCTTGCATGCGTTCGTTATTTACAAGCTCAACCCCATTGCGCCCAGCTTGTCGCCACTTGACACGGTCACCAGCTGTATCTTTCCACTGGCTTGGATCGATGCTGGTCTCGGTCAGATCTCTCTTGCAGATATCCTTCAAGCGAAGGTGCTGTCTTCCTACTGGTCTCACACCCTCCCGAAGTTCTCCGTACAGCACTTATTCCGGCATTCGCTCAGTATCCATGCGTCTGACATGTCCCATCCACATTAGACGTCGGTGGCTCAGGAGTGCATAAGTGCTGGTTGTGCTTGCGAGCCGTAATACTTCGGTGTTGGGTACTCTATCCTTCCAAGAGTTCTGAAGGATCCTCTGGAGACAACAGAGATGGAAGCTGTTGAGTCGGGGTTAGTGTTTAGCAAGACTTGTCCATGTCTCACAGCTATACAAAAGGGTGCTGATAACACAAGCCTTATATACTTGCAATTTAGTGTTTTTAATGTGAGTAGTCCATTCTTCCAAACTCTGTTTTTCAATCTACTCACGACAGCCGACGATTTCGCGATTCTGTTGGTAATCTCAATGTCCATAGACAAGTTGTGGCATATTGTAGATCCCAAGTAGGTAAAATCATCAACTATAAGGAGAGGACTCCCGTCAATGCTGGTGGATGGAAGGTTAGTGGTTCCCTGCGCCATGATCTTAGCCTTTGGAGGCTGATGGTAAGACCAAATTTTCTACATGTATTGACCACTTGATGCTTAGATACTGCAGCTCATTCTCTGAGTTTGCTACCCTCGTCTGCATATAACAACTCGCGAATAACAATTGTATTGAGCCGGCCGTTGTGACCGAGCTGTTCTAGGCGCTTCAGTCTGGAACCGAGCGACCGCTACGGTCGCAGGTTCGAATCCTGCCACGGGCATGGGTGTATGTGATGCCCTTAGGTTAGGTAGGTTTAAGTAGTTCTAAGTTCTAGGGGACTGATGACTTCAGATGTTAAGTCCCATAGTGCTCAGAGCCAATTGTATTGACTTTGACCTTGGCCTTGAGACGGGCAATGTTGAAGAGATTTCCATCAGACCTTGTATGTAAATACACTCCCTCCTCACAGTCTCCAAAAGCAAATCTCAGCAGAAGGGAAAACAAAATGCCTAACGCAGTAGGAGCTAACACACTCCCCTACTTAACACCGCTATTTACAGGGAATGATTCCGATGTTTTGCTGTTGAAACACGCTGTTGCTTGCAATTTCTCATGGAAAGAGACAGTTATCCGTAGTAGTTAAGGTGGGCATCCAATCTTGCAGCAACTTGAACAGCCCAATTCTGCTCACTAAATCAAATGCTTTGACGAGTTCAACAAAACTACACTCCTGGAAATTGAAATAAGAACACCGTGAATTCATTGTCCCAGGAAGGGGAAACTTTATTGACACATTCCTGGGGTCAGATACATCACATGATCACACTGACAGAACCACAGGCACATAGACACAGGCAACAGAGCATGCACAATGTCGGCACTAGTACAGTGTATATCCACCTTTCGCAGCAATGCAGGCTGCTATTCTCCCATGGAGACGATCGTAGAGATGCTGGATGTAGTCCTGTGGAACGGCTTGCCATGCCATTTCCACCTGGCGCCTCAGCGGGACCAGCGTTCGTGCTGGACGTGCAGACCGCGTGAGACGACGATTCATCCAGTCCCAAACATGCTCAATGGGGGACAGATCCGGAGATCTTGCTGGCCAGGGTAGTTGACTTACACCTTCTAGAGCACGTTGGGTGGCACGGGATACATGCGGACGTGCATTGTCCTGTTGGAACAGCAAGTTCCCTTGCCGGTCTAGGAATGGTAGAACGATGCGTTCGATGACGGTTTGGATGTACCGTGCACTATTCAGTGTCCCCTCGACGATCACCAGTGGTGTACGGCCAGTGTAGGAGATCGCTCCCCACACCATGATGCCGGGTGTTGGCCCTGTGTGCCTCGGTCGTATGCAGTCCTGATTGTGGCGCTCACCTGCACGGCGCCAAGCACGCATACGACCATCATTGGCACCAAGGCAGAAGCGACTCTCATCGCTGAAGACGACACGTCTCCATTCGTCCCTCCATTCACGCCTGTCGCGACACCACTGGAGGCGGGCTGCACGATGTTGGGGCGTGAGCGGAAGACGGCCTAACGGTGTGCGGGACCGTAGCCCAGCTTCATGGAGACGGTTGCGAATGGTCCTCGCCGATACCCCAGGAGCAACAGTGTCCCTAATTTGCTGGGAAGTGGCGGTGCGGTCCCCTACGGCACTGCGTAGGATCCTACGGTCTTGGCGTGCATCCGTGCGTCGCTGCGGTCCGGTCCCAGGTCGACGGGCACGTGCACCTTCCGCCGACCACTGGCGACAACATCGATGCACTGCGATGTACTGTGGAGACCTCACGCCCCACGTGTTGAGCAATTCGGCGGTACGTCCACCCGGCCTCCCGCATGCCCACTATACGCCCTCGCTCAAAGTCCGGCAACTGCACATACGGTTCACGTCCACGCTGTCGCGGCATGCTATCAGTGTTAAAGACTGCGATGGAGCTCCGTATGCCACGGCAAACTGGCTGACACAGACGGCGGCGGTGCACAAATGCTGCGCAGCTAGCGCCATTCGACGGCCAACACCGCGGTTCCTGGTGTGTCCGCTGTGCCGTGCGTGTGATCATTGCCTGTACAGCCCTCTCGCAGTGTCCGGAGCAAGTATGGTGGGTCTGACACACCGGTGTCAATGTGTTCTTTTTCCATTTCCAGGAGTGTATTATACAGTGGTCTCTGCTGCTCACTGCACCTCTCTTGCAGTTGCCGTAGAGAAAAAATCATGTCCACGGTTGATCGGCCACGTCTGAAGCCGCGTTGAGATCCTGGGCAGCTTCTAGATGCTAGGAATTGCAGTCGCTTTAGAATGACTCTTGCATAAGCCTTCCCAGCTACACGCAACAGTGAAATGCCTCGATAATTGTTGCAATCACTTCTTTCTCCATTCTATTTACACAAAGGAACAGTCTATGAATTTCGCATGCTTAGTGGGACGTAGGCTTCTTCGCAAATGGTTGTGAGAAGTGAATGTAAATGCCATAGAAGGACGGGCTTGTTATGCTTAATAATGCTCGCAGGGATCCCATCTTCACCTGGAGCCTTTCAATTAGCTAGGCGATCTATCGCTCTGCCAAGTTCTTCCATAGTGGGCATTGCATCAAGCTCTTCCATAACTGGCATTTGTTTGATGGCATCAAGTGCGTCCTTGCTTACTTCATTTTCAGCTGCATACAGCTCGAGGTAGTGTTCAACCCAGCGCTCCATCTGCTTTCCTTCATCAGTAATAACTTCTTCTGCCTACGTCCTCAGAGGAGCTTTTTTCCTGACAGTTGGACCAACTGCTTTCTCAATACCATCGTACATTGCCTTAATGTCCCCATAATCGGCAGCTTTCTGCATATTTGTATATAAATTTTGCCAGTAGTTATTTGCGCATCTCCTAGATGTTTGTTGTGTCCTGTTCTTTGCTTCTCGTCGGTCATCCCGAGCTCTTCCATTTAGGTTTATTGTATAAGCAAGCAGGGCTTTCCGTTTTACCTCAATGACTGGTTCCATCTCCTCCAAATTTTGCTCGTACCAGTCCTCGTTTCTATTCTCTTTCATTCCATAGGCCAATACGGCCGAGTTGTGATGGTGTCAGAAAGTTGTGCCCATTTGTTATCGATATTCATTTCTGTTTGTGCGGTTCTTGATAAAGCACTTTCAAAACTACTGGCAAATTCTTGTTTTCGTTGCGAACTATGAACATGAAATGTGTTGATCCGCGGTTGACCTCTCTGTTTAGTGTGGTGATATTTCTTAGCGGTGAGCGTCAGTCTGCACGCCACCAAAGTGTAGTCAGTGTTGCAGTCAGGGCTATGATAGCTTCGTGTCAGCAGGACACATTCTAGATCTGTACGCCCAGCTATGACAAAATAAAGTTGGTGCCAGTGACGAGAGCTGGGGTGATCCAGCCCACCTAGTGTCGATCTTTAAGTTGGAAATACGTGTTTGTGAAACACAGACCATGAAAGCTGCACACTTCTAGCGCTCTCTGGCCATTATCATTTATTTTTCCCACTCCATGATAACTCAGGCAAGTCAGCCAGATGCCGTTATCCGACCCAATTCGAGCATTAAAGTCGCCAAGAATATATAGTGACTCTGGGCCAGGTACTTTGACTATCCTGTCGCTGAGTAAATCACAAAACAGATCCTTCTTTTCTACGCTGGATGATAAGGTGGGAGCGTACACATTGAAGATGCTGACAGTTCCACATGAAGGGCATACTTGTAAAGTAAGAATCCGCTCTGTTCCACCAGGTGGTGGCACAATATTGTTCAGGGGGATTTTTTTAACCGCAAATCCTACGCCGTGAAGTCTTGGCTCATCTTGTGACTTCCCCTGCCAGAAGAACGTGTAATTAGCTTCTCTAACAGAGACCGTGTCTGGTAGCCGCGTCTCCTGTACTCCCACAATGTCCAAATTCAAGCGACAGAGCTCCCTTTCAATAACTGCAGTCTTACGGATGAAATCAACCTCTTGGGCATCGTCAATGTATCTTGGACACATGCTCCTGACGTTCCAGGTGGCTATAAGAAATGGCAGTTTCTTTATTATTTCCTTTTTATTTTTCGTAGATGTACTTTATGTACCCGCTTGTTGAAGATCACATCTAAGCTCCGCACACCATATGAAGCAGGCGGGCCGTGGCGGGACAGCATCTTATTGGCTGGGGGCTGCCCAGCTTGAGGCGGGCGTTAGCTGTCCAGTGAGATGTGACGATCTCTCCCATTGTCGGAAGTGGCCCCGAGCGCTCAAGTCTTACACCAATCAGACCGATCTTATAACCGATGACTGCCTCATCCCGTGTTGTTCCGATGTCTTTAGACGTCGCTGAAATGTCCTCTCCAGAATGCTACATGCCTGAGCGATAAATATGAAGACACGTGAGTCGCCCATGCATCACGGTCTCCCTCTCGACCTAAATGAGAATGTCCAGAGGAAAGGCAACCCAATACATCTGGTATCACTTCGGTTGCAGGAGCAGCCGGAAGGGAACGTAGTACGCCTTCCGGCCGACTTTTGGGCCCCACTCCAGATTTTCTTTCATGGCTTTCTCCCTCAGCCTTAATCCTTCCCGAGACTAACCACAAGGTAGTGATATATAAGATGGTATGTAAGATAATTAGATGGCAGTGGTATGTAAGAAGGTATGTAAGATAATTAGATGAGGAAAGGAGTGGTAACTGTGGTGAAAGGGTACAGTACCGCCCGACATTGAAAATAGGTACGAAATACTTCATTATTTTTGTCAGAACAACACATTTTTTTTGTAAAATAACTCAATTTCAATTAACACAGCGAAGCCGGATACCAGTGTGGGAAAGAACGACAATTTCTTTATTTAATTGATCACATGTGCACTCCCACACAGTAAATCTCTACATCCAGTTTGGTGAGATATGTGAAATGAATGAATGTATGGTCGTCTGCTAACCGCAGATAGTGAATGTGAATATATGATCATCTTTGAGTCGATCCTTTGGCCACCTTTGGTGGGACCAAAGAGATGAAATTTACCAGAGCTTTGAGCGCCTGAAATGTGGCTGACCAATACGATAGCAAGGTGCTTCCCCCACCTCGACAGAGATGGGAGAGAACCTCAGGAACGGCCATGTTTCAGCACTCTGCCGCTGGATCTTGCGCTGTTAAGACCTGTTTTAGTTGTGCTCCGTAATGACGAAAGAGTGGAGACATGGTATGCATGTGGAATATTTAAGAGTAGTTTGAAATAATAATTTCTCTATTTCAGGAACTTTTGTGGGGAGAATTAAATGTCAGGCAGGTAATATTAATGGGATTGTAGGAATCTTCAGAAGTGACCAACAGTCACAATGAAACCACGTGTAGCATTAAGTTGAAATACTTCCGTGTGCTTAAGTTAAGCTGAATTACTAGCGTGTGTACAATAAGTTGAAATATTTAAGAAATAGCGTGTGTACCACAAGTTGAAATATTTAAGAAATGGCGTGTGCAGGACTTGAAATTAGAGACGAGTACTTCCACGTGGTGAGTACTGTGTGAGTCTCAATCTGTGTATGAGACAAAGGATAAAGAGAAGAACTCGTCCATGGTATCAGTTGAGGACTCGCGTGTGTGATGTTCTTAATATTACTTTGCGTGATATGATTCCGTGTGACGCTTGATTCAAACTCTGAGAGAGAAGCAAGGTGAGTCGGCCGTCTATCCAGCAACGCCACTTGGCTTGCATTGCACAGGAAGACGTGCAAATATCTCCAGAGTTCATAGTAGGAAAGTGGAATTATGAAGTGGGGCAGTGTCGTGTGAAACTGGGATAAATATTAATTGAAGTGAGAAAGCTGAAAGTGATAATGTTGCGACTATTCTCTGTGTAGTATTTCATGTTGTAGTGTGGTGTATGTCATGTAATTTGGGTATGTGTGGTTTGCATGGGAGAGTAGCGAGGTAGTTTCAAAAGATTAGTGGGTTATGCTTGTTCCTTCGGTACCGCTCGGTCTGGAGGAAAGTTTAGTGATGATGATTGTGAGAGTCGGAGCATGAGGTATAATAAAAGATCCACCATCCTATCCAGAAAGTGCACTGTAGAGTTAAATAATTACGAGGCCACAATATAGAGATTCACTAATGTAAAGCCATGCCTACTGGGCGGAATTTCTCATGTGTTATTGTTGTAGGTTATAGAATTTGTGTGTTTAGGTTAGAGAATTTATCGGAACAAATAAGATAGTGAAAAGAAAAAGATTGGTGGACTTTCCTTGGAATTGTATGTTGTCATAATGTCCCGAATTTATAATGTGTGCGCCATTCATATTCAGTGCGGTGGCCACGTGTTGACAAAAGCCGTTAAATAAAAGACAAAAAGAAAATGTGGTATTGCCAGTGCGTAGTGTATGGTCAGAGTTCTGTAAATCACTGATAGATGCATGTTTCCGTTGCGTACTAATCATATAGGAGGATAACTTGTAACTTGAGTGTGAGTACTAGAGTTCATGATACTCGATAAATAAGAATGAATCCACTCGCTTGGCAGACCACTCATCTTGCAGGCCTGACTGCTTGATGCCACAGTATGAGCAAGGCATGTGGGTGCCTCTCATAATTTCGACCCTGCCAGGATATTTTGCTGTTAGGGTTTGCTGTTAAGATTTTTTTTATTTTTCGATGGAAACTATTGTGATAGCGCTAAGAGGTAAAATTTTTTCTGTTTGCAATTTCTTTCTGGATTGGTGAGGATCTTTTATTTTTTTTTTATGTAATTAACTGCTATATCGTCCAAGGCTGAAGATCGTGGTATAATTTTTTTTGCGTAATGTCCGTAGTAACTACGTCACAGTCGAAAAGTGTAGCCACCATGGAGAATAGCGATTCTGGGGTGGACGTAGCAGTGCAGCAGGAAGTAGCTGTTGACCATGGGTTAATGAGCGGGGACGGCAAGCACTCAGAAGGGGCTGAATTGTTCAGCGGACCGCGGCCAGGTGATCCTTTATGTGGCGGGCTTTGTTCACAATCGGGGGCTTTTCCCGACGACGCGGGCGAGCGGGGACTAGGTCAGGTATGCAGTGAAAGTGCAGCTACCCTTAGCGAAGCTACGGTTTCTCAGGCGAACGAGGTGAGCGCGTCGAAAGTAGCAATGTGATACTGCAGTTTTTACAGAGGATGGATAGAGATAATAAGGAGAGAGATAGGGAGTTTAAGGAAATATTGGACGCGATGGATAAAGATAATAAGGAAAGATGGGAAGAGTATAACGAAGGATTGGAAGCCGTGGATAGAGGTAATAAGGAAAGATGGGAAGCGATGGATAAAGATAGTGAGGAAAGTATGGAGGCATTGGATAAGGGAAATAAAGAGGCAATGAGGAAGCTACACACAGTTATCGATGAGCGTCTGCCCGCAGTTAATAATCGGTTAGATGAGGGGGAGGAGAATCTGGGTGTGTTGAAGGAAGTATGTGACGCCGTGAAAGAGAAAGCTAATAATTTGGAGGTACAAGTATTTGCAATAGAGAGTGATACTACTGAGCGTAGGGACGTGTTGCCGGATGAGCGAATCATAGAAGTAGTGGTCAGAATGAATACGATTAGTGCAGATGTAGAAAAGCTCAGTATAAGAGGCGAGACAGGCTCTGACAGTACACAGCGAGAGGTTTATGCCAACCAGGAGGAGATACAATCACTATTACAGTTTAAAGAGGCACAATTAGAAACAAATAGGAAACACAGGGAAGAACTTGGACAGTTGCAATTAGCGTGCAGAAGCGAAGGCGACACACCACCAGGTAGATTGCAGAGGGAGATTGAGATAAACTCAAAAAGCGGAAATAGGCAGAAAGAGGAAGACGAATTCAGAGAGTCAGAAGAACGGTTGTGTCGGATAAAGCAGGTGGCAAACCCAACTGGGTGTAGTCCAAGGCTGTCTCAATTTCAAGATTCATTACCTTCATCATGGGGACTGCCCCTCAAAATGAAGTTTGTGTGTAATCATTTGAGGGACGAGGCTAGAGCGAAAATGCAGGAAGTTATTAAAGACTGTAGTAGCTACAAAATATTCTGTGACAAGTTTTTAAATGAGTTCTGGTCGAAAAGTAAGCAGGACCAGGTTAAGCAAAGCATATTGATGATGCCAAATTGTAACGAAGGTGGTATAAGAGATCCAGTGGCGTGCTATCAGGAAATGCCGAGACGAAATAGGTATTTGGATGTGCCATACGAACCTGGGGTGTTCATTAAGATCTGTATAACGAAGTTGCCAGTGAAATTGCGCAGAGATATAGCGATAGCAGGCAGAGGCGTAGACGATTCTGCGTCATTTCAGCACTTGTTACAAGAATTGGGTAATGAGAACAATATCGTGAACGGAGACACGACTCATAGGTCAGATAGTGTCGAGGATAGGAACGGCAGAAACTATCAGAATGACAGGAGAGCATGGAATCCAGGCATTTCTTTCTTGACGTAATAGATTGATGGATAGGAGAAACTAATCCAACATATCAGCCCTTAGCATCTTGCCTTAAAACACATGCAGCTGGCACTGAAAATTGTCTATGTAGCAGACATACTCTACTGATATGTAGGAGTGCAAATACCATACTTCTGATCAGAGAATAAAACACCGGTAATGGCATCTGTTAGGCTGGTCTCTCAGGGCAAAATTTGCAAATTTTTATTTCGAACAGTAATGTAAAAAGGACTGTTTCCTCAAAGAAACCAGTTGCTAAAATGTTATGTAATAATGCCAATAAGTCCAGTTTAATTAGTGCGATTTGACTATTGCAGGTACTTAACACGTAATGTAAAAAGTCAACATGTGATCGAAGTTTTTAAATTAGATGCCATCTGATCTATAGTATGTCATAGTCGTGGTGACAGTTATAATGAGGTGCTGTGTATGGTTGTTCAGAATCTGGTGTTAGTGAAAGAGGCCACTAGCACCAAAGTTTCTAACACTTGGGCTGTCCCATCTCTCCCAGCTTGTATATTCTCTGCACACATTTAATTTTCATGTAAGCTTAGATTCCTAACTAGCAAATTCTTTACTGTGTATAGTGGACCATTCAGAGTGAGGCGGATTGTCCAGGAAAATGCTGTACTGATTGAGACGATCAAGGGAAAACAATCTCGTGGGCTTCATCACATTTCTAACATCAAATTATGGAAAAGTGAAGGATAGATCGAAAGTAGGCAAGTTATGGTAGACAGTCAGTGTATTTATTTGTGGTGTGTAACGTTGTGCAGGGTCAAATCGAACATAACAATTGTCAGGCGGGATGTCAGGAAGTATGACGGAATAGACTGGTTGGATGAGTCATGAACAGGAGTCGACAGAGTGGTGTATGTACGTATTTTTTTTCATATGAATAAGGATCAAGCAGAAACGACGTGATGATTAATGAGTGGATAAAGATGGTAGATAGAGAAGCGACGTGATAAATAGTAGTGGATAAAGGTGATATATAAGGAGAGAAGCGACGTGAAGCAGTGTGATTAATAAAGAGAGATTCGACGTGATGAAACAGTGGAAAATAAAGGTGAGTAGAATTGAATAATGTGGAGATGTCTTAGAAGTATGTTACAGAGAGGCCGGTGTATGCTGCAATCGAGATAGATGCGAATGACGAAGGAAGACCAGGAAATGATGGAGTAATGGACGGACGGAGAGCCGAAATACGAATGAAGAGATGAGGACAACTGCACAACGTGAAAGGACATAAAGGGGGTATGAGATCCAGATGGTGAACGTTGTGGAATACTGACGTAAGATGTAATATAAGTGTAAATCTAATTCTTACCATAACAGTTGCTATGTAAAAAAAAAATAATTTTTGTTGTTGTTGTTGTTGTTGAAGCCTGGTACCAGTATAACTAATCAAAACGGTACCAAGAATGTGTACAGTTATTTTGCAGGATGAATAATTTGTTTATTTTTTGTTCTTAGATGAAATGTCGCAATTCTAAGTTGATGTATAGCAGGATGAATAATCGGTAAAGTGAGTGCAGAGGTAAGCCGATGGAGAGAGGTGCCAGAGTGAAAGGACGAATTCAGAGACTGGAATGCTATCTCCGAAACAGCTTCATGTGTTATGTGGTTGAGTATAAGGGAGCAAAGGTATGGTATGTTGTCGTGAGTGTGGTGGGGTTATGAGTATAAACGAGCAAAGGTATGGTATGTTGTCATGAGTGTGGTGGTGTTAGGGTTAGCTAACTTCTAGACCTATTCTGTTAGTGTATTAATGGATTGAATGAGAAGGAAAATGTGATGTCTGGTGAGTGAGAGTCGTAGAGTAGTGTGATCAATGCGCACACTCCTGTAAAGGGGATGCTACCGATCGGTAACTAAAACATTATTGTTTATTGTTTGATTGGGATGAACCTCGATGGCAGGTCAGGATCTGACATGTGGATGGCTCATACATGTCCTAGAAATGTTGTTGTATATAATAAAGGTAAAATATATAAAGAGATACGAATTTCAGTCTGTCACAAGCACAAAGGTGCATTGTATGTTGTAGATTTAGAGTCATCAGTTTCTAAAATGTTTATTGTCTTAGTATGTTAAAGTAGTTTACTAGTTAATAACATGTGGTAGGAAGTTGTGAGCTGTGTAGATTATTTCTTATTTTTTTGTTAGAACACTTTAAAGGGGTATTAATTTCAGTCTGTCGCAAGCACAAAAGTTCATTGTATATTGTAGTTTTAGAATTAACAGTCTCTAATATTTTCACTGTGATAGGATGTTAGAGTAGCCTACTATTTGATATTGTAATTATGAGCGGTATAGATTGCTTAATACTCCTTTTTTTTTTTTGTTACACTTTCATGTTTTGTATGAGGGACGACAGGTACAATGAATAGCACAAGTGTGGACTGTATATAGAAAAGGGATAAATGTTGATGTTGTATGTGTAGAAAACTAGGGGGTATGATTTTATGTTTTTTAGAACAAATATTCTATTATTACCAATGTATCTAATAGATCATACATGTAATCAATGAGTATTTAAACATATCCTTTTGTCTGTAATGTTGCGAGATGCACGGAAGGGTCTGACTGATTGGGTGTCGTAACGCCCATACCGCTAGCGGGCCGAGCTGACGTAGCCATGGCGACGGGCGACAGAGCCGCGGCACTCCCCACTCCACTGCCGGACGGTGTACACTCCACGCGCCCGCTACAGCAGGTCAACGGCCTGGGGCGACATGCACGTACCACTGGCCATTCATAAGTTCCGCCACCCTTACGACTGGGGAAAGTATCCCGCGGAGGCAACAGCGGGTGGTTTCTTCTGCTCAACGGCGCGCGCAGCGGCGCCACGGCAGAATGGACGACGCGCGGCAGAGCCCGGCGGGTATTTGTTACCAGCAACTATTAACCAGTACTGGACTGTGGAGCCGTGAAGCAAGATGACTGCTCGTATGTCTCCATAAGGTGGAAAGTGAAAGACTGGTGTTCCCACGTTGTGAGTGGTGGAAAAGATTTTGTCTTTAGCAGACAGGACGATCGTTTTGTTTTGTCTTGACCACTGAACGGTGGGATCCATGAACTTTTGGCAGTGACTTGTTAAGTGTGCTTTGTGAATTGCATGTGGGACGCTTGGTATTCTTGAAGAGGACAGTTGTCATTTGGTGACTAATTATTGTATGAACGCAAGAAACTAGAGTGGGACATTGACATTTGCGTCTGTAGTAGGAGACATTTCTTTAATTGGTGTGGGAATAAGTGCTGTTTGTTGGAACTTACGACTTTTAATTACACCATGAACTGAAAGGACAGAACCGTGGGTAATAGTAGTTGTAGGACCATTTCTGGACGACCAGATTCGTGTGGATGGTACGCTGAGAGTGACTATGACATTTGTGTTTAATGTGAGATACAGTTTACTGTTCAGTGCATGTTCAAAATGCCGATTTGAGTGACTTAAAGACTTTCGTCCGGGTAACCATGGGAGAACTTTGACACCGAGACAGTGTTTCTAGGGAACCTGTCAGCAACTTTTTTGACCCCAAGAAAATCACAGAATGAAATGATTCTGTGTGACTCGCAAGATAGGGAATAATGTATTTGTAATTGTGTAAAATTTTTTTATATGTTTCATTCCTGAAGGGAAAGCAAGTGTAATTGTATTTCATTAACATTTGTGTTTAGAATAGTTAGTGTTTTTTTGTTTGTTTGTTCTGGGTTATCAAGTTCACGTAGCATGTTTATTAGAATATTTGGTACAATGATGCTTTAATTATTAGCCAGTGGCGTAATACTAACGTAGTGGCTCTTGTAGCATTGATCAGTAAGGTTGTCACAGGGGAGAAGAGTTTGCATTGCACAACAAATATCGGAATTAATTGATGCATTTTGATGTCGTGGACAGTAATGATCTTGTTGGTGTGTTGACTGAAGCCACTTATTTTTTTATCACAGTGGTGATATTTCACATTAAAGTGTAACGAAGGCTAGTCGAAATGCAAGTTCTTGTCGTCTAAATGTGTGACAACAGAGAAATGAGCAGTAGAGTAACATACGAGAGCTACTGGTGGATTCAAGCACTTATTGCTAAACTATTTACTGCGTGTATTGATATGGAGCCTGACTTCTATGTGTAACTAGTGTACGCAATTTTTTTTCTTTTGTTGATTTTGTTTTGTATTTAGACATTGCCGTGTAAAGATTATTACAACGCAATTTATGAATGTCAGATTACTTGTTCTGTGTTTGGGCGGTGAGCTACTTACAATTTCATGAGTACAATTAGTATTTTTTTTATTTGTCATAGAATTAGTGAAGTTTGGATTACTCATAAAAAATAACGAAGATCGCAGTAACTAAGCAAATTTTTATCTCACCATTATTTTTTATTTGTATGATGTGATGTTTTATTTGTCATTTGGATTGTTGTAAATATGTATGTGTACGTTACTCCGGATTGTGGAGAGTACAATAATGCAACAACTGTTTCAATAATTTGGTAAAGTAACAGCATTTGGTCGTCTATTTGAGGTCACCAGGGGCTAAGGTCTCCTCCTGGTTATTTTGATGACTTGCTACGTTTGTTCTACTACAGTTTTCTTAAAAAAAAAAAAAGTTCGGAACTACCCTCGCATAGCAAGGATAGTACCGTGCCATTTTTTTCTGCATGGGTAGCCGGTGGTGAAAGGGTACAGTACCGCCCGACATTGAAAATAGGTATGAAATACTTCATTATTTTTGTCAGAACAACACATTTTTTTTGTAAAATAACTCAATTTCAATTAATACAGCGAAGCCGGATACCAGTGTGGGAAAGAATGACAATTAATTTATTTAATTGATCACATGTGCACTCCCACAAAGTAAATCCCTACATCCAGTTTGGTGAGATCTGTGAAATGAATGAATGTATGGTCGTCTGCTAACCGCAGATAGTGAATGTGAATATATGATCATCTTTGAGTCGATCCTTTGGCCACCTTTGGTGGGACCAAGGAGATGAAATTTACCAGAGCTTTGAGCGCCTGAAATGTGGCTGACCAATACGATAGCAAGGTGCTTCCCCCACCTCGACAGAGATGGGAGAGAACCTCAGGAACGGCCATGTTTCAGCACTCTGCCGCTGGATCTTGTGCTGTTAAGACCTGTTTTAGTTGTGCTCCGTAATGACGAAAGAGTGGAGACATGGTATGCATGTGGAATATTTAAGAGTAGTTTGAAATAATAATTTCTCTATTTCAGGAACTTTTGTGGGGAGAATTAAATGTCAGGCAGGTAATATTAAAGGGATTGTAGGAATCTTCAGAAGTGACCAACAGTCACAATGAAACCACGTGTAGCATTAAGTTGAAATACTTCCGTGTGCTTAAGTTAAGCTGAATTACTAGCGTGTGTACAATAAGTTGAAATATTTAAGAAATAGCGTGTGTACCACAAGTTGAAATATTTAAGAAATGGCGTGTGCAGAATTTGAAATTAGAGACGAGTACTTCCACGTGGTGAGTACTGTGTGAGTCTCAATCTGTGTATGAGACAAAGGATAAAGAGAAGTACTCGTCCATGGTATCAGTTGAGGACTCGCGTGTGTGATGTTCTTAATATTACTTTGCGTGATATGATTCCGTGTGACGCTTGATTCAAACTCTGAGAGAGAAGCAAGGTGAGTCAGCCGTCTATCCAGCAACGCCACTTGGCTTGCATTGCACAGGAAGACGTGCAAATATCTCCAGAGTTCATAGTAGGAAAGTGGAATTATGAAGTGGGGCAGTGTCGTGTGAAACTGGGATAAATATTAATTGAAGTGGGAAAGCTGAAAGTGATAATGTTGTGACTATTCTCTGTGTAGTATTTCATGTTGTAGTGTGGTGTATGTCATGTAATTTGGGCATGTGTGGTTTGCATGGGAGAGTAGCGAGGTAGTTTCAAAAGATTAGTGGGTTATGCTTGTTCCTTCGGTACCGCTCGGTCTGGAGGAAAGTTTAGTGATGATGATTGTGAGAGTCGGAGCGTGAGGTATAATAAAAGATCCACCATCCTATCCAGAAAGTGCACTGTAGAGTTAAATAATTACGAGGCCACAATATAGAGATTCACTAATGTAAAGCCATGCCTACTGGGCGGAATTTCTCATGTGTTATTGTTGTAGGTTATAGAATTTGTGTGTTTAGGTTAGAGAATTTATCGGAATAAATAAGATAGTGAAAAGAAAAAGATTGGTGGACTTTCCTTCGAATTGTATGTTGTCATAATGTCCCGAATTTATAATGTGTGCGCCATTCATATTCAGTGCGGTGGCCACGTGTTGACAAAAGCCGTTAAATAAAAGACAAAAAGAAAATGTGGTATTGCCAGTGCGTAGTGTACGGTCAGAGTTCTGTAAATCACTGATAGATGCGTGTTTCCGTTGCGCACTAATCATATAGGAGGATAACTTGTAACTTGAGTGTGAGTACTAGAGTTCATGTTACTCGATAAATAAGAATGAATCCACTCGCTTGGCAGACCACTCATCTTGCAGGCCTGACTGCTTGATGCCACAGTATGAGCAAGGCATGTGGGTGCCTCTCAGTGGAAAGGGTAGAGTAGGGAATATGTTGGATATAAGATGGGTCGCTGTGAGGCACACTTCGTCTGGTCCCCTGCTGAGATCTGTCCGGCTAGGTTAGATTGCCAGTAGGTAAGGTGCCGCCCTGCGACCGTAGCGGTCGCGCGGTTCCAGACTGAAGCGCCTAGAACCGCTCGGCCACACCGGCCGGCAGCACGCGAACTCTCCCGTCCGCGGTGCCTCCTGGGAGAGAATAGATATTAAACAACGCTAATTTTCACCGTTAAGTCACTGCTTCATACTTCATAAACACATGTTCACTAAATTTTCCCAATTAATTTGATTCAGGACGTACATTCATTGGTCCTAAGGAGTAGCATGCTATTTTGCATGCCATATGTGTCCATAACCCATGTTAACAGAGTAGTACCCATCAGATCTTAACACCCACAAGGCTGGACAAAAATATGGAAACACCACGAAAAACGCACTCTTTAACGTAAACGCAGATGCTGGCCAAGCCTTCAGGATGTGCTGTCTCATTTGACCACGAACGGCATCCATGCCATGTACCCAATATGTTCCAGGTGTCAGTCGCCATCAGAAAAATATCCTGCATATATATGAGCTAAGTGCATTCGAACATGGACAAATTGTTGGTAGTCCTATACCAATACAGCCGAAATGTTTGGTGTCTCAAGTGGCACCGTATCGAAGATTTATAACTCGTACAGAGGTAGCAGAAAAGCATAGAAGAGATCGGTTGATAGGACACATTCTGAGACATCAGAGATCACCGAATTAGTACTGGAGGGAAGTGTCTGTGTGTGTATGTGTATGTGTGTGTGTGTGTGTGTGTGTGTGTGTGTGTGGGAGGGGGGAGGGAATCATGGCGGAAGACCAAGAGGTTAATACTATAAGCAAGATTCAGAAGGATCTAAGTTGCAGTAGTTATTCAGAAATGAAGAAGCTTGCACAGGAAAGAGAAGCATGCAGACTGAAGACAAGAACAACAGCAAAATGACTGTATTGTACTAACAATAGCCTCATCTGTAGCAGGGTGAATTGCAGTGAGTAACACAGTCCCTAATTCTTTTGTGGCCCGAATCGAAGCCAATGTCTTTTTACCGCCGTAGAGGTTCACACGCTCCATTGCAAACCTATGATGAAGAAATAGAGATACACATAAAGAAACGGAAGAACTGATAAACTGTGTAAATGTCAACGTAACTTGTATAGTTCTAGTTATTGTAATGTTTCCAGAATGAATCTTTCTCTATATAGTGGAGCTTATACTACTTTGAAACCTCAAAGGTAATTGAGAGTTGTTGGCGAAAGTGAAGCAGTGTCGGCAAGAGGACTGCTCGCGACAGGTGAGGTCCTGAGTTCGAGTCTCGATCCGGCGCACAGTTTTATCTGTTACGAAGTTTCTATTGGAATGCTATTGTAGAGAGAGGAATGAAGAATCACCGAGAGAATGGACAATGAGGTAAAAGAGAAAAGAAGAAAGAGAGAATACTCCAATAGGTTTCTTTTCGTTACAGCGAACATCCTCTTTCAAAGTCACAAGGAACGAAAGAGTTGGAGACGCGCAAAGACACCAACTGGTAATCGTCATCCATGGACAAAGTCTTAGAAATCAAATCCTGAATGCGAAGCATGAAGCATGCCCATAATCAGTGGCCATATTGGGAAACTGGTTTACTGTCACTGGGTCACAGTAAAGATTATATGTACGTACGAAAGAAGCCACATAGTTGAAGGATTGTTAACGTTACCATATTGATTAATTTGTGAAGTTTTGCGAGCCACTGTCGTTCGTCATCAATATTTTTTACGTTCCGAAGTCTGTTAACTAGATTTTCACTAAATTGTTGACTTTTTTTAGTCCAGATTGTATGCCTCATGCAGAGTGAAATTTGGTTACATATATCTTGATAAGAAGTAATTCCAGTGTGCAGACACTTTCGTTGACTTATTGCATCTATGACGACGTACACGTTGAGACGATGTGTATGAGAACATTATGCTGTATTTACCTCATGTCAGAAAGATAGTGCAAACTGAATCGTGACTGAAAATAGCGTAGAAATATGGTAAAAAACTAGTACGGATGCTCAGCTATTAAAGTACCTACTTACATACATATAGTAAGAATACAGTGTAGTATCACTAACAAATTTTACAAATCAGTACAACTTTGTAGCTGTAAGTATTACGAACGTTATTCCCGTTTGTACGTAGGAAGTCAGATGATCTGCAACTAAAGAAGATCCTCGAAACTTGACTAACATTCTTATGTAAATAATATTTAAGTGATTTGCGTGCGTTGATGACTGGGGATGAATACTAGTGGCTCGAAACGTGTCACAAACAAGTTACTATCATAAGATTAATGAACTTTCCACTTTTGGCCGGTTGCGATACGTACACATTGCTTTTAAATTACAGCACAGCAACGTCGACCAGAATTTTGGTACGCTTTTGTAAAATGAACTGGTTATTTCCTGAACTCAGCGTTTTTTCACACCATGAAAACCATTTATCGAGAACGAGGCTCGTAAAACAGCTACTGACGTTGAATAACTGAACAGCTTCGTAATATAAATTTCTTTGTGGTAAGAGTAACGTTCCAGCCATGAACCTATAACGACGATGAAGGAAAGTTTTTACGAGCCTGCGAGATGGACTACAAAGCGAATAATAAAATTCAAAAGTGATAACGAAAAGCTGAAGTCTGCAGCTCTCTTAACTAAGGTCACACTTTACATTATATCGAAATACTGTGAAGTCTGCTGACGGAAAAAGTATAAGGGTCTCCAGTTCGTCGACACAGAGAGAAGGAACAAAAATGGCAAAATCGCGTATTCCCGTTATCGATGCACGTAAGAAATTTAATGCCTCAGTAAAAAGTAGTGAATTTCATGAAGAGGCGACCACTCGCAAGCGCACGCCTGCACATTTGCTCGAGGATCGTTCGCACACACACACACACACACACACACACACACACACACACACACGCACACACACACACCAAAAAAAGGACTGAGGAAAAGATTAGACGATTCTGATCGCGAGCTCTCCGTTATTACAAGGCGGGGTAACGCCAATCTGCATGCATGAAATGCGGACGAAATGACTTAAACATGTCCCGGTTGCTGGAGAGGCCTTATCACGGCCAGTAACAGTCCATTTAACCGGAGTGCCGGGTCATTAATGCGGAGAGATACTCCGGGGCGCGGCAGAAATTCTTAATTTGCATTAAACGGCGCTCTACGTGCTGCCCAGCCGCCGCCGCCGCCGCCGCCGCCGTCGGTGAGCTCGCAGCGGACTGCAGGCTCCAGGGCTACGCGGCGCTGCGCCCTGAAATGTAATTTACTAAAAACCGGAGCGGCGTCCCGCGGCGATCTGCGCCCCTCGTTCTTTGCACGAGGTGAGACTCGTACCGTGTGCGAGGCGTACCGGCGCAAAAGGCTTCCTAGATGAACGAGGTGACGCCATTTCATTACACAGAGCCCGTATCTACACTAGTTGCCACTAACATTGCAACGGTATGAAGGTGACCTGCACAAATATAAAATAAGCGAGGAGTCTGCTACCTGCTTGGATATATTTACCATTTCATCGTAGCCGCATAGTAGATGGGACTAACATCAAACACAGGGGAAGATTAAGCAGTAGATATCACGTCTGAAAGTGGCATTTGAATGTTGTTTGTTTCTTACAAGATCGCGTAACGCCACGTATGAGAAGGTGAAAATGCGATAGCAGCAAGATGGTGGAACAAAGCGAACGTCTTCAACTTTTGTAGTCCTGTCTTCCTCAGTTGCGTGTAATATTGCGGTATATTAATAATTTTTACTTATGGACCGTCTGACAGCAACTGAATAAAACACAATTTTAGTGCCATACGCGTTCCGCCTTTATTTTATGCAAGCGTTCAGTTCATAGTGCTGTCGAATGTGAGAAAAAACCGCAAATTGGCATTCATAAGAAGAAGAACACCAAAAATACAACAGGAGCGTAAGATGTAAGAAAGTGTCCACACAACCTGTAAGTACAGTTCAAAACATTACTACTTAATAGGAAATACCAACCACCAGAACCTATAGGCACAGTGACAAAAATGTAAATTAAATAGCTAACATATGTACATATTCCAGGCCACTGATGATGCCGTGCGTAAAATAAAGGCGAAACGCGTATGGCACTAAAATTGTGTTTTATTCAGTTGCTGTCAGACGGTCCACAAGTAAAAATTATCAATATGCCGTTTATATCTTTTTTTTGCTGACATTTTACCGTATCTTCAAGGGGTCGGGTGTTTAATTTGGATTGGGCAGTATTAGTGGTAGAGGGTGGTAAGATTCTCTTGCCAGCGGTCGCTTTCTTTACATCACAAATATACGTCCAGGTGATCTTATTTTCCCCGACTGTACCTCTTTCCGTATTTAAAGAATCTACGTGACCTGCCACCTCGGCATCGTTTTGACTTTCATTTTCTGAGTGAACAGAACCCTCATCGTCGGAGTATTCTGCATTTAACATTTGTGCACCGTTTGCAGAGTGACTTAAATGAACTTCTTCCGCCGTCAAATCTTGTTCTGCATCAATGACTGGCTCATGTTCCGTTTGGACTACAATAGTGCGTAGCCTTTCTCACTACACAAACGAGCTTTGCGTCTCTTAAGCATTCAAATCATTTGCTACTTTCGCAAGCTTCCTACTCTATCGCCACAACTCTGACCTGATTTCAAATAATACACGCATTTATGCCCAAGCCCATTAAAGAAAACCTACTGTAAAATATCGTAGACATCCCCATAAACAAATTTCCACCTCAAAAGCTTGCACAATTCAGTTACCCACGGCGCAACATCGGACAAGAAGTGACGCAGAAGTCACAGATAAGACACAATGGAAAGGAAAATAGATGACAGAGACAATACATACACTGAAATAAAATGACTACAACATACTATAGATTACTCACAAACAACACATAGCGCCAAAACCGAGTCTAGATGTTCTCAGTGCACCATAGTTTCACTTTCAAAAAAAAGAGAAACAAGCATCTGTTCCGCAAACTAACGCACTAACTACCTCACAAAAGTGCCATGAATCGAGACCTGGGCCAAGGGCCGCCAATTGGAAACGGTCGCTTGCTCTATAATAAATATATGTCCAAGTGATGCCAGATGTTATTATCTTTACGTGCAGAAAAGTATTATCTTCTCAACAATCTTCAAATCGTGAGCTACACCTTTAATTTTTACATATGAAATTAGTGAAATTTACTCATGACTCTTTTGTTGCCTTAGTCGACGGTCATTTTCAGAATTCACAGTAATCATTAACTTAATTAATTTAATATGATTGCATTCTGAATTGCTGGTGTAGCCATGCATTACCACAGTCACATAAAAACAGCGAAAGGCTGCGGGAGTATGAATGAGAGCAGTGGCGTATTTAAGTTTACAAAAATAAAGACAAGTGTTTGTTCATCCTTTTCTAGCTATACTCGAGCTGATAATCTTACAAAACATTGACAAACATAAATCAGGAAAGGAATGACGCTTGCTTCGCAAAGCATTCATTGGGGTGGGAAAAAAATGTGTCAAATGGCTCTGAGCACTATGGGACTTAAAATCTGAGATCATCAGCCCCTAGAACTTAGAACTACTTAAATCTAACTAACCTAAGGACATCACACACATCCATGTCCGAGGCAGGATTCGAACCGGCGACCGTAGCAGTCGCGCGGTTCCGCACTGTAGCGCCTAGAACCGCTCGGCCACCACGGCCGGCATGGGGTGGAAACTATTCAAGTTCTCCCCCGAATTAATCCCTATTACGACGCAACCAGATTCGTTTACATGAATCTAGTGTGAGGCGAAATCCTGCTCAAATTGAATCAACTAAGGCCAGGTAAACCACAAACTATGATTCACGGACAACAGGGAGCCGTGATTAACAACCGTACGCCGGCGCAGCAACACTTTACCATTTCACCTTGTGGGCGAGCGGCGGAGCACGGCAGCAGATGTAATGCTCTGACGCAACCACGAAAGCTTGCAAACTACGAGGATTGGCTTTCTGATTTTTAGAAAGCAGGAAACCTCCCTGTCAGAGCGCTGAAATCCAGGCAGATTTCAGTATGAGACGCACCCGCTCACTGATCTGGACTACCATTGTGGGTCACAGGCATGATGGCACATGCTGGAACTGTCAGACGTCAGACGGCCGAGTCAGCGCAAATAAGTTCACCCTCGTGACACACAATATGTCCGAGATGATATGCAGTTCCACTGTCGGTATAGTTGGAAACTACCACTGGCTCTTATTCTTCCACAAGTTTCATACCACAAGTCTCACCCACCAGGAAAGACCGGAGGTTCTCCACCAGTAGAGGGCTAGAAGATGATGGAGCCGAAGAATCAAAAATATCTTCCATCAAACATTAGCAGAAGAAAGCCATCCGCACGTTGTAAAAATCAATCGAACTGTCCTCCACTTATTGAATTTCCCCTGCTGACCCTTCTGCTGCTCTGGTAGCCAACCTGGATACAGCACTGGGGTTCCCTTGCTGGGGGAGCAAGCCTCTGCTTCGCATATCCTAAGGGGAGCCAATCAGCGTCTCGAAATCTCTCTTGTCTGAAAAAAGAAGATTTTAGACAAGGGAGGCATCGTTCTCACGGTAAGCATGGCCACGTTTCGCAGAAAACGTCTACCTAGATGGGACTACAATCCATTGTTTACGTAGCGATCTGATCTTTCCAGGCCAACCATTTTCAGTTTCTAAGAAACGGCTGTTAACCTTCCCAGACAGTCGTGTCTGTGAAATATGTTTCGTTTCTTTCGCTCGCTAAAAGAACCTGGCGACTTCCTGGCGTGAGGCGAGCTACAGTATTGCCTCCATTAAACATACGCAGCAGTCGCTCTGATCCTATCATCCCAGTTTCTAACATGATAATGCTTATAGTTTTATGGCCGTTCCACCGTTTACACAAAAGCTCAGATTACAGCAGTTTCTCTTAAATGGCTTCCTCTACCCACTTTCCGCCATCTTGTCGCCTTTGTGACGAACTGTGGCCTTGTTCAGGTGGTGAGCTGGTGCCCTCTTGCTCTGACCCTAAGTGGGAAGAGTGGAGTGCCATGGCCCGAGGTACCTCTGCAGGTACAGCTCACAGAGCCTTGCTTCCCCTAATCAGTCGCACAGCCAGGTCTCTGGACACAACATTTATGGCCCACAATCCACCTTTCTCCCTGTTCTCCATTGCCTTCACTGTGGCCTCTCAGGTACAAGTCCTCTACAGGCTACACATGCAGTTTCAAGAACATTCTGCTCACACTTTCCTCACGTAAAAATGTCATAAGCCCCATATATCAAATGTAGTATTGGGGAACGTGGAGATCATTAGCTAAAATATGAAAATTAATCTGACTGACAGAGTAGTTATAGTGAGAGAGTGGCTTGCCACCTTACACTACCTCTCTGTTATCAAATAATTTCTGCATGGGGAGTGTCACAATTCAATAAAGATGTTAGTGTGATATGGAGCAGAAGAAATTATAACACTCTAAGTCTGTGAGATTTACATGCTGGACAATGAGAGCTTTGCCAACCACAAAAAAAACTCAGGTCATTGACATACACCCCTGTCCGTAAATACAATGACTGAACGGATAAAATATCATGTAGACATTCAACTAACACGTTCATACTGAAGCTGAGGTCAGAGATGATTGGTTTCGCTAACCACAATACAATATCGCTGAGCATTGAGCATTCTCTGCCTCAGAGATTTTGATGCTATGCCCAAGCATTCACGATGACTCACTCTTCCATAGAGACAATAACATGACAAATTCTGTCCAAGCAATCACCCAAATTAGTTCTTTTCGTACTACAGAATAAATAGTGTTAACACAAAATAAATAACATGTAAATGACATGTGTAACATAGTGAGACTTCCCATAAATGCCAAAGACAAAAGAAATACATGAGTCAGTTTCGCAAAGTGGTATGAATCTTAGTGTATTTGTTGTGTGTGATATTTCACCAATCTTAGATTTTAGATGAGCGTGGCCTTGTACCACAGCCCACGCCTAAAAATGGTGTTGCGCTTTAAAAGATTACCTTTAACCTAATAAAGCAAATACAGCAAGGCACACAGCAATGAGAATTAAAAAATACAAATATTTTTTGTCTCCTTCTGCTCCTTTCTCAAGGGTCTTTAGGGAGTCCAAATATTAACTTTGAAATTAGACAGACATAACACTACACTCAAGAGGTGTGTAACCGGTTGGATGTGGCAGGTGTAGTGAGTGAGTTTATGCTAAGCGAAGGGTTACCCCTTTACTTAACATCATCAGTGGTGGCAAGGGTGTCAGGGCAGGACCTGTCCCCAGTCTATGGCAACGACTGGTAGGCATCTGGACTATTGACAGACCAGTGGTGGGGGCAGCAGATGACGAATGGTTGCTCTTGTTGAAGACAGTCCTCTAGCAGCAATCAACTGGTTTGACCGACACTCTCCAGTCTCTCCTTTCTGGTCGGCAACTGCATTACATTTAGGTAGAGTCCCTTGAGACTCTTGCATCAGACTGTGATGGTCCCAGGTGGTTGTGTGCTGTCAGAGGTGAGGCTCTCTTACCTGCAGCCTGCAGAGGTGAAAGGAACAAAGAGCATTGTGTCCATGCCTCTGTCTCTCTTGTGCTGTCCCTTCTCATCACATCTGTCGGCTGTTCGTGCTGTCGCCACAGAATGGGGGGACATGTTGCCTGTAGGCAAGCGTTCGCATGACGTCAGAGGCGAGCCCCTGTTAGCTGCCAACTGAAGGCTAGGCAACCCTCTGGTGATGTCATGTCAGCTGGTCACTCGCTCTGGGAGGTCGCTCCAGCTGTAACGTCGTGCTGGCAGCCACGCCCAGGGTCTCACTGCGACACAGAGCCCTGCCTACCTCGTTGTGATAGGGGTGCCTGTGCTGTGCCTAGCCATGTCCAGCCATGGTCTTTTATTCAGCAGCCATTTGGAACACCGTAGTACTCAGCACAATCCTTAGTAAATGTTTTAGTGTTGTGTTTTTACAATAAATGTTTACAAAAACACTACATAGAAAATCAAGACAAAAATATATAAACTGATGGTCATTAAACTTTACAATAATATTAATAGAGAAAAGAAGTGCCTCGGGACTGTCTTTCATTAAAAAAAGGAATGAAACAACAAGAAATTAATCTCTTGTCGAAAAGGACACCTAAACAATCACTTTTTAGTAGTGAAGCTGTTGCAGTTGTGTACATCAGTGTCATGCTAGTTTCCTAACACCCCTCATGTACCTGGCACAGCCTGCACATTCATATTGCAAGCCATCTCACACCATGCAACACATAATTCTAATTACTCTACCCATTACCAAGTTCAGCTACCTCTAACCCTTTCTACTTTACGCTACTATGGACTTTGATATTTTTCTTGATGCCAGCTTATTGGATGGTGATGCTGATTAGGGCATCTGGCCTGGATGGAATGCTGCTCACCGCCATCTGCACACTGCTCTCTGTGCTGTCCAAAAAAGGGGGAAGAATTAGGAAGGGCAAGGTCACACAGTAAGTAGAGCAGAGCACATCTCCTTGTGCATTTAGACCTAGAGCTGAGCCAGTGTAGAGGAGAAAGTATAGGGTATTACAAATTTTGAAATTTTATTAAATGAATGCCTCTATAAAAGGTTCTGTTCAGTTATATTTCTGTTTATGTTTACATGTGTTTTGCCTGAGAGTGTACTGAAGTCTTGGAGCATATGGGTTGGTTCAAATGACTCTGAACACTATGGGACTTAACTTCTGTGGTCATCAGTCCCCTAGAACGTAGAACTAGGTAAACCTAACTAACCTAAGGACATCACACACATCCATGCCCAAGGCAGGATTCGAACCTGCGACCGTAGCGGTCTCGCGGTTCCACACTGCAGCGCCTAGAACCGCACGGCCACTTCGGCCGGCCGATCGTGAGTGGACAATGGACTTTACCAATGCAAAAAAAAAACCGACATGTGTGCATGGAGACTGTAGGAAGAATGCAGTTCATTCTTCCATGTGGCACAATATCTCAATAGACGTAAAACATCTGGGCAGTTACCCTTCAACCTTTTTAACCAGTTGACCAAGCAACATAATCAGGAGGAAACAAGTGATGACAGAAGAGGGGGGAAATTAATGTTTTTGCTGCTGTTGCAGTTCATCTGCACTTTAGCTCCTGCACAAGGAGGAAGTGGCATCAATCAGGTAAGAGTCTCACGCACTTTCCATTTACGTAGATTCCATCACTATCTCATCTCTCTCCATTTAGAGCTGTATGGAAACGATTATGAGAATCATATTAACTTCTGTACGTTGGGATTAAGACTCCAGGTATTACATGTATCTTGTTTAATGATGGAGCTATATTTACCAATCATTCTCTGTTGGTTGTTGACAATTCCCAGTTGTTTTGTCGATTGGAAAAAAATGGTTCAAATGGGTCTAAACACTATGAGACTTAACATCTGAGGTCATCAGTCCCCTAGACTTAGAACTACTTAAACCTAACTAACCTAAGGACATCACACACATCCATGCCCGAGGCAGGATTCGAACCAGCGACCGTAGCAGCAGCGCGGTTCCGGACTGAAGCGCCTAGAATCGCTCGGACCCAGCCGCCGGCGTCATTTGTCTCGTTGCTGGTCATAATCCACATAACAAGCGTATGTACTTGCGTTGTTCTTTAGTGTGTGCCATCACTGGTACTGTAAAAGTGTCGGTGTGGGAACTTTTCAAAATACGATATCTTATAAAGCAGTTGCACTAGAACCCTGAAACAAACACCACTGACATATAATTTACCCTACTTTATATTTGTTAATACCAATAGGCATTGTTCCATTTCAAAAAGAGTATTGTAAGTAGGCTATTTAGGTTTTTATGTTGGTAACGCCACGTAGCGCTCTGTATGAAAATCACTGACTGTGCTGTATGCAGTCTGTGGCTGGTTGGCATTGTTGGAATATTCGATATTTTAGTGTTGGGCAGTTGGATGTGAACAGCGCGTAGTGTTGCGCAGTTGGAGGTGAGCCGCCAGCAGTGGTGGATGTGGGGACAGAGATGCCAGAGTTTTGAGAGCGGACGAAATGGACGTGCGTCCATCAGAAATAGGAAATTTGTAAGACTGGATAGCATGAACTGATATATATATGATGACTTTTGAACATTATTAAGGTAAATACATTGTTTGTTCTCTATCAAAGTCTTTCATTTACTAACTATGCCTATCAGTAGTTAGTGCCTTCAGTAGTTAGAATCTTTTATTTAGCTGGCATTATTGGCGCTCGCTGTTTTGCAGTAGTTCGAGTAACGAAGATTTTTGTGAGGTGAGTGATTCATGAAAGGTATAGGTTATTGTCAGTCAGGGCCATTCTTTTGCAGGGATTATTGAAAGTCAGATTGCGTTGCGCTAAAAATATTGTGTGTCAGTTTATTGATGATGAGAATTAGTAAAGAGAAAAATGTCTGAGTACGTTCAGTTTTACTCAGCTGTCTCTGTATCAAATAATGTAGAAGTTTACAGCACAGTAATTTATCATTTTTCTAAGAGGACGTTTGAGTATGTTTGCGTATCCATAGCACTTCCCATTTCCGCAATATTTGCGGTGCAAGGTATAGGTGATTCACCCAGTATAGTGTGATTACAGTCAGTCCAGGCTACAGATTTAGACATAACATTTGGGGAGGAAGTGACTCACATTATGCACTGGTGTAGTATTAGAGAGATCATGGTTGTCCAAACTGTCATGGAGACATGGAAGTTAGGACTTTTTCTCGGAGGGCACGCAGAAGGAAGCTCACAGGACATTCTCACAACACAAACGTATTGCTGAAAGACAAGATCTCACTGGGTACACTCTATGACCCAATTGTCATTATCACCAGTTGCTAAGAGCAAGGGGAACAGAACAATTAGAACTTGGAACAGCAGGATACTACCATCTTGGAAACATTTCTGCTAATGCCCATTGTTACCGTCTCTTCTCGGGAAATTTACAACCTCTCCATAAATCACACATTTGTTATGGCTTCCGTTACTTGATTTTGTTGAGTATCTTGGTAAAGGTCTTGCACTTACTAGACAACCTAACTAAGAAAAGGCTGCCTTTTCTCCGCTCTTCTCTATCTCTTCAATCAGTCTAACCTTGTAAAGGTCCCAGAATGACAATCAGTTTTCAAGAATCTGTCAAACGAATGTTTCATTAGCTTCTTCTTTGGTAGATGAATTATATTTCCTCAAGATTATTCCAGTGAGTCTCAGCCTGGTGTAGGAACAGCTTTTTAAAAATTGGTCCACCTACTTTCGATATGCCCGGACGCTTACTCCAACAATTTCCATTGGTGTAGTTTCCAGTGATTTATCGGCTGTAATTTAATACAACAGCAATGAAACTCCTCACCACTCTTTCTGCAAAATCCAAGATTTATTTAGGCTCAGGATCAACCACAACTCCCTGCACCAATCGCCGATCCTCCGTATCTGTTCAAGTAATTCGCTACGGTCTCCTGATGTGTAACCTTCCTACAGACAAGAAAATCGTTCACAAAAGTCTCATGGATCCTTAGGCATTATCATCTAGATAATTTACAAACAGAGTGTTTCAAACTTTGTGGTAAACATTTATCATGTCATTGGGAATAACTTTTATTTGAGACGAAATGTTCGCTGACGCTTTCTAGTGACTCTAGGCGTCGTTCAAGACTGATCATGCCCCTGAGAGGTTGCATTTATATGTAAAGAATTTGCGCCTAATGCAGACGCAGTATCCATGAATAAAAACAAAGTTCTTCTGAGCAGAGTACTGAACTAACACTAAAAATATAAGCCAAAATATCGAAGTCTAAAACGAGGTGGAGTACCAAATAGAAAACTAGGCATGATACAACTAAGTGCATGCAGCATATAATTGTGGACTGTGCCTGAGGCCATTTCCTTAAATCCTCCTTGCTGTTGGGTGAGACCACGTGACCTTGTGGTGGTGCCACTGGTGGCGCTGGACTGTGTCTAGCTGTAGTGGCTCCACTCCACTATCATTAACGTCCGCTGAAGGGGATATTAAATACCCACACGCTGAAATGGGCATGGACGGCCGAAAATTACGTGTCTAGAGTATGTAGCTGTGGGGTCCAGAAAGGTGTAGCTCATCCCCAGCAGATCAAGGACCATCGACTCAAGATCAGTCCCAGCGCAAGGTTGAGTTGAGAGTTTAGGGTCTTGAAAGTGGAGACAGAAGGACCAAGGCTTGAGACTGTTCCTCAACCATTGGAATGAGGAATGTTTGGGTGCAGAGAGTGGTTCCATATGTAAAGGTTCCCGAACTGTGATCTTGTCACCTGCCCATGTGCGAATGAGAGTACATAGACGCATCGGAGGGAGGTGGAGAAACCTGTCTAGAGGTGACCCTGGTGACTTTACCCTGAAGCAGAGGAAAAGGTAAAGACAGGGACGTCGATTGCAACTGCAATCGTCACCAGAGCTGGCTGTGCTGGCAGAGCAGGTAAATGGCCCTAGCGTCGACCTCGAACAACTGATGGCCCTGTGACTACAGTGACTTTTCGGTCCACCCCGGAAGCTGACCAAATGCGTGAATGCGTAAAAAAGTGGTTCAAATGGCTCTGAGCACTAAGGGACTTAATTGCTGAGGTCATCAGTCCCCTAGAACTTAGAACTACTTAAACCTAACTAACCTAAGGACATCACACACATCCATGCCCGAGGCAGGATTCGAACCTGCGACCGTAGCGGTCGCGCGGTTCCAGACTGTAGCGCCTAGAACCGCTCGGCCACTCCGGCCGGCCACTATGCGTAAGTGGGCCAGTATGCAGAATGGGCAAGCTACTTGAGATGCAGAAAATTTAACAGTGTTCGAAACCTGCGCCTGTGTAGAATTTCAGCCAGATTAATCCCATTGATAGGGGTGAACCGACAGGTCGTGAGCAAACTGTGCAAGGTATCCTCAGTCAGTGGCATCTGCAAGGCGTTCCACATCTGCATCCTGGAGGTACAGACTATTCCTTTAGCCTCTGTCTTGGATCAGAGTGGAAAGAGATGATGGCCAGATGGTCAGTGCATCTGCAACCGTGGTACTAGTTGTTCCCTCAAAGGCGAAAATTATCTTACATCTACGTTTACATCTACATGATTACGCTGCAATTCAAAATTAAGTGTGTGGCAGAGAGCTCATCAAACCACCTTTGTGCTACTTCTCTACCTTCCACTCTCGAACTGCACGCAGGAAAAAGAACACTTAAATCCTTGCGTGTGAGCTCAAATTTCTTTTATTTTATTACGATAATGATTTCTCCATTTCCAAAAAACAATATTCTCGTATTCTGAGGAGAAAGCTGGAGACTGAAATTCAGGAGAAGGTCGTGCCACATACCCGTGGCACTATCTGCATTATTTCACGATAATACAAAACGAACTGCCCTTCTTTGAGCTTTTTCGATGTTCTCCGTGAATCCTATCCAATGTAGATCCCACACTGCAGAGCAGTGTTCCCTAAGATGTCGGACAAGCGTAGTGTAAGCACTCGGTAATAGACATGTTACATTTTCTAAGCGTCCCGCGAATACATCGTAGTAGACTCGAAATTTAATTAGAAGTCTTATATGAGACAACATGTCAAACGCCTTCTGAAAATCTAAAAATGAGGAATCAATTTGATGTCCTCTGTCAAAAAATGGTTCCAATGGCTCTGAGCACTATGGGACTTAACATCTTAGGTCATCAGTCCCCTAGAACTTAGAACTACTTAAACCTAACTAACCTAAGGACATCACACACATCCATGCCCGAGGCAGGATTCGAACCTGCGACCGTAGCAGTCCCGCGGTGCCGGACTGCAGCGCTTTGAACCACACGACCACCGTGGCCGGCGATGTCCTCTGTCGATAGCACTCATTACTTCATGGGAATAAAACGCTAGTTGTGTTTCACAAGAACAATATTTTCTGAATCCATGTTGGCTATTTGCCGATAAATCGTTTTCTTCGAGGTGGTGCACCATGTTCGAGCAGAGTATACGTTCCAGAATCCTACTGCAGATTGGCGCTGATGATATGGGTCTGTAATTCAGTGGATTGCTCTTATTTCCTTTCTTGGGTATTAGTATGACTGGTACTACTTTCGTCTGTGAGTACAGATCTTTCCGCGAGCGATTTGTTGTATATGATTGCTAAGTATGGAGCTACTGCATCAGCACGATCTGAAAGGAACCTGATTGGCATGCAGTCTGCACCAGGGCACAGACTGTGGTAAGGGATGTAGTGGATGACATGTGCGCCACATAAGAGTAATTGGATTCCACCAACAACAGCCCAGAAAAATCGATGTAAGCCCTCTCCTATGGATGTTCAGGGTGGGACCATGGCAAAAAACATTGTGCGGAGGTTGCCTGATTGATGGAGCAGGCATAGTAGGAGTGTTCAGTGTCGACATCGACGGCTTCATGCATGCCGCATGTGACGCACGAAGAAGCTGAAGGTTGCGGGACCGGAAAGGGCGTTGAATGACGCCCTCCGTGGTAAATGTCAAAACGCCCTGCGAGGCGTTAAGCCAGTATCGCAGGGCAGAATAATGATGAAAAAGAGGGTTGGTCTGTTGTGAAACAAGCTGTTACCACCCATTCCACCTTGCATAGCACTGGCTCACAAAACGATGACGTGGTGACCTCGCACGACGTCAGCAGGAGTTCGTCCAAAGTTATTTCAAGCTGTTGATCCAGTGCGAAGCAAACAGTTCCACGGCGATCGAATTCCGCCTCAGGCCCAAGAGGGAGACGAGACAGAACATCTGCGTTGGCGTGCTGGGTGGTGCGTTGTACTCCAAACGTTCTCATAATTTTCTCTTCAAACTGTCTAAGATAATAGTATTCTTTTAGCGAGGAATGCCATCTTTGCCTGCGCTATTCTCCTATACCCGCTTTTGCTTCGTCCGTCGTACGTTATTTTGCCTTTCCAAGCAAGTAGATCTCCTTCACTTCGTCTGTTACAAGGCCGCGAGTTTCGATGGTGTTTGTCGCTAGCGACTGAATTGCAGCGATTAGCCAAATGTAAGGAGCAGCGAATTTGAATGCCGGACATTGCCACGCCGGACATTTACTACGCCGGACATTTGACACACTTGCCCCTTCGCCAGGTAGCAATCCCTCAGGTAAGGGAAGCCTTTCCTACTTCTGTCCGCTTTCAAACTGCCGTCTCCACATCTTACTCGATACAACCAGTACGCAAGGGACCTTCTTCTTCGACATCTCGGCCAAATACAGAGCTTCTTTTCCGAAATAGAAATATTTATAACTTTTGGGAAATGAAATCAATCCCGACGATTATGTCAGTATGTAATTAGTTCTGCCAAGTATAAATATACATCCCTCTGTCTGTACAGTAGCTTCCTTTCACGCATACTGATTGTGATAGAAACAGTCCATCGCCATGAGAGCAACAAGAAAGGAACGATGTAAAGAGAATGCGAATGTACGATAATCATTTCTTTTTTATCACTGCATTTGTGCCTACTTTAATTACTACAACTGCATGCCCAAAAGACAATAAGGAAAGTAGAAATGGGTGTGTGAATGTTTGAAAAGAAGAACGGCGTACTCCATATTAATTTACTCTCTAAAATGCGATATCCCTTGCGGCGAAACATTAGTTAGTTAAGTGTAGCGGGACATTGTTCAAAACATTACTGAAAATACGTTCACTAAATAGAGATAAGATCATCTATGATTGACATGTCATCTAAAGTCGACATACAATTTTAAAATGTTGGAAATAATGAAATTAAGTAATACAGAATGCTTTGCTTGTAACGTACGTTGTTGTTCTACATTGTTTAGCTCTGGCATTTACAGGGTCACAGAGAAAGCATCCTAGGTTTTGAAGGGAAAAGCCGTAATTGTAATGATCTGCACTAAAACAGAAACAAGAAGCATAACTTAAGGAAAAATAGTGTAATGTGTCTTCCAGATCACAAGCGACATTGAAGCAGATAGTTCCTGTGACTTAGTATGGGCAGAGGTTATATTCGACAACCGGAATAGATTAATAACTGGCTCCTTTTACCGACCCCCAGTCTCAGATGGAACAGTTGCTGAACAGTTCAAAGAAAACTTGAGTCTCATCAGAAATAGGTACCCCACTCATACAATTACAGTTGGCAGTGACTTCAGTCTACCTTCCGTATGTTGACGAAAACACATTTTCAGACCCTATTGTAGATGGAAAACAACTTCCGTAATTGTTCTAAATGCTTCTTTTTTAAATTATTTTGAACAATTAGTTCAAGAGGCCATTCAAATTGTGAATGGTTACGAAAACAGACTTGACCTCTTAGCCACAAATAATCCTGGGCATCATGACGGATACAGGGATTAGTGAACACATAGTCGTAGCGAGGCTCAATTCTGTAACAAAGAAATTCACCAAAACTAAAAGAGAAATATATCTATTTTGTGGTGTGCGTACTGTAAGACCTTCGGTACACACACCATCAGATTATTTGACTTGTCGCTCTAACGAAGTAGGCGAGTGTCAGCAATATGTATCATGGTCTTATCGTGGTGCGTTTATCTTCTGCCGTTAGGTCAGACGATAGAAATGCCACTTGCACGCTTAGAGTAGCAGATTGACGATGACCAACTTTAAACAGAACTTGATTAATTTTCACACACATTTATTAAAATAATAAAAAGCATAGACATTATGTAACTTGATTCTGGATGCTGTTTACAACTGACAATCTGAAGTTCCTTTGGTATTGGTACGTTAAACTTATTCTCACATATATCTCTGATACTTGACAAAAGTGTCTATACATTTATCTTCATGGCTATGTACAGGAATATGGTAATCTTATTGGGCGCAGACTGCAACTTGACTATAGACTGGTACAGACAAATGTAGAACTCATACAGACTGGTACAGACTAATGCGGACTGGTACAGACAAATGCAGACTGACTTATCAGAGGTCTGTACACTCGTTATAATACTTCGAGCGTTCATGTATCACTGCGCAAGTGTGATGCGTGAGGAGAAGAGGTTCTACATTAGCAGCAATCTCATTGGGTGCGTTACATATTAATACGTGGATCGGCGGAAGCAGAATTTGGTCCGTCTCTATGGCAGCACCATCTCGTAGTGCGGACGCGGACGAGTGCTGTGCCTGCGCTGTTGTGCTTAGCGGGGCGCGCTCTAGTGGGAAAGTTGTGTACGCGCTGACTACACGGAACTATGTACACAACATATTTATAAAAGCAACTAAAAATCCTTCCAAACTATGTAAGTGAAGATCATATGTGGCTTAAGTTCAAAGAAACAGTATCAACAGCACTCGAGAGATTCGTACCAAATAAATTAATAAGAGACGGAACTGATCCCCCATGATACACAAAACACGACAGAAAGCTCCTGCAGGAGCACTGAAAAAGGCCAGTATAATTTAGACAAATGCAAGTGTCCAAGATTGTCGAAGTTTTACTGAGTCTCGAAATTTGGTGCGGATTTCAATGCGGGATGCATGTAATAGTTTCCACAACGAAAGTCTCTCTAGAAATGTGGCGGAGAATCCAAAGAATCTATGTTAAGCAAAGAATCTATGTTAAGTAAACCAGCGGAAAGGCTCAGTAAGCGATGAGGAGGAGGAGGAGCAGGGGGAGACAAGGGATCCGACCCTTCGGAGCAGGTAAAATCGTGGCAAATGTCTGGCGTGGGAAATGTCCGCACACCGCGAATTTTTCCCGTGTCGTAAGAAACGTCGCAAAACATGAATCACATTCTGACAGACGTAAAGAAGTATTTTTCCTTCCGCTACGTCAGTTACTGCCGCACCTGCGTTCCCGGAGCAGTTAGTGCTTGTACCCTCACCAGACAGCGAGCAGAACGACTGTGTGTGAGAGAGGCACTTGCTCTCGGGACGCAGGACAGGCGCCCTCAGAGTGCGTGCAGCGCCGCTGAGACAATTCATTAGGCGGGTAAGCCCGCCGTCGGCGCCTGCGAGTGCGGGAGTTGGCCGCTCGCTGTCTTGGGCGCGCGCTGCTCGTTAACGAGCGCCGCGGTAAGCCGGACCGCGCCGGGCAGCCTTCGCTAATTAAACGCAGGTAGCGGAGCGGCCCGACCCGGGCCGGCACTCGCCCGGCTTACGGCGCAGCCAACGCCATCCTGCTCATTATAGCCGTAAAACTCACCCAATGGCTGACAGTGCAGTGCCCGCGCGGCCGCTTAAGCCAGAAGGCGTCCTCGCCGGATTTCCGTCTTCAGTCCCTCAGTAACTGACCACTGTGCGGTGCTGCACAAGATCTTGTTTGCGAGCCCCACGTGGTGAAATAATGTAGTGTGAGCTCATAACCTCAGGTACACGAGCATAAGGACGCAAAGACTGTCCCCTTACACGTAGTGTAGAGGCAGCCCTTTACTGACACACGATTAACGGACGGACTTCGCCCAGAGCTGTAAACTATGCTGAAATTTGAGAGTGTTAATTGATCTCGATTTTTTCTACAAGATCCTTTCCGAACACAGTAGCTCTTGGGTTTGTAAATACAGGATGTTTCAAAAAGACTCACCTGATTTTGGACGAAAATAATTGAGAAACATGTGAGTTGCCACCAAGGAAGTGTGTGTTGTTCGAAAGGGCGTTGCCTAGAGTTTGAAAAAATCGCGGTTAGGTGTCGTTCAATGCGTCTTCTGTTTGCAAGCAGTCGAAAGTAAGATGGCGTCCGCTCCAAAAAAAAAAAAAAAAATTGTTTTGTGTGCTGCAGTTTGCAAAGAATGAGTCAGTGATTTCAGTCACTGACTGAACTGATTTCAGTTACTGATCCGCCTGCACCCAAAACGTCCGACGTTAGTATCGCTAATTTGAAGAAACAGGATGATTTGGAAAGTTAAGAGCCCAGGTCGACCTCGGAGTATGAGCAAAGGTTGCAGGTGCACACAAACTCTACCCTTCACCTACAAGCTGGTGGTGAAAAGGCTGGGGTGTAAGATACTATCTTTATTTATTTTTTCTGTGGTAACTATACCCAACTGATGAGATGCTGGTGTTGGATAGAAAGGACTTTAATAGGTCTATTACCTGTAAGCATACAGCTCAGGACTCTATCTATCGCTGTTTGACGCCAGAGTTCGCTACTTTGACGCCTGCTCGACAATCGCACTGCAGCCCAGGTAATCGTAGCCAACACACGCTGTCACAACTGATGGAAGAAATGCATCACTGTTCTAATTACACTTGTCTTGAAAAAACCAGCACTTGTAATGAATGGCTCATAATGCAATACGTTTACTGGGGGAATGGGAGAAAGTCATCGTAATAACGCAACTGTCGCAAATACCGACGCCAGAAGATTGCAGAGGGGCAGCAATTGCAGCTGTGTCCACCTCAGTGGGAGCTCACGAATTAACTAACTTGGAGGTTACCTGCCCACCCATCATCTCTCCCTCCCACATTCGCTCTCTCTCCTCACCATAGGAAGGGATAGAGGCCTGTTCTATCATGCCACTGGTAGTCCACAACGAGATACTTCTGGTGGCACTAATACACTGTCTCCAATCTGCATAAATCAGTCATACACAAAACGAAAGAAGAGAACGTATCTTGCCACCTGTTAAACATATTCCACAGAAAGACTGGACCCCTCTCGATCAACAACGAAATTCCGGAGTATACTCTAGATCGCTTTTTCAAATGGTCCACTGCTATCGCCAAGTGCGTTATGGTTTTCCTGCGGCCAACAGTGGTCCCTGCACGGTCACTGGCCGCACCCAGCCTTCCACCACAACCCCCGCGGACGCTGGCTGCAGTTGCTGACCACCTTGAGGTGATGATCGTTCGCCTACAGTTAAGCACGTTTAGTCAACTAAACAATAGGAGATAATTGGATGGCCGCCCCAAGAGCAACACGATTGTGACGATAATAAACGCCCTATTTCCACGAAAATAGGTGCAGTCTATTTTCTTTTAGTTTTATGAGCAAAGTCGGTACAGTTTTTACATTCGACTGCAGGATATAATTCGCATCTCATTTTTTGTGACATTCAACGAAATGCACCACCGCCAATTACATTCAGAGGCCATGCTGTACACCCCCTACACAGGATTCACCGTGTGTTATACTGGGAAAACACTTCCGTTATTTTGCTGTGAAAATTACCGATGGTGATAGGTAATGTCCTCGTTATTTCGAAACCACCATCAAAGTAAAGAAAAGGAGAGAATTTAAACTCAGAAGAAAAAAAACATCTATGTTAAGCAATTTCTTTCAACTTTATGGACAAATTACATGAACTGAGACTGCCTCCCACATTCAAATCAGTGTCTGTAAATAAACTACGATGCACATGTGTATCACAAACATTGCAAAAAATGGCTCTGAGCACTATGGGACTTAACAGCTGTGGTCATCAGTCCCCTAGAACTTACGAACATTGCAGACACGCACACTTCCATTAGGGAATACAGTCTTCCACGCCATAAGCTCAAATGTCAAAAAAAAGAAAAAAAAACAATCGTTTTTATGTTCGACAACAACATTCAATAATTCAAGACGACATTGCTATTGTGTACACTATGACTAGTCTCGTTTTACCAATGTTATGCTATATGACACGGGCATTTACAAAAAAAATCGTGAGAGCTTGCCTTATAATAGAACCTCTTATTAGATTTTACTGCGTCTCTCTCTCTCTCTCTCTCTCTCTCTCTCTCTCTCTCTCTCTCTTTCTTTCTTTCATTACGTCAAAACCAATTACCGACCGCATGGTTAAATTTGAAATTGTTTGCTCCGTAACGCCCCTCTAATGACATGTTGCTCAACTTTCTTTCATACACTAGAGTCTTGTACTCTAATTTTGTAACCAGTTTGATCATCACAGGCTGTTTCATGCAATATACTCACATGTCAGGGGGAAAAAAACACTATCGTTTCTAGGTTCCACAATGAGTTATAATTCAAGTGGCGTCTAGTTTATGATTAAAGGTTAGGAATTATGAAATAAAAGAAGACTTGCGGTAACACCTGTTTCTTAAATACGCAACTCGGACGATAACAATAAAAATGATTCCACGAGCCAATTTTTATTAGTTTTATGAGCAAAATCGGTGTAGTTTTGAGAGAACTATCTGCATCCAAACTATATCCAGTTATACCACTTCTTATAATACAATATTCTATAAGATTTTACCATGCCTCTCTTTCGGAATATAAAAAAATGCAATCTGCGTGTCGACATCAAGCCTACTTCATATACACATTTCACCCCACTGGAGCACTTGCACAGATCTGCGTAAACTTTTGTCGACTGTACTGGAGGAAGACTATATCCAGCAGACTTTCAATCACAAGAGGGCGTCCTTCAAAAGTAGCTTAATACATTGTTTTTTCGGCTGTAACACATCCAAAAATTGTATGACTGCAGTTTTGTACACATACATGTCTTTAAATTATAAACATACATAACCTCAATCACACTTCCCGCATCAGTTGTGCCAATCATGAGTAGTAATAGTATCGGTTTTGAGGAGATATAACAGTCTTATTGCTGTTTACAGTAGCACCACCACAGCTCTGGTAGAATTCCTCTTCCAAAAAAAAGTCCTGGTCTGCTGTTAGGTAGTTACGCTCATGTGTAGGATAATATAGCAATTTCGTCCTAACACCACACCTCTCGAGTACAGACCCCTCACACTATTAAAGGTGATACATGTGACATCGGTCAACTCTTCTTCAGAACACTTAAAGGAATGGCTTAAGTCTGATAAATGCATTGATTCTTCTCTTTAATACTGAAGAAATACCATTGTTTGTGAGAACCAGCCGTAATTCGGTAATATATATTCAACAACATGTGTAAGAACACAGTTATGGATTGGGAAGCATATGTTTTGCCTGCTTTAATATGGCGCCTCTGTGTACTCTTATGGCGCCTTTGTTGGAGTATGTGTTACAAAAAGCCACGTAGTTTACAAGCGGAGGGGTTGGTTTAAAAGTGAGTGCAGCCAGAGCATAGTTTTTAAGATTTTCTCGGTCTTGAGTGTCTGAGTACCCCCGACTCACCTCAATTCCCCGCATTTCGTGGTATTTTTTCTCTAATGTTATGTATTCTCAGTCAATTTACGTAATTTTGCAAGTTTCTTTCGCGGTTTTACATATTTCGTCGTATTTCCCTCAATTTTAGGTATTTTCCATCAATTTGTCGTAATTACACCGGGTTTTCCTCGACTTTTACCAATTTTATGTCATTTTTTCAAAAGTTTTTTTTATATTTTTCTGTATGTATACTGTCGTATAGCCTGCCTACCCATGCATTGTTTGATTTTATATGAGGATATTGGAGTGTCCTATACAGCAGCCCACTAAAAGAATCCTAAGAATTCTCCTATTCACAATTATCCACATGCACGCATTTTGGATAGGGAGTTCATGAAAAGTATAGCCACACTCGCCTCGTACCTAGATGAGATTCAACAAGTGGTGCTGATTGGAATCTCGAAGTCTGGAAACAAATCCGCGTACTGCTACAGCACATCAGAGAGCTTACCTGCAGGCTCATGTAGCGATGCACTTCATGCGAACTCAAAGTCTGGCACAGTGCTATGTGTTTACCTGGCTTCTACGCCACTGTGTAGAGATCTGCAACAGGAAGGTTACATGTGTACAGAGTAGATTTCTGCTGCTGCTCTGATATTTTATCCCTTAAGTAAATGCTCTTATTGCTTACCAGATGAGCTACGCTACTGTTGTTTATACCTACCAACTCTGATACACCTCCCACAACCATATCAGGACACCAAACTGTACATTTCGGGTATTTTTTTTAAATCTTAGTAATAAGTTATTTGTTAGTTGACAGCGTGGCGACAGCACCGCCATCTAGCTGCATTTGCAATCTAGTGTATGGTAGGTGCAAAGTAGTGGAGGGGTGATTTAGCAATGATGCAGAAATTGGGAAGCATTCTGCTGTGTCATTGGCTGCCACTGAAATTACAGAACAACTCGTGTATTTGGTAGAATGGATGCACTGCACCGTCATCTAGCAGCATTTGCAATCTAGTATATGGTACTTGAAAAGTAGTGGAGGGGTGATTTGGCGATGATGCAGAAATTGGGAAGCATTCTGCTGTGACACTGACTTGCGTTGAAATTATGGAACAACTGGTAAAGTTGCTAAAACTGATTGTGCTATCAACTGTCGTGTGTATTATTGTACATTGTCCCATATCAACAGTGTCTTTCCCATCCCATCTCTCCACCGGTATGCTGTTGATTACCGCAAAATGACTGACTGACACTTGGTTGAGATGGAGGGAGCCTTGGTAGAACACTGACATATTGTTAATAGTGCCTTCTGGTGAAGATCAACACCAGAACAATAATCATTCTATGATTGCAAAATCATGAAACAATACTCATCGAAATGGAGCACTGAGTCAACTGCTACCCCATGGCTGTGGAGAGTGACATTAACTGTATAGGTCATCACCTTGAGATAGCTGTTGGAAACGCTCTACAATGCCACAAACTCTTCCAGTTTCCATATGATGCGATGTCATCCACATTTTTTCAATGCGAAATATCAGCCCTGTGTTTTATTTATACCGACCTGTGGGTTGTGGGAGCTGCACAGTTTACACAATGCGGTGTTGAGCTTCATGTGAGAGTCAAAGGACTGAAACGTGTTAATATCATTGTAGCACCTGACACAGACCTTGAAGTCATGATAGAAAAACAAAATGTGTGGCGGTGTGCAAAACTGTAGTCGTATATTGCTTGGCTGTGTTACAGCAGAAAAAACAGTGTACTAAACTGCTTATGAAGGACTAGTACAGGAATCCTCTCTTGTGAATGATAGTCTCATGGATATGGACTTCCTCCAGTACAATCGACAATACTTCATGCAGATCTGTGCAAGCCACTTCGAGCATTGGCCACTTGCTCCAGTGGGGCAATACGTATACACGTAATACGCTTGATGTCAACATGTTTTTTTCGATATATCGGAAGAGAGAGACATGGTAAAATCTTATAGGAGGTTCTATTATAAAGAGTGGTATAACTGGATAAAGTTTGGATGCGGATAGTTTTATCAAAACTACACCGATTTTGCTCATAAAACTAGTACAAATTGGCTGTATCTATTCTCATGGAATCATTTTTATTGTTACCGTCAGAATTGTGTATTTAATAAACAGGTGTTACCGCAAGTACTGTGTTATTTCATAATTCCTAACCTCTAATCATAAACTAGACACCACTTGAATTACAACTCATTGTGGAACCTAGAAACGATAGTGTTTTTCCCCGACATGTGAGTATATTGCATGGAACAGTCTGTGATGATCAAACTGGTTAAAAAACTGAAACACAAGAATTTACTGTGTGGTAGAGAGTTTACAGACAGGTCGGTAGAGGGAAGTTATGGAGCAAATATGTCAAATTTAAGCATGTAGACGGTAACTGGTTTCGATGTAATGGAAGAGAGAGAGAGAGAGAGAGAGAGAGAGATACAGTAAAATCTTATAGGAGCTTCTATTACAAGTAAGGCTCACACAATTTGTTTTGTAAACGCCAATATGACATAGCATCGTGTTGGTAAAATGGGACTTCACATAGTGTACAAAACAGCTACATCCCCTTCAATTATAGCATGTTGTTGTCGAACGTAAAAATGATTGTTTTTCTCTGACACGTGAGATAATGGCGTGAAAGATGGTATTGCCTAATGGAATTTTGCATGTCTAAGCTGTTTGTAATACACACGTGCATGACAGTTTATTTACAGACATTGAGTTGAAAGCGAGAGACGCTTTCAGATCGTGTAATTTGTCCATCAAGCTGGAAGAAATTGCTTAATATAGTTTTTTTTCTTTGGAGTTTAAATTCTCCATTTTTCTTTACTCTGATGATGGTTTCGAAATAACGAAGACATTGCCGATCACCATCAGCAGTTTTTGCAGCAAGATAGTGGAAGTTTCTTTCCCAATTTTATGCAGGGTGGACCTATATAGGGAGTGGATAGCTAGATCTCTGAACGTAATCGGCTGTGGTGCACTTAGTTGGATGTGGCAAAATAATGATATGCGAATTTTATTCTGTAGTCCAACATAAAAACTGTACCGACTTCGCCCATAAAACTAAAAGAAAATGGACTATGCCTATTCTCATGGAAAGAGAACATTTATTATTGTCGTGTTGCACTTGGGGTGGCCCTTCATTTATCTCTTATGGTTTAGTTGACTATACACGCTTTTGTGTTGGCGAAGGACTGTCGCCTCAAGGCGGTCAGCGACTGTGGCCAACATCCTTGGGGGAATGGTGAAAGATGGGATGAGGCCAGTGATCGCACAGGGATGACTGTTGGTCACAGAAAAACCATGAGGCGCTTGGTAATAGCAGATGACCGTTTGAAAAAGCGACCTGGAGTGTTCTCCGGAATTTTGTAATTGTTCCACGGGAGTCCAATCTTCCCGAGAAAGATGTTTAACAGATTACAAGAAGTGCTCTCTTCTTCCCTTTTGTCTATCTCTGACTGATTTCTACAAACTGGTGACAGTATATCAATGCCACCAGTAGGATCTCTTTGTGGACCACCAGCAGCAAGATAAAACAGGCCTCTATCCATACCTATGGTGAGGAGGGGGAGGGAGGGAGGGATCTGGGGTGGAAGGATATGGTAAGACTACCTCCGAGTTGGTTAGTTCGTGAGCGCCCATCGAGGACACAGCTGCAACTGCTGTCCCTCTGCAATATTCTGGGGTCGGTTTTTGTGGTAGTTGTGTTTCTACAACAATATTTTTTCCAATCCCATTGTACGTTTGTTGCATTATGGCCTGTTCATTATGAGTCCTGGTTTTTCCATGTCAATTTCGAAGTGTAATTAGAACAGTGATGCATTCTTTCCATCATATTGGCTTCGATTACCTGGGCTGCAGTGTGATTGTTTAGTAGGCGTCTGTTGCGAACTCTTACGTCAAACAGCGATAGAAAGTCTTGAGCTGTATGCTACAGGTAATAGACTTAAACTCCTTTCTGTCCAACATCAGCATCTCATCAGTTGAGTATATTTGCCATAAAAAAAATGAAGATAGTACCTTACACCCCCGAGCATCCGGCCTCAGGTGAAATGAAATAATCGTATGGCATTTATTGGCCGGGATATCACCTTCGGGGTTCGGCCGTAGTATTGCAAGTCTTTCAAGTTGACACCACTTCGGCGACTTGTGTGTCAATGATAATGGATACACAACACCCAGTCCCCTGTCGGGAATCGAACCCGAGGCCCTTGCGTGATAGGCGGTAAGGCTACCGCTGCGCTACGAAGGATTGTGAAATTTTTTCCTACCAGGATAACATCAGTTGTATGACATCACCAATTTTTGAGCTGTATTTTGATTTTAGATAGTCCTTGTGAAGCGCTATACATACAGTTGTGTAATTAGGAGTGATGTGTATGATTAATTACGTAATTAGGACCGATCTTTACTTCAGTGTCCCAACCAAGATAAACAAAGTTCACTAACCTAACCTTTCTCTCACGCATCTGGGCAGTTTCCATATGTTGGGGGGCGCATTTGGACTTTTCGTACAGAAGGATTAGGGTTCGAGTACCAGAAAGGGCACTGCCATTTTTAATTTCCCGCCAGTTTCAGGGTGGGGGATAGGGTGGGACGTCAGCGAAGCACTGGGACAAAAAAAACACCAAAATTCGAAATTCCTGAAAAAATTCGAAACTCTTGTCAAAATTCCAAATTCCAGCCAGTATTTTAGGCGGGGGACGGGGAGGGGGGCGGAGGGGTAAGGGGGCTTGGATCCACGTGCAGGCTGATGAAAACACATGACATCATCTTGGGGTAGGGGTGGGCGCGTTCGTTGGGGGGGGGGGGGGGGATGAAATTACTCTATCAGTTTAATAAATTATCATATCAATTTTATATCAGAATTGGAGCTATGTCCCCATCTCTGCACTACTAATGTAGCGTAGTCTGCAGTAAGGGCAAACGAGTCTAATTAACGAAGTAGCAGACCATCTCTCTCTGGAGAACCTGGAAACGTAAGAGCAGTGAAGACCCTGTTGCTCAAAGACCGGCATATCAAAATCGAAGTGGCCGTGGAAAATGTGAAAATCAGTCATGATTGTGGTTTTAACATCTTGCACGACATTTTGAACAGGACAAAAATCGCCGCCCGGTGGATTTCGCGACTGTTCACAGCTCTGCAGAAAGTCGATCGAGCAGCGGCAGCAACGGAAATGTTCTATCTGCGACAGGCCAAGACTGACAACTTCTCTCGCCAGCTACTCAGTATGGATCAGTGTTAGGTATATCACCATCGCTCCTACACAAAAGAAGCAGTCGTTACATGCCTCACAGCCGCCGAAAAAGGCGAATACCCAACCATTATCAGGATAGCTGATGCCGAGTGTGTCTGAAATTACCACGATGTAGAGCAAGTAGATGCTGCTCGTAAGGGGCGAATCGTCACAGACACTTGGTACCGAAATTTCCTTATGAAATTACGGGAGGAAGTAAAGGGGAAGCATTGTCAGAAGCTGTCCAGACTGTATTTTCTCCACGACAACGTCCTATTTCATTCTGCACACAACACAGTCACAATACATTTACTATTGAAATTTCGGGACAGCACTTTTCAGGAGGAGTCAGACAACTTATTAAGTCCCCCCCACATACATCTCACGTATTGACCACGAGGAGAAAATTTGAGAAATTAGAGCCAATACGGAGGTTTACCGTCAATCATTCTTCCCACGCACTATTCGCGAGTGGAATAAGGTTGGAGGGATCAGATAGTGGTACCGAAAGTACCCTCCAAGACACACCATCAGATACGTTGCGGAGTGTGATGTAGATGTAGATGAAATGCTGCTTCTTTGGGCTATCAAATTTGGCGTCACCTTCTTCTACCCTCCTATTTCCGCGGTGGCAGGATTTTCCACACGACTAAGAGGTGGGTTTCGAGGTGAGGCGTTCCCTGAACAGCCAAAGTATGCAGGTCGAACATAGGAAGAAGTATACAATTATACGCACTGAAATTGACTAAAGCCGGAGATAAGTTCAACCGAACTGTTTGCGCAGAACGTAACGGAGTTCCGAAAGGATGGGCTAAACACAGTAGGCAGTGGCATGTTTGTTGCTTTTATAAGTAGTTTATCTTGTAGCGAAATTGAAGCAGATAGTTCCTGTGAGTTAGTATGGGCAGAGGTCATTATTGACAACCGGAACAAAACAATAATTGGAGCCATACAATTATAGCTAGTGGTGACTTTAATTTATCCTCGACAAGTTGGCGAAATTACATATTAAAATCCGGAAGTACGCATAAAATATCGTCCGAAATTGAGTTAAATGCTTTCTCAAAAATTATTTCGAGCAGTTAGTTCATGAGCCCACGCGAATAGTAAACGGTTGTGATAACATACTTGACCGCTTGGCAACAAATAATTCTGAGATAATAGCAAGCATCAAAACGGATACCGAAATTAGCGAACACCGGGTTGTCGTAGCGATACTGAATACTGTAACCCCCAAATCCTCCAAAACTAAATGAAAAATATACCTATTCAGAAAAGCAGATAAAATTCCACTTTACGCCTTCTTGAGAGACAGGCTCCATTCCTTTCAAATTAACGGTGTGACTTGAATTCAAAGAAATAGTATCAACTGCAACTGAGAGCGAGAGCACCAGCAGCAGCGAGTACTGTTTGTATAAAGCGTTTTTGTACTTATTTGCTGCGCTTAGCTTTTAAATAGTTTTTCTGGGAAAACCTAGCGTAGTTTTCGCGTCTCGTATTTCAGTGAGTGTTTCTTGATTATCAGAGTAGCTCATCAGAAGATTATCTTGGGAATTTGTCACCGTATAGAGTAGGGTAAACATAGTCATGTGTAGGGACTGTGGTTGTTGTGAGCGGACGCAAGGAGAATTGGCCACTCTTCGGAGGCAGGTGGAGGCTTTGTCTGTTAGGCTCATCGAGCTCGAGGCGCAGGCGTCGGCTCGTAGTGGCGTTGGGGCAACTGTGGTGAGACCTATGCCTACTTCGGTGGCCTTTGAATCACATGGAACCCCTGATGTCGCTGCGTCTTCCGGCAGTGAGCATCTTACCGGTCAGCCATCGCTCCAGGGTGAATGGCGGACAGTGGTGGGCTCGCGCGTGCCTGGCCGAAAGGCGAAGGTGGGATCTGGCCGCGTGGCAGCTGCCTTACCCCTTTCCAACAGGTACGGGGTGCTTCCTAGTGGTGATGACATCGTTTCCGAGCCACCACAGGATGCCTCGCCTGTTGGGCCAGTGGCCGATTCTCCGGCAAGGTCCCGACAGTCACAGAGGGCGGGCCTATTAGTTATAGGGAGCTCCAACGTTAGGCGGGTTATGGAGCCCCTCAGGAAAATAGCGGGTAGGTCGGGGAAGAATGCCAGTGTGCACTCGGTGTGCTTGCCGGGGGGTCTCGTCCGTAATGTGGAGGAGGCCCTTCCGGCAGCTATTGAACGCACTGGGTGTGACCGGCTGCAGATAGTAGCACATGTCGGAACGAATGACGCCTGCCGCTTGGGTTCTGAGGCCATCCTTGGTTCCTTCCGGCGGCTGGCTGATTTGGTGAAGACAACCAGCATCGCACGCGGAGTGCAAGCTGAGCTTAATATCTGCAGCATAGTGCCCAGAGTCGATCGCGGTCCTCTGGTTTCGAGCCGTGTGGAGGGTCTAAACCAGAGGCTCAGACGACTCTGCGACTATAATGGTTGCAAATTCATCGACCTCCGTTATTGGGTGGAGAACTGTAGGGCCCCCCTAGACAGGTCAGGCGTGCACTACACACCGGAAGCAGCTACTAGGGTAGCAGAGTACGTGTGGCGTGCACACGGGGGTTTTTTAGGTTAGAGGGACCCCCCCTTGGGCGAAACGATAAAATACCTGACGGCTTACCAGAGAGGACATTATCATCGTTGATAAAGAACGTCCGTCCTCAGAGACCATAAACAGGAAAAGTCAACGTAATATTGGTAAACTGCAGGAGTATCCAGGGCAAGGTTCCTGAATTAGTATCTCTTATTGAAGGAAATAGTGCGCATATAGTATTAGGAACGGAAAGTTGGTTAAAACCGGAAGTGAACAGTAACGAAATCCTAGACACAGAATGGAATATATACCGCAAGGATAGGATAAACGCCAATGGTGGAGGAGTATTTATAGCAGTAAAGAATTCAATAATATCCAGTGAAGTTATTAGCGAATGCGAATGTGAAATAATCTGGGTTAAGTTAAGTATCAAAGGTGGGTCAGATATGATAGTCGGATGCTTCTATAGACCACCTGCATCAGCAACCGTAGTAGTTGAGCGCCTCAGAGAGAACCTGCAGAACGTCGTGAAGAAGTTTCGTGATCATACTATTGTAATAGGGGGAGACTTCAATCTACCAGGTATAGAATGGGATAGTCACACAATCAGAACTGGAGCCAGGGACAGAGACTCTTGTGACATTATCCTGACTGCCTTGTCCGAGGATTACTTCGAGCAGATAGTTAGAGAACCAACTCGTGAAGCTAACGTTTTAGACCTCATAGCAACAAATAGACCGGAACTTTTCGACTCCGTGAATGTAGAAGAGGGTATCAGTGATCATAAGTCAGTGGTTGCATCAATGACTACAAGTGTAATAAGAAATGCCAAGAAAGGAAGGAAAATATATTTGCTTAACAAGAGTGATAGGGCACAAATCGCAGAATATCTGAGTGACCACCATCAAACGTTCATTTCTGAGGAAGAGGATGTGGAACAAAAATGGAAAAAATTCAGAAACATCGTCCAGTACGCCTTAGATAAGTTCGTACCGACTAAGATCCAAAGCGAGGGGAAAGATCCACCGTGGTATAACAATCATGTACGAAAGGTACTACGGAAACAAAGAAAGCTTCATCATAGGTTTAAGAGTAGCCGAATCATAGCTGATAAGGAAAAGCTGAACGAAGCGAAAAAGAGCGTAAAGAGAGCAATGAGAGAAGCATTCAACGAATTCGAACATAAAACATTGGCAAACAATCTAAACAAGAACCCTAAAAAGTTTTGGTCATATGTAAAATCGGTAAGCGGATCTAAATCCCCTATTCAGTCACTCGTTGACCACGATGGCACCGAAACAGAGGACGACCGAAGAAAGGCAGAAATACTGAATTCAGTGTTCCGAAACTGTTTCACTGCGGAAAATCGTAACACGGTCCCTGACTTCAGCCGTCGCACGGACGCCAAAATGGAAAATATTGAAATAAACGATATCGGAATTGAAAAACAACTGCTATCACTTAGTAGCGGAAAAGCATCCGGACCAGACGAGATACCCTTAAGATTCTACAGTGATTATGCTAAAGAACTTGCCCCCTTTCTATCAGCAATTTATCGTAGATCGCTGGAAGAACGTAAAGTACCTAGCGACTGGAAGAAAGCGCAGGTCGTTCCCATTTTCAAGAAGGGTCATAAATCAGATGCGAATAATTATAGGCCTATTTCGCTTACGTCAATCTGTTGTAGAATAATGGAACATGTTTTGTGTTCTCGTATTATGACGTTCTTAGATAATACAAATCTCCTTCATCATAACCAACATGGATTCCGCAAACAGAGATCATGTGAAACTCAGCTCGCCCTATTTGCCCAAGAAATTCACAGTGCCGTAGACACTGGCGAGCAGATTGATGCCGTATTCCTGGACTTCAGGAAGGCATTTGATACGGTTCCGCACTTACGTTTAGTGAAAAAAATACGAGCTTACGGAATATCGGACCAGGTTTGTGATTGGATTCAGGATTTCCTAGAAGAAAGAACACAACATGTCATTCTTAACGGTTCAAAATCTGCAGATGTAGAGGTAATTTCGGGAGTACCGCAGGGAAGCGTGATAGGACCTTTATTGTTTACAATATACATAAATGACTTAGTTGACAACATCGGTAGCTCCGTGAGGCTATTTGCAGATGACACGGTTGTCTACAAGAAAGTAGCAACATCAGAAGACTCGTACGTACTCCAGGAGGACCTGCAGAGGATTAATGCATGGTGCGACAGCTGGCAGCTTTCCCTAAACGTAGATAAATGTAATATAATGCGCATACATAGGGGCAGAAATCCATTCCAGTACGATTATGCCATAGGTGGTAAATCATTGGAAGCGGTAACGACCGTAAAATACTTAGGAGTTACTATCCGGAGCGATCTGAAGTGGAATGATCACATAAAACAAATAGTGGGAAAAGCAGGCGCCAGGTTGAGATTCATAGGAAGAATTCTAAGAAAATGTGACTCATCGACGAAAGAAGTAGCTTACAAAACGCTTGTTCGTCCGATTCTTGAGTATTGCTCATCGGTATGGGACCCTTACCAGGTTGGATTAATAGAAGAGATAGACATGATCCAGCGAAAAGCAGCGCGATTCGTCATGGGGACATTTAGTCAGCGCGAGAGCGTTACGGAGATGCTGAACAAGCTCCAGTGGCGGACACTTCAAGAAAGGCGTTACGCAATACGGAGAGGTTTATTATCGAAATTACGAGAGAGCACATTCCGGGAAGAGATGGGCAACATATTACTACCGCCCACATATATCTCGCGTAATGATCACAACGAAAAGATCCGAGAAATTAGAGCAAATACGGAGACTTACAAGCAGTCGTTCTTCCCACGCACAATTCGTGAATGGAACAGGGAAGGGGGGATCAGATAGTGGTACAATAAGTACCCTCCGCCACACACCGTAAGGTGGCTCGCGGAGTATAGATGTAGATGTAGATGTGAGAGATTTATACCAAATAACTTAACGAAAGACGGAGTTGATCCCCTTGGTACACAAAATGGGTCAGAACATTGTTGCAGAAGCAACGAAAAAGCATGCCAAACTTAAACGAACACTAAATCTCCAAGATTGGCGATCTTCTACAGAAGCTCGAAATTTAAAGCGGAGATCAATGAGAATTGTTTATAATAGTTTCCACAACGAAACTTTGTCTCAAAAACTGACAGAAAATCCAAAGAGATTCTGGTCGTATTTAAAGTATGCTAGCGGCAAGACGCAGCCAATGCCTCCTCTGCACCTTAATAATGGAAATACTGTCGACAGTGTTGTGAAACCAGAGTTACTAAACACAGCCTTTCGAAATTCACTCGGCAAAGAAGAAAAATATTCCGGAATTCGAATCAAGAACAGCTTCCAATATGAGTAACATAGATGTAAATATCCACGGAGTAGTGAAGCACCTTAAATCATTTGGTAAAAGCAAGTCTTCTGGTTCAAATGGCTCTGAGCACTATGGGACTTAACTTCGGAGGTCATCAGTCCCCTACAACTTAGAACTACTTAAACCTAACTAATCCAAGGACATCACACACATCCATGCCCGAGGAAGGATTCTAACCTGCGACCGTAGCGGTTTCGAAGTTCCAGAGCGCAGCGCCTAGAACCGCTCGGCCACTCTGGCCGGCAAGTCTTCTGGTCCAGACTGCATACCAGTTAGATTCCTTTCAGAGTATGCTGATACAATAGATCCATACTTGAATGAAATTTTCACTCTGCAGCGGAGTGTGCGCTGATATGAAACTTCCTTGTAGATCAAAACTGTGTGCCGCACCGAGATACGAACTCGGGACCTTTGGCTTTGCCGCACAGTTTTAGGCGTCATGTCAAGGACCCTGCGGCCCCTCCCGCCGGAGGTTCGAGTCCTCTCTCGGGCACGAGTGTATGTGTTGTTCGTAGCTTAAGTTAGTTTAAGAAGTAAGACTAGGACCGATGACCTCAGCAGTTTGGTCTCTTAGGAATTCAGGCACATTTGAACCTTTGCCTTTCGCCGTCAAGTCCTCTACCGACTTTCTTTTTTTTCCTTTATGCATTTTCTTTGGTATTGTTCGTTGTATTTGTTCAGGGTGGACGTCCCTTGGCGCTCGTTCAAGTTCATCGTTGATCCATTAACGCAGTTATTTTATTACAGAGGACAGCTAACCGTCTGACCGAATACGCAGAGCTACCATGCCGGGGCTCTGAGCTACCCAAGCAGCCGTCCTCACAGCCATAGTTCCGCCAGTACCTCGCCTCCTACCTTCCAAACTTCACAGAAGCTCTTCTGCGAATCTTATAGAACTAGCACTCCTGGAAGAAAGGATATTGCTGAGACATGGCTTTGCCACAGCCTGGCGGATGTTTCAGATCCATACTTAATCATATACAACCGCTTGCTCGACGAAAGAACCGTACCCCAAAACTGGAAAGCTGCACAGGTTACAACAATATTCAAGAAAGGTAGTTGGAGTAATCCACTAAATTAAAGGCCCGTATCATTAACGTCGATATGTAGCAGGAATTTGGAACATATATTGTGGTCTAACATTATGAATTACGGTACGTCGAAGAGAACGGTCTATTGACACACAGTCAACACGGGTTTAGAAAACATCGTTCTTGTGAAACGCAACTGGCTCCTTACACACGCGAGGTGTTGGTGCTATTGACAAGGGATTTCAAATTGTTCCGTATTTCTGTATTTCCAAAAGGCTTTTGACGCGGCACCACACAAGGGGCTTGTAGTCAAACTGCGTGCTTATGTGACTATTTCCCGTCAGGGAGGTCACAGTTCGTTGTAATTGACAGTCAGCGAGTAAAACTGAAGTGATTTCTGGCTGTCCCCAAATTAGTGCTATAAGCCCTATGCTGTTCCTTACCTATATAAGCGATTTAGGAGACAACCTGAGCAGTCGTCTCAGGTTGTTTGCAGAAGATGCTGTCTTTCATTGGCTAGTTAACACATCAGAAGATCAAAACAAATTGCAAAATGATTTAGAAAAGATATCTGAGTGGTGCGGAAATTGGAAATTGACCCTAAATACTCAGTGTGAGGTCATCCACATGAGTATTGACGGAATCCGTTAACTTTCGATTACGCGGTAAATCAGTCAAATCTAAAGGCCGTAATTTCAACTAAATACCTAGGAATTACGTTTACGAAAAATTTAAATTGGAATGAACACACTGTGGAGAAGATAAAACAGACTTTTTTATTGGCAGACTCAGAAAATGTAACAGATCTACTAAAGAGACTGCCTACACTACGCTTGTCGGTGCTCTTTCGAAGTATTGCTACGTGGTCTGTGATATTTACCAGATATGATTAACGGAGTACAATTCAAAGGAGGGCAGCACGTTTCGTATTGTCGCGAAATAGGGAAGAGAGTGTCACTGACACTTGGGGTGTGCACCACGAAAACAAAGGCGTTTTCGTTGCGGCGGAATCTTCTCACGAAATTTCAGTCACAAACTTTCTCCTCTGAATGTGAAAATATTCTGTTGACGCCGACCTATATAGGGAGAAACTATCATCATAATAAAACAAGTGAAGTCAGAGTTCGCATTGAAAGATATCAGTGTTCGTTTCTCCCGCGCGCAGTTCGAGAATGGAATATAGAGAATTATTGTGAACGTGTTTCGATGAATCCACCGCCAGGCACTTAAGTGTGATTTGCGGAGTATGCATGTAGATGTAGCTGAAAATACGGACTTACACAACAAAAGTCATTCATCGTGAGAGAAAGGAAAACGGGAAAATGTAAGGGTCAGTATGCAGAGAAGGAAATAACGCATCACCAATTTCCACATCAAACTGTCACTCACTCCTGAGCATACTCTTCTGGCTATGCGACTTTAGCAACATTCGACCCAGATCGACAATGACTCACTCTAGTCAGCAGCAATGGTTGAACTGGCTCCTCAGTATAACAGTGGATTAACTTGCATTCTCGAGTTGCCTATCAATGATCGGTCTGTACTGTATCAGTAGCTACAAGGTATGCTGTTTTAAAGGTCTTCAATTATTTGGGTTAATTGAACAAGCGTTCCAGTGTACATCATTCTCGAGAACACTCGCTGAAGCAACACATTTTATTCTCTGTCATTGTGATGTAGTTGAAGCACAAAAATAATCCTACTAACAGAGAACTTGTGAAACTCAGCTCGCTATGTTCGTCCATGAGAACCCGAACGCCGTAGAAAATTTGCACATATTGCAGGCAATAACAGTGCCTTAACAATTCATTCGAGTAGTCCCGTAGTTACTTTCATATCTGTTGATGTCTTTCTCTTAAGGACGAATTGCTGGTCCTATTTGCTAGTAAGTTATACGTTCAGTAACAAATCTGCAGCTTAACTCGGTAAGCTTGTATTTAAGAATCTTGTCTTTAAGAAGCTTGCATTTAAGAAATATATTAAGCTTGTATTTTGTTCATAGAACGACTGTGCCGAATGTATGGAATTTCATTTCATCATAATCAATGTTTTTGGAAAGACTGCAACTCTAATTCATAATTTAAATAATGAAAAAAGCACCAGTTGCTTATTTTTGATAATTTCCAAGCAGTGTTGCGTATCGGAGTCGCGAATCGTCAGAGTGAAATACACTGAAGAGCCAAAGAAACTGGTACGCCTGCTTAATACCGTGTAGGGCCCCGCCAGTAAGCAGAAGTGCCGCAACACGACGTGGCGTGGACTCGACTGATCTCTGAGGTAGTGGTGGAGGGAACTGACACTATCTGTCCTGCAGGACTGTTCATAAATCCTTAAGAGTACGAGGGGGTGGAGATCTGAACAACACGTTGCAAGGCATCCCAGATACGCTCAGTAATATTCATGTCTGGGGAGTTTGTTTAAACTCAGAAGAGTGTTCCTGGAGCCATTCTGTAGCAATTCTGGACGCGTGGGGAGTCGCATCTTTTTCTGGCCACAGCGATGCCGGAGATTTGAAGTTTTACCGGATTCCTGATATTCATAGTACACTCGTGAAATCGTCGTACAGGAAAATCCCCACTTCATCGCTAACTTGAAGGTGCTGTGTCCCATCCCTCGCACGCCGACTATAACGCAATGTTCAAACTCACTTAGCTGGCCGGTGTGGCCTGGGGGTTCTAGGCGCTACAGTCTGAAACCGCGCGACCGCTACGGTCGCAGGTTCGAATCCTGACTCGGGCATGAATGTGTGTGATGTCCTTAGGTTAGTTAGGTTTAAGTAGTTCTAAGTTCTAGGGGACTGATGACCTCAGAAGATAAGTCCCATAGTGCTCAGAGCCATTTGAACCATTTTTTATCACATCACACATATCTTCCCGTCAAAGAGGCCTTCACTGTGCTCTTCCCAAATATCCGCTGTCTCCTTCGCAGCAGTACGTCGACAATATTCTACACCCCGTTTGATTGCCTTTCATGGCCGGCCGCGGTGGCCGAGCGGTTCTAGGCGCTACAGTCTGGAACCGCGCGACCGCAACGGTCGCAGGTTCGAATCCTGCCTCGGGCATTATGTTTGTGATGTCCTTAGGTTAGTTAGGTTTAAGTAGTTCTAAGTTCTAGGGGACTGATGACAGATGTTAAGTCCCATAGTGCTCAGAGCCATTTGAACCATTTGCCTTTCATGGCAAGCCATAGTGGCCTTACATTTAAATAAAGATAACGCCCGCCACACAACGCGAGAGATCCTGCTGCTTGTTTACGTGCTTGCCAAATCCTACCTTGGCTACCCTGGCCAACAAGGTCGTCGAGTTCTTTCCCTAGTTGAGAACGTTTGCTGCATTGTGCAATGGACCATCCATGCAGCTAAAGATCTGAACCATCTCACGCACCGGTTGGACAGAATTTGGCAGGATATCCTTCAGGAGGACACCCAACAACTCTATCAATCAATGTCAAACCGAATACGTAAGGGCCAGAGGTGAAGTAACGCCTTACCGAGTTGCTTAATCTGTGATGCTTTTTCTCTTAAGTGAATCATCCAGTTTACGTGAAATTATAGTCATTTGTTTGTCAGTACATGTATATCACATCTACTGATTTCCATCTCATTCAGATAATTCCTTCGAGGTGCGTCTTTGTCTCTCTCTCTCTCTCTCTCTCTCTCTCTGTCTCTCTCTGTCTCTCTCTCTCTTTTCTTATAGTTTATTTCTCAGCGTAATGACGTCGACGAGTGGATTTATCAGAATCCATCGAACTGAATGAAAGAGCGTGCAGTGGAAAACTCGGACACCAACTCTATACGTTAGAGTGCAGTGAATAACGAGCAGCGGCGGGAAATTAATATACAGGGTATTCTTCTTGCCAAGGACGGGAACATTTGAGCGCGAGTGCCGCTTGTTTTTTCTTTCCTTTCCGCCAGGAGAGCAGTAAATGAATATTCCGCGTTGTCAGATGGGCCGCGCATGGCTGGCTCTTTAATGTTCGCCTGTTGCGCCGTCCCGCCACCACTGACGGCGAACGCAAGAAACTCTTCGCCCCCTCAAGCTGAGCGCAGAACGAGGCTCACAGCACGCCGTCGCCATAATTTAATTAAAAGTAGCACCCATTCCCGCCTCCCTTTTATTTCCGCAGTAAACCTCTTCAAGGAGCGAACCTAAGCGCAATATTTATGCTCGGGGAGCGCTTTTACATTTGAAATGATAATAAATCCTCCTATAGCCTACCGAGCCAAACCGTACTTGCAAATAAACTCTAACCGTATCTCTCTTCTTGATGGCTGCGGTAAAACTTATCAAAATGTCGATAAAATATGAATCTAACAGGTAATTCCATTCATTCGAAAGCTCTTGAAGTTCATAATAAAACTCCTTTAAATGTGTTATTGTAGCAAATATATCATCATAATAAATAACACATCCTTCGACTACGATACTGATAACAATTAAAAATTCGACTTATCAGAGTGCTTTGTTAACCCGAAATAATTTTTTACGTAGTGTCTTCCTGAACAAGAGAAACTGCTTGTAATAGCAGTTTGACAAAGAATATCTTCTAGCCGATTAGGCAGTTGCAGAAAGTGGGAAAATAACTTTTATCTTGGAAACAGTGTCCCAAATCCGTATCTTTATAACATGTTTCCTTCATTCACGATTACGAAATGTGTCCTAAGAGGTGAGCCGTTAATTTCCGTTACTCTCAGTATAACAGCAATTTTCTGCTTAACATAATTCCCTTAGTGCAGGTATGGCACCTTTTGGGCGAGTTCACACTGAAAGGTCTCTGTTGGATTCCTTTCATGTTAATTTCTTAAATCTGTTGTCATTTACGGCATAAATTCCTCTTCTAAATTTACTGTAGCGTTTCTGACTATCTGGGAGGAGACTGAGTAGTGGAACGTGTTACTTTTACACATAAACAAGAACGATCTGTCACACTACTGCACTTTAAAACACAGTTTATATGTAATTCATGTCACACAGTCTCATACGGAACCTATATCCGCTTTCTTTTATATACTGTATATAATAAGATATTGTCATTCCCCTTTCCTTCTGTGTGAGAGGATGAATGAGCAAATGTATTTCTAGTTGCACGCTTGAGGGTAGCAGACAAGCCTGTCTGCTAGAGAACAGTAGGACCAGCGTCGGAACAGGTAGCTACGCTTTCTAAAAGCAGAGAGATTTCTATCCTTAGTATGGTCCTGTCCGTCCCTTGTCATGTTGGTATAGGAAGCTGCCTCTCTGGCCACTTCCGTTTGTATTTGTGAGCCACCCTCAGGAAGGGACCAGGGCAGTCTGTGCGCGGCGAGCGTCTGAAGTGGTAAGATCTCCGGCTAAGCGCGTGTCTGCTAAGTCCGTAGGACAATGGATTTCTTAAGTTCAGCCTAACTAAAAATTTAATCACCTTTATTTCAGGTTTAGCTCTAAAATATCTAATGTTATCTTAAATTGCAGCGCAGTGTAATTCGAGTGTGAAGTTCAGAATGTATTCCGGTAGTTGCTTTGTCACTACTTTGTAAGTAAAGTAGAACCACGTGTTGATCAGTAACTCTAACTAAGATCATCAATCTTAAATGCGAATGTGCGTGAGATTATAACGTCTCGTCTTGACAATATTTTTCAATATAGCAACTTTTCTTTATGGTCAACCCACGTGGGGTGTACTTGGTGAGACCAGTACCATATGCTTATACAATTGTTTGACCCATCAGCTTAATAGTAAGACGTTAGTAACCAGTTCGAGGTTTTTCTTTTGTAAATTGCTTTTCGATCTAATTTATTTTAATTATCAAAATTACTGTGGAGTTACACTCTTTGTGTAAACCAAGTTGACCACGTGAAGCATGTGGTGTAATCATCAAAGTAGCCCTCAGCTATTCTTTTCGGGAAGATTTCACAGAGAGTTAGTATGAATTTAGTATACCAGTGTGTGGTAATTACATGACGGACAGGATTGCGCTACGAACGTAGCTTCTTTGGGTGAAAATTGAATCGGTTGGTAGTGGTTAATTTCCTCTTGCATATGTTTCAACGTTCTTTGTGTGTTATTTTATGAATGCAGTGTTGTATGCAGTCTCCCAATCTTGGCTCCATATTTGATGTGTTCTGTAAGATTACAAACTCACGTTTTCACAATCCTAAATAAGGCACAAGTTTAGTTATGAATCAAGTTTAATATGCTGAAATTTCAATGATCAATGTTAAAATAAATTTCCAAATATAAACCGATTTATTTCTTTTTATTTAAATTCTCTTTTTTTATATTTATCACCGGTTGTCGTATGACTATTAAAAGATTATAATTAATGTTAGTCTGGTTGGGAATTTGGTAAGCTAGACTGGATACCTGGTGAAACAGTTGCTCAGTAATGTAAGGTTAACTTCCTCAGGTAGCTCACATCTTTTAACCCACTTTTATGGTCTTGAATAGCAGCACCGTTTGCAGATCAAATCAATGCATCAACATTACAACACATTCTTAAGGAAAAAAAAGAAATGATTTAATGCGTACACGAATGAGGAAATGCATTGCGCCCTGAACTTTCCCACTGCTCTAATACAATTCAAAAATGGTTCAAATGGCTCTGAGCACTATGCGACTTTACTTCCGAGGTCATCAGTCACCTAGAACTTAGAACCAATTAAACCTAACTAACCTAAGGACATCATACTCATCCATGCCCGAGGCAGGATTCGAACCTGCGACCGTAGCGGTCGCTCGGTTCCAGACTGTAGCGCCTAGAACCGCACGGCCACTCCGGCCGGCCTCTAATACAATTATTTGAGCTTCAGATAAATGACTTTCCACTTGAGCAAAAGTGAACTGCAGTGCACGTTATCCACTAGTCTCAAATCTCTGCTCTTTATCCTCAGCACAAGCTTTTGGGCGAGTTAAGGCCCGTTCACTATAGTAAGTGAACAAGGGATGAGGAAGGCGCGAGGAGGGAAAAGGCAGAGCGGACTCCGGCGCTTGTGTTCTGTGGACTCGTGATCAGCTTCCATTTCATTCTGTGCACTGCCTTTCCTTAAGGAATGGCCGGAAATGTCATCCAACTACTACAGAGCGTCGCAGCTACAGAGGCCAACAGCTGCCGTTTGGCCGTTTGGTCTCCCTTTCAACAGCAATCGTGAGTTTGAACGCGAATGGGAACTTCATGCAGTGGGGCTGACAGCATCCAGAATGTCAAATGCCGTCAAATGCGTCCACGCCACTTACAGCAACGCTACGGAGGCACCTAAGCGCAGGATGGTATAGGTGTTAGCACGAAAACTTGCGTTTCCTGCCGATGATGAGAACTAGCTGTGCAGTGACGGTAGAGCTGTTACTTGCGGTAGAGGTGTTAGCATGAAACCTCTCTTTTGCTGCCGATTACCAGAACTAGCTTCAACGTTGTTCCCCGTAACTATGACAATTGGTAACTTTTGTGTACATGGATATCTTTAATTTGTTCCTCAAGATATTTCCTGTATTCACTCGATGTCAGATTGTACCATTTTGTTACACTCCATACGCTATAATGTAGGAGAGCAAAGATCTCTTTGGACCGTGTGATAGAAGCAACGAGCATTGTGAACTAAATTTGACCGTTGGGCTGACTACACGCAAGGGCAAGGCCAAAAGCGTGAAGTCATCGAGCCCCACTCCTCTAAGTAACGCCCTTCGCTTCCCTGTGTTCTCCCCTCACTACCTCGATCTCCCTTCCTAAGCCATGACCTGCCCCATAAATTTCCTTTCCTAGGCCAGGCTTCTTTTTTGGAAATAGGCCATTCAGAGAGGTTCTAACCCAAGACACGTATTTAGCTCTCCCAAAAACAGCTCAGTATTTTACTGTTCAATCCCCCCCCCACATACACACACCTTCCTTGAACATAGATTTTACTGCACTATGAGGTAATCCAATCACGTTTCTAAGCTCCTTCTTAAGCCACCTTCCTTTATTGGAAATAGGCCATTCAGAGTATTTCGATGGAAAAGCTACGTAAGGCATAATATCATTTTCGTCAATGGTGTAGGAAATTATATGATGTATGCGTGGTATCAGACTTAGTCGCATCATCACTATTGTTACTTCATTTCCTGTAGTGTGGGGCCTAAAACGTCGAATCATTGTATTATGAGTAAGTAGTGACAATTTACGACATTTTCTGATATTGCTATTGTGAGCGATTGCAATCTCCCCACGGAAAATTACCCTCTACCACGCAATAATTAATAATGGTCAATCAAATCATCCACATTCATTCGCTTATGAAAAGCATCTGATCGGAGTTTCTAGTAATATATGCGCCGACAGCTCGTCGACGCCAAGGTATTTTCCAGTACGTTTATTCTTTGGAATAACAGAGAAACGTATATGTATTCTCCATGGTTATTATAGACGGGTAACGAGGACAGCTTCGGAAGTATCTGTTGGAACATTGTCGGGTTGCTAAAAGAGACATATTTGCTCTTCTCCTCGCTAAAGCGAGCTATTAACGTTTGTGCCACTAGCGGGTTATTTGAAGAGAGAGAGAAAAACTGTAAATGCAAATTAAGTAAGACTTGGAATCAACAGAAAACGGAACATGTAATGGAGATGGATTGAATATACAATTTTCCTCAAAAATAAGGTTTGTGACCCTTTTATTCTAGAGTGAATGACGAATGAGTTCTTTGTCTGAATCATTGATGATTGTCTTGGCCCTGTAATTAGTGGGGAAGTTTCAGCTGTGACGAAGAGAGCCTGCAATCGACAAGTCTTTATAAAATCGTCCAAAAAGGCTTCGGACACATCTGAAATTCAAAATCTGTCGTAAAAGGAACGAATTGTTCAAACGATCGATTTTCCCAACTGAATGCAGCGCTTAACGATAGTAATAGATATCAAGATCTTTTACAGCAAGCCAGCCGCTGAATGTTAAGACGAAGGGCTCCACCAGAGATTCTATTGGGCTGATTTCACGTAATGAAATATTATATTTAAAATCGTACATAGAAAAGAGAGAGATGGAGAGAGAGAGAGAGTGAATGAAATTAGAGAAAATACGCAGAATCCTCCATTAGTATAATTGTTTGCCTGTCTTATCACGGATCAGCCTAAAGATAAAATAGGTGGCCCTTACTTTACTGCCCGCATCTCGTGGTCGTGCGGTAGCGTACTCGCTTCCCACGCCCGGGTTCCCGGGTTCGATTCCCGGCGGGGTCAGGGATTTTCTCTGCCTCGTGATGGCTGGGTGTTGTGTGCTGTCCTTAGGTTAGTTAGGTTTAAGTAGTTCTAAGTTCTAGGGGACTTATGACCACAGCAGTTGAGTCCCATAGTGCTCAGAGCCATTTGAACCTTACTTTACTGTAAAGGTTTATGTGTGAGCGACATTACACCAAGTTAGCGGCAAGCTGCATTCCCAATAACATTATATAATTCATTATACGGTCTATACCGAAACACACGTGTCTTAACCATCTATGTGTTATAAATAGATGGTAACTTTGTTTCGTATTTTATCATTCACTATAAAATAGACTTACAGTTACATCCACTTCCACAGTGAAATAAATAACCTATTTTTGCTTTTTTTCTTTTTAAAAAAATATTTGTGAGTCAGATGCTGAACAGTTTGTTTACTTACTATGTACTTCAGTTGTACACTACTAAGTTCCTATGTTAAAAGTAAAACGAGCTGAAATTTGATGATAGTGTTATCTGTGATGTGGGGGGGGGGGGGGGCGAAGTGGGCGGAGGGGGCGGAGGGTGTCAAAAATGGACTTAACTTCTGAGGTCATCAGTCGCCTAGAACTTAGAAACTTAGAACTAATTAAACCTAACTAACCTAAGGACATCACACACATCCATGCCCGAGGCAGGATTCGAACCTGCGACCGTAGCGGTCGCTCGGTTCCAGACTGTAGCGCCCCGAGCCGCACGGCCACTCCGGCCGGCCGCGGAGGGTGTCGTGGGGTTTCCTACCGTGGGGTTTCCTACGAGCAGTGGCGCACTAAACCTGTCAGAGGCCCGGGCCGCCAAAACAAATTGAGGCTCCCCTTGCTGACCCCTCCCACCCTCCTCACCACACAGGATTTCTCCGAGAGTTTCAAACGCAAACGGAAGTCAGTCCCACATTGCTTATTATCTTCATTTTGTGTCCTGATAATTTACAAGGTATAACGTTACTTTACGTAACACTGAAAGTGACTGTTCTCGTAATCTCGTTGCTATTATTTAATAGCTATGTTGCCCCTTATACGACAGAAATCATTACATGATATCTGTTGTTCGAATCTATTATTTATGTTTCGCAACTAAGTCGGCGTAGAGCGCGCAGGGTGTATAAAAATGAATCCCTATTTCCCAAACCAAGAGGAAGGTCACTGTCTACATAAAACTTCGTTCAGTGCATGGTGGAGGGTACTTCACTTACGGATTTCAACAAAAGCCTCAGTGCTGCTCCGGTCTTGATGAAAATTTGTACATTTGATCTTCAAAACAAGGGGAACCTCACCATATACGTGAAATTTCATACGGTGTATGGCGGAGGATACCTTACAACAGAATTACACACCGTTTGACTGATCAGCTTGGGAGTTGGCTCATGTATGTATGTTTTCGTGGTGAAGGCATTTGTACAAGCCAACGTATGTTGGATGGCGAAGGGTTGTCCTACCTTTAAATAAATTCAACATCGTTTCATCAATGAGCATGAAAGTTGGCAGATATATGTATTTTTGTAATAGATGGGGAAAGAGGAGATTGTATGACAGAGGCGGATGAGGAAATATAAGGAGAGAGGAAAACTTGATGGGGGCGGAGAGGGGGAGGAGGTGCATCCAGAGAGAAGCAGATTAAAAGGAAGAGGGAGCAGCAGGTAAACAGAGAAAGGGGGAAGGTGGTGAATGACTAATGGAACACTGTAATAAATACATGAATTAGTTGTGTTATTGTGAATTTGATGAACTACTAGAACAAACGGAGGAGGAGGTGGACAGAGACGGGAAGATGGATGGAGACGGAGAGGAGGATGGAGAGGAGGAAGTGTTAAGTGTTGTGAGAGAGGGGGGGGGGGGCAGATGGAGGAGATGCAAAGAGAGACGGATGGGTGGAAGGAGGTGGTAGATAGAGAGACGAGATAGGACTAAATGGACAAGAGAGATGAGGGGATGAACTGACATAAAACTTGGATGAATAAACATCCGGGCAACGCCAGGTTTGCTATTAGTAATTAGATAAAGATTTACGCGACAGTGGGCGTGTTCATCTGATAGAAATTACAGAATATATTCCTATGGTTAGATGCGGAGTATGAAGTATCGACAACTAGAGTGTTGTTCTTGATGTCTACCGTCGATAAAATTCGTTGCTTAATATAGATGACTCCACCAAAGTTCATCTAGTTGGAATTTCATCTTTATAAAATGAACTACATAATAATCAGTTGAAATATGATCGTGTTTAAAAGACTCTGACAGAAAAGTGGGTAACCAGCTGTCTGAGTCCTCATTCCGCCTTCCTCACCTAAAATTCTGGAAGCTTCACAGGACGAGTGACCATGTTATGTAAGAAATTTACCAAGTAAAATTTCACTTTTGTTGAGTTAAAAATTCAATAAATAGCAGATTTTGTATTAGAACTTTAGAAATACCGTTAAAAGCGTACTTTTATGAATGAGATCAGCCAAATACAAATAATTAGTTTCGTATGACATATATGACGAAACTCCAGACTCGGCAAGTTAACTTTGCGAAGTTGATTCTGGTAAAATGTGTGCTGTATTTACACATACCGTTTTGAAACAACAGTATTTTTAAGGCCCACAGCAAATCCCAGAATTTTTCACATCACGGTAAATTTTTTATCATCTAACTTTTGGAATCTCTAGACCCCCTCCGTGGTGACGCTCGTGTTTTCGACTACAAATAAATGTAACCGTGAACTGACATGAAAGTAAGAACATCCCTGCACATTGTATCCAGGCTTAGGACTGGCTATGCACGTAGTACATAGGCATGTTTAATTTTTTTTCATTTTTTCATTGTATTTATTTTTATTTACTTTTTGTTGTTTTTGTTATTGTTTATTTTTTTTGTTTTTATTGTTGTTGTTCAACATTACAGTAGCAAATTGATAACTATTTTTTTCTTATCAATCGTAATTTCTTATTCAATTTTTAGTAAAAAGGCTAAAGATTTTAAACACCTTTTTAAATCTCCAAAATCTTCATATGTTTTCCTAATGTCTTTTAATCTTTTGTCAAGATCTATGTACCTTTTCTTTCTTTTTTGAAGAGCAGGCCAATGGAATCTTTTTTAATTTCAATAATAGCATTCACTGCCTCCTCCTCCAGCTTTTGAATCAGAAAGTACACATTTGGATGTTTCTGATTTATTGAGGAGTTCAGTTTCCTATGCCAACCTTCGATAGCATTCGTCGTTCTGTGTCGTTGGTTAAAAACATTCCACATTTCGAGAGGTATATTAGGATTTTCCATCCACTGATCAACCATATAGTCTGCAAATGCTGTGATATTCTCTCCACTGGGCATTTGTTCCATTATTAAAATCCACACTTCATCGACAGTGTTAAGTGGAAGACGTGCCACTGCAGAACACATGCGACAAAACAATCGGACTTCCTCCCTATCCCTGTAGTCTTCCGTTAGTCCCAGTTCCTGTATCTTCTTCCACAGACGCTGGTTAAAATGAAAATTCCAACCGGAAAGTTGTGTTTCAAGGAACACTGAATTCATTGCTTTAATTGTAGCCATTTCCATCTTAGATTTCAATCCAGAAAAAAGTCTTTCGTATTAAATTTGACTTTTGTCTGGCAGCAAAGCAAATAAAACAGGAAATATCTTAGTTACCTTTTCTGTACCTCCGATGTCGACATGGATTGTGTACAATTGTTTGAACTGTTTCGAACAGCTGTCAAATGTCCCATCCATAAGCACAGTTCCATTGTCACAAAGGATTTTCTCTACTTCTTCACAAGCAAATACTGGAAGTCTCTTGCCTGGAACAAAGCCATCATCAATCTTCAAAAAACCATTACCTTCCATTAATTTCAAAAGGTCTTCACTAAGGTGAATTTCCGATCTAGAGCCAGGGTTCTGGGTTGTCCCAATAGCTCCTCTTCTCGCCTTACACAATTGAGTCTTGAAGCTGTCATAATTCGGAATATATGCCACGAATTCTAATCCGTTATCTTTCAAATCTTGAAATTCCTGCTTAAAAATTTGGGCTATAGGCACTGTCTTTTCTTCACGAACTCTTTTTCTGCAATTGTGTCGTCTTTTATCTCCACATCTGTTTTTTGAGGTGGACAAGAATGTTGCTGTTGAGCAACGATTTCACCACTTGCAATTTTTAAACTGCCTTTGCACCTACTCGATTCATAATTGACGCACATCCAGTTCGTATATTCTTCATTTTTCCTATAAATACGGTAGCGATGACCATCCTCGATAAGGCAAGGCCTCCCTTTCGTTGTTGTTATCACTTCCATCTTGTACACTGCATAGAAGTCATATAGGAAAACGTACGGAATGAAAGCTATCGACGACGACACTTTCTGAGACTGACTAATATAACTGTTTATTATGTTGTATATTAAGCCGACTTGGGGCTATGATCCTCTGTTCCATGTCAGAAACATAAATGAAGTCGCAGCTGAGGAACAATGGCTCCAAATATGCACAGTATTACTGCTGCCAGTCAAGCTTTACCATCGCAGACCTACAGCACATACAAGAAGACCCTCATCCAACTTGAAATGACAGGGAACAAAGTGTAATCAGTAGCATTCTATTCACAATTACATTTATGTAAAAATAGTGATTCTCAAGCACACACACACACAAAAACACACACACACACACTCACACACACACACACACACACACATACACACAAACACACATACATACATACACACATACACACAAACACACATACATACATACACACAAACACACATAAATACATACACACACATACATACATACATACACACACATACATACATACACACACATACATACATACATACACACACACATACATACATACATACATACACACATACATACATACATACACACACACACACACACACATAAATACATACACACACACATACACACACACACATACATACATACATACACACACACATACACACACACACACATACATACACACACATACACACAGGACATGGGACACGAACTTTAATACACATTTTACTGAAGAATAATGTATCTCGCTGACATACAACTGAGTGAAATGGAAACATAATTCTTAGACAGGTATTCCATACATCACCTGATCGGAAGTATCCAAGCACTTATTTGTTGATATTAGTTTGGCATGTTTTCCCCCCACATTGTTATGATGCTGTAGTGAACCAAGTGCTATCTGTAGCACAGCATCACGTTAGGGGCACAGACCGCCACAGCTAGCGACCCATGCAGACTCAAGCACCCTCTGTCACTAATAACGTCAGTGCATCCACTTACTGCAGCAAGGCAATGACCACAAGCTCGGACACCGACCACCATTCGAATTACACAGGAACGTTACATGGTTATCACGTGCATTATACGGATGTACGAAATAAAAACTGCCAATGCACCTGCGATAGTGCTTAGCGCTCTTTGCCTTGCGGCATTTACCCAATGTAAAGATTCTTCTCGAAAAAGGAACTAAGATATACACTACTGGCCATTAAAATTGCTACACCATGAAGATGGCGTGCTACAGACGCGAAATTTAATCCACAGGAAGAAGATGCTGTGATATGCAATTGATTAGCTTTTCAGAGCATTCACACAAGGTTGGCGCCGGTGGCGACACCTGCAATGTGCTGACATGAGGAGTTTCCAACCGATTTCTCATACACAAACAGCAGTTGACCGCCGTTGCCTGGTGAAACGTTGTTGTGATGCCTTGTGTAAGGAGCAGAAGTGCGTGCCATCACGTTTCCGACTTTGATAAAGCACGGACTATCAGCTCGGAGACCATGGCTGCGGTTACCCTTGACGCTGCATCACAGACAGGAGCGCCTGCGATGATGTACTCAATGACGAACCTGGGTGCACGCATGGCAAAACGTCTTTTTTCAGATGAATCCAGGTTCTGATTACAGCATCATGGTCGCATTCGTGTTTGGCAACATCGTGTTGAACGCACATTCGAAGCGTGTATTCGTCATCGCAATATTGGCGTATCACCCGGCGTGATGGTATGGAGTGCTATTGGTTACAGGTCTGGGTCACCTCTTGTTCGCATTGACGGCACTTTGAACAGTAGGCGTTACATTCAGATGTGCTACGACCCGTGGCTCTACCCTTCATTCGATCCCTGCGAAACCCTAAGTTTCATCAGGATAATGCACGACTTCATGTTGCAGTTCCTGTACGGGCCTTTCTCGATGCAGAAAATGTTTGACTGCTGCCCTTGCCAGCACATTCTCTAGATTTCTCACCAATTGAAAACGCCTGGTCAATGGTGGCCGAGCAACTGGCTCGTCACAATACGCCAGTCACTACTCTTGATGTACTGTGGTATCGTGTTGAAGCTGCATGGGCAACTGTACCTGTACACGCCATCCAAGCTCTGTTTGACTCAGTGCCAGGCGTATCAAGGTGATTGTTCTGGGTACTGATTTCTCAGGATCTATGCGCCCACATTGCGTGAAAATGTAATCACATGTCAGTTCTAGTATAATGTATTTGTCCAATGAATACCCGTTTATCATCTGCATTTCTTCTTGGTGTAGCAATTTTAATGGCTACTAGTGTACTTATGTTTGAGAACTCGTACTGCATGGCCGGTGTTGTAGCGAATAGATTCTAGACAATGTTAGCAACCGCTACTGCCTAACTTTCAGTTCATGTCCACTTTATGTAATTACTTTGAGCTAGTTGTGGAAGAAACTGCAGTGACTGAGCGGAAAAAAAACAAAAATGCACTGCTTCTTCAAGAATATATTTTGTTTATTATTCCTAAGGGATTGTTGAAGTTCTAATTTTCAAGACAGCACCTTACGTGTCGTACATGTTTCTGGTAGTCGATGAAGAATGGATGGGTACCTAGAGCCTGCAAACACAGTCGTATTCCTCTAATGAAACAATTTTTATTTCTACGATTTTTTAAACTATCGGTAATAATGATGACCCCACTGAGAGTGTCGTATTAGCAGACGTAGGGACTCCGGACGACCAATGAAGGGGAAAGTAGTTGTTTTATGAAGATTCGGTAAACTGAAGATTTATACTTTCTGAACGAGGTCGCACGAACGACGCCAAATGACTGTGGGACTTCGCCAGGAAAGTTCAACAGTAAATTAAGCAAATATTAACCTCAATTTTTCCTGAAATCAGAATTAGTATCTTTTCAAGTCAGAAATTAAATGCAACGAACTGTCTTAATTTCCTGATTCAAGGAAATCTCTAAAGCGTGCAGTCATTAAAGAGTATATCTTTTCCCTTAGCCGCTACAGTTTTCAATTCAGAGAGATTAACTGTTAAAGACTTTCACAATACAATTAGATGTTTTGTTATAGTTAACTGATACAAGGCAGCAGCGAGATATTTCAACTTCTTCTACATCATCAGTTAGCAGTATTTATACCCCCTGGGACCAGTCAGTCACCATAGAAAGTTGGGCTATGTTATGATGCCAACTCTGCACGTACAGTCAGAAAGACAACTACGATTTCTTCTGTTTATTTTCTAAATATGTTGAACCTGTGTATGTTGTAGAATTTTTTGATTTTGAGGTGAAGGTAGTGTACTGTTTCTCTTGTTTCATTTGCATAGTGAATTTAATGTTGTGGTAAGCATTACACACTGAAGCGTAAACCGTTTATACGTTCTTGAGGGTCATGCATACATGACCCTCAAGATGATGTATGACATCATTTGCGTATATATGACAGAGGAAAAGTTTCATGTTTTTCATTTCTGCTATTTTCTACATCTACATCTACATCTATACTCCGCGAGCCACCTTACGGTGTGTGGCGGAGGGTACTTATTGTACCACTATCTGATCCCCCCTTCCCTGTTCCATTCACGAATTGTGCGTGGGAAGAACGACTGCTTGTAAGTCTCCGTATTTGCTCTAATTTCTCGGATCTTTTCGTTGTGATCATTACGCGAGATATATGTGGGCGGTAGTAATATGTTGCCCATCTCTTCCCGGAATGTGCTCTCTCGTAATTTCGATAATAAACCTCTCCGTATTGCGTAACGCCTTTCTTGAAGTGTCCGCCACTGGAGCTTGTTCAGCATCTCCGTAACGCTCTCGCGCTGACTAAATGTCCCCATGACGAATCGCGCTGCTTTTCGCTGGATCATGTCTATCTCTTCTATTAATCCAACCTGGTAAGGGTCCCATACCGATGAGCAATACTCAAGAATCGGACGAACAAGCGTTTTGTAAGCTACTTCTTTCGTCGATGAGTCACATTTTCTTAGAATTCTTCCTATGAATCTCAACCTGGCGCCTGCTTTTCCCACTATTTGTTTTATGTGATCATTCCACTTCAGATCGCTCCGGATAGTAACTCCTAAGTATTTTACGGTCGTTACCGCTTCCAATGATTTACCACCTATGGCATAATCGTACTGGAATGGATTTCTGCCCCTATGTATGCGCATTATATTACATTTATCTACGTTTAGGGAAAGCTGCCAGCTGTCGCACCATGTATTAATCCTCTGCAGATCCTCCTGGAGTACGTACGAGTCTTCTGATGTTGCTACTTTCTTGTAGACAACCGTGTCATCTGCAAATAACCTCACGGAGCTACCGATGTTGTCAACTAAGTCATTTATGTATATTGTAAACAATAAAGGTCCTATCACGCTTCCCTGCGGTACTCCCGAAATTACCTCTACATCTGCAGATTTTGAACCGTTAAGAATGACATGTTGTGTTCTTTCTTCTAGGAAATCCTGAATCCAATCACAAACCTGGTCCGATATTCCGTAAGCTCGTATTTTTTTCACTAAACGTAAGTGCGGAACCGTATCAAATGCCTTCCTGAAGTCCAGGAATACGGCATCAATCTGCTCGCCAGTGTCTACGGCACTGTGAATTTCTTGGGCAAATAGGGCGAGCTGAGTTTCACATGATCTCTGTTTGCGGAATCCATGTTGGTTATGATGAAGGAGATTTGTATTATCTAAGAACGTCATAATACGAGAACACAAAACATGTTCCATTATTCTACAACAGATTGACGTAAGCGAAATAGGCCTATAATTATTCGCATCTGATTTATGACCCTTCTTGAAAATGGGAACGACCTGCGCTTTCTTCCAGTCGCTAGGTACTTTACGTTCTTCCAGCGATCTACGATAAATTGCTGATAGAAAGGGGGCAAGTTCTTTAGCATAATCACTGTAGAATCTTAAGGGTATCTCGTCTGGTCCGGATGCTTTTCCGCTACTAAGTGATAGCAGTTGTTTTTCAATTCCGATATCGTTTATTTCAATATTTTCCATTTTGGCGTCCGTGCGACGGCTGAAGTCAGGGACCGTGTTACGATTTTCCGCAGTGAAACAGTTTCGGAACACTGAATTCAGTATTTCTGCCTTTCTTCGGTCGTCCTCTGTTTCGGTGCCATCGTGGTCAACGAGTGACTGAATAGGGGATTTAGATCCGCTTACCGATTTTACATATGACCAAAACTTTTTAGGGTTCTTGTTTAGATTGTTTGCCAATGTTTTATGTTCGAATTCGTTGAATGCTTCTCTCATTGCTCTCTTTACGCTCTTTTTCGCTTCGTTCAGCTTTTCCTTATCAGCTATGATTCGGCTACTCTTAAACCTATGATGAAGCTTTCTTTGTTTCCGTAGTACCTTTCGTACATGATTGTTATACCACGGTGGATCTTTCCCCTCGCTTTGGATCTTAGTCGGTACGAACTTATCTAAGGCGTACTGGACGATGTTTCTGAATTTTTTCCATTTTTGTTCCACATCCTCTTCCTCAGAAATGAACGTTTGATGGTGGTCACTCAGATATTCTGCGATTTGTGCCCTATCACTCTTGTTAAGCAAATATATTTTCCTTCCTTTCTTGGCATTTCTTATTACACTTGTAGTCATTGATGCAACCACTGACTTATGATCACTGATACCCTCTTCTACATTCACGGAGTCGAAAAGTTCCGGTCTATTTGTTGCTATGAGGTCTAAAACGTTAGCTTCACGAGTTGGTTCTCTAACTATCTGCTCGAAGTAATCCTCGGACAAGGCAGTCAGGATAATGTCACAAGAGTCTCTGTCCCTGGCTCCAGTTCTGATTGTGTGACTATCCCATTCTATACCTGGTAGATTGAAGTCTCCCCCTATTACAATAGTATGATCACGAAACTTCTTCACGACGTTCTGCAGGTTCTCTCTGAGGCGCTCAACTACTACGGTTGCTGATGCAGGTGGTCTATAGAAGCATCCGACTATCATATCTGACCCACCTTTGATACTTAACTTAACCCAGATTATTTCACATTCGCATTCGCTAATAACTTCACTGGATATTATTGAATTCTTTACTGCTATAAATACTCCTCCACCATTGGCGTTTATCCTATCCTTGCGGTATATATTCCATTCTGTGTCTAGGATTTCGTTACTGTTCACTTCCGGTTTTAACCAACTTTCCGTTCCTAATACTATATGCGCACTATTTCCTTCAATAAGAGATACTAATTCAGGAACCTTGCCCTGGATACTCCTGCAGTTTACCAATATTACGTTGACTTTTCCTGTTTATGGTCTCTGAGGACGGACGTTCTTTATCAACGATGATAATGTCCTCTCTGGTAAGCCGTCAGGTATTTTATCGTTTCGCCCAAGGGGGGGTCCCTCTAACCTAAAAAACCCCCGTGTGCACGCCACACGTACTCTGCTACCCTAGTAGCTGCTTCCGGTGTGTAGTGCACGCCTGACCTGTCTAGGGGGGCCCTACAGTTCTCCACCCAATAACGGAGGTCGATGAATTTGCAACCATTATAGTCGCAGAGTCGTCTGAGCCTCTGGTTTAGACCCTCCACACGGCTCCAAACCAGAGGACCGCGATCGACTCTGGGCACTATGCTGCAGATATTAAGCTCAGCTTGCACTCCGCGTGCGATGCTGGTTGTCTTCACCAAATCAGCCAGCCGCCGGAAGGAACCAAGGATGGCCTCAGAACCCAAGCGGCAGGCGTCATTCGTTCCGACATGTGCTACTATCTGCAGCCGGTCACACCCAGTGCTTTCAATAGCTGCCGGAAGGGCCTCCTCCACATTACGGACGAGACCCCCCGGCAAGCACACCGAGTGCACACTGGCATTCTTCCCCGACCTACCCGCTATTTTCCTAAGGGGCTCCATAACCCGCCTAATGTTGGAGCTCCCTATAACTAATAGGCCCCCCCTCTGTGACTGTCGGGACCTTGCCGGAGAATCGGCCACTGGCCCAACAGGCGAGGCATCCTGTGGTGGCTCGGAAACGATGTCATCACCACTAGGAAGCACCCCGTACCTGTTGGAAAGGGGTAAGGCAGCTGCCACGCGGGCAGATCCCACCTTCGCCTTTCGGCCAGGCACGCGCGAGCCCACCACTGTCCGCCATTCGCCCTGGAGTGATGGCTGACCGGTAAGATGCTCACTGCCGGAAGACGCAGCGACATCAGGGGTTCCATGTGATTCCAAGGCCACCGAAGTAGGCATAGGTCTCACCACAGTTGCCCCAACGCCACTACGAGCCGACGCCTGCGCCTCGAGCTCGATGAGCCTAACAGACAAAGCCTCCACCTGCCCCCGAAGAGTGGCCAATTCCCCTTGCGTCCGCTCACAACAACCACAGTCCCTACACATGACTATGTTTACCCTACAAGCGAACGGTGTACTCGCCTTATTAGCAGCAGGAAATCGAAGTGCTCTCTCACTGACGGTCTAACCGACACTGAGCTGTTCTAACCAAACAAACAAAAGCCTGTACGATACGAGGGTCGATAGCAACGGCGATACTGTACACTACACTGTTAATAAAATAAACGGTTGTGTCTAGTAGGCACTCAAACACGCAAGAAATTACAAAAATAAAATAGTAACTACCCAGATAACTGAAAATAAGTTGTACCTGTTTGAAGCTCGCAAAAATGTGTAACAAGCGAACGGTGTACTCGCCTTATTAGCAGCAGGAAATCGAAGTGCTCTCTCACTGACGGTCTAACCGACACTGAGCTGTTCTAACCAAACAAACAAAAGCCTGTACGATACGAGGGTCGATAGCAACGGCGATACTGTACACTACACTGTTATTAAAATAAAAGGTTGTGTCTAGTAGGCACTCAAACACGCAAGAAATTACAAAAATAAAATAGTAACTACCCAGATAACTGAAAATAAGTTGTACCTGTTTGAAGCTCGTAAAAATGTGTAACAAGCGAACGGTGTACTCGCCTTATTAGCAGCAGCAAATCGAAGTGCTCTCTCACTGACGGTCTAGCCGACACTGAGCTGTTCTAACCAAACAAACAAAAGCCTGTTCGATACGAGGGTCGATAGCAACGGCGATACTGTACACTACACTGTTATTAAAATAAAAGGTTGTGTCTAGTAGGCACTCAAACACGCAAGAAATTACAAAAATAAAATAGTAACTACCCAGATAACTGAAAATAAGTTGTACCTGTTTGAAGCTCGTAAAAATGTGTAACAAGCGAACGGTGTACTCGCCTTATTAGCAGCAGCAAATCGAAGTGCTCTCTCACTGACGGTCTAGCCGACACTGAGCTGTTCTAACCAAACAAACAAAAGCCTGTTCGATACGAGGGTCGATAGCAACGGCGATACTGTACACTACACTGTTATTAAAATAAAAGGTTGTGTCTAGTAGGCACTCAAACACGCAAGAAATTACAAAAATAAAATAGTAACTACCCAGATAACTGAAAATAAGTTGTACCTGTTTGAAGCTCGTAAAAATGTGTAACAAGCGAACGGTGTACTCGCCTTATTAGCAGCAGGAAATCGAAGTGCTCTCTCACTGACGGTCTAACTTCTGTTTTTATGTGTTTCATTAAGATATTTACTAGCATGTATTAGATAGCAATTCCATTTCCATGTCTTCCTTTGTACACAGATGAGACGTTAAGTTAAATGTAGTTTTGCTCAGTACTTACTTTTCTAATTTGTATCAGTTCTTCTGTAGTGGTATTTAGGTCTCCTGTCATTTGATCTCTTATGATGTTGATTGTTTCACTGACCGAGTTTAAAGATTGGATTAGATTAGATTAGATTAGTACTTGTTCCATAGATCATGAATACGACACTTCGCAATAATGTGGAAAGTGTCAGAAAATATTGACTGGATACGCCTGGGTTACATTTAATAGGCAATTTTAGAACACAGAACGATAGGTTATGTCGCGCTCGCATGGATCGATCTGTCATAAAATCGACAGAAATGCGAAAACTGATTAGCGCATACGTATAAACTAACCTAATATACACCGAAATGCGGTGAAAATGAGGACGTACTTGCTTATCTTCTGGTTCGCAGGAAGCAATTTGTACATGGAGTCAAGTATACGACAACAAGAGCAATGTAGGAAAACGATGACACCGAAGCGAGCGGAATCAGGAAGGTAGTCAATTTTTTCTCGTGGAGTTCGTATGTCTACTGAGGTAGCAATGATACACGCGAGTTGAATACTGTATTTGATGCTTTTCAGGAGGACAGAGAATCATTCACGTATAAACTTACTCACATCTGTGTTAAAGGATAACAGAGAGTGTACGGGATGATCGATTGAGATAGAGCTGCAACTAGGTACTATTTAAACGTTGACTCAGTTATTCTAGAGAAGGACACGTTGCTGAAGGTCTTTTTTTTCTCAGTGTTCTCTCTGGATACTTTTGTCACGTGATATAGCCTGCGTTCTAGTCGTATGCAGCTACAACACTTTACACATGATAATTTGGATGATTTACGTAAAAATGTGTCGAACTACGTTCCGTATAAATATCACTCCGTTCTTGTTCTTCTTAACTGTGTGCTATTAAATCAAGGCACTTTGAGATCTGTTACTATAGAACGATATGGTGTGCTAAGCTCCAAGACTAGGTTACATCTCGAGAAATGTGGTGCACTTGGAGGGTTTAGGAGTAGGAAAGCTCTATTCAGTCAAGAAAGGTAGAGCTTAGCTGTACTCGTCTGTTCGGTTGAGGATTAATTGGGTAGCGATGTTGTGGGGTAGGCTGGTCAATGCCGAGGTGAGCATAGTCTTTTAACGTAAGAGAGCGACATTGCTATGTGACCGCCATACGCAGAGAGTCTCAGAGGTCTCAGAAATATGTATAGCGTTGTCTGGTATACTTTGATCCTTTTTATGTGTTCGAGAATTAAGTGTGAATGGACGTACTGAGCAGTCATCTATAAATACTGGCAATGATAGTTGCAAAGTAGACGAGCTACGGTTTAGCTATGATACTGAAATTAGGAAAACATGCTGTCACATGATTGGCCAGTGTTGGACTTATTGTAAACTTTTTCGTGATATCAGCTGTGATGGATAATATTACAATAGATCAGTGGTGTCTTATCCTTACCATCCGTGCATTGGGTACCACATAATGATTGAGTGACAATGCTTGTTTGAGTTGGGGAACAAATTTTGGTTGATGTACCACAACTTCTCTGGTTGCTAGCGCCGAAGACGGTGATCCAGTACTTATGGGCAAAATGAACAATCACTAGGGATGGAACGCGGAGTTATCAACTATTGGGTCGCTGCGACATATGAGTTTAAATGTAGAGGCCGTCAATCACTTTCGGGGGGGTAGTTTGGAAAGTCGCCACAACGCCACCAGGCTCTTCTAGTTTCCTTGTGTTGTGGCTGTCCTTTATTTAAAATCATTCAGTGTTATGCTACCGACTTTAATAATATGATTTACAAGGTGCAAGGTATAGTTTCCCGTGATAGGCCGTGCATCAGTCCGTGTTAATGTCTGTGCAGAGCAAGAATTCTAGTTAGTCAGAGGTCTATGGCACGCTAACGTACTGCGACTGTGCTTAGTATCGATGAGTACGAGGTGAATTTTATAATATTATATTAAAAATATTTTTACTCCCCTAATAAGCGAGTCTGGAGATGTCTGTAGAAAAGGGAGCAGGCTCTGATCAAAAAGACTGACACGTTTCCCACACGTTTCTGCCAATGGGGAAAGGCTCTCGAATTAGCTGAACTGTTCTGAGAGCAACTTGGGTCGACTGAGGGTGCTCTGATGTAAAATGGTCATTTTGTACGGTATAGGAAAATGAATTGTATCTTTACTATAAGGACAAGGTGGGCGTAGGAATATTGTTATCATTGGTCTGTGTTTAAGTATGTAATATTAAATGCCCTATCCTCAGTGAGAGGGGTGTGTATGTCAGTAAAAGTATTTGCTTATTTGACTACATGTATACGTAATTTAGTATGTTTAATTGATCACCGAATATGACTATCTGTGGAAAATGGAATTATTATGTTCTATTGAGCTGGATTTTGCGTGGGGGTGTAAATGCTTGTACAAAATTATTATAACAGGGTGGGTGGCATAGAAGTAGAAAAAGTTCTGTGAAAGCATCTGTTGAAGGAATGAGCGAGAGGATGACACGACTCATCTACGACTGTATCATTAGGACATCTACCTAAATGTCGGATAACCTAAATTGAGGTCATTTTTTTGTTTTTAATCATATGTATGGCTTCTGCTTGCAATTATGTTTGTCTACTTGTTCTAAATGCATACTCATCTATGCTTAGAAAGGGAGAATGCTTTTTTATTACTAAGTGAGTTTTGGCACGAGTGAATAGGCTTTTACATATGCGAGTCTTTAAGATTTGTTAGTGGAAATTGTTAGCGCAGCGTGAATGACGTCGGGTTCGCTGGCTGGGGGAGACACTGTTTACATGTCCAGTTGGACATTCAGGGGAGGATAGAGATCTGCGCTATTCAGGCATCGATTTGTGCACTGTATGTCGTTAGACAATAGCTGGAGAACAGGTGTAGAGAGAGCCCGATTCAGAATGCTGGTCCTGGGTCTGAGTGGACGGCTGTTTAGATGGACAGATATGTGGCTCTGACATGCCGCCGGCGGCGCTCGGACGCTCGCTTTGCAAGGTGCAATGGGATTAATTTGAGCACTTAGTACTTGGTTTGTTTGTTTACGTATTTGAAGATATGTTTCGCAATTGATGATGCCAAGTTGATGGCGCAATTTAGATACCACTGTAAAAAATAGCTGTCTCCTGCTGAAAGAAAGAAAGGAAAGGGTGACCTTGCAGCCAGATCTAATGGATGAGTTATTGGATAAGAGCAAGTGATAGTTGTTGAATGATGCTGTGTGTTCGGATATAGGAGTCTCTAAACGGCAGCGCGAATGAATGTGTATGTTGAATGGATGAAGTGTAATGCAGGATGGAAGGAGTGAGACATTAGAACATCGAGGACGAGCGAATTCGTGTCTTTCCTTCTTGTTCAATGAAATGTGATGATGATTACAGTACACAAACCCGCGTTGGCGAAGTCTTCACAGGTCTTACGCACGCTGGTCGGGTATTCATTATCGGGGATAGCGACTGAGGAGTGTCGCTGATAAAAGTTGTATAATGACTAGAGAATATGAGTTTGTATGCTATCGTGAGAGGGTGCGGCTTGAGGACGTAGATAATTGGACTAGATTTTTTGTTATGTGGAAATTCATGCAATCTATAGATAGTGATATTCGACCGCTAGTGACAACAGTTAAGAGCGGAAAAATAGGTCCAAATCGAGCGCCGGCAGAAAGTTGTGGCAATGGTAATAATATTTAATTCAAGTTGGAGGTGGTAAATATGGACCAGGCTTTGAATATTGGTGTGAGTGTGGTATGTGCTTGATGGTATGTATAGAAGTTTGTCTCTTTAAATGCGTTTGGTATTTGGGGCTGTGTGTAAAATTAATTTTACTGTTGAAAGTGCGAGAAAGATGAGTTGATTGGTGTTTATATAGAGGCTACGTTCGTAATTTGAAAAGAGGGTATGAAAATGGTAAATTGATTGATGGACATGGTTTGTGGGGTGATATATGAACGTCAAGATAGGGTTGAGGACGTTTGCGTATGTTGATGGTGGGATGGGTGTGATGTTAGGTGCGGTGGGAGGAATAAATTAGATCTTTTTTTTTTTTTTTTCAAATGTTGTAAAGTAAGAATAATATTGAGAAGGTTTTAGATGGCTGGTCAGGTGACGAGGTCAGAGCAGTGATGTTTAGTTATGTTTAGTTAAAGGGTTATGTAATGTCATGTCAGGAGCAATGCGGAGTGTGCTATTATGTCATAGGAGGTATAGACATGTGCTGCTATGATGTGTCTAGCGTATGGAGGCTGCACTTTGGAATTATGCTACATTGATATGAAGTTGATTTTCACCCATGTTCGGTGGTCGCGGCTCCGGGTTGTAACGGACCGGGGTCCTGGACGGACGTCTATGTGTGCTTTGACAGCTGACAAACGCTTCGACCGCGCCAACTCACGCTTGCAGAAGCCGAGCAGGGGCTGTGCGCGGTATGAAATCAGACGGATGCGTGACTTCACGATTCTGTGGACATGGTGCGGTGGGGGGTACCTGCGCGAGTCTGCTGAGTTATTTTGCGAGCGGATCTGCAGTCTCTGCTATGTGTTATTTGGATAGTTTACGAGTACTGAGTGTATCTACACATCTGTATGAAGAATTATTTAGTAGCAGTTTGCTATTGTGTGTACTGAAATTATGAGTTAGGAGCGTGTCTGTGGGCTGTGCAACATGGCCTAGGGCACATCTGGGTGGGTGTTTTCGAGATAGTGTGATAGATATAGTATTGTTAAATAAGCTGTTTGAAAAAATAAATAGAATGCTGTCAATCATTACAGGCCCCTGCAGCGCAGATCAGAGTGATTGGTTTTCCGTCACCATCTCAGTTGCATTTGCATGCGAGTAGTAAGTGTTTTCGCGGCGGCGGTAATCCTGTGTGTCAACGAGATATGGGCTACTCTGACAATAGACGTGAAGGCAGGTCCAGACCTGAGACGCTGGCGGTATACATGAGAAGAACAAAGCAGCTTTCACATGTATCAGGGGAGAGCGCCCTTTCTGGTTGGCTGTCACGAGCGCGTGGAAGCTGAACGCGGGTGGAGGCTCTGTAACCCCCTCCCACCGAACTCACGCGCGCGCGGCCTGCCTTGGAGTGTAATCTAAGGCGCATAGGTGGTATGAATTTCTTCGGAGTTAGGCGCGAATGAGACTGTGAAGAGGTCATGTTTGAGGGGAGGCCGAGCAGGGACTTTTGGTCGTTTTGACAGCTGGGGGCAGGGTATTGGGTGAGGGTGTTTGGGTGCATCAGTTGCATTATTTTGCGAGCATGTCTGTGCACTGTGCTGTGCGTTATTTGGAGAGTTTAAGAGTACAGAGCTCGTCTGCGGATATTGTGCACTGCATTATTTAAGAGCAGTTTGCTGTTGTGTGGTGAAATTAGGAGTTGTTTACGTGTTTGTGGGCTGTGTCACATGATCACAAGCAGATCAGTGCGAGTGTTTTGTGACTAATAAACTCCAAGCCTAAATAAAAGGGCTCGAAATAAATAGTGCAGTCCTTCCGTACTTCCCCGACCAGCACATCGCAGTCTGATTGGTTTTTGCGGAAAAACGGAAATCTGGTCAGACTGTAAGTGAGTCAACAGGTAACTGGACAAATTTATCTGTAGAGGAGATACAGGCCTGGATTGGAATGAATATTTTGATGGGTGTGGTTGTGTTACCCAGTGTAGTGCACTACTGAAGTTCAAAACCTGCCTTAGGTCAGCGTTACATATCGAAACCTATGACATGCAAACGTTTCAAAAAGATATGTGAAACTATTCATATATTCTGATGTAAGGGGGGGGGGGGGGGGTGTCCTGTGTCGATGGTTCTGGTTCTGTGTACTAAGTCAGCTGGACCGTGGACTGAGTGATGAATACAGAGGGTGGTGGTGCTGTCTATCTCTAGTTGTTTGAATAAAGACAGGCGTATGATTTGGAAAAGTTAACCATTAGCGAGCAGGTTATTTTAGATGGATTATTATTTAGAGAAATTGAGAGTAGTTTTCGGTTTTATGGGCGTAAATGTTTTGAATTATTTGGTGTGCTTGACATGTCTGTGGGCTGTGCTGTGACTTTTCTGACGGTTTATAATTAACAAGCGTGTGTGTAGAGCCTTATACATGAGTTATGTAGGAGTATTTTGCAGGTCTGTATGCCGTGGGGGCATATCAGAGCGTGTGTTCTGTGATACATATACTCCACCGCTAAATAAATTGCTCCCAAATAAATAAAGTACACTCCTTCCTCCCTCTATCAGCCTAGTGCGGGCTGAGTCCTTTTACCACCGGCCCCTAGGATGTGGTGTTGGTGGTACGCTTCGTTTTTAGCAATTTTCTTACGTTGGTAGTGAAGATGCAAGTGAGCTTTGTTTACTGGCAGATTTCACACTTGGCGCCTGATCCTAGGAGGAAGTGGTGGTCAGGTGGATGAGGTTAGTACAAGTGTCCTTAAGTGCAATTTTCTTAGATCGGTAGCGAAAGCACAAGCGACCTGTCTTTACTGCCAGAATTCAAACTCGGCGAGGGTTCCTAGGCGGAAGTGGCAGTCGGGCGGCTGAGGTTAGTACAAGTGCCCTTTCTTTACGCTTAATTTTCTTAGGTTGGTAGTGAAAGTGCAAGTGAGGTTTCTTTACTGACAGAATTCAAACTCGGCGAGGGTTCCTAGGAAGAGGTGGTGGTCAGGTCTTCTAAAAGTAGTTGAAAGTAGGTAGTTGAACACCTTTGCATGCGTATATGAAATTGTAAATTGAATTATTTAATATGATCAAAATTGAAATATAATTAAGTGCTTAGGTAATTGATAGGTTAGATTGGCGATGTGGGCGTTAGCACATTTACAGATGACTATGTCGCGTGTATGGAGGGGGAAATCGAGGGTGTGTGACGTAAGCGGTCGGCCATTCGCGGGGCTCGTGTCCGGTTATAATACGCGCGCGAGAGAGAGTCAAATAACTTAGTGAGGGGTCTCGTGGCGACCAAACGCGCTCTTGTACTTTCGTGGCGGATACAACTGTTGAGCAAACTTTGGCGATAAAAGTGTAGCACAGCGTTCTCGGTCACATAATAACAATAATAATAATAAATGATAATGAATGACGATAAATGATAATGAGTGATAATGAATAATAATAATAAATGATAATGAGTGATAATGAATAATAATAAAGAATAGCTTTTAGTGGGTCACGTAATAGAACTTAACATTGGAGCTTGTAGCAAACATCTCGGACCGTTGTGTTGTAGGGAAGCAGCCTACTCACGCTGTATAAAATTCACTCAGTCATTCCATTGTGAGCCAGCCTAGTCCGCTGTAACTAGCTGTGACGTCATAAATGCTGCGCAATACTTTAAAAGTCAAGTAAATAACCTGAAACGTTTCTAGCATGTCAGGAGTAATACTAAAGCAATATGTGTTGAATATCAGTTCAATAACTTTAACCATTTTCGAAATTTGGACGTTTTTCTGTAAAAATCATTGGCGCAACAGAAAAGAGCTAGAAACTTAAAAATTTATATTTAGATTCCTTTTTCATAATAATTTAGTAGAAAAAGTATTCTGGATCTCACAAATTAAAATTTTTGTTGAAATTCTTGATTTTCTGGTTGTCTTAAAAATTAAGGAAGCGAGATAGATTAAGTAGGCAAATAAATAAAGGTTGGATGTTTAAATTTAAGTAGAAGGGAGATCCGCTATAATCATAAATATGTGAGAAGTTTCAACTGAATAACTATAAAACTATAGCTATAGTGTATCTCCAAAGGGCAAGTTCAGAGCTTGTCTACTGCATGTAGTGTAATTAAATTAATTCTCTCGCCTAAAATATATGACTTAGCCACGTCAGACTTTTATTATGATTACTTACCTGTGTGCTGATTGCAAATTGAAATTGAGAGCTTCATCGGCCATCAGCAAAGGAAGCAATGATTTATTCGATAACTTAAAGTGGTGCATTATTAGCCCAGCGGCTAGTCGGGAGAGCGGATTTGATCAGGCGTTCCCTTAGCCGTCCGCACCGCGGCTTTATATGTAAGAACGCTGCGCGAGGAAGGAAGGCCCCAGTTCTCTCCAGACGCTGATTAGCGCACCACCTGTGCCAGGAGTCGCGTCGCATCGGTATCATTGCTACAAATAGCCTCGGATGCCGTAATAAGTTACTCGGGATATGCGTAACCATGAAATCGTTTTCGAGTGAAGTGTTAATTCTGGGATGACTTTTAATGATCTATCTTCAGCTTGCGTATGTCGTATTTTCACGTGCCGCCGCGGGACAGACATTCTACCATTATTTAGCGTGGCGTTTGATGAACATTATCATCAAATTATGGCGAACATTCACTTAAACATTTAATTTGAACAGTTATAGTTGCATCAGCGCATTAGACTCTGAACTGCTCTGGTAGTTGGATTGTGTGGATTCTTTTTTGGTCTGTGACTTTCAGAATATAGTGAACATTTTAGAGAGAATCGTTTTTGATTATGAATCCCAGACAATCTCCCAATTCCTCAGAGCTATAAGCTGTAGCTATAAGTGTATTTCTCAGATGAAGTGGGCACTAGGAATTCTAATTACAGGCTTCACGTTTTGCTAATCACTTTCTTGTTGCCAATATTGTAGTTAGAGAGCCAGTGTTGAGAACGGCAAACAACAGCATTAAATAAATAATAGGAACATTTATATAACAATTATTCCACCCGCCACCCCACAGTGTGACGTCAGGGGAGATTGCAGTGTCCCAAAAAATAACTTTTGCGTGAAACGTGTTCTTTTGTCCATGACTGAGACACATGGTGCAATGCGGACCCATTTGGGAGGTGTCTGACGTGAATATGGACCTGTTCGAACCAGTCCAGAAAAACAACATTGCCGCCTAAAGTGCGAGAGTGTTTTCTCTGTCCACCACATGCTGGATCGAATGGCCGACCATTGTGACGTAGCCATGGACAGGTTCCATCCTGTCCAGCGTTAAGTGCTCACCAAAACATGTTTACTTAAGGTGAGTGGTGTGGGGGACTCTGCAACGCCGGTAGCTGGCGGCTTGTCGCTGCCTACCTGGGGCCTAGGAGAAAGCGGAGCGACTCAGCAGGCCGCGCTTATGTCAGCAGCAGTTCGTGGTGTGAGCATCTCGAGGATGACCTGCATGACCGTAATGACTGAAATAAAGAGTCCTTTTCCCACCTTGTGACTTTGTAGTACAAATGACGAGATTTTAATAATTTAGCGGCGGAAGCACGCAGTTGGACTGCATACACATGTGCATGATATAAATAATAATAAATGATAATGAATGTTAATAAATGATAATCAATAATAATGAATAATAATAAAGACAAGTACGATTTTGCATGTATTATCATGTTGGAATTTGAATTTGCTGCTAATTTTTTTGGAGGGTTAGGTTAGTGAACGTAGCCCAATTGACCTAATTTCCCACCAAAATTCAAAATTTCCGCCATTTTTCTGGGCGTTAGGTTAGTGGATGTAGCATAATTGACTTATTTTCCCGCCAAAAGCCGCCATCTTGGGTGATGTCATGCGCTGTTGCCAAGTCTCCCCCCCGCCATCTTGGATGACGTCAGCGTCGCCATAAATTTGGCAACAATGAAGCGTGTCGTCGTACATAGGTTGTTCTACTACTTCTGGTCGCCTATTGCACACAGCGAAACAGGTCAACAAGAGAAATGTAGCCATTCTTCATAGCTAATGACACTTCTTCAAATGAGAAATGGTTAACAATTTAGACAAAAATCGCTAAATCCGTCCCAATTTTAGGTGACTTGTACAATACACCCAGTTTTTAATAGTGAACGACTGGAGAAAATTTACCAGAGGATTTTATTCCTGTTCCTTATATGAGAAAAATAGTAATAATTTGCAACAAATAGTTAACCATATTTTTGTTACTATCCCAATTTAGTGTGAAGTTGTGAACTTCTCCATCACAATTAACTGTTGATGGGTTAAAGATAGATTATATATATTTCTGATCTACTTTAAAGTGAATGAGTGGCCTCAAGCTCTTTAAGTAATGAAACAATGTAATATTTAAGTGCTATCTACAGGTTGTGAAACGAGATTCACTGTGGGTTTTTGCAACAACATTGTGAAGAAATTACATGTTTATTTTCATATCATGAATATACTTCTTGATAAGCTATTGGCCTGATTTGCCCTAAGTTCCTCACTTAATGAACCACTGCTTCACGAGGTTGAAGGTGCACAAAAAAATTCATTCGCTAAGTTTCAATACCACCTGTTCCTTATTAAAAAGACACAAGATTAATCTAAAATTTCAACAAAAAGAAAGATTTATTTTGGTCTGACTTGTTAACCTTCTCTCTCTTCCAAAAGCGTCATCAGTGATACGTTTGGCTAAAATAGTTTAACAACTCAGACGACAATAAATCGCTAATTCTGTTGCACTTTCAGGGGAAACCTGCCGTGCATTGTATCTTTAATAATGAACAGCTGCGACTGAAATGAACCTAAAGTTTTCTTATAAACCTCATTAATATTTGACATACGAAAATGTACAGCAAATACCATACGATCTACCCATTCCTATCTCTGTACAGAATGAGAGATTGAATCTTCTTCCTACAAATATTTTTTAATTCATCAGTGATACTGAGTTTGACGAATATTTGGCAAGGTTCTGCAAGTCACCTGTGTGTTCATAGCTTCATAGTTCTGAAAGAGTTTTATTGGGCCAGTTCTATTCTGCACCAAAAGTGCAGTATTGTTCTATTAGAAATAACGAATAAGGTGCCAGTGTATTACAAAAACATGATAGTAATTATTTTATGAACAGCTTAAGAATACTCATTAAGGTTAAAATAGATTATAAATATATAAAATCTATCTTAACCACATTCAAAGATAATTGTGGTTTAGAATCTCACAACTACACTCTGAACGGAGATAGGAACAGAAATGCGGTACACTATTTGCTGCAAATTATTGTCATATTTTTCAGATGATAAATAGGGAGAAAATCCTTTGTTGAGTTTCTATTTCACTTGTTCACTATTAAAATGCAGTGGGTTATAAGATTCCACAAAAACTGAAACAGAACCGGATATTTATTTTTGTCTGAATTGTTAACCATTTCTCGTTTGAAGAAGCATCAACAGTTATGAGGGGCAGCTACATTTCCCTCGTAGAGAGGTTTAATTTTTTTTGTCAAAACACAGTACAAATTTCATAAACTGACGTTGCAATAGCTATTGCGACAGAATATTGAAACAGTGTGTCTCATTAAACAAGCAATAGGCAAACAGGGTGCCCAGTACCTCATGGAAAACATCATTGCGTCAGAATGTTGCAATACAGGATAAGAAATTTCGCGTTTACTTTCAAACTAGCAAATTCTCTTTTCAGTAGCTGTTGGAAGACTCAAAAAAATTATTGTGCTGGATTGAAAAAACAATGTAAAAACCATAGGTTCTGCTATATATCCGTAGATAAGAAAGTTCCATATGCTAACAATATAGCAAAATACTGTCCTCTTTGCGTGATACCACTTGCCAAAATCTCGTGTCGATATCTCGAACGGTTTAGGAGGTATGAGGTACGTTATGAATATTTGATTCTCATGCATATGCTGTCAGAAGTGTATGTACTACATAAATTCCATTTTCTTAAGATTGGAGGCATACAGAGACATTCTACCAGATCTAAAGAAAAATTCTGTATCCCAGCTAAATTTCCTTCACAGTAAAATATGCTGTAAAATGCACCAAGCGTAAAATCACAGCGACCCATATTTTTCATTGCACACTTTTTCCAATTTCACGCAGCGTCGTACGTAAATAATAATATCACAGTAAGTATGACCATTACCGAAATTTTGAGCACTTCACTATTAAGATGACATACGAAGGTATAAGAGACGTGAAAATCAATATTTTTTACCGAACTGTTTAGATAAAATCATTTGAGACAGAATTCAGGGCTGGCATCTCGATTATGTCAGTCCCATCCAGCACGCCGAAAGCAGTCAAAGAATGTCTCATTCATTCCAGCTCGCTGACAGCCGCGAGACAACACTGGTCAGCACCGAAGCTCGGGTGCCACTGTGTACTGCCTCATTTGATGACAGGTAGATACTTTAGATACTTTTCGCATTGTGTCCATTCGCCTCGCGCTGAGTCCCATTTGCAGGCAGACCGCTTTCGTTCTGTCTGCAGCCTCATGTTGGAGGGTGACAGGTTGCTAGTAAGTTGACGAAGCTAATGGACATGAATATCAAACCTCAGTTGTGATGATACGCTCATCTGTAGCATTACCCAAGATTTAGGTTTGATCAGAATGTGACAATTTAGTTTGATATGGCGCCTATTTTGTGAATACTGTATTCCGATGAGTGGATTATGCCCATTAGTTTGTTGACATAATGGATCAAAGCAATCAGTATCGTCACATTCATTATTTGCGGGGACGGATGGGTGTATGATGACTGCTCGAAGCAAGTGCTCCTTGTTGTAACAGTGGGTGTAGAAGTGGGAGAGGTGTAAGATGACTTTTATGGTGGGAAGTGCCAATGTTTGGTTGATGAATGGGAGCAGTGGTCAGTTGTTAGACTACTTCCAAAGAGGCCTACAATGTTGCCGATGGCCTGCAGCTACAGATGCAAATGTGTAATAGGCAGCCGCAAGACGATGCTGACTCACTGTCAAGACTAGAAGACACTAGTGGTCGATGTGGCACACCTAGGGGCGACCAGTAGGACGATGACTTACACATGTGGCCAATGGCATTGAGAAAAGAAGGTACCATATGATATTCAGTAAATGGAAACAGCGGTTACGACAGTATGTGATGACACCAAAGTGCTGGAAATGGTGACAACAGTGGGAGAAGATGAATGGCTACATGTTTTTGAAGAAACCGCAGTTTTAGCACACCAGAGGAAGAACGCAAAGAGCATAACTTGCCGTGTGCAAATATTCACTGTGCGATTCCAGTTCACAGATGTGTGTGTGGGTACTCAGATCTGACTGACCTCCTTTTACTAAAGAATAGTTGAGGCCGTGTATACGAGAACATTACACACAAAAACCTAACTACCCCTACATAGAGCGACTGATTTATTTTCTGTTACCCATTTTTACTTTCTTCTTGGGCCAAAGAAGACAGTGTAAATGTGATATCTAGTATTTCCTCTGCTCCGTACCTCTTACTATCCATTCTTTGTAAGTGGTCATTGATTTTCATCAAATCTGTAATTTAATTTACATTCGAAAAAATTGATTTCTGCAGTCAGTAGTTATCTTCTCGTGAAGTTACAAACCCTCGGCTACGTGTGGCGATGATAGCTGCATACAGTATCATTAGACTCCCCTGTTACTTATGTCGTAGGAAAGCTCAAGTGACAGTAACAGTCAAGCTAAATATCTTCCTATATGCAGGTACCGTCTACAGTTGGTCGAGCCAGAGTAGTGTATCACGTTTGAATTTTTCGCTACCTGACATGTTTGAAATTACTTATTACTTCAGTCTATAAAGAAAATTCCAAAGCAAAGTCTGCAAGAAAAATTGATGTAGGTTTTCATGCATCTAAATTAATAAAAGGTAGAGAATAATTTCTCTGAAAACAAACTTGTGACATCCAAAAAAGCAGTATAATGTCTGCCTGGAATTGAAATAGCGTGTGAAAGACTCAGTTGAGCGAGCAGGGGTATTCAGTGTCTTGCTACTGTTGCACTCTACGAGTGTTAAACGCGCAGCAGGTCAAAGAGAAGATGCAGACTGATTACGTCATGAGACCAACGCGGAGGTTAATTTCACGCTCCAAGCAAGCGAAATGAGGTAATTGTTCACTGTTTTCCGGTAGGTAAATAAGGTTCTCTGAAGAACAGGCACCTAATAACCACTGAGAGTTTTCTGGACTGAAGCAAGTCTGCTACGCGAATCGCTCATTAAACTCTAAGTAAGCGTCAAAGGCCGACAGAAATAAGATTACTGAGATTAGAGAATAGACGAGGCGGAAACAGCACACCAGCAAATAGCGTTCAGTCTTTCCAGTTAGCCTCGGTTAACTACTTGAAGTCTCAGACGTCTGAATTATCAGCTGTGTTAGGCACATACAATTTGCCCCAGGCATTCCGTACGTTACACTGGGAGCTTACTCCAATTCAAGTAATCATCAGCTTTACTAGTTCCTCGCCCATTTAAATATAATTACTGAAGTATTGCTGCTCAAATTCCGTGTGTATAATAGGTTCCTGGTACCTAGGAATAAACCGCTTTGATTACAGGGTGTAACGGAAACAGAAACGGTATTCGTTTGTCACAGTATTTGCAACAATGGCTCTGTTGTTGGCAGCCCTTATATGAAGAATACTAGCTACGATTCTGATGCTTACGCTACATTGCACGAGTTTACTGGTTCCTGAAAGAGAAATTACAGTAGTCTTTTGACCATCTCGAATGAATCAAACGCCAGTGGGTAAAAATGACGTTATCAGATGAATTACAATTCTGTGTAGCAAGTGAATGTGGACAGTACCTGGCGCGAAGTGAACTTGAAACGTCTTCCCATTCTTAGAAGGCACTGCAACCTCACTATTAACGGAAGAGGCAGAATCATACATAGTTTGGGAATGTATCAACACAACAAAGGCGCATAGTTTTGTAGCACGGCTCGCCGCAGGCGAACAGAACTAAACCGAGGTGGTGTAAGGATATGCTGCAATATTTTATTGTACATCGATGACACTGTGTAAATGGACACATGGGCGACACACCGTTGTTTTCTTCCACCGTGTACCCGAACGATGCGGCGCAGTATTGAGATAGTGGAATTGCTTCCGCAGAAACTGGACTTTGAATTTCCTTCATTCCATCCACGTTCAGATTTCACGTGGTTCCTCTTCATCACATACGGGGACGCTTTCCTTAGCAGGACTTGGACCGTTTTCTTCCCCATATTTTCCAAATCTGATTTCATTTTTAATCGTTCGATGCTGCGGTGGATCATAACTTAATTTCAGTGAACGCCCTCAACTCTCCTTCTTTTACATTCCTAGCGCGATTGCGACGCTGTGGAGTAAGGGTATGCAATGGCCATTGGCTCGACCTGTGATCTCAGGGCCTGGAACCGACGGATCACATTTGGTGCGTAAGATCCTGTCTGATGGTCGGCCGGTATATCACCCGTCCTTATTACGAAGGAATGCAGCGTTACACGTATACACCCTCACCTGCAACGTCGTAACTGTCATTACGACAGGAATCTCGGCGCGGTAGACTTCGTTGCGTCTGCTTCGTTATTGAGGTAAATCCAGCTGTTACAGATTAATACAGGTAACATAAAATAACTAATTAAAATATTTTAACAAAATATTGACGTCTCTCAAAGTTCTTTCTCACCCAGATAATTCAACAGATAGTTCATAACCGTTGGATTTAAATCGTGTAAAACAAACCAATATGAATAATTTAAGCGGTATCATACCCTCTCAAATCTCTCCAATCAGCTTGTTCATTGGACAGTTAGGAGGTACATGCAGAAATAATATATCGTCTAAAATAACACTATAAAATATTTCAAAGAGTATATATTCATCTTTTCTCAATTAGAGTCACAGTTTCTTGTAGATCTTCTTTAACCACTTCATTTACTCGTTGGAGGGTTATATGTACTACATATTGTTCCAATGTACTATGCGTTACAAAATCCGACTCATTTTGTCACAAATTTGGTATTTTTCTTACGTATAATGTTCTCGACGATGTATGTGAGCGTATCTCTCTTTTTCTGCATTCTACCCCAAAGAAAGTTCCGATTATTAAAAAAAAATGGCTCTGAGCACTATGGGACTCAACTGCTGAGGTCATTAGTCCCCTAGAACTTAGAACTAGTTAAACCTAACTAACCTAAGGACATCACAAACATCCATGCCCGAGGCAGGATTCGAACCTGCGACCGTAGCGGTCATGCGGTTCCAGACTGCAGCGCCTTTAACCGCACGGCCACTTCGGCCGGCGTTCCGATTATTAGTTGGAACCTGTAATCTTGGACGAGGTAGGTTCTGAAGGTTGTCCCTGTGCTGTACGAATTGTGAACATTTCAGAAGATTATTCTCCAGTGTAAACCTTCTGTTTCAGAAATTTGTAACTGTGCCCCAGCCAATAAAAAAGACTTTAACAAAATTTAGCTTTAACTTACAGTAATGCAACTCCTTTGCTGCTACCAAATCCTGAACATTGATGAGTATCTTTTCTCGGCTGTGAGATATCTTTTCCTATAATTTATATGTGGTGTTAAAACGTAAATCTAACAATGCTACAGATTTCTAAGTTATCATGAAGTTACAACAGAGCTTGAAGTTTCTGGGGAATGTTGAAATTGGCCACGTGATCTCTTTGCCCGATCACATATTCGTAATGTATTTACCTTGTTTCAAGACAACTAAATTTATAATGAGACAAGAGTATTTCGTAAAATAAGCTTACTAAGGCACTGGTGTATTAAAATCGTTATTAAAAGCTATGTTGTCTTATTACATGTGTATGTCAAGATGCTTATTTAAGAAAATCACTACAACAATCGTGGCATTCCGTATCTATCCACAAGGCATTGGATCCTGTAAAAAAAGAAGATGCCGTTTGCTGCAGCATCCAAAATATTCAGTATTTCAAGAAACGCTCTTAAACGAAGAGTTCTTAAAAAAACCGTGATGCTACTGAAGACAAGAAGACTGTTGGGAACTTCAGAAGTGTATTCAACCAAGAGCAAAGGGAGGACCACATTTCTGACATGGAGCGAAGGTATTATGATGTATCAGCAATTAATTTATGCCATTTCACATTTCAGCTTGCTGATCGGAATAATCTACCATATGCATTGAACAAAAAAAAGAAAAAATACAGGCAATGTTTGGGTGACACGGTTTAGGGAGAAGCGCCCAAACCGAAGCCTTAGAAATCCAGATACTACACCACCTGAGTGGTGTTATTCCTTTTCCGTGGCTCTGGCCACTATGCCCTACCTACACACCTATAATATATGACGAGTATTTTATAGTTACAGAATATATACGTTTGTACAAATATATTTCATATGGCTATCTATGACGTGATGTCAGGTAAAAGCAACATTTTCCTCAGATTGGCTATGTTCCCTAGATTTCCCTTACGCAGTATATCTCACCTATTAAAAATAGTACCTACAGGGCGTTCCACAACGAATGTAACGTTTGAGCGCATAATAACGTACAAATTTATTGATTAAATACAGTCATTTAAATATTATTGTACTGTACGTTGCCTGTGATTGTGTATGAAACATGGTATTAATCCAATTCCCTCCACGACTCAGCAGGCACCCTTTCGTTTCTTCGATAAAATTTTCTAAATTTCTTCGGTTTACTTACACCTCAAGTTCCCGAGTTACACCCTGAATTTTAGCTTTGAGCCCTGGAAATGATAAGGGTTTGTTATCATACACATGATATTTCAAATATCCCCACAGAAAAAAATCACATGACGTTAAATCACGAGATTATGGTAGAAGATTCACATCACCGTTGCGAGAAATCATTCGGCCAGAGAACTTCTCTCGTAAGAAGTACATTGTTGCAATTGATGTTTGAGAGGGTGCGCTATTTGTTGAAGCCAAAACTCTTCAGAACTCACACGATCCAGTTAGAACCACAAGAACTTTCTAAACATATTGCTGTAGCGCTCGCCGTCCACTGTTAATGCGTTTCCGGCGCTATCTTTCTATACATAGTCCCAATTACGGCCTCAGCCCAAACGCTAGAGCACACAGTCGATCGTTGAGGTCGTAATGGCCTTCTCTACAATTATGCGAGGACTTTCTGTGCCCCAAGTCCTGCAGTCCTGCTCGTTCACGAAACCATTCAACTGAAAGTGCGCTTCACAAGTGAACATTTTTTTCATGATGAAACTGATGTGATCCTTTGACTTCAGTTCTGTGTCAGTTGGATTTTGTAGGTCCTGTGGTGTTTGTGTGGCTGTCGTGGAGTATATTAACGCAGTTCTTTCTTTTTATATTGTCGATCGAGTTGCCTTGCAAGGGCTCTTCTCGGACTCGTATCCAGACTGCATTTCTATTATTGATGAGAGAACCTGTCGTACAATTTTAACTTCTCTCGAATAACATAACAAGTCCATTTGTATCAGTAATCCATATGTTGACTTTACTCAGTTACATCATCAAACAAATCGCTGCAAGAATTTCCATCAATGATAACGTTCCACTTTGGCGTCCCATCATAGAACGAATATTAATAGAAAATTTCATTTGTTTTTTACACAGCGTAACCTTCGCTATCCAAAATATCTATACATCATATTAGGAATTTTGCGACTCTTCAAAGCAAGCCGGCGATCCCTGCAACTTTTATTTTCGGGTCTGAGCAGGTAGTTCTACTCTCTAAGTTGCTACTATCGCCGTCCTATGTCAAAGACGCACGTCGTCCCTCGGCGTTACTCACCACATACAAATATCCGAGTATAATACAGAGGCCGGCAGAAAAATGTTTACACTTTTTGTCGCCAGGAAAATGTTTACACCCTTTGCCAGGCTCTATGGAGATATCGATACTGTCGTTCGATTTGAGTTACGAGTGTGTTGTAGTATGGTCTTTGGTTCAACGGATGTTACTACTTTTATCCCGGTATTGAGAAAACAAGATGGCTGGAGCACGCTTGACATTCGATCAATGAAAATGTATTGTGAAGTGGTTTTTCAAGTTTGACAATGCCACTGAAGTGCAACGTCAGTGGAGGATGGAGACTGAAACAGAAACACCAACCCGCCTAACAATTAAACGCATGATTGACAAGTTTGAATAACATGGAACGGTTTGTGATATTCACAAAGGAAGATGAGGAAGACAGCGTATAACCACAAATCCTGCTACGTCTGCTCTCGTGTTGGAAACGTTTGTTAATTCTCCACAGAAGTCTACTACACAATGTGCACGTGAAGTGGGAGTTAGCAGTACAAGTGTACGAATAATTCTGAAAGCTGCAAAGTGGAAAGTTTACATTCCACGATTAATGCACGCGATTAATGATGACAATCATGATCACCGAATGCCATTTTGTGAATGGTATCAGCAAATGGTAACTGATGACGAATTATTTGTGACGAAGGTAGTGTGGAGTGACGTGGCACAACTGAAAGTTATGGGAACCGTGAATAGGCATAACAGTGTGTACTGGGCACCGGAAAATCCGCATGATTATGTGGATAAAGCGGTCAATCTACCAGAGGTTCATGTATGGTATGGACTATCACCTAGGGGCTTGTTGGGACCCTTTTCCTTTGATGCTACTGTCACTGGAGAAGTGTACCTGGAAATGTTACACACGTCGAATTTGCCAGGTATATATGCGCTTTATGGATCTGATGAAGAGGTCTTCTACCAACAGGACGGGACGCCATCACACTACCACCTATCCGTACGAGCTTTCCTGGATGACAATTTTCCGGGTCATTGGATTGGACAAAGCGAGCCCACTGAGTTCCCTCTCGGTCGCCAGATATAACACCCATGGACTTTTTCTTGTGGGGAACTGTGAAAGATAACGTCTATCGACGTAAGCCACGCACGCTGGAGGAACCTCGCCAGGAGATTACAGCGACATGTGCAGCGATCTCCACTGTAACATTGAATGACGTAGTTACGGTGACCGTTCGTCTTTTTGTTGTGTGTATAGCCACCAACAGCGACCATTTTGAACATTTAAAGTGTTAACTGAAGGTTGTACAACATGTGTGACCAATTACACAGCCCAACGAAATTTTTTTTAAGAAAACTTTTTTATTTTGATAGCTGGTCTTTATGAGCTGAATCCAAATCTAGCCTTAGTTTTTTTGTATTACCCATAGTTTTCTAGCAATATACCTTTTATTGTATTGTAGAAAAATCCTTTGCTATACGGTAAACAGGGAAATTAATGAAACGCTTTGTTACAACTTAAGCATGGTTTGTGTTTACAGTAAGCTACTTAAAGCAGTGGAAATGGAAATGTCGTGTGGCTAGGGCCTCCCGTCGGGTAGACCATTCGCCTGGTGCAGGTCTTTCGATTTGACGCCACTTCGGCGACCTGCGTGTCGATGGGGATGAAATGATGATGATTGGGACAACACAACACCCAGTCCCTGAGCGGAGAAAATTTCCGACCCAGCCGGGAATCGAACCCGGGCCCTTAAGATTGACAGTCTGTCACGCTGACCACTTTTTTTTTTTTTATTTTTCTTTTTTTTTATTTTATACAGAAATCGACCGTAGCGGTCGTGCGGTTCCAGACTGTAGCGCCTTTAACTGCTTTTTTTTTTTTTTTTTTTTTTTTTTTTTTTTTTTTTTTTTTTTTTTTTTTTTTTTTTTTTTTTAGGGCCTCCCATCTCCCCTTCTAGCCCTTCCATTCGCTCTCCTTCATGCGCCTTCTTCGGCGAGCTTCAGTGCCCCACTTTTGTTGTTGTTGTTGTTTTTAATGGGTAATGAAACGAAATTGCCTCTTGAAGACAATGTTAGAAAATTGTAAATAGTAATCCGAATTGATTACGATGAAAAATAACTCTCTCTATAATACTATTGACTGCATTAACAGAACGCAAAATATTCTTCCATTAGAATTTAAACAAAAGTGAGAGAGAAGCAAAAATAAAAAGTAAGATAGGAAATTAAACTTCTTCAGTGATGCACGTCTTTTGCATGAGAATAGTTTTTCCTTACTATTCTTGTGCTGTGGCATGACTCCTGTTACTTCGTGGGAAAACATGCTTTTTCGGGGTTCTGTTGAGGCCTTCACGGCTACCGTATCGGTCCCGGGGCACACGAAGTCCCCACCGTACTTCACCCTCAACAGCAATCCCCTACTTTCGCAGTCTGTCTTGTGCGGTCGATTTCATATTATTTAGGTATTAACCGATGCCTTGTTTCTGAAACAAAATTTGCATCATATTTCCGAACTTCTTTTTATGGTCTTTGTTCCGGTATATTTTGAAGTATTCGTCTTTCATATATTCTCGATATTCTCGTAAATTATCATTGCCTTTGTTGTTAACAACATAATTGACAAAATTTCCGAATAGCCACAAGATGACATTGTTTTTTTGTGGTGGAAAGGAAATTTCTTCTGGGAAGAGTATATCGTTTAATGTGATTTCTCTTCCATCGGTCCGTTTGAGAAAAGCGACTTGCAATACAATGTCATTCCAAATATTCTTGTATCCATTACAGATGAAGCGATGCTTTAAGGAGTCCAAATTGTGACATTTTGGGCACACATTGGTTGCTTGTAGTCCTATTGAATACAGTTTTTCATTGGTACTAATAATGTCGTTGACAACTTTGTACCATGACGCTTGCACTTCCGGAGTCAGTGTTTTGTTATTTATATTTGCCCATATTTTTTCCCAGTTTTTGTTTGGATACTTCAGCTCCATTTTATTTTGGTTTTCGCGTGATCGTAACTTCTCTACTATATATTTACTTGTCCTCTTATTTTTGTCTGTTAAAATGCATGTCAAGTAGCTTAATTCTACATAAAAATTCTTAATATGCTTCAGGTTGTAGTTTATGTTGTGAACATCTACTGGCGGCTGCATGCTTCCGGGTTTGAGAAGGTCAAATAGAGCGGCAGTTATGCTGTTCGGCTGTGTTTCTATAAGTTTTAGCGTTCTTTTAATGAAGAGGGCAGTGTTTTTCCTCCGAAGGTCTGTCAGCCCTAGGCCTCCGTTTTCGGGTCTCGATGTAGTCGTTCCTACTGCTACTCTAAAAATATGGCCTTTCCATACGTATCTACAGATTGTGCTCATTATAGATTTCACTATGTCTGGAGGTGTGGGTAAGATCTGAGCGACATATGCAGCTTTCGAAAGAACTGCACAGTTGATTAGTTTAATTCTTTGCTTGATATTTAAGTCTCTCGTTTCATGCAGTATTAAGCTGCCTCTGATTTTTCCTAACACCTGTTTCCAATTAGCTGCCGTCGTTCTTAATGGGCAACTGTAAAAAGTTATGCCCAAAGCAGTGTGACGGTCCACCCTGCTTGCCCACGGTAGCTGCACATTGTCAAGACCATGTAAATTTAAAAAGGAACTTTTCGTTTCATTTATCCTCGCACCAGTTGCCGTGCAATAAAGCAATAACTTGTCTGTTAGCTGGGCACAGTCATCATCGCTCCTTACTAGAACCCCCACATCGTCAGCGTATGCATTTGTAACCGTCTTCAGCCCAGCTATTGTTATGCCTTCTAAGGTTGTGTTCAAAAGCCGTAAAAGGGGTTCCAGAGAAACCACATAAAACAACATGGACAAAGGACTTCCCTGAGGAACTCCACTAGATATCAATACTTCATTAGTATATTGTCCATTGATCGAGATTTTGGTTCGTATGCCTCTGACGATGTTCATTAAAACCGCTAAGTTGCCATCATTGAAACCTATGTGTTTCAAGATCCTGAACAGATATCCGTAGTTGACTCTGTCAAACGCTTTAGCAAAATCAATGAAGGCAATGCCTCCATCCGCTGACGATGATGAGAAAATAGAAATAATGTCTCGATATTCACATACAGACTTAAAAATGGTACGTCGAGGGAGACACGTCTGGTGGCATCCAATGACTTTTCCTAAAATCGGTACCATTCGTTCTTTAATTACACGCGCAACTACCTTGTAATCTGAGTTCATCAGACTGATCGGCCTCATTTTAGTAATATCTTTCGTGTCCGTACTCCTTCCCTTTGGAAGTAGTACAGTTACACTTTCCTTGAAAGCAGCAGGAATTGCCTCTCCCCTCAAGACGTCATTTACTACTTCCGTGAATTGGGAACCTATTAGGTGCCAAAAGGTCCTATAAAACTCCACAGGCAGGCCGTCTGGGCCTGGAGACTTACGTGAAGGTGAAGATTTGAGTATATCAAAAACCTCGTCATTCGTAATGTCTATAGTTAAACCTCTGTTATCCTCCTCTGTAATGACTGCCTCTATTCCGGAGTTCTGTAAAAACTCTTGTACTGAGTTGTCGTCAGTAGCATTTCCAGAATATAATTGCTGAAAATATCTATGTGCTTCAGTTAAGATATCCCTTTGTTCTGTCAGGACTCTGTTATCTTCCGTTCTGAGGCTGGCAATAAAATTTCTTCTTCTGTTTTTTGTGTGTTGTATCAAGTGGTAGATGGAGGTATTTTCTGCCTCCACCGTCGTCCTAGTGTGTGATTTGACTTGTAATCCCTGCAAATGTACCCTCTTGATACTTATCATTTTGGCTTTAACGTTTTTAATATTGATAAAGACGTCTTGAGACATTGGTTGGTCGTAAAGGTCTCTTAAGCAAGAGTAGTAAAACTCCATTGTGTGTCTTGACCACATTGCCCTTTCCTTGGCGTAAGATATCAGCGCTGCCCTTATCTTTGTCTTGGCGGCCATAGTCCACCATTCAATAGTTGTTCTATATTTAGTACGCATCCTTAACACAGACTGCCAAGTTTCTTGCATCTTGAAAGCTAGAGCGTTTTCAGAGAGGGTATTGATATTTAATTTCCATAGTGGGCGACCCCAATATGTCTTTTGCCTGGTTAATTTAATGCTGCACCTCACTCCGAGGTGGTCAGAGAAGGCAGCTGGTATCACCTCGATACTACTGACTTTAGTGCCTAAAGTGGGGGTGACATATATTCTGTCGATTCTGCTCTGTGTAGCACCAGTGATATATGTGAAGCGAACCAGCGTCGGATATTTTATTTCCCATGCGTCAAACCACTTCATGTTGGTGACCAAAGCCTGCAGTTCTTGCGAGAAGTTAAAAGTTGGTCGCTGATCCTTTTTATTTAAAACGCAATTAAAATCTCCACCAATGACAATTTCTGCAGGGTTTTCTTGGAGTAGAAATAAAATGTCACTTTTAAAAAAGGCTGCCCTCTCACGTCTCGCATTGTTGCCTGAAGGTGCGTATAGGTTTATAAAAGTGGTGTTAAAAATTTTGCAGCTAATTCCCCTCCCCGACTCTAAAAGGCACACGTTTGTCATCTCGATCCCTTCTTTAGCAATGATGGCTGTTCCACACGCGTTTTCTGGTGCCACATTCAACACCTCTTTGTACCCTGAAACATACAATTCTTTGACATTAACTTCCTGCAGGAAGGCGATATCTGTATCTGAATGATACAGAAAGTCCTTCAGTGCAGCTACCTTTGCTTGACTCTGAATTTTATTTATGTTTAAGGTGGTCACGTTATATGTATGTTCCACTGTGAGACGCTACGAGACAGTAGACAGAGGACACGGTATTGGAACCGCGTACAATAACTTCAGGTTAGATATATATAGTGTTATTTTATTTTACTTTTATTCCATTGACGGTTTTCCTTCTTTTTTTTCTTTTCTGTTTCTTTCTTCTTAGAGTTCGGTGTGACAATTTTTAATAAAAAAATTCTTCCTCAAAATCCCCTTCCGCCCCCATTTCATCGGTCTGATCCTCCTTTTCGTCCGCCCAGTTAAATCGTGGCTCGGTGATGTCGTGTCCATGTCCTTGTACAAGTCTGGTTTCATTGTCCATATCTGATGCCGTATTGTCATGCAAGGGTTCATATGTTCCGGGTGGCGTGTCAGCCCGTTCTGGTCCCTTGTTCCGATCCGAAGACTCGCCGACCACTTCCTTTTGTGTACCTTCGTCCTTCCTTTCGGTCTCCTGTATCTTCCTCAGCCGCTCTCTTAAAGGAGGGGCCAAATTCTCTGCAGCTTGATGTGCTCTGCGTCTCTTTTTATTTTTTGATGATTTCGGTGAAATCGTCGGTGAAACCTTTGGTGAACTTCCCGGCGACTCCATGGAAGGTCGAGGAGAAGTCACCTGTCCCGCCTTCGTGGTGGAAGATTTTTGAGCTCCGTTAATTTCGGAGTCAGCAGTTGCTGCTGTTTCTACAACGCGTGAGACGGGTGGTGTCATTGGTTCGTCTTCTTGCGCCCCTCCTTTTCTTTTGACGTTTCCTGAACCTGTCCGTGGTGTCCTATCATCTGTGTGGTTGTCAGTTTTCTGTTGTATCACTGCCTCTTTATGCCCATCTACTGTAGTTCCCTCTGGGATGTTGGCCTTTTCGTGTGTAACTACCGCTTCGCACTCTGCCATGTCTACATCAGGTATGATCGATGAAGTTGGTCGCTCGTTGGAAGAGTTGTCAGACTCAGAGGGCAAGCGCGGTGCGTCCTCAGTGACGTCATTACTGGCCAGATTCTGATTGTCATCGGTAGTCAACTCCGCGGTGCTTCCCGTTGCCGTGTGCGCGTCGGAAGGTCCCGACTGCTCGGTCATATTCTGTTGATAGGGGGCCCGGCTACCTGCCGCGGCAGCGTACGTCACTTGCATGCTAACAACTTGTCCTGGGACAGCCGCCTCGTTAGTCGGTAACTGAGGAACACGCCTTCTACTGCACTCACTTCTGACGTGCCCTGGGGCGTTACATAACGCACAAGTCCGTGGCTGCCCATCATAAATTATGAGAGCGCGATGGCCACAAACATTCAAGTAAGATGGGATATGTCGTAAGAGCTCAATCTTAATCTGTCTAACTCCATTCAAAACCGGAAACATGTATTGCTCCGACCATTTTTCTGCAATATTAGCTATAACCCTACCATAGGGCTGAAGAGCAGCATTGATTGCTCCGGCAGGGACCTCGAACGGCAGTTCGAAAACTCTCACTGTTCGAATACCTAGCCCAGCATGGGAAACAAGAACGTCACTAACGGTTCCGTCTGCATGATTAAATTTCATTTTGCCGCCACACTTGTCAACTATCGAGGAGCACAAGTCAGAGGATATCAATTTCAAAAAGACAGAATTGGAAACAAAAGAAAGATGAACGCCAATAATTTCGTCTCCCGTGATCTTAACTGTTTCTGAAAGCCACCTTTTGATCTCAAAGGCCTTTGGTCTTTTACAGGTCCAATCAAAAGCGAATCTAACCGTATCTCTTCTTTCACAGTTAATTTCGTTCATTTTGTCATTTTATATCACTGAAAGATGCAAAGTAAACAAGGAGCTCTACTGACCTTCGTAACAGCCACACAGCCGCTGTTTACGCCAGCCCTCCTAGCGCTGCCGCCACACGTCCGTCCGGCTCGGCGGCCGAGCAGCGAATACCACTCAGCTACCGGGGCGGACACTTAAAACAATGATATGTGTTAATAGAGGTTTCACTTGTCAGCTTGAATTGGTTTGTATTTTCTTTCTCTTTTATCTTTGAAGCTTCTTGAGTAGCTTTTTCTACGATGAGTGGCTTGCTGAAGTTCTCGGTGAAGTGACCAACAATAGTCTCCCATCATGTTGGTGTTCCAGCGGCCTTGGTAGCGTTTTTCCTCACTTTAATGTATTGATGAAAATGCTCTCCTTGCTCCTTACTAACATCTCCCATATTGTCCGGGAAGTAATCAAGGTGACTGCTCAAAAAGTGAACTTTCAGGCTCATTAAACATCCTAAAGTTTTAAACTTCTTTAACATTGTAGCTTTAATTGAAACATATCCTGAGTCTTTTTCATGTCCTAAGAACTTTGTAATGACTTGCTTGAATGATACCCATGCTTCTTCCTCATTTAAGGTCATTGTCGTTCAAAGTTAACATCAAACACCAATTTTCTAATGTCAAGTCGGACAAAGACGCCTTTTTTCTGTTTTGTTTTTTTTTTTTTTTTTTTTTTTTTTTTTTTTTTTTTTTTTTTTTTTTTTTACTTTCTGAAAGATGTGGAAAATTTTTTCAGAGATACCTGAAACATGGTCCATCTTTAGGCAAAGCCTTTACAAACTGTTCCATTAGGCCTAATTTTATATGTAGAGGTGGTAGGAGGACTTCTTTTGGATCTACAAGGTTTTTCCTTAGAATGTTCTTGTCACCTGGTTTTAAAGACTCCCTCACAGCCCAGTTCTTTCTGCACCAGTGTTGATCCCTAGCCCTACTGTTTCATCCACACAAGAAACATGGAAATTTGGTAAAGCCACTTTGCTAACCAAGGAGAATGCATGTTACTTTTAGATCGCCACTTATCGTCCAACCATGAGCAGAACAACCTATTTTATTTAGCACTATTTCTAGGTTTTCATAGCTTTCTCTCCTATATACTGAATGTCCAACAGGTATAGATAGATGCATACTTGTTACCATTGTGTAATAAAACAGTCTTAACTAGTTTTGGGTGAATCAATAAACAGCCTCCAGTCTTTCTTTTTGTATTCATTACAAAACTCATTCATCAGACTGGGAATGTCTGAGCAATACACTAAATCACCGTCTTGTTGAAAGAAACTTGGAAAATTGCTGCTCTCTCTTTTTATACATGTATATGCTGGTTTCAACTGTAATAAGTACTTTTCTTTTAATCTAGAGCCAAGCAATTCAGCTTTGTCTTTCGTTAAACCCAGATCGCTGACCAAATCGCTAAGCTCGGTCTGAGTAAACTATTTGGGCTCTAGACTTTCTGTCTTACAATGGAATTCATCATCATCTGGTTCATCTAAATCACATTGTACGTCAGAAAATACTTCTGTTGGAATAGAATCTAAATCATCTGGTGGTTCAGGAACCGGCAAATCTACACCTTGTCCTACTGGTCGGATGGCGGACGGAAGGTCAGGGTATCTTATTACCTTCTTGTTTTTCGAATTATGACCAGTAATATGAACACTGCAAAAGTAGCAATCATTGGAATGATTTCTTGGCTCCCTCCATATCACAGGAGCAGCAAATCTTAAGGCTTTTTTCTCCCTTTTGGGCCATTTTCTCAGATCTTTAACACTCACATAACATACCTTATGCGGCGCTCAAGATTTGTCTTGATCACCAAGTTTAGATCCAAAGAATGATAGATAAACCTTTTTCACAAACTCTGTAATGTTTCTCTGGTGATTTTTAATCACAAATTCACCACAAATATAGCAAAAACTGTCAGCAGAGTGTTTACAACCACTATTAGACATTGCACTGAGCACATGTACATTAAACGGGAAGTTGAAGTTAGGTTGACAGTAAACAATACACCATCTGCTAACACAAAAATAGAATTTATCTTTTTTTGTCAGCAAATGTTTTTCAGCAGTGCTACCAACGTCATCTACATTGATTACACTTCCTTTTTAAATTATTTTAACTATGCAAAAGCTGTTAAATTCTTTAAAAGTCGCTTAGTTTAATAAATTTAACTGTAAAATGTGAAGAAATGGTGGATGAAACAGTTTTTTAAGTATAATATTTGGATTTTCCACCCTAAAAATATAAGAATAAGGTATTGTCAGCAAAAAAGTTTTTCCGTCGTTGGCCTGTGTTATTAAATGTAAAATAAAAGCCTCGCGGAGTGGCCGGAGGCTCGAGTCCTCCCTCGGGCATGGGTGTGTGTGATGTTCTTCGCATAAGTTAATTTAAATAGTGGCTACGTTTAGGGACCGATGACCTTAGCAGTTTGGTCCCATAGGAATTCACATACACTTCAACATTTTGTAAAATAAACACGTAAGTAATACTTTTCATTCCTTAAAGTGTGTATACATTTTTCTGGAGGACGCTGTATATCAGTAGGAAGACGTAGTGATACACACCACTCCTCCGCAGCGGTATGTATCACCTAAGCCCAAGGTTGCCCATCACCTTTCAGAATTCGTTGCAAATTGGTTCTAGGAATACATAATCGTTGTGAACGTCAGCAATAGAGTTCACGAAGTTTGTGATCAGTCTCTGTTTAGCATTCGTCACATCTGTAATAGGTTTTCATTGTGACAAGACGGTTGTCCATCACGAAGCGCTCTATTAATAACAACAGAGAAAACTATAAGCAAAGCACAAATTTTTTATTATTATAAAATACAGAAATAAATGTATTTTGACTGTCAGACTTGGTGGTAACTGATAGCACCTATTTTTCTGGTCTGAACTCGTAGAACTATGTGAAGACGCTTATTTTAGTAATATTCAAGTTCTACATGCAAAATATAGCCCACATCAGATTCACCTGCCACCTTCAGTTCGCTGTTCAGTTTAGACTAGTATGGTGAAGTAGGTTGTAATGGGCGTACCATTAGAAAATAACTTTTGAGATGCAAGAGTGTACAGGTTTAAACTGCCATCTAAAACTTTAGAAAGCATTTTTTCACTGGAGATTTAACAGTGATCAGTGTAAAATATTTAAATTAAATAAAACATTCTCGAACGCAACAGCTATTTATTACAGTTGGCACCCGATTACGCTCCACAATTTAGACAGTTTTCGAGTCTTAGGCACCATGATGGCGGCTGGTGGCGGTGGACGGAGTGAGATCCCATAAGAACACGACAAAGGAGCAGTCAATCTGAGCAGCTGACATCGTGTTCTTACGAATCTTGCTCCGTCCACCGACACCAGCTACCCTCATGATGCTTACGGCCTGAAAATGGTCTAAATTATGGACCGAAATCGGTTGCCAACTGTAATAATCACCTATTGCAGTCCAAATTGTTTTATTGAATTTTAAATTGCGGGAAGAGAAAATAACCTCTGACGAGTCGTTCCTGTTCGATGCATATTTACTGCTACTAACGGTGGCACAGATTGGGTACAGGCATCTACTGCAAGAGACATTTTGTGAGTGCTTCTTTACCTGCTCTCAGCGAGTTTGATGACAGAATACCACACGGGAGAACCGTGTCACGTCGATGTAATCAGAAAATATTATTTTATACTTTGAAAAGTATTTCAATTTCTTATGAACATATAATACATATCTCAGTAATTGTGAACCTGAAATATGAATCAAATTCAAATAGTTTTATTTTTATTTTTTGCATATAAGTTTAGCACTGTAACAGTCAAACCAAAGTCGCATCAATGCACTTACCGACTCTTGCAGCTGCTTGGGTCGCAAATTCCCGGAACACCACATTATTCAACATAGTCTTCGGCAGAAAAAGACGTCATCGAACAGTGAATACAATTCAGGTTAACAGATGCAAATGAGAACAGCGTATACCTCAATTTACCTTAATTTTCATAATCCAGTAATACTGTCAAAGCAGCATTAAATAAAACGCTACGTCCGTGAGTGACGTACTCCACTTCCATACATACAAGGCATCCCCGGAAAGTGAGTACTGTTTTTTTACAAAAAAGGTCACTTTTTAAAGCATTTTTGTAAATATTTGCTACGATTGTTCAAATATTTGTCAAAGCGGGAAACCAACTTTTCTATGGCCTCTTCATAGAAAGATGCTGCCACTGAAGACAGCCACTGCCCAACACCGCTCTTTGCTTCGTTTTCTGCTTGTTGAGTTTCTCTCTAGAGGTGACACCGCCAGTGCCGTATGACCCTGTGAAAAACGAGAAAACTTCAGCTTGCGATTCAAAACAAAATCCGTTGAATGTTCGGTCAGGAAAATGCGTTGCTTCATGACAGCGTGCGTCCGCAATCTGCCGATGTCACTCAAAAACTTATGCAACAATTCGTTTTGGAGCAGTTCCGTCACCTGCCGTACAGATACTGTCTCACACTTCCTGACTACCACTTGTTCTTGAACTAGAAGCGTGATTTTGGAGAAAAGCACTTTGACAGCGACGACGACGCAAAAAACCATTCCAGCAGTGGCGGTCTTCAATAGCGGCATCTTTCTCTGAAGAGGGCATAGAAAAGTTAGTTTCCTGTTATGGCAAAATTTGAACAGTGTTGGCACCTATGTAGAAGAATACTTTAAGAAATGCTCTTTCTTGTAAAAATAAATGTTGATTTGAAAAAAAAAATGTTTATGATTTTTTTTCTCCAAAACGGTATTTTTCATCATGTCTTTCGTACAATGTCCATTCCCGACGGAAAGCGTCGGTTTGTTCTTGTCACAACAAAATGATTGTTAAAGCGTCTAACAACCCTACCACAACAAAGGTCAGCATTTAATAACGATTGTGGTGTTGCTCACGCTGCTAAATACTGCATTTTCGGGCAACAACAGTCATATTATGTGGCAGGTGTCATTAGAGCACAGTTAATAGTCATTTCATGTAATAATAAAAAAAACTAGGCACTCATCTTTTTGTGTTTCCCACGCTGGTCTCGTCGTAAAATCATGGCTCAGTCGTTGAAAATCTAGGTGATTGTGATTCCAAGCTCGAATGCAAAGAGGCCTAGGTTTTATTCTGCTATATTCAAAAGTTTTGTAGATGCGCTTCACAAACCGTTCTTGGAGATTACACTTTTGCTGGACAATGGTGATGTAAAAGAATAATCAGCACTCCGAAATTAAGTTACACTTCCTTTTCATTGCTTTTATTGCAATATCACGTGACACACTAAACATCACTTCACAATACAAAACATACTTGAAAACATCTTCCTCACAGTCACTGTTGAAGCTCACATTTTATAAGCTGACGACAATATTCGTCTTTCCAACATAACGTCCACGACTTGACTTTCTCAAGGTCCGACTCTCTAGCAAGTTAACAACGAACTAACTATCGCTTACGCGCCCAAAAATCAGAGTTACAAGTACGTCAAAGATCATAGTGACAAAAGAAAGAATACACATAAGAATAATATCACTGCAATATAAACATATCGATGTATCACAAATGAAATGAAATCTGAATGTTGTCTCAGAAATATGTAAGCTACTTTACAGAAACACAGTAGAATATTACTGGTATCGAGAGGTTCAGATGAGGTACCATAATGGTTACGTAATTCAAGTACCATTACAAGCGGAATTTTACACGCCAATTAGATAGATAAGTCCAAACTAATCTAATGCGATATTTGTTTTGTCGACGTGAATTAACAAGGATGTTAAAACACAATAAAATAGCCTGCGTGCAGCGGCAGAACCGCTCTGGCCTGCGCTGAATGTTGCTACCATGTAGCACAGCTGTCCAGACACTGCTGGAGTACAGGTTATTCTTCTTGTTTTAATGTCCTTGTAAATTCACATCGACAAGACAAATATTGCCCTACAGTAATTTGAGACCACTCTATCTAATGGGCACGTAAAATTTCACTTAAAAATCATTTTTATTGTAATGGGGAACAAACCGACGCTGTCCGTCGGTACTGGGCATAGCATCAAAGATGTGAACAGCAGCATTTGTTTGGGATGAACCCAGATACACACAGCAGAAAAGACATATATATATGTCTGTATAAATGTTTAAGTAATTAATTAAAGTTGCTTTTGCTTCCTCCTACGTATGCATTAGTTCAAACCTGACTTGGATCACGTGGGGAACACATAATACTCCTTCCATCAATATTTCGTAGTCCCAGCACAGAGCCTGTGGCTCCTGACAGAGCACTAACGCATTGAGGCCAGAAAAAAGTCGTGGGATTCAAAACAGGAAAGTATTCGCACATTCATACCTCGTCAAATCAACAACAAACTTGGTTCAAGAAACACGAAATGAAATTCCTTGAACGTAGATGTCTCTATTAACTCATCCTAGCTGATGAGTCATGAAATAAAGTAATATAATGCGTCAGAGTGCTCAACCCTAACATGACGTAACTGTGACTTCAGTAATGTCATAGGAATTAGCATATCAATTAGCTTGTAACATCTTATGCTAACATAAATGAAACAAATACTTCTCGTAAAATACATACGCGATCTGTATAACTAGAATATAAGTTCACAATGTAACATACACAAAAACTAGATCTGATAACTATCTAGTATGTTGTATAGCACGTGTAGCTCATAACGGTTCACACGCTACTCGTCAGACTTTCCGATAAGGGTACAGCTCCTTAATTCTGCCATATTTATAATACATGAGTTGGCTACCACATAAGGATTTACTGAAATGGCAACGTATACAGGGCGGTCAGAAATAGCCTGAAAAGCCTGTAAGGGAGTTACAGGGGAGACTGTGCTGAGAAAGCAAAAAGGTGAATGGCCTTTCAGATCATGACGCACAAATTTTAACTCTAAAAGATTTTTGTGCTGCATCACGTGTTAAATACAGTCATCAGCTGTTTAGGAAAGCTAATCCAGTTGATGTAGAGACCTTTGTAAACTTCATCAAGGTACAAGAGTGGCAAGATGTTTATAGCGCTGATACAGTAGACGATAAATATAATGCTTTTCTCAAGACTTTTCTCATGTTCTTTGAAAGTTGCTTTCCGTTAGAACGTTCAAAACAGGGTACTAGCACAAACAGGCAGCCTGGGTGGCTGACTAGAGGGATAAGAATATCTTGTAGAACAAAGTGGCAATTATATCAAAACGTTAGAAACAGTCAAAATCTAAATGCAGCAGCCCATTACAAACAGTATTGTAAGGTGCTTAAAAATGTTATTAGGAAGGCAAAAAGTATGTGGTATGCAGACAGAATAGCTAAGTCTCAGGATAAAATTAAAACCATACGGTCAGTCGTAAAGGAAGTGGCTGGTCTGCAGAGACAGGTCGAGGATATAGAATCAGTGCGTAGTGGGAACGTCCGTGTTACTGATAAATCGCGTATATGTACAGTATTTAATAATCACTTTCTGAGTATAGCAGGTGAACTAAATAGAAACCTAGTCCCAACAGGGAATCATATAGCGCTCTTAGAAAAAAGTGTTCCGAGACTGTTACCTGAAATGCACCTCTATGATACTGACAAGAGGGAGATTGAGTTAATAATTAAATCACTAAAGACCAAGAACTCTCATGGATATGACGGGGTATCTAGCAGAATACTGAAGTATTGTTCTATGTATGTTAGCCTAGTACTTAGCCATATCTGTAACTTTTCCTTTAGGAGTGGTCGGTTTCCTGACCGATTAAAGTACTCGGTAGTGAAGCCACTTTATAAAAATGGAGACATTGATAATGTTGACAATTTTAGACCTATTTCTATGCCATCGGTGTTTGCTAAAGTTATCGAGAAGGTTATATATACAAGGTTACTGGTGCATTTAAATTCACATAATTTGCTGTCAAATGTTCAGTTTTATTTTAGAAATGGTTTAACAACTGAAAATGCTATATTCTCTTTTCTCTGTGAGGTTTTGGACGGATTAAATAAAAGGTTGCGAACGCTAGGTGTTTTCTTTGATTTAACGACGGCTTTTGACTGTGTTGACCACAAAATATTACTGCAGAAGTTGGACCATTATGGAGTAAGGGGAGCAGCTTACAATTGGTTCGCCTCTTACTTTAAGAACAGAAAGCAGAAGGTAATTCTCCGCAATAATGAGAGTGGTAGTGATGTTCAGTCCCAATGGGGCACTGTTAAGAGGGGCGTTCCCCAAGGGTCAGTGCTGGGGCCACTGCTGTTTCTTATTTATATAAATGATATGCCTTCTAGTGTTATAGGTAATTCAAAAATATTTCTGTTTGCTGATGACACCAGCTTGATAGTGAAGGCTCTTGTGTGTAATATTGAAGCAGTGTCAAATAATGTAGTTCATGAAATAAGTTCGTGGCTTGTGGAAAATAATTTGATGCTAAATCACAGTAAGACTCAGTTTTTACAGTTTCTAACTCACAATTCAATAAGAGCCGGTATTTTGATCAGACAGAACGGGCATATTATAAGCGAGACGGAACAGTTCAGGTTCCTAGGCGTTCGGATAGATAGTAAGCTATTGTGGAAAGCCCATGTCCAGGATCTTGTTCAGAAACTAAATGCTGCTTTATTTACCATTAGAACAGTATCAGAAATAAGTGACACTTCAACACGAAAAGTAGTCTACTTCGCATATTTTCATACACTTATGTCGTATGGTATTATTTTTTGGGGTAATTCTTCTGATTCAAAAAGGGTATTTTTGGCTCAAAAACGGGCTGTTCGAGCTATGTGTGGTGTAAGTTCAAGAACCTCTTGTCAACCCCCATTCAATAGTCTGGGAATTGTGACATTGCCCTCACAGTATATATTTTCTTTAATGTCGTTCGTTGTTAGCAATATTAGCCTATTACCAAGAGTTAACAGCTTTCACTCAGTTAATACTAGGCAGAAATCCAATCTGCATGTGGAATGCACCTCCCTGACTCTTGTGCAGAAAGAAGTGCAGTATTCTGCTGCGTCCATTTTCAATAAGCTACCACAAGAACTCAAAAATCTTAGCAGTAGCCCAAACTCTTTTAAGTCTAAACTGAAGAGTTTCCTCATGGCTCACTCCTTCTATTCTGTCGAGGAGCTCCTGGAAGAGCTAAAAAATTAAGCAAATTCCAGTGTTACATTGTTGATTTTTTTTATTTAAACTTACTACTTGTCACTTGAATATGTTTTTTTTTTTATATTTCATTTTATCTGTTTCTAATATCGTGTTATAATTTCATGTATTGACTCGTTCCATGACCATGGAGACTTCTCCTTAATTTGGTCCCACGGAACAATAAATAAATAAATAAAATAATTGTTAAGAAAAAAATTCGATAGGTTGCGCCATTTCCGAGTTAATTAGCATTCAAATTATCCGGTTTGGCTGCCCCGTGCGCAAATTCAAGCAGCCTACCAGATACAGTTAGTGTCAGTTGTTCTCACAGCATAGATGATAGCACAAGAGACCACTCAGCCTTTGGTTTGGGTTCGATCCCTATAAATATGTAAATGTCGTGTGACTATGGCCTCCCGTTGGGTAGACCGTTCGCCGGGTGCAAGTCTTTCGATTTGACGTCACGTCGGCGGCTTCCTCGTCGATGGGGATGAAATGATGACGATTAGGACAACACAACACCCAGTCCCTGAGCGGAGAAAATCTCCGACCCAGCCAGGAATCTATCCTTATTACCGTCCCATGTCCAATAATTGTATTGCTTTGTTGTTGAGTTTTAGGAAACCAAACGAAAAACGATATTGGCGACACTGTCTCTGCCGGGCCGCTTGAATTTAAGCGTGCAGTTGTGTGATTGGCTAACTTCAAAGTTTATTATCTTGGAAATGGCGCAAAGTATCGATTTTTTTCTTAACACTTACTCCTCAGCAAAACCTACTCTGCAACAGCTTTACAAGCTTATCAGATTGTTTCTGACCATTTTTTGTGACCACTAGACGCCTGGCCTCGGAACGTTGTAGGAAGTGTGGCAGAAGATTTTATGATGATTCACGTCTAGTTTCCACTCATATCCGCAGATGACACAGGGACACTAGCCTGTAACGTAGGCTTTTAGTACCTGCTCTAGTTCGGCTTTCTGTGAAGCATGGAGGTAATCAGATTCACGCGGTTTTCTCACGGGTGACACATGGCATATTTGCAGTCAGCTGGTTATGATCCGTCACCTCGCCGACGAATTGTATCGTCACTCCTTGGAAAATTTTTCCATATCCTGTTACTGCAACTTTCATGGGCACTTTGCCAGCTGACAGGTTGACCACTGCGTGCCTCTAGCTTAGAAAATTAATGCCCATGATGCAGTGGGTGGTCAGACCATCGACATAGAGAAACGCATATGACACCATCATTTCTCTAATTTAATTTGCAATAGAGCCTGGTACTATTACCACAATCTCACATCCACTCGCAGGGAATGTTGGTACACCCTACTGCTCTCTGATTCAGTTAAATAGACTGGCAGATACGGCACTTAGCTGCACTCTGGTGTTGAGAATTACTGTGAAAGGTGATGCATTAAATTTGGTTTTAACTGCGGACCGCACAGTACACTCTGAATGATTATGACATTCGCTGTACTCCTGGCACAACTCAATTTCACACACTTACACCTTCATTGTATCTAATGAAGTGTATATCAACATGCATGCCCCCACTGTTCTCTGGACCAGGCCAGTGGTGCACCTTTTGATCTCAGTTAGCTTGCTCATTTATTCTGAACGTCATCAAACTGAATTTCAGTGATGCTCACGTCTCCTGGATTGCAGGACACGTACATCATAATGTCGGTTTTGCTATCGATAGTACGATTTGTGATAATTTTGGTTCCGGTCACGCTTGTTATTGAGATCTCGATTTTCATCGTGTTCGTCATGCCTCTCACACCGTGGCAACACAAATGTCAGCAATCATTTGATCTTCACCATTCCCTGCAATGGTGATAGTTCTCAGAACACCTATTGCTGTGGTCGTATTATTGAGTGGTGTTGTCTGGCTGTAAGGAACATGTGCTTTGTATAGCCCTTGCATTTTCGCGAATCGAATCTATGTTGTCAAGTTCAAAATTGTTCAAATGGCTCTGAGCACTATGGGACTTAACTTCTGAGGTCATCAGTTCCCTAGAACTTAGAACTACTTAAACTTAACTAACCTAAGGACATCACACTCATCCATGCCCGAGGCAGGATTCGAACCTGCGACCGTAGCGGTCGCGCAGTTCCAGACTGTAGCGCCTAGAACCGCTCGGCCACATCGGCCAGCTTATGTTGTCAAGGACAGGAATGTATCCAGATCTTCATCTGGTACTTCAACTGGTTTTTCACTTACTAGAACAGGCAGTTTTACTCTCAGTATGCGAAGAACACCATTGTTCGTAATGGCCTCGTCTAAACATTTTGTTTTATTGATATATTTTTCAATGTAGTGGCTGAGGCTACCGTAGCACTTGTTTAAGGTTCAGGAAGGAATGTTTCTTTTTGGACATCATCGAACTGAATTTCAGCGAAGCTCACACCTCTTGGAGTGGAGCACAAGTACATCATTATGTCCGTTTTGGCATCTACATCTACATCATACTCCACAAGCCACTTAATGGGGTGTGGTGGAGGGTACTTCCGGTACCACTATCTGGTCCCTCCAACCCTGTTCCACTCGCGAAAAGTGCGTGCGAAGAATAATTGTCGGTAAGCCTCTGTATTGGCTCTAATTTCTCGAGTTTTCTCCTCATGGTCAATATGCGACATGTGCATAGGAGAAAGTAATATGTTGTCCGACTCCCTCTTAAAAGTGCTGTCCCGAAATTTCAATAGTAAATCTCTCTGTGATGCAGAACGCCTCTCTTGTAACGTCTGCCAGTGGAGTTTGTTTAGCATCTCCGTAACGCTCTCTCGCCAGCTAGACGATCCCGTGACGAAACACGCCGCCGTTCGTTAGATCTTCTCTATCACCCCTATCAGTCCTATCTGATAGGGATCCCAGAGAGATGAAAAATACCCAAGAATCGGGCGAACAAACGACTTACAAGCCACTTCTTTCGTGGGTGAGTTACATTTCCTTAAGATTATTCCGATGAATCTTAGTCTGTTGTCTGCTTTTCCCACTATCTGTTTTTTGTTGTCATTCCACTTAAGGTCGCTCTGGATAGTTACGTCCAGATATTTTACGGCAGACGCTGTCTCCAGCTGTTTGTCATCAATAGTGTAGCTGCACAGAACTGGATTTCTTTTCCCATGTATGCGCAATATGCTACATTTATTTACGTTTCAGGGTCAACTGCCAGAGCCTGCACCATTAATTAATTCTCTGCAGGTCGTTCTGCAAATTCTATCTTCTGGCGCTATTACTTTGGTATGGACAACTGCATCATCTGCGAATAACCTTAAAGAGCATTCGACACTTTCTACTAGATCATTTATATATACTGTAAACAGCAATGGTCCTATCACACTTCCCTGTGGTACTCCGGATATTACCTTTACATCTGTCGATTTTGTTCCATTAAGAGCGACTATTGAGTTCTGTCTGCAAGAAAGTCTTAAATCCAATCGCAAACCTGCTCCGATACTCCATAAGCTCGTATTTTTTTCATTAAACGGCAATACTGGACGATGTCAAATGCCTTACTGAAATCAGGGAACACGGCATCAACCCTGGCGGCGTTGTCCACTGCACTGTGGCCCTCATGGAGGAACAGAGCGAGCCGTGTTTCGCAGGATCTCTGTTTGCGGAATCCATGTTGCCTTTTATAGAGGAGAATTTCCAAAAACATCATAATTGCTTAATATAAAGCATGTTCAATAATTCTACAACAGATTGACGTCAAAGATATAGGTCTATAATTGTGTGAATCTGTCTTATGCCCTTTCTTAAAAACGGAAATGACCTGCGCTTTTTTCCAGTCGTTAGGTGCCTTTCGTTGCTCAAGCGATCCACGATAAACTACTGCTGGAAGGGGAGCAAGTTTTTCTTCCGCTTAAAGTTTATAGAATTTTACAGGTATCTCATCTGGTCCTGACGCCTGTCCATTAATAAGCGATTGTGGCTGCTTTTCAATTCCGCTATCGGTTATCTCGATATCCGCCATTTCGACGTTCGTACGACAATTGAAAGGAGGGACAGTGTTACGTTCTTCCGCGGTGAAACAACTTCGGAAGACCGAATTCAGTATTTCGGCCTTCTCTTTGCTATCTTCCGTTTCGGTACCTGTGTGGTCGTTGACAGAATGAATAGATGATTTTGACCCACTTACTGATTTCACAAACGACCAAAATCAAAAAAATGGTTCAAATGGTTCTGAGCACTATGGGACTTAACAGCTGTGGTCATCAGTCCCCTAGAACTTAGAACTACTTAAACCTAACTAACCTAAGGACATCACACACACACCCATGCCCAAGGCAGGATTCGAACCTGCGACCGTAGCAGTCGCGCGGTTCCGGGCTGAGCGCCTAGAACCGCTCGGCCACCATGGCCGGTACGACCAAAATCACTTAGGGTTTTTACTCAGGTCGATTGACAACGTCTTACTTTCAGGATCGTTGAACACTTCTCTCATTGCTCTCCTTACGCTCATTTTCGCTTCGTTCAGCTTTTGTCAGCTAGGTTTTTACTTCTCTTAGATCTGAAATGACATACTCTCTGTTTAAGTAGCGCTTTGTAACACGGCTACTAAACCATGATGGACTTTCCCATCCCTTACAACCTTGCTCGGAATATTCTTGTCAACGACGTATTGAACGATGCCTTTGAATTTTTTCCATTTGTTCTCGACATCTTCGTCTTCATCACCGAATATTTGATGCCAACAGCTGAGATATTCCGAAATTTGTATTCTGTCACCCCTGCTGAGCAAATATATCTTCCTATCTTTCTTAACATTCCCTGTAGGAAGCGTCGTCATTGATGCTGTCACAACCTTATGATCTCTGATACCTTCCTCTACGTTAACTGATTCGATAAGTTCAGGTCTGTTTTTTTGCGAGGAGGTCTAAGACGTTACCCTTACGAGTTGGTTCTCTATCTGCTCAAGGTAATTTTCGGACAAGACATCCAGATCAATGTCACACGAATCCCTATCAGTGGCACCAGTTTTGATGGCATAACACTCCGAATCTATACCTGGCAAAAGTTGCAGTCAACCCCTATTACAACGGCATGATCAGCAAAATTATTAATGATATCCTGCAAGTTTCGTCTGAAGCGCTCTACAACTACAGATCCTGACCCAGGCGGTCTATAAAAGCATCCTATCACCGTTTTTGACGTTCTTTGATACTCAATTTCACGCAGACTAATTCACATTCTGAATCCGTGATAACCTAGCTAGACTTTATCGAATTTTTTACTGCAATAACACACCGCTACCGCTGACGATTAACCTGTCGTTAAGATAAAAACCCCAATCTGAACTTAGGATTTCATTGTCATTGACGTCTGGTTTCAACCACCTTTCTGTTCCCAATACTATCTGTGCATTATAATGTTCAGTGAGCGATACTAATTCTGGTACCTTTCCTTGGATGCTCCGGCACTTTACTAAAAATCATATTAATCTTTTCTATGTCTGATCTGCGAGGACCAAGATTCTCTGAGGTCACAGTGGCTGATTTAACAGGTAAATCGTCTTTGATCCCAAGGGAGGGGTTCTCTAACTTAGAAAAGGCCCCATATGCACGCCACACGTACTCCGCTACCCTAGTAGCCGCTTGCTGCGTGTAGTGCACGCCTGACCTACTAAGAGGAACCCTACAACTCTGCACCCGATAGCGGAAATCGAGAAATTCGCATCGGATACCGTCGCAGAGTCGTCTGAGCCTCTGGTTTAGACCTTCAACTCTGCTTCAAACCAGAGGACCGCGATCAACCCTGGGTACGATGCTACAAATAGACAGCTTAACCTGCACCCCGCGTGCGTTGCTAGTTGCCTTCACCAAATAAGCCAGTTGCCGAAAGGAGCCGAGGATGGCCTCAACCCAAGCGGCAGGTGCCATTCGTAATGTGCCACTACATGCAGCTGGTTGCACCCAGTGCGGTCGATAGCCGCCGACATGACCTCCTCCACGGATGAGACCTCCCGGCAAACATACCGAACGCAGACTGGAATTCTTTTCCGTCTTGCCTGCTATCTGCCTGAGGGGCACCATCACCCGCCTAACACTGGAGCTCCCAATGACAAGCATACCCACCCTCTGTACTTGTCTGGACTGGGCAGGAAAATCGACCGCTGACCCAACAGGAGAGGCATCCCGCGCTGGCTCAAACTTATCATCAGCACTGGGTAACACTTCGTACCTGTTGCTAAGACGTAGGGAGCCATCCGCAGTGCCTGCTCCCTCTTTCGCCTTCCACCCAGTGACGCGCGAACCCACCACTGTCTGCCACCCACTCTGTCATGAGGACGGACCGGTCAGATGTTGCGTATCAGAAGCTACAGCGACGTCCGGGTCACCAGGGGATTCTAGCGACACCAATGTCGCAGGTCTCGTTACTGGCCCCCCGACGCCACCGCAACCTTGAGCATTAGCTAAGAGCTTGTCGACGGTAGCCAACGCAGCTTCCAGCTGTTTACGGACGGCAGCCAACTCTCCTTGTATTCGCTCACAACAAGCACAATCTCTAGCCATATCGCACTGTGTATAAAAGATATATAAGGTCTCAAATGGTGCTACTGAGTTTGAAATGTATACAAGATGTACCAAAGGAGAAGACGGTATCTCTAAAAGTTTCTGTGCAGATTGCTCACTATACTCTGAGAAAGCAATCTATTAACCAGATAAAATTTCTCTACTGAAGTTGATGTATTCACAGGTATCTGTTATTAGAAATCCTGTTTACCGAGAAGTTACTGCACGAGATAAATATTCAAACTCGAATGCTCTGATCTAAAATGCGTGCTGTCTACTAGCACAGAATTAAAACTTAGTGGAGTGACGGAGTTTCTGGCGACGGGAAAATTTACACAGGGAAGCCGCCCTACACAAGGATATTAACAAGATTCACGCAAAAACAAAAACTACGGTAAATGATAACAGCCTAAAGTTGCAGAATAAAGATTTATTGAAATCCTTGACCACGGTTTCGGTATATCTAAATATACCTTTATCAGAAGCAAAAAATACACCTGAACAGGAAGACACCTTTATCAGCAAAAAACTTAGCAACATAACTGAGATAGAAGAAAAAAACACTTATAGCTTTCAAAAATAATCCTGTGTTGGGCAGTATGATTTCTTTGTATGATCGGTACATTGATGACATACTCATAATATTTCAAAGGAGTGACCAAGATCTGCAACCAATGTTCATGATTTTAACGGTTTTCACGAAAAAATGAATTTCACAAAAGAGATGCAAAACGATGAGAGAGGACTCAATTTTCTTGATTTGAAGCTTAATTTATTTGACAACACAATTAGCTTCGACATTTTTCGTAAAAATACTTTTCCTGATATTATCCCAGCAGATTCTTGTCATCCACAAACTCACAAAATTGCCTTCTTTCACTCTGCAGTTCATAGTGCCGTGAACACACTTTTAGAACAGGATTGTTTGGAAAAATAAATATCTTTAGTAAAATCCACAACTATTAAGAGTGGTTACGACCCTCAGTTAATTGACCAAACTGTTAGGAAAAAACCAGCGCCGGCCGAGGTGGCCGAGTGGTTCTAGGCGCTACAGCCTGGAACCGCGCGACCGCTACGGTCGCAGGTTCGAATCCTGCCTCGGGCATGGATGTGTGTGACGTCCTTAGGTAGGTTAGGTTTAAGTAGTTCTAAGTTCTAGGGGACTTTTGACGACATCCGACACACACTTTTGCATGAAAGACAGAATCACAACTTATGTAGACGACATTCTTATTGCAGAAGCTAACTGGTCTGAACACAATCTGATTCTTGAACAACTGTCACGAACATTTCGCGCACAAGGACTCACAGTTAATCTCAGTAAATCGCACTTTGGCAAAACTTCTATAAAATATCTTGGACATGTAATTTCAGCAGAGTGCATTGCGCCTGACCCGGAAAAACTTCAAGCTTTACGCGACATTACTGTTCCTACGACGAAGAAACAACTACGCAGCTTTTTGGGTTTAATTAACTTTTTTCGTAAATTTATTCATTACTCTGCTTTAGACACCCCTAGATTATGTCAATTGACAGGTAAAAACACTATTTGATCCTGGGATAGGCAAGCACATTCTGAATTTATGAACCTGAAAGAAGCTTTGTTGAATGCACCACTTTTATCACATCCAGATCTTACTAGAAATTTTTCCATTGCCACCGACAGTTCTAACACCGCTTTAGGCGTACACATTTTTCAGGAAATTGAAGAAGATGGCACTACAGTAATTAAAAACATCGCCTTTGCGAGTCGCATTCTGTCACCTGCTGAACACAATTATTCTGTTACAGAACTTGAAACATTATGTGTTGTTTGGGCATTTACGAGATTTCGGCATTTTCTTTATGGACGACACACTACCGTTTACACAGATCATAGAGCGATACAGTTTTTACGTTCGGCTAAATTTACACACGACAGATTAAGCAGATGGAAACTTTATTTGCAGGAATTTAATTTTACAATTGTTCACATTCCCGGTACACAAAATATTGTAGCAGGCGCACTATCCCGTTATCTCAGCAACAATCAGCAAGACTTCGCAACCAACTTCTGCAAAGCAAATTTCAGCGTCATGTACATTTAACAAGTTGCATTTGAAAATTTCATTTCGTCGTCATTACGAGACATAGCGCAAGAGCAGAGTAAAGACAACGTGTGGAAAGAAATTAAACACCTTTGGCAAGATAGGAATAATGTTACCATTAGAAACCATTACACTGTACGCAATAACATTCTGTTTCGCCGCTCTCACCCTGACAGCAACAATTGGTTATTATGCATTCCTGATGAACTTGTTAACAAATTGATTTGGTATACTCATTTAAGTTACGCGCATTACGGAGCCAGAAAATGTTTTCTTATACTGAGACAGAACTGCTATTTTACCAACATGGAGAAACGTGTTCGACGAGTTTTAGCGTCATGTAAAATCTGCCAGAAAGCTAAATCAGATACGACTTCACATATTCCTCCATTACATCCCATTGTACCTGTTAAATTGAGACACATGGCCGCTGTAGATATTTTTGGTCCGATTCTCAGAACTAATAGAGGTTTTTGCTACACCTTTGTCGCTGTTGAACTCACTTGGAAATTTGTTACATTCACTCCGTTACGGAAAGCTACTGCTAAAACTGTTTCGAAAGCATTTGTAAAACATTTTCTATTTCATGTAGGGCATGTATTGAAAGTAATTTCCGACAATGGATCACAGTTTCGATCTGCTATATGGAGATGTATGTTACGAGCTAGAAACATTTCTCCGATCTATATATCCAGGTACCATGCTTCTTCGAATCCTTGTGAACGATTAATGAAAGAAATTGGTAAACTGTGTAGAATATACTGCCATAAAAAACATATTGATTGGCACACACACATACTCTCATTCCAGGATGTAATTAATTCCATACCAAATGAATCTACTATGCTATCTCCGTCTGTTATACTGAAAAATGTTGAACCACCTAACAAAATTAAAGAATTAGTAACCTTTCCTACATCTCGTCGACTACGACACCATGAAATAATTGACATTGCGCTGAACAACATCAAACGTGCCGCAGAGCGCCGGAGAAGACAGCAAAAACAGGTTTGTACAAGCCGTGACTTTCACATTGGACAGAAGATATTAGTACGCACACATTATTTATCTAATAGAGGAAAAAGTAGATGTAGCAAATTTGAGATTTTATACGCAGGTCCATATCGAATTCGCAGCATTCCTCACCCCGAAACTCTGAGAATCAGAAAAACCAAAGGGAATCACCATATCTCCAACATCAAACCCTTTATTGAATGAACATACTTTATGATTTATCACACTGTAATGCCATTTCCTGATTTTTTTTATGACCACTTATGCAATTATATTCACATGAACACTTACTGATGATTATCGTATTTTTTCTTGGCAAGTGCCCGGCAAGGTAAGGTTAGCAGGTCGCTTTTCTTGTCGTTACACATCAGACCGTGCACATTTTTCCAGATAAACTTACACATTTTTTGACCACTTATGCAATTATATTTATGTAATTACTTACTGATGATTATCGTATTTTTTCTTGGCAAATGCCTGGCAAGGTAAGGTTAACAGGTCGCATTTCTTGTCGTTACATATCAGACCGTGCACATTTTCCATTCTTCATGTATGTATGATTGTTTTCCTATCTTGTTTGTATGCACTATGAAATATTTAAGATATAACAAACACCAGTTGACTTTGACATTTTGCCTTATAATAGCTCAACATCGTGACTATTTTACATTTTTTTTTGCTGCTACATTGTGATACTCTGTGTACATTTTTTGCATCTGAACACTGTCTATGTTTTTGACATATTACGTTTCCTGTCATGCTATGCTGTATGCTTAATTATATCACTATAAACCAGTTTTTATTTAATGGGTATATGATTTAAATGCAAGACATTAATCATTGTTCATCATTTTCAGAAAGCAATAACGTGTAAAAGAAATAAATTAAACAAACCACAGTGGATTACTATGAAATGGGAATTTCACCTTCGAAATGAACGAAAGAAGATGCAATACCTCGTCACGAAGAGTAAATGGATCAGAATTAACAAGCATTAACAAGAATATACTATACACATCGTATGATACCAGTCTTAACTAATTTTTTCTTTAAGAATACGAGGCGATTGATGCAGGCTGTCAGACAGAACTACACATCTTAGTTTTAGTGATGAAATATGCTAGAAATAAGGAACTCTATACTATGAATAGTTGTATAATTAATAATGAAGTGACTTTTTTGCAGATGATAATGAATGATGATGAATAGTGATGTAGAATATGCTAGTATGGATAATGAAGTTTTCCTTTACAGGTGATGATAATAATGGAATTATGGTGATATGGATAATGAAGTTTTTCTTTGCAGGTGATGATAGTGATGATAATGAAGTTTTTCTTTGCAGATGAGGATAATGTTGAAGTTTATGCATTTATGCTATATAGTTATTTAAGTATTTGTTGCAGTTCATCTTGACAGTATGTCTTATGTTGCATGGTATGATGACTGAAGGTTTTGGAAAGGACAGCTAGAGAACATATATGTTTAATACACATTTCATTACATGTTAATTCGAAGTTCACTACTTTTCAGCATAATATGCATTTCTTCTTTCAGCTTAATAATCCATTTTGTATTTTTCCAGGAGAAGCTATTCATGAAATTAATGTGCTATAAGCAGTTGGTCATTAAACCTATGTCATTTATGAATATGATCACATATACTCTATTTGTTTCATAACCTTGCTACAGCTGACTCATGATGAATGATGTTAACCATCTTCATTTGCAGCAATAAGTCAAATGCAAATATTGTTATGCCCCAGCAATTAATTATCGATCCCAACGCAATGCATTGCTAGCACACAAAAAAATGTATTACCAGTCCCAAATAATGATACCAATTTAAAAGAGTTATGAGTAACAGTGAATGATGTTTTCCAACCACAGACTTGAGTAATAGTTACAGTATGTTACATTTTAAATATGTCATATCTCACTTGAATGATGAGTTCTGAGTAATAGTGAATGATATTTTATAATAATGCATGCATGCTCTACACTCATTAAATCCTGTTTTGACTGATGATTTCTGATGTTTTGTAACTGGCCAATGAGTGCCAATAATTATTTTTAAATATGTCATATGTCACTTGAATGATGAAAAATGTTTTGTAATATTCAATACTTGCTGGCTAATGAATGCCACTGTTTCTTATATTTTAAATTTATATTATGTCACTTACATGCCATATACATGAATAACAGTAGCTTGATGCTACACTCTTTAACTCCTGTTTTGAAGGATGAGTTCTGATATTTTGTAACTGGCCAATAAGTGCCAATAATTATTTTTAAATATGTCATACGTCACTTGAATGATAAAAAATGTTTTGTAATATTCAATACTTGCTGGCTAATGAATGCCATTGTTTCTTATATTTTAAATTTATATTATGTCACTTACATGCTGTATATATGAATACCAGTAGCTTAATGCTACACTCATTAGCTCCTGTTTTGAATGATGACTTCTGATGATTTGTAACTGTTCAATGAGTGCCAATTTTCTCTGTAAAAAGACAACTTATGAACATTATTCTGTAATACTTCATACATGGTACAGAAATGTTCAATAACTGGGCAGTGAGTGCCACGAATTACTCAAATTATCTGTTAGACTAGTGTAATTATCAATGATGACTGGCATAAGACTTAATGTCTTTCACCTTCTGACCTAATTACCAGAAATTACTGCAATATCAGTTTGTCCAGTCTATCCTCATGCTCATGGAGCACTATATTTGGTTTTTGCACTAATTCTACATTGGTGTACCTTACAAGAATGTGGTGTTGACATGACATGCTGTCCACCACCTTGAGCGATGGAGATGTTATTATGGTCCCACTGTTTGGTGTACCTAATGTACTACCAAAATGATAACATGGAATATTACTACGAAATTGCAGTGTGTTGGCTACACTGATTAATACTTCAGGGAAAAGAACTTCGTATTGTCTCACTTGGTGTTGTGCTTCTGTAGAAAGATATGGACTTTCAGTGCAGCTGCATGCAACCTAATGTGCTACAACCATGATGCAATCCTTCCCTTTCCTATCCTAGTTCTTGTAAAATAGTACAAAAAAACTACAGTGCATGTGCACTTTTGTCATTTGTTAATATGATTTGTACTCATTGCGTATACATTTTGTGATTTCCTGATATGTTCTGAACTGCAGTGCATGTGCACTTTATGTCATTTGTTAATATGATTTGTACTCATTGCGTATACATTTTGTGATTTCTTTATGTGTTCTGTACTACAGTGCATGTGCACTTTATGTAATTTGTTAATATGATTTGTATTCATTGCGTATACATTTTGTGTTTTCCTGATATGTTCTGTACTACAGTGCGTGTGCACTTTTGTCATTTGTTAATATGATTTGTACTCATTGCGTATACATTTTGTGATTTCCTGATATGTTCTGTGCTACAGTGCGTGTGCACTTTATATCATTTGTTAATATGATTTGTACTCATTGCCTATACATTTTGTGATTACCTGATATGTTCTGTGCTACAGTGCGTGTGCACTTTTGTCATTTGTTCATATGTTTTGTACTCATTGCATATACATTTTGTGATTTGCTGATATGTTCTGAACTACAGTGCGTGTGCACTTCATGCCATTTGTTAATGTGATTTGTGTTCATTGCGTATACATTTTGTGATTTGCTGATATATTCTAAACTACAGTGCGTGTGCACTTTATGTCATTTGTTAATATGATTTGTATTCATTGCGTGTACATTCTGTGTTTTCCTGATCTGTTCTGTACTACAGTGCGTGTGCACTTTTGTCATTTGTTAATATGTTTTGTACTCATTGCGTATACATTTTGTGATTTCCTGATATGTTCTGTGCTACAGTGCGTGTGCACTTTATATCATTTGTTAATATGATTTGTACTCATTGCCTATACATTTTGTGATTACCTGATATGTTCTGTGCTACAGTGCGTGTGCACTTTTGTCATTTGTTCATATGTTTTGTACTCATTGCGTATACATTTTGTGATTTGCTGATATGTTCTGCACTACAGTGCGTGTGCACTTCATGCCATTTGTTAATATGATTTGTGTTCATTGCGTATACATTTTGTGATTTGCTGATATATTCTAAACTACAGTGCGTGTGCACTTTATGTCATTTGTTAATATGATTTGTATTCATTGCGTGTACATTCTGTGTTTTCCTGATCTGTTCTGTACTACAGTGTGTGTGCACTTTTGTCATTTGTTAATATGTTTTGTACTCATTGCGTATACATTTTGTCATTGCTTGATATGTTCTGTACTCAGTGCATGTGCACTATATTTTATTTCATGTTCTGCACTTATATATATATATGTATATATTCTGTGATTGTAAACTTAGTTAAGTAAGAAAAATTTGTTGCTCATGGCAAGTCCAATTGACTCACCATTGCTGCCAAATTTTTGCACCCCCAGTGGAGGGTTATGTAAGAGGTATGTGATGTATGTGCTGCCTGCAATAGGCAAGGCAGAGGAGAGTCTCTGACCAGAGAGCAGTATGTAGTTAGTTGTTACTTGTCGCTAGTCGGCGTTAGTCTTCAGTAGTAATCTGCAGTAGTCTTGTGTTGTCTGCGTGAGTCGGCGGTAGTGTGCAGTAGTCGGCGCGTGTCTGCGCTTGTCTGCAGTCTGCTCTGGTCGGGACTCTGGAGGATGAGTATTATTGTAGAAGGTAAAGAAGCAGCCTTGCGCATATCTAGTAATGTATGTTAACTGTCATCCAATTTCTTTTAAAAAATGTCCCAATTATAATTTTTATAAAATAAAGCAATTTTTTTTAAACAAGCATTCATTTCAGTTTAAAGATTTTATTCAATGGATTATCTTTCCTTTCATGAATCACAAAGCATAGGCCAGCACTGCATGGAGCTGTGCCGAAAATTTTTTATGTAAGAGCAGATATATTCGCTGTTTTTATTGAGGTAAGAATTTTTGCTTTTTTTATTCAGAATACAGGGCCGAGGCTGCTGTCGTCATAAAATTTACCAGGTTACTGAATTTTTTTATTATTTTGGTGTTTAGGAATTTTTTTCTGTTTCGAGTTTACATTCAATGAGAAAAGAATTTTATGGGTACATTAAATGTGAATGCATTTCTGCACAGAGATTATAAATGGGAGCCAATTTTGTTCAGAGGTTACAATATTTAAAAATTTATTTCATTATCATTTTTGTGGGAAGGTTATACTTGATTCATTTATTTAAATATTTTTGTGGGGAGGTTACACCCTTCCCTGCTTGCCCTACCTTCTTTGCAAAATGGTTCAAATGGCTCTGAGCACTATGGGACTCAACTGCTGTGGTCATAAGTCCCCTAGAACTTAGGACTACTTAAACCTAACTAACCTAAGGACATCACACACATCCATGCCCGAGGCAGGATTCGAACCTGCGACCGTAGCGGTCGTGCGGTTCCAGACTGTAGCGCCTTTAACCGCTCGGCCACTCCGGCCGGCCCTTCTTTGCAGATAGCAGCACTGTCACTTGCGGTGAAGCAACTGAAGCACCTTCAAGAGTTCTCATGTGCTCCATGTGCACAGTGTTGGTCTGCATCGCTACTGAATTTGATTATTTCTGTGACCTACTATGACACTTGATATGGTGTAAACAAATTTCTTAGTTTTACCTTATCTTTACTAGACGACGCTGCGTAAGAAATGTCAGAATACTGTAGTGAACACACATATGTTATGTGCTGTTAATCTGGAAATAGTAGAGATATGGTAATACGTTTTTAATCATAAACCTAATAGGCGTAATTTTTGCGATGGGTGTTTCTCTATTATTCGCACACAGACTGTTTTGTTACTTCAATTTTAGAAGGGAGGAAGACTGGAATTAAAGTTCGTTGGAAATGAAACGAGACATAAGATAAGGAGGGCTAACGAAATTGACTACGTCCTTCGTAAAGATACAAAAACCGTGGAAAACCTTAATTTGGACTGCTGGATCGGTATTTGAACCGCGCTTCGCCTCCCATCCCCCTTAAATGCTAGTGAACTGCCGTATACAATGGCCCACCTCAGTCGATTTTGGGTTTTCGAATATCATGAATTATTAGGCGCACCTAATTCCATTGTGTAATCCAGAACCTCGATGGCAGCTTGCACTGTGTGAACCTCAACGTACTGACAACTTCGACATAAAACGATGAAGAAAACGCAAGCTACTAGCCTATATAAGTCTTCTATAGTTCTTAGAGTGACTTGATCATTATTACTATTGGGCATTAAGATTTTGTTGCGTAATGAACTGCACGGAAGTGGAAGGACTCCTAGTATTACAATATTCCATCCTCATTTTCGCATTCTGTTTTGTCGACTATAAAGTTTGCGTTATCTGAATTAGCAGCTTGCTAGCAAGATGTGTCTATGACCACGACGTTGGCAGTTTTTATCTCTAACACGAAACGAAGCAATCTAATTACGTAAGAGTGGTAGAAAGTAGAACACATACGACTGAACACGGTATGTGGACATTGTGCAAAAGAAACTGGGCGTCATTTGAAAGTGACTTTCTCACAGTGACCTGTAATGGACGTGGATAAAACAACGGATAATGAAGAAAGATTTATTTATGTTTTACCGATATTTGCCAAAATATTATTTAGAAATACAGTGTGAAACAACAAGTTGTATATGTCTTACTATATGTAAATGTACCCCTACGAAACATTCAGTTCTTATATTGAAAACTGTAGACATGTAAACAACAAAATCACCAGAAATGTACGTCAACCATTGCAGTGTGTGCTGCTTATAAGAGTGGACATTTATAGTGATACTACTAGGACAATTATAGGCACATTTAAGTGTCAAAAAGTTTTGTGTGTCGTGCAAACATTGTATTGCTGCTAATAAAAGTTTGTGCTCTCTGATTTCCTAATAAGAAACAAAAACTTTCTGGAAACGACTATCATAATATGCCATATACTCCTACATCTATTTTCGTACTTGTATAATGTTCTGGAATAAAGTGGAAAAATATATGCAGTGTTGATACTATCAGTGTCATTTTTATACTGTTTTCTTTTTCTCTCTTTCCCGCAACAAGAGAAAGAGAGAGAGAGAGATAGAGAGAGAAAGAGAGAGAGATAAACGAACACGAGAACACCACGTCGATATCAGCGGTCGATCGAACCCGTTTCTCTCCCCGGAACAGCGAGAATACGGGAATGGCGAAGCGGCAGGTCTGCGTAGCTAGCGGTCTGAAGTTCTTTGCAGTGTTATTGCCGCTCATCGCTGACACTTTTAATCGGAGCCGCTCGTTAGGATGCAAAACGCTCACTTTAATGGCCGAAAGTCGGCGTCGCTGGCGCTTCTTAATTTCCGCGGGCGAGTGCCATGTTTCCCCGCTCCACCCCCAGCAAACTCGCCCCGCGGAGCTACCACTAGGTAGCAAGCAGCAGCCAGAATAATAAAGCAGACTGCGAGCCGCAGAAAACTGCGGACAGTGACCGAAACAGAGTCTGCCCGCCGCTTATAACGCCGCAAAAATTGAAGGGGCGGCAGCAGACTCTCCGTTCTCCATGTAATGCCAAGAAATACTTACGAGATGGATGTTATGAACTAAAAAGACGGTGGCGAATAATGAATAAAGTTTTCAGCAGCGTGAGAATGAAGAAAATAAGATTCGAATGTGTTAGTTACTAAAATTTCACGCACATTTTCGTCAGGGCATATCTGAACTCTGATGCAACGTTTTATGACGGTAATGCCACAAAAAAGCAACGAAGATTGCGGGATAGATAAGAACTTCCCTTAAGTATGATGGACATCTTCCAAAGTGGGAAGAAGAAGGAGGCACACTGATGCTTCTTTTTTCTGCAGAGGCTGTGATACATCGATCGCCTTACAAAAGATATCGCTATTGTCAGCAATGTTAAGTAATCCTCTCATTCCATCACTACGCACATTGTAATGATGTTACTTCTCTCTCTACTTCTGATACATGATTACCTGTAAATCTCTATGCTCGATAGTGAGGCTGTGTCCTGTTTACAAGGAACACTAGTAGGTCATAGTTTAACTTATATGCATCCTGTTGATGTCGAGGAACAGCAGATGCCTCATTCAAATTCATTTACAGATTTTAAGCGAATGTAATTCATTCACGACAGAAGTGGTTTATAAAACACTCGTTCAAAAACTACTGTGAATGACTTTTTTCAGGAGCAACTGTTGATCCGACAACAATTTGATATAATTTGTGCGATATTCTGTTCCGCTGAGACAGGTACCGTCAAGATGGAACACGATTAACTTATCAGTAAACGTCCAGAGACTCTAGAGTGAGGTTGCGTTTACCATAACTGTCGCACATCATGGATATGTCTGTTTCAAGATGCAAAAAAATGCCAAAGTAACTTATAAAATGTTGAAATTAGCGTATGACAATAATCGTGTAACTCTGAAGACTGTTTACATGTGGTATGAGCGATTTAAAAGCGGAAATGAGTCGATAGAAGACGACCAATGTTCAGGATCTCCATTAACCTCATAAACAGAAGAAAACGTGCAAAAAGTAGAAAAAAATTATTCGTTAAAACAGACGAATAACTATTCGAGGGCTTACCGAAGATCTTAGCACCTCGTAAGGGTCTATACAATGGATTTTAATGAAATTACAAATCTGTCAAAATTACACAGATGTTATTTTGCTGCACGGAAATAGTGTCTTGCACTTAGTCACCCATACAGGCAATGTGGCAATCGTACACACATTACGGCATTATGTTGGGACTTATATGAATGGCTTGATAATGGACGAAAGTCCGAAAATGGTAGCCATTTAAACAAAAACAGACTTCCTTGCAACTTTCACGGTTTTGTAATTTCATTGACTCGTAGTAAGTTGCTACTTACTGCCATCCAGCACAATAGAAGTAAACAAAAGATTTTAAGCGATAATTTGCAAACGAGACGAGTGAGTGCAAAATTTGTTCTTAGACTTTTGAGTCATGAACAAGAGGAAACAGTGTGTCAGTTAGCACGACGCTGAGGGATCGACTTCATTCAGATACGCACTTTGTGTCCAAAATCGTAGCAGCAGACAGAACTGGATTTGTGGATATGACCCCGAGACGAAAATTCAGAGCTTCCAATCCAGAACCAGTGAATCTCCTCGCCGTAAAACGGCATGTCAGTCAAAATCGAATATAAAAGTCTTGGTCTTTATTTTTTCGATACTGAAGGCATAGCGCAATCAGAGTTCGTTCCAAGGAGGAGGACTATAAACGCAGAATTTTACAAGAGCGTACTGCAGCCTTTTCGAAACAATTTATGAAGAAAGAGACCGGAAAAATGGGCCAAAGCCTTTCTTCTTCATCACGACAATGCACTGTGTAATACCTCGCTTTTGATTCGAAAGTTTTTGGCCAGAAAAAGTCTCCCTGTCTGTCCACCTCTGCCTTACTCACCAGATTTAGCATCATGCGACTTCTGGCTCTTTCCAAAAATTGAAAATGTACTTAAAGAGAAACGTTTTAACACCATTTCTGACATTGAGAGGGCCCCAAAGGAGCAGCTAAACGCCATTCCAAAAGAAGCTTTCCAGAAATGCTTCCAGTCATGGATTCAACATTGGGGTAAGTGCATTATTAGCCTAGGACTGTATTTTGAAGGAGATTAAATCAAATTCCACGTAAGCTTATTATTTTGTATCTAATGAAATTATTCGCCATATTTTTATCACACCCTGTACAACGAAGAGCGGCGCGTTTCGTCACGAGCTCGTTTCTCCGGAAGGAGCGTTACGGAGGTGTTCAGCAAATTCCAGTCAGACATTACAAGGAAGGCGTTGTGCACCACGTCCCTTGAGGATTCAGGAAATATATTACTTCCTCCCACATAAATGTCGCGAAATGCCCACGACGAAAAAACTGGATAAATTGACTGTCATAAACAACAGCAATTTTTCCCACACGCCTTTTAGGAATGTAACAGGAAACGAGAGAAAAGATAGTGTTAGCAGAAACACCCTCCACTGTACACAGTATGGCGCTATGGTGCCTTGCAGAGTATAAATTTAGATGTGGATAGGTAACGGAGCGTTATCTCGGGTGGACCAGGATGAGATGAGGAATGAGCTGTTGCCTAATTTAGATCACAGCGACTCAGAGCAACCACCAGCAGTTTTGCAGCCCACAGCGATGTGAGTAGTAAGTTAACAGAAAGTGAGCGTACGAATTCCTGTTGCTGTTCTTGTTGAAGGTTAGACTGTACCGGTCCAGAGGGCTAGTCTCACGATAAGGCCAACTGGTAGTCAGTGCGTGTGTTGAATAACGCTAGAATAAGGTGAAGGCGTCATGTTGTTACGAGGGCTATGTGTGGCCCGAGTGCTTGTTTCAAAAGGTCGTCTTTGTCCAACTGACTTAAAGTCTTCGAAATAAGCGAGAACAGGATTTAACGCTCCCTAGAACGGTTACAAGTTGAGGTTGGAAGGAAAGAGGAAGGCGAGTAGCAGTGCCCTTTTAAGACACACCTCGTCAGAATTTGTCCTAAGCGATCTAGTGAAATCGTGGAAAACCTGGGTAACTGAATGCAGACTTGAATTGGTATTTCGTATTTGACACGTTGACATATCGCTGAAGTCACGAAAACCAAGGTCGAGGAGGAACCTAACAGGCATCGTAGGTCTGAAAAAGCCAAAACGTCAGCGTTCGCTACAGCCGGAAGTGCCAACTGTCCCATCAGGGCTAGTGGTAGCAGAAATACCCTCCACCTCACACTATATGGCGCTGTAGTGCCTAGCCGAGTATAAATTTAGATGTGGATAAGTAACGGAGCGTTATTTCGGGTGGACCAGGATGAGATGTTAGAGGATTATGATGAGGTCTACGCATTTGCTCTAATGGTGGGCGTAGTCTGTGGTTACTGGACAAGGTACGAGGTGCACGGTCTGTCGATCATTGACAGTGAAAATCCGTCGAGGAGAGCCCACGTAATTATCGTTGCTTATATATATATTTTACACAGTCGTTGATTTTATCAGCCCTTTAAACTGTTGCTTTGCTACAACCACCACCACTACAACCAGCTCCAGAATCAGAAGCACCAGCCCCAACTACTGCAGTCACACCCAGACCTGCACTAACTGGATATAGATCAATTGTGACTGCACCAGCCACATCTACATGGGTTTCAGCTACACCAGCTCCAGGTAAAAAAAAAAAGTAAAAAGAAAACGAACCCACTTCTTAATCAATATTCTCACACAACCCACCGCTGCAAAACCGAGCTAGCACAGACACCACACCCATTCCCAAAAGCCAAAAACCGCCACAGCAACTCCACATAACAGATCCTACGGCCTCCACCCCCATAGCATCCCAAACATCTTCACGTTCAGGACTGATGACCTTAACAGTTAAGTCCCGTAAGATTTCACACATCTTCACGTTCATTCATCCTATCACATACATATGTCAAATTCCTCAGACTTAAAACTCTATCTTTCTGAATAGAAAGTATCACTACTTAACTCCGCAAAGATTCTACAATTATTATGGCCTCTAATTCTGTACTCTACAACCACCTATTGCTTGGGTCTACTGCCATGACTTTTGGTTCATGTGCACAAGTACTCCCAGTTAGATCACCATGCCTCAGACAACCCTTAGCACAAATTGCCCGCTTCCTCTCACAGCTGTGATCCAGAGTGCTCATCCCAAGATCAAAGTGGGGGAAGCTGAATGGAAACTGAATTCTATTCCTAAGTCCTCTAAAGGACTCTGGTCCCACATTCCTCATCCATGTCTTCTCTGACGACTCATATGCCATACATCACCTTCTTCAGAAGGGATCCTATATGCATCACCGGAAAACAAAAAGTAATACCTTCTCAATCTCAAGCCTAAGCCAAATGATGCAATAAATGTTCCTCTAAAATGTCTATTTAACTCCTGATTGCCAAAACTGACCCAAATACTGGTACTGCAAAACCAACCAGCTTTAGCAGCAATGTCCTACTGTCCCTACCCCTCTGTAACACCTGCAACAAATCCCATCCCACCTACCTGTAACTGCAATGCAACCTCATCCCCCCTCCCAAAACCATATCCCCCATCAAGTCACCCTGGCTGCCTGTCCCCCATTGCATTGAGCTGGAAATGCCACACGTTATCAAAACCACTCCCACTTCCTATTCTTCAACTCGACATCCTCATTTTAACACTTTTCTACGCAATCTTAAGCTGCCCATTCAAGACAAAAATACCGATCCCTGCACCGCAGCATAGTTAGATACCTCCATCACTATCATGTCTGACCATTGGTGAGAAATTAAACTGCAGGAACTCACTGGAAAATCTTGGAGTTAAGCATTTTATCTAAAAATTTCAAAAAGAAAGCTGTTGCAGCAAATATCATTTTGCTTATGCCTCCCAATGAACAGAGGTCCATCCATGTGACTGCATCCCAGGATTTGACGAACAGTCATAAATCGACTCTGAAATATTTAGAGGTGGTGTGACGTAGAATGAGTACAGCAAAGAACAATTCAGCTGGTCGAAGATTACTTCATCATTACGACAGAATTTAAAAAATACAAACGAACGTAAAAAATCTTGGTTTGTTTTTTGAGTTGAAAGGGACAGCTCATTATGTATTTGTTCCCAAAGGTAGCACACTTTACCAGAACTGCTACCTACAAATACTGAAAAGATTACAATAGGCACCGAGGTCAGTTGGCCTGCATCCTGGTGATCAATGGATTTGGTCCTCCACTACAAGAATGCTTGTGGTAGCACAAAGTTGAACGTCGATTTTTGGTCAATAGAAAAAGCCAACGGCTTCACATCCACCGTCCTCGCAGGTTCTGGCCTCCTGTGATGTTTCCATAAACCTACAATAGAAAGGAAATTAAAACGAAAGTTTGATTTGCTATAGAAGAAGTGAGACAAAAAACGTTGGAAGTACTACACGGAATTGGTTGAGACGACTTTGAATATTGTTTCAGTTAACGGCTGAAACGTTGAGAAAAGTGGATTAGGTTTGATGGACTCTGTTTTGATGGTAATGTAATTTTATAAATACTTCGCGAAGCAGAAACAGTGCAACTGATAAATTCACTTTACTTTTACATCCCCTCTGATGTGTAAACGTGTGATTCATTTTATGTGTTGTTAATTTTAACCTTTGCATTTCGCAGTACAGCTAATCGTTGTTCACTCTGCAAAAACTTATTTGTCTGAGTACCTCTACGTCCATCGAGAACACTGGATAGAATCATTAACACGTAGTCGAAGGAGGCCGTTTGCTTAAATTAGCTAGTAATATCGGCAGCATATTGGCGAGGCATTCGTCTTCAAGAACGACAATTCGCGCCCCCATCGTGCACATCTTGTGAATGAGTTCCTTCAGGATAACGACATCGCTCGACTAGAGTGGTCAGCGTATTCTCCAGGCATGAACCCTATCGAACATGCATGTGGTAGATTGAAAAAGGGTGTTTATGGACGACGTGACCCACCAATCACTCTGATGGGTCTATGCCGAATCGCCGTTGAGGAGTGGGATAATATGGACCAACAGTGTCTTGATGAACTTGTGGGTAGTATGCCACGACGAATACAGGCATGCCTCAATGCAAGAGGACGTGCTACTAGGTATTAAAGATACCGGTGAAGGTCTCGCTGTATGGTGGTACAAGATGCAATGTGCAGTTTTCATGTGCAATAAAAAGGGCGGGAATGATGCTTATGTTGATCTCTATTCCAATTTGCTGTAGAACTCTCGTAACCGAGGAGATGAAAAACTATTTCTAATGTGTGTATTACTGTGGGATGTTAGTACTGCATATTTCCGTTTTTAATATGTATATGTTTCTCCAAGTACTGACGAAATATTCTATAATATTGCTTGTGTATGAAGAACAGAATTCTAGTAGTTTACTTGAAATATTCTTTATCTAGTGAGAAATTTTGCTTATAATGGAGTTATTACATTCTTCTTTTCCTTGGCATAGTGTGGAATATTTATGGTGAATGTGACACTGGTATTGTTTCTTGTGTGTATTCCGTTATTTATCCCTTGACTGTCAAAATGAATCTTCTGAACTACTTGCAGAAAGGTCTTTATTAAACGCTTTCTACATGACAACTGCCAGTTAAAATGAGACAGTGTCCTTTACCAGCAAATTTCTCAAATCTTTAATTGTGTTCCCAATTTCTCTTTTAACTGTTGGTCGTTGGAGAGGTTTCTTCACTCTTTTTAATCACATTGATTAAGACAACAGAGTATTATTTGTAGTATAAGATAAATTTTACTCCATCTCTATGATTTCTTATATTTTTGCTTTCCTTGTGCATAACAATTGGGTAACATAACTTTTGTAATCGAAGGCTTCTGTTAAGCCATGTTTGTGTCATATTTTATTATTTTTGGAATAATCAGCAGTTAAAGACTGACAAAACAACTTGTAAAAACGTAAACTTTACAACTGACATGTGCCACATTACCCACAGCCTTCCAGTCAGTTTCCTGTTAAGCTGCCATAAAAGTTTCTGTTGTCTATTCATTAATAGCTGACCGTTTTCGACCATACCACTTCATTATGATTAGGTATGTTATTAAATATGGCTTGCTGTGCATCATGGTCAGAGTGGCCATGTGGCCATTCACTACTAGATTAACATTTATATAACTGCTGAAGTGTGCATCTACAGATACACTATGTGATCAAAATTATCAGGACAGCTGGCTGAAAATGACTTAAAAGCTCGTGGCGCTCTCCATCGGTAATGCTGGAATTCAATAGGATGTTGGCTCACCCTTAGCCTTGATGACAGCTTCCATTCTCGCAGGCATACGTTCAGTCAGGTGTTGGAAAGCTTCTTGGGGAATGGCAGCCCATTATTCATGGAGTGCTGCTCTGAGGGGAGGTCTCGACGTCGGTTGGTGAGGCCTGGCACGAAGTCGGCATTCCAAAATATCCCAAAAGTATTCTATAGGATTCAAGTCAGGACTCTGTGCAGGCCAGTGCATTACAGGGATGTTATTGTCGTGTAACCACTCCGCCACAGGCCGTGCATTATGAACAAGTGCTCGATCATGTTGAAAGATGCAGTCGCCATCCCTGAATTGCTCTTCAACAGTGGGAAGCAAGAAGGAGCTTAATACATCAATGTAGGCCTGTATTGTGATAGTGCCACGCAAACCAACAAGGGGTGCTAGCCCCCTCCATGAAAAACATGATCACACCGTAGCAGCACCACCTCCGAACTTGGCACTACACACGCTGCGAGATGTCGTTGACCGGCCATTCACCACACCCACACCCTGCCATCAGATCGCCACATTGTGTGCTGTGATGTGCCCGCCCAGCTAGCCGCTCGGGCTAAGGCGCTGCTTCCCGAGCGGGAAGGCGTGCCGGTTCCCGGCACGAATCCGCCCGGCGGGTTAGTGCCGAGGTCCGATATGCCGGTCAGCCTGTGCATGCTTTTTAAGGCGGTTTTCCATCAGCCTCGGCGACTGAGGGCTGGTTCCCCTTATTCCGCCTCAGTTACACTATGTCGGCGATTGCGGCGCAAACACTCTCTCCACATACGTGTGGAGAATAATTACTCTACCACGCAAACATTTGGGGTTACTCTCGTCTGGTATGTGGCATTCCCGAAGGAGGGGGGGGGGGGGGGGTTCCACTGGGGGCCGAACCGCACGATAACCATGGGTTCGGTGTGGGGCGGTGGTGAGGTGGGTGGACTGGTTCAAATGGCTCTGAGCACTATGGGCTTAATACCTGAGGTCATCAGTCCCCTAGAACGTAGAACTACTTAAACTGAACTAACCTAAGGGCATCACACACATCCATGCCCGAGGCAGGATTCGAACCTGCGACCGTAGCGGTCGCGTGGTTCCAGATTGTAGCGCCTAGAACCGCCCGGCCACTCCGGCCGGCGTGGGTGGACTGCCGTGGCTTGTTGTGGGGTTGTGAACCACTGAGACCTACGGCGGAACGAAACCTCTCCGTTGTTTCTAGGTCCCTGGTTCAATACACAGTACACAAAACACCGTGATCTTTGAGTTTAAGGAGCTTTGACAGTGCTAGCGTTCGCAGTGGTGTGTTTATGGGCTACTCCCAACAGACACGCCCATTTCTTATGACGAGTGTTTGCTTCTCGAGGCGGCACTGGGCATTATCATCAGTGGATACCTGCAAGACCTCCCACTGAGGATGTGCCTCGATGCCCGTGCTAAATGGGGATTGAGATTTTACATCCATGTTGGGCACGAAGACAAGGAATATGATATCTGAAATGATGTTAAGAGATAAAATAATGGTTTATAATACTTTCAAAAATAAAGTGTTTACAATGCGAGTGAATATCCGAAACAGAAGAAACTGTTACTAAATTGGTTGATACAAGAAAACAGTATGATATAATAAGAGCAAATTGGAGGGAATAAAATATATAGTAATATTAGGTTTCACACTGACTGACAAAAACGTAAAGGACCCAGAAGACATGGTCGGCTGCAACTTTATACAAGCACGCACCTGGGTATGTAAACGATTACAGTTCCAATTCTCTGTGACAGAGAAAACGGACACCAAGGTGCATTAGTACTGTTCGTGTTAAGTGTGATTACCAGACCTGGTATGGTACACAAGAGGCGGGAACAGCGGAGATGCCGAGTTATCACTGTAAAGGACACAGAGATGCTACATACTTGCGTGAGGCAGCGTTATCAGCACATGACACAACATGAAAATGGTTTCATTGTGAGTCTCCATCTGCACAGATAGTCGACTCACCTACTATCCAGATTTGTGAGACGCTGGGATAAGTCGTGGCTCAGTGTTGGACTGTGTTTGAACTTAAGGGCAGACATACTCGTTATCAGGGTTCTGGATGACCAGGTCTGACCACCATAAGAGTGAATCGCCATATTGGGCAACAAGCACATCTTAACCCATTTACATCTGCACCTGCTATCCAAAAAAAGGAACGAGCTCCCTAAAAAATTTTGTGTCAGTCCGGATGATTAGTTGAAAACTAGCAGCAGCTGGACTAGATAATTACCATCCCATGCTCAGGCTGTCATTAAAATCTCAACACAAATGCTTGCATTTGGAGTGCTGCTGTGACTAGGAAGAAGCGACTGCTGATGAATAATGTAGCACTGTGTTCAGCAACGAATTGCTGTTCTGTATAACGCTGGATGACCATCATCAGTGAACATGGCTGTGACACGAGGAGAGGCTCCATGATTCCAATCCTTTGGTGAGGTAAAAGTGTATTATTCCTGGCTTTATGGTATGGGGAGTCATTGGATATGCCTTCAAGTCACAGTTGGTAGGAACTTCGATGGCACAATGGTACTATCAGATGACACATTGATTGTCATCCATGGAAAGTGCAATAAGATATCAGGATAACAGTGGAGTTGAGTAATTAACTTCTTTTTCTGGCCCTCGGCCAGAGTACTTCAGGAATAGCTTGGTAGAGGCGTCCAGTTGTCTCTCATGCGAAACGATGGACGGCAGTCATTGCTGACAGCATAAAGAGGAGGACCATGTGTAGGATCACCCAAATGCCACTTTCAGCGACGTCTCCAGCTGTGACCATGATGACAGTACAGCAGCGCTGCCGGCTATACTGAGGAGGCAGCCGTGACCTCCTTCCAGCAAGTGGGTAGCTCTCTGTTGCGGCTGCGTCTGGTCTGAATCATGGCAAGCTGCCCCATCCCATGGTCGAACAGTGGACCTATACTGCATTCCAGGATGCCACTCTTCGTTCACAGGCTCATGGTGTAGGCTGTGATAGCGAGATGAGAATATTTCAGTACATGAATGGCTAAGTACTTGTACACTCCAGACTGTGTTCAATTAGGGCACGAGGCCCATACTCCTGAGAGGTGGCATGCGCCCCCTCTCATATTTCTATCTTACGATTTTCCTCTCTAATTGCATGCAGTGAAAAGTCGCTATTCCTTCACACGCAGACTTCCCACGCAGCATCTCTCGTCACCCAGGTGGTCCGGTGATAGGCGGGCTCTGCTGATCTGGAAAGGGTTAAGCCGACGGGTGTGAGGAAGTCGAGTGAATGCTTTGCAGACGCTGACATTGTCAAAAGACACGCCCGGAGGGGTCTGAAGTAGCAGCTGGGCTAGAGGTTCCGTTACTTCGCAGAAACTTAGAAAACACTTTCTGGCGGGCTACCAGCGAGGCGTGGGAATGACTTGTGTACCCAGGCAGTTGTGGCGGGAAAATTCCCGCGCTTTCTGCAAAATAGTAACTGTGATTGGCTTGCTCAGGGCATAGCTCCGTGACGTAGCAAAATCAGCGCAGAAATTGGCGCCAAGAATCTCCATTGGTGGAATGGTAGTGCTCCGGCAATAGAGTGGAATTTTCCACCAGTTTTCGAGTTGCTGATTGGAACGTTTAACCACGGCCACTGTCGTGGGGGCGGGAATGTTGTGTGTTCGGCCTGTACGGGTGCTCTAGGTAGTCGGCTCTCGCTTTTCGGTCGAGGACGTCGAAGCAACCAGCCATCGCCTCCGGTACGCCAGATCGTGTTCTGGCAGTTAAGAAGACAGTTTGGTAATGTATGTCTGCAGCACCGGCAGATAGGGATTTTCCTAGGTGATAATCAGAGCTCAGCAGAGCGCGCCTGTTCGTCTTTTTCTAATTTTGTTCTGTCTTGGGTAGCAGCAATCAATGTGGGGTTAGCTGTGTGTCTCTCTTAAGATTTGAGTGGCAAGGAATTGGCTCCACATACCACTTCGTCATAAACCTCACAATCTAGTTTAGGGACAACTTCACCTTCACAGCGTTTGTTTGAGTATCCAATTTGAGCCAGATGTATTATAAATGTTTCATGTGTTTTTGTTTATTATTTTGTGTTTAGTCTTAATAAATCATATTGTTATTTTGGACAGAACTTTCATTCTGTTAGTCGGTAGAGCAACCCATCATTTCTCACTACGTTAATGAAACCTTCCTTTATTTAACTTATTTATCAAATTAAATTATTGCAGGTGCCAAACTCTTTTCTACTCCACTTGCAGGGTTGATTACAGTCAGTTCGCGTATATTTTTTTATCCATGTGCAACAGCAAAAGTCGGAGTTAGAATAGGGGGGGCTTAGAGCATCATTTACATATGTAAATTCTAGAAGAATTTAGTGTTAAATACTCTGCTTGCCCCGGCACCTCGCATAAAATGGCGACCCTTAGCCTCGGATCTTTCCTGTGAATCACTGATAAGCCAACAGGATTCTTAGTAGGAACATTCAATTGTTTTTCTCTATTTTTTTTAGTGAGTAATACCCAACTTGTTTTTTGTTGTAGTTCCGTGATTAGTTTTAAGTAGCGGCGCATGTTTACTGTTTTTGTTTTCAGCGTATATATTTGTTTGTTTGTTCATTGTTTTATATGTTTCTTTGATGTGGTGTCCGTACCACTTCACACTTTGTCGGGTTTGTGTGCAGTTTCTGTGCATGTAATTACAGTGTTGGAACGGCGTTGTTGAAATTTTGTGTCTATCTCGAAAAATATATGGAGTAGATTATTTTTATTGTTCATTTTAGATAAAATTGTTTTTCATGAATGATCACGAGAAGTAAGGCACGACTATTATCGAGCGAAGTTAAAACAAAAGAGGATTGCATAATGGATAAGGGGCAGTTTACTGACGGGGATAGGTTCGGAGATGAGATGGGCACATTTTTAGCAGGACAGGACGACAGGGTCGTTGATGAGGAAGGTGATTTGGACGCGATCTTAGAGCAACGTCGCCGCCGTGATTATGATAGTGAGGTAGAGGATGAAACAGAGACAGGCACACAGGTCGAGACGGTAGCAGAAGTTTATAATCAAACGAAGGAGAGCAGACAGGGGCCAGCTCGGTCACGTCAGAGCTCTAGCGCCCAGGTGTCCAGAGTTACATCGCCCATAGGTGACGAGGATCAAAAAGATGACATAAACCCAATACTGAGCTTCCTACGTTCAATGAAAGAAGAAGCTGACGAAAAACGCAAGAAGGAGAAAGAAGAAGCTGACGAACAGCGTAAGAAGGACACGGAGGCAATAATTTCGCATACAGGGGAAATTCGTGGGGAATTATTAAGAATAAAGAAAGAATGTGGAGAAGCAAAACAAATTTCAATGGTAGCACAAAAAGTAGCAGGCCTAGCCAAAACTGCAGCAACACGGGCAATGAAAATCGCAAGAGTAACTTCTCAACTCGCAGGGCGCTTGCGACGTGCGACACAAGTCCACTCAAAATCCCTAGCGGCCTTAAAGACTCAAGGTAATATTGCGGTTACGAACATCACGAAACGAGGGAAAGAAGTAGAGAGTCGGATAGCAAAACTAGAGCGAAACGGGCACACGAGCACTGCGCGTTCGGATACCAATGATGGAGTACACAGGACTGTGTCTCCGAGGAAAAGCCCGCCGTGCTCTAGCCCAGTGACAGCGTGAGGAACGAACAATGCACACGCAGAAACAGCGAGTAATAGCTCCAATAATTGCAGCCCACTTAGAAGATTGAATTCTGAGTGTCACTGTCACTGTGATACAGAGGTAGCACATCACAGTTATCAGCAAGATAGATCAGGACACTCAGCAGACGTGCAAGTATCGGAAACGAGTGACAACACCAGTGCGAGGATCGGACAGAATTTTGATCACAATCATTTCCTGTCGATACTAAAACTCCAGAAATTCAAAGATATTGGAGGGTCGATGCATCCGAAGAGCTGGGAGATGCAATTTACAAATTCATTACCGTCGTCATGGCCAACCCAGGCCAAATTAGAATTCATGTGTGGACACATCGAAGGCCAAGCCGCGGAAAAGATGCGGGGTGTGGCAGCGACGTGTCAGACTTATCAGGAATTTGTTGATGCGTTCCTGGGGATCTACCGGTCAAAGGAAACGCAAGACAGGATTAAAGAGGAAATAATATTTTGTCCTGAACTGGAAGTGTCCGGGCATAGGAGCGCAACCAAATTTTTTGATGATTTACTCAAGAAGAGTCAGTTTTTAGATAGTCCATATAGCAACGGAGAAATCATTAAATTTTGCTTTTCCAAATTGCCAGTTAGGTATCAACAGACACTTGTCGGGAAGTGTGGATCTGACATAGATGCATTTAAGAGTCTACTGCGCGAACTCGAAGTAGTCTTCGATAAACAAGACGCAAAGGACAGGAAGAAGGCGCAAAATAACAAATACCACGGGCCAGGAAGGGAAGACGACAAAAGATCGCATAATCGCACTGGTCAGTTAGGAAACCAGGGTTACGGAAATCAAAGTTACGCTATTCAAGGTTATGGAAACCAGAGACACGGAAACCAGAACGTCAGGGAACAGGGTCAATCTAGACAAGCAATCTGGGACAGGAGGAATGACGAACGGCAAAGAGACCGTAATTGGAGAGAGCGAAATCAAGGACAACAGGAGAACCAGGAGATTGAAATTAGACCTCCAAATCCTAATGCACGTCAGAGGAGGGGGTGTCTAAGAAGGGATTGACGCTAGTCCATAGGACTCCACCACTTCTCTCACACAAAGAAGTTCGTGGAATAATAGTAGTTTAAGTGGTGTACATAGTAGAATAGGCAAATATATGAACCTTTCTTCGGGGAACAATAATCGTTGCATTAATAGATTAAGATTGCTAAAGTATTAACACGCTGCGTTTTCTCGCATAAGAATTTACTGCTGTTTAATTTTTTTTGTCTATGTTCGCGACCTCCTCTGTCGCTGAGATAAGAGGCACTACCTTTCCATGAGCAATGTTTTTGTCCTTTCCTATCTGGTGTCCATGTTATGGGATAAAGATGAGTGACGAGATGTCGCACAAACGGGCGCATACAAGAACGTGCTCTTAGAAGCGTTCTGAGAAGTGGTGATACGCTCCATAGCGGCCACAACCAGTTCGTGAGACGTTCATACCAATGCTTGCAGGCACGCGTCAGTGCACTGCAAGATTGTGGTATATTGCGTGATTTCGAGGATGAATATGGGCAGTATAGTTTTTGCAGAGCTGCGCCAGCATCGTTGTCTTGCAAGTCGGGGTGAACCAGTGAGCGTTTGACTCCAATAGTGCCCTAGACGATAGAAATGCGGGCATAAAGCCTACCATGCCAATGTGCTGGTTGGGGATTTAGCGTGCTGCTCGTGACTGTCACAGATGAATAACCAGGGACTTATACTTGGATATTCGTGACATACTGTGTAGCTGGCGTGTGTTGGGCGACTGCATCCGCAACAGGAACCAGTCCTGGCTTGGTCATATTACATTGCCTCTGGAAAGGTGTGCTTTGATCGCGAAAACCGCATCACATAGAGAAGGAAGTTGCAACTATAAATTTATTGTCTTGTATAGCCATGGCTAACCCAGTCTCTGGAGTTTCAGTGAGGCGTAGTGAGAACTCGGAGGCCATGTCGTACGGGGCGCACATCTCTGTCGTCGTCAATAGTGGCGAGCAGCGAGACATCTCAGCGTAACAGGAATTATGTAAGAGTATTGTATAAGGCGAACAAAAAATAAATAAATAAATAAATAAATAAAAAATGGTACGATATACTAGGATAAGTTAAACCGCAGGATTTAACAATAACTAGATTAATATTATTGGGGTTTTCTACCACAAGTAGGAATGTTTGGCGCGAGCTTGTTGGGATGTTATTTTTCAGGTCATCAAATCACAGACCCGAGATGGAAGGACGACCGGCGAGCGAACGTAGAATAGTTGCATGTTCTTTATAGCTCAGTAAAACTTCAGCCTGCATAAAAACATAATTTATTCAGAAGACATAGAATGTAGATCGTTGGCATATGGTAGTCAATTCTTGAGCATGTCTATTGTCGACCTATATAAGTAATAGTAATATTGGTGCGGGCCCACACATTTAGTTGTTCATCCATTACATAGCATCAGTTATCACACACCATGCACAACACTGAGATCGGTCTCTACTCAAATATCAAAATAAATTATTTCCATGTCTAGATTAGATACACCAAGATTTTGTTATAATGATAGCTACAGATAAATAACTATAAAATTAAAATTAGAGTGTCTGAAATGACAGACCATCAATGTATCGTTATGTAAATTTGTTATAACATAGAAGGTCCAGGGAAAAAGTTAGGCATAAGATTTTTGTAAGAATTGTGCAGATGACGGGGATCGTGGCAATGCAGAGGCCAGCCGGAGCAAAAACAAGAGGTCATCGGCTACCTGCAAGAAGAGAGCGTCAGCGCGCCACCTGACATGAAGGGCGCGAGAGCATCCGGTCCTACAAGCTGACAGTCACCGGGCCGTATACCTGAGGGATTAGGCAGCAGACAGCCCTCGCCGGGCCACAAGCGAAAGTGAGGCTGGCCATTGACACTGACGCGCAACCCACACGCGACAGCCTGCTAGCTCTCCGTACGCGGCAGCCGTTTGGAGGGATTCCCTGCGGCAGACCACGTTGTCGTGAGTACACGAAGAAGATCACATATCGTGTCAGAACCTGCGCCTCATGTGCCTCAGGACAGAAAGGGACGCTATATACTCACCTGTTTGGGTTTTACAACTCACTAGCATCGGCCGATCTGCATACACAAAGTAGTATTGTGCCACACTGACAAATGAATGGTCTCATTTCTAACTTCTCCTCTCTATTACAGAGCAGTTGCAGCAATCATCGCTCCTAGTTCGATCCTGTATGGATGACCTCACACACTTGTGGAGTCACTCCACGTGCCATCATCCCCTGCAATATTGGGAAACGTAAAGTACCGTCCAGCGAGAGAAGAGACCTAGACTAGTGATGTATCCCAACAAGTAGACCTCAGAGACAATTAATCGACGTGAGGAGAGCCTATCACTGTGTCTTCCTACCGTACTGCCGTGATCATATGCGTGGGTCTTGGTGCAATCTCAACAGAGTACTGCAGATGCTCCAGCACACCCTATTGCCGTTGCAACAATGTAGCAACAACACCCGACGTTTAGCCCTATGTGATGTCAGTACTGTGGAATTTGTGAAGTGCTTCGAATATTTCTAACAATGTGATTTAGTGCCTCATTCTCAGCACAGTCGTGAACTTTGTGCAATGTGCACGCACAACTTGATGCCCCATGAACCTTGTTTATTTTCTTAAATTTCTTTCTCTAGTGTTGTTTTTGTAATGTATGTTATACCTTGTATGTGTTTGTGTTCTACACTGTAATTCTTATTACAAATTACTGTATTGTTCTCCACACCATGTTTTTTTGTATTTTGTATTTATTGTTGTGTGTATGCAAACAGTGTGCCTGAAGTCCCCATAAACTGAAGCAGATACCACCACTGTCATTGTGAATGGACCATCAGTTCAGGGAACATTTTTGTAAAGGTTATTCTTGCTGCAGGGAGACAGAATGAATCGGAGGTTGTAATTACATTCTGAAAGCTCACAAAGGGATTGTTAACTTAAATAGTATCATGTGTGAGCGAGTTCAGGTTAGTTTAATGATTAAAATTGTTGTAACATCTTGGGCATTTAATTACGGAGCACTCCAACTCTGATTGTAAAGAATAAATTGCTCCATATTTGGCTCACATGCCCGGGCCATATTTAGAGAGTGAATGTCTGTGTAAATCGGTGTTTGGAAGGGGCTCCCTGGGTATGGATGTGTGATGTGAGTGTTAGTGTTCCATATTATGAAGGTGAAGTTGGTTACATCATAAATAATCCTCCCTCTATGAGCTGCATTTTTCAGTTGCAGTGATTTTCTTTATAGAGTGCGGCATATGCAGCCAGTTTGCGAGATTGTTCTTGGGCGATTGACTCACTACCTTGCTCCTAAGTGAGCCAACCGCTCACCAATTACAATCCAAAATGGCGTAGGGGCTATGAGAGGTGGCATGAGCCCCCTCTCATATTTCTATCTTACGATTTTCCTCTCTAATTGCATGCAGTGAAAAGTCGCTATTCCTTCACACGCGGACTTCCCACGCAGCGTCTCTCATCACCCAGGTGGTCCAGTGACAGGCAGGCTCTGCTGATCTGGAAAGGGTTAAGCCGATGGGTGTGAGGAAGTCGAGTGAATGCTTTGCAGACGCCAACATTGTCAAAAGACGCGCCCGGAGGGGTCTGAAGTAGCAGCTGGGCTAGAGGTTCCGTTACTTCGCAGAAACTTAGAAAACACTTTCTGGCGGGCTACCAGCGAGGCGTGGGAATGACTTGTGTACCCAGGCAGTTGTGGCGGGAAAATTCCCGCGCTTTCTGCAAAATAGTAACTGTGATTGGCTTGCTCAGGGCATAGCTCCGTGACGTAGCAAAATCAGCGCAGAAATTGGCGCCAAGAATCTCCATTGGTGGAATGGTAGTGCTCCGGCAATAGAGTGGAATTTTCCACCAGTTTTCGAGTTGCTGATTGGAACGTTTAACCACGGCCACTGTCGTGGGGGCGGGAATGTTGTGTGTTCGGCCTGTACGGGTGCTCTAGGTAGTCGGCTCTCGCTTTTCGGTCGAGGACGTCGAAGCAACCAGCCATCGCCTCCGGTACGCCAGATCGTGTTCTGGCAGTTAAGAAGACAGTTTGGTAATGTATGTCTGCAGCACCGGCAGATAGGGATTTTCCTAGGTGATAATCAGAGCTCAGCAGAGCGCGCCTGTTCGTCTTTTCCTAATTTTGTTCTGTCTTGGGTAGCAGCAATTAATGTGGGGTTAGCTGTGTGTCTCTCTTAAGATTTGAGTGGCAAGGAATTGGCTCCACATACCACTTCGTCATAAACCTCACAATCTAGTTTAGGGACAACTTCACCTTCACAGTGTTTGTTTGAGTATCCAATTTGAGCCAGATGTATTATAAATGTTTCATGTGTTTTTGTTTATTATTTTGTGTTTAGTCTTAATAAATCATATTGTTATTTTGGACAGAACTTTCATTCTGTTAGTCGGTAGAGCAACCCATCATTTCTCACTACGTTAATGAAACCTTCCTTTATTTAACTTATTTATCAAATTAAATTATTGCAGGTGCCAAACTCTTTTCTACTCCACTTGCATGGTTGATTACAGTCAGTTTGCGTATATTTTTTTATCCGTGTGCAACAGCAAAAGTTGGAGTTAGAATAGGGGGGGCTTAGAGCATCATTTACATATGTAGATTCTAGAAGAATTTAGTGTTAAATACACTGCTTGCCCCGGCACCTCGCACTCCAAGCACTTCTGTGGTGGCAAGTGAGGAGGGGCTTCTGTCCTGCTAGCGTATTGCAGCATTGGCTGTTGCTATAGCGCATCCAGCGGGCTATGCTTTGCAGAACCTGTCGGCTTTGTTTCGCTTTACAATGCGTAACACTCTTGCCTGCCTGCAGCTGGCTCTGTTGCAACTCACTTCCACCCTGGACAAACACAGTCGATATGCTACAATATTTCGACATCAAGCATCCCCATTTGTTACCTCTCACACAACAGTATCATGGTGCCATACATTATCATGACAATACTTGTCCACTTACAGCTTGTGTCTCTACGAGCTGTCTACATGATGCTGAGGTATCCTGCGAAGAGCAAGGCCACATATATGTCCTTGACACAATGTGTGCGCGGGACTGGTCTGTCTCATTGCCAGTATCCACAGTGTCAAGGACTTGTTGCAACTGTTGTGGGTTAGGTTGGCTCAGGAGGGGATACAATGGCTTTATGACACACTTTCCAAATGAATCAGTGAATGCATCCAGGTTAGTGGAGTCGCAACGTTATACTCATTAACGGACTCAAACTGCCATGTTCCCTGTAAGTTACATTTGATTTTGTACTCATTGACATAACATCACATACCCTCCCAACCAGCGAAGTTTCATTCTGTTTCAGGTGTCCCTTCTGACTGCTTCACGCTTCTCTATCAGGCAGTGTACCTGCCGTTGTCGCTAAGAGGTGAGATGTAAAATATTCCCTAAGGACTGTGGGAAAAACGTAGCAGCACTGGAAACAACCACCATGGAACGGTGACGAAAAACTTAGGATGGAGGGAGGGAATCTATGTCCGTTGAATTATCGTGAAAAGGAAAAAGTTACAAAATTGTGAAGACAAAATGTATAAATAATCGCATTAGCTATTCAGAAAATATTTTACTTTGTAAAACAAACCTACGGCTTTTGTAACTCGGTCTAAAAGTAAGGAACAAGCTTATGCCAATCTGCCAAAACCAATAGACTATTCGGAGAAGAGAAACAAGTTTATGCAGCTGTACGCTTGAAGCACAGCGCTGAATGGACTTTTAAAAAAGTAATTGGGAGCAAGCGGATCTAGTTCACAGGAGGAATTAGGAAATGAAGTCAGCAGATGAAATCGTTCTGAAAACATTTCAGAACAGGGACTGACAAAATTGCGTTGAAAATTGTCATTAGAAGCAACAGACTGGTGGGTCATTAACTAAGGGATAAAGGATCAGTTAACTGAAAACGAAGGGAGCCGTAGAGGATTTGAGCCGTACGAAATCAAACTGGAATCTGTTTTGCTTGCCAAATACATGGTTTTGTTCTGAATGGAATTTTTATCTATCCAGGTACAGATTCTGAAGTAATTTACGTCAAATAACAAAATAGTCTTCGGAATATATTTGTCTCAATGGCCCAACAGCGATCGTGGTCTGTATGGAATGCCATTCGACTATAAATTTGTTTGGTTTGCAATCACAAATTCATCCAATTTTTTTTTTACTATCTGCAGTAAGTCTATTCGTCTATATGCCGCGGATGATAAATGGACGACTAAATTCAAGATGATCTACAGGAAATGATTTACGAGAAACATGTCTCAAATCAGCAACTGGAACTCTGTAGAAAAACAAGGTGATCTCTATTCCATCCGTCAGAATGGTAATAGAGTTTTCAGTTGTATGAATTGACATGCTTCGTTGATAATTTTGTGAAGAGTAAAACAATGATATACAAATACTCTAATATTGTCCACTTTAAGGACCAGAGACCACAGTTGTGAAGATAATTGTTACAATTACTTTAGCGTACAACCACTAATGTAAAAAAAAAACAGTCCTCAGCAACAAATACTACATAAGGCGTCTGGCTTAAGTGAATGAAATGGTATCCGAACGGTTGCCACGCCGGACATTTGCCACGATTTTACCTGCTCCGGGGGTTGGGTCCCTTGCCTTCGTCCCCCCTCCTCCTCCTCTCCTCACCCGCTCACCCAGTTTGCTTTCGAAGTTCCTAACGTGACTGTCAGTTCGGACGTTATTACAACGAGCAAGGACAGGCCTCCTGCTCATTACAAAGCTTACGCGTATCTTTAACAAAGGGAATCTAAAGAAGGTGTTGTTACATGGATGTGCTTACGCCGAAAAGCGGTTCATTGCAAGGGAAAGCTGCTTTCGAGGAACGGAGGAGTGTTGAGCGTATTAGAACATCTCTGTGGACCACCTGACGATGCGGCTCTGAAAGTGAGAAAGCAAGTGGAAAGGGCGAAGAGAAGACCTCGAGAAGAAACTACACAGTTATCGGAGATATAAGCGGATGAAATGGGAAATCTACATAATAAAGTTTTTGACTCTGATACAGTGACGCCTAATTCAGAATCTATGAAGAGAACCACGCGTCGTCGGTGGAGTCAAGCGCGGGGGAACCAACAAGAGCCTAAGAACTCTTAGGAAATTGATCTTCATGAAGATCTATTAAAAATGGGAGATGGCAGTAGTTTTCTTCTGGAAGACGATAGGTTAGAGGAGATAATAACGATTTTTAGTGCAAGCGAAGGAAAAGAAAGTTTTAAAACATGTGCCCATTTTTTTATGGATGGAACATTTAAGAGCTGCAGCAAGCAGTTTGCACAAATCTACACCATACACGTAGACTTAAGAGGCCCGATTAAAGAAACAAACATTCTTCCTACTGTATTTGCACTGCTCCCTAATAAGAAGAAAGACACATATGTTCGTCTGTTTCGTCTGATAAAACAGGCAGTCCCTGAGTGGTGTCCTAAAGGTCGACTTTGAGGCAGCTGCGATATTCGTCAAGTTTTTCCTACAATTATAATAAATGGATTCTATTTCCATATGAGGAAGAGTTTATGGAGAAGAATTCTAGTTCTCGGTCTAACTGAGGAGTACCGCCAGAACGAGGATTTGAGACTTCACGTCAGCATGTGTGCAGCGCTGGCATTTGTAAAACCGGAGGACGTAAGCAATGGATGGATTGAGTGAGATTCTTGCAGATGCTCCTGATAACGGAAGGTTCTCTCAATTTTTTGACTGGATAACTGGCTTGAGAATGAGGATATCGCAATAGAAATGTGGGACTGTTACGGAAAAAGGCGCCGAACGACGAATGCTGTTGAAGGGTGTCGCAACAAAATAAATAGTATTATTGGAAACCCTCACCCTAGAATCAACTATTTTGTGGAGTGCTTGAAAAAGAAAGCAGAGCTCACAAAATGCATGTACGTGAAATTGGAAATGAATCTTGAAGTTAAGAAGAGGAAGAGGAAGTAATTGAAGCTGGAGGACAGATAGAGAGAATCGTAAAGAATTATGAAGAGGCTAGCGACATTAGGCCTTGCTTGAAAGCCATTGCCCATTTTCAGAAACTGGACTAAAATACGTTAAAAATAATGTATTAAGAAACTATGAAGACCCCTGAGTCCTCGCAGATTACCGAGTAAAATTATTAAAACACTGAAGCAGCATTGTCGGAGCTAATATTAAGTTGTAATTGTAAATAGAGTGTACATTAGTTCAGCGTGTTTAGGCTAATTTTACACACGCCAGAATGGTAAATTGTTATCTATCATTTTGACGGTCCAAAGCCTGTGCAAAGTGTGATGGGAATCAGCCTTTAATGTAAAAATTGAACAGTGTTGCAAGCCTCACAAAAGTATCGCTATTGTTGTCACGTTAAGATAACATTTTTCTACCTTCCTATATTGTGGCCATACTATTAAATAATTGTGAGTTCTAAAATTATTTTCTGAAGCTTCAGAGTCGCAACTATCACCTAAAATATCATGGTTTGTTAAACTGATAGTATACGCTTTTGTAAAAGAAAATGGGAACTGAATCTTTGAATTGCACCTAAAATTGACATCCCAAAACTGATCTGATCCTAAGGTTGACAATTTTGGCACCCCAGATATTTTTTATTTAAGTTTTGCTGCAAACATTTATAGAAGATGTCAATCTACTTAAGTACATTTAGATATATTCCTTTAAAAAGTAAAATTTCTTACTAAATTGTTGATTATCATTAAACAGGCCAGTAAAAGCAAGGAGCTTACTACTGAAAATTAATTGTTACTAAAGAACATCACAAATAAATATATTAGACCTACTTTTCTTATACATTAGGGACTTTTTGAGAAGATATTTGATTATTTCCTCTGTCACTGACAGTGTAATTTGAGTTGCTTTGCAACACCAGGGATATCTACATCTAAATTATGTTTGCAGCTGTTCTCATTTCGAATTCTGGAATATTTACTTCGTCTTCTTTGGTGAAGGAATTTCGGAAAATGCATTTAGTAACTCCACTTTAGTGGCACTGTCATCAGTGACATTACCGTCGCTGTCGCGCAGTAAATGTACTTACTGAGCCTTTCCGCTAGTTTACTTAACATGGGACCAGAATCTCTTTGGATTTTTCGCCACATTTCTAGAGCGAGTTTCGTTGTGGAAACTATTAAATGCATATCGCATTGAAATCCGCACCAAATTTCGAACCTCAGAAAAATTTCACCGATCTTAGAGATTTTGCGTTCGTCTAAATTATACGTGCCTTTTGCGATGCTCCTGCAGCAGCTTTCTGTCGTGTTTTGTGTACCATGGGGGGATCAGTTCCGTCTCTTATTAATTTATTTGGTATGAATATCTCGAGTGCTGTTGATACTATTTCTTTGAACTTAAGCCACATATGGCCTTCATTTACATAGTTTGGAAGGATTGGAGACTATCTCAGCTGCTTTTATAAATTGGTTCAAATGGCTCTGAGCACTATGGGACTTAACATCTGAGGTCATCAGTCCCCTAGAACTTAGAACTACTTAAACCTAACTAACCTAAGAACATCACACACATCCATGCCCGAGGCAGGATTCGAACCTGCGACCGTAGCGAGCTGCTTTTATAAATAGATATATTTCGCGTTTAGTTTTGGTGAATTTCTTTGCTACGGAAGTGAGCTTCGCTACGACTTAGTGTTCACTAATCCTTGTATCCGTCGTGATGCTCAGGATTATTTGTGGCTAAGAGGTCAAGTATGTTTTCGTAACCATTTACAATTTGAATGGCCTCGTCAACTAATTGTTAAAAATAATTTTAAAAAAAAGCATTTAGAATAATTACGGAAGTTGTTTTCTATTTACAATAGGGTATGAAAATGTATTTTTGTCAATATACGGAAGGTAGATTGAAGTCACTGCCATTATTGTGTGAGTAGGGTACCTATTTGTGATGAGACTCAAGTTTTCTTTGAACTTTTCGGCAACTGTTTCATCTGAGACAGAGTGTCGGTAAAAGGAGCCAGTTAATAATTTATTCCGGTTGTCGAATATAACCTCTGCCCATGCTAAGTCACAGGAACTATCTGCTTCAATGTCGATTGTGAGCTTGAACACACATTACATTATTTTTCCTTAAGTTGTCCTTCTTGGTTCTGTTGTAGTGCAGATAATTACAATTACGGCTTTTCCCTGCAGAACCTAGGATGCTTTCTCTGTGACCCTGTCAATACCAGAGCTAAACAATGTAGAACAACAACATACGTTACAAGCGTAGCATTCTGTATTACTTCATTTCCTTATTTCTAACATTTTAAAATTGTGTGTTGACTTTAGATGACATGTCATCGACGAGCAAGTCGCCGAAGTGGCGTCAAATCGAAAGACTTGCACCAGGCGAGCGGTCTACCCGACAGGAGGCCCTCGTCACACGCCATTATTATTATTAGATGACATGTCAATCATAGATGTTCTTATCTATATTTAGTGAACATGTGTTCAGTTATGTTTTGAACATTGTCCCGCTACACTTTATTAACTAATGTTTTTAGAGAGTAAATTAATATGAAGTATGTCGTTCTCCTCTTTCAAACATTCACATACCCATTTATTCTTTCCTTATTGTCTTTTGGGTATGCAGTTGTAGTAATTAAAATAGGTACAAATGCAGTGATCAAAAAGAAATGATTAGTGTACATTCGCATTCTCGTTACATCGTTACATCTTGTTGCTCCCATGGCGATGGACTGTTTCTATCGCAATCAGTAAGCGTGAAAGGAAGCTACCGTACAGACAGAGGGATCTATATTTATACTTGGCAGAACTAATTACATACTGACAAAATCGTCGGTATTGCTTTCGTTTCCCAAAAGTTATAAATATTTCGATTTCGGAAAAGAAGCTTTGTATTTCACCAAGATGAAGAAGGTCCCTTACGTACTGGTCGTATCGAGTAAGATGTGGAGACGGCGGTTTGAAAGCGGACAGAAGAAGTACGAGGAAGGGCGTCCCTTACCTGAGGGATCGCTACTCAAGCTACCTGGCGAAGGGGCAAGTGTGGCAAATGTCCGGCGTGGCGAATGTCCGGCATTCGAATGAAATACTACGCAGGAAGTCTGAGTCACGAAAGGAAAAAATCTGAACAGTCTATCAGCCCACAACAATGCTTCGACAATGGAGAAACGGGAAATATATTTGCGGCACGAGTTGTACCATCCACATATTTCAGCCTACTTTGTTCCGTATGAGGTTCACTGTTAGAATACATTTTGAGCCATTTGAGGTGATAATATCAACCGTACACTGATGCTTTGCAGACATTCCAGAGTCACACTTGAGGGATCATTACTTCAGTGGAAAACGGTTGCGTAAAGTGCGTCGACCTAAAAGGTTCACCTTGTCCTCCCAGATTGAGATAAATACCCGTATATGTACTACTGACGAATAAGAATCTAACGGTAGTGAAGCGATTAGCTCGGGACAATGATTAGAACTGAATAAGGACAGTTTAGCCGATAATTAGGAAAAAACTGCTATCTCGCGTGGCCTATGGCATTCCTTTTGCACCCGCTTGACAGTGTAGTAGCACAGGTAGCGGTGGACGTTATTGATAGAAGGAGAGGCGGAGGTGCCTGCGCCAGCAGAGGTGTCGGGATGAGCAGTTAGTCCCTCCGTCCTGCCGCTCCCCCCTCCCCCATTCATCAGGAGGCATTCAGCGGCCTAAGCCGTCTTCATTGAGCGCCGCGCGACCGATGGGTGAATAGCGGCTGCCGCGCCCGAGGCTTCCCGAGCGTCAGCGGCTGCCGACAGCCCTCGAAATTTTGTAAGGGTGGCCAACTTCGCAGCGTGCTTTCTCGAGCCCTCTCGCGGTGCGTTAGCCGCATATTTCGCGAGTAAAGTTTCGTTTAGAGCAGCGCGGGTTTTGTGAAGCACGCCCTTCTACAACGCAGCAGCCGCATCGCGCTGCCGCAGGATCTCTAACCCTCAGAGCCCAGCTGCATTTGTATGGCATCGCGTCTCTATTTAACTGTGAAATGGCGTCACTGTGCTGTCATTTTGTATCATGAAATTCTGACAGTCTTCAGGGAACTCAAACGCGTTGGAACATCACTGATAGTTCTTTGTATTTCATTCCAGCGTATCTCAGAAGTCTGATATGACACTCGTCAAGAAATAGCCACAAAATGTATAAGGCGTAATTAGAAATACATTAATATATGAATCATACTGGATAATTCTTACAAAAAAACTTAAAACAGCAACCAACCACTGTTAATAATCATATTCATTATGAACAAATAGCGTCGTTACCGGTTTCGATCCGGTTGATTCATCATCAGATGGCTGCTCACAATAAAAATGGTTCAAATGGCTCTGAGCACTATGGGACTTAACTACTGTGGTTATCAGTCCCCTAGAACTTAGAACTACTTAAACCTAACTAACCTAAGGACATCACACACATCCATGCCCGAGGCAGGATTCGAACCTGCGACCGTAGCAGTCGCAAGGTTCCGGACTGCGCGCCTAGAACCGCTAGACCACCGCGGCCGGCGGCTGCTCACACTTACAGTTAGTTACATCTTATGTTCCACATTCGATGTCGGCTGATTAACGTTGTGGTGAAACTTCCTTGGGGTGGTCGTGCCATACAGTAAAAACGACCGAGCAAAAGGACTTCTTTACTATAATTGGACCTGACAATGGACTAAAAAACGTAAACAATTTTCTAAGATAAGAACTAACTTGGTTTTGTTTTACTCGTGCATCGATATTCCTGCCTCGTGTAATAGGACTGCTCACTGCTTCTGATGAAATTTGTATTTCACGGAGTAGCAAGAAAGAGTCAACATTTGTTTTAACTTTCCCCACAATATTGCACTTTCGAAGTTGAGAAAAGCGTAGAATCTTGCTTACTATTCAGAGAACTATGTGCTTATTTAAAAGGCAGTCAGCAGTGTTACAAGATATCTTAGGTTTCTCGATGCAAGTAACACAAAACAAACTCATTTCTTAGGAAGTTGTTTACGTTCTAGTAGCTCATTCTTAGATCCAGTTACAGTAAAGTTGCTCTGTTTCTAACACCGTTTTTCGCTGAAGGATATCACCACCCAAGGAAACTCTTCCACGACAACAAAGAGGCCACATCGCATGTGCATGTGCAGATGAAAGTAATTTTAAACGTGAACAGGTGCATGAAGTGAACTTGTCGGGTCAAAATCAGTAACGGTGCTATTTGTTCGTAATAAGTAGGAATATTAACAGTGGCTGACTGCTGTTTGTAAGAATTATCCTATATCTTTACACAGCCATGCCCTAATTTCGACCGAACGAGGTGGCGCAGTGGTTGGCACACTGGACTCGCATTCGGGAGGTCGACGGTTCAATCCCGGGCCCGGCCATCCTGATTTAGGTTTTCCGTGATTTCCCTAAATCGCTCGAGGCAAATGCTGGAATGGTTCCTTTGAAAGGGCATGGCCAACTTCCCTAATCCGATGAGACCGATGACCTCGCTGTTTTGTCTCCTCCACCAAACAACCCAACCCCCCCCCCCCCCCCACCGCCTAATTTCGAAAACTACCATACGAATCATGGCACTATTTAAATACTTCTAATATTCATCTATACTCTGTAATCTAGGTGCCGAAGGCTGTCTCATGCGCTACAATTATTATTCGCTCTTCCTGTTCTAAGTATATCTAATTTTACCCTCATGGTGACTGAGGTTAAACTTGGAGGACATGTCAGTGGCACTGGAATGTGTGGTCTCGGACTATTACGGCAGAACAAGGTTTTCTGCAATGCGAAATACTTTTCCTTGACCGTCGTCCACTGGAGTTTTTCAGAGTTCTTGTAACGGCTGAAAAAAAAAAAAAAAAAAAAAAAGAAAACCCGTGAGGAATCTGCCAGTCCTTCTTCCTTTTCTTTAATACAGCATAGTAAGGTCATTAGGTGACAAACAGTTCTTAAGAACCGATCGAAAATGGCGTATGAAAGCGATTTCCTTTGTAAGAAAATTACATTTCATTAGTGTTCCCGGATAGGTTTCGATCTGGTATATCTGGCTTAAGCATAACTGGCTCTGATCTGTTGTTTCATCTGAAGTCATGCCCGACTGATGTTCACAGAGCTCTACTTCGAGCTTGTGATTACAGTAGCTAATCCCTGTTGGTACAGTCAAGGCATATGAGCTTTTTGTGCCTGTTTATTCACGTAACTGGAGATTATATATGTCAAGGGTCAATTGACAGTGTTTGAACCAACCACTTTCCAAATATATGCAATCCTTCTTGTATTTCGTAAGTCTCTTCTAACGACGTGCCCTACCTTCATAACTGCATCATAAGTGAAATGACATACAGAAATTCAGTATCAAGTCTTCAAATCAGACACATACCTGTTTCTGCATTCCTTAAGTATGTATATAGAATGCACAATATCATGTCATCAAATTATTTATATGGGTTTTATTCCTTTTCTTTGTCAGTCGAAATAGGATTCTGAAATCATGAAAGTGAAGGGATTCTTTCGTTTGATACAGCGTTTATCCCTTCTAGTACGTGGTCCGGTTTTTCAGGATTTGGCAAATTTTATTTCATTATTTAACTTTGTAGGTGGATGCACTGTCTGACGCCACGGTTGTCAAGGTACCTGAGGGAGGGAAATCGTCTGGCTCTGAATGGTGTAAACTGCGTTCCGTGTGTTATCGTATTTTAACTGTTTGTATAACGTTTTCTCTGATGCGAAATTTGAGGAGAATCCCAGCATTTACCTAAAGGAGCGTGGGAAACCAGCTAAACACCACGCTTAGGCAGGCCAGCGTACCAGGCTCGGCCGTTAACCCGCCCACGGCTGATTTGAACCGGATCTGCCTCACTTCCCTGTCCAGTAAGCAAGTTCGCTGCGCGCTATGCTATAGGAGCAGATGTATAAAAATAAGTAGATATGAACATTTTTTTCATTTGAAGAAAGTGCCTTGGATCTCCAAGTGTAACTCCATGCGATAATCCGGTTTACAAACGCATCCATTTTCGTGACCGCAGCAAGCCAGCGCCACCTGAAGCTGCGAGCGGCGAGAAACCGAATCAGCTAGTATCCGAACGCAGCATTCACAGCTTCTACTCACACACTATATATCCTTTGACTGAAACTAATTGCAGACTAAACGGGTGACGTACAGTGATGTGCCCGCCACGAGACATTGACTGCCGCCTGGTGGCGTTAGCGTAATGAATGCGTGCAAGCGGAGCAGAGGCGAATGGGGAACCGTTCTAGCGACGACACGGACCGCAAATGGGGAAACCCACTGACGCTGATTAAACGCAGATGGTTATGGATCAGCGTCCGGATACGAGCGTCTCGGAAACGATGAAACTGGTCGGCTCTTGACGTTCTCGTGTCGTGAGTATCTGCGGAAATTGGTTTATGGCAGTGGATCTACGAGAAGCCGACAAGGTGTTGCACGACTACTTCTTGTCACAGAAAGTGGAGATGTTGCTCGCTCTATGCAGCAGACGGCAGTTCTGACGGCAGAGTGCAAGTCCCTTCTCTCTCAAACGGCAGTACTGATTTATTATTGCCTTTCACTGGGAGTAAAAATATTTAATAAATGTGCGAGATGGTAGTCTGTAGTTTTTTTGTATTTAATCCTCGGTGCAGGCCAGAACGTCATGTGTATAATATAATAGTACAGTAAAATAAAATTGGCCACCTGTGAGAAGGACTCGCGCACTGAGAAACCCGTGCAAATTTAATTATGTATGTAGACACACCATCTGTAAGTAGGCTGTTTAGGTTTTTTTATTGGTAACGCCACCCCTGTATGAAAATCACTGGCTGTGCTGTGGGCAGTCTGTGTCTGCTTTGCATTGTTGTAATACTCGCCATTGTAGTGTTGGGCAGCGGCAGCTGGATGTGAACAGCGCGTAGTGTTGCGCAGTTGGAGGTGAGCCGCCAGCAGTGGTGGATGTGGGGAGAGAGATGGCGGAGATTTGTAATTTGTCATGAACTGCTATATTTATATATGATGATATTAAGGTAAATACATTATTGTTTGTTCTCTATTAATATCTTTCATTTGCTAACTATCCCTATCAGTAGTTAGTGCCTTCCATAGTTTGAATCTTTTATTTAGCTGGCAGTAGTGGCGCTCGCTGTATTGCAGTAGCTTGAGCAGCGAAGATTTTTGTGAGGTAAGTGATTTGTGAAAGGTATAGTTTAATGTTAGTCAGGGCCATTCTTTTGTAGGGATTTTTGAAAGTCAGATTGCGTTGCGCTAAAAAAAATATTGTGTATCAGTTTAAGGACAGTTGTGTATAATTGTTCAAAGGGGACGTTTCACATCTATTCTGGGAATCGAGAAACTCGACGATTTTTGCCCGTTATCAGCATTGCTATTGGCAAGATATCGGTCCCGAGAATTTCAAGACCTTCGAGAATGTTTTAATTTTAAGTTTGACGTCGATCATAAAAAACAATGAAATATTTATTTCCATGTGATAAATTAGAAATTTAAAATTTTCGTACTTTTTCCTTTACTTGTTTTGTGAAACATTCCTTCTTGCTAAATTTCATAATCCTAGGTCAAAGAGAAGTACGCTATAGGTTTTGATGAGTGAGAGTTTGCGAGTATCAGAATAGGTGACATAAATGGACGTATCTTCTGATTGCACTGACTTAGAAGCTGAAGTGTTTACATCGTCAAGAGGCCATAGATCGTAGTAAACGACACAAATTACAACTTGACACGTTTATCCGTTCCTCAGAAAAATCGCGTTTAACAGTCGGACAGACATACAAACAGACAGACAGACGGACAACAAAATAACCCTAGAAGATTTTCGTTTTTACCAACCGAATCACAGAACCCTAAAAAAGTAGTTAATTTCATCTCTACTCACTTTTTTGCTGCGAAGCTTTACCCAACTACACCAACAGAAATGTGTAAACAAGAAATGTTTTTCAGCAGTTACGTATACCTTTCTCCACCAAAAACGCTGGCCACTGCGACAATGTAATTTACACAGTATCCGGGTACATGGGCAGAAGCTAACCATCTTCTTAGCCACGTTCCAGTGCAGCCATTGAGATGCTGTCTCTTGCGGTTCTTACAGGAAACTTGCAACTGCTGTTTTCGTTAAGTAAAGGAGGCATTCCTCCATGTGGCATCGCACCTTTGCACAAGCACTTTCACGTAGCCCAGCGTGTTACCTCCTGTCTAGTTAACAAGGCCAGCCCTGAGTTGAGGGAAGTGCAGAGGGTGGAGGCTGTGTCGGTCTCAAAGGACACTTAAAGCTACACCTGTTTATGGCTGTGGCAAAGATCGAATGCTTGCGTCCTTCCACTGTGTCTCTCTGCTAGGCTGCAGTGCCGAATAAGCGGAAAAATACAGCTTCTCGCCAGATGAACAGCTAATTCAGTTCCTAGCCTGACCATAGGCAACATGTGGAATTACACTTACTTTTAGCAAGTAGTAATAAGATTTGTGAGAAGAACAACTTAGTTATACGTTCGTTGTGTTAGTAGACCTGGGAAATCTAGTAGAGCACGAAAACATGAATAATATATGTGGAGTGGTACTACATGAATAATTACACTACTGGCCATTAAAATTGCTACACCAAGAAGAAATACAGATGATAAACGGGTATTCATTGGACAAATATATTATACTAGAAATGACATGTGATTACATTTTCACGCAATTTGGATGCATAGATCCTGAGAAATCAGTACCCAGAACAACCACCTCTGGCCGTAATAACGGCCTTGATACGCCTGGGCATTGAGTCAAACAGAGCTTGGATGGCGTCTATATATACAGCTGCCCATGCAGCTTCAACACGATACCACAGTTCATCAAGAGTAGTGACTGGCGTATTGTGACGAGCCAGTTGCTCGGCCACCACTGACCAGATGTTTTCAATTGGTGAGACAATTGGAGAATGTGCTGGCCAGGGCAGCAGTCGAACATTTTCTGTATCCAGAAAGGCCCGCACAGGACCTGCAACACGCGGTCGTGCATTATCCTGCTGAAATGTAGGGTTTCGCAGGGATCGATTGAAGGGTAGAGTCACGGGTCGTAACACATCTGAAATGTAACGTCCACTGTTCAAAGTGCCGTCAATACGAACAAGAGGTGACCGAGACGTGTAACCAATGGCACCCCATACCATCACGCTGGGTGATACGCCAGTATGGCGATGACGAATACACGCTTCCAATGTGCGTTCACCGCGATGTCGCCAAACACGGATGCGACCATCATGATGCTGTTAAGAGAACCTGGATTCACCCGCAAAAATGACGTTTTGCCATTCGTGCACCCAGGTTCGTCGTTGAGTACACCATCGCAGGCGCTCCTGTCTGTGATGCAGCGTCAAGGGTAACCGCAGCCATGGTCTCCGAGCTGATAGTCCATGCTGCTGCAAACGTCGTCGAACTGTTCCTGCAGATGGTTGTTGTCTTGCAAACGTCCCCATCTGTTGACTCAGGGATCGAGACGTGGCTTCACGATCCGTTACAGCCATACGGAAAGATGCCTGTCATCTCGACTGCTGGTGATACGAGGCCGTTGGGATCCAGCACGGCGTTCCGTATTACCCTCCTGAACCCACCGATTCCATATTCTGCTAACAGTCATTGGATCTCGACCAACGCGAGCAGCAATGTCGCGATACGATAAACCGCAATCTCGATAGGTTTCAATCCGACCTTTATCGAAGTCGGAAACGTGATGGTAAGTATTTCTCCTCCTTACACGAGGCATCACAACAACGTTTCACCAGGCAATACCGGTCAACTGCTGTTTGTGTATGAGAAATCGGTTGGAAACTTTCCTCATGTCAGCACGTTTTAGGTGTCGCCACCGGCGCCAAACTTCTGTGAATGCTCTGAAAAACTAATCATTTGCATATCACAGCATCTTCTTCCTGTCTGTTGAATTTCGCGTCTGTAGCATGTTATCTTCGTGGTGTAGCAATTTTAATGGCCAGTAGTGTGGTAACCTTACAATAGAATCACTTTATTTTAATTCTCTCAACTAACAGATACCCAGTGGCGATAACACAAGTGTCTGTTTTATGAAGCTTGATATGTTAAGGACGAAAACAAGATATTCAACAGCCTGAATTTAATGCAATATGACAGAAAACACACAGTACTATTTGTTAACTCTTAAGTATCAGCAGTAAGACTGGCTAACTCTACTGGGAAACATCCATAACCCGTTTGCCTACAACTACTACTTCAGTATCTTTCAGTACGGCGTAGTGACACAAACAGAATTAACCTTTTAGAAAAAAAGACAGATTACAAGCAAAGAGCCCGCTGCTGTCAAAGAAGGATGTAAGGAAGGCAGATCGAGGTCATCAGACACGCAGCACAAGCTCTGGCCATGTCATGGGTTGGCGAGGAAATCGGTTGTGCCTTTTCAGAGGAACCATCCCGACACTTGCCTGGAATGGTTTAAGGAAATCTGGATAGCCACACTTTAGTTTTCATCCTCTGGGGCGCGAGTCCAGTGTGCTAACCACCTTGCTCGGTATTGCAGTCAACGCAGTGATGGCTTCCACTCCTTATCTCATCTTATGCAATGAAACATTTCGCTTCAGGAACTGAATGCAGGATATATTGGCCTTCATAAATAGGACATCTCCTCAAATGATATGCACAACAGGAAAAAAAGACGGTTTGCTTATTAGCATCAGTTCTCGTTATGTTACGCAAAGGTTATGGTATCTGACAGATGAGTTCAAAACTATGGCGAATAATGGTACTCGTTAGGAAAGTGACTACTAGAGATGGGAAGAAATATTAGATGCGCACGGTGCATACACCTGAGGTTCTATTTCAACATGTTGAAGAGGCTGTTCCGCTTCCAGTTAAGTGAATAGGCAGCAACCAACTGCGGGTGGTGGCTCAAGCTGGAACAAACTATACTTGGCCTTCGACATCGTATGTGTATCATTCCAGCGCCTAGCAGAAAAGTTTGAGAAGACAAGGCTTCCTAAGAGAGTTTCAGTGAACTTCACTATCTGCAGAAGAAACAAATGGCACTCACAAAACTTCTTCTTTTTATTCAACATCCATAATTATGTGCTAATAAAAACAGCATTCACGATTTGCAATGGATGTTTAGTGAATACTCATAGGGCCATTTTCACGTAATTTCTGAAATAATACTTCCTCTTCCACCTTTTCCCAGGGCGAAAGAAGAAACTAATGCTACATTTCATTTGCGTCGGTATTGGTTGAGATTACCGACGGCCAATTTTTATGATGGTAAGTGTATCTCCACTCACGGCACAGCAGCAACACTTACCGCAGGAACGATGCCCGGTTTATAAACAGGAGCTCCTTTAAGCAGGCGATGGAAATACTCGCATTGTTTCTAATTGGTGAAGGATACAAGAACCTACCGCCGGATCACGAGCAGCCGTTTGTTCGCCAATCTTGCGGGCGCCCTGGTATCTTGATGAAAACAATGCATAATCCCATCACTCACAGTCTGTGGCAGTACTGGCTGGAGGAACACGCCTTGGACCTGGCTCCGTACAATCTCTACGAGCTGTGGGCGGCCGTTTCGTGCCCATGGGTAACAGGATGGTTCGCCAAGAAATTCTGTCTTGTAGAGCCCACATTACGGCGCGCCCTGGACGTCGCCCTTGTGAAGGGGTGTTAGGTAGATGTCCAGTTTAGTTGTTCATACTTTCATTGCAATATTAATAAATCAGATGGTAATAAGCAGCGTTGTCTGTTTAAATATTCATGGGCAAACAGAGCAAATAGGACTACAGAGCTATTAATTTACTGCTTCATCCAGTATCACAAGAACCAAAAAAATTGAAATTAGTTTGTATTAACCACATCCAAGATTTAAAAAAAAACAGTCTGCATATAACTGAAGTAAAATTTTCTGAACGATGTTGTAGTCATGTACGTGACCAACGCAAACACGACTTTTCAAGAAGGTCGGAGGAAATCACAAAGCTGCTCATGTTCTGTTCGCAAAGTACTTAGCGAAGGAATGACATCACAGATAATGTAGGGGAGAGTGTTGAACCTTCGAGAATAGTATATTTAGGAAAATGCGAAGATTTTTTTTTTGTCAGTAATTCAATCTGGTGACCGATTGTAGAACTACGTGAAGGAATGCGCATCATGGATCGCCGTAAGCAGATTCTGCTAATTGCTAGAATTGCTAGACTTCTGCCAGCCGCTGTGGCCGAGCGGTTCTAGGCGCTTCAGTCTGGAGCCGCGCGACCGCTCCGGTCGCAGGTTCGAATCCTGCCTCGGGCATGGATGTGTGTGATGTCCTTAGGTTAGTTAGGTTTAAGTAGTTCTAAGTTCTAGGGGACTGATGACCTCAGATGTTAAGTCCCATAGTGCTCAGAGCCATTTGAACCATTTTTTTGAGCTAGACTTCTTGTTGTTGTTAGACACGATGTTGTGTTTCGCACAACATTTGTAAATATTTTGCGTTTTACATATTTAACTGCTGCATAATGTATTACAGCGATTTGAAACACACTGTTAATTCTACAGGTAGAAAATTTTACGGTTAGTAAAATGCTGTATGTTTTTAGAACTATTTATATAACATGAGGACAGTTTAACAACACTTCGTCGGATGTGCACCATCCTCATCTACATCTACATGGATATTCTGCAAATCACACTTAAGTCCCTGAAAGAATGTTCGTCGAAACGCCTTCACAATAATTCTCTGTTATTCCATCCTCGAACAACGCGCGGAAGAAACAAGCAATTTCCATGCGAGCTCTGATTCCTCTTATTTTCATATTATGATCGTTTCTCCCTATTAAGGTCGGCATTAACAAAATATTTTCGCATTTGGTGGAGAGAGCTGGTGATTGAAATTTCGCGAGAAGATCTCGTCGTAACGAGAAACACCTTTGTTTCAATCACGCCCACCCAAAATCCTGTTCACGTCCGTGACACTCTTTCCACTGTTTCTCGATAGCACAAAATGTGCTCCTTTCTTTGAATTTTCTCAATGTACTCCGTTAATCCTATCTGGTAAGGATCCCATAACTTACAACAGTACTCGAAAAGAGGGCAGACAAACGTAGTGTAGACAGTCTGTTTAGTAGATCTGTTGCAACTTCTAAGTGTACTGCTAATAAAAGGCAGTCTTTGGTTAGCCTTTCCCTCAACAGTTTCTATGTGTTCTTTCCCACTTAAGTTGTTCCTAATAGTAATTCCTAAGTATTTAGTTGAATTTAGGGGTTTTGCTTTTGATTGATTTATCGTGGAACCGAGGTTTAAAGGATTCCTATTGACACTCATGTGGTTAACCTCACACTTTACATTATCTAGGGTCAATTGACAGTTTTCACACCATAAAAATATCTTATCTAAATCGTTTTGCAATTGCTTCCTTCTGACGATTTCACTAGACCATAATGATATAATCGTCTGTGAACAACCTAAGACGCCTCCTCAGATCGTCTCTTAAATCTTTTATACAGATAAGCAACAGCAGAAGGAATGCCAGAAATCACTTCCTTTTTTACCCAATAACTTGACGTTAATAACTAAGAGCTGTGAACTCTCTGACAGAAAATCACGACAGCAGTCGCATAACTGACGCAGTTTTCCATAATCACACAATTTGATTACAAGACGCTTGCCAGGTACGGTGTCAAAAGCCGTCTGGAAATCTAGAAATACGGAATGAATTTGATATCCCTTGTCAATACAAATCAACACATCGTGTGAGTAAAAGGCTAGCATTGTTTCACGAGAACGATGTTTCCTAAATCCGTGTTGACCCTGTATCAATAGACTGTTCTGTTCGAGGTAGTTCCTAATGTTCGAACACAATGTATGTTCCAAAATCCTGCTGCATATCGACGTTAATGATATGGGCCTGTAATTCAGTGGATTACTCCTATTGCCTTTCTGGAATATTGGTGTGATCTGCGTAACTTTCCAGTTTTTGGGTACAGATCTTTCGTCGAGCGAGCAGTTGTATATGACTGTTAAGCATACTCTGAAAGGAAACCTGATTTAGTTTGGACCTGAAGACTTGTTTTTATTAAGTGATTTAAGTTGCTTCACTAGTTCGAAAATATCTACTTCTAAGTTACTCATGCTGGCAGCTGTTCTTGATTCTAGCTCTGGAATATTTACTACATCTTTGGTGAAGCCATTTCGAAAAGCTGTGTTTAGTAACTCTGCTTTAGCAGCACTGTCATCGAAAGTATTTTCATTGCTGTCGCACAGAAAAAGCATTGATTTTTTCCTGCCGTTAGCGTACTTTGCATACGACCAAAACATCTTTGTATTTTCTGCAAGGTATCTAGACAAAGTTTCGTTGTGGAAACTATTATAAGCATCTCGTACTGAAGTCCACGGAAAAATTTCGAGCTTCTATGGAAGGGGGGTCGGCTCCGTCTTTTGTTAATTTATTCGGCATGAATTCTTCAATCGCTGTCGATACTATTTCTTCGAATTCCAGCCACATCTGGTCTATACTTAGTTGGTTAATTTGGAAGGAGTGGAGATTGTCTCTCAGGAAGCCATGAAGTGAATTTTAATCTGCTTTTTTGAACAAGTATATTTTTAGTTTGTTTTTGGAGGATTTGGAGGTTACAATATTCAGTTTCCCTACGACAACTCTGTGTTCATTAAGCCCTATATCCATTTTGATGCTCGTAATTAGATCAGGATAATTTGTTGCTAAATGATCAAGTGTGTTTTAGCAATCGTTTACTATTAGAGTGGGCTCATGAACTAACTGATGGAAATAATTTTCAGAGAATTCATTTAGTACAATTTCGGTTGATATTTTATGCATATCTCCGGTTTTAAACAAGTATTTTCGCCAACGTCCGGGGGTAAATTGAAGCTACTACCAACGAGAATTGCATGAATCGGGTATGTGTTTGAAATTAGATTCAAGTTTTCTTCGAACCTTTCAGCAACTGAATCATCTGATTTGGGAGATCAGTAAAAGGAGCCAGTTATTATTTTATTCCGATTGCCAAGAATAACCTCAACGTATACTAACTCGCAGGAACTATCTGCTTCAATACCGCTACAAGAAAAACCAATTCTAGCAACAAACAAGCCACCGCCAACAGTATTTGGCCTCCCTCTGAACACCGTTAGGTCCTTCACAAAAATTTCGATTGAAGTTATCTCTGGCTTTAGCCAGCTTTCAATGTCCATAACGATTTGAGCATCAGTGCTTTCTCTCAGTGCTTAGAACGCTAGTACTTTCCCATCACAGCTACGACAGTTTAAGACTGTAATACCGATAGTTCCTTGGCCTGCGCTATTATTGTGTTCGACCTGCATCAGTTGAGATGGAAGCCCTTTCTAATTTTCCCCGAGGCCTCCTAACCTAAAAAAAAAAAAAAAAACACCCAGACCACACTACACATCCCCTGCTACCTACGTAGCCGCCTCCTGTGTGTAATGGACTTCTGACCTATTCAGCAGAACCTGAAACCCAACCAACCTATGGTGCAAGTCCATAAATCTGCAGCCTACACGGTCGCAGAATTGTCTGAACTACTAATTCAGACCTCCGTCTCGGCTTCGTACCAGAGTTTTGCAACTGGTCCTGTCGACTATGCTGCAAATGATGAGCTCTGATTTCATCTCGCAAATAAGACTCGCAGTCTTTACCACTTCTAAATGGTTCAAATGGCTCTGAGCACTGTGGGACTCAACTGCTGTGGTCATAAGTCCCCTAGAACTTAGAACTACTTAAACCTAACTAACCTAAGGACAGCACACAACACCCAGCCATCATGAGGCAGAGAAAATCCCTGACCCCGCCGGGAATCGAACCCGGGAACCCGGGCGTGGGAAGCGAGAACGCTACCGCACGACCACGAGATGCGGGCTTTTACCACTTCTGATAGCCGCTCAAAACCAGAGAGACTCTCTTCTGAGCCAAAGCGACACACATTATTGGTACCGACATTGGCTGTGCAATGTGCTTTTATCATAGATATATGTCCAAGTGATGCTAAATGCCATTATCTTCACGTAAAGAAAAATATTATCTTCTCAACAATCTTCAAATTGTGAGCTACACTCTTAATTTTTATATATGAAATTAGTGAATGTGCCGGCCGGAGTGATCGAGCGGTTCTAGGCGCTACAGTCTGGAACCGCGCGACCGCTACGGTCGCAGGTTCGAATCCTGCCTCGGACATGGATGTATGTGATGTCGTTAGGTTAGTTAGGTTTAAGTAGTTCTAATTTCTAGGGGACTGATGACCTAAGAAGTTAAGCCCCATAGTGCTCAGAGCCATTTGAACCATTTTAGTGAATGTACTCATGGTACATGTACGCACGGGCTCTTCCTCCCAAGTTAGTACACTTGAGTCTGAGCGTGAAGTGCGAGACGACTCACTGTCCTCACAATAATTAGACGGAACACAATATCTGGTATAAATATTTATTGTAATAGCCTTTACAAAGTGCGCATGCAGCGCGTCAACTGTGGCTCCTGGCTTAGTTGAGAGACATACACGCCGATCCGCTACGGGGTCTCGAAGCTACCTGCTCGGCCGTTACAACAGCGCTAATCTTACCTGTGCTCACGAAGGACCTGGGAGATCCACATCAGGTTATAAGGACTTTCGTCAGGGAGCCGATTATACTGGACACTCTGACCTGCTCAGTTTGGAAGCTGCCGCTAGATGTCAACTGGAGTGAGTTGCAGAGTCCAAACATACTCCCACTCTAAAATGAGTCTTCTCGTTTTACAAATAACCGTAAATTCAACAAACGACAAATCCAATACAAGGAAAACAATAAAAATATAACTAGACACAATATCAATGCTTGTAAGACATGAATACACTAACATTTGGGATTCCCACACTACCTAAACGCCAATGTCACACTGCTGTGAGACACGATGGGTACTAACATGTAGGAAACAAAACAATCAACCATTAATATCATACTGCATAAAGACATGAAAGTCAGTACTAACAGCAGTCAGTCCACAAGAAAACATACACAGCTTCTCAAGCTGATATTATGAATTAGGACTTTATTTCTGTTAATGGTAATTTGGCAGTGGCCTGCATCATGTACCACTACACAGATCTGTGGGAACACTTAACTGATTTACTGCTTAGGCAGGGGATACAATTTTGCTATAGGCCTCTTAATCTGCTCGTTAGCAGTTTTCACCATCACCATGTAAGCGTACAGTACCCTTACACAGTATAGATCATACACTCTATGCAGAGATCATAAACTAAACCAAAGAATGCAGTGCAGTCAACAATGTGCGAGTGGGTGAGCGAGAGTCGAGTGTTGGGAGTCCGTGAATGGAAGTCGGGTGTGCGAGAGGCTAGAGATGGTGGTTCGGTAATGGGGCCGCAGGTGAGTGGCAAAATATAGGCATAATGGCACACAGTATGTGATTTCTGTTGGTGTTGGTTTACAAAGGGGTGTTTTAATTAATAAAATTCAGTATTTGAGAAAGGAGATGTTTTCATTTAGTAGTTTTCTCAAGATTTCACAAGAACAGAAGGGCACAACAATGATTTTCATGAAAAGGAGCTATTACTTATTATGCTAAATTAATTGAATATAACTTCATCTTCAACGTACGCGAATAATAAAGTTCGGAGCGAAACTGGGGGGAGGTTATGACCACACGCACACACTTATCAGGACCGGGGAACAGCTGGTCGATTACACCTAGCCTCCACACCAAGGGAGGCAAGTTATTCGCCTTTACCAGCATATGTTCGCCGATCTGCGGTTGCCATGCTGCTTCCAATGTCGAATTCCTGCGTTGCTGCAGATCGTGTATGTATTTGTGGACCACCTCTTCCAAAAGGACTGATGCAACTGCTGTACAAGTTGCCATTTGTGCAACCTGTTGGCCGGAACATTAAGAAGAGAGAGTTCAGGATGAGATCAAAGGGGCTGTCCGATTAGGAAATGACCAGGAGTGAGAGCAGCAGGAGAATCTAGCTCATCAGAGAGAAGACACAACGGCCTTGAATACAAGCATGCTTCTATCTGAATTAACTCAGTTGTCAGTTCTTCAAATGTCAGTATCGCATTGCCGCAGACGTGTTTGAGATGTGACTTCATATTTTTGATTCCTGCCTCCCAGAATCTACCAAAGTGAGGGGCACGAGGTGGAGTGAACCTCCAACTGATTCCCTCTGAGGTCGAAAAATTCACCACATCTTCAGAAAAAGTATAATTGGAGAAAAAACGTTTAAGTTCATTGTGTGCACTTACAAATATGGTGCCACTGTCATTGTACATGTGAGAAGGTTTCCCTCTTCTTGCAATGAATCTTCTGGGGACGGTCGAAGATGAACTCGTTACCAAGTCACTAACTAATTCTAACTGGATGGCCTTGGTTACCATGCAAATGAATAAAGCAATATAATCCTTGGTGGTAACCTTACTCCATCTTCCACCATGCGTTACAGTAATAGCGCCTGCACAGTCTACTCCACAGTGTTGGAATGGACGAGGCTGGTTTACTGTAGCTGCAGGTAACTGACCCATGAATTTCTCCATTTTCTCTATCACCTCCATTACGGTCAATCGGGTAAAAGTTCCCCACAGGCTAGACATGTAGTTATAAGGGCATTCTGCCCACAATTTCCTTATGTAAAACGTCATAAACCACACATACCAAATACAGTACTGGGGAAGAGGGAGATCATTACCTAAAATAAGAATATTAATCTGACCGACAGTGTAGTTAAAGTGAGAGAGTGGTGTGCCGCCTCTCAGCCCCACCCTCTGTTACTGTCCGGATCTTGCAAGCTGAGAGGCTTCCTCTGAAACAGGGCAAGCGACGTGGTCTGGCTGTGTGACATTGTCAGCCACAGATACACCTAGAACTTGTTTGTCAAACCAACAGGGGAGTCTTTTGGTGCCTGCCATAATCCGAGGCGACATCCCACTCGACCACAAACGAGCGATTAACCTCAGTGCAAGCAGTAACTTGGCTGGGCTGTCCACTGGTGCACACTGATCAGCGGACTCGTGGGCCAGGCTGGAAGACCGTTGGATCAGCACAGCTGGTCCACAACAGTGATGTCCGTCCATTGCAGCCTGAAGCTGTGTAACTGAAGCCATCACAGCCTGGAGCTGAGAGCAAAATGTTACCATCCCACTCGCATCTGCACACAGCATTCACAATCCCTATCCATACTGAAGACGGTGGAAAACATTATTACACAGAAAAATAAACGTGTATCGTCACACTCTACGAAACTCTGCTGTAGACACTGAGGAAAACGCAAGAACTGTATGTAATAAAATAGATTAACATGCAGAGATTCAAAAACTAAACTACCAGAGCACATGGGCGAGACTAAACAATTCTCTCCTGCTTAGTAAATTGTCAATGTCACAAAATCGATTACTTCCCTGCCGCTGCTCTGTATTGGCTAGCGGCTGCTGCCTGACCCACTACCTTGACACAACAGAAAGGCTTTTACTATGGAACATGTTATAGTTGCAAATGACCTGAGTTTCCTTAACAGTTTTACCTGTGTTTTACTTGTGTTGAAATTGGAAACTTGTGTTAGGTTCCAATAGCTTGTATTTCAAGACGCATTTATAACTGGTTCCTAATAATAAACGGTGTCTCAAAAGGTATGCTACAACTTGGATGTGTTATAGCACCAAAACTACTTAGATGACGAGTAACTGACAAGACTGCTACAGTGCTAGTGGTGTTGATACAAAACAGAGCGACAGAAAAGATAAACAAAGCAAACGTTGTGTTACATGTGCGACAACAGTTGTCGAAGTTGAAATTTAGCCAGATAGAAATCCAAAGAACTTCACAGAGTGAGAAACAAGTAGCAAGCGAAATATTAGCGTTTCTGCAAGATGAGTCAGTGAAATGTGTCGTGTCGTCTAGTCTCGACTGTGCGGACAATATACTTGAGGAATACAACGATGACGATACATACTAATTGAGTGAAAGTGATATTGAAACAGTTGTCGAACCATGTTGTTCATCATCCTTGTCGAACAAAGAGCCACAAATCCTGTCTCCAGTGAAATGTAGTAAAGGACAATCGCTGTCCAAGCAGCGGGTACTAAACATAATTACGTACGTGGAAGACCATTAGCAGAATAGTAAAAAACAATTATGCACAGATTCCGAATAAGTTCGCAACAATGTGATCGTGTTGTACATAAGCAAAACCATGGATATTCAACAGAGGACAAGGCGCACTTGTTACAAAAAGTGGTGTTTCCGCGTTTCAAGGATGCTCGATACAAATTAAAGGATGTGCATATCAAACTGCGCACGACATAGATTTCAGCGATTTCAAGGGAAGCAGTGGATGGTAGCATAACTTCAAACAGTGCTACAAAATTGGAAAACTTAAGATAATGAATTTTCAAACAATGTGTCAACTTGACGATGCACAGCAAACTGCGGAATCGCCAAAAAATCTGTAGATTCGATAAACAGAGTTATCCCATCGCTCAGTAAGAAAGTTGTTTACTACTCCGACCTATTGGGATTTGAAGAGGAAATGCATATGAAAGGAAGCCTGGAAATTAGAGGTACCAAGAGAGTTGTATCAAGATCAACCAACTCATTCGTATACGAGTACATCAACTGTTAATCTGGATGGTAAATTGGCTGGAAAGTTATTTATTGTGCTGCAAGAAGTGGGTGGTGCTCTGGCCCTGCGATTCTTTCTCGTGTATGTAATGTTGAAAGGGCAGCAGGGAATGTTTAGTCACAGCAAGCAACATCGGGAAAACGGGCTTAAGAGATCTACAACTATGGTCTGAGCACTGCTTTTGGCCAATAGGTAGTCAAAATAACTTGTTTTTGCTTGATTCCTAGTCTGCGTGTAAGAACCGTACTCTTTTAGAGCCAACTATTCCTCCTGAAGTTTGTGACATTGCAATTCATACTACCTGGAACCACTGTACAAATTTTGCGTTCCTATAGATCATCACCGCACTACCTGCGGCTAAGCCTTAAAGGATAGACAGTTGACTTTTTCGCATTTGGTTGAATGCCATCACATTCGATCAATTCCAGTTACACCAATATCATTCTACACATATTCCTTAGGAGTGGATACCAGGCTGAACGTCCTTCACGGTTTGTAACTCCCATGGAGTTCGTCTTCGATCTTGATGGTGCAAACCTTGTGATAAATGTGGCGCGCCATTTTTATTCGGTGTTCATGATGTAAGTTAATGGTTTGTTCTGACCATTTCTTGAATGTCGACGGTGACCATTTTGTGAAGTGTAATACTTGCATCCCGTAGAAGGTTCATCCCTGCTCCTCCTGGACACCCATTTTCTGTCGCTCTCCTGATGCACATAGTGAGTCATTAGCAGCTTCCATTTTCCCTGTCATAATTGTTAACACAGTTTTTTACACATAAAAGATTGTAGTAAAGAGGTGTAACTTCTAGCTAAGAGAACAGCCTCGTGTATATGTAAAGTATCGTTCAATCGTAAAACCTTTGACACAACTCAGTACAAAAACATTTGCTAGTCAAGTGACTAAATTCGGGAGAACGTGGTATGCACTGCTATTTCGCCATAATTGCAGATAGCCTATGACATGCCTGAAAATCAAGAGAACAGTGATGTGAAATGAAATGCAAGAGTTAGGACCATTATTAGCAAACAGTTCTTTTGTCTGTGAGGTTTCTTTCGAATGTAAAGTTTTAAATGAAGCAGAACTATGTCAACGAAGTTCACAGTAAAACAATGGAACAGCAGAAGGGTTATGTACATTTTGCTGCAACGAGCATATCACCGAAATTATTGGTCGCGTCTAAATGAACAACGACAATAAAGAACTCTGCTGATCGCGTTTGCTGATCAAAGAGTAAATGCATGACCCGACATTCAGCTATTAAAATACTTCGTGGCCACCTAGTTCCGCTATCTTCTCTTGTCACGCCGGACCACACAGGGTTCATCTTGTGAAATGCTGCACCGTGTTTATCAGATGATTTAATTTTTACGGGAAGCAGTTTCTGATGTTTGTGTTTAGCGCATCTCCTCTTTGTTCGGACCAGTTATATCTACGGATTACCTAGCACCGATGGATGTGAAGTATTACTGAAGGGTTGATGATATGACAGCATTTACGAGGTTGGCATGTATGCAGATTGTATCAAGGTAAAATATAAGTCTATGTAGAGCAACACTGGGAAGGAAATATATCACAATAATATAACATCCATTTTCACTGTTTTCCGAAATAGTTTGGAGGAGAGCTACCTAATTTGTACCACTGCTATAAAATTCGTATCTCTTGTACTAACCGACATTTAGTTATGTCCGCGTGAACTACGTGCTTCTTGGTGTCGTATTGTTAGCTATGAGCTCTGTACGTCAAGAAAGCGATCGTCTGAGGACAGCGTTGATTTTGTTGTACCTTTCATCTATCAATCTGTGCACGAGGCGAAGAGAATTATTGTTGTAAGGAAGTGACAACCTAATGTTTTATGTATGGATGAAAATACGAGCATGAAATACTATTTCGTTTTCAGACTGTCGTGAAACTGTATTCGTTGTGGCTCATTTGTGGAAAATTGGCAGAAGCAAATTGGTGACGTGTCTAGAATGTACCCCTATGTTTCCGATATTGTACCGGCATTTTAAGAAAGTTGCACATATAGCGAAATTTAAAAATGCTTGTAGCATTATTTGTGTAACATAAAGTCTAGAAATGTTGTGGTGAATTTTTTAACGTGTTATTTATCCTAACTTGCTGGTTAAATAATTGTTTTGCATTCCAGTTGGCAACGGAAGACCTTGTGGAAGTGGAGCACAGATGTACTGCATTTAGCAGTTGCGATATATCAAAATGCACATAACTAATTCAATGAATGCGCACGCATATAAAATGTGTCTAAAGCCAACGTGCTAAAAATAAAAAAAATGCTAGCTGGGATATACAAATTTATGGCCGTAGTAAATATTTTTTCCAACGGAGTTGAAAATAAATTGCACGAGCAATATATTTCGATAGTTGATGTTCGATTTTTTATATTTCAATAGTTGATGTTCGATTTACATGTAGGACGTAAGGAAACTTGTTCCATACTAAAAAAGTATCCAAGCGAAAAAAGGAGAAGAAATCTAGACCTACAGCTCTGCCTATCAAAAAGAATGCGAGGAAGCTACCACGACACTGATTCGTAAAAATGGTTATGTTAGAACTAATGTATGTAAAATTTCCTTAGACTTAGACTAGATGTATCATAAGCTCAGTTGGTATATACAGGGCGAACATAAATAAAACCGACAAACTGCAGGGACGGATTTCTGAATGGAAACATAGGAAAAAAGGTCCTATAGACACGCGTCCGTAAATGGACGATGCAACGATAACAAACCGTCCTAGAACAGAATACAGAACAGCATCGCATCCACGTCACAACAGATTTTTAAAGTGGCCTGCATGGTAATCCGAGTGATAGAGATAGTAGCGGTTGTCATGCAGAATGCACATAATCGTACTTTGGCTTCCACCATATAGGTGGGCCACTTGCCCGTAGCTTGTAATAGAGTTTGTCTTGATATGCTGTAGAAACGGGTCTTCCAAATCTGGTGTAAGCACACTCGTCGCCTACCTCCACTTTTGTCTGGCTGAAAGGGCCCATGATTACACAAACGCCCAAAAAGGGCTTGAAATGTTGTGTGACGTGATTGATGTCTGTGAGGGTACCTGTTTTGGTATAGTCGTGCTGCCTCTCGACCGTTTCCGTCTGCTTGGCCGTATGCATATGCCATCTCAGCTTATTCCCGACATGAATAGTAGACCATCCTGCTACTTACAGTACGCTGCTTCAATCACTGTGTTTGCACCACACAAAAAACACGCGGCACGAGGTCAGAGGAATTATTATTCGTCAGCGGCATGTACCGTGGCAATGATGCATTTCTGGACACATGTTCGTAGGATCTTTTTTCCTCAATTTCCAGACAGGAATCTCTCCCTACCCTTTGTCGATTTTGTTAATGTTCATCCTGTATAGGGTGGTACAATTTGCGCACCCACTGCTACAAATTAGGCCACCAGATTTCTAACTTTTACCGCTGACACATCTTTATAAAATTAAGTTTAATGTGTTTATTTCTCTCTGAATTTCGTGTTTTTTATCAGGAAGCAAGAACATTTTGCAAACGAGAATGGCATTGTTTAAAATTTTTGTAAACTGCAGTTTACTTTATAATAAATAAAATCTCAGAAGTGACTCTCCCCCATTTGAAGGCCACAAAATTTGCCATGGCCTACATTTCGCATACAAAGGACAAATGGTAAAACTTTTTGTGGGCAGTATTTCTTTAAGTCCTTTCAGAATAGTTCCTTAATAAGGGATTTACAGTTACTTTCCACAAGCTGTACACTAGGCTCCTTTTGCAAAGCAGAGTCCAAGCACTAATTAACAATCAGAATGTATCCGTTCCAAATTGCAATTTCTTTTAATGTATAGGAAACAACAGGCATTGAGTTCAACCTACCATTCTTCTACATTCTAAGATACTTATCAGAAAATGACACGACAAAGTTGAAATAAACACGTGATAACATGGTTGTTGGATGAAAACCCGTATTTGTAATTTGTTAAACATTTTTCTTAATTTTTAATACCGTCTGGAGATGGGAGGACACTGTACTCAAGATCCCTCAAAATTGATAATCGTGTTACAATACAAAAAATCTTAGAAGAGTCTGGTAACTGGATCCTTCCCCTGAAATCAAATGCCTGTTATACATATTTGTTAAGTTTCCTCTCTGCAGGCTGAATGAAGACACTTTCCGATTGCGGAGTCCGTTACGCTAAGATAAAATTTTTGATCATAGCGCAAAAATTATCAAGGTTACCTGTGTTGTTGAAAGGTACATAGAAATACGTTTATAAAAACAGCGGAAAAACTAATCTTTTGATGGAATTTAACGGCACGTCATTTTGGAACAACGATAAAAAATACAAACGTTTAACAATAAGAAACAGAATAAATTACGTGCTGGTTTTCGGGAATGAATGGCAGTAGCCACGTTTCGTCATAGCAGAATTTTTTATTTTGTCATTACTGCTTTTTAGCCGACTAACAACTCGTCATCAGATGATACAGTTCGTAGTAATCGTTCCTAGCGTTGTGAGGATAATTGAGTAGAATTATTTGATTCAATACATTTGCCCCTGGTGCACAAATCACTCCGATAAACATTGTTTATTTCACCAGTTATGTTAATTACTCAACAATACGTACAAGTGGGGGTTGTTACCGGTGGAAACATGTGTATAGCATTGCAGGTACGGCGTGACTTTTTTTTAAATTTATGAATTAGTCCAACTATGGACCGCATACAGCTTAAGACGTACGATGTTTCTTTTTCTTCATTTCCTCCCAGTACTTCTTCATTTTGTCTCCAACGGCTCGTCTCTGCTCATCTGTCCACACTCTCTTGGATCGAGGTTTCGGCTCATCATCTACATAGTTAGCGTTTTTTATCAGTAGCCTGAAGTGATTCCTGTCACGTATTACTTCTTCTATAACACCTATTTTGTTGGCATCGTTCTTTACTGCTTCTATCCATCCTACAGTTTTTTTCAGCTTTCTAACAAATTAAAAATTTTCTTTGTAATCCGTGTTTCTTCGATTCTTTTTAAATGTCCATAAAATATTAGCCGTCTCTTCCTCATTGTATCTATGATCTTTTCTGTATTTTTGTATAAATCTACGAAAGTAATAACTCTCATTCTCAAAATTGCTTTTAAATTAAAAATCTGTTCTGCACATGATCTACCTTTTCTAAATCTTGCTTGATAATCTACTATATTAGATCCTACTTTTTCCTCTATTCTATTTAAAAGTGCTTTAGACAGTATTTTGTGTGTTACTGGTAACAAGGATATACCCCTGTAGTTGTTGGTGTCTGTTTTATCTCCTTTTCTATGGAGAGGATGGATCAGTGCTTGTTTCCAGTCACTGGGTATGATTCCTTTTGTCCAAAGCTTTTAATTACTTTGCGAATTTTCTGCCATGCGGATAAATCCCCTAGTTTCTACATTTCTGCTACTATCTCATCCTCTCCTGGTGCTTTGTTATTCTTCAATGCTTTGATAGTTTTTTTTTATTTCTTCTACTGTAGGTGGTTCTGATAGTGAATTTTCATGTCGTTAGGTTCTACACAATTTAATAGATTTTCAAAGTATTCAGCTAAAATTTTGCAGTTCTCTTTATTGCTTAAACCATTTTCTCATTTTTATATTTAAAATGTAAACTTGGTGACTGGGATCCTGTTAAAATTTCTTTGATAGTCTTATAGAAGTCTCTAGTGTTGTTCCTTTTAAAGTCTGAATCCATTTCTTCTAATCTGTCTTTGCCATATTTTCTTTTCGCTGATCTGATTATTTTTGCCGCCTTTTTCCTTTCTTCTTTAAACTCTTCCCAGTATTCATATTTCTTATTACTGTTCCATTTTTTCCATGCCTTTAGTCGATTGTCAATTGCTTCATCACACAGCTCGTTCCACCATAGGTGTGTCTTGGTATTCTTCGTGGTTGTCCCATTTCTTTAATTGACTCTAGCATTGTTTCTTTAATTTCTTCCCAATCATCCATTTTCTTGTGTTTAATATATCACAGAATTTGTCCTCATTTTGCGTGAGAAATTTAGTGTTTACTCTTGGAAATCTTTTTGGCTTTGGTTAAGGGTTTGTTCGGTTGTAACATGGTCTTTATTTCAGATAATGGCCTGAGTCTACGGTTAGGCCCCTCCTCATTCTGACATCCAAGATTTTCTTGTAGTTACGAGTCATTATTGCCACATGGTCTAATTAATATTCACCTTGTTATGGATTAGGTGATGCAGAGGCTTTTTTTCTTTCTTGCAAGCTTCCTGAAAAATGTCGACATTAGGTTTAGTTTAAATTGTTTACAAAAGTTCCTCCCCATTTCTGTTGGATCTTTCATGTGCTGGATAATCTCCAACTACCGATTCAAATTTTATTTCTTTGCCAACTTGTACATTAAAGACGCCCACTAAAATTTTGATATGTTCTTTTGGTAATTTTGATCTTTCGTATTCTAGCATTTCCCAAAAATCTTCCACTTTATCAACATTTGTTCTGTTATATTGGTTGATAGGTGCATGGCGCATTTATAATGGTGTAACGTTTATTACCTGACTTGAACGTCAGAAATGAAATTCGTATGATGGGGAGCTAAAATTAGTTATTGATTCCGTAAGTTGCTGTTTGACCATAAATGGGAATTTTTTAATGGCTGGTTTCCCTTTGTAGATCCTGTAACCACCTGATTCAAATGCATTTTCATCCAGATACCTTGTTTCTTGAAGTGCTAATATAAGCATATTGCGTTGATTGAGAGTGTCCGTTAGGTGTTTTAGTTTTCTAACTCCCATAAATGTGTTGATGTTCAGAGTCCCCAGTAGGTGTTTTTTTCTTGGTTCGTATCTTTGAAGAAGTTCTAGGAAGCTCCGACTCTTCCTTACATGATGTTCTAGGCTCTCCAGAATCCAAAAGCCTAGTTGCACCGCTGTGAATAGCGATGGAAGATTGGATACGTCCTGGAGTAGTTTTCCTTTTGAAATTTACCATCTTGTCTTAGGCTAAAGTTTAATTTGGGGAAAGGTAGTTGAACCATGATAAGAATTCAAGCATTTAGCTTAGAATTATAAGTGAGGCCGCCACTGACATGAGGGACAGACGCCATTTGTAGCCGCCCACCGTGGGAACAGACGCCACGGTCTGGTGCTTTTGTACAAAAGCCTGCCTCTTCCGCCAGTTCCGCCGTTCTGATGATCTTCATCGCCGCCTTCACTGCCGTTGAGGTCTTCACCGTTTTCCTGGCAAGGGGCCCTCACGAGGTACTATCACTCCGGCCAGGCGAACCAAGATTTTTTAACGAGGCGTTACTCCTCCCCCTCCTCCTTTTTCAACCGGACTTGTGGCCGGCTTTGGAGAAGTATTTCGTAATAAATATAACTAAGGTACATGAACAGTGTTTTACATAGCGATTTGTGCACCAGGAGTAACCCTATGGAATCAAATAACTGTACACAATAACCCCCACAATGTTATGAACAATCGATAAGAACTGTGTCATTTGGTGATGAATCGCTAGGTGACTTGGTACTGGTAATGGGAAAATAAAAATCGTGCCTTCATGTAAGGTTGTAGGTGCAGTCATTTATGGAATCCTTTTTTCAATGCAGTCGAGTATTCCACGTTCATAGCAGATAAAAGTTACAAATTAAGTACTTCATTCCGCTAATCCTCACTGTCCAGAATTGTTGTGTTCTCTCGAAAAAATAGTTATATAAATAATAAAATTGAATATGAAAGATATTTGATTTATTAGGGTTGTTTACCTCAGTTTATAAACATGGAACCCTTATAGCATCGCTTTGTGTCCATCTGTCTGTCTGTCAGACTGTTAATAACCTTTTTTCTGAGGAACGAGTAGACGTATGAAGTTAAAATTTATGTCACATATTAAGATCTAAGGTCCCTTGGTGGTGTAATTTTAAACTTCTAAGTCAACGAAATCAAACGATATCGCCACATATGACACATATGTTGGTACTTGAAAACTCAGTAATCAAAACCTGTGGGATACTTCCGGCTAACCAACAATCATGAAAACAAGTATCACCCTAAAACAACTCAAAGTCCGATTGGGAAACACTTTCGTATAAGTCATATGACTATCGTGCAACATCAAAGAGTTTGACATGTCAATACGAAGCCTACAATCTATCTATACCTTGCACTTCGCTGGGTGTTGCATAATGTTGTATAAATACTGTGAAGTGAAGTACGTTCGTTTTAGTTTTAATACGTATTCTACTGTCACAATTTCTCTACAACTTCGTTGAGCCTTCGAGGATGGAGTACACGATGGAGCTGTAAATATTTTGTCACCTGCAAGTCTCCCATATGAAAAAAAAAACAACACATGGTTCCGAGAACTGTCCTGACGCAGCTCACATACTTGAACTATTAGTGTCCAAACAGGTTCGATTAGATTTAAGTCTGGAGACTTTGGGAAAAATTTTAACCTCGATACTTTTGAATGTGAATTTAACCAATTTTCAGCGTTTGCACGCCACTGTTATCTATCGTGAATTACTTGACAGACGTTTCTTCTATTGGATAAAGAGCTCCTCCGATCGACAACATATTCTTCTAAAACGTGAGAGTGTTCCTCCGAGTCCATCCTCGAGGAAGCCAATTCTCTCGCTTCGTCTTCACTCATCCAACTACAAACATCAAAGCTAGTCCTTCCACTTGATTTGTAGATTTGTGAAGTAAAGAGTGCTATAGGATCTCGACAGACGCAGTCTGCAGTCCTCATGCGAACAGAAAGCTTTTTTGATGGACCACACCATGGCGCTCCAGGAGCCCGCCAGCGGGGAAACACAGCAGACAAAACGTGCTTTTCGATGACGTTATACAATGACCCGTTTTCTTACAAGCTTGTGATTATAGAAGCCAACAACATGAAGACGTCGGCAAACAGTATCCCATTCTTTCGCATGTCGACGTTTCCAACAATTATTCCGGTGGCTTGAATGGATTTTCGATGCTGGTGGCATGTAAGAGAACTCTATTTTATCCCCCAGTAGTTACCTTATGACTTTCTGATTCTTAGAGAGTAAGACGACCTTTTTCGTCCTCCTCTTTCTTATCTTCTCGCCTACATTTTTGTAGAAACTTCTGACGCAACAGTTGGTTCTGCAATACGATCGAGATACCAAATTCCCACATACACGCAATACGGTTTCTACTTACTTCGGATAAGTAACGTATGATTTGAAAATAATTCTTTCCTATTATTCATATCCTCTTCTTTATGTAGTTACTGGCGCAACTCACAACTAATACTAGAGGAAATCTGTTGCTGCAACGCCGGAAGTAATGAGCACGTGATGCAAGCGTTTTCTGACAGATCCTGGCAGGTTTACGATTCCAGTCACTTGTCACCGAAAAGTATTTCACGTAATGACTGCGCAGTGTGGAAGTGCATCTCTCATCCTTCAGCTTCTTCTTTTCCTTTTGGCCATTTGAAACCCATGTTAACACTGGTCAATTTGCTTTTTTCTGGACTTTATCCTTCTCCAATATTCTTTATTATAGTTAACAACCTTCTTCGCCCTTCTTGCTGTGGTTTTTTTGTCCAGCGTATAACTCCGTACGTTGAGCCCGAGGCAGCCCATATTTTTGATTGAAAGTCATTCTGTTGTAAATATCTGTTTCCTGTAATCCTCTTTCTTACATGTTCATTTACATCTCTTAGATCTAGCATGCTTCGATTCTGCGTGCTTCAGTTCTCTTGTTCACAATAAACTTGGCGCAGTCTAATTATGTGTTCGAAGAACATAGTTCTTCTTTCCATGAAGGTGTCCGATGGTCTTCTACACAAAAATTGCTTCATTGAAACATTTCGCGCTTGCTGCCCAACTCTGTGGAAAATTCCCAAGAAAGAAAGCTCCACTTTCATGGGTTGTATTCACTGCTTCTGCAGTACGTAGTACCCTTTCTGAAATACGACTGCTTGTAACTGACGTGTAATTTAGCAAGAGAAAACTCAAAATACAGCTGTCAGGTTTTATATGGTACACGTCCTCATCTCCTAGCTGCCTCGTTGCAAGCAATGTCCGAGAGGGCTGACAGGTACTGCAAAGTGCATCCCGGACAGGTAGACCGTTCCGAGGATTGTGTAGCCGCGCATTATGTTACCACACACGCCTGTACAGCAGTGCTCTCACTAGACAAGTGCAGCATTTCACAAGTAGTCATCTGTTTGAAGGCATTACGAGTTAGTATGGTCTCGACTACAGATCTCAAAAGAGAGTTTAAATTACTAAAAGTATAAAAAATCTTTACACCAACCGAAAGGTGACCAAAGGATGTTTTCATGAGGCAGTACTTCCCGCAATCTTTGATGATGCCTTGTTTCTTGATCAAAAATAGTAAACGATCTCAACATAATCCTGGATGAACCTCTAATCTGAACACACTATCTGATAAATCAAGAATCTTTGTCTAGCTTTTATTCTATAAAAAAATTAGAAAATAAATTCAGAATGAAATAGAACAAAAACTTTTGCCATTATTAGTCCCATCGAATCTCTACTAATGTGATGTTGGTGAACATGAAATGAACAGAGAAAACTCCACATGAGTCGAGCTTGCCATGAAAGTTTGCGTAAGGTACATATTGTGTAGCAAAACAACACCAATAAACTGGTGGGGGTTGTGGAGAGTATCTTGAGGAACATAGTGAGGCTAACAACGCGTGTCGTAATCGAACCAGTGTCTTTGACCCACTGTCAACGCATTTCCAAATATATTCATCCCTGCCTCTTTACATTTTTCCATTTCCATTGCTTTTTCTTTTATTCTCTTTCCTAGTAACTTTTACAATCTTGCCAGATAAATATTTCTTCTCAACATTTGATTCATTCGATATTACTGTAATGCCTTTGTGTTATTGTAACATTACTTCCTTTTCACTTGCACAGTTTATTATGACGTGAGCAGTATATTTGAGAAATATAATTCATAGAGTCTTAATTGTTATAATAATTATGTTCATTATTATACTCTTTTCCATAACTGTTACGTGTAACCCTCTTGAACTATGGATCTTGCTGGGATGGGGTGGCTTGTGTGCATTAATGATACAGATAGCTGTACAGTATATACAACCACAACAGAGGACTATGCGCCGGCCGTTGTGGTCGAGCGGTTCTAGGCTCTTCAGTCTGGAACCGCGCGACCGCTAAGGTCGCAGGTTCGAATCCTGCCTCGGGCATGGATGTGTGTGATGTCCTTAGGATAGTTAGGTTTAAGTAGTTCTAAGTTCTAGGGGACTGATGACCTCAAATGTTAAGTCCCATAGTGTTCAGAGCCATTTTAACAGAGGACTATTTGTGGAGAGACAGATAACCATATGGTTCCTGAAGAGGGGTAGCAGCCTTATACGGGTTGCAAGGACAACAGTCTGGAGAATTAAATGATCTAGTCTGTAATATTAGCCAACATGGTCTCCTTGTACTGGTACCGTGAAGGGCTGAAAGCAAAGCGAATCTAGAGCTGTTATTTTTCCTGGGTCATGCAGCACTACTCTATGGTTACATGACGACGCCTTTCTCTTGGGTAAAATATTATGGTGGTAAAATAACCACCATTAGAATATCCAGACAAGCACCACTCAGGAGGAAGTCGCCAATTAGGGAAACAAAACTGTCATACTACAGGTCAGAGTCTGGAATGTTAGATCCTTAAGTGAGACAGGTGGGTCAGAGAATTTAAAACTCATGTGGATAGGCCACAGGAACACTAGCAACAGTGCTACATTACTCCTCCCATCTCCATCTACCCAGATATATGTATTCCTTTGTTAGCGTTTTTAGAGGAAGGATTTAGTTGACAACAGGTTATGGGGAACAATAGATTTGTGAGTTATTGATGAAACTGATACTTCTTCCAAACTAGTTCAAAGAACACTTTGATTTAATAACACCGCTGTTGGGCGTGGCCGGCTCTTGGATGGGTGACCATCCAGCCGCCATGCGCTGTTGCCATTTTTCGGGGTGCACTCAGCCTCGTGATGCCAATTGAGGAGCTACTCGACCGAATAGTAGCGGCTTCGGTCAAGAATACCATCATAACGACCGGGAGAGCGGTGTGCTGACCCCACGCCCCTCCTATCCGCATCCTCCTCGGAGGATGACACGGCGGTCGGATGGTCCCGGTAGGCCACTCGTGGCCTGACGACGGAGTGTTTGTTTTGTTTGTTTGCCACAAAACACAATTAACTGAAGGGTGGGCAAATAAAAGTGGCCCAGAGAATAGTGATGCTGGGTACAAAGAAACACAGCAGAGGATAGGACTATAACAGATATTGAAAATGGCCACCATTCATCTCTTGGCACTCTTGGGCCCTGCTCAGCAGATTGGTGAAGGCGGATCGAAGTTGAACTGCTGGAATTGCTGCACTCTCATGTGAAATGTTCTGCTGCATTTCTTGAAGACTGCGAGGGTTGTTATGATACACCTTAGAATAGAGGGCGACCCACCTAAAGTAAACCCACACTGACAGATCAGATGACTTGGGTGGCTAGCTAGGGCCGCTTTCAGTCTGACCTCTGCTAAAAATTCTGTCACACGTTAACATTGAGTAAATGTGCTCCAAGGCTCGGCCAGCTGTATTGGCAGTTGATCCATCCTTTTGAAAGCAACTGTATGTCTTTTCCTCCTGCGTTAATGCTGCCATAAATGGTTTAAAAATGTTGGGAATGTTCAGCATCTGATGAAAGAAGATGAGACCAGTAATGCGGCGTGCAGACACTACACACCAAACCGCGGTTTCTCCCCTGCCCAGAGCCTGTGTTTCTGTGAGTTGACATAACCACTCAGGTGACGAGGCTTCATCAGACATAAAGAGCAGATCCAACCCATTCATCTTAGTGAACAGCTACTCACAAAACTGGGGCTGCTGGTTGTAATGCATGAACAACAGACAGTCGGTAGGGAAAATTGGACTTTGCGGTAAGTTCCTATGGGACCAAACTGCTGAAGTCAGCGGTCCAAGGCCTACACACTACTTAATCTAACTTCAACTAACTTACGCTAAGGACAATACATACATCTGAAATGGTCATTGTAGGCCGAAACCAGTAATCTGTGAACAAAAAGTTTGTGACCATAGACGTAAATTAAAGGAAATTTATTCTATATACGGGTCACTGTTTTATTCGCGACAATGTAGCAGCTTGTGTTATAATAGTGCTTCGTTTACATTGCACTTCAAATCAGTTCTAAATTATTGGTGACTGGACCATAGGCGAAGTGCTAAGAACACATGCAACCGTTGTGCAACGATATATACTCAAGTCCGGGTATACTAGCTGAAGTAACACCTTCGACTGAATCATGTTAAAAGCAGAGCGACCAACTGCGGCCAGTTCGGAGCACATTCGGCAAACGCAGAGATTCACAGACGAACAGTGCTGCATCCTGCCTCCTGGTACCTGTGCAACCCAATTCTCTTTCCCGTCTAAGGCTGCTTCCCGCGTTTTCAGATATTCTTACCTTTTTTCAGTCTTCCGTCTCACGTATTTAATAGCATTTCTCTCATATTTCATTGTACACACATCAAAGAAAGTTTTGCATCACCTCGGTTCCGAGAGTTTCGGAACCTGTGCAGAAAATTGGAATAGAGATCAACATAAACATCTTTGAACCATGTGCGGCTCGCTTTGATGCCGTTCATAGCTTAGAATCTTGTAATAGCGATAGTGGCGTCTCGTTTGCTTAGTGTGTTCAATGGTACCGCTACGTTTGCTCGCCTCGTCTGTCCGTGAGTGGCAGCAGCAGCGCTTATCGATAGCGCGTACTGTAGTACCATTTTTGGAGCGGCCTCTATTGTTTCCGGGTCGTCGTGTGTCGAGGGAGTGGAGTTGGGACGAAGCAGCAGTGAGGTCCGGACAGCCAGTACTCGCCCGACCGCTGGCCACACACACATGCACTGTCCGACGGAAGGATGTGGTCGTGAGAGTGCACAACCACGTCAAGGACCGTATTCAGCGAGTTTTAGCGGAATGGGCAGTGATATTCGTGTAGTGCAACATTCACTTATATATATATATATATGTGTGTGTGTGTGTGTGTGTGTGTGTGTGTGTGTGTGTGTGTGTCCGCCCGTCGAAGTGACCTCATGGCAATAAGTTGTCAGTCGACGACTTATAATGGGATCCACGCCCCAGGAAGGACTCGAACTTCCGACAGGGGGAGCAGCGCGAACCGTGGCAAGGCGCCCCAGACCGCCCGGCTACCCCGCGCGGCGGTGAGTAGGGAAGCATGTGCAGATCCAGGTGAAATATCCGTCCATATGATCGACGTGATACGCCGTTTTCTTGCAACAGGTGTCGGATTGATTTGGCAGGACCCTGAAGCATTTTCTAGGGAACACCAGCCACATTTTCTGCTGTACGAGCACGTTCCGTAATCTTTTTTAACTTCTTCAAAACAGATCTCATCTGATGCCTTTCTGGGGAACTGCAGCCACATTTTTTGGTGTGCAGACCCGTTACAAAATGTTTTTTGACTTCTTCAAAACAGTTCCTGGCTGATGCCATTTTCGGACTATGCATTGCATGTCACATTTTGCTGGCAATTTGACGCCATTAAACTTCTCTGCAAGCAATTGGCCACACAATTCTCACGACTTTGTTGTCACGTACCTTTCCACGACGAACACCCCACTGCTCCTCTGTGAGTACCATCGTCCCATTTGCACTGCTCCATTCACATTGACACAGCTCACAGTACACTATGAACTGGTGTGGATCACGTGGCTGGCGTACACGTGATGTGGCGTCACAGGGTGTGGTTAAATGCATACATTCAAGCCCAGTTGTATCCATTCGCCTAGGCCACTTTTGTTTGTCCCAGTCTGTACTTGACCCTGACACTTCAGATATCCTGTAAACGCAGTGCAAATAGTTAGACTGAAAATAATCACCAGTTACATCCATATACATACGCTTAGGAAGTCTGCATCTAACGAACGCGGCCGAGAAACACTAGCTGTTATATTAAGGCAAGTGAGGTCTCAACACAACAATGACAATAATAATTCAGATTCCACTATTACAGCTGCTGTGGCTGCATTCACATGATACTCAACCTGTTGTAATGCTAAACAGTAATCTCACAAATAAATGCCAAAAACAGCAAATATTACGATGTGCGAGGATACAGGATCCTCACACAGCCTTAGAATTTAAGAAATAAATTTCACCAGGAAGTTTGCTGCAACTTGAAGTGTCAGTGTGCAATTAATCATAAAAGATCTTAGCAGGTAGGAAAGGAACAACAGCTTATGATTGCTACGTGATATATTACCATACACATAAAATTATGTACACTTAACAAATGTTGCTACATGAGAGCACAGCTTCAAAAGTCAAGTACAAAAAGATAGCTGTAAAAAATCTTCAAAATCAAGAAAAATGTAAATGGGAAAAGGGCATAAAATACAATTACTCATAGGACTCGTTTATCATATAAAATCACAGCAATTAATCTAGAAGTAAGTATTAACCAATACACACATATTAGCGAGAAAATCTATTTATTGTGTCTCCACAAAAGCAAGTGCACTTACATAGAATCCCATATATCTGGGACGTAGCTAAGAAAATGATTAGAGACGCATGTGAAAATAATCTACTATCTACTAGCTGCAGTTTAGCAGGAATTGATTTTCCAACATACTCTTTAAATGGCTCTTCAAAACTAACTTAATAAAATTCAGATCAGTAAATTCTGGCCCCTCTTACTACACACACTCATTATCTTCTCAATACTGAGTGCTCAGAGAGCATAATTATTAAATAAGCATATCACTGTAGACGAACGTCAGCTAATTACGAGTTCATTGCACATAGCATCTCGATTATGTAATGTGTAAAATATTCGCAATATATGTATTACGTTTCAAACTTAGCCATATAAATATTAAAAATTAGTAACTCAGAAATGAAGGGAAAACATGGAAGTGTGCACACAATTTACATAAGTAAACACAGGTTTGACCATACATTTTTCGAATACCGAGTCATGAACACACTTTACTTCGCGCTGTGTATTTTAACCAACCACCTCACGGGACCCCTTCCTTGTAAAGAACCTAACTGACACTTTGTTTGTCATGCGCAACTGAAGTTTCCAGGAAGTTTCATGGCAGTCTGTAGCAGGTGGTCCATCATACAACACTTCCTATGCAGTCGTGAATTGCAGTGCCATAAGGAGAGGGAACGCCAACTCTTGGTGTCACGAGAGCTGACATTGTAATTCTTCTGTGAGCCGTTTGCTGGTATCTGATGGAGCAGTACGCAGAATATTCTACACAGTCATGATTAGCTGTGTAGTGTGGGAATGCCAACTCAAGGTGTCATGTGAGCTGATGTTGCTTTTATCCCACGAGCCACTTGCTTACACTTGACGATGTTGCAGTGATGAAGTGTTATATATCAGCACCTTGTAAAGAATAGAAAACAGGCAGCAAAATCACACAGAAACCATACATGCACTGCCCACGCTGTCGAACTCATCATATGTGAACACCTCGAAGCAGTATAAAGTCGTGATTTCATTACACACTATCACTGGTAGCGTTTACAGCCAGTAACTCACTTGGGAAAACATTAAACATATCTAGATACACAACCAATTTTTACAAGTTCGTACAAGTTTTTCTTATCCTTCGACAATCGATAAAGCTTTATAATTTCTACATGACGGATTCCAAAATTCAAACATTATAATTCCATAGAATCTGGATGAATAATTCTAGGGTTACGAAAACCGCCTCAGATAGTAATGATAGATTTCGTTATTTCATCTTTTTTTAACTTTAGTGATTTCATATGACATCTAAACAGTACAAAGTCATCCAGTTTACGACCACACTAATATATCATGTATTATCTTACTAGCCAATGCGTTATCCTTCATTTTCTCTAATTCCGACTTCTACCTTTCCTCTTGTGACATCTCTTGACGATCTGGAAGTTAAAAATTTCCTCAAAATCGCTGTCTTGCTAAATAATAAAGTAGATGGTTGTGCCACAGTTCTTTTTTGGGCCAAACTATAATAATATCTCTGAATCTTGACAGTTTTTGTATACAGTTTCCATTAATTTTGCTCAATACTCCCAGAACAATCTTTCCAATTCTCTCACATTGCATTCAGCTAGGTCTGAAGCTGAATAATATGTTGAAATTAATCTGTCCAGAACTTCCGCTCCTGGATGAACTCATTCTAGATTTTTGATCGAAATCGTGGTCCACTGTCTGTCAGAAGCCAGTTTCAACGAACTGTATTCACAAAGTAGTCTGTCTTTAATTTCCCAACTAAAATTCGCTATTTCCTTTTTGTTGTAAAAAAACCGAACAAATTCAGAGAACAGTTCTACAGTAACTATATTCTGTGAAAAGTTCCATTTAGATCCTGGTAGTGGGCCAACAAATCCAGTACAACAGTTCCATCTGCTGACTGAGGGACTACACTGCGCATTAACCCTATGCCTTATTGTTGATACTTTCGTTAGCTGGAAGAAATCACAACTTTTTAGAACTTCCTTTATGCACTACAACATATTGTCAAAAACCACCCATTACTGTAACTTCTGCATGCACTTCCTGGGACCGAAATGTGCATGACTGACATGTACTTCATTAAATTTTCCACTTACTGTTTAGGCATACATTGTTTCCAGTATTGTGAGTTTAGATTAGATCTTGACTATCAGATATTGTTATGAACAATGTAATAACTTCTAACCTTTCCTTCATTTTCATGTTGGTATTCTATCATATTCGGCATTTCATTGGGTTTCTGTTCCATCTTATAACCGCGCAGAACTTCTTCTCTTGTTATATAAAGTTAATTTTATTTTCTGTCATACTTGGCTTTTCGGAGCAGATATTTTTCTGATCGGATGGAAGCGAGATAACGCATCTAGTACAACATTAGACCTGTCTGGAATATACTGAATTTCAAAATCGAATTCTTGCAGCGCTAGCGCCCATATAGTGGGGTTATTCTGCATCAGTTCATATTTCTACGACCATGACAATATTCTGTGATCCATTTGGTCAATTGTGTGTCTACCAAGCAGGAAAACACAGAAACTCTCGAAACCGTGCACGAATGTTATTGTCTCTCATCGTCACATTATATTTCGTCTCTCATAAATATAATACTCAGCATGCAAAAACAACTGTATGCTGTTCTTCCTTTTGTTTTCAATGGTCAACTGATGCAGATATTCTCTTGAGCCAGTTATAGGGTAATCTTGTAATAAAGATTCTGTCAATAACTGCTCTTCCAGCTCTTCAAATGCTTTCTGCTGAGTGGACTTCCAAGTCAAATTCAGTTCTTCTTAACAAACGGTAATAGTGCTGGTGACATCAAGTTATGCCCTCTGACAGGTCGAAGACAAAAACTGCAAAATCCAAGAAATGACTAAAGATGTTTACTAAAAGTGGCTACTATATAATCTCTAATATCATTTCATGTTTTCAGATCTGCTTCTTTTCCTGATGATGATATAATACGGCATCGAAATTGACTTCTGCATTTTCAAAATTGTTTCCAAGTCATCCAGATGCTCTCTCCATAATTTTGAAGCTTACCATATAACACTCAACGAGACGTCACAGTTTCGTCTAAGACACCCAGGAAGGCTGTAGAAGAAATAGTACAAAGGGCTTTCGCTTGAAGAGACAAAATTATCTGTAGCGGAGAAATGCTGTGTGTTCTTTCTGCTAGAATTTTCTAATTCACGCCCCTCGTGGTCTCGCGGTAGCGTTCTCGCTTCCCGAGCACGGGGTTCCGGGTTCGACTCCCGGCAGGTCACGGATTTTTCCTGCCTCGAGATGACTGGGTGTTGTTGTGTCGTCTTCATCATCATCATTCATCCTCATTACGGTCGGAGGAAGGCAACGGCAAACCACCTCCATTAGGACCTTGCCTAGTAAGGCGGTGCGGGTCTCCCGCATCGTTCCCCTACGCTCTGTAAAGAAGCATGGGACTTCATTTCCATTTTTTTTCAATGGCTGATGGTAAGATCGAGACAGTTACGCTGCATCAGGCGGTTAAACTGTTGCAGAATATCTTGAGTACTCTTAAGCTGGCCATGTTGCAGCAAAGTAACTATATTAATTGCTCATGAATCCAGATACAGCCTCACAAAACCGTCTTTTTTATGTATAGGACTACAATTCTGACAGTCTGACCACTCAATAATATCTTTATGTAGAATCCTCTAAATTTCTTTATCTCCGTCTTCTCTTTTGAAAATTCAGAGCATGACACGATATAAGCGATTGACACAGCGTCCCACCACAAACTGTTAATGAAGATCTGAGCACTGGAATAGGATCTGAGTTAAGCATGTGGCTCAAAGATCCAAAGATCCATTCAATAATAAAAGACAGTTCATCAGAGATAAAGGAATCATCAGGAGTGCCCCAGGCATGATAGGAATGCTCTTGTTCAGTACCGCGCTGGTGCATACGTCCTGCTTCAGATACGTACTACACGAACATTTAGAAAACGTACTCACTCTTGAACACGAGATGCGCTGTAGACACAAACAGAAAGGGTTCACCGATTTCGTCCCTTGGGTAGTTGTGGCGTCCACTCATCAAGTGTCACTAAAATTACCAAAACTTGTGCAACAATGTCGACCCTTTATGGAAACGAGTGGAGCCAAAGAAGAGGAAGAAATATCTGATGGTGTCTGATGTTGAAATAATACAAAATGCACATTGACATCACGAAGAAAAGCATTTCTGAAAGAAGAGGGATTTGTTAGCATACGAGTGTGATACAAATTTAAGACTTACAAAGTTTTTTCTTAAGCTGTTTGGAGTGTAGCCTTGTACTGAAGTGAAATGTGGATGATAAACAGTTCAGACAAGAAGTTAATAGTTGCTTTTCGAGCGTGGTGCTACAGAAGAATGCTAGAGGATTAGATAGGTAAATCGTGAATATAATGAAGAGTTACTGAATAGAAACAGAGACAAGAAATTTGTGTTATAACTTAAGTAAGTGGTAGTTAATAGGCGAAAAAATTAAATGAATGGGAGAACAATATTTCCATATTAATAGTTTATTATGTAGTGTAGGGCTCTCAGACTGATCACATTGTTCTGTTATTTCACTAATTACATTGCTACTCTCACATTTTAGATTTTTGATGGCTTTTACATATTCTCCTTTATGTTACTTGAGTCCATAACATATCATACATGTATTATGACGGTTTACTTAGCATGCTTTACGTTACCATTAATTTTTATCACTGTTTTTACTGTTTTGCTTTTGTTTTTCATCCATTTTCCTTATGTGCCATTCCCTTATTGCCTAAAACGTCACATGCTATTACACGTCTGAGAGTTATCTAGGTTGATGGCCTGCCACAGCTCGCTTACATTCTACTAGCTGACACAAACCCAGCAGTGCCCAGTTATTCATTGTTCCAATTTTCTATTAGAAGCTAAAACAAAGAAAAAGTGAACTGTTTTTGTAGCGTAATATCGAAAAAAATTCATGTATTTGTGAAAAGACCTTTGAGATTATGGAACAGTCGTGCATAGAGATATGCATAATGTAGCAATGTATAAGTGCAGTATCCAAATTAAGGAACATAGTGCGCAAAATACAAATTTTCTGCACTGTTTATTTAACTCAGACCTTGAGTATAAACAATATTTCTAGTTACATCTCCAATAGCTACGGTGGATAAATTCTTGGGGTGATCCCACATTTGAGCCAGTGTCTGTGATGTTTTCCTACATTGTCATTTGTCCATGAGAAAAGCATGAAGATATCAAATCCACTTCGAAGTATTTAATAGACTGCCCCTGTGACCTCTTAATTGTGATGGCAGTCTATGTGTTATATAATGATATTATTTTGTAGATACATTCAGTAGCATATGTGATACTGTCTGCAAAACGTGTTACGAGTAGAGTTAGTAGCAGAGAAGTAAAAATTTAAATGTCATGCCCAATGCAGCAATTGTTCATGCATCTCAGTGTTTATAGTGTCATATATCTTGAACTATGGGCAGTACCTTGACCTAATTTTGTAGTTCCACTTAGCGGCCTATGTGAATACTGTCTATGAAATTTATTGCGAGTACAGTTAGTAGCACAGAAGTAGTGAACTTAAACATCATGCATGACGCGACAGATTTTCCGCGCATGACGTAATATCTCCTAAATAATATCTCATAAACTGTAAAAGATAGGTAGTTCTTACCCCACAGCGATTGTTGCCTACAGTAAGGTTGAAATCGGTTCAGTGATTGAGGAGGAGATGTGGAACATGCACACACACACACACACACGCACACACACACACACACACACACACACACACACAAATATTTTTATACTGTGTGTGGCTTATCCTTTTAAATGAAATATTGCAAGTGTTCAGACCAGTCAGACAAGATTTACCATACCTTCACTAATAACAAAGTCTGTTTACTTTCTTACATAGTATGCGCGTCTGCAGCGCACAACACCTCCAGATGTCTGACACAACCCTCCACTTAGTCGTGGGTGGTGTTCATAGGATGCAGTTGCCCAACGGCAGACAGTGTCTCTACATTGTTTGGTTTCGGTTTCCTTCTCCTTCGTCCTATCCATCCAGACATAACATTTTTAGGTCTGTTTGACTATTGTGCCCTCTCCTCTTTTTTTTTTAGATGCAGTGATTTCAGATGCAGTGATTTGGAGCCTTTGCATTGACTAATTCGATCACATACTGATCATGAGCATAGATACTGAGCTGCCTTGCTTCATTAATCTGCTTTTTTGGTCGCTCTAAATGTTATATTATATTTCTTCAGTCTTCTCCTTTGCATATTAGACTTTTGTACATCTTAAGAAGGGATTTTAACGTCCCCAAACCTGTTACGGCTTGAATAAATCATTAGTACCAACTGAAGTGATCTCTGTAAATTAATTAATAAATCCATATAAATAAAAATGTACACGTCTGTTCGTTCAAAATCTTGAATCTCTGAAAGATCTTCACTGAATGCTTTGATATTTTGATACAATGTTCCATTGGAATACACATGTGGTTTTATATACTTAGAGGAGCGCCATCTGTTGAAAGAAATTATAAATACAGATTTAAATTTGTTAGCAAAAATATTGAAAAGCTCTTGACATATTTACTTCAGATTTTTACACAATAATAAACATTCAAATGGACATAAGCTACATTTTTAAATAAATTAATATTTATTTATTTATTCGAATAGCACTCTTAGAGAGCACATTAAATCGATACAGCAATTCTTGCATTCTTCCTTCTCCTTGCTTTCTGCCCACATTAATTTCATGCATTCTAATCTCTGTCTTTAGGTATCCTCAATGTTATGAGGCTGCTTTCTTTTTGTCTCTTGTTCTTTCCTGAAGATCACCTTCCCAATATGAGAAGCATTGTTAGCAAAAATCTTGAATAGTTTTTGAACGATTTATTTCTAAATTTTACATGATACTTTAATACACATAAGGGCAGAATAAAGAGGAAACATTGTTAGCAAAATTCTCGAAAAGATCTTAACCGATTTATATTAATACGGGGTGTTCATTTTAACTGAAGACATTGAAATATCTCGAAAACTACACATCGGATCAAAGAAGGCTATAATTCAAATTTGTTTGTCTCCAACGATACCAGACTCGACTCGCCACCCCACTCCATGCATGGATGGCGGTGGGAGAGGGCGGGGAGGGGGGGGGGGGGGGGGGGGAGCAACTTTGGTATCTTCATTGGGAACCCTCTTTTTTTATTGCAGATTAAGATTTATAAAAAAATCTACGTAAGTCTATAAGTTTTGCCTGAACCATTTTCCTCGTTTCGTCTCAGATAGCGCTGCAAGCGGAGGAATAGAAATGAGCATACAATCGTAATTTACGACATGCTGCTCACTAGCCCTTGAATATCCAGTGGCATGTGGAACCCCACCTCCATAGTGCAAGGGTAGGACAGGCCGGTATTTCACAACTTGTGATTGGAAACCCCATTCGCAACAACGTGTTCCTCCGACGTATCGAACAGGCGACAACTCGACGCGCCACCACGGCTGTGTAGCGAACTGCGACATATCATAACAGGCAGGATACTGCGATCGAAGCTCACGTACTTTGCAGACGTACAACAGATAGCGGAGCTGAACATTACAGTACTTGCGCAATGTTGATTACCTGCACACCTACCTACCATTTGAAGAACAGACATGCAAATGGACGATGAATGTTGCAACCACAGAAGAAAAAAACTGAAATGATCCTGATTTACAGAGACTGTAGGAGAAATGTTGAGTCTGCGTTGCCTTGTATGCCGAGCGTTTCCCGGAGGAAGCTCGCTCACGTTCGTTCGTTTACAAGGTTTTGAACACCTTTATGTCTGATTGAAACACACGTTCCAACGGCAGTCCATCACTACCCACGGATAAACGCTCAGTAATTACACTGTGATTCTGGCAAGTCCGTAGGTAGTTACGTCACAATACTGCATCGTCATAAGTATCACCCATACCATGTGTCGCTGCACAGGAACTTCATGGCTCTGATTTCCATAAATGGGTAGTGTTTTGTGAATGGGCACATCAGCAAATGCAAACGACCCGCACGTTCATTGCCCAGGTACTGTTTTCCGATGAGTCTTCATTCAACAAACCATGGTAGCGGTAACCGGCATAACATGTATTACTGGAGTATAGTCAATTTCCAGTGGTTGCGGCAAGTTGACCATCTGTGTCTTTGGTCAGTCAACATGTAGTGGGCCATCATGGGTAGTAAAGTCACTGTTCTGTGTTTTATCGACGGCACGTTAAATGGACGCAAATATCGAACGTTTTTGGAATAGGAATTACCGGTGCTAATGAAGGATGTTGCCCTACACGTTCGACAACGTATGTGCTTTCAACATGACGGTTGCCCAGCTCATTACACAAATGAAGCACAGGAGGTATTAGACCATGTTTCCACTGGTCGGTGGCTCAGCAGAAGGGGTTCTATTAATTGGCCTGCTTGTTCGCCGTATTTGACATCGCTAGATTTCTTTCTTTGGGGATATTTAAAAGAGAAAGTGTACCAGCAAGTTCTAACAGCCCCTGAAGATGGTCGACTCATTAGAAACGCTTGTGCTGACGTTCCTGCAGATGTGCTTCTGTCCTGTGTATGGTGTTTGAAAAGCGAATCATTAAGTGTATTGAAGTTGTCGATCCTGCGTTCGAACACCTGTGGCTTGTCGAGTAGTCTCCTGTTCGATATGTCTAAGTAATACAACGTTGCAAATGGGGTAGCCAATTAGAAGTTATGAAATGCTGGCCTGTCCTACCCTTGCAGAATGGAGGTAGGTTCTCACATGCTATTGGACATTCAAGGGCCTTTGCGTAGCATGTCGTAAATAACGATTGTGTGCCCATTTCTGTTCCTTCGGTTACGGCGCCACCTGCTCCGAAACGAAGAAAATGCTTCAGACAAAACTTATGAAGATTTTTCTGTACAATCGTAAAAAAACGGGGGCTCCCACTGAAGATTACAATGTTTCCTCCAGCCACCCACTCACAACGTGGGGTGGGATGGGGGGATCGAGTGTGATAACATTGGATTTTCCACTCTGATGTAAAAAAATTTGAATTATTGCTTTTGTTGATCCAATGTTTAGTTTTCGAGATATTTCGATCTATTCAGTCAAGATGAACACCATACACCCACACCCACATTGATCACCTGTGGGGTACCATAGTTGCAATGACTTATGGAATGACCCTCGTATGTGTGTATATATATTCTGGAAAACTACTGCAAATACACTTCTGGGACATGTTTTATTAGATTCACCAGATTACTAACAAGACAATAAATGGAAATCGTGTTTTACTTTAACCTCGTACAATTTTGCGATGGCTTCATATTAGCGAATTTGCTAAATTTCAGGCAAGGTCTTTTATTATATTTTGACTAAAGTTCAGTCTTGATCACACCATTTATGTTTCAATGACATAGGTAACCGGTTTCGGTTATTGTTGCATAAACATCATCAGACCTGTGGGTTAATTTTAGTAAATACTAGAAACCAATCTTTAAATAAAATGAAAGTGTCTAATGACGTCAAAATTTAACAAGATAAAATAAAATTAATTATACCCATGGCTCCCTTAGGACGGTAGGCGGAGCTCTCCTCAGCTGCTGCGAAGTCAACTGATGGTTGTGAGTGCTGAGCACGAGCTTAAATATGCCGAGGCTCCGCCTACTTCCTGTCACATTACTTCATAACTGCCAATCAGCGTCAAAGTATAAAAGTAGGAAATACACTAATAACATAAAATTGATTCATTTTATTAGCCGTAACTCCCTAACTAAACACTTGGGGACCTATGCTTATATGAAATTTTTTCTTTAGTTCTACTTGTAGAATAACATGTCAAAAAATTTTGCATATCTTCGTGAGTCACCCTGTATATGTATAAAAGGGTGGTTTCATAAATCATTGCAACATGTGGCATCACTGTATTGCAGTAAACACATCTGAAAACAAAAGGCAAATAATGCTGATATTAACCAATACATTGTGACTACATCTGAGGATGGCTCAATATCAGCGCCTGACACCCGAATACATTGTGACTACATCTGAGGATGGCTCAATATCAGCGCCTGACACGTCCACTGTGAGCTTGACCTTGCTACAAGATGGGTGTAAGTAGAGTGGAGCAGAGAACATATGTGAAAATTGTCTTTCTGGCTGACAGAAATGTTTCTCAGTTTCATGCGGAACTACGAGTAGCTGCGAGTGACTGTGAAAACATCCGGCACTGGTGGACAATACAGTCATACTCCATGATAAAGCTACAGCCCACACTGCAGACGTCATCAAGAATTGTGCATAACGGTGGGGCAGGGAAATCCTCCCTCAGTCGCTCTACTCAACAGAGCACAATCCAAGTGACTTCAGCCTCGTTCCACAACTGAAGAAACCATTGCGTGAGAGAGGCTTTGCAAAAAGGGCAGATATCATCACGGCATTCTGGCAACCAGAGACACACATTGATGGTTACAGCAACGCATTCCCTTTCGTTGGAAACGCTGTCTGGATACTCTGGGGGGCTATTTTGAGGGACAGTGGTCGATTTTGATTAACTTTTGTCGCATTTGTACTCAAGCACAATAAATTTACATGGAGTTCCAATACACGTGCTTCATTTCACTCTGTGTCGCCACTTCCTGTACTGGAACTTTATTTTATGTTGACATTCAGATACACACTGCTTTACTGGCTCATCAAACATTCTGGAATTCCCATGTCATTGCGTTATCATAAGATTTATATATATACAGATTCATTATAATTAAAGCTAAACTTTCAAATCGCTGTAGAAATAACACCACTGGTCAGAATGACGTCAAATTGCAACGGAATATTATCGGAGAAGGGGGAAAACATATTGCAGAATAAAAATAAATCGTTACAAAATGTACCAACAGACGGTGCTGTAAGCATCATAATTTAATAGTGGTCGAGTACAAATGACAAATGAATCATACAACGCCTAAGATGTGCGTTTGACGTTAAACAAACCGTATTACTCAGTGTGCATGGGTGTTAAGGTATTATACTGTTAGTTACGTAAGCTCCAAATGACACCGGTTTTTAATTGTCCTGACGTCAAAAACTGCATAAAAAGCATCCATCAAATTCAAATCGGATTATTAATTTCCGTGTCACTGGCGCAAAACAAGTTCAATATGCTGTCCGCCGTTTTCTGCTGTAAGTTGAAATCGAGAAACAGCATGTTCCACTACTGATCGAAGTGTTTCCGGGGTCACTTTCAGAATGTGTTGCGCAATGCATGCCTTCAATGCAGCTAAGTCTGTAATCAGAACACTAATCACAACATCTTACAGATAGCCCCTCAGCCAGAACTCACACGGGTTAAGATCTTGTGATCGGCCAGGCTGTAGGAAATGGCGGCTAATAATTCTAGCATTTCCGAAATGGCGCTTCAGCAGCTTATTAACTGGATTTGCAATGTGCGGAAGTGCGCCATCTTGTATAAAAATGGTGCCATTCACACATCCACGCTGGTGGAGAACCGGAATGACGTGGTTGCGCAAAAGACACTCATAGCGCTTACCAGCGACGGTACAGGTAACAGGACCGGAAGCAGCTGCATCTTCGAAAAAATATGGCCCTGTGATAAATGATGCCGTAAACCCGCACCACACAGTGACCTTTTCAGGATGAAGTGGTACTGGTTGATTTGCGTGTGGATTTTCTGTTGCCCATAATCGACAACTCTGTGTATTGACATTTCCTGTCAGATGGAACTGGGCTTCGTCCGTCCATAAAATCTTCCACGGCCAATCATTGTCCACTCCCATGCGAGCAAGAAACTCTAAAGCAAAGGTCTCTCTTGCTGGCAGGTCAACAGGAAGCAACTCGTGCACATGGGTAATTTTGGTTTTTGAATGGATAGCAAAGAAGGATGTTTCGTAGGATTTTACGCACTGTGCTCGCCGGTATGTCTAACGTTAGTGCAACTTTCGTGAGCTACACGTCTCCTCCTGCATTGCTGTGGCCACTGTTCCCAGTGACGTCGAATCAATTCGTTTCTTCCCTCTACAAGGTTGCACACCAAAAGAACCTGTCTTTTCGAATTTCCGAATCATTTTCTCGAGACCCACGGCAGTCATCGGAGCAACGCATTTTTTCAAACCCTTCAGTGTCTGTAACTTTTGCAGAGCGACGTGTGCAAAGTCATCATTCGTGTAATACAGCAGACCGCGATCCTGCATTGATACAGTCATGGCAAACGTCACAGTCGCGAAAGGAGGAAAAGCCGTGTACCCGAAGTGTTTATATCGACTTCAGTGGGTCGTGCGCATGACAGATATTTTTATTTACACATTCTGACACATACAGCGTCACTATTAATCAATTTTCACACTACTTTTTTTCTTCTGCCCTACGTTTTCCCCCTTCTCCGCTAATATTCCGTTGCAATTTGACGTCATTCTGACCAGTGGGTTATTTCTACAGCGTTCTGAAAGTTTAACTTTAATTATAATCACTCTGTATGTATATAAACACGCAAACCGATAAGTCCGAACATTATGAACATTGTCCACCTGGACAATGGACGCTGCCTGGTGGCTCCGTGGGCGTGGTAACAAAAGTGTGGAAGTGTAGTGGACACGTACGGGATATCATTCTAGCAAAGATATGGGCTGCAAATGGGGAAATCCATTGAGATAAGCGAATTTGACAAAGAGCAGATTATTATTACGCAGAGCCTGTGAGTGCCTCGAAATCGGTGAAGCTGGTTGAATGTTCATGTACTACTGTCGCGAGTATCTACGGAGAGAGGTAGGACAGTGAAATACTACTAGAGGCTAAATGGTTGGACGTCCACAACTGTTCGCAAAACTTGGGTTTCGGAGACTAGTCTGATCTGTAAAGTAGGTTAGATGGTGAGCAGTGGTATCTCTGTCAAAAGAGTACCGTGCTGGTGTGTGCACAAGTGTTTCGGAGCACACCATTCATCGTACATTGTTGAACTTGGAGCTCTGCAGCAGACCACCCCTATATGTTCACACGTTGACCCAACGGCATCGTCAATAACGATTGCAGTGGCACAGGAATATCAAGATTAGACTGTCCATCTTTGGAGACGTGTTGGATTTTCGGACGAGTCGCATTTTTGCTACACTAGATTGAGGGTCATCTCCATAAACCGTTTCATTTAGGTGAACAGCGGGTTGAAAAGTGCAGCGCGCCATAAAGCCAGGCTGGTGGTAGCAGTACTATACTATGGGAGACACTGTCCTGCGTTTGCACAGGACCTGTGGTAGTATTCGAAACACATTGACACCTGCTAACCGTCTGCATCCTTTCATGCTTGATGACTTCCTCGACTGCGATATAATCTTTCAGCAGTATAATTGCCCATATCTTGGAGCCAGAACCACGCTACAGTTCTTAAGGTGCATTACAGCAAACTAACGTTCATGTCTAATCGACCAAATTCGCCTGTCGCAAATCCTGTGTAACCCATCTGGATCGTTATTGGATGCCATCACCACGTATGCAAATCAGCAGTCCATTATTTACGCAAATTAAATGACCTGTGCATAGACATATAATGCTACATACCTCCACAAACCTACCAATAAATTGTTGGATCCCTGATACGCAGAATCAGTGATGTATTTCGTTTCACAGACAGACAAACAAGCTAGTAAGCAGGTAGTCATAATGTTTAAGACACACACACACACACAAAGAAGTTTTGTTAGCAAAACCTCGAAAACTTCTTGGTTGATTTAATTCAAGTTTTTGCACAATACTCTAATAAACATTCGAACAGACATAAAAAATGGCTCTGATCACTATGGGACTAAACTTCAGAGGTCATCAGTCCCCTAGAACTTAAAACTATTTAAACCTAACTAACCTAAGGACATCACACACATCCATGCGCGAGGCAGGATTCGAACCTGCGATCGTAGCGGTCGCGCGGTTCCAGACTGTAGCGCCCAGAACCGCTCGGTCACTCCGGCCGGCCGAACAGACATACGCTGTACGCTTGTAGTATGAATAATACACGCTGTCCAGCCACGTTAATGTGACTACCTGTCAAAAGCCTGAATAACCACTTTTTCCAGCGCAGGACAAGCAGGAAGAGAGTCACTGAGGTTCTGAAAGGTACCAACGTGGCCATCTGACTCCAGGGCCATGGCCATATCCACTAGCTTTCTTGGTTGAGGATCCCACACTGGGTATAAATATGGGCTGTCTGGTGGCCAGGGGAGTACCGTAAAGTCATCTTGGTGCATTTCGAACTGTGCACTTACACTGCAAGCTAGTGACGTGTTGCAATGTCCTGGTTGTAAATGCCATTTTACTGAGGAGAAACAAACTGAATGTTGGGGTGGACATGTTCCCCAAGAAGAGATACATACTTGTGTTGATCCATTCTGCCTTCCAGAATGACTAAATCACCCATGGAATGCCACGACAACATTCCTTGCTGATTTTGGGTTGTTTGCTTTCAGACATTTCACACCGTACATGCTACGGCCATCTGTCTGATGGAGCATTAAACTTGATTCAAGTGAGAAGGCCAACTGTTGCCAGTAAGTGGACGTCCATTTGCGATATGGGCTTGCAAATTCCAGGCATTGTCGCCGATGAACAGCAGACACCATGGGTGCATGAACCAGGCGCCTGCTGTGGAAGCCCATATGCACCAAAGTTTGCTGAACAATCGTTTAGGAGAGACTGTTGTTAGCCTCTTGGTTCATCTGGGCAGTCAGTTCCTTAACAGTTGCACCTCTGTTCGCCCACAAACATCTCCCCACCCGTCATTCACCTCTGTCAGTATGGCTTGTGGTGCATCGCGGTTGTCTCGGCGCTGGTTTTGTAGCTCCATTTCGCCATGCGCATAATACTTTAACCAAGGTGGTACGTAAACAATTTATAAACTTACTCATTTCGGAAATGCTTCCATCCATGGCCCATAAACCTAAGGTTATGCCATTTGGACGGCAATTAAATCACTCTGTTCCAGCATTGTGACATCGGCTGCACTGTTTTCAGTGTCCCCCAACAGGCTTCGTATACCCTCCACTGCTAGGCTGCTATCTGCCGCCTGTGAGTGGCTACTGCCCATTGACGTCGATCCGAGGCGGGGGTTATGTTAATTTGACTGGACCACTTACAACTAGGCACATAATATACAGAGCAGCTCACTTAAACGTTTCAGCACTAATATCTCTAGTACAACAACAGATACTGAAGAACGACTTTCACACTAATGCGTGTAAGGCAATGACTCATAGAAGTAAATACTACAAGACATTCTATAACGTAAGCAAATATAAGTTTCAGCACTAATTTCTTATTTTTTAAATGGACACCCCATATTATTTATTACGCAATCAATAACATGAAAAAACTCAAGTACACTACTGCCACTAAAATTGCTACACCAGGAAGAAATGCAGATAATAAACGGGTATTCATTAGACAAATATAATATACTAGAACTGAAATGTGATTACATTTTCACGCAGTTTGGGTACATAGATCCTGATAAATCAGTACCCAGAACAACCACCTCAGGCCGTAATAACGGCCTTGATACGCCTGGACATTGAGTCAAACAGAGCTTGATTGGCGTGTACAGGTACAGCTGCCCATGCAGTTTCAACACGATACCACAGTTTATCAAGAGTAGTGACTGGCGTATTGTGACAAGTCAGTTGCTCGGCCACCACTGACCAGACGTTTTCAATTGGTGAGAGATCTGGGGAATGTGCTGGCCAGGGCAGCAGTCGAACATAGATCCTGAACGTGGGCTTTCCACGACAGTTTGCTGTCTATCTGAACACCTAGAAATTTGAACTGTTCAGTTTCACGAATCATAAGCCCATTCTATTAAATTAAAACGTCAAGTTTTGTTGAATTGTGTGTTAGAAACTGTAAAAACTGAATCGTACTGTAATTTAGCATTAGTTTATTTTCTACAAGTCCTGAACTTAGGTCATGAACTGCACTATTTGAAACCGATTGCACACAACATCCTTTACTACCAAGCTAGTGTCATCAGCAAATAGAAGTATTTTAGAGTTACTTGTAATACTAGAGGGCATATCATTTATATAAATAAGGAACAGGAGTGCCCCCAGTCCTGATCCCTGGGGCACCCCACACTTGACCGTACCCCACTCAGACCCTCACAACACAGCCATTCTCAACATTTGGAATGACCTTTTGCTGTCTATTGCTAAAGTAAGAGGTGAACCAATTGTGAGCTACTTCCCGCATTCCGTAATGGTGCAACATATGAAGCAATATTTTGTGATCAGTACAATCAAACGCCTTAGTCAAATCAAAAAATATGCCTAGCGTTCGAATCCTTCTGTTTAACCCATCCAGTACCTCGCAGAGAAATGAGAATATAGCATTTTAAGTTGTTAAACGACTTTTAAAACCGAACTGTACTTTTGATATCAAATCGTGTGATATAAAATGATCAATTATCCTTCCATACACAGCCTTTTCAATAACCTTAGCAAACAGTGATGGCATAGAAATAGGTCTAAAATTATCGACTTCTCCCTTTTTATAAAGCGGCTTTACTACTGAGTACTTTAATCGTGCAGGAAACTGAGCATTCCTAAAGGAAAAATTACAAATATTGCTAAACAGAGGGCTAACATATGCAGCACGGTACTTTAATATTCTGCTAGGCACTCCATCATAACCATGCGAGTCCTTATTCGTCAGTGATTTAATTATTGACTCAGTCTCCCCTTTGTCTGTATCACAGAGGAGTATTTCAGACACCAATCTCGGGCCGGCCTGTGTGGCCGAGCGGTTCTAAGCGCTTCAGTCTGGAACCGCTCGACCGCTACCGTCGCAGATTCGAATCCTGCCTCGAGCATGGATACGTGTGATGTCCTTAGGTTACTTAGGTTTAAGTAGTTCTAAGTTCTAGGGGACTGATGACCTCAGATGTTAAATCTCATAGTGTTCAGAGCCATTTTTGAACCAATCTCGGAAAGGCATTTGCCAAGAAAGTTATATGATTCCATGTAGAAACTAACTTTTTATTTAGTTCACCAGCAATGATCAGAAAATGATCGTTAAATTATGTGCATATATCTGATTTATCAGTAACAGAAATATTTTTACTACGAACTGACTTTACATCGTCGACTTTGTGCTGCTGACCAGACTCTTCCTTCACAACCGACCAAATGATTTTAATTTTATCCTGTGAATTAGCTATTCTATTTACATGCCACATACTCTTTTCCTTCCTCATAACATATAAAAGCACCTTACAATTACTGTTTGTAATGGGCTACTGTTGCTTGTTTGTGACTACTTATAGCACTCTTATTTCTTGACAAGGTTTAAAAAACTCTCTACTGTTGTTGGATTAACTTTCCTTTTAGTGTTAAAATTTGTACATCATGGTCTGGAAGGAAATTCACTTTCCTACACAGTTTGTAATTATATGTGACATTTGTTTGAGTACAAAAGCCTTTTAGTGTTAAAATTTGTGCATCATGGTCTGGAAGGAAATTCAACTTTTACTAAAACAATGCCCATCTACTGATGAAGAAAGAATAAAAATATGGTCTATGGCTGTGCTACTGTTCTCCTGCACCCTAGTTGGAAAAAACACACTCTTCTTCAGATCATATGAATTTAGGAGATCTACCAACATCCTTTTTCTTGCACGATCATACACAAAATTTATGTTGAAGTCACCACATATAACTAATTTCTGGTACTTTCTACAAAGTGAATCAAGAACCCTCTCTAGCTTGAGCAGAAATGCTCTAGAGTCATAGTTAAAAGACCTATAAACAACAATAATTAGAAGTTTAGTTTCACTAAATTCATCTCCCCCTGCACAACATTCAAATGTCTGTTCGGTGCAGTGGTGTGATACGTCTATGGACTCAAATGGAATACTGTTTTTTAGGTACATAGCCACTTCCCCACCCCGTAAGGAACCCTTTGAAAAAGAAAACTACATATCTGAAGAATTGTGGTCAGAGAAACAGTTGTTAGGCTACAGTATCTGTGTCTGCAATGGCATCACTGTGGAGTTGTAGAATCTTTGACAGCCAACAGTTGACAGCTGCGGTGTGTAGCAGGCGGAATTCCTTGAGTGTAGTGTAATGCATGGACGCACTTTTGGAACTATGTGCGTTGCAGATTTATTACGAGGAGGAATGATGACTCAGAACAATGATTGGATATCATACAGACATAAAAAAGGTTTTCAAATGAAGAATAAGGTATTATTTGATGAGGTAAAAAGTTTATTTTTATTTTTGTAGACTTGTATTGTTGATCCACTTCACCCTCATCACAGTCGAGTTTTGATAACTATTCAGTTGATTGATCATTTGAGTTAATTTACTGTACCATGGAAGTTATTAGATTAGACGAATTTTCGTGTTATAGTCCATAATTGTTGTTTTTGATAAGTTCCTTCCTAACTGAAATTTCAGAACTTAAAGGTTGAGTCATGTGTTTCATTGGGATTCTGTCTCAATATTATGAATCCAATTTCCTTTGGCCAACTGCGGTTACTTTTTAGCAGTATTTTTTTAGTTGTTGCGGAGTAATGCTGTGTAGCTGTTTCTGCCAGTACTTCATTTTGCACGTGCCATTCACAGTACGTGATTGTTTTGTTTCCTTTGCGCAATGTAGGCTCTGCCAGTTTCTTTATTTTAGCAGGGTCATATGTCAGTCGAGAATTGTTCGCATGTTTCAGGTTCCGTTCCTATACAGGTGGACATTACAGTTTGTTTTTAATACCGTTACGTTTGTTTCAATCAGTTCGCACTGACCAATTCTACTGAGCATGAAATTATTGGTTTGCTTATTTATTTGCTCATGAAAGATATTCGTTTTCACACACACGGTAATGCTGTGTAGCTGTTTCTGCCAGTACTTCATTTTGCACGTGCCATTCACAGTGCGTGATTGTTTTGTTTCCTTTGCGCAATGTAGGTTCTGCCAGTTTCTTTATTTTAGCAGGATCATATGTCAGTCGAGAAATTTTCGCATGTTTCAGGTTCCGTTCCTATACAGGTCGACATTACAGTATGTTTTTAATACCGTTACGTTTGTTTCAATCAGTTCGTACTGACCAATTCTACTAAGCATGAAATTATTGGTTTGCTTATTTATTTGCTCATGAAAGATATTGGTTTTCACACACACACACACACACACACACACACACACAGAAGTAAAGGCTACTCACTTACAGCGCTAAATCCATCTTACGGCCCACGGTCGATTGCCCGATAGAGATGTCATCTGTACCACTAAATCACTTCTCAGAATGTCACCATGTGAACATAACGCACTAACTCGTATTGTTTCAAAGATCTGCAAGAGTCCCTGACTCACGGATATGGGTGTACGTATAGCATTCGTATCAAAGAACTCACAGCTCCGGAAATCACAGTCTTTTTATATGTTCCATGTCGTGACAGGCACACACGGGAAGAAGAAAGAGGAATCCATCTACGAAATAACTTTTCACATGTTTTAGTTTGGAGTCGTTTGATGGATTTTGGACGGTGGAGCGAGCTGGTCTCTGAGCAGTAATAACGTTTGTCGATACAATTTCCTGGTCACACGCTGTCAGCCGGTAGGGAGCATACGTCATGAGCGTTATTTTTTACTTCGCTGACATGCTGTGCTCGACATACGGGCCACATGTTATGAAAACTTCAGCGAGACTATCGATCAAAGCTTGGCTGCATGTCTGTGGGTGACAGACAAGGTTGTAGAACCAACTAGGATAGTGTAGCACATAGCTACTTGACGCATAATGAACACGTGAGGCTCAAAAAATTGTGACAGGTTTCATATAAAGTCCTACAGAAAATATGCACAGAGAAGCTCGACCTGTATAGCAGACCTTATAGACAGCACGAGGTTAAGTAAAAAAGTTTATAATACTACATTTAGGTATTATCTTAATTCTAGAAGGTCACTCTTTGATTTTTAAATTGTGTAGAGCATGGAAAACTTTAGTTCAGTCTGCTGATTCGAGTACATTAGCTTAACGAAAGGAAAAAGAGCACTTACATAGTTTTTAAGAATCAAGCATACACGATTTTTTAAAAATCTTCCAGTCATGTATCACTTTACTCCTTAGTAATGCCTTAAAAGACGAAACAATTATCCACGAACAGCGCTGTCCCCTGCAGAACGAATTTTTCGCGAGCGGGTTGTCCCACGAAATAGGTTACGAAGCCTGAATGGCAGCAAACTCGACAGCTCCTTTAGAGTGGCCTCTTTGTACGAGAGCAGTAGTTAGAGAAACGCACCGCGGTGCCAGTGTCGTAGCGCCGGTGGGCGGTTATCAATGGATGGAACCAATTACCTGTACCTCATTTGCTTCAGAATACGTCGCGGCGACAGCTCTGAATGTTCGTTCCGAGAGCAATGAAGAGAAAAGTTCTGGGCCGCTTTGTGAGAACTCCTTTCACAGAAGCTGGATTCGCGGACGCAGTTAAGTCCCTACCGTCTTCAGGGGGCCCGCTGTCCCGAGCCAAATCTCTTTCCGATCGACACAGCTCCCATTCCGGCCTCCCTCCTCAGCCCCCCCCCCCCACCCCCTCTCCGCCTCAATCCCTCTCCCCGGGACCTGAACAGGTGGGAAGCTGCTGCCGCCAGCCGGATCGTCGGAATTAAACGGGAGCCCCGACCGTCTCCCGACTGGATCTGAGCAAGAGCAAGACCAAGAACAACGGCTCACTGGGGCGGGGAGTATCGTAGCGCCGCTCTCGGGCAGACGGCGCGGCGGTCGTCAGGGCATGCCAACTCCTGCCACAGGAGACCTATTTTCCTGCTGGTTTCTTCCCGAATGGCGCTTTAACCTCAAATGGTACAAGTCTCTCAGTTTAGAAGCAGAGCGTATGTATGCTGTTGGACTGGAAAACTACATCTACATCTACGTGATTACTCTGCTATTCACAATAAAGTGCCAGGCAGAGGGTTCAATGAACCACCTTCAAGCTGTTTCTCTACCGTTGCACTCTCGAACGGCGCGCGGGAAAAACGAGCGCTTAAATTTTTCTGTGCGAGCCCTGTTTTCTCTCATTTTATCGTGATGATCATTTCTCCCACTGTAGGTGGGTGCCAACAGATCGTTATCACAATCGGAGGAGAAAACTGGTGATTGAATTTTCATGAGAAGATCCCACCGCAACGAAAAACGCCTTTGTTTTAATGATTGCCACTCCCCTGTTTCGCGATAATAAAAAACTAGCCGCCCTCCTTTGAACTTTTTCGAGGTCATCCGTCAATTCAACCTGATGTAGATCCCACACCGCACAGCAATACTCCAGAACAGGGTGGACAACCGTGATGTAAGCAGTATCTTTGGTGGACCTGTAGCACCTTCTAAGTGTTCTGCCAATGAATCGCAGTCTTTGGTTTGCTCTATCCACAACATTATCTGTGTGATCATTCCAATTTAGGTTATTTTTAATTGCAATCCCGAAGTATTTAGTTGAATTTACAGCGTACAGATTTGTGTGACTTATCGCGCAATCGAAAAAGAATGGCCCTGACTAACAATAACCTATACCTTTCATGAGCGACTTACCTCACAAAAATCTTCGTTACTCGAACTACTGCAATACAGAGAGCGCCAATACTGCCAGCTAAATAAAAGATTCTAACTACTGAAGGCACTAACTGCTGATAGGCATATTTAGCAAATGAAAGATTTTGATAGAGAACAAACAATGTATTTACCTTAATACTGTTCAAAAGTCATAATATATATATATATCAGTTCATGACATCCAGTCTTACAAATTTACTCTTTCTGATGGACACGCGTCCAGATCATCAGCTCTGAAAACTCCGCCATCTCTCTCCCCACATCCACCACTGCTGGCGGCTCACCTCCAACTGCGCAACGTTACGCGCTGTTCACATCCAACTGCCAAACACTACAATAGCAAATATTCCAAAAATGCAAACTAGCCACAGACTGCACACAGCACAGTCAGTGATTTTCATACAGAGCGCCACATGGCGTTACCAACATAAAAACCTAAACAGCCTACTTACAACAGCTGATGAGATTGTCTCCTATGTCGTTAATATAGATCGGGAACAATAGAGGGCCTGTAAAACTTCCTTGGGGAACGTCGGCTATTCCTTCTGTTTTACTCGATGACTTTCCGTCTATTACCACGAACTGTGACCTCCCTAACAGGAAATCACGAATCCAGTCGCACAACTGAGGCGATCTTCCATAGGCAAGCAGTTTGGTTAGAAGACGGTGACGAAAGCCGTACATCACTTTGAAAATACAGTTTAAAAAACCGCAACATTTGCATCTACATTTATATCTACGTCTACATGGCAACTCTGCAAATCACACATAAGTGCCTGCAAGAGGATTCGTCGAACCATCTCCACAATAATTGCCTGTTATCCCACTATCGAACAGCGCATGAAAAAAACGAACACCTATATCTTCCCGTGCGAGCTCTGATTTCCCTTATCTAAGTAAGATGATCGTTTCTCCCTATGTAGGTCGGTGTCAAAAAAATATTTTCACATTCGGAGGAGAAAGCTGGTGATTGAAATTTCGTGAGAAGATCCCACCGCAACGAGAAACGCCTTTGTTTTAGTGATGACCACCCCAAATCATGTCCACAACTCTCTCCTTTTCCTCGATAACACAAAACCTGCTGCCTTCTTTGAACTTTCTCGATGTACTCCCGTTAATCCTATCTGGTAAGAATCACACCTCACGGAGGATTACTCCAAAAGAGGGGGGCGATCGTAGTAAAGGTAGTCTCTTTAGTACACCTGTTGCGTCTTCTAAGTGTCCTGCCAATAAAACGCAGTCTTTGGTTTGCCTTCCCCACAACATTTTCTGTTTGTTCTTTCCAATTTAAGTTGTTCGCAATTGTAATTCTTAGGTATTTAGTTGAATTTACGGCCTTTTCATTGGACTGTATCCGAAGTGAAGGATTTCTTTTAGCACGCATGTGGATGACCTCACACTTTTCATTACTTAGGGTCAATTAACAATTTTCACACCATCCAGAATCTTTTCTAAGTCTTTTTGGAATTATTTTGATCTTCTGATGACTTCCGTACATGATAAATGACAATGTCATCTGCAGACAACCTATGACAGCTGCTCAGATTGTTTCCTAAATCGTTTGTATAGATAAGGAATAGCAGAGGGTCTATAACACTACCTCAGAGAACGCAAGGAGACACTTCTGTTTTACTCGATGACTTATCGTCAGTTACTACGAACTTTGATCTGTATGACAGGAAATCAGGAATCCAGTCGATATTCCAATAACACCCAATTTGATTGCAAGCCGCTTGTGAGGTACGGTGTCAAGAACCTTCTGGTAATCTAGAAATGCGGAATCAATTTGAAATCCCTTCTCGACAGCACTCAACACTTCGTTTGAATAAAGAGCTAATTGTGTTTCACAAGAACGATGTTTTCTAATCCGTGTTGACTATGTGTCAATAGATCATCCTTTTCGAGGTAATTCATATTGTTTCGAACACAATGTATGTGCATATCGGCGTTAATGATACTAAGTAAGTTTCAGACCAACGCAACTATAGAGTGACCCACGGCAAACGAACAGTTTCAAATGAACGTAGGTTGCTCTTAAAGAAAAATCTTACGTTCTATACGTGGTACTGTAAAAGGACGCTGAAAATTAAATATACTGGCAAGATGAGAAATAAGAATATTCTTCACAGAATGAACAAAGAAAGGAATATAAATAAAATACGAACAAGAGAAAGAGTCAGGATGACAAGAGATGTGTTAAGATGTCAGGGAATAATAACTTTCGTGGTTACTGAAGAAGCTGTAGAGGGTGTGGAGTAAGGCAGAAATCGGAATACATCCAACCAATAACGGGCGAGCCCCTGTGTGGCCGAGCGGTTCTAGGCGCCTCAGTCTGGAACCGTGCGACTGCTACGGTCGCAGATTCGAATCCTGCCTCGGGCATGAATGTGCTTGATGTCCTTAGGTTAGTTAGGTTTACGTAGTTCTAAGTCTAGGGGACTGATGACTTCAGATGTTAAGTCCCATAGTGCTCAGAGCCATTTGAACCAATAAAGGACGGCGCTGGACGCAAGCGCTGCTCTGAGATGAAGGAATTGGAACAAGAGAGGGAGTCGCGGTGTGCCACATCAAACCAGTCATAAGGCGGACGACTTCGAAAAAAAATATATACAGGGTGTTACAAAAAGGTACGGCCAAACTTTCGGGAAACATTCCTCACACACAAATAAAGAAAAGATGTTATGTGGACATGTGTACGGAAACGCTCAATTTCCATGTTAGAGCTCATTTTAGTTTCGTCAGTATGTACTGTACTTCCTTGATTCACCGCCAGTTGGCCCAATTGAAGGAAGGTAATGTTGACTTCGGTGCTTGTGTTGACATGCGACTCATTGCTCTACAGTACTAGCATCAAGCACATCAGTACGTAGCATCAACAGGTTAGTGTTTATCACGAACGTGGTTTTGCAGTCAGTGCAATGTTTACAAATGCGGAGTTGGCAGATGCCCATTTGATGTATGGATTAGCACGGGGCAATAGCCGTGGCGCGGTACGTTTGTATCGAGGCAGATTTCCAGAACGAAGGTGTCCCGACAGGAAGACGTTCGAAGCAATTGATCGGCGTCTTAAGGAGCACGGAACATTCCAGCCTATGACTCGCGACTGGGGAAGACCTAGAACGACGAGGACATCTGCAATGGACGAGGCAGTTCTTCGTGCAGTTGACGATAACCCTAATGTCAGCGTCAGAGAAGTTGCTGCTGTACAAGGTAACGTTGACCATGTCACTGTATGGAGAGTGCTACGGGAGAACCAGTTGTTTCCGTACCATGTACAGCGTGTGCAGGCACTATCAGCAGCTGATTGGCCTCCACGGATACACTTTTGCGAATGGTTCATCCAACAATGTTTCAATCCTCATTTCAGTGCAAATGTGCTCTTTACGGATGAGGCTTCATTTCAACGTGATCAAATTGTAAATTTTCACCATCAACATGTGTGGGCTGACGAGAATCCGCACGCAATTGTGCAATCACGTCATCAACACAGATTTTCTGTGAACGTTTGGGCAGGCATTGTTGGTGATGTCTTGATTGGGCCCCATGTTCTTCCACCTACGCTCAATGGAGCACGTTATCATTGTTTCATACGGGATACTCTACCTGTGCTGCTAGAACATGTGCCTTTACAAGTACGACACAACATGTGGTTCATGCACGATGGAGCTCCTGCACATTTCAGTCGAAGTGTTCGTACGCTTCTCAACAACAGATTCGGTGACCGATGGATTGGTAGAGGCGGACCAATTCCATGGCCTCCACGCTCTCCTGACCTCAACCCTCTTGACTTTCATTTATGGGGGCATTTGAAAGCTCTTGTCTACGCAACCCCGGTACCAAATGTAGAGACTCTTCGTGCTCGTATTGTGGACGGCTGTGATACAATACGCTATTCTCCAGGGGCATCAGCACATCAGGGATCCCATGCGACGGAGTGTGGATGCATGTATCCTCGCTAACGGAGGACATTTTGAACATTTCCTTTAACAAAGTGTTTGAAATAACGCTGGTACGTTCTGTTGCTGTGTGTTTCCATTCCATGATTAATGTGATTTGAAGAGAAGTAATAAAATGAGCTCTAACATGGAATGTAAGCGTTTCCGGACACATGTCCACATAACATATTTTCTTTCTTTGTGTGTGAGGAATGTTTCCTGAAAGTTTGGCCGTACCTTTTTGTAACACACTGTATACCTAGCCGAAATTTATAATCTTTTATTTGGTTTACAGTATGTGTCGTTTCCCACCAACCACTTTCAGCGTAGTACTAGGCAATCTAAAAACGTCTGTTTAACGTCGGTCACGCTGAATATTACTGGTGAAAGCAATTATTATCTGCTTGTATCACCTTCTCTAACAAGACATTGGCTCGAAGTACCATATTGGAGAGTAAAGTGTCTTTCAAATAACACCGTTTAAAAACACACAGCCGATGACCAGGCTACTGGCGTGACTACAGGTAAAATACAGCCTTTCTTTACAGCAGTATTGGCATGGACGGGTGGCGGGCTTACCTCGCCAACCACCATTTACCCCCGCGAAGTATCCCCAATACTGATTTCAAGCTGGTTGAATGGACAAGGGGCCATCCTCGATGGGCTGGAAAAAGGAAAAGTCCCCGCAGTTTCCCGAGAATGAACCCATGATCTCCAGGGCTGGAGTCAAGTGCTTTTTCTGGCAGACCACAATAGCCACACGCTCCTCCAATCCAAATCCCAGTTAACTAGTACTGATTTTTGTACCATGTGTGCTGGTAAATTGACAATAAACCTTTCGTCAAAGGAAGAACACTGTTGAGCGATGAATTCAACTGCATGGTCAGTAGAAATGGTGCAGTGATCTGGAAGGAAAACAAGGAGTCATATTTTCAAGTGAACGTCCTGGTATTTGCCTTATGCAATTTTTTGACACCACAGTAAATGTAAACCCGAGAGACTGTAGAAAGCTTTGAACTCTGTTCCTCCATAACGTGTAGCTACTGCATAAATAAAAAAAATGGCTCTGAGCACTATGGGACTTAACTTCTGAGCTCATCAGTCTCATAGAACTCAGAACTAGTTAAACCTGACTAACCTAAGGACATCACACACATCCATGCCCGAGGCAGGATTCGAACCTGCGACCGTAGCGGTAGCGCGGTTCCAGACTGCAGCGCCTAGAACCGCTCGGCCACTCCGGCCGGCCTGCATTAATCATTGGACTACATTGCTCACTGACTTTATGCCATATGTTAACAATGGATGATGTCAATAAGGAGATTATTACTTAATAGTTTACTTAATGTGTGATGCATTTAATTTCAACACACAGTAATTTTGGAAAGACATGATCCCCTTATCATATTCTGTAAAGAAAGAAAACTTGAACTATTATTTCCCATCGTTACATTTTCACTTACTAACATATAATGAATACATAGTTGCCTGTGTTGTCCATGTAGTACCTTAAAAGTATTGTATCATTAGCCACAGTCAAAAATATGCAAGCTACAAAAATTGTCAACGTCTTACGTACAATTTAACGATCGTTATTACTGAAGGAACTTAACACCTTCAACTTTGTTCAGAGACTTTCGACGTCTGTTCACCTACTAAAGGTTGTGAGGTGCTTATACGTGTACATCCATCACAGTTTAACGTAACAGTTGTGACGCTCCGTCTCGTTTTTGTTACCTACAGCGACAGCAGAGCCCCAAACGGCCAGCAAACATACGATATCAGATGAGTGCGAGGACTAACGTTTATAATGATTTGCAACGTAGGTTTTACAATATGGAGTGTATATAGTGCCACAAAAACCGACAATACCTAAAATATGACACCAAATTTGTCGTTATTTAGTTTCGTAAGAACTCTGGGAGGCACGAAACAGTACATTACAGGACAGTTCATTTATGATTCTCTTCTAACGTACAGACATTTACTGAATATTGTCGATTTCCTTCAATACCAAAAAAATTGCTAGTAAATACCAGAAAATCTGACCCTTTGCGTAAATACGTCGTATATCTCTCCAACGAGTCTTTTTCACTACACTTTTAGCCAAATCAGTGACTGTGGAACGTAGGAATCCTGTATGGAACGTAATTCCTACCTTATTTACGGTACCAAATACGCCATCACAGCTGTAGCTTCAAGGACTAAGACACAGACGAGATACTACATCGTCAAAAGCAATAAAAATGTTTCCCAACACAGAAGAAACCAGTTCCACAATTGTCACTAAATCTGAGCCACAAAAGAATGTTCAATACATTCGCTTTTGAAACAAAACTTATCACATGTACACAAATATAGGTGCATTAGAAATTTGATAGAAGTATAAACATCGCCGTAACATCAGACTACACAATTTTTTTTGTAAGTGTCAACGAAACTGCCTGTGATAATATAAGAGATATCAACCGAAATGTACCCTTCTTATGGATGACAAATTCAGCAGAATAAGCTTCAAATATATATATATATATATATGTATTTGAAGCTTATTCTGCTGAATATATATATATATATTTGCAGCTTATATATATATATATATATATATATATATATATATATATATATATATATATATATACTCTTAATTAACGAAATAGTTGTTATATGTTTCCGTTCCAAATTGCCAAGAGACATGAAATATCGTGAAATTCATGTAAAAACAGCTAAGTATAACAAATATTTCGTTAAGTAAGTATAAAACAACTAAAAAGAAACATTATCCTTACTAAGCATGTGAGTGTACTTTCTCATCACTTGGAGCGTTAGTGTCGCTCCAGCTGCAAACGTTAACAGCTTTTGCACCAGAGGGGGTCGTGAGTGTTTGTATTAGAATGCGACATCAGTGTCAGCCAATGATGTAGCTGTTGACTTAAAGAGCTTTGAACATCCATATGTCTAAGTTATAACATTACTTAAAACTATTTTACAATTATATCCACCACTATCATTACAAATGAAGAATACAAAATCCTTGATGTTTTACGGCATTAATTTGTTTCATCATCTGACCTGGGCTTACAAGATCATTATCAGACTTATCAACATGAACAACATTGAAATACATATTGCACATGGAGAGTGACATGCAAACACAGAGTAAATGTCATCTTTTGTGGTGAAACTGCAACGTGTTCTAAAATATTTAAGCTAACCAAGGAAATAAACCAGTGAAACATTGACACTAAAGATAAAAATAGTGCGCGTGCAGGTGTGTGTATGTGTGTGTGTGTGTGTGCGTTGCGTGCAGCCGAAGATGAAGTGGAATAGGACATTAGCAAAGAATTCCACTCAGCAGAGGAGAAAATGATATATGGTGAAACAGCGTAAATCAGATGCAGAAACAAAGTAGAAGGCAGAATTGATAATTGTAACAGGAAATACATAAACTAAATTAGATATTGGTGGTATGTAGGACAACTGTACATTAATAACAAAATAGCCTTTCAAGCTCTCCACTACTGTTTACGAGCTGAGACTGAAACATGTTAATGTAAATGATTCGATCCAACTTTTCTAGCGCAGTTTGATTTTTCTGCACGGGTACAGTTCATTCCCAGTAGGTCATTTCCACTTCTGTCTGCAGAAATCAGGGGTTATGAATTGTTGGGTCAGTAAACATACATTCTTATGTCTTCTGCATGTTCGGCACTGTGTCCATCATCACTCACTGTCACTTTCTTAAGGGTCACGGGTACTGATTATTATTCACCGTGATGAATACGCTTCATAGTGACTGGCGACTGGGAATACTGCACAACTTTTTTGGTGTCAATCCACCTTTTTTGCGAGAAAAAATTATAAGCTGTTGTTTGATCCAGCGGTTCTTTCCAAATCCTGAAAACACCGAAGAACGGCATTCATGAGTCTTTTAATCCTTCTGTCGGTAGTGCAATACCTGTGAAGTAGTGCATGTTGGTAGCCCATTTCTTCTCATCCTTCTCATAGCTATCAGCCTTAAACTCAAAATGAAGTTCCTTGCACTTCTTTTCACGAGGATAAGATGATGTCTAAGTGCTCTGTTGTTTATCCGTCTACAAGACATCTGAGAACAACTAACGATTTTCTTGTATGTAAAACTTCCCATTAAACTTAAAAAGTTGAAGGACTCGACAACTTTAATACTTCTACTACTTTCTCTATTTCTTCCATCTATATTTTATTAGAGTCTCGTACGTTGTTTTCTATAATATCTAACGTATCCTCGACTGACACACACACCCACACCCACACACACCCACCCACACACACACACACACACACACACACACACATATATATATATATATATATATATATATATATATATATATATATATATATATATAATGAAGCCGCTCTCGCACCTCCGTTAATTTTGTGCTCTGGTATCAATTGTGCCAAGACCCTACTATTTTTAGCTAGAAGATTTCACTATATATGTGGTATTTACAAAATATCTCACCTAACCATTTGATTAATTTTGCTCTAGGCTACATTGACAATAGGTGTCGCCGGTAGTGCGACTGTGCATAGTTATATCCTCTCAGTCGGGTACCAAAATTTTGGCTTCATTACAATAGTGCTCTCTAAAATCTCAATAGCTGCACAGTATTGAAACGTTATTATAAAATGTTTTAAGTAATGCCGTAACATAAATGTTCAGTTCTTGAGTCGACAGCTGTATCATTGGTTAGCTTCGACGTACACATCCAGGTGTGACAGTCTTTGGTAGGTAAATGGACTGTAGAATCACTCTGAACAGAGTTCTACGGAAGTGTGAAATGCCATCAGTAATTACGATCGTTGCGTTGTATGACAAATCTAGAATCTTGTATATGTACGACAATCCATTTCTGCAACTTGCATATTTTTGATTGTGGCTAATGACACAATGCTTCTGATGTACTACATGGACAACATAGACAACTAGGTGTCCATTATATGTTAGTAAGAGAAACGTGTAACAACCAGAAATAATAATTCAAGTTTTCCTTGATGCTGGATCTCCCCCAAATGAAAACGTTTGGATCATTATAGGCAAAGCCTTCCAACTTTTGAATTTTGACCATCTATCGCGTCAGTTTGACAGAATTTGACACGATATTCTTTCAGATGGACATCCAGAAACTCTGTTAATCAATGTCTCGTGCCTTCATTTTTTAAATCTACACTAGTGTCCAAAAATAAAGTAACAAAAGGAAATTGCACCAGGTCGCGGTTATTTTGCAACAAGACAATATAAACAAGTGATAGTAAAGTAGAAACAATGTAAGAATAAAGAACGTAAACAACTGTAACATGCATAACGGAAGACGAAAATGTTCTTCTTTTTTCGAATAATACCTGTATTAAACCCCCATGAACCATGGACCTTGCCGTTGGTGCGGGGGGGGCGGGGGGGGGGGGGGGGGAGGCTTGCGTGCCTCAGCGATACAGATAGCTGTACCGTAGGCGCAACCACAACGGAGGGGTATCTGTTGAGAGGCCAGACAAACGTGTGGTTCCTGAAGAGGGGCAGCAGCCTTTTCAGTAGTTGCAGTGGCAACAGTCTGGATGACTGACTTATCTGGCCTTGTAACACTAACCAAAACGGCCCTGCTGTGCTTGTACTGCGAACGGCTGACAGCAAGAGGAAACTACAGTCATAATTTTTCCCGAGGGCATGCAGCTTTTCTGTATGGTTAAATGATGATGGCGTCCTCTTGGGTAAGATATTCCGGAGGTAAAATAGTCCCCCATTCGGATCTCCGGGCGGTGACTACTCAGGGGGACGTCGTTATCAGGGGAAAGAAAATTAGCGTTCTACAGATCGGAGCGTGAAATGTCAGATCCCTTAATCGGGCAGGTAGGTAAGAAAATTTAAAAAGGGAAATGGGTAGGTTTAAGTTAGATATAGTGGGAATTAGTGAAGTTCGGCGGCAGGAGGAACAAGACTATAGATCAGGTGAATACAGGGTTATAAATACAAAATCAAATAGGGGTAATGCAGGAGTAGGTTTAATAATGAATAAAAAATAGGAATGCGGGTAAGCTACTACAAAAAGCATAGTGAACGCAATATTGTGGCCAAGATAGATACGAAGCCCACGCCTACTACAATCGTACAAGCTTATATGCCAACTAGTTCTGCAGATGACGAAGAAATTGATGAAATGTATGATGAGATAAAAGAAATTATTCAGATAGTGAAGGGAGACAAAAATTTAGTAGTCATGGGTGAAGGAAACATAGGTGAATATGGACTGGGGATAAGAAATGAAAGAGGAAGCAGCCTGGTAGAATTTTGCACAGAGGATAACTTGTTCATAGCTAGCACTTGGTTCAAGAATCATGAAAGAAAGTTGTATACATGGAAGAAGCCTGGAGATGCGTGGAAGAAGCCTGGAGATACTAGAACGTATCAGACAGACTATATAATGGTAAGACAGAGATTTAGGAACCAGGTTTTAAATTGTAAGACATTTCCAGGGGCAGATGTGGTCTCTGACCACAATCTATTGTTTATGAACTGCAGATTAAAACTGAATAAACCGCAAAAAGGTGGGAATTTAAGGAGATGGGACCTGGATAAACTGAAAGAACCAGAGGTTGTACAGAGGTTCAGGGAGGACATAAGGGAACAATTAACAGGAATTGGGTAAAGAAATACAGTAGAAGAAGAATGGGTAGCTTTGAGGGATGAAGTATTGAAGGCAGCAGAGGATCAAGTAGGAAAAAAAACGAGGGCTAGTAGAAATCCTTGGGTAACAGAAGAAATATAGAATTTAACTGATGAAAGGAGAAAATATAAAAATGCAGTAAATGAAGCAGCCAAAAGGAATACAGACGTCTCAAAAATGAGATCGACAGGAAGTGCAAAATAGCTAAGCAGGGACGGCTGGAGGACAAATGTAAGGATGTAGAGGCGTACGTCTCTAGAAGTAAGATAGATACTGCCTACAGGAAAATTAAAGAGACCTTTGGAGAAAAGAGAACCACTTGCATGAAAATCAAGAGCTCAGATGGAAACCCAGTTCTAAGCAAAGAAGGGAAAGCAGAAAGGTGGAAGGAGTATATAGAGGGTCTATACAAGGGCGATGTTCTTGAGGACAGTATTATGGAAATCGAAGAGGATGTAGATGAAGATGAAATGGGAGATATGGTACTGCGTGAAGAGTTTGACAGAGCACTGAAAGACCTAAGTCGAAACATGGCTCAGGGAGTAGACAACATTCCATTAGAACTACTGATAACCTTGGGAGAGCCAGCCCTGACAAAACTCTACCATCTGGTGATGAGACAGGCGAAGTACCCTCAGACTTCAAAAAGAATATAATAATTCCAGTCCCAAGAAGGTGTTGACAGATGTGAAAATTACCGTACTATCAGTTTAATAAACCACGGGTGCAAAATACTAACACGAATTCTTTACAGACGAATGGAAAAACTGGTAGAAGCTGACCTCGGGGAAGATCAGTTTGGATTTCGTAGAAATATGGGAACACTTGAGGCTATACCGACCCTACGCCTTATCTTAGAAGATAGATTAAGGAAAGGCAAACTTACGTTTCTAGCATTTGTAGACTTACAGAAAGCTTTTGACAATGATGACTGGAATACTCTCTTTCAAATTCTGAAGGTGGCAGGGGTAAAGTACAGGGAGCGAAAGGCTATTTACAATTTGTACAGAAACCAGATGGCAGTTATAAGAGTCGAGGGACATGATTGGGAAGCAGTGATTGGGAAGAGAGTGAGACAGGCTTGTAGCCTCTCTCCGATGTCTTTCAATCTGTATATTGCGCAAGTAGTAATGGAAGCAAAAGAAAAATTCGGAGTAGGTACTAAAATCCATGGAGAAGAAATAAAAACTTTGAGGTTCGCCGATGACATTTTAATTTTGTCAGAGACAGCAAAGGACGGAGCAACAGTTGAACGGAATGGACAGTGTCTTGAAACGGGGGTATAAGATGAACATCGACAAAAGCAAAACGGGGATAATGGAATGTAGTCGAATTAAGTCTGGTGATGCTGAGGGTATTAGATTAGGAAATGAGACACCTAAAGTAGTAAAGGAGTTTTGCTATTTGGCGAGCAAAATAACTGATGATGGTCGAAGTAGAGAGGATATAAAATGTAGACTGGCAATGGCAAGGAAAGCGTTTCTGAAGAAGAGGAATTTGTTAACATCGAGTATAGATTTAAGTGTCAGGAAGTCGTTTCTGAAAGTATTTGTATAGAGTGTAGCCATGTATGGAAGTGAAACATGGACGGTAAATAGTTTGGACAAGAAGAGAATAGAAGCTTTCGAAATGTGGTGCTACAGAAGAATGCTGAAGATTAAGTGGGTAGATCACATAACTAATGAGGAGGTATTGAATAGAATTGGGGAGAAGAGGAGTTCGTGGCACAACTTAACTAGAAGAAGGGAACGGTTGGTGGTATATGTTCTGAGGCATCAAGGGGTCACCAATTTAGTATTGGAGGGCAGCGTGGAGGGTAAAAATCGTAGAGGGAGACCAAGAGATGAATACACTAAGCTGATTCAGAAGGATGTAGGTTGCAGTAGATACTGGGAGACGAAGAAGCTTGCACGGGATAGAGTAGCATGGGGAGCTGCATCAAACCAGTCTCAGGACTGAAGACCACAAAAACAACAAGCACAACAACCTGTATTAAAGATTGGCAATTTTAATTTTGCACACGCACTCTGGCAACTGATTACTGTGCTCAGTGTGTGGTGTAACCATCACTGGCAGCAGTACAGGCCTGACTACGACGCGACATTCTGTGAATGATGTCATCGATCTCATGTTTAGGCAATAACGCCCATTTCTCCTGCAGAGCTGCTCGCAAGTATTGAAGAGTGGCTATAGATGCTGATGTGATGCAGCCCGTCTCCCTAGGCCTACAAATCCACACACAAAAATTTGTATCGTCAGGAGATGTGCCAAATGGGAATTTCTTCCCTGAAGACCTGATGCATAGGTTACTTTCAACAGTGTGGCTTGCTTTGTTTGTGAACCGGTTACCACGGAATTTCGTTTTATTGAATTTTTTGATGCGTGGCACAGTTCGTATTTATTGCACCCTAAAGGATCTGTACTTTCACAAATAATTGTAGCACTTGGGCAAAAAACGTTCAGTAACACGTGAACAAACTGCTTCAGCGAAACGAAAGTAAATACTAGCAAAGATAATCATTTACAGACACTAGAAACCAGCACTGTTACCAACATATACAATTTACCATACATATAATCACTGAAAACAGGAAGTTCACGGTTCTTTTCGAAATAATACTGGTTCTTGTAACAGAAATAAAGGGGGCGTGGTGGCATACATGACCGTAACTTTAAAATTTGGTTTATATAGGTCACTTTTCATTTAAAACCCTATAATATATATATCAATGTAATTAGGAAAGACTATAGAATTTAATAAAGTCATACAATATTTCGTTTTTTCCACCATTTATAAGTACACTGTAGCCTTAATTTAAGCCCTCGCACAGACATTCATTAGTTGAATGATAAACGATTACTAATTTCTGATAAGTGTTACAGCATATCGAATTACTCAGTTTCGTTAAAATTTAAAACTGTGTGAGTAGCGAACATTATTCTTGACCACAAAATCCTGCCTGCATTTATTTGACCTTTGAACTGGATTTTTTTGGGTTAATGTGATAATTCCGTTGGTTGGCTCCTAGGCTGCAGTGCAGCCGATATTTGAAAATCCAACCGCTTAATCTGGGGTCCAATAAACAGCGATTTTTCTATCTTACAATCTATCATTCAAGTAGCTACGCGTGATGACTCACGAGCAACAAGTTTTCTGAACAATTATTTTGTGGAAGCCACAAAATAGCCACAAGTTTCATCTTTTCCATCTTTGTCCGTACAGTCGCACTAGTAAAACGGTATCACAATACAACTGCAAACTCCATTCGTGGAAACACAGATGAGCGTAAGTTCCCATTTTCATATTTGTTAATAACAGCCGCGAATACGTTTGCAGATGACATGCAGTATGGCAAAGAATCGGTACCAGACATAGAAATTAAACAATGATTTTAAAGTAAAGAGGTTCTACAAAATTATTGACAGCAATCTGAAGCTAAACATTACATACGTAGGAACGTTCGTTTTCGTTAAGTCTTGTATCAAAAAGTTAATTTTTTTCTTGTTTTTAAGTAAATAACTCCACTGATGATGGCGGTATTACGGCGAAACTAGTTACAGGAATTAAACCAAGAAAAATGCTTGCACTAGGGTGGACCGACAATTCCATATTGTTTTAAGCAGAGACCAAAAGGATTCAGGTTACAATGACAATAAATATGACTGAACTGATTTTTTAAAAGAACAGTTGCCTCAGAATCGTTTGAGTAACATTAGTCACCATACATATGCGCGCGTGATGAACAAAAGCACCGAGTAGTGGCGTAGCTGCGCACCGGGGCGGCAGAAAACACACTAGGGTTGGGGGGGGGGGGGGGGGGGCACTGCGCCGCGTCGGAGTAGGCGGCCTCCCGCTAGGAGACACTTGTTACGAACTTCAAGGGCGATTTAAAACACTGTGGCAGTTTTGGGAACGCCTTAATGTAGCCAACCGTATCTCAAGGATAATGTTGCAAGTAGTAATGTGATGCAACACACTTACTTCATCTGATCATAATCGTCGTTTCTTTGCTGCTATTCTTGATTTATTATTTTAATTGTCAATCAGACTGGTAAACGTAAGTGTTTTGCAGTCCATCATACATTTACGACAGAAACACATGGAAGTTACAAAATTATTTCAAGCAAACCCCGATTCTGTGTTGTTTAATTGATGGAATACAATGTCAAATAAAGAGTTCTACGTAATGTGTTAATGAAATAATGGCATTTATCTATTCAAGTTCATAAGGTTTTACTGGTGTGACAGATTTTCATACTCTATTTATGCAACAGCACTTCTTACTGTTCTTGTTTCTACAATCAGCGTCCAGTATCTTTTTCAGAATAGCGAATATGTATTACATCCTAAGCAACGATTGTTATTTTATTAATTTCAGCTTTTGAACATTGCACTCCCGGTTAAAATGAATACTGCTCTCTTCCTACCTCCCTCCTTCCCTCCCTCCCTCCCTCTCCCTCTCCCTTTCTCTCTCATCACAGTGTTGAAAAATTATCTCTTATTGCATGCTATTTCGCAACAAGTGACATATTTTAGATTAGTTTTAAATAAAATTACTCTGCGGTTACTTCATTATTTTATAAAACTTCGACAACTCATTAAACTATACTGATATAACATTTTATAATGGAATGTCATTCCAACACTTTTGGCAATAGACATTCAAGTTTATGATAAGATGGCTCATTTGTCACAAACGCTATAATGCGATGATATAAAAACAATTTTTCTATAACTCTAGTGTCATTCCGATAGAGATCATTTTCTTTCAAAGGGTGCACACTGCTGAACAGCCGACATTAATTAATATGGTAGAATAATAGGGGAAAGAACGATTAGAGTTAAACGTCATGTCTGCATCCAGGTCATTAGAATCGAAGCACAATTTCGGAAATTGAGAAGTAGAAGGGAGGTAATGGTCGCGTCATTCGACATAGGAAAACCATACAATGCCGTTGGAATTTGAGCCCAAGCTCCCCCACCCCCATGACGATTCCAGCTCTGATGCACTGTCCCATTTCACACAACAATTCACACACAAATTTCACTTCTCAACTATATCGGGACGGTTAGAGAACACTCTAACCGACAGAAGTACAATGAAGATTACAGAGAATAAACACGCAAAAAAGAAGAACCAATGAGAACAAACAATTACAGTTGCTCTCTCTGACAAACTGGTGCAAATTTATGAAATTTTTTCGTAGAAAACTGTCAATAATAATTTGAAAGGTAATGTAACGTGAACTAATAAAGGGCCGCATTCCTAGAAACAAATTTTTATGGTAATTATGTTTCAAAACGATGAAAATGTTGTAATTCATTTCTCATCACTTTTAGAATATTGCACACATACACACACACACACACACACACACACACAAATACATGTTTGTACACACACAAAGGTAACTTTACAAACGTAAAAATTAGTACGATTTAAATAATGTTCTGTTACTCAGTCTCTCTTGAGATTAATTACGGGTTTCTATGATCGACCGTAATTCACTTTCGTCTTTATTTGTCTTGTATCTGTTTTATTATATTGTAGCCAAGGGAAAGTGTTACTTTTGGCACACAGCTGTATAAAAAATCTGCAAACTTGCACAAACAACAGAAATAAAGCACAAGGAGAGGGCTGTCACAGCGGACCACTTGCCACTAATGTAACTTAGTATGGAAGTTGTAGAAAAAAGCCACCGGATGATCGCGATGTGGTTGTGCAAATATGTAATGGATTATTTATTATTTAGTTTATAAAGAAGTATCTGATGCAACTGTGCAATGACTTGTCAGCTGTCCATAGTGGACTGATTAGAATAAACTGTTGTACATTTACTAAAGGTAGTACGCAAGGTTCTTACGGTTCTAAGCAAAAAACTCACCCGGCAACTCATAAGGCAGGTAACGGCGGGAGGGCAAGCAGTTAGTTGTTCCAAACTGGCGCGTTGCTATAGAAACGTAAACACATTATGTGCACGCTAATGGTTCAGGTAAGTTCGTAATGACCGCTAATACTGCGTCATGGCTGTCTCGTCCTATCTGGTGCCGTACAAGCGCTATTTGGCACAATATACATGAATGAAACTGTGAAAGTGTGGACGTTACGTACTGAGAAATGACAAGCAACTAAAGGCAAAAGAATTTAAACATAGATAACAAATTTCTTGCGGATTCTTTGAAAATCATAAGCATCTACCAATGAGGACGTGGTTGGTGTTGCACATGGTTACAGGTAACTTTCTCTGTGCCTTTATGAGCTCCACCGACGTCGTTCAGCTTTAACTTGGATTAATAGAATAAGTAATAGCTGCTGCGTTTCCACTTTCCTCGTTCTCTATTCACTTCTAAAGAGTTTGTTAAGATTGCAAACTATCACTGACGCAGTAATTTCTAAAGAACAATCAGACTTCAGGAAAGAGATTTCGTACAGTTATCATACATTTATTATAAACAAATTATTTAGAATGTCGGTAATTTGGCTTAGAAATGCATTTAGTATTTATTGATTACAGGAAAACCTTTATAGCTTAAACGGTCTCCTTTATGGAATATATTAGAAAGAAAACGTGCGCGGGCGTCTCATACTAAAGTTTAGCCGAAAAGTGTTTCCTAACCACCTTGTTGATATCATAAAAAATCTGTATGTAAATACGAAAACAGTTGTAAGTTCAGGTTCGAAAATACTGGGTGAAAGTTTAATAAATCAAGGTGTTCGACAAGGGTGTAGTCTATCGTCCACTTTATTTGACACATATGTTGACGACTTAGTTGTGATGTGGAAATCAGAAATGCAGTTAGGAATTAAAGTAGGACCTAGCATATCATTAAATACTCCCATTATATGCTGACCAGGAAACTGAAGACAATATAAAAAGAGCAGTATATAGACTGAGCCAAAATGCAATATAGCACAAATTAACTAAATCTGCAAGTAAGACAAAGATACTGGCTTTCAAATGGAAGAATCCAAACCGGATCAAAAATAATAATAAATAGGAAAATAGTAGAACAAGTAACCCACTTCAGTTATCTAGGAAGTGATACAAGTTTTAATTATTGCAAACACACCTACAAGAAGGTTGATAGATCTCAAGCTATCTGCAGAATAGCTGAGAGACCTTTAGGGAGAATAACAAGAAAGAAAACAGGAATAAAATTCTACAAAGTTGTGGCATATGGTTTCAATCGTGGACAAAATCAAAAACAGAAAAATCACTTATACAGGCAACAGAGACGAAGTTCATGAGATATGTAAAGGGCTGTAATATACTGGATCAAAAAACAGTAAGATCAGCTTTAAAAATATATTCAGTTAAATACAAGATACAAATGAAAAGAATGACATCGAAGGCTCATCTTGATAAAAAAAAATGAATTATCGTCCAACTGGAAAGAGAGAACAAGGTAGACCTCGTAAGAGATGGATAGATGATAGAGGTTGAACAGGTGACTATAATACGTATGCTGCTGATGATGATGAGTTTCTTAAGTAGGCCAATACAGTATACTTCTCAAGTTCCAAAAATTCTGCTATGCCGACAATGATGCTCACGATCTGTCGACTGGAAAAAAACAGCAGTAGAGGACAGGCGCTGCTGCTTAAAAGAAGAATAATAGATTCTGTTGTGTCCACGGTTTGTTACGGCACACAGATATACCCATAGAGTGCGTCACACACCAGACAGTTTCCAGAGTGGCGCCACATAGTTACGATCAGTCGTCGCTACATAGAAGGACCATTTAACACGAAACATATTATGCTCTCCCTACACGACTTCCAAATGGTGCGCTCCGTCATAGTCGGTGCTGATTCCAGGAGCTGCTTCCTTCATCCTCCAAATAATTCACAGATTAACATCCTTCTGCCGGTCGCAGATTTAAGCGGACACACACCGTCATTCGGCCAGTTCCAGTGCCAGTTATCAACGGGTCACCAGTACTTACCAACAAGTAGTGTCACGTCACCGCAGTCATCGCCGAGTGTCGGAGTGTGTAGCCCAAAAACTGGCTCTGAGCACTATGGGACTCAACTGCTGAGGTCATTAGTCCCCTAGAACTTAGAACTAGTTAAACCAAACTAACCTAAGGACATCACAAACATCCCCTTTAACCGCACGGCCACTTCGGCCGGCGGAGTGTGTAGCTGTTGCCAGCCTGAAGCTAGAAACTGTCACCGACAGAAGTCCAGACTAAACCATTATTATGAAATGATAATTAAATAAAGACCCTAACCTGTCGACAGCCGTTGATATACATCAACGAGGACAGTTGAAAATGTAAGCCCCGATCGGGACTCGAACCCGGGATCTCCTGCTTACACAGCAGACGCTCTATCCATCTGAGCCACCGAGGGCACAGAGGATAGTGCGTCTGCATGGATTTATCCCTTGTACGCTCCCCGTGAGACCCTAACTCCCAACTTAATGTCCACACACTACATTCGTAGTGCCCCTGCCAATTACACTCATTACTCGCGGCAAACAATCTTATCGAGTCCCGTACGAGTTCGGGCAATGCGTGTGCATCCAGCACAGAAGAAGAAGATCAATGGACGATTAGCCTTAATTATATAGCAGACAGAAGAGCCGTTATTGCTTGGAGGCTTTCCAAAAATCACTAAAAGGAAAGCCACCATAAAAGTCAAGCAAAGTTACATTAATATTAATTCGGCCGAATCTGTTCTTTCGGACATGTTCGAAAGAACAGATACCATCTTCATAAACCATTACTTGGTTTGTTAGCCATCGTTCACTGAATCAGATTAGATCAGGATTCAGGGATTTTACTTCTGTACCACGACTTGTCATCACATTAAAGTTGAATATTATTGTGTACATTGTTTAACTTTTAGTCTAACCTGTTCCTGTGACCAGACAGCTGCAGTATGCAAGCATGCCCACTCAGTATAGCAACTGTTTTATGAGGTAGCGAGTTCGCTCCCTGCTACTTTTATCCCTTTATTGATTACACATAGAAATTTTATGAAGAAAACAAATGTTATTACTGAAATGAGATGTATGTGGTCATACGAACAACTTTACATGCTTTTGGATTTTTATAAAATTTATTTTTTCGAAATACAGCATGTTGCTTGTAAGCAATATTGCCCATAAAAGGCGCATGGGTGCTACAAGTGAAACACCACAATGTTGTTCTTGTTGATGTAAAAATGATTGCGTTTTGCTTTATTTCATATGACACGTATTCACTGGCACAAGAGCCCCTGTTTTCCTCTTCTTATAGAGTGGCTGTGCATCCTGCCTGGCAATTACAAATGACTTTTCCTCTTCTGTAACATCTGGCAGCATTCCTCTGCCTGTTTAAGGAATAAAATCGGACACAGTGACTGACACGTCAGCACTTACAAACATCTTGGAACCCTACTCATCTTTTATCCACCAGAATGCAGTGCCTGTTTTCTTACTGTGTTTGGTGTTTGTGTTGTTATTGTGCGATTTTCTATCAGTATCTGAAGTTGCAATAATTTTGAAGGGTGGAAGAAAGAAAGGAAGAGTCGAGTTCAACGTCCCATCAATATCAAGAACATTAGAGACGGAGAAGAAGCACGGAATGTTTCAAGGGTAGGAAAGGATGTCTGCCATACCCTTCCAAAGGAACTATCCGGGCATTTGCCTGGAGTGGCTTAGGGAAATCACAAAAAATATAAATCTGGATGGCCTGACGTGGATTTGAACCGTCGTACTCCAGTGTCCTAACCACCTTGCTGGGTCACAGCGATTCAGATGTTAGCACCTGAGAAAACCATGGACACTTCATCAGACTCCACGGTACATTCTGGAATATCCAGTTAGCCACTTTTGCAGACCGTCTCTGGTTCATTATCTTCACTATTGTAGGCTACAATCAGAGTGTCAAGGACGGCCTGGCGGTAAAATATTGCTGGGTCTTTTATTTCATTCATAGAATGTGTTTGCTTCCATCTCCAGTATCCTGTAAATGAGTATTCATGACAATACTACAAACATTACACACATGTTATAAATGTTGCCTACAGGTTATCACATCTGTATCATAACTCACCGTCAATACTTCCTCTTTCCGTTTATATACAGTTTTCTTTGTATAAGACAAAACAGTGCTTCAAATTTGAAAGGAACTCCTATTTCGGTAACTGATAGTCATAAATTAGCACGCCGCCTGCCAAAAATGGACACTACACAGAAAATTCGCAGCAGAGGGAACAGAATATCGCTGGACCAGAGAGTTTAAACTTTCCTTGTAAGCATCATTGCCTATCAAAAGACGAAGCTTTGATATTGCTTCAGAGCAACATTGCCCAATAATGGATTATGTTGCGAACCAAACTAAAGGTTGGCTTATTCATGAAATGAGATAAATATTCGTATTACAGGTTTGAGTCGCGATCTCTCAAATAGAATTTCAATTTTAATATTAATGTAACTTTGCTTGACTTTTATGGTGACTTTCCTTTTAGTGATTTTTGCAAAGCCTCCGAGCAATAACGGCTCTCGTAACTGAAACAATTTAAATGTTATTTTGTAACTTACGGTCACATCAGGCTTCAATATTTAAAAGATACAGCTTGCTGGTCTGAGAGAACACCTATTACAATACGAAACCGCTTATATAATATTAGTTAACAGCCTTCATCCTTCGTCAATTACCGAGCGAGGTGGCGCAGTGGTTAGCACACTGGACTCGCATTCGGGAGGACGACGGTTCAATCCCGTTTCCGGCCATCCTGATTTAGGTTTTCCGTGATTTCCCTAAATCGTTTCGGGCAAATGCCGGGATGGTTCCTTTGAAAGGGCACGGCCGATTTCCTTCCCAATCCTTCCCTAACCCGAGCTTGCGCTCCGTCTCTAATGACCTCGTTGTCGACGGGACGTTAAACACTAACCACCACCACCACCACCATCGTCAATTATCTTCACTCTGATTGCTGCGAAATATTTCTACATAAATACAAATTGTTTATGATAGAAGCGATTAGGTTCGGTAAACTGTCATTTTAAATAAAACACCGATACTTTTGATGACTTACTTTGACGAGTAAATAACTGTACAACGAATACACTATGCCGTTCCTCTCAAATTATCTGAGATATTATTTCTTACACCTGTCACATATATAAAAATTAATTCTTTGCGCTACTCGGCGTATTTATTCCGTACAGAATTTTTCTTTTCTCTTAAAACATCTATTACAAAACTTGTTTGCTGAATATAACCGATTCCGAACAATTGTTGATATCTTTACATAGTAAAATAATCGCGATGAGGGGTTTGGTCTCACGTTGAATAACGATCAAGAAGAGCTAATACACGGTTTGTAAAGTGTTTTGATAATCTTTTTCTTCCGAAGTTGGCCAGCTATGGACCGTGCAGAATTTAAAGGCTTTTCGGCTTTTCGGCTTTTCTTTTACTCTCTTCCCAGAACCTCTTCATTCTTTCACTTCACTCCTTTCTCTCTTTTTCGAAAATGTATTGTGTGGGCCTTCTCGTTAGTGGACTCTCTTGAAGAGGTTTTTTGGTGTTGACTTGCTTCCAAATTGTTCTTTGGTTTGGATCATCTGTAGCGTGATACTAGTTTCTTGTGCATCTATTTTGACCTCTTCTACCCACTTACAGGTGGACATTAATGATGCGATATAACTGAAGATCATTTTGCTCAGTCACTTTTCATCCATTCTTGCTAGGTGTTCTAGCGTTAAAAGGTTTTTTTTTTTTGCCTTTTCTCATTTAACCAAATATAACATTGATGACGATAATTTATGGCAATGTTTGCCGACGAGATAAAGAATGCAACCTTTTAACGCTAGATTGCGTACTCACGGCAGTTCTCCTTGGCCGTTTTTTTTTTTTTTTTTTTTTTTTTTTTTTTTTTTTTTTTTTTTTTTGTTCGACTTGGAAGGAGAGAAAAATTGATGAATTATCGACGATGCGTCGGTTCTCGATTGTGTTCAGGAGACGTACAGATTGACTGCGTGAAAATAGTTTCTCAAATGACCTCTTAACCCGGATTGCTTTCACGCAATCAGACTCTTCAATGAAATTACCTAAGGGACCTATTTGATAAAAAAATGCAAAGCAGTGAAATTTTGTAAAAAAACAGTTGTCAGATCGGAAACTGAACACATCAATGGTCTGCCAAATACAATCGAGACACCGCGATGAAGAGCGAACCTGTAACAAAGTTCATTTAAACATAAACATTATTTGTGGTTAATTTAAAGAAAAGAGTAAGCATAGATTTTCTGTACAGTGAAGCATCAATATATTCTCAAAGAACAAAGACGGTAAACTATAAACAATTACAATGAATACAAAATTTACATTTTTATGTTTTTCTCATACATGGAGCAGTCCAACAATCGCTGCTTTTGTATGTGTGATATTTTGTAAAAATTAAATGTCCTGGCGTGCGCGTAAGTATTTTTTATCGTCACAAGGTTTACAAAAGCGTTTTCTTTCTTGATGATAACGTGGTTTTTCATACTTAATGAAATATAACTTGTAGCGGTGCTACACAACACGTCTTAACAAGTCGGCGACCAAGCATCAAAGGTAATGAAGTACATGTTAACATATCAGCGACCAGAAGTACAACTAACTATAAAGATTCTAGAATTTTCCTAACAAATGATAAATTGTTCTTTCTTCTGTTTCGCAGCTTCTTGCTATCAAGCGCTGCGGCAATGATTTTAAAAATCTGCGCCCAGCGAGTCATAGTGTTTAAAAGTACCTTTTAAACGCTGGCCGCGCGTCTTGGTATAGGCGCACGTTATAAACAGATTTCGTTTCTTTACTCTCGCGTTGTCATGCTTAGTATCATTGTCCTTTTCTCATATGCAAAAATGTCTGTATTCCAATAATATCACAGTGTCCACAAATTTTCAACCGTCGTTTCCGCATTCGCTGTTAATTTTTTGGTGTACTTATAGAGCTCCTCGTTTTACCTGTTCTTCCAAGTTCCGTCAATAGTCTTTGTCAGTAGACTTTGAGATCCGTTTTTCAAGCGATTTTATGCAAGATCTCCAGCATGCTTTGTGCATCTTTCAGGTTTCTGGCTAAAAGGGCAAAACAACTGATTTCCAACATCTGCCAGGAAGTTTCATTTGATTTCCAAGTGTTTCCTTTCTTCCCAAGGTGTATTCCACTTATTCCTTCCAACTTTAGAGCTTCTTCCCAGGTTCTCATTTTTTTATGTAGGACGAGACTGAAGAGAGCTAGGGATAATCCGTTTCCTTGTCTGACTCCTGTCTTTATTTCAAAAGACTCAGAGATTTCTCCAAACATTTAACTTTTGTGATGATGATCGTCAGACTTTGTTTGAAAATTTTCCTCGTTTTTCTATCGGTTCCGAATTCATCGAAAACACTAGATGAAGTTTGACTGACAATTGAGTCTTTTGCTTTTATAGAGCCGACAAAAATTACTGCTGTGCTCTGGGATCTTATTGCTCCAGTTCTCTGAATGCTCTTGAGGCTGAACAAATCCATGCATTATCTGCCTTCTTGGGAAACCAGCTTGAAATTCCCAATGAGGTGATTGGTCTGTTCTTCAACTCTTCTTAGCAGGACTATGGAGAGTACCTTACAAGCGATTGAAAGTAAGGAAATATCTTTATAGTTACTCAGATCCTATCGATTTCCTTTTTTATTAAATAGCTATGTGAGGGCACATTTCTAGTTTGTCAGTATCTTTTCAGTTTTCCATATTTCTTCCATAAGGCATTGTGTTCCTTCTGCAGCGACTTTCTCTTCAATTTTCCATATTTCTGCCACAATAGCGTCTTCTCCTGGTGCCTTATTGTCCTTGAGCTCCTTGATTACCTTCCTGATTTCACTGAGGCTTGATGGTTTGGGATCTAACGTCTTGTGGATTTGTTTCTGGACGCTTCACAGTTCAGCTGCACTTCGAAATAGTCTGCCAAGAGCTGAAGGTTTTCTTTGTCATTTGTGCATATGCTCCCATCCGTTCCCCTAAAGCACAGTTCAAGCTGTTAATATCCCTAGAGCTCCTCTTTGAAGGTCCTGTCAAACTTCTTGGTGTTCTTGTTTCTGAATTCTTTTTCTACCTTTCCCGTTCAACTTTTGTCAAATTTCCTCTTCTCTGCTCTTATAATCTTGAATGTTTCTTTCCCTTCATTCTTGTAGTCTACCCATTTCTCCTCAGTCTTCTTAAAGTTCCATCTCTTCCTATTTCTTCACAGGTGCTCATCTCCATGTTAGACAGTTTTCGAGGTACATACCTTTGTTTTGCTTAGCGTCTCTTATGTGATTCTAGGTTTCTCGTTCATAAATCTCTTCGGTTGAAATCTTACTTTGGTCTCTGAGAGATGGTGGTCTGAGTCGATGTTGACGCTCTTTCTTACTTTTACGTTTAGAATTTATTTCGACTTCGGGTTATTATTGCAACCTGGCCACTTGGAGCTCCCCTAGCATTATGATGGAGGAAACCCAAGTTTTCTTCTTCCTTGGGAGTACTTTAAAATATGTAAACATTAGCTGCAGGTTAAATTGTCTGCAGAAGGTGATAAGTCTTCCCCTTTTGTGTTGGATCCGATATGCACCAGGTAGTCTCCCACAGCTGTTCTCTATTTATGCTCTTTTGGGCATTGAAATAAGCGAATATGAGCTTAATGTTATGGTGACGAATTTGGGATGCTGCATCTTCGAGAAGATGCCAAAAGTTGTCCACTTTTTTTGGGTTTCTCTTGTTATCTTCGTTTTGGGAGGCATGCTTATTAATAACAGAATGCACTTTATTTCCATACGTAAAGGAGATAAGTGAAATCCTCTCTGGAGGTGACGCAAAACCCATGATAAATTCAGTTATGTTCTTCTTGACTGCAAAAGTTGTTCCTGGATTGGATATATTTGAGCTATTTTTTACCGTAGGTTTTGCTTTATAGATTTTGTACCTTACTTAATTTATTGGCTGTTCATCCAGGAACCTGGTCTCTCGCAAAGCTAGTATGTAGATGTTTCTTTCTTCAAAAACACTGATCAGTTCCTTTCATTTTCCTGTTTTCAGGAGCATATTGAAGCTCAGCGTTCGGCGCAGATGTGTTGATTTGTGTCGTATTCTCCGTGTTGAGGTTCTGGAAAGCTCCGTCTCTTCGCTATTCCAGGCTTTACATAATCTGACGGCCTGGTTGCACCGCTGTTTTGAAATGAAAACGGATGTCGTTATAAAAATTGATTACAACAGGTAAGTTGATTAAAAAAGCGCATTGAGGGTCACAATCTGATTCTCGAAAATAGATTTAAGTATTAGTGTAAGTGGAGATACGTAAGAACGAATGGATGGTGGTGTATGTATGAAAATGTAACAAATAATTTAATATTATGTATAGATAGTCCTGTATTGTAAGTGCTATTTTGAGATGAAGATAATGACACAACAAACGAAATTGCATCGGGCAGAATCAAAGAAATCAGAAAATAAATAAATCACATATATCTCCTTCTGTATAGCGACATAAGTATATCTTTGCTTTTGGATCGAGTCATCTCTAAGCATCACTACTGACTGTAGCTCATATTTTCTCTCCTAGCATCGGTCGCTATCTGAGCAACATGATGTTCGTAAACCATTTCATGCTTTCGCGTTTCATATGTAACATTACCTTCTGTTGCGAAACAATCATACAGCGTGCAACATTGGCGCCATTTCCTTATGTGTTGCAGCAGAAGTAGTTCATGTGGAGACGAGGCAGGTGCCTCTCCACAATGCGTTCCACGTTCACCAACGGGAAAGGATAGCCTGCAGTTCCTACTCAGCGCTGCGTCCTATATTTTTCCGGAGCAATTTACAACAGCGGAGAGGCATCTTTGCGATGGCAGCCCGTCCGGAAAGCAATTTCCGCACCCCGCGGGAAGCGGAAGGCAGTGTTGAGGCGGCGCCGTCTGCAGCCGCACTGGGAGTCCACAGAGTCCAGGGCAGACGAGTGTTGCAGAGGGGGCCCCTTCAGCTGTCCACTTCCTGAAACCTTATACGTAAATGGGTGTGTCCCAGAGGATGGAGAAAATGAATGTGCCGTGACTAACGAAAAATTATAGCACAAAGGAACTCGAATCTGACTTCCCCGCATTTCCTGAGCAGTCGCCTTAATTATCAGGATACTCGATATTGGAGTAGGATAATCAAAGAACGGATTTGATGGGTAGTCGTGGTTTACGCGATCACAAGAGATCTACGTCTACATCTACATGGATACTCTGCAAATCACATTTAATTGCCTGGCAGAGGGTTCATCGAACCACCTTCACAATTCTCTATTATTCCAATCTCGTATAGCGCGCGGGTAGAACGAACACCTATATCTTCCCGTACGAGCTCTGATTTCCCTTATTTTGTAAACAAAATATTTTCACAATCGGAGGAGAAAGTTGGTGACTGTAATTTCGTGAGAAGATTCCGTCGCAACGAAAAACACCTTTCTTTTAATGATGTCCAGCCCAAATCCTATATCATTTCAGTGACACTCTCTCCCATATTTCGCGATAATACAAAACGTGCTGCCCTTCTTTGAATTTTTTCGATGTACTCCGTCAGTCCTATCTGGTAAGGAACCCACACCGTGCAGCAGAATTCTAAAAGAGGACGGACAAGCATAGTGTAGGCAGTCTCCTTAGTAGATCTGTTACATTTTCAAAGTGTCTTGCCAACAAAAACGCAGTCTTTGGTTAGCCTCCCCAACAATATTTTCTGTGTTCCTTCCAATTTAAGTCGTTCATAATTGTAATACCTAGGTATTTAGTTGAATTTGCGGCTTTTGAATTAGACTGATTTATCGTGTAACCGAAGTTTAACGAGTTTTTTTAGCACTCATGTGGATGACCTCACTTTTTTTGTTATTTAGGGTCAACTGTCAATCTTCGCACCATTCAGGTATCTTTTCTAAATCGTTTTGCAGTTTGTTTTGATCTTCTGATGACTTTATTAGTCGATAAACGACAGCGTCATCTGCAAACAACCGAAGACGGCTGCTCAGATTGTCTCCCAAATCTTTTATATAGATAAGGAACAGCAAAGGTTCTATAACACTACCTTGGGGAACGCCAGAAATCACTTCTGTTTTACTCGATAACTTTCCATCAATTACTACGAACTGTGACCTCTCCGACAGGACGTCACAAATCCAGTCACATAACTGAGACGATATTCCATAAGCACGCAATTTCACTACAAGCCACTTGTGTGGTACAGTGTCAAAAGCCTTCCGGAAATCCAGAAATACGGAATCGATCTGAAATCCCTTGTCAATGGCACTCAGCACTTCATGCGAAGAAAGAGCTGGTTGTGTTTCACAAGAACGATGTTTTTTATGCCCAAGTTGACTGTTTGTCAATAGACGGTTTTCTTCGAAGTAATTCATAATGTTCGAATATTTCAGAATCCTGCTGCATATCGACGTTAATGATATGGGCCTGTAATTAAGTGGATTACTCCTACTACCTTTCTTGAATATTGGTGTCTTTGTGTACGGATCTTTCGTCGAGTGAACGGTTGTATATGATTGTTGAGTATGAAGCTAATGCATTAGCATCCTGTGAAAGGAACCTAATTGGAGTACAGCCTGGACCAGAAGACTTGCTTTTATTAAGTGATTTAAGTTGCTTCACTACTCCGAGGATATTTACTTCTACGTTACTCATGTTGGCAACTGTTCTTGATTCGAATTCTGGGATATTTACTTCCTCTTCTTTTGTGACGGTATTTCAGAAGGCTGTGTTTAGTAACTCTGCTTTGGCAGCACTGTCTTCGATAGTGTCCACATTGCTATCGCGCAGAGAAGGCATTGATTGTTTCTTGGTGCTAACATACTTCACATACGGCCAGAATCTCTTTGGATTTTCTGCCAGGTTTGGAGACAAAGTTTCTTTGTGGAAACTGTTATAAGCATCTCGCACTGAAGTCTAGGCTAAATTTCGAGCTTCTGTAAAAGATCGCCAATCTTGGGGAGTTTGCGTCTATTTAAATTTGGCATGTTTGTTTCGTTGTTTGTGCAACAGTGTTGTGACCCGTTTTGTGTAGCAAGAAAGACAGCTCCGTCGTTTGTTAATTTATTTTGCATAAATCTTTCAATTGCTGCCGATGCTATGTCTTTGAATTCAAGCCACGTCTGGTCTACACTTATATTAATGATTTGGTAGAAATGGAGATTGTCTCTCAGGAAGGCGTCAATTGATTTTTTAGCTGCCTCTTTGAATAGGTATATTTTTCGTTTATTTTTGGACGATTTGGGTGTCACAATTTTCAATCTAGCTACGACTACCATGTGTTCACTAATCCCTGTGTCCGTTTTGATGCTCGTTATTAACTCAGGATTATTTTTTGGTAAGAGATTAAGTATGTTTTCACAACCGTTTACTATTCGCGTGGGCTCATGAACTAACTGCTTGAGATAATTTTCAGAAAATTCGTTTAGCACAATTCCAGATGATTTTTTTTTTTGCGTACCTCCGGAATTAAACACGTATTTTCGCTAACATATCGAGGGTAAATTACAAGTCACCACCAACTATAATCCTATGAGTCGGGTACGTGTTTGAAATCAAGCTCAAGTTTTCTTTGAACCTTTCAGCAACTGCATCATCTGAATTGGGAGGTCGGTAAAAGGATCCAATTATTATTTTATTCCAGTTGCCAACAATGGCTTCTGACTCACAGGAACTATCTGCTTTAATTTGGCTACAAGATAAACTACTTCTAACAGCAACAAACACGCCACCGCCAACCGTGCTTGCCTATTCTTTCGGAACACCGTTAGGTTCTTCGCAAAAATTTCGGCTGAGGTTATCTCCAGCTTTAGCCAGCTTTCAGTGCCTATAACGATTTGAGCATCAGAGGTTTCTATTAGCGCTTGGAGCTGTAGTACTTTCCCAAAACAGCTACGACAGTTTACAACTGTTATACCTACGGTTCCTGTATCTACGTTCTGCCTGTGTTCGGCCTGCACCCTTTGTGACTGAAGCCCGTCTTGTGTTTTCTCGAGACCCTCTAACCTAAAAAGCCTCCCAGTCAACGCCAGACAGCCCCTGCTACTCGTGTAGCCGCCTCTTGCGTATAGGGGACACCTGACCTATTCAGCGGAACCTGAAACCCAACCACCCTTTGGCGCAAGTCGAGGATTCTGCAGCCTACAAGGTCGCAGAACCGTCGAGCCTCTCATTCAGACCCTCCACTCGGCTACAGAGGTCGGCAATCGGTCCTGTCGACTATGCTACAAATGGCCAGCTCTTCTTTCATCTTGCAAGCAAGACTGGCAGCCTTTACCACTTCTGTTAGCCGCTCGAAACCAGAGAGAATCTCTTCTGATCCAAAGTGACACACATCATTGGTACCGACGTGAGCAACCATCTGCAGTTGGCTAAACCCTGTGCTCTTCATGGCATCCGGATGAACCCGTATCACAAATGGAATGACTCCACCTGGTGTGCACACGGAGTGCACAATGGTTTTCTTTCCCTCCTTGGCAGCCATGTCCCTAAGGGCCCCATAACGCGCCTAACGATGGAGCCCCCAACTATCAATAATACCACCCTCTGTGATTGTCCGGATCTCGCAGACTGAGATACACACTAAGGTGACAAAAGTCATGGGATACCTCAAAATATTTCGCCCGGCGTAGTGCAGCATCTCAACGTGGCATGCACTCAACAAGTCGTTGGAAGTCCCTCCTGAAATAATGAGTCATGCTGCCTCTATGGGTGTCCATGATTGCGAAAGTGTTAGTAGTAAGGTAACGTTTGTTATGGGCCGTTTTGTCAGTTCAGGTTGCATATGTTCAGTGTCACGTACACCTTCAGGGGAAACTTGACTGACTTATGACACCCTCCCCCACCCCTTAACCAACTGTTCTGTTAACTGATTTATGACCACCTTAGGATAATCCGTCATTCCTAGGAATTTTTCCATCCCTCCCCCTCCCCCTCTCGCTCCACCTCTGCCAATCCTCTGGATACCTATTTCCGTGTCCCCTAGCCCTTGTGGATACAGGCACACTTCCAGACCTGACTTATTCAGTTAGACCTCTCCCATTCTGTCAGTTTGATTGACAAATTAATTAAATCAATAAATTAATCAGCACCTTCCCCTCTGGTAAATTCCCAACCCCATCTCCCCTCCTCCACCTGGAAATTGGTGGGAAAAGGACTCAGTCTGTGCTGAAGAGGAAAGATCTCACGACAAGAAATTAAAATCAATGCCAGTTACATAGTAAAGGATGTAAATGAAATTCGCCGGGGTTGAAGCTTTTTTTCATTTGGTGGGAAAACTCATCGTTCTTTGCTCTTTGAGACGATGCAGGCGTTGCAAACATATTTAAAAGATGTAATTAAATAGGTCACTTTCTTTTCTGATCACGCAAGGAAAACTCACGAAAATCGACTTCACCATAACTCACCACATGTAATGTTTCTTTCGCTTCTTTGATCTTTGCTCTGACCGCATAGCAGATGTGCTGGTCAGGACAAAGTGCTCCCACGTGCTGACCACTTTGCTGGATTGTACCATGCACCGCTGTCCGAGAGGCGGTACTACACCTGCTCGAACCCTGCGATTGCTGCCGCCCACCGCACCGCCAGCCGCCTCACAGTATTAACACAACCCAAGTGGCTACTTCCTGTCGTGTGCCGCTCCTTAGGAGAATTTCAACCAACCTGTCCAAACCAGCAGACCATAGTGTCTCAGAATTCTGCACTCCATCTGGTTGTGACCACCTAGCAGCCGGGTCACCCGACGAACAGCGGTCCCCTTTGTTCGTGGCAGTGTCCTTTGTCACCTCAAGTGGCTACTTCTGGTTGCGGCACCTCCACAATCTTCTTCCAAACACACAACTTCCATAGTGGGTGCCGGGCGGTTCTAGGCGCTTCAGTCCGGAACCGCACTGCTGCTACGGTCGCAGGTTCTAATCCTGCCTCAGGCATGGATGTGTGTGATGTCCTTAGGTTAGTTAGGTTTAAGTAGTTCTAAGTCTAGGGGACTGATGACCTCAGATGTTAAGTCCCATAGTGCTTAGAGCCATTTGAACCATCCGTAGTAGATCAGTGGAACCACCTGATCCTCATACTCAACGTGCTGTGCAGACATTGACTGAATTAGTTCACAATACCACTGGCAAAGAATGCTGAGAAAAGCAACACCCCCAACCTCCAGTTACTTCCAGTTGGCCAAAGCATCAGATGGCGGCAACCCCTTGTTACAGTTGGCGGCAACTTTTCCATATTGATGTATGGAAAATTCCCCTCAAAACATATGCTCTCTCTCTCTCTCTCTGTCTGTCTCTTTCTCTCTCTCTCTCTCTTTCTCTCCCTCTCTCTCTCTCTCTCTCTCTCTCAGATGGCTACTTCCTGCCCAGCGAGCCTTTGTCATCTGCCACACTAACCAGCCTTCGTCCTGAACAAAGTAGTGGTTACCTTGTAAATCCGTAGCTGTGGCTATCTTGGAAATAGTCCCTCCCTCTATCAGATTGATTGACTAATTAATTAATTAAATTAATAGGCTACGTCTGTGGGCAGTTTTTTCTTGCATCCTATTGGTGGATACTAGGACTGATATATGTGGCGAGATTCAATCCTGCAACTGCCCAGTTGCCAAACCATTCCGGATGTTTCCCCCCCCCCTGCCTCCTGTTGGCAGATAACGGCACAGTTAGGTCTTTTGGCAGGAGGTATGCAACGTTGGAAGCAGCTGAGAATTTCAGACTTCAGCACAACTGTATGCTATGTCCTTAAACAATCTACGGTGGGGCGGGATTCGTGTGTGTGCTCTCAGTACCGCTATTGGAAACAATAAACTGACAAGTCAGGGATCTGACATCTCGATTGAAAGCTGTGCTGTATAAAATAACAGGTGGGATTTCAAATTTCGAATTTATACTGTCAGGGTTGTGGAATTCCTGACCACTACAGGCCTGCTAAGTGTATTTTATAAAGCAGTATAGAATTCCTAAGTTTGTTCTCTCAGCAACAGCAGGATGAAGAAGGAGGAAGAAAGGGTCTACCATGGGAAAGGATAGTAACAACAACAAATACCATTACAAGCCAGAGTGCAGTGCAATGTATTGAGAAGCACTAAACCAAAGTCCTAGTAGGTGTCACGGCAAGATGCTTGAGAGCGCTGAAAACACTCATACAGGAAGCCCGCCTACTCTCCAGATGTCCACATGCAGCGCGCCCCTTCCCTCACACACTGCTAGTGCCAGTGCTCAGATGTCAGAGAAAACTGCCGTCATGACTTCAGCCACAATCATTTGCACGTGTGAAAGCTAGAGTGCACCAACCCATCCATGGAGGGCATTTGCGGATGATTGGAGTGGTATGAATTTGGACGTTATCAACACATCCAGCTCGAACACTTGGCAGTGATCTATACTGAACTGCTCAGTTTACTACGGAGAAAATATGCAGCAAATGTAATTGCAGAGAAATCCCAATGCATGCTGAGTATTTTTAACTACTCAGCTATCCAGAGAGCGCTGCGAGGGCCGCCACTGGGACTTGGCCCCACAGCTGTGGGCAAGAATAACTAGCCAGCTGGCCCAAACTCTTTTTTATACTCACTGCTCGCTACAGCCTTAAGCCAGAAATGTTAATTCGTTCCAGTGACCAACTACCTCCTCCACGCACCCAAATAGCCAGCAGACTTGTCCTAAGAAACCAGCTACATATTTATCACAGAAATTATATGGAGGTATGTTTCATCAGTGCAACTAAATGAAGGCAGTTTGTTTGTTGCCACATGCATTTCGCTTCTTTTATTTGGAAGCATCCCCAGTGACCTGCAATACATGTTTTCTTTTATACATATAATAAATGTGTTAAGTAGTAGTTGCAATACGTTACTAGGTTACATTTTGTCATGTTTTTCTCTTGTTTTTCAGATTAAAATCAACTTCTGTAGCATAAATTTCTCGAGGTGAAATTACTGTTCGGTGTTTCTTTTGATAATGGTCCCCATGCTTCAGCTGGCCGCATTCCGAAGTGTTTTCACTCACATTTGTCACAGCACATCACCTACATCACTTACACCTTTCATTTTGTGATCAACATGCGTGTGTTTATTTTTTGTCTTTTGTTTGTGGTTTGATATTTTCATTTGTTTCTCTCACTCTCTCTCTCTCTCTCTCTCTCTCTCTCTCTCTCTCTTTCTCTCTGTGTGTGTGTGTGTGTGTGTGTGTGTGTGTGTGTGTGTGTGTGTGTGTGTGTGTGTGTGTGTGTCTGCAAGAAGATCCTTTAACATGGGAACGAGTATGTGACTGCAAGAGGAACATTGTAATATTATTGGATTTCAGATACGTTGCATGTGAGATATTTGCCATAAAAGAATAGGGCAGTCAACGAGCTGTAGTTCGTAAAAATGCTAGGCATCACAGTGCGAGAGAAAAGAGACGAAATATTCTTTTCAATGACGCGCGTCCAGCATTTAAATACTCTAAATAAACACTATGACTCTCTGGGCGCAGATATTTAAAATCATTGATAGCAAGAAGGCTGCGAAACAGAAGAAAGAACAATCTATCTATTCCAGGGAAAAGGCAAAGGTCCCGAGTTCGAGTCTCAGTCGGGCACACAGTTTTAATCTGCCAGGAAGTTTCAATCTATCTATTGTTAAGAAATATTCTAGAGACTTCATTATCCTTTGTACTTTTGGTCGCCGACATGTTAGGACGTACAGAATGCAGTGCAATGTATTGAGAAGCACTAAACCAAAGTCCTACAAATTGTATTTTTATTTCGTGTAAAAACTATGTGAAACGACGAACAAACGTTTCGGTAACTCGGGTGAGGATATAATGTACTTACGCACACACAATGACATTTAATTTTAAGAAGGAGCGGACTGATAAAGCAGCGATTATTGGACTGCGCCATGTACAAAAGAAATGTCAGAAGTAAGTCATGCATTTATTGTGTATTTCTCAATGTCTAGAAGTTTAAAGCCAGTTTCTTCACAATATATTACTATTTTACGATGCAGTAATTTTCTTCTTATTCTTTTCTTTCACTAACCAAAAATGATGTTCAAATTATATATGAGCTTTGTTACAGGTTCGCTCTTTATCGCGGTGTCTCGATTGTATTTGGTCAATTAAGAAAACCGCGTAATCAATCCGCACGTCTCCTGAGCACAATCGGGAACCGACGCATCGGTGATCAATTAATAATCTCTCACTCTTTTTAAGTCGCACAAGGAAACGGCCACACAAGATAGCCTAAGTACGCAATCTAGTATTAGGTTGCATTTTTTCAGTAAATATTACAAACAAACAGAGACAGCATCACTATTATTATTTACTACTATTTCTTATACAGAGTAAGAAAGTTCCTAACGCCAGATGTGGCGCCCGAACAGGGACTGTGACTAAAAACTAAACTGTTCTTTTTATTTTTCATGCTACCATCTGGAGGAAGTTTGGAAGCACACAGGAAAGAAACCAATGAAAAAGGACGTATGTGCAGAAAACCGCAGTACGAATCCACAACAGCAGTAAACAGCAGCGCGCAATACAACTAAAGTGAGTACGACTTTTCATTACGTTTGAAGCTATGCGTGCTGAGCATTGAATCGGCTAGTGAACATTCACGCTCTACTCTTCTTTCCTTTTCATCACGCTATTTAATTTTCAAATTTCTGCTTCCTTCTGCTGTTAGATACGCCTCGTTCACATCATTTCCCTTAAAATAGTTGGACATAATCAAAGTTTCCGTTGTAAATTTTAGTGGATCAAAATGGACCCTATCTGCGCCATTTTCAGTGCTGTATAAGTGTTTTTCATTTATTTTATCTCTCCAGTTGCCATATTGGCATCTTCGTGTGCTGGAGTTTCAATTGTTCATAACGCGCAAGCAATATCTGAGAAATCAGGACGCGAAATCACTGGCGCGCCTGACAAGTGAAAATCATAATTATAAATTATCTTATCTGACTCGTGTGGTGTAAATACGCTAAATTAAGATGGCAGATGAGCAACCCAGACAACTTAAGACCGCGCCGCGCAGGTGTAAACAAACTTGAATCTCGTAATGAAGGAACAACAGACGACGAAGCGACACGCAAGGTGTCGGCGCTACACTCCGCGTCGCAACCGCGTGAATGCTCGTTGTCAGATGTACTAAAATTGTTTGCTGGTTTGAAAACCAGTTTTGAAGCACACATGGGAACGTTAACAATCAAAAGTGACAACATTGAAGTTCACATGGGTAATCTTAGACGTCAAATAGAGGATGTTGATACAAGATTACAGGATGTTGATGGCAGATTACAGGATGTTGGTGCCAGATTACAGGAACAGAACAGAGCTGTAGACAGCAGGTTCACAGTTTAGAATTGAGAATTGAGGGCACTCAAGTGCGAATGACCAATATAAATTCTGTTATTACCGACTTCCAAACACAAATCAAAAATTCGAATGACACCATGGAGGAAAAATTAAAGCCATTACCACTGCTTACGCAAGCGAGTTAAACGCCAGTATATACAAGCAAAAATAGACAAGTGTTCTTTCCGTGGTGGATTCCACTGACACCAACATTGGTAGAATGTTTACAGATTTGCCGACCCAAGTCTATGCGTGTAAATCAGCAGCGAGTGACTCTTTGAAACATTACGATGATGTTTCAAAGAGAGTAGGCCAATTGACAGAAGGTGTCAGCCACATTGGCGAGCGAGTAGAAAAGCTTGCTCAGCGAATATCAGATGTCAATACTGACAAAAGGATCAAAGATGTCATCGCGGGAATAAGCACTACACTTAATAGGGAATTTGAAGAGTGAAACAATCCAAGGAACAGTACATCGAGAGTAAGGTACACTCTGATCTAAAGCCGGCCTATGTGACCGAGCGGTTCTAGGCGGTTCAGTCTGGAACCGCGCAACCGCTCCGGTCGCAGGCTCGAATCCTGCCTCGGGCATGGATGTGTGTGATGTCCTTAGGTTAGTTAGGTTTAAGTAGTTCTAAGTTCTAGGGGATTGATGACCTGAAGTCCCATAGTGCTTAGAGCCATTTGAGCCATTTTTTTAAAGTCAAAACTTCCTGTGTCAATAAGGGAAAAATTAGTTAATGTGAGTGAAGAGGACCAAGAAACCTTTCTTTCCGTTCTTGACAATTTGGATACGATCTATGAGGACGTACGTGCGACTGCGCGTAATAATTACACTAATGGACCGCCCGCTTCGCAACAGCACGTAGCAAACTGTGCCAACGATATGTCGTACCAACACAACACGGGACAACCAAACGCTCAGCCTCACAGCAATCATAATAATTTCAACCGCCGCAATGGAAAACCATATAGTAAATATCCAAACCAGAATAGGTACAACCCGATCTATCAAAACACACAGCGACAATGTGGTAACTCGCCAATAAATCACAACTGTAATTAACAGCATCCGAACAACAGGAAATATAATGGAAATCATCACAAGGAAAAGAAATGGAACAATTATGACGGGCCAGTACAGTCAGCTAAGTCACTTGACTCCCTCACATCAAATGATTCTTTACAGCCTAAAATACGACATTTTCTCACCAAGTCAACCAACAGTTCAGGAACAATTATCAAGAAAATCCATCGCATGCTTTTCTTAACACCGCCAGTCATAATAGCCAAGGAAACCTCACCATTTTTTACACACAGGCGAAGCAAGCATCAAAAGCGGTGTCAAATGACACGCAGTTAAGTGATGCACAGTTCGGATGGGATACGAACGCAAGTTTTCAGCCTAGCATGACACAAAATACTAATCAAGTAAATATAACTGACATTTCAACTCCACCCAAGTCGGAAAACCATTAGCAGCTTCTTTATGCCTCCACGAGGAAGCTGCAGAACAAAATTACAACATCCTAAAGTAACATTAGACGACAAGTTAAGACAAGCTCTCATAATTTTAACCACTCATGCCAACCTATGGAAAAAGGTGCATGACAAACTCATTAACAAAGTCTTATCGTATCGTATAAATGAACGAATGCTATTAAAGACCGACTTCAAACCATCGTTGACTCGCCATAAGAATCGAAAGTGGCAGTACTTGTATAAAGGACCACCTATTATACTAAGAAAAGCGCACATTGGTTGCTAGCTATTAGCTGACCCTGTATCTGGACGAATAAAAGGATTGTTTCATCACGCAGACTTAAAGCAATACCCAGTCAACCACTGAAGATATCTGCTAAGTTAAGCTTCTAATATATGTTGTTGTTGTGGTCTTCAGTCCTGAGACTGGTTTGATGCAGCTCTCCGTGCTAATCTATCCAGTGCAAGCTTCTTTATCTCCCAGTACCTACTGCAACCTACATCCTTCTGAATCTGCTTAGTGTATTCATCTCTTGGTCTTCCTCTACGATTTTTACCCTCCACACTGCCCTTTAACGATAAATTTGTGATCCCTTGATGCCTCAGGACATGTCCTACCAACCGATCCCATCTTCTAGTCAAGTTGTGCAACAAACTTTTCTTCTCCCCAATCCTATTCAATACCTCCTCATTAGTTACGTGATCTACCCACCTAATCTTCAACATTCTTCTGTAGCACCACATTTCAAAAGCTTCTATTCTCTTCTTGTCCAAACTATTGATTGTCCATGTTTCACTTCCATACATGGCTACACTCCATACAAATACTTTCAGAAACGACTTCCTGACACTTCAATCTATACTCGATGTTAACAAATTTCTATTCTTCAGAAACGCTTTCCTTGCCATTGCCAGTCTACATTTTATATCCACTCTACTTCGACCATCATCAGTTATTATGCTCCCCAAATAGCAAAATTCCTTTACTACTTTAAGTGTCTCATTTCCTAATCTAATTCCCTCAGCATCACCCGACTTAATTCGACTACATTCCATTATCCTCGTTTTGCTTTTGTTAATGTTCATCTTATATCCTCCTTTCAAGACACTGTCCATTCCGTTCAACTGCTCTTCCAAGGCCTTTGCTGTCTCTGACAGAATTACAATGTCATCGGCGAACCTCAAAGTTTTTATTTCTTCTCCCTGGATTTTAATACCTACTCCGAATTTTTCTTTCGTTTCCTTTACTGCTTGCTCAATATACAGATTGAATAAAATCGGGGAGAGGCTACAACCCTGTCTCACTCCCTTCCCAATCACTGCTTCCCAATCATGTCCCTCGACCCTTATAACTGCCATCTGGTTTCTGTACAAATTGTAAATAGCCTTTCGCTCCCTGTATTTTACCCCTGCCACCTTCAGAATTTGAAAGAGAGTATTCCAGTCAACATTGTCAAAAGCTTTCTCTAAGTCTACAAATCCTAGAAACGTAGGTTTGCCTTTCCTTAATCTTCCTTCTAAGATAAGTTGCAAGGTCAGTATTGCCTCACGTGTTCCAACATTTCTACGGAATCCAAACTGATCTTCCCCGAGGTCGGCTTCTACCAGTTTTTCCATTCGTCTGTAAATAATTCGCGTTAGTATTTTGCAGCTGTGACTTATTAAACTGATAGTTCGGTAATTTTCACATCTGTCAACACCTGCTTTCTTTGGGATTGGAATTATTATATTCTTCTTGAAGTCTGACGGTATTTCGCCTGTCTCATACATCTTGCTCACCAGATGGTAGAGTTTTGTCAGGACTGGCTCTCTCACGGCCGTCAGTAGTTCTAATGGAATGTTGTCTACTCCCGGGGCCTTGTTTCGACTCAGGTCTTTCAGTGCTCTGTCAAACTCTTCACGCAGTGTCGTATCTCCCATTTCATCTTCATCTACATCCTCTTCCATTTCCATAATATTGTCCTCAAGTACATCGCCCTTGTATAGACCCTCTATATACTCCTTCCACTTTTCTGCTTTCCCCTCTTTGCTTAGAACTGGGTTTCCATCTGAGCTCTTGATATTCATACAAGTGGCTCTCTTTTCTCCAAAGGTCTCTTTAATTTTCCTGTAGGCAGTATCTATCTTACTCTTAGTGAGATAAGCCTCTACATCCTTATATTTGTCCTCTAGCCATGCCTGCTTAGCCATTTTGCACTTCCTGTCGATATCATTTTTGAGACGTTTGTATTCCTTTTTGCCTGCTTCATTTACTGCATTTTTATATTTTCTCCTTTCATCAATTAAATTCAATATTTCTTCTGTTACCCAAGGATTTCTACTAGCCCTCGTCTTTTTACTTACTTGATACTCTGCTACCTTCACTACTTCATCCCTCAGAGCTACCTATTCGTCTTCTACTGTATTTCTTTCCCCAATTCTTGTCAATCGTTCCCTAATGCTCTCCCTGAAACTCTCTACCGCCTCTGGTTCTGTCAGTTTATCCACGTCCCATCTCCTGAAATTCCCACCTTTTTGCAGTTTCTTCAGTTTTAATCTACGGTTCATAACCAATAGCTTGTGGTCAGAGTCCACATCTGCCCCTGGAAATGTCTTACAATATAAAACCTGGTTCCCAAACCTCTGTCTTACCATTATATAATCTGTCTGATACCTTCTAGTATCTCCAAGCTTCTTTCATGTATAAATCCTTCTTTCATTATTCTTGAACCAAGTTTTAGCTATGATTAAGTTATGCTCTGTGCAAAATTCTACCAGACGGCTTCCTCTTTCATTTCTTAGCCCCATTCCATATTCACCTACTATGTTTCCTTCTCTCCCTTTTCCTACCATCGAATTCCAGTCACCCAAGACTACTAAATGTTCGTCTCCCTTTACTACCTGAATAATTTCTTTTATATCATCATACATTTCTTCAATTTCTTCGTCATCTGCAGAGCTATTTGGCATATAAACTTGTACTACTGTAGTAGGCATGGGCTTCGTGTCTATCTTGGCCACTATAATACGTTCACTATGCTGTTTGTAGTAGCTTACCCGCACTCCTATTTTTTTATTCATTATTAAACCTACTCCTGCATTACCCCTATTTGATTTTGTATTTATAACCCTGTATTCACCTGACCAGAAGTCTTGTTCCTCCTGCCACCGAACTTCACTAATTCCCACTATATCTAACTTTAACCTATCCATTTCCCTTTTTAAATTTTCTAGCCTACTTGCCCGATTAAGCGAACTGACATTCCACGCTCCGATCCGTAGAACGCCAGTTTTCTTTCTCCTGATAGCAACGTCCTCCTGAGTAGTCCCCGCCCGGAGATTGCTCAACACGTGGGGCGTGAGGTCTCCACAGTACATCGATGTTGTCGCCAGTGGTCGGCGGAAGGTGCACGTGCCCGTCGACCTGGGACCGGACCGCAGCGACGCACGGATGCACGCCAAGACCGTAGGATCCTACGCAGTGCTGTAGGGGACGGCACCGCCACTTCCCAGCAAATTAGGGACACTGTTGCTCCTGGGGTATCGGCGAGGACCATTCGCAACCGTCTCCATGAAGCTGGGCTACGGTCCCGCACACCGTTAGGCCGTCTTCCGCTCACGCCCCAACATCGTGCAGCCCGCCTCCAGTGGTGTCGCGACAGGCGTGAATGGAGGGACGAATGGAGACGTGTCGTCTTCAGCGATGAGAGTCGCTTCTGCCTTGGTGCCAATGATGGTCGTATGCGTGTTTGGCGCCGTGCAGGTGAGCGCCACAATCAGGACTGCATACGACCGAGGCACACAGGGCCAACACCCGGCATCATGGTGTGGGGAGCGATCTCCTACACTGGCCGTACACCACTGGTGATCGTCGAGGGGACACTGAATAGTGCACGGTACATCCAAACCGTCATCGAACCCATCGTTCTACCATTCCTAGACCGGCAAGGGAACTTGCTGTTCCAACAGGACAATGCACGTCCGCATGTATCCCGTGCCACCCAACGTGCTCTAGAAGGTGTAAGTCAACTACCCTGGCCAGCAAGATCTCCGGATCTGTCCCCCATTGAGCATGTTTGGGACAGGATGAAGCGTCGTCTCACGCGGTCTGCACGTCCAGCACGAACGCTGGTCCAACTGAGGCGCCAGGTGGAAATAGCATGGCAAGCTGTTCCACAGGACTACATCCAGCATCTCTACGATCGTCTCCATGGGAGAACAGCAGCCTGCATTGCTGCGAAAGGTGGATATACACTGTACTAGTGCCGACATTGTGCATGCTCTGTTGCCTGTGTCTATGTGCCTGTGGTTCTGTCAGTGTGATCACGTGATGTATCTGACCCCAGGAATGTGTCAATAAAGTTTCCCCTTCCTGGGACAATGAATTCACGGTGTTCTTATTTCAATATATATATATATATATATATATATATATATATATCCGGAGATCTTGCTGGCCAGGGTAGTTGACTTACACCTTCTAGAGCACGTTGGGTGGCACGGGATACATGCGGACGTGCATTGTCCTGTTGGAACAGCAAGTTCCCTTGCCGGTCTAGGAATGGTAGAACGATGGGTTCGATGACGGTTTGGATGTACCGTGCACTATTCAGTGTCCCCTCGACGATCACCAGTGGTGTACGGCCAGTGTAGGAGATCGCTCCCCACACCATGATGCCGGGTGTTGGCCCTGTGTGCCTCGGTCGTATGCAGTCCTGATTGTGGCGCTCACCTGCACGGCGCCAAACACGCATACGACCATCATTGGCACCAAGGCAGAAGCGACTCTCATCGCTGAAGACGGCACGTCTCCATTCGTCCCTCCATTCACGCCTGTCGCGACATCACTGGAGGCGGGCTGCACGATGTTGGGGCGTGAGCGGAAGACGGCCTAACGGTGTGCGGGACCGAAGCCCAGCTTCATGGAGACGGTTGCGAATGGTCCTCGCCGATACCCCAGGAGCAACAGTGTCCCTAATTTGCTGGGAAGTGGCGGTGCCGTCCCCTACAGCACTGCGTAGGATCCTACGGTCTTGGCGTGCATCCGTGCGTCGCTGCGGTCCGGTCCCAGGTCGACGGGCACGTGCACCTTCCGCCGACCACTGGCGACAACATCGATGTACTGTGGAGACCTCACGCCCCACGTGTTGAGCAATTCGGCGGTACGTCCACCCGGCCTCCCGCATGCCCACTATACGCCCTCGCTCAAAGTCCGTCAATTGCACATACGGTTCACGTCCACGCTGTCGCGGCATGCTACCAGTGTTAAAGACTGCGATGGAGCTCCGTATGCCACGGCAAACTGGCTGACACTGACGGCGGCGGTGCACAAATGCTGCGCAGCTAGCGCCATTCGGCGGCCAACACCGCGGTTCCTGGTGTGTCCGCTGTGCCGTGCGTGTGATCATTGCTTGTACAGCCCTCTCGCAGTGTACGGAGCAAGTATGGTGGGTCTGACACACCGGTGTCAATGTGTTCTTTTTTCCATTCCCAGGAGTATATATATATATATATATATATATATATATATATATATATATATATATATGTTGTCATATTGTGTGTGAAGTATAAGCGTACGTAAGAATAATGCACAGGACTAACACCCTGTCGACCTGCCTCCACAAGAGAAGTAATTTATGTGAGCACCTGAAATAAAATACATTCATTGTAGGAGACATGATGTGCCTTAGATGTAAGTTAGTTTTAAGTTAATTGAGCCATGAACGGCCACAGCCAAAGATCAGACGAATAAATAGTATTATAGGGACCTGCTAAGTGCCACCTGCAACCCCCCTAGTTTTAATTATAGCAAAGGAATTAAATAAATTAAAATGATCATTCAGATCAGAATGATTGTTCGTAAATAAAAGTTGATTAAGGTCGGTTACTCTTATTAGGTAGATGTTATGTATAAGAAGTGTTTGACAACAATTTTTATGAGACCACCTGTGAAAAGCAGCAGACAAAGGCAGCAGCTTAGCATATAAGAATCCAATAAATCAATAACGATCTAGGTAGCAGCTAAGAAGTGCGCAGGTCAATTATTTTTATTACAGTACGGAGAAACTGTAAACGCTCATAAGAATTTTACGGCACAGTGCAGCTGAAATACTTACAAAGATCATTTATAAGTAAACTAATTTAGTACCAGAAGTATCTATTTCAAGTCCTCGAGATACGACGATCTTTTTTTTTTTTTTTTAGGAAAACCAATTTTACGACACCCAGAACAGAAGATAGCTAATAGACTCAGTTCACTACTAATGCATGGTATAAGTAATTTTAGATATGCATAGAGAAATGGTTGGAGAGCTGGATCAGACGATACTGAGACTACTGTATCGGTTTAATTATGCTAACTACTTGTCATGAAAAACTGGGGTGGTAATGCACATTTGCACAATTTATGTTAGGCTCATCATTTCATACGGCATTAATGTTGTGTCTTTAAATCTCTTCACTCCATAAGCGTTTGTTGTGTTTTCCTTTAATCAGAATCCTTACCTTCCTACCTTACCCAGTAGAGAGGTGAATTTTACGGACTGATTGAGTGCTCGATCCCTACAGACTGTACGTATGGATGGATGCGTGACACATCGGTTGTCGACAGGCTCTGCCTATTCTCCGCGAACCGCGAATTCAATTAAGGTTTGTTATGTGCAATTGCACGACAGAGAACACCAAGCTTCCCAATTTCCCTAATGGAAACTCGAACATGAACTGTTCATCACGTAAACGAAGCCACATTGAATATGTCTTCAAATTAACGACGTAATTAACAGAGGAAAAATAAAAGTGCTGAACTTGAGAAAAGAGCAAATATTGTAAAAAGAAAAAAATAACAAGATTTCGAACAAGGTGTAAACCTAAAGTGCCTTGGAAGCACAAACAATGAATAAGAGACAAGTTTTTTTCGTCAGGCCTTGTAGTCACAGACACTAATTTTAATTTGTAAATAATTTTTAGACTTAATATGTATACCGAATGTTAACTGTACTTTGTAGTAATAATGCAGTCATCAATTAATTGACACCTATATGCTTCTGCGTGTGAACCGACTATAGACAAGCAATAAACTAACACGTATAAAAGTGCTGCGTGTGAACTTTAACACGACGACCAAATACATATGGACACGAAATAATAATGTGTGAACTGAAAGGGTGATAACTTTATAGAAACGTGTGGAATTCCGCGTGTGGAGTAATGTTATAAGTACTTGTACCACGAAACCACAATGTAGAAAGCCGAATTGCGCAAGTGAATAAGTTTTGTACTTACCGCAACAAGTGCTGTACGGTTTTCCAAGGACACATTCTTCGACACAGCTGGGGGAGTCGCCCCGTCTGGCTGTTTCCGTAATTTCGAGTCGATGAAAAACTGTAAAAACTCACAACACGACTAATAGACACCAAACGTTCTGCTTCTAGCAGAACACTGCTGCTTTAAGCCGTCAAGTTACTATCACGTGACTATCACAAACGGACGTTAACACAGAGTACGCTGCGCGCTCAACAATCCAGTTTCCTTTGCACAACGAGTGGAGGGGCTAAATGTGTTTGAAATACTTAAATATAAAACCAGGAGTTAAGCACTTATATACCTTATAAAATCACCGAGACACTAATCGGAAAAGTCTTAAACTCGACTCTGGCAATTGCTACCGACTTTATAGACCAGGCCAAGTAATGACGAAAACTTGTCGACCCAAATAAAACCAGAAAAATAAATAAATACGAGAACTATGCACTCCTAAAAGAATAAGACCTTATGTACATAAACAATTGTTATCCTTAACTAATCCACTTTTTCTTTTAGACTAAGTTATTAGCAAGTAAGCACATTCTATTACAGATTTTCTCTGTATTTGTCATGTACGGGAACATGAATCGAAGCTCGAATATGTGTCGAGTGAAATAGAGACCGCCACCAAACGGCTCAACACGTTGCAGAACTAGTCTTCCAGTTCCTGATCCACGAATTATTTCCAACGCTCCATCACATCCAGACAACCACTTCAACCTCCACAGTGAGAGTGATGCCCTACTTTTCCTCTACTGTGAAAGTGCAATGAATTTCCATCACTCAAGTGCAGTGCTACCATTGGACTACCCAAGTGTACTGAAACATTTTTTTTGCAGATCATGAAAGCCACAAATCAGTAAAGTACTACGTGTTTACTACAAGAAATCTTCGTCGAAACCACAAAAAAAAAAAAAAATCCTGTAATATGTCATTGTAAAACAAGAATGTCAGTTCTTTGCAAATATTTTTCCAAGAGTGCACACTGCACCCAGACTTCCTGCGAAGTCAAATAATTTATTTCTTTGTTCTTTTTTAATATATATTATACCATGTATAATGTATCCATGTATGTGTACCTTTATCCTAATTTTATTGTCTCTTACCGAGAAATGAACAAGTTACCATCAATTTGACTCGTACGAATGTATTTACCTGTTAATCTTTATGTCAACCACTTCTTCTAATGTCATATATGATATCTATTGTAAAGAATTTTAACAAATATAACTAACTTGATTCGCGAAAGCAATAATATTACGACTAGGCGTGAGTCGCGATGATCCTGACAGAGCCATCGCTCCTCACGCGGGAAGCAATGTAATATTATTGGATTACAGATACTTTGCATATGAGATATTTGCCATAAAAGAAAAGGACAGCCAACGAGCTGTAGTTCGTTAAAATGCTATGCATCACAGAGTGAGAGTAAAGAGACGAAATATTTTTTTTATATGTGCGCCCATACCAAGACGCGCGTTCAGCGTTAAATACTCTAAATAAAACACTACATCTACATCTACATCTATACTCCGCGAGCCACCTTACGGTGTGTGGCGGAGGGTACTTATTGTACCACTATCTGATCCCCCCTTCCCTGTTCCATTCACGAATTGTGCGTGGGAAGAACGACTGCTTGTAAGTCTCCGTATTTGCTCTAATTTCTCGGATCTTTTCGTTGTGATCATTACGCGAGATATATGTGGGCGGTAGTAATATGTTGCCCATCTCTTCCCGGAATGTGCTCTCTCGTAATTTCGATAATAAACCTCTCCGTATTGCGTAACGCCTTTCTTGAAGTGTCCGCCACTGGAGCTTGTTCAGCATCTCCGTAACGCTCTCGCGCTGACTAAATGTCCCCATGACGAATCGCGCTACTTTTCGCTGGATCTTGTCTATCTCTTCTATTAATCCAACCTGGTAAGGGTCCCATACTGATGAGCAATACTCAAGAATCGGACGAACAAGCGTTTTGTAAGCTACTTCTTTCGTCGATGAGTCACATTTTCTTAGAATTCTTCCTATGAATCTCAACCTGGCGCCTGCTTTTCCCACTATTTGTTTTATGTGATCATTCCACTTCAGATCGCTCCGGATAGTAACTCCTAAGTATTTTACGGTCGTTACCGCTTCCAATGATTTACCACCTATGGCATAATCGTACTGGAATGGATTTCTGCCCCTATGTATGCGCATTATATTACATTTATCTACGTTTAGGGAAAGCTGCCAGCTGTCGCACCATGCATTAATCCTCTGCAGGTCCTCCTGGAGTACGTACGAGTCTTCTGATGTTGCTACTTTCTTGTAGACAACCGTGTCATCTGCAAATAGCCTCACGGAGCTACCGATGTTGTCAACTAAGTCATTTATGTATATTGTAAACAATAAAGGTCCTATCACGCTTCCCTGCGGTACTCCCGAAATTACCTCTACATCTGCAGATTTTGAACCGTTAAGAATGACATGTTGTGTTCTTTCTTCTAGGAAATCCTGAATCCAATCACACTATGACCCGTTGGGCGCAGATATTTAAAATCAGTGCCGCAGCGCTTGATAGCAAGAAGCTGCGAAACAGAAAAAAGAAAAATCTATCTTTTGTTAAGAAATATTCTAGAGACTTCATTATCCTTTGTACTTTTGGTCGCCGACATGTTAAGACGTACTACACAGCATTGCTACAAGTTGTATTTTTATTTCGTGTAAAACCTATGTGAACGACGAACAAACGTTTCGGTAACTCGAGTGAGGATATAATGTACTTACGCACACACAAGGACATTTGATTTTAAGAAGTAACGGACTGATAAAGCAGCGATTATTGGACAGAGCCATGTACAAAAGAAATATCAGATGTACGTCATGTATTTATTGTGTATTTGTCAAAGTCTAGAAGTTTAAAGCCAATTTGTTCACAATATATTAATATTTTACGAGGCAGTAATTTCCTTCTTATTCTTTTCTTTCACTAACCAAAAATGATGTTTAAATTGTATGTGAGCTTTGTTACACATTCGCTCTTTATCGCAGTGTCTCGATTGTATTTGAGAGACCACTAATGTGTTCAACTTCCGATCTGTTAATCTTCCTCTTACGAAATTCCACTAATTTGCTTTCATTTACATTTTTATATTCAAATAAATCCCTTAGGTATTTTCATGGAAGATTCTGATTGCATGAAGGCAATCCGTGTCAAAAGATCAATTAAGAAAACCCCTTCGCGTAATCAATCCGCACGTCTCCTGAACACAATCGAGAACAGACGCATCGGTGATCAATTAATAATCTCTCGCTCTTTTCACGTCGCACTAAAAGACGGCCACACAGGATAGCCGTAAGTACGCAATCCAGCGTTGCATTTTGTCAGTAAATATTACCAACAAACAAAGACAGCGTCACTATTATTATGTACTACTATTTCTTATACAGAGTAAGCAAGTTCCTAACGCCAGAACATGAAACAAAGTTGGCATGGGAAGTTGACTGGTAACCAGCGAAACAGTCGTTTCTCGTCGACAGCGATAAGACGGCTGGATTAGATTGTTTAACGAGGATGACAACCAAATGTAGACTAATAAATGTATATATGTCAGATCACAAGCCTAGGTATGAACCCAAAATCATCGGCAGCCAGCTTATAGTTTTCTATAAAATGTCCTTAGCTAAACAGCGATGTATTAACATCTGTGGCGCTGCAATATATAATCACAGAATGGATCGTGTCTTTGCCTGTGCACAAGACTGTTTAGATGTTTTAAGCCCGAACAAACAGTATTTACAAAGTGGTTCTCTGCATTCCCCACAAATCACAACCGTCAGTGTGAGCTAACAAATACTTTACAGAACAGTTGCCACAGGGTTTTTAACAACATTGTGCTGCATGTCTATTGATGAAATAGGGATACGAACAAGTTGACTGCTGTCTTTGTAGCTTTCCTGGAAAAGTAAACCATCTGCCTCTAAATCGATGTGGATCTGGTTTAAGGGATGATAGAAAGTAGATGGAGTAATCGATTGAGAGGGGTTGTAACGAGGTATGATTTAATGGTAGACAGATGATGCATTCTAGAGAGAGGGAGATGATGTGGCAAAAAATTTGTCACGGATTTAACCATTTTTTTTCCGTTGTTCCCTCGGGGTGCATCACTTGATATGCATAACTTTTGATCGACTCGTCGCTGGCCGTGGTGGCCGAACGGTTCTAGGCGCTACAGTCTGGAACCGCGCGACCGCTACGGTCGCAGGTTCGAATCCTGCCTTGGGCATGGATGTTTGTGTTGTCCTTAGGTTAGTTAAGTTCAAGTAGTTCTAAGTTCTAGGGGACTGATGACCTCAGAAGTTAAGTCCCATAGTGCTCAGAGTCATTTGAACCATTTTTTTTTGATCGACTCGTACACAATTGCATGGTTTGTGTGTCAGTTAGAGCGCTATCTACCTGCAGCCTTTTACACCAAGCCTCTCCAAACAACAATCTGCAGAGGGCTTCCAATGCATATGTGATGAGTTATGCATCGATGGGAAACCTATTTTAACACGCTTATCTAGATGAACCAAGATGTATGCAAGGTATTCCATTTCTCTGCCACATCTTGGACATAAAATCGAACCTTGAGTTTCATAACCGCCGTGATTCTAAGTTAGTGACTGGTGTTTGTGAGGTACTGCAATCCCTGTGTATACATCTACTTGACAAATATTGTGTGTCTGGAAGAGAGCAATTATTTGGAATTAGTGCAATATGGAATGCAATTTCACATATCAAACACCACTGCTACATATTTGTGTTTATGTTCCATGAGCACTTCTTTCTGCCCAGCACCTTCTTGGCATGGAATCCGCACAAAACAACAATTTAACACAATTGATATCACAAGTGAATTACGTAAAATATTTCAAACTTCTTCCATCTGGAGCTCCATCATGCATAACTCAAACATTTCTTCTTCTACTTCTTCTTCCTAATCGTCTACTACATCACCACAACACTCTCAAACGTAATGGCTTGAATCTACTATGCACCAATACGGAGTGCTAAACTGCTCAGCATACAAGCATCTAGAGAGATTGTGAAGCAAAATGTCAAGTGTACTGATTACGTGGAACTCAGCTCATTCTCAGAATGAGATTTTCACTCTGCAGCGGAGTGTGCGCTGATATGAAACTTCCTGGCAGATTAAAACTGTGTGCCCGACCGAGACTCGAACTCGAACTCGGAACCTTTGCCTTTCGCGGGCAAGTGCTCTACCAACAGAGCTACCGAAGCACGACTCACGTCCGGTACTCACAGCTTTACTTCCGCCAGTACCTCGTCTCCTACCTTCCAAACTTTACAGAAGCTCTTCTGCGAACCTTGCAGAACTAGCACTCCTGAAAGAAAGGATATGCGGAGACATGGCTTAGCCACAGCCTGGGGGATGTTTCCAGAATGAGATTTTCACTCTGCAGCGGAGTGTACGCTGATATGAAACTTCCTGGCAGATTAAAACTGTGTGCCCGACCGAGACTCGAACTCGGGACCTTTGCCTTTCGCGGGCAAGTGCTCTACCAACTGAGCTACCGAAGCACGACTCACGTCCGGTACTCACAGCTTTACTTCCGCCAGTACCTCGTCTCCTACCTTCCAAACTTTACAGAAGCTCTTCTGCGAACCTTGCAGAACTAGCACTCCTGAAAGAAAGGATATCCTGAAACTCCGGCATTAGCCCACGAATGCGAGAATACTTTGTGATTCCATGCACACAGGGTGGGAGATGGCAAACCATAATTAAATCTTGCCCAACTTATAAAGTGTTTTGGTTAAGGAATGTAGTTCTTGCACTTCCTCTCTGTTGATGGCTGTTTCCCACACTAAGAAACATTATTTGTATCATGTGATGTAGGCTGTGTAACAGAGTTCATAATATGTCCACAGGTATATATGACCCTTGCAAAGTAATGGTGGGAGTGGTTTAGCAATGATACAGAAATTGAGAACCATGCTGCAATATCATTAGCTGATAGCATCATGAGATTGACACGATGAGACGTTGTGTTGACATGACAAGTCATGGAGAGTGGTGGTCTGGACCTCGAGTAATTAAATAAAACGCATTGAAATTATGTAATGAATTACGTAAGTTGATGGAAAATACGTGAAATTGATAAAAATACGACAAAAGATGTGGAGGGGTGTGGGTATTTACATGCTCGCCTAGGTGTATGAAGATCATTCCATTCTTCCACCTGTGGGATTGACAACTGATGGTGCATTCTATCTGTTTCTATGGGTTTAAGTCCTGTACAATACGTCCTTCTCCACATGGAGACAGGCACTGTAAATCATAAAAATTAAGTATGTACTGTCCAAAGATTTGGAGCTTAAGATGACTACCACCTAGTACACCGAAACATCGATTATATATCTGGATGCAGTATGCAACACCAGTATGAGGAATCGATGCTCAGGTCTCTTCGAAAAATGGAAACACGAGACATCTGCTACCCTGTCACAGTGGAAGATGAAATTAGATGTGGAGACCATCACCTTAAGACAGCTGTTTAGAAGCGCTCTACAGTGCTGCAAACTGTTCCAGTTTCCATATGTTGCGATATCCTCCACATTTTTGTCGATGAGAAACGCCGCCTCTGTCTTTCATTTCAACCATCCTGCGTGTTGTGAGGGCAGCATAGTTCACACATGCAATGTCCAGCTTTCTATGAGGCCCAATGAATCGAAAGATGTTAATGTTGGCTTAGCACATGACACAGACCTCAAAGTTGAGGTAGAAAACAAAATGTATGGCGGTGTACAAAGCTATAGTCATGTACTGCTTGGATGCGTTACAGCAGAAAACACAGTGCATCAAACTGCTTACGAAAGAACAATATAGGAACCCTCTCTTGTGACTAATAGTCTGTGGGATATGGTCCTCCTACAGTGTGGGTGGGTCCGCAGCTCGTGGTCGTGCGGTAGCGTTCTCGCTTCCCACGCCCGGGTTCGATTCCCGGCGGGGTCAGGGATTTTCTCTGCCTCGTGATGACTGGGTGTTGTGTGATGTCCTTAGGTTAGTAAGGTTTAAGTAGTTCTAAGTTCTAGGGGACTGATGACCATAGCTGTTAAGTCCCATAGTGCTCAGAGCCATTTGAACCACAGTGTGGGTGGCGAAACTTCACACTGGTCTGTGCAAGCGACTTCGATTACTGGCCACCTGCTCCAATAGACCAGTGTCTGTATACTGAATAGGATCGCCACATATGCTCGATGTCAGCATTCATTTGGTAATTGTTTTCGATACATCAGACGAAAGGGACATGGTAATATCTTATTGAGTTCTCTATTGCATGATGTTAGAGAAGTTTTTATAGTTGATAGTTTTTCTCTGTAACGAGTAGTGAGAGGATGTTCGGGTGACAGACATGAATTCACCCTGAGAGATGCAGATCTCCTTCAGACTACAGTACGTGTAGGTAGTGTGGAAATGCAGCACAACGCAGTAGCAAAACACATCCATAACTGCCCTCACTTTCTTTTCTACTACCTCGTGTTGCAGAAGAAAGTTTCGTTTGGCGCTGGGCTTGCACATTGTACATGACTGGCGGAGCTACGACAACATGCTTCCATTTCCACCGAGTGGTCAAATTACAGGCTGATCGCATTAACTCAGCTCCTCCTGTTTTTCTCCTGGATGCAGAAAGTGGTAGATACAGCTCTCTCTCACTTCCGTTCAGTTCCGACTAAAACTGGAATGATCACACGGACAAAGCAGCTGGGAGAGTGGGACAGAGACTGAGGAAAAGTTACAAGTTGCAGAGAGACTGTCTAAAACATGCTGGAGTTTTGCTGTCTGGGGCTCTTACCAGATAGGTTCCAAAAATGTGACTCGTTTCAAGATATAAAAGTGCCACAGATATGACTCACCAGTGGCTGTAATCACTAAAACACGTATCCATAGGATCCAACGCAAGCACGTGGTTGAATTGAGAGACTTTGTTCTAAATCTCAAACAGAATTTCTACCAGAGAGCGTAACACTATAGATCTGAAAAGTTTGTGTATTAGTCATAGTATTTGGTACATGTCCTATAACTTCAGTCTAGCATTGCACTTTTTAAATGATTCCTCACATGGTAAACCATCTATTGTACGCGATATTTTTCAAACAACCATCATCCTCCCCTGTGCATATATTACAGAACCTCTACTACACTGTCTATATGGTATCCAGATAGAATGTGTTATAATTACTGTTTGTTAGCGTAAGAACTATTTAGCAGCGACATGAGGGAGCTGCAAATATAGGCTTAATTCCACGTTCCTTAGCTCAATCACCGAGCGAGGTGGCGCAGTGCTTAGACACTGGACTCGCATTCGGGAGGACGACGGTTCAATCCCGCGTCTGGCCATCCTGATTTAGGTTTTCCGTGATTTCCCTACATCACTCCAGACGAATGCCGGGATGGTTCCTTTCAAAGGGCACGGCCGACTTCCTTCCCCATACTTCCCTAATCCGATGAGACCGATGACCTCGCTGTCTGTCTCCTTCCCCAAACAACCCAACCCCCCAACCCTTAGCTGAATCACTTTCTAAATTCGGTGAAAACAGTGATCTTATTACGAGCTTACACATCTGGCGATGTGGCGACATGCACCCACACTTCCGGTCTGTTAATACACACACCTGCGATCACTGTCTATATCCAATGTCGCGGTATTTGGTGGAAGACCACTTCATTCGGAAGCTACACCATATCTCGGTTTATAAGACATGTTTATTTTTTAACAAGGATGTCGTTAGTGATACTTATGTGCGACTGTAGAACCAAGGCCGCGTTTTATGCCGGGTGACACTTAACATAGCCTTGAGATTGTGGTTTTAAGAGCTGGTTGCTAATAAAGCGATTACGTCTCTCCTCCGAAGACACACAGACACCAGTCGCAAGAAAAACCAATGAATCATGTCCATCCATAGCGGATTTTCGCTCAATATTGTCCATGAACCATGGACCTTGCCGTTGGTGGGGAGGCTTGCGTGCCTCAGCGATACAGATGGCCGTACCGTAGGTGCAACCACAACGGAGAGGTATCTGTTGAGAGGCCAGACAAACGTGTGGTTCCTGAAGAGGGGCGGCAGCATTTTAAGTAGTTGCAGAGGCAACAGTCTGGATGATTGACTGATCTGGCCTTGTAACGCGAACCAAAACGACCTTGCTGTGCTGGTACTGCGAATGACTGACAGCAAGGGGAAACTACAGTCGTAATTTTTCCCGAGGGCATGCAGCTTTACTGTATGGTTAAATGATGATGGTGTCCTCTTAGGTAAAATATTCCGGAGGTAAAATAGTCCCCCATTCGGATCTCCGGGCGGGGACTACTCAAGAGGACGTCGTTATCAGGAGAAAGAAAACTGGCGTTCTACTGATCGGAGCGTGGAATATCAGATCCCTTAATCGGGCAGGTAGGTTAGAAAATTTAACAAGGGAAATGGATAGGTTAAAGTTAGATATAGTGGGAATTAGTGAAGTTCGGTGGCAGGAGGAACAAGACTTCTGGTCAGGTGAATACAGGGTTATAAAAACAAAATCAAATAGGGGTAATGCAGGAGTAGGTTTAATAATGAATAAAAAAATAGGAGTGCGGGTAAGCTACTACAAACAGCATAGTGAACGTATTATAGTGGCCAAGATAGACACGAAGCCCATGCCTACTACAGCAGTACAAGTTTATGTGCCAAATAGCTCTGCAGATGATGAAGACATTGATGAAATATATGATGAGATAAAAGAAATTATTCAGGTAGTGAAGGGAGACGAAAATTTAACAGTCATGGGTGATTGGAATTCGAGAGTAGGAAAAGGGAGAGAAGGAAACATAGTAGGTGAATACGGATTGGGGCTAAGAAATGAAAGAGGAAGCCGTCTGGTAGAATTTTGCACAGAGCATAACTTAATCATAGCTAACACTTGGTTCAAGAATAATGAAAGAAGGATTTATACATGAAAGAAGCTTGGAGATACTAGAAGGTATCAGATAGATTATATAATGGTAAGACAGAGGTTTGGGAACCAGGTTTTATATTGTAAGACATTTCCAGGGGCAGATGTAGACTCTGACCACAATCTATTGGTTATGAACTGTAGATTAAAACTGAAGAAACTGCAAAAAGGTGGGAATTTAAGGACATGAAGTAGTGGAGGCAGCAGAGGATCAAGTAGGTAAAAAGACGAGAGCTAGTAGAAATCCTTGGGTAACAGAAGAAATATTGAATTTAATTGATGAAAGGAGAAAATATAAAAATGCAGTAAATGAAGCAGGCAAAGAGGAATACAAACGTCTCAAAAATGAGATCGACAGGAAGTGCAAAATGGCTAAGCAGGCATGGCTAGAGGACAAATATAAGGATGTAGAGGCTTATCTCACTAGGGGCAAGATAGATACTGCCCACAGGAAAAATGAAGAGACCTTTGGAGAAAAGAGAGCCACTTGTATGAATATCAAGAGCTCAGATGGAAACCCAGTTCTAAGCAAAGAAGGGAAAGCAGAAAGGTGGAAGGAGTATATAGTCTCTACAAGGGCGATGTACTTGAGGACAATATTATAGAAATGGAAGAGGATGAAGATGAAATGGGAGATACGATACTGCGTGAAGAGTTTGACAGAGCACTGAAAGACCTGAGTCGAAACAAGGCCCAGGGAGTAGACAACATTCCCTTAGAACTACTGACGGCCTTTGGAGAGCCAGTCATGACAAACTCTACCATCTGGTGAGCAAGATGTATGAGACAGGTGAAATACCCTAAGACTTCAAGAAGAATATAATAATTCCAATCCCAGAGAAAGCAGGCGTTGCCAGATGTGAAAATTACTGAACCTTCAGTTTAATAAGTCACAGGTGCAAAATACTAACGCGAATTTTTTGCAGACTAATGAAAAAACTGGTAGAAGCCGACCTCGGGGAAGATCAGTTTGGATTCCGTAGCAATGTTGGAACACGTGAGGCAATACTGACATTACGACTTACCTTAGAAGAAAGATTAACGAAAGGCAAGCCTACGTTTCTAGCATTTGTAGACTTAGAGAAAGCTTTTGACAATGTTGTCTGGAATACTCTCTTTCAAATTCTAAAGGTTGCAGGGGTAAAATACAGGGAGCGAAAGGCTATTTACAATTTGTACAGAAACCAGATGGCAGTTACAAGAGTCGAGGGGCACGAAAGGGAAGTAGTGGTTGGGAAGGGAGTGAGACAGGGTTGTAGCCTCTCCTCGATGTTATTCAATCTGTATATTGAGCAAGCAGTGAAGGAAACGAAAGAAAAATTCGGAGTAGGTATTAAAATCCATGGAGAAGAAATAGAAACTTCGAGGTTTGCCGATGACATTGAAATTCTGTCAGAGACAGCAAAGGACTTGGAAGAGCAGTTGAACGGAATGGGCAGTGTCATGAAAGGAGGATATAAGATGAACATTAACAAAAGCAAAACGAGGATAATGGAATGTAGTCGAATTAAGTCTGGTGATGCTGTGGGAATTAGATTAGGAAATGAGACACTTAAAGTAGTAAAGAGTTTTGCTATTTGGGGAGCAAAATAACTGATGATGGTCGAAGTAGAGTGGATATAAAATGTAGACTGGCAATGGCAAGGAAAGCGTTTCTGAAGAACAGAAGTTTGTTAACATCGAGTATAGATTTAAGTGTCAGGAAGTCGTTTCTGAAAGCATTTGTATGGAGTGTAGCCATGTATGGAAGTGAAACGTGGACGATAAATACTTTGGACAAGAAGAGAATAGAAGCTTTCGAAATGTGGTGCTACAGAAGAATGCTGAAGTTTAGATGGGTAGATCACGTAACTAATGTGGAGTTATTGAATAGAATTGGGGAGAAGAGGAGTTTGTGGCACAACTTGACAAGAAGAAGGGATCGGTTGGTAAGAAATGTTCTGAGGCATCAGGGGATCACAAATTTAGCATTGGAGGGCAGCGTGGAGGGTAAAAATCGTAGAGGGATACCAAGAGACGAACACACTAAGCAGATTCAGAAGGATGTAGGTTGCAGTAGGTACTGGGAGATGAAGAAGCTTGCACAGGATAGAGTAGCATGGAGAGCTGCTTCAAACCAGTCTCAGGACTGAAGACCACAACAACAATATGTTTTGAACATTCTAGTTTTTCCCTTAGCTGGATAGAAAGTTAAGCCCCTGTTATTAAACATGTACGAGCTGCTTAAAGATAATGCCAGTACTATAAAGCAATCAATTATGGACTTCTGCCAAAATCTCTGGCCTACTGGTATCGAGTTCGACAGACGACTTCTAGTGGTTACACACCAGGCTCCAGATATGTTTTCAGCAGCTAATCAATCGAAACTTTTCTTTCCTAAGCTGAAGCATGTGATATGCTTGGTTCATGACCTTCACTGGGTCTGTGTATCCATAAGGAACGATTACGACATCGCAAGTCATTTCATCTCTGCCCTCCAGAAGATTCTATTTAAAGCTCTGAGTCGTGTTTTGCCTACAGGGAAGCCATTGGCCTGTCCCTTCTAAATTTGCAGGATATTCTTTGGGGATCTTGGATTGGGTGTGCTGATATGTTGTATGAGAATTTTGACAAAATTAGAGAGTTTGTGCCTTCTTAGGATCCAGCCGGTGCAGGTGCAATTTCCAATGCACAGCAACTTCCGCTATCGGAATAAATAAATAAATAATTTGCATAGAGAACTAAATTGTGTCCTTAGTAACAAGTAACTGACGGCAGCTATTAAACAATTAGAAAGATAAGGTCTGGAAGAGGACACACAATGGGATATTTTTACTTCCGTGAGGCAGCAGTTAGATGTCATCGCTAAAGACAGACTTGAGTCTAGGCCTTAGAAGAATCCAGACATTGAGGAATTCGCCATATCTGTAGAGCTGCCATTACGAGTGAATGCGAAGTTTGTTCCGTTGGTTTCTGTGGATGTCGAAAGAAGCTTTGGCATCTAAGAAGATATTCTACTTCTAATAGAAACAGACTTACTTTTAAATATGTAGAGATACTTAATGTCTTGAAGTACGACAGCTTCATGTTTCATCCTCCTTTTTATGAGTGATAATTTGATGTACTTGTTCGTAATTCAGTAAACCAGAATAGAGGAAAGAGAAATCGTTGAATTAGTTGAATAAATAAGCACCTTATGTCCCTTTTTTTACCTTATTTGAGGGCCTTTTCTCTTACTATTTTCAACTGAAATTTGCTCGTAAAAATCCTAGCCCTTAAAAATTACAGTGATAAATATGAAGCTGGTTTCTTAGGACGACTCTGCCGCCTGCTCGAGTGCATGGTGAAGGTAGCGGGTAACCGAAACGAATTGACATTTCCGGCTTAAAGCTGTTGGGGAGCGGCGGGTACAAAGAAAAGTTCCGGCTGGCCGGCTTGTCCATTCTTTCCCGCAGCTGGGGGGACAATTTCCAGCGGCGGCCCTTGTGACGCTCTCTGGATAGCTGAATAGTGAACTAATACTCAGTACGCATTGGGCTGTTTCTGCGATCACATGTGTTACATGTATTCTCCGTGAAAAATTGAGCAATTCAATACAGATCACTGCCAAGTGTTGGCGATGAATGTATTGATAGCATCCGAATTCCTACCACTCCAATCATCCCTGGATGCCCTCCGTGGCCAGAGTTATGCACTTCGACATTCATACTTGCAAATAACTGTTGCTGCAGTCAGGGTGACAGGTTTCTCTCACCTCTGAGCACTGGCGCTGATGTTGTACAAGAGGAGTGGGGCACTGCATGCAGACGTCTGGTTGTTGAGTGGGCTGTATGTGTCAGTGTACTTCCATTCGAGACGTTATATCCTCGACCTGTCAACTTATGTTGCAATAGTGATACTGAGAGCGTACACATCAGTCCAACTCCTCTGCAGATTGTTTAAAGACACAGCATCCATTGAGCTGAAATTTTAAATTCTGAGCCGGCCGAAGTGGCCGTGTTAAAGGCGCTGCAGTCTGGAACCGCAAGACCGCTACGGTCGCAGGTTCGAATCCTGCCTCGGGCATGGATGTTTGTGATGTCCTTAGGTTAGTTAGGTTTAACTAGTTCTACGTTCTAGGGGACTAATGACCTCAGCAGTTGAGTCCCATAGTGCTCAGAGCCATTTGAACCATTTTTAAATTCTGAGCTACCTCCAACGTAAAGGATCTCCTGCCAGTTGGCCTAACCGTCCCATTATCCGCAAACAGGAGGCAATGGGGGAAAAATCCGTTGGAAGCCAGGCAGTTGCAAGATCGAATCCCACCACTTAAACCAGTCCTAGTATCCATCAGTGCAATGCAAGGAAAAACTGCCACACACAATGGATATGGATTTAATTAATTAGTCAATCTGATAGAGTAAGAAAATATTTCAAAGGCATCTGCAGCTGAGGATTTATCAGGTATCCGCTACTTCGTTCAGGAGAAAGGTGAAATTAGAGTGGAACATCACAGATACTACCTACTTCTTCTCGAATGTCTGTGTTCCATCCGCTACAGGTTTCCATAGCAGTGGAAGTGTGGGAACAAAGGGATGTACTGACTACCAACGTCAGATCTGCATGAATGGCAAGGGGGCAGAGGAGGATGGTGGAAGGCAGGAGGCGGGGGGGGGGGGGGGGGGAGGGGAGCGGAGGCATCTTGGTCTTCGTATGTTGGTTCACAGGAACAGGAAGCAACCACTTGAGGCAGAGCGAGAGAGTGTTGGTGAGAAAGAGAGAGACAGAAAGAGAGAGAGAGGAATTCCCAGGTATTATATCAAAGAGTTACCACCATCTGTATCAAAGAATTGCCACCACCTGATGCTTTATCCAACTGGAAGTAACTGGAGAGGTGAAAGGGTGGAGAGGAGAGAACTGGAGGAAGGTGGGGTGGGGAGGGGTTGCTTCTCCCAGTGTCCTCCACAGGTTGTATTGTGAACTAGCTCAGTCAGTATCCGCACAGCAGGGCGAGAACATAGAGCAACTGGTTCCAAAGGCCTGGTATGGGATGTGAGTGCTTAGAAGCTGATAGTACAGGTGCTACAACCAGAAATAGTCACTTGAGTTGGCAAAGGGCTCGGCCACAAAAATAAGACTGTGGTTGTGGGAGTGACATGGCTGCTGGATGGTCACAAAAAGCAGTGCAGATTCTGAGACACTATGATCTGCTGGTTTAGAGATGTTGGTCGGAATTATCCCAAGCAGTGCCATGTGACTGGAAGTAACCACTTGGAGTGTGTTAATTCTGTGAGACAGCTGGCAGTGTGATGGCTGACAGTGGTCACAGGGCCCGAGGAGACGTAGTGTGGCCGCTTGGACACTGGTACGTGGTGCAGCCCACCGAAGCGTATGGCTCGTGGGCGCGCAATGTTCCAGCTGGTACATCTGCCCTGCAGTCTGTGCAAAGACGCGATCAAAAGATTATGTGTGGTGAGTTATGTTGATGTCGAGTTTGCGACATTATTGCTTGCATGATAGGAGAAAGAGTGATCTGTTTAATTGCTTCTTTTCGCTGTATTTTACAAGACCTACAGCTTTCGAAACAACAGAGAATAATGAGCTTTTCCCGCCAATTACAAGAGAGATCCAACCCCTGTGAATTTAATTTTATAAATAAACATTATAGCCTTGCTAGGTAATTGACATTGATTTGAATTCCTTGTCATGAGATCCTCCCTCTCCAGCACAGACTGAGTCTGCTTTCAGCCAATTTACAGGTAGAGGAGGGGAGATGGGGGTGGGGTTTACAAGATGAAGAGGGGTTAATTAATTTACTGAGTTAATTAGTCAATAAAACTGACAGAGTGGCATGGGGCTATTCAGATAACTGAGGCCTGAAAGTGTGCTTGTATCAGCGATGGGGAGGGGAGAGGGTTGGAGGTTTACAGAGTGGGGGGAATCAGAGGGGGAGGGGGGAGGCTAGGTGTTTTTCTTGGAAGGACGGATTATCCTGAGGAGGTCATAAATAACAGAAGGTAGGGTTTTTCCCTGAATGTATGCAGCCTGCACCAAAAATGGCCCAAAACAATGGTTACCCTGCTACTAGTGTTGTTGGAGCAGATTTTGTACACGAACTGACCTCTCGATTACATCCCATAAATGTTCAATGGGATTCATGTCAGGCGATATGGGTGGCCAAATTATTTGCTCAAACTGTCCTCAATGTTCTTCAAGCAAGTCACGAACAATTGTGGCCTACAGACATGGCTCATGGTCATTCATAGCAATTAAATTGTTGAATAGCTGCAAATGGTCTCCAAGTAGCTGAACGTAACGTTTCCAGTCAATGATAGGTTCCGTTGTACCAGAGGACGCAGTTCATTCCATGTGAAGACAGCCCACATTATTACAGAACCAGCACCAACTTGCACAGTGCCCTATTGACAAACTGGGCCCATGACTTCGTTGGGTCTGCGCCACATTAGAAACCTGCCATTAACTCTTACCAACCGAAATCGAGACTCATCTGACAAGGCCACAATTTCCAATCATCTAGTGTCTAGCCAATACAGTCACGAGCCCACAGGATGGGCTGCAGGTGATGTCGTGCTGTTAGTCGTCTGCTGCCATAGCCTATTAACGCCAATTATCGTTGCACTTTCCTAACAGATACGTTCGTAACACGTTCCACATTGATTTTTTGCGGTTATTTCACGCAGTGTTGCTTGTCTGTTAGCACTGAGAACTCTATGTAAGCACCTCTGTTCTCGGTCATTAACTGAATTTCGTCGATCACTGCGTTGTCCAAGGTGAGAGGTAATGAGTAAAATCTAGTTTTTTCGGCACACCTTGACACTGCGGATCTCGGAATATTGAATTGTCTAACGATTTCTGAAATAGAATGTCGTATGTCTCTAGCTCCAACCACCATTTCGCTTTCAGTGTGTGTCAATTCCCGTCGTGCGGCCTCAATCACGTCGGAAACCGTTCCACCTGAATTACCTGAGTAAATACGACAGTTGCTCCAATGCCCTGCGCTTTTATATTTTGTCCACGTGATGCCACCGCCATACGTATATGTGCATATAGCTATCCCATAACTTCTCATGGTACACCAATTGAATGAAACTCATTGTACGAAATGGATAGGTGTAATCATGATGCAATCAATGGCTGTATTGTGTTGGTCCAGGGTGGAAGCCAAGGAACAGGTGGGTGATGACAAAGAGAGCAACATAATTAGAAACGTACGTAATAGCGTATTGCTTAATTTTAAGCAGCAAGTCCAAATAGTACTCCACACTAGTCCGTTACACAGGCATATTTGTCATAAGCTGTCACAATAACAGACAGTGAACTAGTAATGCTGCATGGGCTCCAAGTGAACTTGATTATACTGGCTGGAGTCGGTGCGGCGTCTTCTTAGCCGGCTCGACGGTGGCGCTACTCGCGCGTGCAGGAGAGGGTGTGTCTTCGCGGATTGGCGTGGCAATGTGTTACTACCAACCTCTGGACTTAGAGTGCCTGCCGCGGTTCGACAATCTATGACGCTACAGAATGTGCAGTGACATGTAGTAATATTAGCGAAGTAACGCTCCGAAACGCCGAACGCCAAAGTATTGAATGTGTCGTCGGAAGTAATAGGAGCAAAAAGGGACTGTGAGCGCTTGCGTCCGATCCTGTTGGCATTCTGAGTGCAACAATCTCCACTCAAAAGTCTTACTGTGATAGTTCTTCTCACAATGTCTGACTCGTAGAATGATGAGACGGAAACATTATGGCCACTGCCAACCGCGAGATTGTTGGCATTGCGGGCACTTGACACGGTAAAGGAGTTATGTGAGTGGAGCAGAGACGAATGGCGAATCACTGTAACGACGACACGGGCAGCAAATTGGAAAATCCACTAACATAAACGACTCTGACGACGGGCAGATTTTTATAGTCTTGCGACTGGGAATGAGCAACTCGAAAGTGGCGAAGAATGTTGGGTGTTCGAGGGCGGCAGTGGCGGACGTCTATGAAAAGTGCTCGAGCGACGGAGAATCAAGGTAGGAGACGAGGTGTTAGACGTTCACACCTTGTCATAGAACGTGGAGGTCGGAGGCTAGCCCGCTCTCTACAAAGCAGGATAGATGGCGATCTGTGGCAAATCTGACGACAGCGTACAATGCTGGTGCGGGTGCAAGTGTTTCGCAGTATAGTGTTCAGTGCACTTTGTTGAACAAGGACGCCATAGCAGACGACCCGTGCCTGTTCCCTTGCTGACACAACGGCGTCGTCACTTACTGATTCTTCTATATTAAATCGCGATCAGTGAAAACGTCTGAACTGTTCAAATGAATCTCGTTTCTAGTTATATCATTCGATCATCGCGCCCGGAAACGCCATCGTCCAGACGAACGGCTGCTCCAAACACGCACCACGCTACGAATCCAGGCCAGTGGGAGCAGTATTGTGGTACGGGAGACATGCGCCTGGGCTACCATGGGACCTGTGGTAGTAATCGAAGGGCCTATAACAACTGTGCACTACGTGATTACTACTCCGGACCGCCTGCATCCCTCCATGCTCGATGGCTGATGGCATCTTCTAGCAGGACAACTCTCCATGCAATAAGGCTGAAATCGTGTTGCGGTTGTTTGAGGACTTTAATGACTTGTTCACAAAATTATTCTGATATCAGTCCGATAGAGCACATGTGGGATGTTATCGGGCGGCCGCCTTGCGTTCACAGAATATCCGCCAACAATTTACGGGTATTGTCTAACTTTCCGTAGACGACTAGTACCACGCACCTCCTGAAACCACCTAACAACTTGTCGAATCCATACCACACAGAATCGCTGTATGGTTAATCCCAAAGTTGAAACAACATACTATTGAGCAGTGGTCGTTGTATTTCAGTTCACCAGAGTTTTTAGATTTATTCTCATTTAATGACTAAACAGTGACACATTTGAGCAGATCTTTGGTTCTGCACGAATAAAGGCTGCTTGCCAAGTGAATAAGGCTGGGCAGACAGTGATAAACGATTAAGGTTGGTGACACAGTAGTGCTATGTTACAACCATGTGTGACCACACGGAAATCTGCCACTGAAGGAAAATTCTAAGTTTGTTAAGTGTAATAAACAATTAATGAAACGTTTAAATTATTGCGAAGACAGGATTCAGAAACAAATTTCATCATTGCCGCAGATGTAATAACTGGTCGTAGTTGGCACCAGTTCATCATTTACATCTGTGGATGCCTTTTCATCTCTTTGAGAGTCAGCTGCTTGCAAGATAAAGATAATGGAGCATTTTTTCAACATGCTGGGATTTTGAAAGTAAGGGACTAGTCGCTCTTTCGGTATAACCCTGAGGGCAGGACTTACACTTATAAAATATCATATTCGAGTACTAGCGAAAGCAATTTTTGGAACGTCCTATCTTCTAGTGATGTGATAACGAATGGAGATGAAAAATCATCTTTTTGCTTAAAATGTCAGTAAGCAGGACAAAAAGAAAGCAGATCTATTGAATTTAAGAAATAAGCTGGTTGAGTTCGCTAAGACAGCTTCTTCAGTCACAGCCCAGTACTTAATCCTCAGATATGACGTCATATCAGCTCAACCAGTCACACTTGTACATCCCCATTGCTTCTCTTGCTCATCTTCCTCCTGCTCCTCCCCTCTCCGCACCACTGGACCCAATAGCTTTGGTCTATAGTAATATCACACACACACACACACACACACACACACACACACACACACACACACACACACACACACGAGACCAAGCGCGGATGCGCCCGTGAGCCATAGAAAGAAACTTTCTGGCACGAAATAAGCATTAGGTGAGCTTCCCAGAGTGCTATTGCAGTGGCTAGAGGAGTCGGACAGCCTGTATTTAGTTTTCCTATAGGTGCGTGATATTCGGCAACAGTTGAGCTTGTGGATAAGAATATTTGCGACGTAAAAGGCCAAGAGAACTGCAGCTTCCAAAAGATACCAGTAATATTAATTATTACGTTGGAGTGCTTTTGAACAGGATTTGTGTTTCGAACTGTGTTTACTGTGGGGAAAGACTGGAATTGCACAATAGGAAATTTACTTCGCAACAAGTATAATACTGGCCACTGAATTTGTAACACCACGAAGGAGGTATGCAACGAACGTAGGCATGAAGTGCACCAGATTCTTGGACATGCAAGTGATTAGCACTGCAGCACATCTGCACAAAGTCGGAACGAGTAAATCTGTCTACATCAGGGCTGTCCACGGTTTGCCAAACATTGTGCGTGCAGGGTGCGTGGGCCGCTTGTGGGTCAAGTCTACGCCTGTTTCAGCCTTGGTCGTTACCAGAACAGCGCCACATTTGATTGAGGTGTGGCGTTTATCGATCGGCACAACTCTCTTCAGTTCGGCAGAATCGTGGTATCAGCGCAGTTTACCCTACGCTATTTGTTAGATTCTGTCAGAGACAGAAAAGAACTTGGAAGAGCAGTTGAATGGAATGGACAGTGTCTTGAAAGGAGGATATAAGATGAACATCAACAAAAGCAAAACGAGGATAATGGAATGTAGTCGCATTAAGTCGGGTGATGCTGAGAGAATTAGATTAGGAAATGAGACACTTAAAGTAGTAAAGGAACAAAATAACTGATGATGGTCGAAGTAGAGAGGATATAAAATGTAGACTGGCAATGGCAAGGAAAGCGTTTCTGAAGAACAGAAATTTGTTAACATCGAGTATAGATTTAAGTGCCAGGAAGTCGTTTCTGAAACATTTCCATGGAGTGTAGCCATGTATGGAAGTGAAACGTGGACGATAAACGCTTTGGACACGAAGAGAATAGAAGCTTTCGAAATGTGGTGCTACAGAAGAATGCTGAAGTTTAGATGGGTAGATCACATAACTAATGAGGAAGTATTGCATAGGATTGGGGAGAAGAGGAGTTTGTGGCACAACTTGACAAGAAGAAGGGATCGGTTGGTAAGAAATGTTCTGAGGCATCAGGGGATCACAAATTTAGCATTGGAGGGCAGCGTGGAGGGTAAAAATCGTAGAGGGATACCAAGAGATGAATACACTAAGCAGATTCAGAAGGGTGTAGGTTGCAGTAGGTACTGAGAGATGAAGAAGCTTGCACAGGATAGAGTAGCATGGAGAGCTGCATCAAACCAGTCTCAGGACTGAAGACCACAACAACAACAACATTTGTTAGATGTGTGAAGGACGTTCACAGGTCAAGTGGCTGTTTGCACAAAAAGAGGCAGTCTACCGATCTATCGTCACAAGTCTCTGAAAATAAATGGGAGTGGCAGAAGAAAGCGGTGAGAAAATTCTCAGTATATGTGATGCTGCCGCATAAGCGACAGATACTGCAGATCTCTTGTGAAACAACAGTACAATACCATGCAGCAGCAATTTAAAGATTTTGTTGACAACGAAAGAGCAAAATGCTGCAACGATCGACAAACGGGATGCATTGTTCCGTACATCAAGAAGCACTTTGTGTTAAATTTACAGGCATGGAACACGTGGAGAAATTCTTGGTAGGAATAGTAAAATTTCACAAACTATTTTATATCCCGGTCAACCGCAGCTACTGAAAGGCATGATTTTAGGAAGAACTCCGCTTACAGCTGGCAAAATTGTTGTTTGTTAAAACACGACCGGTTTCGCGGCTTCAAGCCGCATTATCAGGTGAACCTGCGCCATAACAAGCAAAGTACAGTGTCACCACGTTTTGCGGATTTTAAAATTAATAAAGGAATGTTTAAAAATTCTGAAGCTGCAAGCATTATTCCACTGCCAGTTGTAACAGTTTTCGATGGAAGTGACTGAAGAGTATGGAGACATTTTATATTACTGGAAAGAACACTGGTTAAGTCAGGGGGATATCATGGAACGATTTTTCGATTTAAAATGTGGAATTGTTAAATTTATGGAGAAAAAACAAGTACAGGAACGAACAGTAGAAATCCGGAATGGACTGCAGACATCGCGTCTTAACTGCAGTTAATTGAAAACTACCAACAGTAAGACCTTGCAACGAGAGAAGCAACTGCCTTCTGATCCGACGGGGACGCATTTAAAAGGAAAATCGCATCGTAGAAGGGACACATCGTAACCAACAGAGCCCAGTTCCCAAAGCTCATATCCGTTAGAGTAGACGTGGGGTTTGAAGAATTCATCGTGACTTTGAAGGAATTACAACGATAGTTCCCTAAACGTTTTGAGGACACTACCAATCTCACCTGTGTTTTCGAGCCGCTTTCGACACCGTTTGGCGTTGCAGCTGAAAGCGCCCCTGTGTTTGAGCAGACGTAATTCATCGGCATACAAGATAATTTATGTTTTAAAGACAAATCTGTTTAACTTTAAAACCGTCCTGCACGCCTACATTGCTCTCCTCAGGTAGAGTTTCCACGTCTCCATAGTGCGCTCGCAAAAGTGCTGCGATATTTCTATCAACATATGTGTGTGAAGGACCTTTTTTTCGATTAAATAAGACACCATTACATGACAAACTTAGTGCGAATGTTTGTGAAATTGTCTGCATCTGTCCGTATGCCGTCAGTTTCTACCAAATAAAAATTATACGAGGGTTGGAACTTAACTAGTGGCAACTATTTATTCATAACCGATACAAAAGAGTTACATGTTTGCGCTTGTTACTCTCCTTCAAAGTAGTCACCAGCGTTGTGTAGAAGCCGTTGCCAGCGATGTGGAAGGCGTAGTATACCGTTAGCAGAGCCTGTTCTGTTGATGGTGCGAATAGAGCGGTCTACTGCCTGTCGAATCTCTGGAACAGTTCTGAAGCGAATGCCACGAAGTGGTTCCTTCATCTTCGGAATCAAATCAAAGTCACAAGGACTTAGGTCCGGGGAGTCTGGTGGACGGTACAGTACTTCCCAGTCCCATCGACTGAACAGAGCAGCTAAGGCATGCGCTGTACGCGACTGCGCATTGTCATGCAAAATGATGGGTGGGTTGCTCAGAAAGCGTCGCTGCTTCTTTCGAAAAGCTGGTCGCAGGTGATGCTCCAAAAACTAACAGTAATACGACTTAAGTCCTTGTGACTTTGATTTGGTTCCGAAGATGAAGAAGTCACTTCGTGGCATTCGCTTCAGAACTGTTCCACAAATTCGACAGGCGGTAGACCGCTCTATTCGCACCATCAACAGAACAGGCTCTGCTAACGGTATACTACGCCTTCCACATCGCTGGCAATGGCTTCTACACAACGCTGGTGACTACTTTGAAGGACAGTAACAGGTGCAAACATGTAACTCTGCTGTATCGGTTGTGAATAAATACACTCCTGGAAATTGAAATAAGAACACCGTGAATTCATTGTCCCAGGAAGGGGAAACTTTATTGACACATTCCTGGGGTCAGATACATCACATGATCACACTGACAGAACCACAGGCACATAGACACAGGCAACAGAGCATGCACAATGTCGGCACTAGCACAGTGTATATCCACCTTTCGCAGCAATGCAGGCTGCTATTCTCCCATGGAGACGATCGTAGAGATGCTGGATGTAGTCCTGTGGAACGGCTTGCCATGCCATTTCCACCTGGCGCCTCAGTTGGACCAGCGTTCGTGCTGGACGTGCAGACCGCGTGAGACGACGCTTCATCCAGTCCCAAACATGCTCAATGGGGGACAGATCCGGAGATCTTGCTGGCCAGGGTAGTTGACTTACACCTTCTAGAGCACGTTGGGTGGCACGGGATACATGCGGACGTGCGTTGTCCTGTTGGAACAGCAAGTTCCCTTTCCGGTCTAGGAATGGTAGAACGATGGGTTCGATGACGGTTTGGATGTACCGTGCACTATTCAGTGTCCCCTCGAGGATCACCAGTGGTGTACGGCCAGTGTAGGAGATCGCTCCCCACACCATGATGCCGGGTGTTGGCCCTGTGTGCCTCGGTCGTATGCAGTCCTGATTGTTGCGCTCACCTGCACGGCGCCAAACACGCATACGACCATCATTGGCACCAAGGCAGAAGCGACTCTCATCGCTGAAGACGACACGTCTCCATTCGTCCCTCCATTCACGCCTGTCGCGACACCACTGGAGGCGGGCTGCACGATGTTGGGGCGTGAGCGGAAGACGGCCTAACGGTGTGCGGGACCGAAGCCCAGCTTCATGGAGACGGTTGCGAATGGTCCTCGCCGATACCCCAGGAGCAACAGTGTCCCTAATTCGCTGGGAAGTGGCGGTGCGGTCCCCTATGGCACTGCGTAGGATCCTACGGTCTTGGCGTGCATCCGTGCGTCGCTGCGGTCCGGTCCCAGGTCGACGGGCACGTGCACCTTCCGCCGACCACTGGCGACAACATCGATGTACTGTGGAGACCTCACGCCCCACGTGTTGAGCAATTCGGCGGTACGTCCACCCGGCCTCCCACATGCCCACCATACGCCCTCGCTCAAAGTCCGTCAACTGCACATACGGTTCACGTCCACGCTGTCGCGGCATGCTACCAGTGTTAAAGACTGCGATGGAGCTCCGTATGCCACGGCAAACTGGCTGACACTGACGGCGGCGGTGCACAAATGCTGCGCAGCTAGCGCCATTCGACGGCCAACACCGCGGTCCCTGGTGTGTCCGCTGTGCCGTGCGTGTGATCATTGCTTGTACAGCCCTCTCGCAGTGTTCGGAGCAAGTATGGTGGGTCTGACACACCGGTGTCAATGTGTTCTTTTTTCCATTTCCAGGAGTGTAGTTACCACTATTTAAGTACCAACCATCGTATTATGTCATCAGAGCTCCGAAATTAATTAAATGTCACTGTAAATTCGTTTCCTTTTTTATCTACATTATTAAGAAATGTAGAATACAAACCCAAGTCGTATGCAGTGCGACTGCATTGCTATTTATATGCGGCGCATTTGCAGTTTCCCCCTCTTACTCTTTCTCGCGCTTAGTCAGCGTGGCGAAGTGTGCCAGCCAGGCTTTGCGCTGTGGCACTCGCGCCAGGGCGAGGCTCGCGAACCGTATTCTTGGCTACTTCTGCTCTACATTATGTACTTACGAAGCCAGTATATCACTCAATAATCACTTTTCAGTGTTGGTTGGTTATGAACAGGCCGTGTTAAGTTTTGCATAAGAAGGAGAAACGTGCACCAGCGTGTGTCAGAGGCAGACAACGGCAGGACAGAGACTGTAGTTCATCGCTCCGATACATTGCTGGTCAGGTTGCCATAAATGCTATACCAATATGGAATCGATGGATTCAGAAGGACCATACTCAGTGCCATGAAAGGATCTAAAGGATCCCCCGCGGCTAGCACTCGAGAGGTCACAGCTATTGTTTCTTTGGCTGTGAAGATGATGATGATGATGTTTGGTTTGTGGGGCGCTCAACTGCGCTGTCATCAGCGCCCGGACAAAGTCCCAATTTTTACACAGTCCATGTTCTTTTCACAGTCCTATTTAGTAACTCTCACAAATGGTGGTGATGAAATGATGAGGAGAACACAAACACCCAGTCCGTGGGCAGACCCGGCCGGGAATCGAACCCAGGACCCCGTGATCCAGAGGCAGCGATCCTAGCCCCTAGACCACGAGCTGCGGGCTTTTTTAAGTGTGCGGGACCGTGTCCTCTTGTCACGTACCCAGAGTCACGACATGAGTTTGTTTTCAGCACACAGGCAGTGCGGAAACATCTAGAGCACCAATGGATGTCAGCATAGCGACAACGTTTGCAGCTTAATAAGACGCGCTGACGGTGTGTGCCCGACTACAGCCCTGGACAATTCGTCAGAAACGTTGGCGTATGCTTGCAGTAAAATTAACGGCACTTCAGACCTGCACGCCGTGAACTCCGATGCCAAGCAACTATCAGACGTGGGCGCTCAGTTTCAAGGTCCGAAAGCGTCCTAACTGCATTACAATCGGAAATTGAAGTTCGCCAAATGATTCTGTGTCATTTAAAAGAAGCAGTAAAACTGTCCAGTAATATCTATCTAAGCTTCTCCCTAGTGCTACTAGTTCGCGAGGAATTAGTTTAAACAGACGTTAGTTAATGGCAGCACGTCGAACACACTGCAAAACGTAACTTTTCTTCTCGCTGCAGTATCTAGCATCCATCGTAAGTTACCGTTCTCGCAGTCTGTAAACAACTACCACCTGTAAACAATGAATTAAGATAGATTCAGCATACACTGTAGAGTAAAATTTAAAGTCTTTCGCTCTCGGCGCGGCTGACCTGCCGCACAAAATTCCCTCTCCAGAGCTGCCTGTTGCCTAACTCACCACCGAGGCTGTGGTCCTGACTCAGACACCAAAGACCCGGTTGTACTGGCGCCCCTTGATTGTATAGCGACGCTGACGCGACACTAACCTGTTTTGTTACTACAAAAATTCCTTTAATGACCACCATTCAAATTTTGCAAATAATACATTAAAGCTGTACATATGCGAAGATAACCCTCTTTCTTCTACATCTACGTCTGCTTGTACATCCGTACCCTGCAAACCATTATGAAATGCGTGGCAGAGGACATGTCTCACTGTCCTAGTTATTAGAGGTTTTTCCCATTCCATTCACTTACGGGTCGCGAGAATGATTCCTTAAATGCCTCTGTTCGTGCTGTAATTAGTCTATTTTTGACTTCGCGATACCTGTAGAAGCAACACGTAGAGGGTAGAAATATATTCCTAGATTCGTCAATTAAAGTTGATTCTGGAAGTTTTCCAAGCAGTTTTCAGCGGCATAGTTTGTGACTATCTTCAAGCTTGTTCCAATCTAGTTCTTTCAGCGTCTTGGTGACACTCTCTCAAGGGTCATTTGCTGCCTAAAAATGCATTACAAGACTGTTGGTTCCCTTGTTATTGACAAATTAAATATTTAAATCTTTTTGCAACATTAACATAAAAAAGCATGTCCATAAAGTAATATAAACATTCAGGTGCCGGTATTCGGATTTGTCTTTTGACGACCTTTCACTTAGTGCCCTTGCAATTTACAACACTGCGCCATACTCACAACCCAAAATCCTTTATTAGTAGCTGATTTACATAAATTTAATGTTGCTATTGAAATACTAAACGTTGTAAAACCATTTCTATAGCACTCTAAATATTGTGTAGAAATACATATATTTTTTCTCTTTTTCGCACAACGATATCTGTAACTATAACCGCACACAATACGAAGGAAAAAAATATATATACTAAGCATAGAGAAAGAACGAGTATTTCCGAGACGATTCAGACGACGACGATTTCCGTCATTGTTATATAACAATCCAGAACATTTCTTTCATTAGTCGTTGGGTCTCTAGAAGGAGTAGCAGACTCTCAAAATTTTTATGTGGAGGATCTTTTCCAAACTTTCTGGCTTCGTTCCTGTGGTTGATTGCTATCTGCACTATTGAACTTAATGACGGTACTTTCGAGCACTAAATGTCTACTGAAAGACGTACTTTGACGTTGATATTGCGTTAACTGGCAGCCATTATGTGGCATTTGGTGAAAGGAGAATCTTCAGTGCTGTTACTATAGCTTTTTACAGCTCTGCGTATTAGTATCTGTGTATCTACTTGTGTATGTGTGGTTAATTTTAATACCATATAAAAATGGAATGAGATAGCGAAGAACCTCAATAGTCAAATAGATGAGATGTTGAGAAAATTAGAAACCCTGTCGCTAACTTTGGAAACCGTTTTGACCACTCAAGAAGAGACAAGAAGAAATTATTAACGAATATTGAACAATCGTCTAAAGTGCAGGCAGAAACTAAAACGTAATTAATGATGAAAATCGAAGCAGTTTCTTATGCACAGATGCACTCTTTCTCTGGACAAGAAAAACTGTCAGCTGCAAACACAAAGGCACAGACTGCTCTTGCAATCGTAATCAAAAAAATTTCCAAATCACAGGCGAGAATTAACTCCAAACGATTTGACCAAGAACAAAAAAATCCATAAGTCTACATGGCCATGTGGCTACAGAAAAAAGCAATTAAGTGATATTATTCAACAAAATTTTTCCCATTGTGAAGAAGAACAACACGTTAAGAAGCAAAACTATGCTCCGAGCCTATAAATTTGAAGCAGATAAGTGCGTAGGCAAGACTGTCACCAACTAATTTAATTTAGTAGAAAAAGAACACCATTTTCATGAGCAGAATATCAACAAATAGATTGAGGAAGTCAACGATTCCGTCGCCTCTAAATTTAGATTAGTGCGAATCCTTAGTTAAAGAGCTAACTGAAGATATAAGCCAGATAAACGAAGCTGTGAAAACTGATGTCTCAACCACCGATTCTAATAAGATTGAGTCTGATACAAACTATGTTTATATGCTGCGAGCCTGAACTGTGCTCACAACTCAAACTTAGCGCTGTAACAAATAGTGATACCATTTACGTGCTATTAATTAATTGCTAATGCTTTTATAGAGGAAAATATTACTTGACAGCATCGGTTTGGCACATTGATGCTACTCAGAAATTTGTGCATCCTATGGTGTTTATTCATTCCTTTAAGGGAATTTTGTCTTATTCCTGGAATGAGATACACAATATCAAATTCATAATTGAATTCATACAGGGCGATGCAACTCTCCAGTCTCTTTGTCGATGGCGGCAGCCGCCGAGCCGAGAGGGCGCGCAGCAGCAGCATTTGTTTGATAAACAGTAAATTAATTTAATCTTTTCCTCACGTGCTTCTGCAAAGAAATGAACTATACGCGTGTTTTTTACTCTGTAGACTAGTGGTTAGGAAGTTAATCGTAGTTCAAAATTTTAAACATGGCTGAAGCAGCAACTGTTGAAAATCTTCACGGTAAATGATAACAGCCAAACAGTTGCACGATAAAGATTTACTGAAATCCTTGACCACGATTCCGGTATATCTGAATATACTCTTTATCAGAAGCAAAAATACATCTGAACAGGAAGACACCCTCATTAGCAAAAAAAAACTTAGCAACATAACTCACATAAAAGGAAAAAACACTTATAGCTTTAAGTAACCAGGAAAATACCAAAGTATTACAAGCACAAAATATTTAGTCACTTTCTAAAATCACATCCTGCAGTGGAGATGCATAAAACAATCGTGCCAAAGGCGTCGTCAGTAGTTAAAATGAAAATATCACCTCCATCTGTACAGCATAATTATAAAGAGATGATCGATACGAACACGGCATACTATCAGTACTTCGCCTGTGAACTAGCGTGAAGAGGGTATGAGAGCACTAGGACAGACAATTTCACCGAGAGAGGGCACTTGTGGTATGCGCGAGACACTCCCGCACATTAAAACACCGGTATACATGCTAATTTAAACCCTCTGTCTTAATAAATAAAACATATCAGAACCATTTAAAACACTTGCATACATAGAAAATCTGAACACCAATTTGCCTGTGTCCTAGTGTCAAGCAGTTGAAGATTGCGCTCAGGAACATATCCCACGAGACAGGGCACTAGTGTTCCCACGCAAATTAAGGGTCCTCTGTTATGCCAGTCCTGCCTGGATATCTGCCCCCCCCCCCCAAATTCTATCAGTCCCTCCAGATCCTTGAGCGTCATGCACTCCGCCTCGCCTTCCGTATCCGCCTCCCGTCCCCCACGCGGATCCTCTATGATCTCATTCCTTTCCCCCATCTGCTCCTATTCCTCGAACATATCCGCATCCTCTACACCTCCCGCCGTCTTGAACCCCCTCACCCCCTGGTTGCTCCTCTCCTCTCCCATCCCCGCCCCCTGCCACGTCTTCACCATTGTGTCCCCCCTACCCTCCATATCTACACCCTCCATCTCCTTTCCCGAGGTGGCTTCCGTCAACTCCCCCTCCCGGATGATGCCCTCTCTCCCTCCATTTATCCTTCCTATCAACTCTGATCCTCAATCCCCCTCCTTTCCTCTGTCCTTTCCCTGGGCTCCCACTTCCCGCCCGCCCCTTCCATCCTGTTTTTCTCCCCACTAAACCTCTCCCTACCTCCCTTCTCCCCCCCAGTCCTTTTGTATTCCCCTCCTCTGCCTACCCCACTCTCTGTCGCGTCTGCCCCCCACCCCTGTTATGGGTCCTCATCCTCCTTCAGCTCCCTTCCCGGCTCCCCCCTTCGCTTTTACTCTCCTTTCCCCCCTTTTTTGTTTTCCCATCTTCTGTCCAGTTTTCCCCCACCTGCTCTCGACTGTGGTGTCACATTTGCCAACTTTTTAGTGCAGTGTTCCAGTGACTATTCAGTGTTGTTTGTCTTTCTCGTGTTGCGAACAGAAACCATGCTGTCGCTAGGTGTGAATTTTATGTCCTTTGCGAACAGAATCCAGACTGTCGCCGTGTTTTTTTAATTGTCTATTGTTTTCCCTGTCTGCTTCGTATGTATTTTTATTAGCGTCATCTTCCCTGTGTTGTTGTTTTAAGTTCCACGATTTCTTTTCGCCTTGTTACTCTCTAAGTCTCCGATTTTATCGCCTGTTTTTTATTATTTGTTCTCTTGATCTTTGTCACAAAATCTGTCGGCTGAAGAGCGGCATACTAAGCTGCTGCCAGCCCGCCCCCTTCAGGGGAAATTGAAATTCAATAAATGAAAAAAAAAAGAAAAAGCAAATTAAGGGCTAAGATACATACTAGAGAAAACAAACAAAATGTTGTAAACGCATCTAGAGGGTTGGATCCCCTCCTTCGAAAGCGTCAGATTGCAAAGCCTGGGCTACTCTCAGGGTGGAATCTCCGTCTTCGAAAATTGTGTGTGTTTGTCTGCCTGTCGCTGTTCGTCCGTCCGTCCGCCTGCCTCCCTGCTGGCTGTCCATCGCCGTCGTCGTAACCACTGCCGCCGCCGCCCATCGCCGACGCCGACGCCGCCTGCTGTTCGTCTGTCTGTTCGCCGCTGCCGCCTGCTGCACGTCCGTCTGTCGGTCGCCGTTCGTCTGCAATGAGTACTCCCACCTCCACCGTCATCTACACCTCCCCCTCCCGCTCTCCCACAGTCACTTCCTGGAGTGCCGCCCTTGGCCTCCCTCCTTCCACCTCCCCTTCCCTTCCCCCACTTACCCATCCCCCTATCTCCTCCCCTGCTGTATACCCACACCTCTACACCCTTCCTCCAGCCTCCACACCCTCAACAGCTCCCACTACTACCCCCGCCCTCACGTACGCCTCTGTTGCCGCCTCTGCTGCCGCCCCTCAGGTGGTTGGCTTCCCCTCTCTCACCGACCCCGTTGCTTCGTCTTCTGCATCTCCCGCACGCATCACGTCGCGCCGAGCCACAATCGCCACCACTGAACCAGCTGCTTCTCCCGGTGCCTCCACTACGCCACAGGGATCTGCCACCCGCCACCTCCCTCTCCTCCCCGTCCCTCTCCCCTTCTCCCAGCCTCCAGTCTCCAAAAAACCCCAAAAGCGCGTCCTTACCGACTCTGCTCCCGCCACTTCCCACAAAAAATCAACACCACCTCCCCCTCCCCCTGCCGTCACCATGGACACCACCCCTCCTCCTGCCAGCCCTACCTTGGCCCCCACCCTCCACACTTTTGTCCTGTCAACTCCCGATCCTAAGTTCCTCAACGCTCGTACCCTCACCAAGGAAATACGAAAGTACTTACCTGGTGCTCCCATCTCCCAACTCATTCCCTGCAGGGACTCAGTCCTTATCAAGTCCCCGTCCCCATGCTTTCACACAGACCTCCTGCGAAAACTCCCACGAGTTATGTTTGGCCCCCACGCCTCTCTGACACCCTTCCTTTCTGCTTCCACTCCTCGTCAGCCCCAGCCTCCCCGTCGCCCCCCCCCCCCACCTACACCGCTGTGATCACCAAGCTCATCCCGGTGATCACAGAGGATGGAGTGTTGGTAGAACTGAACTCCCACCCGGACTTGGAAATCCGCTCTGCCCGCCATATCCACAATGCCTCTGGTCCCACCTACCTCATGCGGGTATTCTCCGAGTCTGCCCCATCCATAGACCATCTCCTCACCCAGGGTGCCCTGATATACCACCGTCGCCACCCTGTTGAATCCTCCAAATCCCCTCCTCAATCCTACCGTTGCCAGTGGTGCCTGATGTACAATGACCACATGACTCCCAACTGCAAAAACCCCCCAACCTGTCCCCATTGCAAGGCCTCCCACTTTCTCAAGAACTGCCCCACCTCGCTGCTCCTCCTTCCTGTAATACCTGCAATGGCCCCCATCCCACATACTCCCACAAGTGTAAAGCTAAACCCCCTCCAGCCACCCCTGAACTTACAGTCCCAGTTCATCCCGTCGATCCTCCTGTCCATCCTAACAATTCCCTCCGTCCACCCCCCACGGCCCAGGACATCATCCGGTTCATTACCGTTGTACTCCAAAACATTCGCCCTTTTCAGCGCCCGCACACCTTCCAACAAATATCCCTTGCTGCTCGCTCTGTTTTCCACCTGAACACCTTCGCCACTTACTCCCACAACCAAGCCCACTTCACCTTCACCTGCATCGACACCCTAGTTTAAGTCTCTTCCCTTCCCTCTCTTCCCCCCCTCCTTCCCATCATGGCGCGGCATGAGTCTCGCATCCTCTTCCAGAACATTCGCTCCTTCCGCTCCAACAAATGCCTCCTCATGCACACCCTCTCCCACCACCAGGTCGACACCTTCCTCTTGAACGAAACCTTTCTCCAGCCCCACCATTCTATCCGCACCTCCCCCTATATCCTCCACCGCACTGATGCTCCTGGTCCTCGTGCGCAGGGTGGAGTCGCGATTGGCCACCTTAAGCATATCCCCGTCCGGCCACAACTTCTCCTGAATGACCCCATTGAACACCTTATCCTTAGCTTCTTCTTCCCCTCCCTCACCATTACCTGTGCCACCATCTATGTCCGCTCCACTGCTCCTCTTCCTTATGACTTCATCTCACACATTGACCACACCTTCTCCACCTATGTGATTGCTGCCGACCTCAACATCCATAGCCGCACTCCTGCTGCCCTTCGGCGGTGGCATCAGTTCCTCTCCACAATCCAGGGTGACCTTGTTCCCCTTCCCCAGCACACCCGACCCGAAAGTAACACCACCCCCAATGTTGTCATTGCCTCCGCCAACCTCCTTGGGCGTATCACTGTCGCCGTCCTTGACCCCACAGGTAGCGATCACCTCCCTGTCCTTCTCACCATAACATCTGCGAACCGCCCCCCTCCGGCTCCGCAACCTGCACCCCCTCCCAAGGTCGTCCATGACTATCGCCGTGCGAACTGGGATGCCTACCGGGACTCCATCTCCACCCAGGTCGAAAGCCACCCTCTTACCTATCGCCATCCTGACGACATCATCCACGCCTCGTCCTTCCTTCAGAAGGTAATTACTGACGCCGTGGAGGCCCATGTTCCTACTAAAACCATCCACCCACACCGTCCCACTCTCCCTCCGTGGGCTGTCCTCCTCCTCCGTGAATCCCGCCGCCTCTATCGCTCTTTCCTGTGCACTCGTGACAGGGATACACTCCAACGCCACCGGCAAATACAGCGACACGTACAGAACCTTATTACAGCAACGAAACGCCGGGACTGGCGCCAGACCTACCCACGACTCAATGCCACCCTCCCTATCAACTCCTCCAAGTACTGGTCTGCCTTCCATCGTCTTACTGGTTCCCTTTCTGCTCCCCACTACCCCCTTCTCCATAACGATCGCCCCCTTCCAGACAACCTCAGTAAGGCCAACCACTTCGCTTCCCACGTTTCCGAGGTCTTCTCCATCCCCGATGATCCCCACTTTGATTATTCTCTTTTCCCCGTCATGGAACGTGCTGATACCTCTGTCGCTCCACTTGCTCCTAGTCTCCAGTACTTGGGGCAGTTGCCCCCCTCCGACATTAACACTCCCATCACAGCACAAGACATTAAACTTATCCTCCAGTCCAAACGCAACACGGCCCCTGGTCACGACTGTGTCACCTACCGTCACCTTCGAGAAAGCCCCTATAACTTCCTGACTGTCCTCGCCCATCTCTATAACGTCATCCTCTCTACTGGCTTCTACCCTGACCTGTGGAAGACCTCCCGCATCCTCTTATTCCTCAAACCCAACAAACGCCCTTCTGCTGCCTCTTCCTATCGTCCCATCTGCCTCACGTCCGTCTTCAGTAAGGTCTTTGAATCCATCCTCTCCCACCGTATCCATCAGCACCTTGCTCAACACCACCTCCTCCCCCTTACCCAGTGTGGCTTCCGACCTTCCTTCTCTGCTGAAGACCAACTCCTCAATCTTGTTCACCTTCTGTCCCTCCAGCTCAACTCCCATCGCTCCGCCATTTTTGTTTCCCTTGACCTCCAAAATGCCTATGACGGTGTATGGCATCCCAGTCTCCTCTTTAAACTCCAAACCTACGCCCTGCCTATCAATTTTGTCCATCTGGTCGCTTCCTTCCTCTCGCACCGTCCTTCCTATGTCACCCTCCACAACACCAACTCCCGAATCTTTTATCCCACGGCTGGCGTCCCCCAGGGTTCTGTCCTCTCCCCTCTCCTTTATCTTTTGTATACAGCTGATATGCCCAAGCCACCCCCACTAGTCCACCTTCTCCAGTATGCTGATGACACCACCTTCCTGGCTCTCTATCCTACCCTTCAACGGTCTCAACGTACCCTCCAAACCCACCTTAACCAGTTCACCACTTGGTGTAACCAGTGGTTCCTCCGTCTCAACCCCTCCAAAACCCAGGCGATCATCATCGGCCGAACCACTCGCTCCTTTTGCCTCCATGATTTCTACCTCACCCTTTATGGTCGTCCTATCCAGCTCACCCCCACCCTCAAATACCTTGGCTTCACCCTCGACCAACACCTCACCTGGACCTCTCATCTCCAGACCATCCAGCAGAAAGCCCATTCCCGCCTCCGCCTTCTGAAACTCCTGTCTGGCCGGACATGGGGATTGCATCCTTCTACCATCCTCCACACCTACAAATCCCTCATCCGTCCTATCCTCTGTTATGCCAGCGTTGCCTGGATCTCCGCCCCCACCCGCTTTTACAAGGCCCTTCAAATCCTTGAACGCCATGCGCTCCGCCTTGCCTTCCGTATCCGCCTTCCTTCCCCCACACGGCTCCTGTATGAACTGATCCCCTTCCCCCACCTCCTCCTGTTCCTCCAACATCTCCGAATCCTTTACATTGTTCGCAGGCTTGATCCCCCCCCACCCTCTGGTTTCCTCCTTCCTCTCCACCCCCCGCCCGTTGCCGCGCCTCTATCGCAGTATCCCTCCTTCTCTCCACCTCCACACCCTCCATCTCCTTCATCAGGGCAATTTCCAACACCTCCCCCTCCCGGATGACGAACTTCGCCGTGACATCTACCCTTCCTTCCAACTGTAACCAGGCCTTGTTCCCCCCCCCTCCCCAGGGCCCCCTTTTTTCCTCTTCCTTCCTTCTCCCAGAGCGGATTTTCCTCCATTCCCCTCCCCCCTGAGGCCCTGCACCTCATACTTGCCTCTTTCCTTCCCCCATCCCTCCCTACCTGGCCCTCCTCCGTGCGCCCCCCACTCATCTCCCCCATCTCTTCCCCTCCCTCCCTTCTTCAGGTCTCCCTCATCTCCTCGCGCCTGGCAGATCCTCTGTATTGAGCATCATCAGTGTGCCTCATCAGTGTTGTGTTTAGTGCTGTTTCTCCTGTGCGTCAAGAGGTGTGATTTTAATTGTGTATTGCCTTGAGGTCCGCCGTCAGTGTTACGTTATGTGCTACGCCATCTGTCAATACCTTATGCTCCGGTCATTCTGTGCCTTGTGTTCTTTTAATCGTCGCCGTGTGTGGCTTTTTGTGTGTGCTACTTTTAAACAGTTTTTTATCTCCATTTTACAGTCATCCCGTTTTTTGTCTATTGCCTTCCATGATGTTCCCCCTTTTTTATATCTATGTTCACCTTATTCTCTCCTTTGCTGTTTTTAAATGTCTTCTATTGTTTTGTTCTATGTCTTTCGGCTGAAGAGTAGCGCCTATGCTGCTGCCAGCCCGCCCCGATGGGGAATTGAAATACAATAAAGAAAAAGAAAATGTTGTAAATCGAAACCGTCTGTCATCATGAATAAAAAACATAACAGAATCATTTAAACCACACATACACATCGAAACCCGCGAACACCAACACGTATAATCACAATAAGACAGGAAAGGAGCATCTCACCAGCATCAACAGACAAGAAAACTACCCTCTAGTCAGCCCAGACTATATTACGTTAGAGCAAGAAGGGATTTGAAACTATCCAAAAAATTTTTGTTTCTAAGCTGCACCTCTTTGTTAAGAATAAAGCCATCTTTTCGAGATATACGTTGAAAATTTCCAATTCCTCGAACAGGTCCAGTTTGTAACCCTTACTCGCTTCGTGTAGCAATTCTACATCATCCAGTTTACGTGGCGTATATTGTAAGAGCAATAGATGTTCAGCAAATGTGGAATTGTACTCGTTTTCCCCATTTTTACCTAGCATGTGTTCTTTATATCTCACTTTAATGGGTCTACCTGTCTGTCCAACGTAATAGTTGGGGCAGTCGTTACAAGTAATTATGTAAACTCCGGATTTAATGCCAAGTTCTTCCCGTGCCCCAGTAGTATGAATCACTCTTTGTTTTAAGCTATTGTTTATGGAAAAGGCAACTCTGTAACCGTATTGCTTCTGCAGAAGTCTCCTTATCTTGTATGATGCGTTCCCCAAAACTGTAATAGAAATAAAGTTATTCAAATGGTTCAAATGGCTCTGAGCACTATGGGACTTACATCTGAGGTCATCAGTCCCCTAGAACTTAGACCTATTTAAACCTAAGGACATCGTACACATCCATGTCCGAGGCAGGATTCGAGCCTGCGACCGTAGCGGTCGCGCGGGCCGGCATAAAGTTATTACCCTCACTCTTTATCACCTTGTTATCTCCTAACGTTGAACATTTCACAGCTGTTTTTTTTTTTTTTTTTTTTTTTTTTTTTTTTTTTTTTTTTTTTAATGGTTCAAATGGCTCTGAGCACTTCGTGAACAAGATTCTGCGTGTCAAAAGTATTGCTTACGTTACTGGAAGATGCAACCTGTACTGTATCTAGTCAAATTCTGTCTGACGTGCTATTATTTGCGGGAGGATGCTGTGGCATTTCGACTATTTGAACTGTTCTGTTATTTCTTCCTGACGCATTACGTTTGGGATGATATCTACTATCTGGTTCATTCATGATAATCTGTTGTGGATGATTTTGCCGTTGGTAAGACCGACTGTTATTAAACGTACGCTGAAAATTGTGCTCATTACTTTTACGTCTGTCATGATAGACATTTCTATATGGTGCATTGCGATAGGAATTGAAATAGTGTGTTTTCTGTACGTACTGATTTCCTTGTTGCTGTGCGTTACTATTTGTTGGAGCTGACGCTATACGTGCAGGCGGCGAAACATTAAAGCTTGGTTGACCTTGTACATTACATTGTTGGTTAGGTATGCTAACCGGCTGGTTTTGTTGCTGTTGCGGTGAAAAACCTCAATTGTTACCAAAATGCGTTCGCTGTTGCTGATAATTTTACACATACTGATGATTAAATTTTTGTCTGGTATTAAAGTTCTCGTGGTTGTCATTTCTGGAGCGTATAAAGATAAATGTCACTTTCGGTAAAATTTGTTTTATCAGGTTTTCTTTACACTTTCATAATTATAGATAGATCGATAGTTGAAGAGCTGTTTTAATAGATATAAAGGATAGTAGAAGAGAAGGCAGCAGTGCAGAAAACTAAAGATGAAAAGCACTACTACGGCTCGGGGCCCTGTGCACGATACGGCACGTATTCATCGAAGCGTAATGAATCCCCTGAGGTTAATTACGCGCTGCAAATAAATTTTAGCTTTTGTGTTACAGGCAATGCCGGTGAAAATTCAAAAGCAATTTGCTGTATCCATGCTAATTCTAGTTTCTGCATTACACGAAATGCTGATGAAAATACAAAAGCAAATTGCCGTACCCAGTCCAAAGCGTGACTCTGTGCTCTGTCATTTTTAAATACCTTAGGTTTTTCTACGGATAAAAATTGCTCGTAATCAACGTTATCGTCTCTGAATGTGTGAACAGGTTCAGGATTGTGTGAGAATCTGTTTGTCTGTGACACTTCGTATTCTAAGTCACGTAGTCTCTGTAAATTACCTGAGTTACACTGGCTGTGTGAGTGTGACAAATGTTCGGAATGTGCCGTATGCTGTGACGTGTTATTGACTGAAATGTTTTTTATCTCTGTCACCTCTTGCTGTAAAGTCGACAATTTTCTACGTAATGTATTATTGGATGAATCTATCTCACTGATCGTCTGCTGTAAATTTTGGAATTCAGGTGTTTGATTAAACGAAATCAGTGAAGTATCGTCTGATTTGGTGTCATTATTACTTTCAATAACGTCAATACGACTGGCGAATTCATCATATTTTTCAGTCAGTATTTTTACCTGATCATCGTTTTTAGTGTCACAAGCATTAATTTGTTTTTGTATTTTACGGGTGGTTTCGTTCTATTTTTTAACGTTGCTTTGATGACATCAGAATCTTGTATTAGTTCTAATTGTTCAAGTCTGTCGGTCACAGTCTGAAAGTCTACTGTGTGTGTATCTGTTTTTGATTTAAGATCGGAAATTTCATCACGCAATTCGGTGTTCAACTGTTTGATAGTATTAATTTCGTCTGATACTGTAGCAATATTGTTGTCTACGTATGTTTTTGCTTTCGTAAACAATTTACGTTTATCTTCCTGTCTCTGTGCGGTAATTATTTCCATCACTTGTCGCTTTACTTTATTCTGTTCCTGTATGAATTTACGGTAACGCGTTTCACTGTTTTGTAGGTGGTGATTAAAACGTTCGTCAATTTGACTGTTCTGTTGGTCAAATTTCGCGTCTACTTTTGCATCCAGTGTGCGTGAAAATTCTTCTGACATTAATTTAAACTCGTCGCGTAACTGTGTTGCGTTTTCAGAGCATTGTTTACCGACTGCACTAATTTCGTCTCTAAGTGATTCTGTTGCAGCTGTTTGCGTATTCCTTAATTCTTGAGCAACAGATCTAATTTCTTCACTACTTTTCCTAGCACAAGCCTTAATTTCCTCACGTAATTGTTCTTTAGTATCATGACATTGCGCGGCAACGGCTGTAATCTGTTCACTAAGCTGTTTGGAATTGTTATCTAATTTTTCATTAAGTTGTTTGTTCTGTTCACTAAGTTGTTTGAAATTTTCATTAAGGTTGTCTTGTTTTTCATTAAGTTATTTGTGATTGCTGTCTTGCTTATCATTCGACTGTTTGGAATTGCTGTCTATTTTTTCATTCATTTGTCGTAATAATGCCATAACTTGATCCCAGAAATCAGCAACTCTAGAGAGTATTACTGTTAAAGAGGTTGGAGGACGCCGTACTAACCAGCCACCACTGACTTGCAATGCATGAGAAGTAAGGAATGAGGTACGAAGACCAGAGGAAATGTTTCACGAATTATGTCTTGAGGCCGAGAGAAAAGGAGTATTGAAGAAAGTACGAGGAGAATACCTAGGGTTCTCTCTCTCCTCTAAACGGCTGCGAAAACAGTTGCGTCAAGTAATGGATATAGCGCCGTACATGCTGCTGCATCATAAAAGGAAATGGTTCGACGCAAGTGGGAAATTCTTAAAGATAGTCCTTGGGATTACAGATACCGATGATGCCCGGGAATTAAATGAGACGCTGAGTAAAGCGAGGGAAGTTGCTGAAAGCAACAGAGCTGTTATGGAATGGCATACCGCACAACTAGCAATCCTGGAACAAGGTGTGCTGAATACTAACCGAGCGTTAGGGGATTTGAGTACGGTCATGACAGGATTTGTAAAAATAGCCGTGGGGACAGTGGTTCGAAAATGTAATGTGATATAGACACGAGTGGATGTGTTAGATATCAGAATCGTGGTGATAAAACATCTGCAGTCGGCAGCGGACAGCGTAGGTGGTGCTGAAATGGAATTAACATCATTATAGCAGACAGTACACCAGGTGGTGCGAAGGCAGCTGGGTACTACAGAGCTATCTCCGAGTCAGTTCGTGGCTGGTATATGAAAGGTCCAGGAAGCCCTAACGGCGGAACTGTAGCATGTAGAGAAACCGACAGACCAAAGCTTGTCGTTATTCTACCATATGGCTACAGTAGAGATTAGCACCGCTAGAGCTCAGCCTCATATGCTAGCTTAGTTTCCAGTAGCCACTCTTCGCGGTCCACCGCTATTCAGAAAAATTGCAAGCTCTGGGAAAGTACATGCAGGGAAAAACACAGGAAGTAGTGCCGATCTGCAAAGAGAAAGGAAGCTAGCTCCATGTTGATATCAACGGAAGAGTTCCACCATTGTCAGAGAGAGCAAGTTTCTATTTGCTCAACCAGGATGGTCCAGACGACACGAAATCATGTGAGATATAGTTATTTCTAGGAAAAGCAGATGCAATGGGATGTCAAAGGGATGTTCTGGCTCCACACCGTTACTTCCAATGGGCTTTCATGCATTGGATTTCCTTCATGTTTACACCTGAAGTAGTGATTATAAATTTTTATGAGCAGGGAAGACGTAAGGGAATGATGAGACAGGAAATACAGGATAGGAGATTATTGATCGATGATACTACCTGTGATATAGTAGGAACTACTTCTCACCTCCTAGCTACTGCTGCTGTAACCATTGTAATGAATGTGACACAACGCTCGATGTACTGGCCAGGAAAACCATTGCCTGTGCTAGTAATCCAGCATCTAGCTTACCTAACAACATCTTTAAAACTCGACCTTCTCCATTCGCTCCATTAGCTTACAGCTAGGCAGAAGGGACGCGTTACTGCTGAGAAAATGCTGTGACGCGTACGGAAATACCATGGTAAGCAGCTCAGTACAACCACGACCATAAGTGTCTCAGTTTCTGGTACCGCTGTGGTTATGAATCTACCCTTTGCGTAACCTGTACCTACTTTAAGTGGAAAACTGCCCCATCATTCAAACTCTCAGTGCATCTGCAATCGATAGACTGGATTAATCTTAGGAAATAGCACTTTATTAAGCAGCCTATAACCATGCGGCTTACGATGAATTAGAGTAAAAATCAGAGGAGAATATAGTATTTTTTATTTCGACCCATGAATTATTTATTAAAGGTTTTATTCAGAAATGTGGTCACGTCAGAATCCGGTGGACTGGATTTTTCCAATTGTGGAGGAGTGTTGCACAACAGCTATATCACTTGCCACATTGCAGTTCAAAAATTTTTCTTCAACTCAGTTGCAGAGCTAGATGAGTTGTGTACGCAACATTGCTGTTTTAACTCGTTTTCCGAGAATAACCGTTCTTTTAACGTGGCCTGACGTATTGACCTGTCTTCTAAGTCTGATGAGGAAGTGGCGGTTTCTTCAACTGTAAAATATAATTTTACCGTCGCTTTGATTATACCGTTCGAGTTCAAGTGATTCACGTGTCAAGGTTATAATAGTATAAAAAATGTAACGGTGCAGTTGGACTGTATAAGATTATTAAACAACTAGCTGATAAACCCGACATTACCCCAGGTGTTCATTTTATCAACTTTCTGTTAGAAACGGAAACAAAAAAATGAAATGTGATGTGTTTGCAGTAAAGAATAAAAGTATTAAAATTTGCATGCATGATGCGGGACTTTTTCACGCATCTCATTGATTATGACTTCATGTCTCTTGAACTAGCGTTATACGCTGATATATTCGTGTAGTTACATTCAGCAGCTTATTTGGATACCGTTGCGAAATATATTGCGAAGATAGAAACAAAGAAGTAATAAAATTAAACGCACGTAAAATGCGACAGTTTTCCGTGCACATCAGTGTTTATGGCGCCTTATCTCTTGAACTGTCGTAGGTAGGTGGTTCTTACCCCCACACCAATTGTTATCTGACAGGAAGGGATATGTGTACCCAGTTTGATTGAAATCGGTCTTGTGCTTTAGAAAGAGATGTTAAACATACACACATACATAATCCATTTTTTGACTGTAATATGTACAGATGGATTTTCAATCAACACGTATCAGTTTGATCATGCCTGCAGAATTCCTGAAGAACAGGTGTAAGCAATCGCGTTATTGTAACCCCACGGAAGTTAATTTTTACGAACGTCACCCAGTCCCTTGTATGCATGATCCTGCCTTGAGCATAAGGACAAATGAAATTTCTAACTACTATCGATTTACTCCAAATCATTTCTTTAAAAAAATATTGAAAATTTAATTCGAGTTGGATAATTGTAACTTATCGGCTGCCTCATAAGTATTTTACAACTTATACGAAAAGGTAATTAATTGTAATTCTGTGATTGGTGTTTAAACTCTTGGCTCACTAATGCGTCGCCCTAGCCAGCAGGCCGTTCTATTGTTTTTAACTGCAAGGCGATAAGACGAGCCTCATTATATTCTGGTTGGCGCAGGGAAGGAAGGAAGGATGGAGGCCAAAGGGGAAGAGAGAAGGGGGAAAAACTTAATTTCCCGGATCGCTCATCTCGCTCGCCGGTCCTACCCCCTTCACCTCCCCGTATTTCAGCGGGTTATCTTCTACCGCATTGAGTAGAGCTAGGGATTCGTCTGGAAACTAATTTCTTTGTGCGGTCGGAGAACTGTCGATAGCGAGCTAAATGCGAAAAAAGAAGAGAAGATGGTGGAGATTCAATCTCGTAATAAATGAGGTGGCAATATCGATGATGTAATAGACAGAAGGAGAGTGCGGGCAATGGCGGCCGCGGATATTCCAGCCGTTAGAACAGCGCGGGCGCCGCAGAGTCCATTACGGCAGCAATCAGCAATTTCTTTCTCCTTAATAAATGGCCACGTTTCCGCCTCGGGTATTTGTAACAAGAGTTATTTCTACAGCTTGTCAGCAGCCGGGAAACTCGCACTTTCCGGAAATGTAAGCTACACCGCCTGTTGGCAGTTCCGCCGGAGCATTAAATGTGGCAAATATTTTCTGGCTCAAAAACTAATATTGCAACATCACGGCCCTTTTTCCAGCCGAGGTAAAAGCAGTTGTTCTGCGCCTTAAAAAGAACGAAGTATTTCAACAAGCGGAGAGAATGTCACTTTCACAAACAACAAAAAATTGCCTGTCTTTTTAGAACAGTCTCCGATGTAAGATATTCCTGTACCCCTCTTGACTATGGGCATCTGAGGAAATGAATAGTTCTATAATTCATATCTCTGCTTTGAAACTGATAGAATTTTCTCTTCACAGTATTGTGTTATTCCGTTTGCGTATTACATTATTTCAATTGCAAAACCATGACTGATGTTAGCGGACACTGTTACGCCGTTGAGGGGAGAGTAGAGGCGTATGATTAGGTGCACGAACGTCCACAGACAGGGCACTTATTTAGTTACAAGTTCCATACATCATTTGCACGATTTGTTTATCGAAATGATGTGGAACTAGTCAGTTTACAGGATATGTATGAACACATTATTTTTTATCCTACTGTTGCTACTACACCTAATTTTTCTTATTTTTTAAATTGTTTCTTTTACTTGCAGCCAGTTTTTAAGGAGAAATTCTTCAACGAATAGAAGGAGTTCTCCAGGATAAATTATTTTAAGTTAGATTTATCTCTCAAATTACCAATTGGGGGGAAGGTTATTTTGTTCCAACCTTTTGAAATTGTCGTAATCCAATCTGGTACTTCATATATCCGAATTTTGGAAAAATATTTATTCTTTTTAACGATTTATTGTATCACATTCTGTAACTGTTTTAATTTTTTCCGGAAAGGATCTGAAAAATTTAAGTCTTTGTAGTGAATGTGAATTTTCAAAACAAATATAATATCCACATTTTCAGGTTCAGTGCGCTTCTCACACATCTATATAACTTTAAAAGGTATGTTGTGCATGAAAATCAACGCTAATTAACGAGATTTGTAAATTTTTAATTTTTATCATGGCCATAAAATAACTCACCACTTTGTGTAAACATTATGGAAAATGCGATGGTGTTACTAAGAATGTACCAAACGATATTTTCAGGTTCTGTACCCTACTTATACATCAGCACCTATTTGAAAAGTGTATTGTTAATAGGAGTTAAACAGATTTTTATTTGTTTTCCTTTGGTGGGCACAAAGTACGCCGCCCCCCACCCCTTCTTGGTATTACGCGTTATGGAAAATGCGTGGATGCGTATTTCTTCACTACCTGTTAGACATTTTATGTTATTGGGCAAATGATAAAAATTTTTGTTTCTGCAATTGATCTCTTTTTCTGAGGCGCTGACAGCTCCAACAATGGGTAATGAAGGTCATTGTTTTTCTTTTGTAGTGAACTGGGAATTCTTTGCGATATAACATAACATACAAATTACTAATGACATTGCCCCAGGTTGGGAGTCAATAATTAAGTGACATCAATAATTAAGTGAAATCAACCATGAAAGGTTATGAGATTAAAGTACTGATAAGCAAAGTGGAACAGATCGTTTAGGTGAATAAAATATGAAATGCCTGCATTTATTGCGGTACCTTTTACATAAAAAACACTACAGGAGAAATTTCAAATCCCAGCCCAAATTTGACTGGGTCTGGACACAACTGAGTTAGTAAAGAGAAGAAGGGGGGGAATGAACGGCTCTGAGCATTACGGTACTTAACTTCTGAGGTCATCAGTCCCCTAGAACTTAGAACTACTTAAGGACATCACACACACCCATGCCCGAGGCAGGATTCGAACCTGCGACCGTAGCGCCTGAGGGGGATGGGAAATGGGAGGGGGTGGGGGAACAACAGGTTAAGGACCTGTCAATCAAAAGGAAGGATCCTTTCAGCAGAACAATAAGTTAAATAAGTTAAGTACCTGTCAATCAAAGGAACGCTCGACCACCCCGGCCGGCAAGAATGTGCACGTGAGCAAATGTTCAAATGTGTGTGCTAAGGTCATCAGTCCCTAAGTTTACACACTACTTAAACTAAATTATCCTAAGGACAAACACACACCCCCATGCCCGAGGGAGGACTCGAACCTCCGCCGTGACCAGCCGCACAGTCCGTGACTGCAGCGCCTCAGACCGCTCGGCTAATTCCGCACGGCAGGAATGAATCGTCAACATCCCTCACAGACGTTTGTCGTATGGTGATGACGGCGGCAGGGTCTAGGATGGGACGGCGCGTCGTGTCGGAGCTGTGCGGTGGCCAATCGACTGCTCCCCTCAGTGGCCCCTGGCTGTGGTGCAGCGGGGGCCCGTAAGAGTGCCCAAACTGACAGGTCAGCGAGTGTTGCCGTAGCCGAAGCAGCGTAATCGTGGTGTTGGAAGACGGAAGTTGACGATGGATTGAAGAGCCGCCAAGTCCTCTTGCTTCAGTAGTGTCCGTTGACAGTCTTCTTCATTCCTCAAAAGTAGTGGGACAAAGAGAGAATCAGTACATTTTGTTGGTGTGGATTACCTACATCAGGGGCAGATATGCACTCAGGGGCAAACCTATTGTTCTCCTCTGATTGACAGGTACTTAACCTATTGTTCTCCTTTGATTGACAGGTACTTAACTTATTTAACTTATTGTTCTGCTGAAAGGATCCTTCCTTTTGATTGACAGGTCCTTAACCTGTTGTTCCCCCACCCCCTCCCATTTCCCATCCCCCTCAGGAAACCACCAACTCATGCCCTCCCTCTCGCTGCTACAGGTAAACTTTCGGGTCTGAGTTATTGGAATAGCACCTCTCACTCTTATCAATTTGATTAACTACTTAATTAAATTCATCAATTAATTAACTTCTCCCCCTGTGGTAAACTCCCCTCCCCTCCTACCACCCATCACAGAAATTGGCGGGAAAAAGGCTCAGCTGATCGGTCATTTGGATGGAATTCGATTGCAGTGTATGGAATATTGTTTAAACAATTTAGATAATGTGTAGAATATTGTTTAGTTATTTATGGCAGTGTATGGAATATAGTTTATTTATTTAGTTAAAGAATTTGTCCAGAAATCGATTGCTGTGTATGGAATATTGTATGGACTATTAAGACACAATGTGAAAAATTGTTTATTTAAACAATTTAGGCGATTCATATAGGTAAGAACACTTTCAGCTACCTACTTTCAACTACTTTTCATCGAATCACCCACTTCCTCCATCCGAAATACAGATGATCTTCAAAAGTAGCTGAAACTAAGAAGTTGAAAGCATAGCGAACACATTTTCTTGCTTATATGAATAGTAGTTTGATTACTTCCCACAAACGTATGTCGGAACATAAGCCACGGTGGTGCTGGTGGTTGTTAGTGTTTAACGTCCCGTCGACAACGGGGTCATTAGAGACGGAGCGCAAGCTCGGGTTAGGGAAGGATTGGGAAGGAAATCGGCCGTGCCCTTTCAAAGGAACCATCCCGGCATTTGCCTGAAACGATTTAGGGAAATCACAGAAAACCTAAATCAGGATGGCCGGAGACGGGATTGAACCGTCGTCCTCCCGAATGCGAGTCCAGTGTGCTAACCACTGCGCCACCTCGCTCGGTAAAGCCACGGTACCTATACATTCAAGCAGCAGAATAACACTTCTGACTATCAATTATTGGCCTATAAAAAAAATTGTGATACATCCACACTTGCTCCAGCTGGGTGTCGTTTTCGCACTGCAAATAAGCCTTTCACCATTACGTATTTGTCGATGAATAAAACATGTAATTATAATTTAAAAAAGTCTTTTCGGTTTATCGATTTCACCACTTCCATGAAACATTTTGGTATTTTGGATACTTGTAAATCCAGCCAACACACAGTGGCATCTTATATATATATATATATATATATATATATATATATATATATATATAGGGTGGTCAGAAAATGTCTGAAACGCTTGTCGAGATGTTGTAGGGGAGATTGTACAGAGACATAAATGTGAAGAAAAAAATGCGATACGTTGCGCCGTTTCCGAGTTATTTAGCATTGAAGTTACCCAGTCGAGGCGTTGCGCGCTCACATTCAAGCGGCCTGCCAGTGGCGGTGTTACCTAATGAGTGCTTTGTTTGGTTAGCAGAAACTTGAATTCGTGCAATATATATATATATATATATATATATATATATATATATACCGCCAGGCTGGGGTTTTGTGTCAGTGCATTCCATGCATAGCTCCCGCCACCCAGATCACAAAATTTTCCCCTGAATAAGAAATCATTGCGAGCCATTGAGTAACTAGAAACTTATCATGTCTGCGAAGACCTTTATGTGAAAACTCGAAAAAAGTAGAGGAAACTGATATTTATTAACCTCTATGGTGGGAAAGTGCCACGCCCCCTGCCACACCCCATCCCATAGTGGGTAGTTCAAATTCCATCAGGACAATGCAATCTCTACTAACTAGAGAAAATGCCGAGAACATAAGTCACATTGACTACTTAATCAAATTGATCAATTAATTAACCTCTCTGGTGGGAAACTGCCACGCCCCCCTGCCACCCCCCCACCCCCCCCCCCACCACCACCCCCTCGTAGGAAATTCAAATTTTGTCAGATTTCCGTGAGTGCCACACCCACCTGGAATTGAAATGAAATAGTTAAAGTCTCCACCACGATCCTCAACAGACCGCCATGTCCCGTTACCAACCCATGATGGTGGGCTAACGTGCACTAATGTGTGCTAACGTGCACAGCACACCACCTCATCCAAGATGATGGCCGTGATGTAAGTTGATGACGCAAGTGCCACACCCCACCTAAATGGAAGGTTAAATTTTGGTGGGAAAAAAGAGCAGTAGAACTACCACCACTAACCTAAGTCATACGACTGTCACCTCTTTCTAGGAATTGGCAGGAAAAAGACACGGTTGATCGATAATTTGGAGAGAAATCGATTGCTCTGTGTAAAATATTGTTTAAGCAATCTAGACAGTGTATGGAATACATGAAAAGGGTATATTGTTTATTTATAAAAAAAAACAGTTTGGGGGAGGGGGGCCGGGTTGGACTTCTCTTGCTCATCATTCTTTGCCGTTTTGAAACATGCAAGTCTTGCAAGAAGCAATTACATGGAGGACAAATAAGTTCCATAACCTAATATTCAGCACTGTACTCTGGGTGTCTCAACCTAATGTTTGGGCTAGTGACGGCACTTAACCTATTGTTCTATTAAGTGGTTTTCCATGTTACCGCACTTAAACTATTGTACCGCATTTAATACCAAACTAAGTAATCAGTTACGTCCTTCCACCATTCTCCGGTTAACTTTTCGAATTTCACTTGCTTTTGAACGCCATTTCTGGCTCATTCTTCTATGTCACCCACCCCCTTAAACTATTGTTCTGCGTTTTACATAAAAATTATGCAAATTAATGTAGTATTCAGCACATAACCTGCTCTTCCGCTCCAAGTCACACACTCACGCACTGACTCCCACAAACTACTGTACCGCTAACACCACATTCATATAAAAAATTATGCAAATTAATTAAATCAGTATTCTTCACATATATGGAGTAGTTTTTCTCAATTCGCAGCATCCCATAGGTCGGTGAAATCGATGGAATATAGTTTAAGCAAGAGATTGCTAATAAAAAAAACACTTCCCGCCACTCAACGCCAGACGCTCCCGCCACCCCCAGTGCACCAGCCACCACTGGACGCATGCCAGTGCGACCCATCGCTCTCACGCCGCTGCTGGTGAAACTTGGGTCTATTTTCGTGTATACAGTTGAATTCTACGGGTGTTATACCAATGTCACAGAACTCCAAGACGTGCTCACGTCAGTCTCATAGTCGAGACCGAGCCGCCGCCGGATGCAGGTGAAAGTTGCCTCTATTTTCGAGTATACAGTCACTGTTATACCAACCTCACAGAACTCGAAGGTGCAGCTCCCATACGCGATACACCTCCGAGCAGCACTTGTCTTTACTGTCGATGACAAAATAGCACAGGCTGCTTTCCCCGTAACGGAACATATGAGCTGCGTTCAGCTGTGCATACCCACACCCCAGCGTGACTGACGCCTCGCTGCGAAACGGTGGCGACTCGCTATCTAAAAGGTTCTGAGTGTTATTCTGATGTCATATGGCTTTGTAAAAAATAAAATAACAGCCAAGTCCACCTATCGGGAATTGTATACTGTCCCATAAATAGTTAATTCTCGCTTTCTAGATATCTCAGCTTGTATCCACGGAAATTTTTTGCCCTAACAGAACCTGTTTACGAACATATCGCTGAAAGCAGTTTTCCTCGCGGACCTAATGTAGTACCCAGTCCATCTTGTGTTACCCGTCCTGTTTTCAACACACAAAACGTGCCCTAACTATGTACAATTTCCTATATCCCAGCACAAAGGATGTGAATGAATTGAGCATTAATATTAGCTCTTATCGAATTTACCTGCCGGATTACTGATTCCACTGGTTAGGAAGCACTTTCTGTCTTTTTTTCTTTCTGCAGACGAGACTTTCAGCGCCAATAAACTATTTTACACTGATCACCATATTGCAGCGACAACTAAACCTTGCAAAGTGCCGCATACAATTCATACCCTCCGCCATACAAAATCATCCCTTTTACATCATTCGTACGTATACCGCGAAGACAGGCAGTACCGTACATATACTCCTCTCATCACTAGGGCATCTAGGGCCGACGGGTGCCCACAGCACCGCAGCGGACCAGAGTCGCTCTCAGAACTGTTCTACAGATTCGGGATCGTTTCCCCTTGGCACAAACGCGTTACTGTTTCTGCTCCCAACTCGCTTCCTTGCTTGCTCGCTTTTCTACACACATCTCCAGACTAGGGGATTACAAGAACCCTCATATTTTCGCACAGTTCGCCATAATATTATACCATTTTTGCGGTACTTCTCGATATCAAGCACTAGGCAGCATTCTACCGATCGCTAGCTCAGCATAATTCCTAAGATGTAGACTGGAAATTATTTCTCTGCAAACCCAAAACTTTAGCGAGGTGCAGTGTGCTGTAAACCACTGAGTAACTAGAAACAAATAGAGGAAACTGATATTTCCACTCTCGAATACCGATTTCGGTGATGTAACAGATTCCAAACCATTCCTTTAATTTACAAGCCAAGTAAGATCTTTCTGATGTCTAGAGAACACGCAAACGTGTCTTACACATGCTAGCTGCACACACCACAAGCGACATTCTCTCAACCAAATAAAGGCGTGAAATGTGTAAAAGCAGTCAACTGAACAATTTACATGGGAGGTAATAACGGTCCAGCGCAAACGGATCTCCATACACAATCTTCTCAAATTTCTACTTGATGACGAAAGCCGCACACAGGCAATGCATACACGAAATCATTCTTGAAAACCTGTCACATATATGTTTTTTCCCTGTACTTACAATTAAATGTTACGATTGGGGTCTCAGTTGAACGGCAATAGACAATGAGCGAAGTATTGGAAATACACCCTGCTGTCAGCAGTGGCTGTGAAAGTAGAAATATCACTACCTTTCTTATGGTTCAAATGGCTCTGAGCACTATGGGACTCAACTGCTGACGTCATTAGTCCCCTAGAACTTAGAACTAGTTAAACCTAACTAACCTAAGGACATCACAAACATCCATGCCCGAGGCAGGATTCGAACCTGCGATCGTAGCGGTCTTGCGGTTCCAGACTGCAGCGCCTTTAACCGCACGGCTACCTTTCTTATGATTAGACGTACTCTTCCCTTTGCTATCGCAGTACTCCAAATCAATAGTCATTTCCTTTCCACAAACACATACTTTACAAACCTGATGCTCAACTGTGAACATATGATGCATCCCCTATTACTGAGTATAATACTTTGTCCGATTGCCGACGGTACGAAATAATACTGACCGAAAATCAACGATGGGTGGACATGTCTCTTAGGTTTTTTTTACGAGTGCTAGCACTGTGTGGTAGACGTAATCGACCAGATGTTAAAAAGAAAACTAATCCCAACAACTATTGCATGTTACTGTCACAAGCGATCTTGGTTCTACAGGTGCACACAAGTTTTTTTTCCGGAGCCGGCCGGTGTGGCCGTGTGGTTCTAGGCGCTTCAGTTTGGAACCGCGTGACCCCTACGGTCGAAGGTTCGAATCCTGCCTTGGGCATGGATGTGTGTGGTGTCCTTAGGTTAGTTAGGTTTAAGTAGTTCTAAGTTCTAGGGGACTGATGAGCACAGACATTAAGTCCCATAGTGCTCAGAGCCATCTGAACCATTCTTTTTCCGGAAAAATACCGTGATGGTATTTGTAGGAATGCGTATTATCAGACCAACATGTAGCCCACAATGTAACCTCATGATAAGATTACCGCATTTTGAAAGTGACTCGGCTAACGAACGTGGTATGTAAGCTGTATTTGCGACTCCCTCACACCGCCCAGTTATATAATTCTATAGTATTTGCAGCGCATTCTGTCTCAAGACCACATCAGAGGTTCCGCGATACATCCACTGAGTTATAGGCAATGACCGATTGAGAAGGAACACAAACAGTATAGTAGATGATGCGCCGATTGAGGTCATACGAAAACGTACACCAGCTTCTCAGATCTCTAGTGTTATGCTGTCTGCTAGAAATGATGTCCATGATTTGGAATTGGGTGTTGCCATTCAAGCACTTACCTGCGTGGGATCCTATTGACAATTCCTTTAATGGTTACACCCACTACTCAATCGTATTTCTGGCATTCCCATATTTCGAAACGACTCACCTTTCCGGAAACTAGCTGCTACAGTAAAATACCAATGTGGTTTTAGTCACCCCCTACGCATCTTGCAACTGCTCCCATTTCTACAGCTTTCTGCTTGTGATCGTTCCAATTTAAGTCGGAACTGAGCAGAAGTTGTAGAAAGACATATCCATATATTCTATATCCTCCAACAGAAAAAAATTACGAACTAGGAAAGTTCAAGCGATTTAGAAGTCACCTAGTTACCGATGCTAGTGTAATGACGCATAGCTACGGTGCAGTCCAGTGCAGAGAAACAGATTTCACAATACTCCCCAGAATAGCGCAGCACGCAGCCACCAAAGCATTTCTAACAGTATACCTAGTCCCTCACCGAATTTACACCTCTAACTGCTGCTGCTACTGCTGTTGCCTGTATGGCACAATCATATTAAATTTATAGGCACTGCAGACGCCTGTTGCACTAACTCAGGTCGTTCTGTTTCTCCATGGGTTGCAGAAGGTGGTGGACATGTCTTTCTCCAACTTCTGCTCAGTTCCGACTTAAATTGGAATGATCACAAGCAGAAAGCTGTAGAAATGGGAGAAGTTGCAAGATGCGTAGGGGGTGACTAAAGCCACATTGGAGTTGTACTGTAGCAGCTAGGTTCAAGAAAGGTGACTCGTTTCGAGATACGGGTTGCCAGAAATATGATTGAGTAGTGGTCGTAATGATTAGAGAAATTGTCAATAGGATCCCAAGCAGGTATGTGCTTGAATGGCAACACCCAATTCCAAATCATGGACATCATTTCTAGCAGATAGCTTAACACTAGAGATCTGAGAAGTTAGTGTACATTTTCTTATGACCTCAATCGGAACATCATCTACTACTACTATTTGTGTACCTTCTCAATGAGACATCACCTATAACTCAGTGGATGTATCGCGGAACCTCTGATTTGGTCTCGAGACAGAATTCTCTGCAATTACTATAGAATTATCTATCTGGGGTGGTGTGAGGGAGCCGCAAATACCGCTTACATACCACGTTCCTTAGCCGAATCACTTTCAAAATGCAGTAATTTTATCACGAGGTTGCATTGTGGGCTATGTAATGGTCTGATAATATGCAATCCTATGATCACAGTCACGGTAATTGTCCAGAAAAAAAACCACCTCATTCAAAAGTAATGTCGTACCCCGATTTGTAAAGCAGGTATAGCTTTTAACATGGATACTTGTGTGCACATGTAGAACCAAGATCGCTTGTGACAGTGACATGCAGTAGTTGTTGGGACTAGGTTTCTTTAACATCTGGTCGATTACGTCTACCAAACAGTGGTAGCACTCGCAAGAAAAACCTAAGAGACATGTCCACCAATCGTTGATTTTCAGTCAGTATTATTTCGTACCGTAGGCAATCAGGCAAAGTATTACACTTAGTAGTAGGGGATGCATCATATGTTCGTATTTGAGCATCAGGTTTATAAAGTATGTGTTTGTGGAAAGGAAATCAATATGTCCGGTCGTAAGGAGGGTATGGAATTGACTTGGAGTACTACGATAGCAAAGGGAAGAGTATGTCAAATCATAAGAAAGGTAGTGATATTTCTACTTTCAGAGCCTCTGCCGACAGCAGGGTGTATTTGCAATACTTCGCACATTGTCGATTGCAGTTCAACTGAGACCGCGATCGTAACATTTAATTGTAAGTACAGGGAAAAAACATACATGTGACATGTTTTCTAGAATGATTTCGTGTATGCATGGCCTGTGGTGGGAAAGATAAATGTTTCCCATTAACGGCAGCAGCCGTCCGAATGCAGATGCCTGTTGAAGTGGAGGAATGTATCTGAGTTAACTTTGACGTCCTCTAGACGACCAAATAGCGAACTAATACTTAGTATGTGTTTGGCGGCTTTCATGATCAAGAGCAAATCTGAGAAGATTGTGTATGGAGATGCGTTTGCGCTGGACCGACATTCTCTCCCATGTAAATTGTTCAGTTGACCGCTTTTACACATTTCACGCCTTTATTTGGTTGAGAGAATGTCGCTTGTGGTGTGTGCAGCTAGCATGTGTAAGACACGTTTGCGTGTTCTCTAGACATCAGAAAGATCTTACTTGGCTTGTAAATTAAAGGAATGGTTTGGAATCTGCTACATCACCGACATCGGTATTCGAGAGTGGAAATATCAGTTTCCTCTATTTGTTTCTAGTTACTCAGTGGTTTACAGCACACTGCACCTCGCTAAAGTTTTGGGTTTGCAGAGAAATAATTTCCAGTCTACATCTTAGGAATTATGCTGAGCTAGCGATCGGTAGAATGCTGCCTAGTGCTTGATATCGAGAAGTACCGCAAAAATGGTATAATATTATGGCGATCTGTGCGAAAATATGAGTGTTCTTGTAATCCCCGAGTCTGGAGATGTGTGTAGAAAAGTGAGCAAGCAAGGAAGCGAGTTGGGAGCAGAAACAGTAACGCGTTTGTGCCAAGGGGAAACGATCCCGAATCTGTAGAACAGTTCTTAGAGCGACTCTGGTTCGCTGCGGTGCTGTGGGCACCCGTCGGGCCTAGATGCCCTAGTGATGAGAGGAGTGTATGTACGGTACTGCCTGTCTTCGCGGTATATGTACGAATGATGTAAAAGGGATGATTTTGTATACTTAGTAGTGGTGTGCAAGGTTTAGATGTCGCTGTAATATGGTGATCAGTGTAAAATAGTTTATTGACGCTGAAAGTCTCGTCTGCAGAAGGAAAAAGGCTGATCGTGCTTCAATACCGGCGGCATCAGTAATTCGGTAGGTAAATTCGATAAGAGCCAATCAAAATTCATTTCCTTTGTGCTGGGAAATAGGAAACTGTACACAGCTTAGGGCACGTTTGTGTGTGTTGAAAGCAGGACAGGTAACACATGATGGACTGGGTACTACATTGGGTCGGGGAGGAAGACTGCATTCGGCGTTACTTTCGTAAACAGGTTCTGTTAGGGCAAGAATTTTCGTGCATACAAGCTGAGACATCTAGAAAGCAAGCGTTGACTATTTATGGGACACTATACAATTCCCGATGGGTCGACTCGGCTGTTATTTTTTACAAAGACATGAGATGTCAGATTCACATCGAGAACCTATTAGATGGCGAGTCGCCACCGATTCGTGGCGAGGCATCAGTCACACTGGGCCGGGTACGCACAGCTGTACAGAGCACGTATGTTCCGTTAGGCCTGTGCTATTCTGTCATCAACGGTAAAGACAAGTGTAGCCGAGAGGTGTCTCCCGTATGGGGGCTGCGCCTTTGAGTTCTGTGAGGTCGGTATAACAGTGACTGTATACTCGAAAATAGAGGCAACTTTCACCTGCATCCGGCGGCGGCTCGGTCTCGCGTATGAAACAGACGTGAGCGCGTCTTGGAGTTCTGTGACATTGGTATAACACCCGTAGAATTCTAACTGTATACACAAAAATAGACCCAAGTTTCACCAGCAGCGGCGTGAGAGCGATGGGTCGCATTGGCTTGCGTCCAGTGGTGGCTCGCAGTGGCAATGGCTGGTGCACTGGGGGCGGCGGCGACGGCGTCTGGCGTTGAGTGGCGGGATGCGTTTTTTTTTATTAGCAATCTCTTGCTTAAACTATATTCCATCGATTTCACTGACCAATAGGATGCTGTGAATTAAGAAAAACTACTCCATATATGTGAAGAATACTGATTTAATTAATTTGCATAATTTTTTATATGAATGTGGTGTTAGCAGTACAGTAGTTAATGGGGAGCAGAAGAGCAGGTTGTGTACAGAATACTACGTTAATTTGCATAGTTTTTATGTAAAACGCAGTACAATAGTTTAAGAGGATAGGTGACAAAGAAAAATGCGCCAGAAATGGCGATGAAAAGCATGAGAAATTCGAAAAGTGTCTTCAAAAATGGTGTGAGGACATAACTGATTACTTAGTTTGGTATTAAATGCGGTACAATAGTTTAAGTGCGGTAACATGGAAAACCACTTAATAGAACAATAGGTTAAGTGCCAATAAAAGCCCAAACATTAGGTTAAAACTCCAGAGTACAGTGCTGAACATTATGTTATGGAACTTGTTTGCCCTCCATGTAATTGCTTCTTGCAAGACTTACATGTTTCAAAACGGCAGAGAATGATGAGCAAGAGAAGTTCAACCCCCCCCCCCCCCCCCAACTGATTTTTTTAATAAATAAACAATACCCTTTTCGTGTATTCCATACACTGTCTAGATTGTTTAAACAGCATTCCACACAGAGCAATCGATTTCCCTCCAAATGATCGATCAACTTAGTCTTTTTCCCGCCAATTCCTAGGAAGAGGTGGCGGTCGGAAGACTTAGGTTTGTGGAGGTAGCCCAACTTCCCTCTTTTCCCGCCAATATTCAAACTTCCAGTTAGGGGGGGGGTTGGCACTTGCGTCATCACCTGATGTCATGGCCAACATCTAGGATGAGGTCTTGTGCTGTGCACATAGTACACGTTAGTACACGTTAGTGCACGTTAGTACACGTTCGAACACGCTAAACAGCCAACTTGGCTTGGTAAGGGGACGTGGCAGTCGGTTGAGGATCGTGGTGGAGACTTTAACTATTTCGTTCCAAGTCCCTGAAGATTGTGGTGCAGTAAGTAATGAACATGGGGAGCGATTTCATCAAGATATTGCCACATTTGAGTAGAGGTATGCCGGTCAGTGGAGCCCTAGTATTTTAGATTACTGCTGAACTGTCAGAAGGGATGTTCCCGAGTCTGTGATAAACGTCAAGCCAAGGGAAAACGGTCATCTTCTGAACTTATCTCTGAACAAAATATGTAATTGTATATACTGTACATATGGACATTTAACATTTGTAATCCTTTATATACATTTGTGACCAGTGAATTTATATATTTTGTTTTCTGCTTTATGTAGTTCCGGTACAAAGTAGACTTACAAAGTATTCACATTCATGTAATACTATCTTCATTTTTCTTAATGGTTCTAATGGCTCTGAGCACTATGGGACTTAACTGCTGAGGTCATCAGTCCCTTAGAACTTAGAACTACTTAAACCTAACTAACCTAAGGACATCACACACACCCATGCCCGAGGCAGGTTTGAACCTGCGACTGTAGCGGTCGCGCGGTTCCAGACTGAAGCGCCTAGAACCGCTCGGCCTCCCCGGCCGGCCATTTTTCTTAATAGTTTACTTTTGTACTTCCAGAATGGCACTGAAATTTATCAATGCATAAAATATAACATAATTCAAGTAATTATTCACTTAAAATTTCTTATGCTGAATCTCGGAACATGAATGCATATTTAGTTATTTATACAAAAATGTAGATCACTTTTTTAAAAAAAACTAGAGTTAAATATTTACGAAGATGTTGATTTTGTATCATTTTATACTGAAATAAACATAACTAACTCCAAATCATGCAATTTACACACTTTCACTTCAAATTTGTTGTTCTGCGTTTTTGTTACTATTACTACTATTATTCTTATTATTATTATCTTCGTCTGTTCCCTCTAGGACATTGTGGGAACTTAAGCCAATCACAGCTTCACTCCCTTTTCTTCTTTTCTTTTATTCCCAAAACCTCTTCATTCCCCTGACCATTTCTCCCTGTTGTTTCTGTCCTTAAGACTTGTTCCTTGTTCGGTTTTCTTGTTTCTTTTTTTATTTCTGAATTTTTTCTGTTCCTAATTCTCTTTCCTTAGATTTTCAGTTGTTCCAAGTCTTTTTGCGGTTCTTGCACCCAAATTTGCTTTAGTTTGCTCTCGTGAGTAGTGTTAAAAATGTTTTTAGTGGATCTGTTATCATCTATTCTAGGCAGGTGTTCATAGAACAACAAGTGTATTTCCTAAAATTATCTGTGATGTTGTTGTGTTATAGGTCGTCTGATCAAAATTGTGTCTTGAAGAACAGAGGTGTGAACTTCTTAAGAATTTTCCAGTCTTGTTTCTCGATGTCATAAATATTCGCCATCCCTGTGATTTCTCCTGCGTAAATGGCCTCTGGTAAAAGAACTGTGTTGTAGTGTCATTGTTCTGCATTAAGAGAAATACCCTTTCGTTGTAGTAGGCCCTTGTGAGTTTGTACGCCTCTTGCAGTTTGAATATTCTTCATTTTTAAACATTGTTGTTGGCTGAAGTACAGCAACTGTGCGTTAACTTAATTACAGAATATATGTATAGCCAACCCGGTTGCATAAAATTGTTGTCAAATTGACCATGGTTTCGACAGCACTAAGGCGGTCTTCACCAAAATAAAAATTACATAGGTATACATGTAATCACACCATGCGTGAAAAACATCTGAGCAAAAATGCTCTCGTCAAAAAGAAATTGTAACAAGAATAAAAATTAAACTGTAAAAATGTAACATTTTTGTCAATTGGAATCAATTCTGTAGTTAAATTCTTCATGTTTTGGGGTTTGTTCCGTCTTATGAGTTGGATGGTTGCTCCTAAATACCTCAAGTGCGTGATATATCAGAGATTTCGATACTATGTTTTCAGAGGAAGTTTCCCTGTTCATTAATGTTCAGATAATGAGCTTTTTCGTAGGAAATTTGGAATCTACACTCCTGGAAATGGAAAAAAGAACACATTGACACCGGTGTGTCAGACCCACCATACTTGCTCCGGACACTGCGAGAGGGCTGTACAAGCAATGATCACACGCACGGCACAGCGGACACACCAGGAACCGCGGTGTTGGCCGTCGAATGGCGCTAGCTGCGCAGCATTTGTGCACCGCCGCCGTCAGTGTCAGCCAGTTTGCCGTGGCATACGGAGCTCCATCGCAGTCTTTAACACTGGTAGCATGCCGCGACAGCGTGGACATGAACCGTATGTGCAGTTGACGGACTTTGAGCGAGGGCGTATAGTGGGCATGCGGGAGGCCGGGTGGACGTACCGCCGAATTGCTCAACACGTGGGGCGTGAGGTCTCCACAGTACATCGATGTTGTCGCCAGTGGTCGGCGGAAGGTGCACGTGCCCGTCGACCTGGGACCGGACCGCAGCGACGCACGGATGCACGCCAAGACCGTAGGATCCTACGCAGTGCCGTAGGGGACCGCACCGCCACTTCCCAGCAAATTAGGGACACTGTTGCTCCTGGGGTATCGGCGAGGACCATTCGCAACCGTCTCCATGAAGCTGGGCTACGGTCCCGCACACCGTTAGGCCGTCTTCCGCTCACGCCCCAACATCGTGGAGCCCGCCTCCAGTGGTGTTGCGACAGGCGTGAATGGAGGGACGAATGGAGACGTGTCGTCTTCAGCGATGAGAGTCGCTTCTGCCTTGGTGCCAATGATGGTCGTATGCGTGTTTGGCGCCGTGCAGGTGAGCGCCACAATCAGGACTGCATACGACCGAGGCACACAGGGCCAACACCCGGCATCATGGTGTGGGGAGCGATCTCCTACACTGGCCGTACACCACTGGTGATCGTCGAGGGGACACTGAATAGTGCACGGTACATCCAAACCATCAGCGAACCCATCGTTCTACCATTCCTAGACCGGCAAGGGAACTTGCTGTTCCAACAGGACAATGCACGTCCGCATGTATCCCGTGCCACCCAACGTGCTCTAGAAGGTGTAAGTCAACTACCCTGGCCAGCAAGATCTCCGGATCTGTCCCCCATTGAGCATGTTTGGGACTGGATGAAGCGTCGTCTCACGCGGGCTGCACGTCCAGCACGAACGCTGGTCCAACTGAGGCGCCAGGTGGAAATGGCATGGCAAGCCGTTCCACAGGACTACATCCAGCATCTCTACGATCGTCTCCATGGGAGAATAGCAGCCTGCATTGCTGCGAAAGGTGGATATACACTGTACTAGTGCCGACATTGTGCATGCTCTGTTGCCTGTGTCTATGTGCCTGTGGTTCTGTCAGTGTGATCATGTGATGTATCTGACCCCAGGAATGTGTCAATAAAGTTTCCCCTTCCTGGGACAATGAATTCACGGTGTTCTTATTTCAATTTCCGGGAGTGTAGCTTTACAGGAGGTCTCATACAGTTTATCTAATGCCAGCTTTGCTACGTCTTTGTTGTTCGCTAGTAGAGCTAGGTCATCTGCTAAGGCCAAGCATTTCACAGTAACTTTTTTTCCTTTCTTCTTTCCAATATGAATACCTGTGACATACTTTTCCCATTTACTGACCATTTTTTCCCACATGATCTGGAACAAGAGCTACGAAAAGCTTCTCCTTGTCGGAGTCCTGTGTGAATTTCGAATGAGTTTGAGATTTATCCCATGCATATCATTGGTGTATAAAGAATTTTGATCACCGGTGCACTAATAAAATGTGAGATGACACCTGGGGTCTCCGAGGATATGGTCACCCTAATAAACTCTTGTAGCATGTACAGAGAAACATCAGTGTTGACTGAAGACTCGCTGGAAAAGGGTATGCCAAAGCTTCAACCGTGCACAAGTCCGCACCACACTAATTTGGGACAGTCTTTCCCTTTCATGTGTAACGTAAGGACACTTAAGTCCCTATATACGAGCGTCATGACGGTTCAATTTGCAGGATAGTTGAAAAATTGACTCATTAGAGAAACAAACGTATTTCAAATAGAATTGTTTGCGATAATCTCGGCAAGCGCACCCACTGCAAACTGTCCAGGCTCAGGTTTGTCTATCAGCTTCTGTGCCTGAAACACTGCAAGTCATAGGAATAGATACGTAACCTTGAACTATGGCTTTGTACACTGTTGGTCGTGGCATTTACAACTGTCTGGCTGTCGTACATACTGATTTCAACGAACTCTTTGCAAGCGCCTGCTGTACCTTTTGTTGTGACTTGGCAAGACAGCCAAGCCACTAGGAGGTGAAGCCGAAAGGCACGCGTTTAAGCTCACGCAGGCTGGCGTGAGGTCTGGAACAGTTAAAGGATTTGAGTCTAGCAAATAATGTACGTAGGTGTTGGAATACTTAACTTTAATCCATAACTGGTGAACATCGGTCTGACGGTACATGCATCACAAGATAAATAGCAAATGATAATGGCGCCTTGCTAGGTCGTAGCAAATGACGTACCTAAAGGCTATGCTAACTATCGTCTCGGCAAATGAAAGCGTAATTTGTCAGTGAACCATCGCTATCAAAGTCGGCTGTACAACTGGGTCGAGTGCTAGGACGTCTCTCTAGACCTGCCGTGTGGCGGCGCTCGGTCTGCAATCACTGATAGTGGCGACACGCGGGTCCGACGTATACTAGCGGACCGCGGCCGATTTAAAGGCTACCACCTAGCAAGTGTGGCGTCTGGCGGTGACACCACACCTTTCCCACAATGGTGTCTGAAATTCATGTGCGACTGACCACCTTTTGTGCAAAACAGTACCGTAAATGCCGAATGACAAACCGAATATTTAGTTGATTCTCTTCCATACTGTGTTCGAAGGACTATCTCTATGAACCAGTCTACATAGTAAGCTTCTTCCTGTGGTGTACAAATTTTTCTTCAAACCAGCAGCACCTGAAAAAAATAAAATACCTTCACGAGTTATTTTATCACACGTAGAAAACCAGTTGTTATTATGTAGTATAGTTCCAAAGCTATTAAAGTTTAAAAGTAAAGACTGAACATCCTGTATATCTTTCTTCTTCTATGTCACTATGACATTTCTTTTTTGTATTTTTTGACATTTAGCACCGTGTTCAAAGATTTCTAATAGTGGAGATGATCTTTTGTAGCCTTGGCGTTATTTAATTTTCGTGGCGATAATATCGTAATAAGAGGAGATACACTTAGTTGACAAATGTCATGGGATAGCGACTTGCACTCAGGTCATTCATGTGAAAAGATTTTCGGCGTGATTCTGGCCACACGGTGGGAATTAACAGGCTTTCAACGCGATGTGGTAGTTGAAGCTAGACGCATGGGTTATTCCATTTCGGAAACAGTTTGGGAATTTAATATTCCGAGATCCGTAGTGTAAAGAGTGTGCCGAGAATGCCAAATTTCAGGCATTATTTCTCAGCACGGGCAATGCAGTGGCGACGAACTTTATTTAACGACCGAGGGCAGCGGTATTTGCGTAGAGTTGTCATTGCTAACAGACAAATAACACACCATGAAATAATCGCAGAAATCAATGTGAGGCGTACGACGAACGTATCCTTTAGGACAGTCAGGAGTAATGTGGAGTTAATTCGCTATGGCAGGAGACGACCGACGAGAGAACCTTTGATAGCAGCAGGATATCGCCTGCAGCGCCTTTCCTGGGACCGTGAATGTATCAGTTGGACCCAAGACAATTGGAAAACGGTAGCATTGTCAGATGAGTCCCGATTTCAGTTGGTAAGGGCTCATGGTAGAATTCAAGTGTAGCGCAGACCCCACGAAGCCATGGAGTCAAGTTGTCGACAAGGCACTGTGCAAGTTGTCACTAGCTTCATAATGGTGTGTGCTGTCTTTACATGGATTGCATGGATCCTCTGGTCAAATTAAACCGATCATTGACTGCAAATGGTTGTGTTCGGATACTTGGACACCATTTGCAGCCATTCATTGACTTCATGTTCCCAAACAGCAATACAATTTTTATGGATGACAATGCGCCATGTTACAACGCCACAATTGTTCCGAATGATTTGAAGAATATTCGGGACAGTTAGAGCAAATTATTTGGCCACCCATACCGCTCGGCTTGAATTTCATCGAGCATTTATGGAATTTATTTGGGAGGTCAGTTCGTATACAAAATCCTGCACCGGCAACACTTTCGCACTTATGGAGACTACAGAGGCAGCACGTTGAGTTCCTGGTCTACTCTGGGGAAACGGAGGTCCGACACGATATCATAGTAGGTGACCTCAACCTTACCAGAGTGTGTCCTGTCAGAGGAACTACAGAGTGTTTTCCTTCCTAGTTGAGCCTGCCCCCCCCCCCCCCCCCGCTCCCCCCACCCCGCCCCCCCCCCCCCCGCCCCCCCCCCAAACACACACACCTTCGGTAAAATTTTCACCATATTGTTATTTTGTTTCGTCAGACTGCCCTAATAAGATGGACAATGAAAATTGACAAAAATCTGAACGTCTCCACTTTTCCCACTAAAATGTTTCTCTTCGTGGGAATACCAAGTTAATGTTGTAATTGGCATCATATTTTAATGGACTTACTTGGAAAGTAAACTTTAAAAGTTTGATGAAAGATATTGCTAATAGGTCACATATTAAATAGATATATCAGATTGGTAGCACGTCATTGTTAATTTTTATTATTTTTATTGTGTTGATCGTACACCATTTTAGTCTTATTAAAAATGACCTTCAGATCTACTCTCAAACTTCTTCGTCAGTTTTTTCCGTTCGGCTTAGAAGTTAATCTGTGGTACAGACAAACAATGCTAGGTCGCCAGCAAAATGAAAATGGTTCAGATGAGTTTCTACAATACAGGCTCCCTCCAGCGGACGCACTGTTGTAAAAGGTACAACAGCAGCTGTTTCTATGCCTTATCGATGCCTTTATTGTGAACTATTGCGCTAGGCTTGCTTTTGCTGAAAAAGTTCATGTTGCAAATTTTATGGCGTGGACCTGCTTATGTGCCAACTGTAGGTACGCCTGCGAGATGGTTAAAACTTCCATATTTGGTTTAGTAGATGACTTGTTCAATTTCAGATCTCATTTTCCTGTGCCTTCTCTAAACCTCCTACATCATTTGCCGCATGTCCAAATAACTTTCTTAAATATTTACACCTTTTGGCCATACCTCCATTTTTCAATGCTGCCAACATAATTCTGTATTTAATCTGGTATATCATTTTGTACATAAATAGATTTTCATAATGTACATTTATGATTTCTTTCCAGATTATTTGTCGTCTAGTGTTATTTCTGTGTTTTTGATATATTTATTACGCAGAATTATATAATGAGACATACAGCTATTGCTGACTTAAAAGGGCACAAGATTTTTAGGCTAATCTCATCATTCAGACAGGCAGTTCTGAAAGAGGTTAAAGTAAATAAAGCTCCAAATACTATACAGTCAGACAAATCTGAAAATTATTTAGTATCACATACATCAATATTATAAGTATTAAAAACAGAGTTAGCAGTATTTATATTCTGCTTGAACGAATGTGTAATTGAAAACTCAGTCGATGTACCATATCCACCTCAAAGGTTTTTAAACATGGGAATGAAATGTTAAATATTAAGTTTTATCAATTAGCAACTTCCTATTGTAGAAACAGTACAATTCAAAACTACTAGACATTAATAGTAATTGTATAGGTCATCACATGGAAACATGCAAGTAATTGTCAAGTGATACCACATAACAGTATTCCAATAGTGGCACAATCACTGCATGCTGCCAACATACAGTGGAAAATTTTCAGGCCTTTTATATCACTTTGAAACAGTATTGTGTCATCTTCAGACAATTGGAGATAAATTAAGAAGCATACTGTTGTGATTTTTGGAACGTGCAATGATGTCTTGCAGTTATAGAATTTTACAGTACTTACTTTGCAGTTTCAATACGTACTTATCTTTCGTATGGAACTGAATTACTTTACTTTAAAAATGACAGAGAGAGTGTTAAGGGATAAAAACCAATATTTTTGCCAAAAACCATTCATTAATTATTTCCCCACATTTGACACTTGTTGGTGCCAGGATGAGGGCAATACAGTTTCCTATAAGGTTTCCCTGCCCTTCAATGCAGCCATATCGGACAGACCTTGTATTTTGAACTGATGACTGATTCAAACGCTGATGTAAAAGTGTTCATAACAAATAATTTTTTTAAGAAACACAATGTTGTCAGCAAATGGATGACCTCTCCTAACAATAGGTTTCGTAATTTGAATAAAGAACAGACACCGCATATACAAAATTTTTGGTATTAGGCTACGTCATTATAAAACACAAAAGTAACTGAATTGACAACGTTTCGACCGACTTTCTGTAGTCCTCTTTCGGGGGTTAACTGCTGAATACTGGTGAATGTTTCCCCTGTATGTACCGCCTATTTCGGTTATCAAATGGCTACAGACGTCACATATTTGGGATGTCATCGACAATTTGGGGAAAGGTTACTACGGAGGTGTATGTTTGTACGGTAAACTATTGCCTATGCTACTCTGGTGGCTGACTGGAAGGCAACTGTAGTAGGTGAGTGGCAGGGAATAGCCGTATCGGCAGGTCATTGCCTGTGACACTCTAGTAAGTAGTTGGTAGGCGACTCTCGCTGGTGATTGGTAGGCAGTAGCAAATCGGCAGCTTGTGCCCAGGGGTAATATTTTCCTGCAGCTAAGCGCTAAGACCGCATCCCTCTTCCTAATTTCTGCTGTTTTTGCTGTTAAACCCAGGTCAGGTGGCCTTGCTGGTTGGCGAACACATGAGGTCCGCCGGGCTAGAGTCACTGGATGCCAGAACATGGATAACTTATAGCCATTATACTTGTTCATGCAGTTACGGCGTTCGATTCTATCAGTGGCCTCTCATATTTTTCGCTGGTACATCCGCTGCTGCCGAGCAAGCACTCGAGGTTCTAGAGAACTGATAGAACAGCCATAATCCTGGTGGTGTTCAGCTACAGCTGCCAGTCGTACAGAAAATCCATGTTTGGACACGCGAGTGGTAATTTGTCTCCTAATTTACCCAACATAAACTTCGCAGCATTCACACCAAGTTCATAGCCGACTGCAGTGTGGAGAGTATCCAGAGAATCTTAGAAGGGCTCAACAGACCTCGGATCTTGCGGCCACTCTGCAATACAGGTTTGATCCCTCCGCGACGCAGAACATTGCCTACATGGTAGTCAATCTGTCACATAAGGTAGGCGAGGAATAGAAGGAGCTTCCTCTATACTTTTGTCTGCTTTGTCTTCGCTGTACGTCATAGCTCGTTGTAGTCTGTCTTGTTTCCATCAGCACGGAATGTTGTCTTGAGCCCGTTCCGTTCATGTTGTAGGTGGTTAACGTTACTAACCCGGTAAGCTTGGGCTGTCAGCGCACGTAGCACAGACAAAGTTGCAGAAGGAGCTCGTCATGATGTTAGTTTACCTTATGTGAGGGGCGTAAGCGACAGTTACGTAAGTTTCTGTGTCTCGGAAGAATCAAACCTATATTCCAGAATGGCAGCAATGTCCGAGATCTGTTGAGACACACTAAAGATCCCGTGGATGCTCTTCACACTGCAGACGTCTTTGAACTTCGGTGTGAATGCGACGATGTCTGTGTTGCTGAAACTGGCGGATACATTACAGCTCGCGTCTCGCAGAATGAACCTTATGTACGACTGGGACAGAACAACAAATCAGCAGTATCTGAACACCACCAGGAATGTGGCCGTTCTAATCAATTTTCTAGAACCTCGCGTTTTTGCTCGGCAGCCGTGGATGCAGCAACGAAAACTATGAGAGGCTATTGGAATAATCAAACGCCCGAATAGCATGAACAGGGAGGATGGCTACAAGTTACCTACGGCCTGGGTGCTAGCGATTCCAGCCTGGCGGACCGCGTGTGTTTCGCCAGCCAGTAACACCATCTGACCTGTTCTTATCAAAATGGTTCAAATGGCTCTGAGCACTATGGGACTCAACTTCTGAGGTCATCGGTCCCCTAGAACTTAGAACTACTTAAACCTAACTAACCTACGGACATCACACACAGCCATGCCCGAGGCAGGATTCGAACCTGCGACCGTAGCTGTCGCGCGGTTCCAGACTGTAGCGCCTAGAACCGCTCGGCCACCCCGACCGGCTGTTCTTATCAGCGTAAACAGCAGCCAAGAGAGAAATGCAGTGAGGCCTTAACGCTTTGCTGCAGGGAAACTCTAACGTCTGGTTTCGAGCTGCCGATTAGCTGTTGCCAACCAATCATCAACGAGATTCGCCTACGAATCGCTTACTAGAGTGGCAAGGGCAACAGCCTACCAATACGGCTATTTCCTACCATTCACTTACTGCACTTGCCTTCCAGTCAACCACCAGAGTAGCAGAGGCAATAGCCTACCGTACAGCCAATCCTCTCCACAGCTACCTCTCTTCCAATTGCCCAATGACATCCCAGATATGTAACGTCGGTAGTCATTAGTTAATCGAAAAAGACAGTATATAGGGAAAGACATTCATCAGCATCCAGCAGTTAACGGCGAGGAAGAGGACGGCAGCAAGTCAGTCGAAACATCGGAAATTTAGTTGTATTAGTGTTTCATAATGACACGGTCTAATGCCCAAAACTGTTTTATTCTAAATGAAGCTAGGCGTGGAAGCCTACGAACTTATGTAAATCGATTTTGTGCTTTAACAAAGATCATCAAACAGGACAGGTACCACACACTCAGCTGCGCTTTTTGTTGCAGTGTCCAAAGATTTTTCAGCAGACTGCTCACTTTCAGCACATTCAATAGCTTCTGCATGAACATCATCCTCGGGGTCAATTTCAGTAGGAAGATAACGTAACTTACAATCACTTTCATACTTAAATCCATCTAATAATTGCACTTGTATTTCGTTTTCTATTGTCAAAAAATTACATCTACATGGTAAATTGATGCAGAAACAGTTCAAATATTCATACTGAAAAGTTGCAAAATAGTTACGTGAGGTTCACATGAATAACAGAATGCATTAACGTATTGTATAGAAGCAAACAACAATACAAAATGATAACTTCCATACTGCAGAAGTTAGTGCTCTTTTTAGGGAAAACATAACAAATCTGAAAGTTTGCATTTTATGTTGGAAATTAATTATTTCGAAAATAACATCTACATAATACCAAGAGCAGTAAGAAAGCAAATTGAAAACCCTGACAATAAACAAAATGATCCAGTTATAAACAAGATGATTGCTTGTGTGTGTACTACAGTGAACAATACAATGTTCGTGAACGAACAGTTTCACTAATCTAAAAGAAAAAGCATTATAGTATTTATGAGAAGCAGCGTGTCACGCATTTAGTCGCTTTGGTGTTAAACCAAAAATTGTGGGAGGGGTGATAAAATTACAAGCAATATATATGAAATATGCCCTGGTGTTTCTATTGTAGTCATTCATACATGTAATGCACCAGTTTTGTTAGGTATCTGTTCAGTACTCAAGCAGCTCATTGTTCAACCCCTTTTTATGAAAGGACTTTGGATACATATTAATAACTACCAACACCTAACGGACCTATGAATGGTTGACCACATCCGCAAACATTATATTTTAATTCATTTATAATTTGCATTTGTGATGAATATTTCCATTGAAAATGATTTCTGATAGTTTACTGACCTTGTATTCAAATGTTTAAATATCATCTATGTGGACTTTATTGTGATCAGTCTAAATTTGCGACTGAAAATCACATCAGATTGGAGAATGTTAAAGATAGTGGTTTCCAAGGTCCAATCAGTGATTTTTACGCTTCATACTTTTCTGATAGGAACCTGAAAAAAGAAACTAATTCATTTTTTCTGTGGAAGGAAGAAAATACATTCAATAACAAGACAGCATAATTTAAATAGATGTGTCAAACTCAATAACAGATCCCTTGGGTGTATAAATAACAAAACGAGAAACAAAAGTGGCCTCCACGATTGACAACTCTAACTTACTTTTAGACAGGTGAAAGTAAAGTATACAGTCATAAAAAATTTGACCACCTTCCTTAAAAATTTTATGTACCAGCGGAGAAATATAAGTTTCAAAGACAATTTGAAAATATTTTTGGTTGTCAATTCCTGTTACCAACCTGATAAATATCTGAAGAGGTTCGACTGCTAAATTTACTCAGATTAAGGTAAAAGCGTATTGCCATTTTGGAAAAGACTGTTTGGACAGTTCGGAAACAGGACAGGTCAATAGGTCTAATCTTTGATTATTATCATGTAAACAGCCATCAAATACCCAGTTTTGCCCAAGAAAAGTATTATATTTGTTAATCAACTACCATATTCAACACCGTTGTCAGATACCGGAAATGTGATCCATGATATATGCATATAACTAGCGGAACGTGAACTAAACCAAGTTTAAACTGTTGAGTTTTTATGAGCTATATCCAATAATGCAAATTGTCCATATTGAAAAGATCTGTTTCATGGGGCTTTCTAATCTTATAATATCTGTTTTTAGATTGTTGCACGTGTCCTTCCCATGATCAGTATGAAGAGCGTTATGCTGCTCAATTCTTTGCTATAAGTCTTTGTTTCATTTACAAACTGGCAGTTGTCACTCTGGGTTTACTTTTGATGGAAGACCAATTTCTGTTAGGCCAAACCTCCTTTTTTTGTCTCTGTGAAGGACAGATCGATAGGGATACCAGTTCCACCAGGTCCGCTGTCGCTGCGTTACATAATTGACAGATGGGCCGTGAGGGACGAAAAGCGACCAGGAGAGAAAATAGCAGGCCCCAAGTCTGCTGTCAGCGCTGCTGCTCCTGCAGACTAGCTACACTGCACCTCCTATTTATTTCATTCCTGAGAGAGTTATATCGCTGTATTCTTGCCTTTCCCTGAGCATTTTTGTACTTTCTACTTTTGTCGGTCAACTGAAATATTTCATCTGTTACCCATGGTCTCTTCACAGTTATTTTTTTCTTACTTACGTTTGTCTGCCCAACATCTGTGGCTGATCTTTCTAGAGACGTCCTCTTCAACTGAACTGCCTGCTCTGGTGCTCTATATCGCACATTCTTAACAAACTCCAAATGCGTCTTATCATTCCTCAGTACTTCAGTGTCCTATTTCCTTTCACATTGATTCTTTTGAACCATTCTCTTAAACTTCAGTCTTCATCATTACTAAATTGTGATCTGAGTGTATATCTGCTCCCGGGCATATCTTACAATCCAATTTCTGATTTAGGAATCTCCGTCTAACCATGGTACTATCCAGTTGGAACCTTCCCGTGCCTACAGGTGTTTTCCAAGTATTCTTCCTCCTCCTATTCTTGAACAGAGTATTCGTTTTTACCATCCGAAGTTTATTGCAAAATTCAATTAGTCTCTCTCCTCCCTTACTCCTATTGCAAAGCCTATATTCTGCTGTAAACTTTTCTTCTATTCCTTCCCCTACAACCGTATTGGAATCCCCGATGATTATTAGTTTTTCATCTCCCTCTACATACAGAAGTACTCAGTATCCTCATATACTTTCTCTATCTCTTCATTTCCTGCTTGCAATTCTCGAGCGTATATCTGAACTATCGTTTTTGGCGTTGTTTTGCTGTTGAATCTGATGAGAGCAACCCAGTCACTGAACTGTTTACAGTAACTCACTATCTGCCCTACGTTCCTGCTCCTACCATACGATTTTCTGCCGGTGTTGATATTAACCACATTCATCCGACCAGAAATTCCTATCGTCTTCCCATTTCACTTCTCTAGGTACTACTACATCTAGATTGTGCCTTACCTTTTGCCTTTTCAGATTTTCTAACTTTCCTACTACAGTGATTTTAAGTTAGCAACAGGTGTTTATGAGGTACTGCAATTTTTGTGTATACATCTGCTCGACAAATGTCCTGTTTACAGAGTTAGTGTCGGCATGACGTGTAATTTCACAAGTCAAATGCCGCTGCTCTGCATTTGTCAATTTTCTTGTAAGAGATATTCTCTGTTACTAACGATCGTTCTATGTAGAACTGATGCGAGCATAGTATAATTTCTGAACCGTGATGAGATGTGAACAGTGGATGCTATACACCTCTGGAAAGCTACATTGTGCATGTACCACACAGAAACGATGTTTTAAGGAAGTAGTTTTTTTTGTCGCCATAGTTTATCGTAGAGAAACCTGCAAAAAGGATGTACATCATGCGCTGGAAATATATTTCTTACATTGGAATATTAACAGCGTTCCATTCCACACGACTAATAGGTCAGAAACTGCAACAATCAAACATTACAGCCTATTTTAAGTGCAGAACCGTGAAGCCTTAGGAGTGAATTTGTTTATGTTCTCTCTTACCAATTCTTTCTTGGTACTGATCCAAGACTCTAGAACAAAAGAATTGACAGCGTGGTTGATTTACGTAAAATGCTTCGAACTCCGTCCGTTTGGAGCTCCATCATGCATAAAAATCGCCTGTTTCTTATTCTTCTTCACAACATTCCCATATCTTCAATACATCGATAAGGGGTGCTAACCTCCCTAACATGTTCACATCTGGAGGGATCCTGTCCACTTGGACAGGTGCTGTAAGATTCGCGCAGAACAGTCTATACTGAATGGCAATTACGGACTCACTTCACCCTGTTCCTTCACAAGACGTGGATGAGGTGAGCATTACACTCTCCCACTTCTGGTCAGCTACATGTTTCGTCGATCACAGTGCTGGAGGGCGGGTTAGTCAAAGACAGTGCGAGGAAATCTTTCCGTCTCTGACCTTATCCCAAGAATGCGAAGATATACTGGGCTCCCCACTGCATAGAGAGAAAGATAATAAATTACACACTAAGCACGAAGTTCTAGAAATATGTAGATTGCTGTCTGGTATATACCTAGTAGTAGGGGATGCATGATAGATTCGCCCTGTGCAGCAGACTTATAAAGTATATGTGTGTTCCGGCATGGGCAAAGATTGACTGCGTCCTGTCATAAGGATGGTATGGATTTGACATGGAAAACTGCGATAGCCGCAAAGGGAATGAAAGTTTTTTTTTACTAGGAAAATTATGTACAGTCATAAAAATTGTACAGATACTTCTATTTCCAGAGCCACAGCCATCAGCAGGGGGTATTTCCGATACTTTGCTCATTGTCGAACGTCATCCAATTGAGACTACAAACGTAATATTTAATTGTAAGTACAGAGATATATGTGGCTGGTTTCCTAGGACGATTCTGCCTGGTGTGCGCCAGAAGCATGTGGAGGCAGTGGCCTGTGGCAGGAACAATTGACGCTTCCAGCTTACGGCGGGAGTCGTCCTAATGAAAAGGCCGGTTGGGGTGCAGGAATGTAGCTGACCTAACCGTGTGGCCCTCTAGATAACTGAATAGTGAGCTAATACTCAGTATGTGTTGGACAGCCTTCATATCACCTGTGTACTCAGTAGAAATTTGAGAAGATTCAGTATGGACGTGTATTTGCACTTGACCATTATTCCAATGTCAATTGTTCAGTTGACTGCTTCTGCACATTTCCTGTCTTTATTTGGTTGAGAAAACATCGATTGTTTATGTTGTGTGCATCTAGCAGGTGAAAGACGGGTGGAAGATACGTTTGCTCGTTCTCTAGACATGAGAAACACCATGGCTGACTTTGTAAATTACAAAGATGATTTGGAATCTGTCATATCACCGACATCGGTATTCGCGAGTGGAATTATCAGTTTCCTCTATTTTTTTCCGCTTTTCACTTAAAGATCTTCGCAGACGAAATAAGTTTCTAGTTCTCAGTGGTTTACAACACGTTACACCTCACTGCACCTTGCCAAGGTTTCGAGTTTCGAGAGACATACAAGGGTTATTTGAAAAGTAAGGAACGATCGGTCGCGAAATGGAAACCACAGTGAAAATCCGATGTAGTTTTGCACAGGTTTGTTGGGCAGTGTCTCTAGTATCCCCGTCGATCACGTTACGTTGTTCTCTTTAGTTCTGAGTACACAGGGAGCACATAAAGATACCTAGAACAATAGTGTTTCCCGCCAAGTACGAGGGCCTGGTGAGAAATTTCGCCTGAAGCTATGCAGCCAACATTGCATAACTGTGGGGCGTTTTCTTCTTCAAGAGAATTGTCAGCCACATTCTGAAGGGTAATGAAGATGCTCCTGCATCGTTATAATTGGAAATGTTTGATTACCCACAATACAGCCCGTAATTGTCTCCATCTGAGTTTCATCTCTGCTCACATGAACTGCTGGCTATGAAGACAACACTTTGGCACAGACAACGAGCTGTAGGCCAGCATATAGAATGGGTAGAAAGCACTGGCGGCTGCCTTCTATAATGAGGGTATTGGAAAGTTGGTACAACGCTATGACAAACGTCGAAGTCGGATCGGGGACTATGGAGATAAATAGCTGAAAGTTGTAGCTAACTGTAGCAATGAAACAGTTCTGATTTTCACTGTGGTTTCCATTTCGGGACCTATCGTTCCTTACTTTCCGAATAGCCCACGTAATTTCTAGTCTTTGGAATTATACTGTGCAAGGAAAACTGCTACACAAACGATAATTCTATGTGCTTGATATCGAGAAGTATAGCGTAAATGGTATGATACTCTGGTAAACCATGTGAATATACATACGTTCTTGTAATCCCAGAGTCTGGAGTTGGGTGTAGAAAGCAAACAAGCAGGTCGGGGCCAGAAAGAGTAACGCCTCTGTGCCGAGGGGAACCGACCCAGCTTTTGTACAACTGTTTGGAGAGTGACCTCAGTACACTTAGGGCACTCTGGTCACATGTCAGGCTAGTGTGTGTGCAGGGGCAGATGACTTGTGACCTTCGGCTGCAGTGGATGACCTACCAAGCTCACGGGAAATATCTAATGCTGCGAGGACTATATACAGTGCATGTGCTTCTGCTGTCTGTCTTTTCAGTATATGTTCGAGTGTCTGACGGTAAATAGCTATATGCCATATGGACAAGTGATGATTTTGTATGGTGTAGGATACGAATTCTGTGTTTACTATATCGATATGGTATCTGGTGATACATACACGTGTTGGAGACCGGTTTCACTCTGAAATATTAAGCTTTCGTCGTCAGTGACAGAGCAGTGTAATTGAGGAAGTGTCTTTCCGTATTTCATGATCTGTAGATCACTTTTGCAGGGTTCAGCTGGCAGTGTGATACGGCAATCTGTACAAAATAATTTTGCCACTGGAAGTCTCGTTTGCAGAAAATGGCGGACAGTGGTCCTACACGCACAGCATCACTAGTTTGGCGGGCTTCTGACCGAAAAAAATCAAGCTTTGCTCAAAAATAGCAGAGCACTGTAATTGAGGAAGTGTCTTTCCTTACTTCATGATCTGGAGACCACTTTTGCAGGGTTTAACTGTCAGTCCAATATGGCTGCTGTAAGTTTTTTTCGAGCTGTACAAAATAATTTTGCTGCTGAAAGTCTCGTAATTTGTCTGTCTGCAGAAAACAAAGATGGACAGTGCTTCCACACCGACAGTAGCAGCAGTTTAGCTGGTAATTTCAGTAAAAGCTAATCAGAATACTCCATTCGTTCACAAGATATCCTTGGTGTGGGGCATAGGACCTCTACAGACTGGTGAACAAGATGAGGGAAATTATCTATGGAATGTTCTCAGAGTAACATTATGTCTTCTTTGTTCAAGTATTCAGACACATTTCCAAACAGACCATCCATCTCTGGCGGGATATTGTCCCTCCAAACAACAAGAACACTTTTGTGATTAACGATGTTTTCACAAGCATGGACAGACATGATGAAGGCTTTTAGTCATGACAACTAGTGAACATTTACTTTTTCTCAGACGTTTGTTGAAAGCAGGACGTCACAATTTCTGATAAGGGTAACACACGATGGGTGGGGTGCATCATTAGGACCATCTGGAAGAATGTATTCGGTGTTATTGTGGGATATTTGTGTAAATAGTCTCTGAAAGCAATGCAAAATATTTTTATAGTATGCATGTGTCCAAGGAGAGATTTGGGTGTGAGCTACATCAACATGAGACGTCCGCATAGCATTGACAACCTTTTAGCTGTGCCATTATTTTGTTCCTCGAAGGCAGGTCGCCACAGACGTTAATAACGTGTGCTGACCCATGTTTTGAACAATCCGTCCTGTTAGAACAAGAATTTCCATGCAGACAAGCTGAGATATCACGAAATCTCCTACAAAAAAAGCAATCGCTAACTTCACGATTTCTGGGATGGGTTGATATATAATGGATGAGCTGTCTAATTAGGATCGATAGGAAGAATGAATCCTGTATTATTCTGGGATATTTTCGTGAACAGTTTCTGAAATCAGTTCAAAATATTTCTATAGCGTGTCCAGAAGGTGACTTGGCTGTCATTTGCATAGACATGAGACGTCAGTACAACACTAACAACCCTTTAGCTGCGCCTGCGAGGCTGGGTTGCTAGGAAAACCATCTCGCTCGGCAATTAAGCCACCGCTGGACCCGCAGGTACAAAGGTGATGTGTCAGCACACCAGCCACGTTGGCCAGGTAAACACATTACTGCCTCTCCAGCTGTGCGTGCCCAGACGCATCTCGCATTGTGGCAGGCGTGTGCGCCCAACACAGCTGGTCATCATTCAGCCTTTGGACCTCTGCAGGGAACAGATCACTGATACGTCACGGTCGAATTTCTTAACGATACATGTAAACATAGGTTTGCGTAGCTGCTGTCATAGCCAATAAAATTCTTCCGGGTTTGCCACGGCATTGTCAACTACGAAATTCCGTCGTTTCGGTAACTATTGCAAGCCGCCTTCCTCATGGTGTATTGCTAATATGTCAGAATTTTGTAGTTGGCAATGCGGTCACAAATCCAGAAGAATTTTATCGACTTCTCTTAACAACAGTTCGAGAGCGTTTTTACGAGCAATAAGTGTTTGTGCACTGCATTATTTCTGCTGTTTAAGCGTTGTGAACTTGTTTGCAGAGTGTTATACACGCATTATTTTGACTATTTTACGTGCAGTGAACGTATCTGTACATCAGTGTACTGCATTACTTTGTGAACATGTCTATAGGCTGTGCAATGCATTATTTCCACAGTTTACAATTAATGAGCGTGTTTGCAGAGCGTTTTACATGCATTTTGTTGACAATTTACGTGTTGTTGTTTGCTTGTCTGTACATCAGTGTACTGCAATATTTCAGTAATTTACGAATAGTTTTCGGGTTTGTATGCCATGTATTGTGACCCCAAGCACGTCAGGGCGAGTTTTTTTGTATCAGCGTAGTAAATAAACGACATGAAACCCATTCCCTAAATAAACTGTTGCAGCTGCCAAACTGCAGATAAATAAAGTACACTCCTTCCTATACTGCATCTGGGTCTGTAGGTTATGTACTGTGATCCCTGCACGTCAGGGTGAGTATTTTATATCAGCGTAACATGTAAACTACTTAAAATCCACTCCCCAAATAAATTGTTGTAGCTTCCCACTGAAAATAAGTGAAGTACACTCTTTCCTCTCCAGCAGCTGGACAGAGACAGACCGTTTCCCGCCAATTCCGAGGAAGCAGGGGTGGTTGGATGACTTAGGTTAGTGGTCGTAGCCCAGCTGACCTATTTTACAGCCAAAATTTGTAGTTCTCGCGCCAGCCGCGGTGGCCGAGCGGTTCTAGGCGCTTCAGTCCGGAACCATGCGACTGCTACGGTCGGAGGTTCAAATCCTACCTCGGGCATGGATGTATGTCATGTCCTTAGGTTAGTTAGGTTTAACTGGTTCTACGTCCTAGGGGACTGATGACCTCAGATGTTAAGTCCTTTACTGCTAAGAGCCATTTTTTTTTAGTTCTCGCCAAAATTTTCCCACCATTTTCTTAGGTTAGTGGAGGTAGCCCAAGTGACATTTTTTCCGCCATTTTTCCAGCCATTTTTTCCCGCCAAAATTTCAACTCCCTTCATGAGGTTACTGCGATGTTGCCACATCTATGGGCGCCAGCTTGGATTCGCTATCTTGAATAAATCTGGCAACAGTGCAATCTGGGGTGACACGGACTATATCCCACAACTCTTGTGTACTTAGCTGTTTTCTGTGGTGACTGAAAATAGTTCTGATGGTAAGTAGTTCTCGGAGGATGAGAATCCATTTGGGGTTGAAGGGTGGAGATGCTGCTTCCGTAGGGTGGTCAGTTACCGGTGGTTGTTGTGGGTGCCTAGGTGCCGGCCGCAGTGACCGAGAGGTTCTAGGCGCTTCAGTCCGGAACCGCGCTGCTGCTATGGTCGCAGGTTCGAATCCTGCCTCGGGCATGGATGTGTGTGATGTCCTTAGGTTAGTTAGGTTTAAGTAGTTCTAAGTGTAGGGGACTGATGATCTCAGATGTTAAGTCCCATAGTGCTTAGAGCCATTTTTGGTGCCTAGGTCGTAGAAACGGAAATTCCGCATGACTCTCGTGATAGTGAACGGCCGCAGGCAGGCAGACCGGCATTCACGTCCATTCTTGTTCTCAGCTCATTCTCAGGTGGGTCACGGTGAGCCCTTTTTTCTGTCGCAAGAAACTTAACAATTCTTCGCAGAAGGCGTTTGGAAAGATAGGAGATCTCTAGCCAGATGCGGCTTACGAGAGGCCGCGTGAATTTTCGTTGCAACGGCTTGTGATAACGCTCGGTTTAAAATTTCGGAATCCAGCTTTCTGATTAGGTCGTGCTGTTGTTTTCTAGAGAGCCCACACTTTTTCTGTATGTCTATGTGCAGAGCATCTGATATGCCCCTTTCGGAATTGTGCTACAGAGTGAGAGACATTTTCTGCCTTCCTCCGCTCCTGAGAGCCTTATTGGTTCAACATAGCAAAATCCACAAGAGTAACAGGTTGTTTAATATCTTCACTTGGGTTTTACTAGTCGCCGCTCGCAAGCTTTGCCACCATGGGCGATCGAGTTTCTGCTCTGACGGGAAACGGCAGAGTATCGAAGCAGCCAGAAGGAGAACACTTCGCGTTAGCGCTTTGTAGAATACTGTAAAAACTAGGTTGTTCCTTGTTTTGTTAAGGTTTCACTGGTAAAATGCATGTCATTATGTATTGTGAAGGGTTTCGGTTTTGTGTGGTTTTTATATATGGATCAAAATAATTTTTTAAGCTATATAACTCTGTGTTTTCAGCTCTTTTTGTATAGCTGGTTGTTCTAGACGTAAATTGATTATTACATTCATCATTGCGTGGAAGAAGGCAGGCTTTTGTATTTCAGGATGGCAAGAGTTGGCATTTATTATGTCACCTGCAGTAGTATGTTTTCTGTATATGTCTAATGACATATAGTCAGCACGGATTCAGAAAATATCGTTCTTGTGAAACACAACTAGCTCTTTAAACTCATGAAGTAATAAGTGCTATCGACAGGGGATGTCAAATTGATTCCATATTTTTAGATTTCCAGAAGGCTTCCGACACCGTTCATCACAAGCGTCTTCTAATCAAACTGCATGCCAACGGAGTATCGCCTCAGTTCTGCGACTGGATTCGTGATTTCCTGTCAGAAAGGTCACAGTTCGTAGTAATAGACGGAAAGTCATCGAGTAAAACAGAAGTAATATCCGGCGTTCCCCAAGGAAGTGTTATAGGCCCTCTATTGTTCCTGATCTATATTAACGACATAGGAGACAATCTGAGTAGCCGCCTTAGATTGTTTGCAGATGATGCTGACGTTTACCGTCTTGTAAAGTCATCAGATGATCAGAACGACTTGCAAAATGATTTAGATCTGTATGGTGCGAAAAGTGTCAATTGACCCTGAATAAAGAAAAGTGCGAAGTTATTCACATGAGTACTAAAAGAAATCAGCTAAATTTCGATTACGCGGTAAGTCACACAAATCTTAGGGATGTAAATTTAACTAAATACTTAGGGATTACAATTACAAATAACCTAAACTGGAACGATCACATAGATAATATTGTGGGTAGAGCAAACCAAAGACTGCGATTCATTGGCAGAACACTTAGAAGGTGCAACAGGTCTACCAAAGAGACTGCTTACACTACGCTTGTCCTCCCTCTACTGGAGTACTGCTGTGCGGTGTGAGATCCGCACCAGGTGGGACTGTCGGATGACATCGAAAAAGTACAAAGAACGGCAGCTCGTTTTGTATTATCAGGAAATAGGAGAGACAGTGTCACAGACATGGTACGTGAATTGGAGTGGCAATCATTAAAACAAAGGCGTTTTTCGTTGCGACGGGATGTTCTCATGAAATCACCAGTTTTCTCCTCCGATTGCGAAAACATTCTGTTGGCACCCACCTACATAGGGAGAAATGATCATCACGATAAAATAAGAGAAATCAGGGCTCGCACGGAAAAATATAAGGGCTCGTTTTTCCCGCGTGCCGTTCGAGAGTGGAACAGTAGAGAGACAGCATGAAGGTGGTTCATTGAACCCTCTGCCAGGCACTTTATTGTGAATAGCAGAGTAATCACGTAGATGTAGATGTAGATGAATGTGTGGCGGTTGTCTTGGCTAATTTCCAGGTGAAGGTAGCTTATTGAATTGTATGTTTCCAATTCCATAGTAGATTTGATATTTAGATGGAAGTTGTTCAGTGCCTGATGGACATTATTGATGTCTATACTGTTTCCATCAATCAACATTAACTTGTCATCTACTTATCTATAATAGAAGATGATCTTATTAAGTACTAGCCACTGCGAATTGAAAAACGTTTCTTCTAATGTGTTGAGAAATATAGGGGGTGTTTAAAAAGTCCCTCTGCAGTGCCATATGATTGTTAGCCGCGCGTTCCGTATGATTGTTGGCCTGCCTGGGTTACTTCTCTTCAAGTGGACTCTCCCAACATTCTACTGTTTTCGTTTATTTCAGCCAGCGTCAGCAGTATCGTTGGTGTGTGTTGTTACGTGTTGACGTGAACGTTTAAGTTTAGTTCCTTTGTTCGTTTGTTTCGTTTTTGTTACTGTTAAAATGCTAACCATTGAAGAACGTGTGTATTTAGTCGAACAAGTGTTCAAAGCTGGCGGTAAATACACAGTTTCAGTTCATCAAACATATAATTCAGTTTTCCCGGAGACAACACTCCCACATCACGGTACTGTGCGAGATTTGATTAACAAATTTCGAAGTACGGGTTCAGTGACAGATGCACCGAGAAGTGGTCGTCCTAGCGTTTTGTCTGATGATAAGCTACTCGACATTTCCGATAAAATGTTCATGAGTCCGAACAAGTCAGAAAGAAAACTCACCCAGGAAATCGATTTTAGTGTCGGAACGGCCCAAACAGCTGTAAGGAAAAACTTAGAACATTTCCCATACAAAGTGACAGTCGTGCAAAAACTGAAAAATATTGATCAAGGCAAGAGACTGCATTATTGTCAATGGTTCAAAAATTTCGTTCAACAAAATGGAAGGGATATTCTTAATGAAACGTTTTTCACTAATGAGGCGTGGTTTCGTTTTTCCGGGTATATGAACTCGCTAAATTCTCGCATCTGGAGTTCTGCAAATCCCTTGTGTATTCATAAGGGACCACTTCATTCGATGAAAATAGGAGTTTGGATTGTAATTTCTAGACGTCGGATTGTGGGTCCAATATTTTTCAACGAAACAATAAACGCACAATGATACTGCAGTGATATTCTGTACCCATTCATAGGAGAATTTTTGTTAAGTGAAACACTGAACGCTTATTTTCAACAAGATGGTCCAACCGCGCATACAGCTCGCGTTTCAATGTCACTGCTTGCTGATGTTTTTGGTGGTAGCATAATTTCACAGGGACTTTGGTCTCCACGATCGTCTGACCTAACACCACCCGACTTTTTCTTCTGGGATGCAGCGAAAGCAACTGTCTATAAAAACCGTCCAAAATCCATCGATGAATTGAAAACTGCAATATCCACTTTCACTGCTTCTGTTGCAGAAGAAATGTTACAGCTTGTGTTTGGAAACATGATTAGACGAATTGAATTGTGTATTCAACAACAGGGGGGATACTTTCAACATTTAATGTGAAAATTTGTAAGTAAAAATGAATAATCAATAAATTAATAACTTGTATTTCACTGAGTTTCATTTCGGTATATGCACTGCGGCTTACGGCACGCGCAGCTAACAATCATACGGCACTGCAAAGAGACTTTTTGAACACCCCGTATCTGCAATTGCGCCAGATACAGTGTCCCTTAGCTATTCGATCTGCTTGGATGTAGAGTTTTCCATTGAATTAAAAAAAATGTGATAAAATCGTTTTAAGGATTTCTGTGATTTCGTAAGCTCCTGCAATAGAAGTTTTGCTCGGCTGTAATAGAGTTTATTTTAAAATTTCTGTTGTTTCCTGTACTGGTATTTTGGTATATGGCTTTGTAATGTCTGTGTTTCTGAAAAAGGGTAATTTGTTAGCAAGTGACACAAATGTAACGGTTTGGCCACTGGCGGTACGTCTGAATGCGCGCTGAGCTCATATGGCAGCATCTCCTGGCGGTGGCGGGGATGTGGTGGGCGGTGCGCCTCTGAAGCCGGATGCCTGGTGTTATATAGTTGACAGCTGTGTGCGGAAGCCAAGTCACACCAAGGCCAGCGTCTATGTCCCTCCTCTGGCGTCTCCACGCCAAATCTCCGCTATAGAGATTCGCCAGAAGTTTCAAAATCAAGCCTCATTACTAAGATGATCCCTCTCGTAGCGTTCTCCAGAGATCTCTCTCATATGAGTGTCCAGATCATGCTTTTATATCCGCAAACGACTGCTTTCACTGCAGATTCACCATGTGGGCTTGGGCCGACGATCAGTGCTTTATACAGGGCTCTCATGAACAGTCTGAGAAGCTTGTAATAGCGCTGCAGAGTAGGTTGCGCTGAGGAATAATTGTTAAGAAAAAAATTCGATACCTTGCGCAACCTCCGATTTAATTTGCATTGACATTACCCAGTCAAATAATTGCGCAGAAAAATTGAAGTACTTGCACCCGCTAAAATACGGTAACGCACAGACGTCTGAGGGTCCGTGAACTATCACTTGTTGAAATGCTCATTACCAGTTCAAATGTACCTTTTCCAAAAGTTGATCAATTTAATCTAGGTGAGCAAAAGGTTCGTTTGTTCGATTTGAGGAAATCAAACGAAGAATACGTTTCATGACACTATCTCTGGCAGGCTGCACCCGTACAGTCTTTCCCGACGGTGGTCACCCTGTATGTCACCACTTACAACAGAGCCTGGGCTTGTGGCTTTTCCCAGCTCCACAGCTACACAGTGTTTGCCGGGTCCGCAGATAGGAGGGTGTCGTGTCTGGCCGACAGGCTAAACATTTCGTGTGGCCGATTTATTACATCATCCATCCGGCTGAACCTTGTGTAAATTTTTAAACTTGCAGTACTCTAAGGATTTTTGAGTTTCTAATCCGCTGCTTTGCAGTTTTAGCCTAAGCTTGTTGGAGTATATTTCATGTCTTCCCAACCCAGTTTTAACATTTCTTTTTTATTTTGCTATGTTAGCTTTCTAAATTCTTAATGGTGCACGGATCGTCCTTGGAACATTGAAAAATAAAGATAAAAGATGGAACCAGGATTCAGACTGCCAGATTGAGGGTTTGGAATTTATGGGTGGCACAAAAAAGCACCATTTTAGATATAATTTTGTCATTGAGATAGCTACATCTAAGTATACATTTCGCAGTCCAACGTATATTGTGTGGCACATCTGCTGAGCTGTCGTAGAAAGACAATTGTAGAAATATACTGGAACCTGTTACTGCTGGCAATATGCAAATAGTGGATCGTAACCGATTTACCAGACAAGTTTCCCAGGCAAATGTTGAGGTGTTACGCGAAGACAAGGAAAAGCTGCAGTGAAGTCGAATCTGAAAGGCAGTTTAAAAATTCAACAGTATCGAAGGCAGGCAGACTAACTTTATGGTGCGCTACGGCTCAGTCTTTGAATTACTAATGACGCTTCGTACATAATCATAATAACAGGGTGTGAACGTAATCTGAAACTAAATATTTATCTCAACAGCTTTTAACGTCGTTTGAAACCAAATAAGTAGTAATTCGTTAACACTACCACGGCATTAATACGATCTGTATATCTTTTGCAGTATCATCCGAAACCAGCAATATACTGCAGTAGTTGCGATTTTATTTCCTGATTAATCATTTCTTAAAAATTTAAGGGCTGAATTGGGGGGGGGGGGGGAGGGGGGGGGGTGCTTTCGGGAGTAGGTGATTTGAAGAGATGGCTTGAACATGGAAGCTTATAACGGAGTGGGGAAAGGATCCTTGAGAATATAAAATGCTCCAGTGGTATGTTCGACAATAACGTACGAAGCGTAACAAGGCAGAAATGAAACAGTTACGTAAATTGATTCGAAGTGCGAAGATTTCGAGTTCACACGTGAGACAGGATTGCAACATCTCATCCAACGGTTTCTCTCCCTTTATGGAAAGCAAAGTGATGGAGAAATAGTAAAGTGGTGAAGAAATATTCGTTATTTTCCTGAGACAGAAAGTGACTGAGTTTGAGCGGAATATTTGAAACAGCCACTGAAGCCGCAATGTGCTCGGAAAGAAATAAATGTTGTTCAGCATGTGTATCGTCTCCATGAAGAAAGGTAAGTTAAAGAACAGTGCTGAAGATAGATGATAGGCTGATAGTCCGATAGAAAGAGGTTTTGCAAGAGAGCTGTTTAAGCAATTAGAGTATTTTTTTAAAATTTGGCAATGGAGCCTTAGAGCGCGCTAGGACGCACACTTAAAAGATCGCACTCGTGAGCACGAGCAACGGAGGTGTGAACTGTATGAACGCTGTCACCGGCCTCGCAGGAAGACCGCTTTTGACAGGGACCCTGTAAGCGTACCAGCCACAGAAGCCCAAGTCGTCATATGACAGACACAGAGTTCCTGTACAAGACTGCAACAGCACGTAACGATTAGCTCCCTGTACAGGCACTTACTGTTAGTACGCCGTGGGGCTGCTTTAAAACCCCAGTCTCCGGCAAAGAGAGTTGCTAATACAGCCGCTTGCTGGACCTCCTTGAGGTACAACCCTCAAGCCTAAATCGCTTTAGCTCGCAGGCGTTACTTGTGCAGACTGCATCGCGCGGCGGTAACACATGATCCCTCCCTTTTAATCGGTCCTTAGGGCCATCAGTGTTCATGACCATGCCTAGGAACGCTACGGGCAGAGTAAGGATTGCCTGGTGACGCCGTCAATCGGTCCAGTGCCATCTCGACATCAGGAAGGGCTGGGTGGTCGACCTGCTGTGCTGCGAGTGGGCTGGAGCCTATTCCCGTCACAGGTGATGGCGGGCGTCGAACTGGGAACGCCAGTGGTTCCACCTCCATCGGCATCCGAGTGCGAGGTGTAGGTACCCTTGCTCTTAATTTCACCGCAGGTTATTTTGACCTTCCTATATCCTGAATCAGTACTTCCGACGACCATTTAGTTTTCAAATTCTTCACTTTTTTCCTGTACACATTTCGACTTGGGTTCTTCGCACTTCCTTCTTATTTCATTCCTGTATAACTTGTATTTCGGTGTTGCTGTCTTTTACTGAACTCTTGTTCTTCCTTCTTCCATCGACCAGTCCAAATATATATACCCTCCTGGAAATTGAAATAAGAACACCGTGAATTCATTGTCCCAGGAAGGGGAAACTTTATTGACACATTCCTGGGGTCAGATACATCACATGATCACACTGACAGAACCACAGGCACATAGACACAGGCAACAGAGCATGCACAATGTCGGCACTAGTACAGTGTATATCCACCTTTCGCAGCAATGCAGGCTGCTATTCTCCCATGGAGACGATCGTAGAGATGCTGGATGTAGTCAGGTGGAACGGCTTGCCATGCCATTTCCACCTGGCGCCTCAGTTGGACCAGCGTTCGTGCTGGACGTGCAGACCGCGTGAGACGACACTTCATCCAGTCGCAAACATGCTCAATGGGGGACAGATCCGGAGATCTTGCTGGCCAGGGTAGTTGACTTACACCTTCTAGAGCACGTTGGGTGGCACGGGATACACGCGGACGTGCATTGTCCTGTTGGAACAGCAAGTTCCCTTGCCAGTCTAGGAATGGTAGAACGATGGGTTCGATGACGGTTTGGATGTACCGTGCACTATTCAGTGTCCCCTCGACGATCACCAGTGGTGTACGGCCAGTGTAGGAGATCGCTCCCCACACCATGATGCCGGGTGTTGGCCCTGTGTGCCTCGGTCGTATGCAGTCCTGATTGTGGCGCTCACCTGCACGGCGCCAAACACGCATACGACCATCATTGGCACCAAGGCAGAAGCTACTCTCATCGCTGAAGACGACACGTCTCCATTCGTCCCTCCATTCACGCCTGTCGCGACACCACTGGAGGCGGGCTGCACGATGTTGGGGCGTGAGCGGAAGACGGCCTAACGGTGTGCGGGACCGTAGCCCAGCTTCATTGAGACGGTTGCGAATGGTCCTCGCCGATACCCCAGGAGCAACAGTGTCCCTAATTTGCTGGGAAGTGGCGGTGCGGTCCCCTACGGCACAGCGTAGGATCCTACGGTCTTGGCGTGCATCCGTGCGTCGCTGCGGTCCGGTCCCAGGTCGACGGGCACGTGCACCTTCCGCCGACCACTGGCGACAACATCGATGTACTGTGGAGACCTCACGCCCCACGTGTTGAGCAATTCGGCGGTACGTCCGCCCGGCCGCCCGCATGCCCACTATACGCCCTCGCTCAAAGTCCGTCAACTGCACATACGGTTCACGTCCACACTGTCGCGGCATGCTACCAGTGTTAAAGACTGCGATGGAGCTCCGTATGCCACGGCAAACTGGCTGACACTGACGGCGGCGGTGCACAAATGCTGCGCAGCTAGCGCCATTCGACGGCCAACACCGCGGTTCCTGGTGTGTCCGCTGTGCCGTGCGTGTGATCATTGCTTGTACAGCCCTCTCGCAGTGTCCGGAGCAAGTATGGTGGGTCTGACACACCGGTGTCAATGTGTTCTTTTTTCCATTTCCAGGAGTGTATATATATTACTCAAGGTTTCCTCACAGTCATTTTCTTTGTACCCATATTTATCTCTACAAATTCCGTGATTGCCCTCATTACAGACAGTTATTACTCTTCAACTAAACTGCCTATTGTGGTATTTATTATTGCGTTATCTACAGCCTTAGACAAATTCAAACGCACCTCATTATCCCCAGTCCTTCAGTATCACACTACTTTCATATTGATTCTCCAGGACGATTCTCTTAAACTTCAACTGATCTTCATCAGTACTAAACTGTGATGTGATTCTGTATCTACTCCTAAGTACGCCTAATTTGGAAATCTTTGTCTCGCCATGATGTAATCCAGGTGATTTTTCCCTCGCCTCCGGGACTTACCCAACTACACCTCTTCCTCCTGTGATTGATAATGATATCCGTATTCGGTATTACTAACTGAAATTTATTGCAGAAATCAGTTTTTCTCCTCTCTCATTCCTATAATCAAGCCCATATTCTCCCGCAACTCTTTTTTCAATTCCTTCCCCTACTGCAGCCTTCTTATCACTCCTAACTATAGTCTCCTCTCCTTTTGCACGCAGGACTGTACGTTCAATACTTTCACAGACTTTCTCTGTCTGTTCGTCTTTTGCATGTGACGTCACCCTGTTTGCGTAAACTACTCTTGTTGCCGTTGCGTTGCTGCAGATTCTTATTCGAACAATCCTATCACTGTACCGTTCACGGTCAGTTCGTCTGACCAGATATCACTGTATCCTTTCTATTTCATATCACTGGCGCTCACTACATCTGAAATGAGCCTTTGCATTTCCCTTTTCAGATATTCTAGCTTCCCTTTCGCAATCAAACTTTTGACATTCAGTGTTCCGTCTCGTACAATGCAGCACTTTCTCTTGGTATATCTTTTATCTGTCTAAAGTAGTAGCACTAATATTAAACGATATTACATTGGACTAAGATCCTCTCCTATTACTGTCCACCGATCTCTGCTCTCCGCTCTCCTGCCCATAGCTTAGGTCAGAATATCGGACTACTATCCAGCTGAAACATCCTCCGCTCCGCAGTCTAACGCGGTTTACCATTCCGCCATTGCTGTTGTTGACATGTTTTCTCTTTTTTTCAGCCGTATGCTCTACCTAGCCATAGCTCCATGTATTGCTGCCAGTCTCCTTCTGAACGTCTGTTACCGTAACTCATCCCTACGTATCGTATTGTGCAAATGACGTTCTGTGAGAGCGAGACTTCGTTACATTCGTAATTCCCCTTTCGCTTCCTAAGCTCAAACGGAATGAGTAATACTGACCCAAGTTCTACGTCGTTTTCTGCAAAGTGGGCGATATCACCATAAAACCCAGGCTACAAAGTCTTTGACATGTGATGTCGCCATCATGCCTCTCATCTCAATTTAGTTTTCGGAACACTTCTTCAAGAAGAGGATTTATCAGCTTAGCAGAAATAGCAGCTGGCTGACGCCGTCTTCAGTATTTTTTGTGTGATTCTGAATTCAGTTTTAAAAGAAGCAGAAGGAAGCAGTACATCATCACACACGAACACACTTCTTCAATATATTTTTAAGGTAGCGGAAGTACAAGAGAGTCTCCAATTTTTATCTACAAAACATGAATTACTTAGTCGTGAGAAAGTTATCATGAACAGACAGGACGTCAAACATAGAAGTTACTGTGCGTCCTGCAGTGCTGTGGTCTGGTCTTCTGATATCTTTCATTTATCTCTGGTGGGATGATTAATCAGAATATGTCTTGGTCCCTCGTGGAAGTTTTGCAAAATTCATAAATTAAATTTCTGTTTATTCATACACTTCTTATTCATATACTTCTGTCTCAAACAGATATGAATTTGTAATTGAAAGATGTGTGTGCAGTAGAGGATATAGGAATAATAAAATCTCAGTTCATATCAAAATATACTTGTAGGCTATAGTAGCAAAGGTCATATTATTCACTGCTACAACAGATTTTCAGTCACCACAGCTACACTGCTAACGAGAAGAAAATATTCTCACCAAATTCATGCATTCAAAATCTTACGCTTATAATGTTTTGCAAATGCGCTTGAACTGTGCCGACTTCAGCATCAGCTCTTCGTTCCTCAATCATTTTAAACATCTTGTAGATGTCACTAGTCGTTCTTACAAAGCTTGGTGTAGACTACACATCACATATTTAATGCCGTCGCCCAGAACAGTTTTCGATTAATGGTAATGTACGTGTCGTTTAGAAAATACATACGACTCATTTTCTTGCACCTTTAAGTTATCGGCAATTTATAAGCATTTTACCATGATTGTTCAACAGAGGAACGTAGGGGGGGAGGGAGGCGCCAGATAAAGACTCGACGGTCTCATCAATCATAATTTACCAATGATCCGACGCTACCTGTGATGCGTTGATTCAAAAGGATTCCGGCATTTATCTTCATTTGTGAGATACCCTGCTTTCCATTTCCACAGCGGTGTTAAGCCCGCCGGGACACGTACGTGAAAGCGTTCTTACAAGAATGAATGACAGTCGGCAACTCATTTCTCAGCCAGAACGACATCTGTTACACTAAAATAGGAGACTGGAATCATTTAGGTAATACTGCAAACACAAACAGCCTTAATCACCCTGGACATTACGAACACCGTATCGTAAGCAAATATTATGCCCCCTCCCCTCTTCCTCTCTGTCTCTCTCTCTCTCTCTCTCTCTCTCTCTCTCTCTCTCTCACTCTCTCTGTCCTTTTCGCTCCCTCCCAGTCACATCCCATGTACAACAACGAATAATTACTCTGTTCATGACATTAATGGTTTTAATGTCTAAAGAAAAAGGAAACTTGGGCAGACTAGAACTTCAGTGATTATGCTAAATACCTTCATCGCTGTAATTTTTTTAAAAGATGATTGGTTCTAATGTTAAAGGGAAATGACATTTTGAGTAATTTAGAATTTCAGTAATTACCTTTGGATATTTTGAAGGATTTTACATTCTAATAAATTTGCATGGTGTTAATGTTTTAAGAATTACTGGTTTTAATGTTTTAAGAGAAAGAAAGTACGAATTTTCTGTATACCTGTCTGCGCCTATGTAAACTGAGTAAAGCAATAAATGTTCAGCTGCTGTGCTCAGCCGCTTACCACACCAGAAACGTTATGTTCTAGATTAACCAACTCCAAAGGTCACCTTTCTCTTTCGAATCTTTAAGAGAAGATACCAATTACAAAGTCGAGCCAAATTTACAAATAATTTGCCAATATGAGCCCAATTATAAGTACAACGCTGAAATGTGTCTGACCTGAATACATGCTATGATTAGGTTGGGAAGGGCTTCATGTAACCTTCATATCCTCTACTGAGAAAAGCTAACTCAACTGTTGTAAATGGGCTTCGATTCTTTGGCACTGGCACTGCGATGGAGTTGACGTCCGAGCTGGTTCCACGTATCAGAGACAGATCTGTGGATCTTATTCCCTTCAGAGTACCTCAACTTCTTACTGACGGTTCATAGAGACACGTGCCATGCTTGGAGGAGCATTGTCCTGTTGAAAAATACCACGACACTTTCACATGAGAGGTAACACATGAGAATACAGAATGTCCGTGACATAATGTTGTGCCGTCAGAGTTCCCTCAATCATTACTACCCGTGACCTGGCGTCATTCCCCGATGGTTCCCACACCATAATGTCAGGAGTATCACTGCTGTGCCTCTGTAAAACGTTAGAAGAATGAGACCTTTCCCCAGGTCGCCACCAGGCTTTCCGACGATGGCTATCCAGCGTAGAGCAGAACTGCGATTCATCATTGAGCACAGTTCAATCCTGTTCATCAGCGGTTTATACTTCCCGGCCACAGCAACACTCCATACGCAGCTGTTTGTGTTGTGTTAACGGCAGCCTAAGCATGTTACGGTAAATCCCTACTCTGGCTCCTGCTAGTCTCCAAACAATGCGCAGTATGACACAGAATATCGCAAGGAGACAATTAGTCGTTCTCGGATGGCAGGCGCATTTGTCAAACCTTTGCACTTTGCAGCATTCTTGGTGCACAATACGGCGATCGTCCCTTGCGTTGATATGACGTCGTCGTCCGGAATTTTGACAATGAGTGTGCCTGCCCTCTTATCAATTCAGCACGACCACTGTCACATCCCAATGCCCCACATATTTAGATTTTGCACAGTTTGTAAAGGCAAATGTCTGCTTGTGTCTGTGTATGTGCGGATGGATATGTGTGTGTCTGCGAGTGTATACCTGTCCTTTTTTCCCCCTAAGGTAAGTCTTTCCGCTCCCAGGATTGGAATGACTCCTTACCCTCTCCCTTAAAACCCACATCCTTTCGTCTTTCCCTCTCCTTCCCTCTTTCCTGATGAAGCAACCGTTTGTTGCGAAAGCTTGAATTTTGTGTGTATGTTTGTGTTTGTTTGTGTGTCTATCGACCCGCCAGCGCTTTTGTTTGGTAAGTCTCATCATCTTTGTTTTTAGATATATTTTTCCCACGTGGAATGTTTCCCTCTATTACTACAATATGTTCTACACGGTCTCCCAATTTCTCTCATATATCTCTCTACACGATTACCCAAAGGATGGTACACAGAGATTAGAAAATGCCTTATTTTTGCATGGTCAACAAAATCTTTCCAAGCTTATGATGTAAACTGAGTATCACTGTTAGATAAAAATGTTTTAGGAATGCACACCTGATGAAAATATGTTTTTTCAAACTTAGAAATGATTTGCTTACAGCTAGGTTTCTTAAGAGGAGACAACTTTATAAACTTCGAAAATCCATCAAACACCACAAAGACATAACAAAATCTATTCTTAGATTTAGGCGAAGATCCATAGACGTCCACAGGCATGAGGTCTAGGTTACTATTAGGCACTATGTTTTGCATTTGAGCTCTACTTGTTTGGTTACTTACCTTCAATCTTTGACATCTGTCACAGCTGGCATTCTTCTTCTTGACCCTCCTTCCTATGTTATAAAAATATACATTTGCCTTTACAAATGTCTGCTTGTGTCTGTGTATGTGCGGATGGATATGTGTGTGTCTGCGAGTGTATACCTGTCCTTTTTCCCCCCTAAGGTAAGTCTTTCTGCTCCCGGGATTGGAATGACTCCTTACCCTCTCCCTTAAAACCCACATCCTTTCGTCTTTCCCTCTCCTTCCTCTTTCCTGATGAAACAACTGTTTGTTGCGAAAGCTTGAATTTTGTGTGTATGTTTGTGTTTGTTTGTGTGTCTATCGACCTGCCAGCACTTTTGTTTGGTAAGTCTCATCATCTTTGTTTTTAGATACATATTGTAGTAAGAATGATACGAGTTGGATAGATGTCAGTGATTTTGAGGATATTATGAACAGCTTACAACATTCTTCAACAGGTTTTTCACCATTTGAAATCATGTTTAATCGCAGACAAGCTAACTTTATTTCTGAGAATGTTGAGTTTCCACCATGTAAAATTCTGTCACCACAAGAGAGAGAAGAACGTGACATAGAGATGATGAAAAGCAGGTAGATAGCAAAAAGTACAGACATGATGCTAAATGCAGATTTTCTAAGTTTGAGGTAGGAGATCTTGTGTTGGTGAAAGCTAAAGAAAAATCTAAAGTGCTAACATATGAGATAAAGAAATTCTTCATTATCTATAAAGGATCATGCGAAATTCTTGAAAATCTGCATCCTAATGCATACTGACTTGTATACCCTAAATCTAAGAAGTTGTTTGCCTTAAGTAATATCATGAACTGAAAGCTTACAGACATGTTCCATAAGTATATAATTTTTTTGTCTTTCTCCTTTGTTAGGAATGTAGTATGAAGATTATGTGATTTCTAAAGTTCTGTCTTAGCTATTGTCTGTGTTTAAGTCTAAGCCACACTATATTTGCAGGTTCATACAACTACCTAATTTTATTTTTTGACAGATTTGTGCTTTAGATTTTGATACATATATGCCATGTGACGATATGGGTAGATTCTTTTACAATTTTGAAATGTGACAATGCCATTACACATCTAGTGATAGATTTCTTATTTTAGAATGCTATTAATGTTAAACATTATTATTCTTCAAAGGAATAGTATCTTGAAATTCCATATGTGCAAACCAAATACATGTATATGTTAAACACAGAATTCTAATGCCAGTAAACCATGGACTATGGCCCATACCTCATATTGTAGGCATTTGTCAGGTGCTGCATCAGTGCAGTCCAGCTTGTCTCCCTTGTGCACAAAATTTCTTTTAATCTGCTAATTGCCAAGTGAATGTTACTTTGAGATATCTTTAGTATATATCTGTATATTCTCTTACTAGTTCGTTTTTCATTGCATTTAGCTCAGTTTATTAATGTATCATATGTGTGAACACTTTTTAATCTATTGTGAGGTAAATCCTGAATACTTATTTTTTCAGTATAGATAGACAAGACATATGTTGTGTGATGTGAGGGAGGCATTGAACAGCATACTTAGTATATAAAACAATGTTTCAGGATCAATGTGAAAGCTAGACATTAAATTACCTATCTGTTTGAGCATGTGATGAGAAATCTAGGGAGGAAACTGAAAGATGTGGGTGGATCTACTCCCACACTCGTGTATAGCTGCACCCTTGTTGGTCCACTCGACTTTCAAAAGATTGTAGATGCTGGGTAATGTACTCATGCATCTGTACAGCAGTCTTGTGTCTGAAATTTGTAAATTTGTTAGCTAAGAAATTATCTTATACGCAAGATTCTTGCATTTCTATAAATTTCAAGGAACTATATATAAAAAACAAAGATGAGGTGACTTACCGAACAAAAGCGCTGGCAGGTCGATAGATACACAAACAAACACAAACATACACACAAAATTCAAGCTTTCGCAACAAACTGTTGCCTCATCAGGAAAGAGGGAAGGAGAGGGGAAGACGAAAGGAAGTGGGTTTTAAGGGAGAGGGTAAGGAGTCATTCCAATCCCGGGAGCGGAAAGACTTACCTTAGGGGGAAAAAAGGACAGGTATACACTAGCACACACGCACATATCCATCCACACATACAGACACAAGCAGACATGTCTGCTTGTGTCTGTATGTGTGGCTGGATATGTGCGTGTGTGCTAGTGTATACCTGTCCTTTTTTCCCCCTAAGGTAAGTCTTTCCGCTCCCGGGATTGGAATGACTCCTTACCCTCTCCCTTAAAACCCACTTCCTTTCGTCTTCCCCTCTCCTTCCCTCTTTCCTGATGAGGCAACAGTTTGTTGCGAAAGCTTGAATTTTGTGTGTATGTTTGTGTTTGTTTGTGTATCTATCGACCTGCCAGCGCTTTTGTTCGGTAAGTCACCTCATCTTTGTTTTTTATATATAATTTTTCCCACGTGGAATGTTTCCTTCCATTATATTGATATCATTAATTTCAAGGAACTGTTTGTTTGGAAAAGAAGCCACTGCTATGAACAGTGATATTCCACATAAATGTATATTTTTTCAAGTAGTGAGATTAACTTCCCAATACATTGTGTAACTTTAAATCTAGTTTGACTTGACTTGGGTGTAATGCTGTGGAAGGTTGATGTACTGTCACTGATGATTTGTTATACTCAGCACAAATGTGAAAACTTAAAAAGTTCAGGAGTATGTTCTATGAACCAAGTTGTAAATAATTATCAGAATCTGATAAAATTATGCATTTCAATGAACTTTCTTGTCTAAACACTCAGTATGTATTTTTTAAAATTTTACATGAATCTTCAAGCCTTCTGTGTATGTAGGTTAGTTTGTATGAACAATTAGTAAATAGTGTGGAAGACTTTTATGTTTGTGATCATGAATTGTGTATAGACTATATAATAAGATGTATACTTTTCTGATTTCACACACTGATTTTGGTCCTCATGCTACTTGATTATGTCATCATGTCTGATTACCTGTATTTATCCTGAGTACTGCATTACTGTATCTCATTGAAACTTGAGTTGTGTGCAAAGTCATGCTTAAATCTGTTTTGGGTACCCCTGGTCATCGCAGTTTTGTGTGTGTGTGTGTGTGTGTGTGTGTGTGTGTGTGTGTGTGTGTGTGTGCGTGTGCGCGCGCTCAGGCAGTGTGTGCAACTATTGATTGAGGCTAGAGGCTTCCTCTAATTATTCTTCACATATGATTGAACTTATTGATGTATGATTATGAACTTTACTAACTTTGTTGTGTTGAAACATTTCTGCTGCTGTGTACCCAGTGGGGTCTGGATTCAAGGGTCAGTCCCCACATCGTAAGCATATGCCCTAATATTTTTTCATTATTTTTGCTTTTCATGAGTCAACATACTCTGGTTTATGTGGTTGATTGAATTTGTGCTATACTCCTACTTGCAAATGAGTATATTCTTCTGGTCAGTACCTGTCATGAGTTTTTCGAGTCAGCCTACTCATCGTAGACTTAGGCTCTGAAACTTTTTGCTTCTCTTTTGATGATTCTGAAGGTATGACATTATAGATGTAAACTTCCAATTTGTAATTCTAATACTTTACATTGCCTCTGCATTTATTTCTGTAGTTTACTGTTGTAATGCTGTAGTTTTGACTTTGTATCATTTACCTTGGGATAGAATGTTCCACAGATCTGAAAGTTTGAATGCCATGTCCTCATATATGTATAGATTTTGACTTGTGTGGTATATATTTTTCATACATTTCCTGTAATATGTTAGGTATCAGATATTTCTATACATCTGAATTCTGGTTAATATACTTTTACTTGCGGTATTTACTATGTTTGCAGGAGCAATCTTTCCCTTTTGTATTACATTCATTTTCATTAGGTTATTATGGCAAAATTTTTTTACAATAATTTATTATTCATTTCTATGTAACATTAAAATACACTTAAACCTCATTCATTGCAATGCTGAAAGAGACTTAAAGATTACACTAGGTTACACCATTTTGTATGAAGCCAGATGTGTTAGAGCGGCTTCAAGTGAATTTTGTCCATAATTTTGGAAATCATCACCATATGGTAATTTTGCTGTTTCACTACTCAGGTTTGACACTTACTTGAACTACACACAAATTGTAAGCAAGAAGAACTCTATTTGTTGTAATCAGAAATTTGTCAGATGCTCTGTATTTCCTTCTATACCTTCTGCAGTTTTTTGAAAGTTAAGCTATACTTATACTCATAGGGAAGTGATGATCATACAACCTAAAATTTTCCATCCATTTTGGAATTTAACTTCTGCAATCTGTATTCTATCTTTTGGCATCACTTTGTACACTGTTTGGCAGACCTTATAGTCGGTCGCAAAATATTGTAAACATGTTGTTTCCATATTATGTGAGGGGGATGTTGTAACATGACATCATCCTCTAGCATTACTTTTCCTCAACGGTAGTTGTCGATACCAGTATTATTTTTTGAATTTTGGGGAGGTCAGTATTATCTCAGTTGCTTTTCTGAAAACTTTCATATAATTTTATGCATTGTGTGTTACATTTCAAACTAAAATTTATGAAATTTAATTGCTTCATAAAATATTTTAGTTTTGGTATTGTAATCAATAAGTACTTGTTCTGAATACACAGTTAAAATCATTTTTCTTTTAGAAACATTTGAAATTACAAATTATTTGGGCACTTAAAATTTCTTTTATTAATTACGCAACCCTGTATTGTTTACCATGTTTATTGCTGGATTCATTTATGAAATAATAATCGAAATTAATAATGTAATGAACTCTAGTAGGAATTCATTTGTGAAGAAAAATTGTAAAGCATTTGGAACATCGTTACTTCCGCAGAGTGTGAGAGTCATAACCTGCCTCTGATGTGATTGGACATATTTTTGTATAATAGGCACGAACAATGTAATTTCGGCATTGTTAATGTGAAAAAGCAAAATATTGTATGATACACTAAAATGTGAGAAAACCACTAGAAAATATATTTATGTAAAAAATTCTGCAACAACTATCGTCCAATGTATTTAGTTCAAACCAACTGTGAGGGCCTGATGTGAGATTTTCAGCTTCAATAGTCAGACCCCTAGACAAGAAGAACTGGAGCCATCTCAACCTGACAAGCTAAGTAAACAAGAAAGTTTATTGTAATCTTTGCTGCTCTCAGATCTTTATAAAAGACTTTGCTTATTAATTACTTGGACTGGACATTGTTTAATGTGGACAATAGAGTGAAGAAGGAAGGAGGGGAGAGATTACAGGGTGCTAACCTCCTTGACATGCATGCATCTGGAAAGATCTTGTACACTTGGATGGGTGCCATGAATAAGATTCATGCAGAACAACTGAACAGCAGTTATGGACACAGCTTGTTCTGTTCCTCCACAAGAGTGGAATTTAGTGGGTATAGTATCATCCCACTTTTGGTCACCTGCATATTAAATCTCCCACTGTGCTGCAGCGAGCGTTGGTCAAAGACAATACAGGGAGATCTTTCAATACCCAACTTCTTCTTATGAATGTGAGAATACTCTGTGACTCCCATCCACAAAGGGAAAGATGGCAAATTATAACTGTAAATTCTGCACTATGGTGGAAGTGCTAGAAATACGTAGGTAAATTAGCTGCATTGGTGTAGGAGGCTGTCTGGTTTACTTTAGTGTATATGTCCAAGAATTAATAATGAACAGATGTACTGCACAGTCATAATTCACAATCTAATATATGGTACATGCAAGTAGTGGAGGGACGGTTTAGTGATGACTGGGAGCATGCAACCATGTCAACAGTTGGCGTTGAAATTACAGAAAAGCTGATAAAATTGCTAAAACTGATGGCACTACCAACTGTGATGCTTAATACAGTACACTGGCCCATATTGATGGTGTCTTTTCCATCACATCCATCCACAGATGTGTTGATGATTACCAATTAATGATTGAATGACACCACTTATTTGACATGGAGAGGGTCTTGGTCCAAACAACAACTTCTGGCGATGGCCAGCACCTAAATAGTAATCACATATGTGACTGAAATATGAAGAATCAATGTTCTTGGTCTCCTTGAAACAGAACACTGAGACATCTGATACCCTGTCACTGTGGAAGCTGAGATTAAATGTAGAGATCATCATCTTCGGACAGATGTTTCGAAATTCTTCACAATGCCACAAACTCATCCAGTTTCCACACATTGCAAAGTCTTCCACATTTTAGTCAAAAAACAGTGCCCCTGTCTTTTATTGCATACATCCTGTATCTTGTGAGAGCAATATAGTTTACACCATGTGATGTCCAACTTTCTGTGTGGCCAATGGATTGAAACGTGTTAATGTGGGATTTCAAGAGAATTAACAGGGGTGTGTAACTTAAAAGGGAACTTCTCTTACTTGTGGAAATCATGTGGATTTATGCTGTATATCGAAAATTGGAAGAAATTGTGAGAATACAGCAGATAAGAGATACTGTGACGAAAGGGGAGTTGAAAGGCGAGCTCTATACTGTTTCTTCTAATGCTGTGGCAAACAAATTACAATTTCTAACATACATTTCATTAAGTGCCTTCAATGAGAAAATTAGGGACTAATGCAAAGATTTCTACAGAGAGACAATCTGTGGCACAAATTCCATTTCTTTGTTTTCTCGTAAATAAGAGATAACATTCTTCCATGAGTTTTGTGTGCCTATAAATGGATGGACTGATATCTTAATGTTGTTGTTGTGTGGTCTTCAGTCCTGACACTGGTTTGATGCAGCTCTCCAGGCTACTCCATCCTGTGCAAGCTCCTTCATCTTCCAGTACCGACTGGAACCTACATCTTTCTGAATCTGCTTAGTATATTCATTTCTTAGTCTCCCTCTATGATTTTTACCCTCCACGCTGCCCTCCAATGCTAAATTTGTGATCCCTTGATGCCTCAGAACATGTCTTACCAACTGATCCCTTCTTCTAGTCAAGTTGTACCACAAACTCCTCTTCTCCCCAATCCTATTCAATACCTCCTCGTTAGTTACATGATCTACCCACCTAATCTTCAACATTCTTCTGTAGCACCACATTTTGAAAGCTTCTATTCTCTTCTTGTCCAGACTATTGATTGTCCATGTTTCACTTCCATACATGGCTACACTCCATACAAATACTTTCAGAAACGACTTCCTGACACTTAAATCTATACTCGATGTTAACAAATTTCTCTTCTTCAGAAACGCTTTCCTTGCCATTGCTAGTCTACTTTTATATCCTCTCTACTTCGACCATCGTCAGTTATTTTGCTCCACAAATAGCAAAACTCCTTTACTACTTTAAGTGTCTTATTTCCTAATCTAATTCCCTCAGCATCACCCAACTTAATTCGACTACATTCCATTATCCTAGTTTTGCTTTTGTCGGTGTTCATCTTGTATCCTCCTTTCAAGACACTGTCCATTCCGTTCAACTGATCCTCCAAGTCCTTTGCTGTCTCTGACAGAATTACAATGTCATCGGCAAAATTCAAATTTTTTATTTCTTCTCCATGTATTTTAATACCTACTCCAAATTTTTCTTTTGTTTCCTTTACAGCTTGCTCAATATACAGATTGAATAACATCGGGGAGAGGCTACAACACTGTCTCACTCCCTTCCCAACCATTGCTTCCCTTTCATGCCCCTCCACTCTTCTAACTGACATCTGGTTTCTGTACAAATTGTAAATAGCCTTTCGCTCCCTGTATTTTACCCCTACCACCTTCAGAATTTGAAAGAGAGTATTCCAGTCAACATTGTCAGAAGCTTTCTCTAAGTCTACAAATGCTAGAAATGTAGGTTTGCCTTTCGTTAATCTTCCTTCTAAGATAAGTCGTAAGGTCAGTATTGCCTCACGTGTTCCAGTATTTCTACGGAATCCAAACTGATCTTCCCCAAGGTCGGCTTCTACCAGTCTTTCCATTCGTCTGTAAAGAATTCACGTTAGTATTTTCCAGCTGTGACTTATTAAACTGATAGTTCAGTAATTTTCACATCTGTCAACACCTGCTTTCTTTGGGATTGGAATTATTATATTCTTCTTGAAGTCTGAGGGTATTTCACCTGTCTCGTAGATCTTGCTCACCAGATGGTAGAGTTTTGTCAGGACTGGCTCTCCCAAGGCTGTCAGTAGTTCAAATGGAATGTTGTCTACTCCTGGGGCCTTGTTTCGACTTAGGTCTTTCAGTGCTCTGTCAAACTCTTCACGCAGTATCATATCTCCCATTTCATCTTCATCTACATCCTCTTCCATTTCCATAATATTGTCCTCAAGTATATTGCCCTTGTATTGACCCTTTATATACTCCTTCCACCTTTCTGCTTTCCCTTCTTTGCTTAGAAATGGGTTTCCATCTGAGCTCTTGATATTCATACAAGTGGCTCTCTTTTCTCCAAAGGTCTCTTTAATTTTCCTGTAGACAGTATCTATCTTACCCCTAGTGAGATAAGCCTCTACATCCTTATATTTGTCCTCTAGCCATGCCTGCTTAGCCATTTTGCACTTCCTGTCGATATCATTTTTGAGACGTTTGTATTCCTTTTTGCCTGCTTCATTTACTGCATTTTTATATTTTCTCTTTTCATCAATTAAATTCAATATTTCTTCTGTTACCCAAGGATTTCTACTAGCCCTCGTTTTTTTACCTACTTGATCCTCTGCTGCCTTCACTACTTCATCCCTCAGAGCTACCCATTCTTCTTCTACTGTATTTCTTTCCCCCATTCCTGTCAATTGTTCCCTTATGCTCTCCCTGAAACTATGTACAACCTCTGGTTCTTTCAGTTTATCCAGGTCCCATCTCCTTAAATTCCCACCATTTTGCAATTTCTTCAGTTTTAATCTACAGTTCATAACCAATAGATTGTGGTCAGAGTCCACATCTGCCCCTGGAAATGTCTTACAATTTAAAACCTGGTTCCTAAATCTCTGTCTTACAATTATATAATCTATCTGATACCTTTTAGTATATATCAGGATTCTTCCATGTATACAACCTTCTTTTATGATTCTTGAATCAAGTGTTAGCTATGATTAAGTTATGCTTTGTGCAATATTCTACCAGACGGCTTCCTCTTTCATTTCTTACCCCCAATCCATATTCACCTACTATGTTTCCTTCTCTCCCTTTTCGTACTCTCGAATTCCAGTCACCCATGACTATTAAATTTTCGTCTCCCTTTACTACCTGAATAATTTCTTTTATCTCATCATACATTTCTTCGTCGTTTGCAGAGCTACTTGGCATATAAACTTGTACTACTGTAGTAGGCGTGGGCTTCGTGTCTATCTTGGCCACAATAATACGTTCACTATGCTGTTTGTAGTAGCTTACCCGCACTGCTAATTTTTTATTCATTACTAAACCTACTCCTGCACTACCCCTATTTGATTTTGTATATATAACCCTGCATTCACCTGACCAGAAGTCTTGTTCCTCCTGCCAACGAACTTCACTCATTCCCACTATATCTAATTTTAAGCTATACATTTCCCTTTTTAAATTTTCTAACCTACCTGCTCGATTAAGGGATCTGACATTCCACGCTCCGATCTGTAGGACGCCAGTTTTCTTTCTCCTGATAACGATGTCCTCTTGAGTAGTCCCCGCCCAGAGATACGAATGGGGGACTATTTTACCTCCAGAATATTTTACCCAAGAGGACGCCATCATCATTTAACCATACAGTAAAGCTGCATGCCCTCGGGAAAAATTACGGCTATAGTTTCCCCTTGCTTTCAGCCGTTTGCAGTACCAGCACAGCAAGGCCATTTTGGTTAGTGTTACAAGGCCAAATCAGTCAATCATCCAGACTGTTGCCCCTGCAACTACTGAAAAGGCTGCTGCCCCTTTTCAGGAACCACACATTTGTCTGACCTCTCAACAGATACCCCTCCGTTGTGGTTGCACCTACGGTATGGGTATCTGTATCGTTGAGGCACGCAAGCCTCCCCACCAACGGCAAGGCCCGTGGTTCATGGGGGGGAGGGGGGGGCCATGTCTTAATAATAAGACTGAATGATGGCGAAGACTATATGACGGCTTGAAATAAGCATATAGATGTAAATTTAGTCATATCTTAATAGTAAGACCAAATTTAGATCTATATGCATATTTCAAGCCATCATATAGTACGTGAAGGAGGGTATCCTGTACCACTACTAGACATTCCTTTTCCTATTCCACTCGCAAATACAGTGATGGAACAAAACTACCTGTATGTCTCACTATTTCTCGTATCTTATCTTTGTAGCTCTTTTGCGAAATGTATGTTGGCGGTAGCCAGCTTCAAATGTGAGTTCTCAATAATGTTCCTCAGAAAGAACATTGTTTCCCTCTAGCTATTACCATTCAAGTTCTCTAATCATCTGCCAACTAATCTGGTGGGATCCAATAGGAACATGTCTATATGGCTATATTCTGAGAGAAATCTGGGTCTGCAGATTCGTACACTCTTGGTATGTGGCAGTCAGTAGACAGGTAATTTGTTATTCTCACTGTGTCAGCCTTTCCAGAATATTTAAAAAACACATCTCAGAAAGTTTCGGTTTCCAGGAGGGATGAGGGGAAACATATTGTTCAGCGTCCTAGTATTTACCCCCAGTGACATTTAAATACTCAGTCCTTCTGAGGATCAATGTTTGGGAGTCTGGACTCATTAACAACTGTCCGGCAAGTCGAGTGGTTTGTTGTTGGCTTGGACCAGTACAACCCCTGACCTCCAGGTGGAGATTCATGATCTTGTGACAGCCGTTCACACGCGACATAGTGGCAGACGCGCATCGGAGGTGGGCAAGAGAGTGAAACATCCTATTGCTCCCATACACCGAGACTTACTTCCAATAGTATGACAAGCACAACTGAGAGACAGAACACAGTTAATGTTGAACGCCTTGAGCTATTTACCAACGGTTTCCACCTATTTTGGTATCCGAGGAAGTGAGTATCTAGCCCGTGGGAAGCCTCCAGAGATGTCACAGAAGCATCTGTAACAGTTGCTGAAATTAAAATCTTCTGGGTTATTAGGCCACGTTATATTTCTTCTAAAATGATCGATGTTTTGACCCCTCTGCTGGGATCTTCCTCAGGATCATCGGGTGTCCACTACTGCTAGAACACTGTCAGAGTTGAGTGTCACGTCCTCTTATAAAGGGGAGTTTTCTTGCGTTCATGCTGGAGAAGTGATAGTATTGGTGGGCCATAGTCATATGCTAATATTCCCGTTCTGGTGCAGAAGAAGGGGCGTTGTTGGTTAAACTCCTGTAACAGTTACCTGGCAAGAGTAATCCAATTGTAGGATAAAATTACTCACCTTGAAATGGATGCTCATGATCAAATTAATTAATTAGCCTATCAATTTGATATGAATGATACAGTGCCAGGTGGGTGGAAGCAAGGCCGAGAGTACCACGGTTATAATTTGAGAGTTGTAGCGGTAATCAGGCGTTTTTTCATTGTGGTGAGATGGCCATCATAATAAAATCAGATGTATGACAGAATTTATAAAGTGGTACATGGTATAAACCTGATACTTACAACTTCTCTGTGCTATTACCTTAAGATACTTCATTGTGGCAGAGCATTTGATTACTTTAAGAGGGTATGTCTAATATTGTAGTAGTGTGATGCACGATATGGTAGATAAGAACAGATTTTCCTATCTTATGAGAGAATACTTAAAAGAAATATAGCCTATGGCATTTGTTGTACAGGATTTTCACAAAAAGTAACGATGCTTTAGTGAAAATGTGTGTATGTCTGATTCCTTTTAACTTCGAAAATAACTAGTATAAGCTGAAGGAATCTACATTTCACGTGAGAAATTCGAGTTGCATTGACAAAGCAACATCTCTGTTATGGATTTTTTAAACTAATAAGGCTATGTCAGGGATAAAACTATTGTATACCTCCCAGCCACTCGTGCTTGAACCACAGCTCGCGTTAACCAGTGGCATGAGTTGTCAGGAGGATGTCATGCAACAGTACGTCATGGACTAGCTTGACTTGTGACAGGCAGCAGCTCCTCAGCTGGCCAGGTCTTCAGGTACACAATGCAATCGGTAGATTGCCCTGGACTAGGCTGGAGGTGACTGGTCAGTATTCTTTTTCATCTTGACAGACTATGTTCACATAAGATAATGAGCACTACATTCACAAAAAAATATCATACAATAAATTCCCATGCTTCTGTTGGCCAGTACGCAACATGTGAATCTTAAATAGGTGTAAGTGTGTGTCATCTGCAAATGATGTTGCTTCATGAGTCCTGTATATAGGAGCAGGATATTAGAGGCACAGTGGAAACCGTGGGTTCCTGTTGTAATATTATTATTACCCATCCTTATGTTCCTCACAGCAGCAGCTATTCACTTATAGATTGGCAGGAGGCTACTCCCCTGTACTTCAGTGAAAGCTTGCTGTCCCATCATCATTTCCCACACAGGGCTGTTGGCTGGAGCAATTTGCTAGTGCTAGACTAATAGCGAAAATGTCCTCTCCACACATAGCAGGAATTCACTTGTAGATCGGCAGGAGACTGCTCCCCTGTACTTCATTGACAGCTTGTTGTCCTATTATTATTACCACCCTTCCTTCCCATATACAGCTACTGACTAGGCTGGCCAGAGCAGCTCTCCTGTGACAGATTGATAGCGAAAATATCCACTCCACATCTAGCAGTTATTGACATAACTGGATTGAACTACTGTCTACTGACCATTATGACAACTCAAATTATTTAAATAAACAATATACCACAATGTGTCAAAATAAAGACTCATGTCCATCCTAGCCAGCTGCCTAGCACAAACTGACCCCTTCTCCTGTCAATTTCCAGATGGGGAGGGGAGGGGAGGGAAAGGGGATTGGGGAAGGACCAACAGTGCCCTCTGGTGGTGGTGTTGTGAACTAGGTCAGGTTTTCGAACCTCAAGGTGAACAAATAAAATTTGATATTCCCACCAATAAATTTGAATTTCATACCATTTTTTGCCTTTCCCACTGAAATTTCAATTTCCCGCCATTTCCAGGAGTTGGGATGGAGGGGGGTGGGAGGGGAGTGGAGGGGAACCAGACATATGCCGGCTGGGAAATACCCATGACATCATCAGGGGGTGGGTGTGATTAATTAATTAATTTTATATCAATTTGATCTGAAGTGGTGTATAACAATAGGTTGAGAGCATGTCAATCAAAAGAGAAAAATAGGCTAAGTGTCGATCGTAAATTTGGCAACAGTGCAGAGTGGGGTGATACGAAACTTTCCCCACTACTCTGCTTAACTATATCACAGGGATAGCAGCAGCACAGCGAAACCAACAACAGCATAATTTGCTTCATAATTTTTATGGTCAGATTGTAATACATACGTTATGTGCACAATGTAGTATATGTAATTAGTAGTACTAGTAGTAGTAGTAGTAGTAGTAGTAGTAGTAGCTTACCAGAATGCAAGATAGAACTAATTAGCTAATTAGCAGATAGTACTCAAATATAGAACTATTTCAGTGCAACAGCAGCTAAAACTACAAGAGGTGTAGCAGTATCAATAGGTACTGCCCATCATCCTGCCATTTCAGCCATTTGATGTGGCTCAAACAGACTGGGAAACATACTAAAAAATCTTTGTGCTGTATTTTCAAGCAAGTGTGATCAGCAGTGGGACTTTATGCTGGCTACAAATCCTCAGTAATTAATTTCCATTGTTGAAAAGTTGGGCTTACTGTCCAATCCATCAATGATACTATTTACTGAGTATATATTCTCCTTGTTGTCCGAACATTTTTCCAACAAAACGCATATGGAAGTGACAAGGCTAGAATTCTTACAGCATAGCAAGTCAGATGCTGTAATTTATGTAGCTTTGATTGTGGAACTGCAGGGTTTACATCGAAAATGTATGTTTGTATATGATTATGTTGATTTGTGATAAAGTGATTCAATTAGCCTTGTATAAGAAGGACTGCATGTAAGCTTTAATACAGTCAGACCCCTCTCTGGCATAAATGCTGTGAACTGGAAGTTGTAATATGATTTAGTATTTAGTGAGAGGACACTCTATGAGCTGTCCAATACTGTCCAAGATATGTTTTCGGTATACGACCTGATCCACATTACACAGAAGACAGTATGTTACAAAACGTCTTTTGCTTCATAATTTTTATGGTCAGATGGTAATACATATGTTATGTGCACAATGTAGTATAGTGCAGTATTAGTAGTAGTGGTAGTAGTAGTAGTAGTAGCTTACCAGAGCGCAAGATAGAACTAATTAGCTAGAACCTGTAATTACCAGTAATTTGTTATTTCGAAAACAGCAATTTGATAACTGTAATGCGGAAATTAATTATGAAACTTCTGAAAACAACAACTGAAGATGTCATGATAATGTCTGCATCAAATTCCAGCTTGTAACCACAGTCTAACATAACAGTCGCAACACTCACTGCTGTAAAAATTATTACCAATTGACAGCTGGAGTGGCACTAGCTCTTCAAGCACCGAGAAAGCATAAAATCTGATGAGGCGTAAGCATAATATTTGTTTTACATCCTTTTCCTTTTTTTTTTTTTTTTTTTTTTTTTCGCCTCCAAGTGTTTGTCTAATAGCAGAAGACATAGATGTTTCTAAAACTGATTCAAAAATAAGTGCACTAGGGTTAAAAACCATGAATCCAGCGGCAAACTACATTAAAAAAAAGAACCTTGTGATGTTGGATAGAACCGTAGCTTACCATGTTGATATCACAAAAATATAAGTACACAGATTCACACATAAGACGCAAAGACTTACACCTCTACATGCAAAAGAGATTGACACCCCATTTGTCATTCCATAGGCCTACTGTGTTTTAGTCATCGTCACCTGTTGCCACAATTATGACCTTCATCTTTATATTATTCTAAGTGGGACATGCTACTGCCAAATTGTAGGAGAAATATGCTGTGTGTGTAAACCCCAAGTCCTCAAAGCCAATAATACTGCTAGAAGTGCTGTCATATGTTACATTTGCCATTATAGATATTGCATCCAATGACATATTCACTATTTTATCAGTATTGGAGAAATGCTGTACCTTCTACATGAAAAGGCGAAATATATTGTCACTTATCCCACATTTTATTTGTTTGCTTCCACATAGCTCTGTAATGTATGCACTGATGGAAGCATAAAACATTCTGACAAAACCTGTATGTCTGAGTGCTATAATATAATAAATTTAGAGCAAACAGCTCATTTACATCTTTCTGTTTTGAAGCACATTCCTCCTTCAATGGCAATCTAAACTGGCATCTTTTTTTAAATATGATATCGGGATCCTATAGTCTTCAAAATTTGTTTGTCCTTCACTTGATCCTTCTGATACAGTTTCTGTTGCTGTCTGTTCTTAAAATAGGCACTTTCTTTGTCCCGTAATAGTTTTGCACGAACTCTAGTGATCTGCACATTCTGACTGTAGGCAGCCGCAAAAACACAGTAAATTCTGTGCTGCCTCACTCCTTCCACAGTCCAAACAAATGCATATCACTCATTGCAAAGCAAGGGTGTTTGAAACAAAAGTACAGGGTTCACAAAAGGTAGACTGTATTTGGACATTACGCTGTGAGACACAGCTACGGAACATTCACACTGCTTGGCAGTCATGGCCTGTCTCCCTTGTCCCGGCCAGTTCTGACTGTGCATTGTGTGGACAGGCGGGCTGAAAAAATCCTTACGTGTAGTGAGCATCCGGTCGCTGCTGCGCCCTTGTGGCATGTTGCACCAATACAGAACATTCCCCACACCTAATTTATATAAATTACATAAATACGAATAATCACATGCAGCACAAATTACACCAAACAAACAAGGAAATAAAATGATTGAAGAAATTGTGTCCACTGTAAACAAAAGAAAAACTTCAGTTAGTAATTTGATTATTATGTGCACTAGATTCTATGTTTCCTGTGGAACAACATGGATCTTCGACAGTGGTCGTTTATAAGTTCCCGTTGCTGTGTGCACTGAAACAAGTTGTACCATACCAACAATGACCCCAGACCATCACACGAGGGGTAGCAAATTGTCTTCCTTCAGTAGGACCAATGTACTTGGCTGTAGATTGTCCTTTGTTGATCACCACTCAGTTCTCTGTTATTGTTGTGATAGGTAATCCCTTGACCTCCCCTTTCCAGGTGTGCTGCTTGCACTGCTGCATGAGCTGCCATCTTGACAATGTGGATGATGGCTCTGAAAGTAAACCTGGCTCTGGGATAGTTGTTAAGGATTCACCAAGAAAATGGCATGGACTAAGGTATGAGAATTCATCTAGGTTGTCAGGAGGCTTGCTAACAGCAGCTGAGATCCTACATGCAACAAACAAAGATGCTCACTCACGATTATTAGTTTAAAAACATGGTGCTTAGGAGGAAGAATCATGGGATGCTTCTGACTGTAAGAAACTTTTGATTGTTCCAATCTGCCGCCCATCCTTAACAATTGTTCCTCGTCCAGAAAGGGTTCAGTTTGCATTTCTTGGGAATTGGTTGGCCATGTTGTAATTCTTCGGTTACCTTGATATAATCTTGCTGTTACACCATTCTAATGACTGCCATTGGTTCAAATGGCTCTGAGCACTATGGGACTTAACTTCTGAGGTCATCAATTGACTGCCTTTGATGCTATGTGAAGTTCTCCTGCTGTTAGGTTCCCACTACGCCTCTAGGTGGGCTGTCAACTAAGATTGTTTGTACAGGGTGTGGCAGCATTTATAGTAGGATATTAAAAACACACCATTAGGCAGTAACAGTAATTTATTTATTACCTCTTATGTCAATTAATAGGTGAAGGTTTGCCATTTACTAATATGTAAGTCATTGTCCTTTGTGTGGATTACTTTTTGAATATGACTCCTGTCAAATGATGCCCCCTCTGTACAACACATTCATCTAGGCAGCATTGGAAGCTTTCCATAACTCAGCATAACGTATTCCCTGGGACATTGCTGACGGCAATTCTGATATGATCCTTCAACTCAGGAATGGTGGCATAACGTGTTTGGAACACTTCTTGCTTTAGGTAGTCGCAAAGGAAAAAGTCTGCACATGAAAGGTCAGGTGAGCGAGGCGGCCAGGAAATGTCACCGAAAGGGGACATTACTCTACCCGGAAATGTCTGTTGCGAGAAATCCATGCAAATTCTGGCTGTATGCGAGGTCGCTCAGTCTTGTTGAAACCATAATTGTTCCACATCCACATTGACCATACCTAATTGGGGAAGATCGAAGTCTTGCAGCACCTTTGGGTAGCATTCACTGGTGACAATTACAGCCACACCACTCTCATCCTCAAAGAAGTAAGGGCCAATAATCACAAAGGAAGCAACTCCAAATCACATTGTGACACGAGAACTGTGCAAGGGCTTCATGTGCAGTTCACGCGGGCTTACATCACTCCAATAACACATATTCTGTTTATTCACTGAACCACATAACTCAAAATGAGCTTCATCTGACATCGGGATGGTGTGCAACATTTGTGGATTTTGGTGAAGGAGATCATGCATGGTTAAGCAGAATGTTTTGCATGAAACCCAATCACGAGGCCTAATTTTGCCCTTGCAGCTTATATGGGTGAAAATGGAGATCTTCGTGCAATATTCTCCTGAATGAGCGATCAGACATATGCACAGCTTGCGCATGATGACAAGCAGATCTTTTTGGGCTACGCAATAGTGCAGCATGAACATTGTCCACAGCTTCTGGTGTCCACACAGTTCTTTCACTTCCTTCCCGTTTGCCATTGCAAATTTCTTTTTTGTGTCCATCACTATATATGTTATAATTATATTTCTCATCTTCTTTATTTATTTATTTATTTTCTGTCCATATAACAAAAAGTTTTCGGACATTGTCAGGAAAATTTAGATTACATTACACGTATAAAGTAAAATATTTACATTCTTTCATAACAACATATGGATCAGACACATGTCTGTACACATTATTTTTCAAAAGAGCACTAAAAGTAGATAACTCCATAGTGTAACACAATTTAGCTTATATTTATAATAGTACAGTACACATAATACAGTGTATAATTACATTCTTTCATACCACTGACAGACCGGAGACATTGTCTATATACACTCTTTTCCAAGATGGCACTACAACTTAAAGTCCTCTATAGAGTAACAACACTTCTCTATTAATAATTGCTTCAGTCTACTCTTTAGCATATTTAGATTTACTTTCTTGAGTTCACAGGGTAGTGCATTGTAGAAAATTGCTCCCATTCTGTGTGGGCTGTGGTCCGTTGCCTTTTTATTGGTCACAATTCTTTGAAAATTTTCCCTTCCCCGTGTATCATAGTTGTGTACATTACTGTTTCTCATATTAAATTCAGGATTTTGTTTCACAAACATGACTGTCTGCAGTATATACATGGAGTACACTGTAAGAATTTTATATTTTCTAAAGATGTCTCTACAAGACTCTCTCTTCTTTACCTTGGCTACCATTCTTACTGCCTTTTTTTGTAATCTAAAAAGTCTATCTATATGAACTGCTGATGCCCCACCCCATATCTCAATACCATACTGAAGGTGCGGATGAATTAACCCAAAATATATTTGCCTTAAAGTATCATGGTCCAAGAAGGCCGAGACCCATTTCAGTAGATACACATTTCTAATGATTTTCTTGCAAATATTATCTACATGGTCTTTCTGTGATAAGTGTTCATCAACAACAATGCCCAAAAATTTATGTGAATTTGCATATGCAAGACCCAGTGGGGATGTAAATACACTATCAGTTATGGCGGCATTATAACTGTGGATGAACTTCATTATTACCGTTTTGTCTTTATTTACAAGAAGCTTGTTTCCTATAAGGTATGCAGATAGAGTATTGAAACTGATCTCGGTACTGTTAGCTACAGACTGCATATCACTGCCACAGCTGATGAAGGATATGTCATCAGCATAGCTTACAACCATGCAATTTTGGGGTTCAAATAAGTTATTTACATATACAAGGGACAGAAAAGGCCCTAGTATTCTTCCTAGAGGCACGCCACATTGAAGTGTCCCGAAGTTTGATTTGGTTGTTAGGAGCTGTTCATTATTTTGATAAGTTAGCTTTACACACTGTTTCCTGTCTTTCAAATAGGAGGTAAGTAGTTTCAAGGCTAGTCCTCTCAACCCGTACTCTTCTAGCTTACACAGAAGAATGGTATGATTCACAGTATCAAAGGCTTTACTCATATCTAGGAAAGTGCCATTACCTTGTCACTTTTGTCCAGCTTATTTAATATTTCATGTATAAAAAATACTACTGCTGTTGTAGTAGATCTCCCTTTTCTAAATCCATGTTGTAGGTTGTTTAACAGATTGTGTTTGGTGAAATATGATTCAACTTGATTTAGTATTACTCTCTGTAACAATTTGCCTAGTTCTGAGGTTAATGATATTGGCCTGTAGTTTTTAGTGTCAGTTTTTAACCCCTTTTTATACACTGGTATAATTTCAGTAATTTTCAAAAGGTCAGGGAATACTCCATTTCTGAGGGAGATATTTATCAAGTGAGTCAGGGGTTCCACTAATTCATCCCTGCATTCCTTTAGCAGTTTAGATGAAACGTCATCCCAGCCACAAGACATTTTTGGTTGAAGTGCTGATATGATTGCTAGGACATCCCTCTCAGTAATGCCGTGGATATAAAAGGACTGGCTAGATTTTCCAAGACTAAAATTTTGTGGCTTGACATGAGCTTCATTTGTACCAACTGTACTGAACTTTTGTATAAATTTCTCACACGCTTCTTTTGGGTCATTTATTTCTTCACCATTTTCTTTTAATGTTATGTTGCTGTGTTCATAGGAATTCTGTTTCCCACTTTCTTTATGCATTATTTTCCAGGCAGTTTTACTAATACAGCTAGAGTTCCTTATTTCAGAGGTATATTTCTGTGCTTTTAGTTTAGTCAAGGACTCTCTGTATGTTTTTCTGAGCAGTTTATATTTTGTTGAGAAATATTGTAGTTTAGTATCTCTAAAAAGTATATAGCAATCTTTCATTTTCTCCCTCAGTTCAATTATTCCAGAAGGGAGATTCTCGGGAGCCATAGTAAGGGCTCTGAGATCACAAATGTAGTTCTCTAAGGTGTTTACATTTACTTTCTCTTTTCCTACATTTGTGAGAACATGGTCAATACATGTCTTTGTATTTGCAGTGACTCTTGTAGGTTCTGAGTTCATTTGTTTAAAGTTATAACACTCTAATACATCCATATAGCGCAAATAGTTTACACTATTATTTAATGAGTCTATGTTGATGTCTCCAACAAGCAACAAGTGTTTTTATACATTGCTGTCCCCTCCAGCAAGTCCTCTAGGCAATTTAGAAACTCTTCTGTGTTACTTCCAGGTGACCTATACAATGCTGCTATAATAAGGCTGTTGTTTCCATACTTCAGGTTTACTGCTGCAACCTCAAATACCATTTCAGTACTCAGATCATCTATCCATTTAACTTCTGTTAATTTTACAAAAATATGACCATGGACTTTTTTTTCTCCATTTCAATTGTAGATACAGGCAGCCAACTCCAGGGAATACCAGTGCCTCTCAAGATGATATACGAGGGCTATCCACAAAGTACATTACGTTTTCGTTTGTGTCCATTAGGGGCGGGGCTAGCGCGGCCATCTTGGTGTCATGGCATTTCGCCGCTCAGTCAGCATCCTGCCGTGCTAGTGAGAGGTTTGTGTTGTACTCCACTGAGTTACTGTGACAGTTTGAAATGTCAGCATTAATTGAAAATGCTGTGAAGTGTGAAGTGCGTGCTGTAATAAGGTTTCTGACTGCAAAAAACTGTACTCCAATAGAAATCTATCGGCAGCTTTGTGAAGTGTATGGGGACAACATAATGACTGAAGGTGGATTGCGTCAATGGGTCATAAAATTTAAAAATGGCTGAACTAACATTCACGATGAAGAGCGAAGCGGAAGACCCAGCATAGTGATTGCCGAACTTGTCGAAAAAGTCGATACCGTGGTCTGTGAAAACCGTAATTTCACAATAACGGAACTCTCTATGAGTTTTCCACAAATTTCACGAAGTTTGTTGCACGAAATCATTACCGAAAAGCTTGGTTACCACAAGTTTTGTGCAAGGATGGATACCAAAAATCTTGACAGAGATTCACAAAAATCAGCGAATGGCTGCAGCGTTAACGTTTTTGGACGCTTATGAGAAAGATGGCGACTCATTACTCGATCGCATCGTTACTGGTGACGAAACGTGGGTTAAGCATGTGAACTGTGAGACAAAATCGCAGTCAATGCAGTGGGGGCACACAAAGTCCCCCCAAAAACCCAAGAAATGCATGCAGACAATGTCGGCAAGGAAGGTGATGGCGACTGTCTTTTGGGATAGAAAAGGTGTCATTTTTGTGGATTTCCTGGAAAGAGGCACTACAATAAACTCTCAAAGGTATTGCCAAACTCTCCACAACCTCAGAAGAGCAATACAAAACAAACGCAGGGGGAAGTTGGACTCAAAGATCTTGCTGATTCACGACAACGCCCGGGCCCACACGGCAAATGCCACTCGTGAAGTTCTCGAATCTTTTAAGTGGGAGTTGTTTCCTCATCTGCTGTACAGTCCCAACCTGGCACCGAGCGACTTCCACTTATTCCCAGCAATGAAGAAGTGGTTGGCTACGCAGCGTTTTGATGACAACGCACAGCTTCAAGAAGAGGTAACCACATGGTTGAAGGCGCAGCCGGCCGAATTTTACGACGAAGGAATTTCCAAGCTCGTCCATTGCTACGATAAGTGCCTTAATTTAAATGGCAACTATGTATAAAAGTAGTATTTAAGTGTGTCTTTCATCTGTATATAATAAAAAAAATTTCAATACGTTATTTATTTTTAATTCCAAAACGTAATGTATTTTGTGGATAGCCCTCGTAGAATATGAAGGGTTATTCTAAACTTGGTTCAATTTCACTTTAATAAAAATACATAATATTGTTATTAAGTCTTCTCTTATTCAGAGACATATGTAATACAAAACATTCATAGCCCGTCATACTCTGAGCAGTACAGCTTAACCAAACATCTACATATGAGAGAGTGAAACAAAATCATGTACAAAAAAGTGAATGATGTTTTACAGTTATTTGTCTGCACTTTATTGTGTATTCATAACTAATGTCTTTGCTGATGCTTATAGTTGGCTTTTGATTATATCTTTATCGTTGTTTCATTTTTTAAATAAATTTTACCATGTACTACACAGCTTCCCAATATTTACAGTCAAGCAATAGGAACAGAATGGGCACAATTAACAGTACAAGCATGTAACTCCGCAAAAATGAAATAATGTGCATGAACACTAGACTGGAAAAATGTCAAATAAGTAATAATATGGCATATAATCCCAAAATGTGATAGGGCAAAAATTATGCTCTCTCATATGAAGAGCTGAGCCCTCTCACCTAAGAACAAATAGTAAATAACAGGTATGCATAGAAAGCACTGTCTCTCTAAAATTGGAAAGCATGAAAGATGTGATGAGCATGTGTAACACAGAACCAACCGACAGTGAATCAAGCAACTACAGTGCAACAAGAAGTCTACAACTGCTCTATGTCTAAATGTGGAGTGGAACCACAAAAAAATGACATGGAGGGCATACAAACACAGGGAGAAAGGCTACCTAGTTGAGCATTAAGACACAGGAAATGAAATCCTGAAAACAAAACACCCTCATCATTTAAAAGTGTACTATCTTGCCACTGTTAAGATGAAATCATTATATAAAACAAGTTTATACCTCATCACCACTGTGCATCCTGTTGCGAGAGGTGCAAGCTACAATGAATAGATGTGCCCAAGTCCAAGTAGTTAAAAAAAAAAACAGTGTAAATTTACTACGGAGTGCCTTAAGCAGGTACAACAGGAAGCAGCTTCCAAAGTAATATTATTAGAGATTGTTCTGATCTGATAAGATTTGACACAGTAGCAGTTTGTTGGATGTACAAGCCACACCTTCATTGCCACTGATTGGTCTGTCCTAAATTGGGTAGCGCTGATGTAACCTGGAAAAAGATGGTAGGCGGGTGCTGCCACTTGTGAGTTGCCCATTGGTCTAGAGAACCATATCCGTGAACTTCCAATGTCAACTGTCTATTGAGTGATTGAATGGTGTCCTACAAAGCACCCGGCAGAAGAAGACAAGAAAATTGTGATGCTGTCACGTGGCTTGTGGAGTTGAGCTAGTGCCAGTCATAACATCAGAGTATCTGACAGATGTGGCACCACAATATACCACAACAGCTGCAGCAAGCATAATGTGCTGCAGACATGTTGGCAACCTGGCAAACCACAGCACTCTGTTGTGTGCTGGTGGCTGGATTGAATTAATTTCCACAGAACAAATAGATTAAATAATCTTTGTTCCGGGCAATATGGTATATGTGTATTTCATTCATTGTTAACTCAGCTTTATACTCTCCTAAAGGACTAATTGGAATCAATATCCAATAGGTTATAGGCCGAGAAAGAGATAAGTGAAGTTTCCACATCAATAAAGTAGCATCTGTTCAGAAACTGAAAATCAAAAGGACAAGTATTTGTGTGGTATCAATTGTTGAGATTGTGATTTTTACTTGTGAGTTTGTAGGGACTCCATTCAGGAAGTACTCCAAATAATATTGTGGCACTCCATTCTTTGATGCACTTGTTTTATTTATCACAGTCTATAAGCTTCAATTTCACTCACAAGGGGAGGCCGCCAATTGTGAAATTCAGATTCGATCCATACTGCGCATAATAAAAGCTCATGGCCAGAGGTGTAATGTGGCAAAACACCAAAATGCACTTCTCAGCCGTTGTCGAGAAAACCGACAGTTAAAAAGAAACCGTTGCGGTGAAATACTCTCTACGATTAATGATTTTCTACAGCGTTGTGGCGCAGCGGTAAACGCTCGGGTTTGTAATCCGAAAGTCGCCGGATCAAATCTCATGCCATGCAACTTTTTTTTTTTTTAGTATTTGTTTTTTGTAATTCAAATGTGTATATATATATATATATATATACACACACACATATATATAATTCCCGGCAATCAGTTGCAACAATTATGCATATAATAAGTTGTTGAAAGTCGTTTGTCGTGGAAAAACTGGTGACTTTGAACATCATTATGTTTTCCGCAAACAAAGATGTATTTCACAAATGTTATTAATTGTCTTCATAATGTTTACCACATATAGTTAACGGAAGACGTAGAAACGATATTCCGAAACGAATATGTATAACGTAAGTCAAACGTTCGAATTACAATAGAGACCCCACAAACACAAATTTGCTGTGGCAGGTATGAAATATAAACTCCGTTACTCGCTAGTTACACTTGATGGACAGATGTTGAACGGGCCGAAACGAGCCGCCTCATAACAGCGTAGTTGCCTGCTAACTTCGAAAGAAGGTAGATGCGCTCCCTAGCGCAACTTATAACATCGTCGAAAATCAGTGCGGGCGTGAGAGCTTTGTTACACCCTGTTAAACAAACGGAAAAATGGAGGCGGTACAATTTATATATATATATATATATTTGAATTACAAAAAACTAATAATAAAAAAAAGTTGCATGCCGCGGGATTCGATCCGGAGACCTTCGAATTACGAACCCGAGTGCTTACCGCTGCGCCACGACGCTGTACAAAATTATTAATCGTAGAGAGTATTTCACCGCAACGGTTTCTTTTAACTGTCGATTCTCTTGACAACGGCTGAGAAGTGCATATTGGTGCTTTGCCACATTACACCTCTGGCCATGAGCTTTTATTATGCGCAGTATGAATCGAATCTGAATTTCACAATTGACGGCCGCCCCTTGTCAGACTAGTGTGGATAGCAAGCATGGGAGCGGCTAATCAACTGAACAGAAGACAAAGATAAAGGATAATATACTTCATTGAAGAACTATGATTTCTGATAGCAAAATGTCCCACGCAGGCCTCCCCATTTAGTATGGAGTACTAGGGCAGGAGCGTAGGCATCTACACTAGTTGAGGATGCAGTCATTGAAGCGAGATGTTACTCGAGGGGTTTGCCCATGCCGGAATTGTGGGTGGTTGTCTTGTGGAGGGAATGGTGTAGCTGGTAGTGGAGGTGGAGAAGCTGGTGGCAACAGCTCTAGCAGTGTCACTGAACAACAATGTGTCTTTGAGTACTGCTGAGCATCAATAGATGGGAAAATGCTGTCCGGGTCCTGAGCATCAGCAGTTTCCTGTAGATTACAGACAAGTTTGAGTCAGTGTACTGAAACAGTTGTAGGTTTAGCATGAGGGAGTACATCAAAGGTGTTAATTCCTCTATTTAGAACTTTGGGAGGGCCAGAGTATGGTGGCTGCAGAGCTGCATGTACAGTGTCATTATGCAGTGTTGCAAACCTCCCGCTTTCCAGGGGCTTATGAATGAAACTATCATAAGTTCTGTGGTGATGAGGAGGTGATGTGCTAATGTGTGAGATGTGCTTTTTTACATGGCTGACAAGATTAGGAAACTGATTGGTGATTGGAAGTTCTGTAGGCTTGAGAAACTCCACCAGTAGGTTCAATGGCTCTCCATATAAAATCTCTGCCAATGATGCTTGCATGTCTTCCTTAAAAGCCGAACGACCCCCCCCCCCCCCCCCCCCCCCGCCCTTCTTCTGTACACTCATCCCTGTGGCATGTTAATGCAGCCTTTACAGTGTGACCCATTACTCTGCAGGTGACAGGCAATGGTGCGATAGCTTTTCACTCTGCACAGTTTGCGTATTTCTGAGAATGAGGTTGACTCAAACCGGTGGTCCTGGACTGTGGTTATTGTGGCTGGACATCTGCAGGGTGAGACCTGAAGTTGCACAAAGGCTTAGTTGTAGTTTCTGCCATAATATCTGGTACGGGCTCCACCTCTACCCACCATGTAATGTGGTAGATTGCAGAGATGTGTTTATATAATATGGACTCTCGGGAACAGGCTAACTAGGTCCTGGTGAATGTGCTGCAGTCTTCCTATTGGAACATTGTATCTCCAAGAGCTGGATTTGCATAGCACCCTGTTTTGCAACACTGGTAGTCTTCACAAGCCTTTGTCCATTGTTTGCAATCACATTTCATGTGTGGCCAAACTAAACGGTCTGTCACTAGTTTGTTGGAAGATCGAATTTTGGGATGTGACAAACAGCGGAGACTGCAAAAAATGTGATGTTGCACTGAATGTGGAACCAGTGGGTGAAACTCCCTTGTAATACATCACACCAGATCTGTTTCTCAGATCCAGAAAGATAGCAGTATTTGAAAATCAAACCAGTTGCTTGATCCTACAGTAGCGCCTGGATTTGTGGGGCATCTTCTTAAGCTGAACTGAGGTCATCATTCATATTTGTAGACAAAGCATTTATTCAAAACAAGTGGTCCACCAGTAAGTTCTCAGCATCCTTGATGTACTGAACACTGCTGGAAAATTTGGTGATGTAGTGCATGTATCAACAACACTTGGGTGGCAGTCATTACTTGAATTTTTAATGGCATCCATGAGTGGGTGATGGTCTGCGTAAATAGTAAACGGTCTAACCTCCACCTCCAATTTGAATTGCCAAACAGCCTTGTACAGCCAAAATCTGTGGGTCAAATGCAAACCATTTGCATTGTAGGGGTGCGAGAGTAAGTTTTGTGAAAAAAATTGTAATGGCTGCTGTCTGTTTACCAATTGTTGCAATACTGCTGCAACTGGTATTTCTCTGGAATCAGTTGTGATAGACAAGGGAGGATTATTGACAAGTTGAGCCATGGTAACAGCTGTTTGTAGGTGCAGTTTGACATTATTGAATACCTTATACATCTTTTGTCCATGTAAAAGCTTTCTTGCTGGTGTGCCAGTAAGCGGAACTTGTACTTTGACAACATGGGGCAAAAGTCTTCTATAAAAGTTAATCGCTCCAAGAAATCTTCTAAATTACTTATTATTGCTTGGACATGGATCCTTTTTGCTGCAGGGCAGATTATGGGCTGATTGAAGGAGTAACCAAAGAATGTAACCTCTTTCTGTTGGAGATGCCATTTTTCATTACACACGTCGAAAGAAGATTTGCATCACCCCAGTTCCCAGAACTCCTGAAGATAGACATTGACTGTGGATATTGTATCACAGGCACAGTCCCTGTTACTCTTCAGGGATGTCACTAAACCCACCCAAAGATGTAAACAACCATACATGAGCAGCACCTATTAGACAGAGGGGGTCCAACAGCTGATCAGTTCCAGTCATTCCACACAGGAAGGAGGTACATGACTCATGGTGTCTGTAATTCACCATGCCTAGATGGTCAATACTACAGTTTGATTGTTTCTGCATTGTTACTTTGTGCCAGGAAGGGCTCTCAACACTTGAAGCATCCAGGCGTCTCAGAATGAACCAAAGCGATGTTGTTCTGACATGAAGGAGATACAGTGAGACAGGAACTGTTGATGACATGCCTCACTCAGGCCGCCCAAGTGCTACTATTGCAGTGGATTACCACTATCTACAAATTATGGTTCAGAGGAACACTGACAGCAATGCCACAATGTTGAATAGTGATTTTTGTGCAGCCACAGAATGTCGTGTTGTGACTCAAATTGTGTGCAATAGGCGGCATGATGCACAACTTCACCCCCGACGTACATGGTGAGGTCCATCTTTGCAACCACGACACCATGCAGCATGGTACAGATGGACCCAGAAACATGTCAAATAGACTGCTCAGGACTGGCATCACATTCTCTTCAATGATGTGTGCCGCATATGCCTTCAACCAGACAATCGTCGAAGATGTGTTTGGAGGCAACCGATTAGGCTGAATGCCTTAGACACACTGTCCAGTGAGTGCAGCAAGGTGGAGGTTCCCTGCTGTTTTGGGGTGGCAGTATGTGGGGCCGACGTACACCGCTGGTGGGCATAGAAGGCACCGTAATGGCTGTACGATACGTGAATGCCATTCACTGACTAATAGTGCAATCATATTGGCAGCATATTGACAAGGCATTTGTCTTCATGGATGACAATTTGTACCTCACCGTGCACATCTTGTGAATTACTTCCTTCAGGATAATGACATCGCTCGACTAGAGTGGCCAGCATGTTCTGCAGACATGAACCCTATTAAACGTGCCTGGGATTGATTGAAAAGCACTGTTTATGGATAATGTGACCCACCAACCATTCTGAGGAATCTACTCCAAATCGTCATTGAGGAGTGGGACAATCTGGACGAACAGTACGTTGATGAACTTGTGGATAGTATACCATGAGAAATACAGGCATGCATCAATGCAAGAGGACATGTTACTGGTATTAGAGGTACCAGTGTGTACAGCAGTCTGGACCACCACCACTGAAGGTCTCGCTGTATGGTAGTACAGCATGCAATGTGTTTTTTTTAAGAGCAATAAAATAGGCAGAAATGATGTTTATGTTGATCTCTATTCCAATTTTCTGTGCAGGTTCCAGAACTCTCAGGACTGAGGTGATGGAAAACTTTTTTTGTTGTGTGTATTTATCGCAACATGATACTCTTCTAGACTATCAAACATACGACTGAGATGTATTTCACGTTCTTGGAGTGATAATGAGAAGACCAAGATGTCATCAAGACACATAAGGCAGAAAGGAAACTGTAGTAGTATCTTGTCTATAAGACTCAGCCATGTTTGGGCAGCATCTTTTGTTAGCTGTAAGGCCTCCTAAAGAGAAATACATGTAATTTGAATGGTGTTATTATGCAGTTTTGGGTACACCTTCACTATAAGAGTCTCTAAATACGCTTTTCTGCTGTCTAACACGTTGAAGGTGGTAGCATTAGCCAAAGCATGTGAAAAGTCCAGTACACTGAGGTGACAATATTCATGGGATAGCAATATGCACATATGAGAATGTAGGATTCCTTGGGGAATCTCGATGATAAAATCTTCTCGGGTTGACAGCTGAGTCAATGCATTGTTCTTCAGCAACGTTTCAGCAAGTTTTTTACTTGCCATCTTCAGGCCATTTTCATGTCTCATCCGGATCTTTATAGCTGCTGGACCATGGGCTTCTCTGCATCCTCATTGCCAGTCAGGCCAATCAGGTGTGAGCCGAACCGGCGCGGCAGTGTGTGGTGGGGGGAAGCTGTGGGTGCCAGTTCCTGCCATCTCGTCTTGGTGCGGTCTGTTTATTCCATCTGCCACCACTGACCTGCATCCAACAGTGTGCTCTCATCTTATTCATGATAATGTTGTGTTCCACATGGTGCTGAGTTGGAATCCACTATCCCTGTTGACTTGGCCAACCAGATCAGTTGGCTTGAATCCCATTGAACATTTATGGGACATATTCGAGATGTCACTTCATGCACAAAATCCTGCACTGGCAATACTTCTGCAGTTATGTATGGCTATAGAGGCAGCATGGCTCAGTATTTCTGCAAAGGACTTCCAATAACTTGTTGAGTCCATGTCATGTTGAGCAGCTGCACTATGCCAGGCAAGAGAAGGTCCAACACAATATTAGGAGCTATCCCATGACTTTTGTTACCTCATTGTATGTTTGGAACTGGGGTTGGTATCACACATGTACTCAGCAGATGATAGCCACCACAGAGTCTGTAAGAATCATCTTTCTTAATCACTAAGTGGATGGGTCAAGCCCATAAACTCTCTGATGGCCTGACTATATCAACACATAGCATCTCATCTGTTATGTTTTTAGTGACGCATAGTCTATATTGCGCCAGGCACTATGCTTTGTAAAGCACTGACTGTCCAGGCATGTTATCAATTCTACGCATAGTGTCATGAATCAGTCTACATTTTGTGGTTTGCTCGCACTCTGCATGAGTGATAGGGGTGTCACTGACGAAGGCAGCATGCACAGTGGGAGTATTGTAAACTGTGCTGACCAGGGCACTCGGTGATGTGTAGGTTGCATATTCTGAATCCTCCTCCTGTGGAGTCAGCAGTGGGTGCTGCTGCTCCTGTTGTTGTTGATGATGCAATTACTGAAAAACTAGCTGATTCTGAGGGTGTATATGATGCCATTGTAACTGCTGTGGCTGTTGTAACTGTGCAAGATGAGCTCATTTGTTGCCAAGGTTTGCCTCCAACAGATGCAATTTTTCCCTTAGTAAAGACTTTTCAGTCAGAACAGAAACTCTCTCCCTTTTAATTTCCTCATATTTCATGATCATGTTCTGGATGTCCTGTTCCTCCAGACTTTGTGTATCAAGAAGGATAGTAATTGTTTTGCCTGTTGGTGGGAAGCTAGTGTACTGACACATGGGTTCTCCACTAATTGTCTGATGAAGAAACCCCTCTCCTAAGTTGGAGGAAAGGTGGAATTTTTTTAGAATGTCCGCCCCCATTATAGGGTCACACACATCTACTTTAATGAATTGCCAAGTATTTGTTTCATGTAGCTCTATATCTAGTGTCTGTTCCACAGTTATGAAATATTTGATGTGTGTGTCATTGGTGGCATTTAGTTGTGCTTCTGACATTTCATGCATTTGTTTAAATAAATGACAGGTATGGGGCTCACTGTGCAGCTGGCATCTATTAGGAATAGTCTGCTAGAGGTGTAGTCCCACACATAAAGCTTATATCTGGTCCTGCTGGCGCAGTCAAACTGGTTTGGTCTTGCTCCCAATCCTTAAGTGGTTATTTTGTCTGTTGTGACCAAGAGTGGCTATTGTGCTATTATGAGCTACTTCTGAAGTTTCAGGGAATCGTATGGTTGGGAGCAGTTGCATGCTCTCTTGCTGAAATGGACATGGAACCAGCACCATTGCTTTCTCACTATCTCATTGGCGTGTGAAGTGTTGACAGCCAGTGTGGACATGGTTTCTCCAGCTGACTGCAGGTCAGTGCACAGCAGTCAGGTGCTGTCAGCAGTGTTTGTGAGTGCATGGGGCCAAGAGCCCCTGCATGTTTGGTGACAACTCCATACAGCTGATAAATTTGCACAGGAAACATTATATTTCCGGTTATCTGCTCTGTGTTGTTGTTGTCGGATAGCATAAAGTCTATCAGATGAACACAGATTAATGTCTTTCAGATCATGTTCCTTTGAGAAAAATGCACGTTCAATTATTGTGGGTAGTTTCAGAAACCATACTGACCAAAGAGTATTGTCCAACATGATGCTTAGAGAGACAGCCTCTCGCAGATGTCACCATAGTTGAGAAGGTGTTTTGCTGACACAGCGGTTGTTTAGGAGTCTTGTTGAGTCATTGAAGTACTGCTGATTTTGTGGTATCAAATTTTTTAACAGCCAGTGGGGCATGTGCGATATTGCTGATAATTTGAGAATAATGTGCAATATTGCTTAATAAGATCACAAATTTGGATGAGTCCTCCATGATGCCATAGCTTTGTAAAATGAGTTCAGCAATTTGAAACCATGGTACAGCATGCGAAGTTTGGAAAGCTGGCAACTTAGGAAGGCAACAGGTCTTAGTGAAATGGCATTGAAGTCTGGATTACAGTGTGATGGCATGTTCAGTCTAAGCTCGTGGCACATTTGTGGAGTGGAAGCAAAATTTGAACGCATCTCATGAGGTCCAGCTGGTTGGGACATGTACTGTGCATGAATGGATTTGTCAGGGGCAGAACCGATTCAGAAGTGTTCTGAGTTGTACGTTGTTGATAAGTAGCACAAAGTTCTTCTGCTGTGACCTTGCCAAGTAGGTCTGTATTGCACGAATGTTTGTCATGTCGTTGCCCACCATCTGCATGGTTTTTGAAATGTTGCTTTGGTACAACACTTTCATTATTCACTTCTACCGTGTGCTGTGCAAGAGGCTTGAAAATGTTTGTCTTTGCAATGTAGAATGGGTTGCTTTGAAGTACTTGTGTGAATAACAGGTGTTCCCGTACATTATCTGTGGCTGGTGAGGCGATGTAGCTGCAGAACTCTCTTTGAAGGTCAAGTCTACCTTGTTGCATTTTCTGGGATCAGCAATGTAGGGACATCACTCAAGAAGTACTCTGAATAATTTTATGGTACTACGTTCATTGATGCACTTCTTTTGTTTATCACTATGAATACACTTCAGTTCCACTTGGATTAATGTGGATGGCAAACATGGATGCAACTAGACAATTGAACAAAATACAAAGATAAGAAAAAGTGCCTTATTAAATTAAGAATTATAATCTCTGATAGGAAGAGTTCCCACAAGTTACTGTGTTTCATCTCTTTGAGTGTGGTTTAATCATATTTTTGATAGGAAAATTTTAAGATTTATTTGTTGAACTAGCTGAATGCATCTGAGATGGTTTTGGATGGACAATCACTGTGACTACTTATAACATTTCCTGGTAAAACATACTTTATAGCTGTGTAATTACAATTTTATTTATATATAGGCACTGATTACGTCTGTGCACTCTGAATAATAATAGAATAGAATAGATTAAGTACTGGATCTGTGAAATAATATCTGTGTCGGCGATTTCTGAAACTGCCACCAAAAAGAATAGGTATCTTTCATTTCTCAAGATTGTAAGCAGGACGCCATTAGGTGCTGATTATAAAGAAATTTGTGTGAGCTTGCTACTATTCGAGTTTTATTTAATGAGAACTCGCATGGTATTATTAGAAAGCTTGCCTGGTATTTTACCCATTTATTTAAGACATTTTTATCTTTTTAAGTAATTTTTGTGTTGCAGAGCAGCGACACGGCAGAACGAGCAGTGACAGATTCAAATCTAATAAAAAGGGCAATCATACCACAATAAGTGGTCAGGTAAAAAGTGAATTTAAAATTATTTCTTAGAGCAGTTCAAGATCGGAGTACAAAGCAGCAGATTTTATGTTGTGTTTGGCAGACGTGGGCTGCTAAGATTGTAAACTTTAACAGTGTACTTTCATGTTTCAAAAGGAAATCTTGCTATGCAAAAATTCTGGACTGATAAAAGTTATAGAAAAATCATTTTCTGGTTAATAATGATAGTCTTATGCTCTAGTGTTAGCTGAAGCACTGATTAACAATTAATGTTGACTAAAAATCCACTGCAAGGTTTCAGGTTCTTTAAGCATTGCGTACGGTAACATATATTTTTGATAACAGAAATAATTTCAGAACATTTTTACGATAGTTGTAGCAGAGATGGATATTGTTGTGCATTCTATTAAGTCACAGTAACAAAACTGTTCATTTAATAAGAAGTTAGTTCCAGTATAATAATAATTAATCTTATTTGTTCGCAACATACAATTAACCGAAGTAAATCAGTGTACAGAAAAAATAGTGCAGTGCGAAAGACTTTCAAGATAGCGACAACTACAGTTATTTATAGGAGAGTTAATAATATGGTTTGCACAACTTTTAGACCAAGGGCTGATAGGGAATTTGACAAAGGAAAAAGTGGACCCACAAATGTTGGGTATGGCAATGAGTGCCATATGCCTTAGGAATCATTTGGGGTCAGCCATTATGCAAATAAGGGAGGTTTCTTCCAAGGGTGAAATTTCATTATAAAATCATTTTTGTATGAGTAAAATCAATTTTTAATTCCTTTTGAGCCACATTTATGGGGGAAGCAGCTTCATGCAAGAAAATTAAAAGCCTTTTATCTTTTGGAACTAACATGTACGCTGGTATGACAGTGTGCGTGTAGGGTGTTTCCACATGTAAGTTGACTTATGGGATTGGTGGTGAGGAAATGTAAGTGTAAGTAATTGATGTTTGTGGAACCCCAGCTTTGGATTAAGTTTGTCATCATGCAAATGTGACTTTCAAGATGGTGGCAAGTGCAGTTAATTGTAGGGAGAAGCTAGTGTTACCCATAACTTATCAGTAAGCTTTGGATTTTACTTGAGTCTCCCTTATTCATATGGAAGTTAATATGGTCGCACAGCTTTTTGCAGAAGAGTTTATATTCGTGTTGATGAAGAAAAAATGGACCCACAGGTGTTGAGTATGGAAATGGGTATCTCATAGAAATTGTTTGGAAACACCCAATACATTAATAAGGGAGCTATCTTCAGAGGACAAAACTCTTTTTCGAACGGGTAAAATCAATTTTGAATTTCCTTTGAGCCACATTTCTGCCTCAATACAAAAATCTAATACATGTACCTGAGATGCCATGTGTAACAGCGCCTCTCGGTGTTGAAAAAACAAAAATAGCTCCCATGTCCTTTAAACATCAATCCACAAAATGACCCAAGTCTATTCAGAAGTAGTAATTTCGAAAAATAAATAAAAAACAAATAAATAAAGGGAAATATCTAGTATAGAAAGCAAAAGAAAAGAAAAGGAAAATTTAATTATAAATTTTAGAAACACGGGAAGGGGGAAAACAGTAGAAAATATTGAAATGTTAGTTATTCCAATACGTAAGATAATCAATATTATAGTCATAGAATGTAGGTCTGGGACACCAAAGATAATGTTTATTAAAGTAGAAACACAGTCTAAAATAACAGTCGCGACACTTCGCCTCGGTTTTGTTGCTTAATGCGCCAGCTCCGTCCGAAGCGGCCAGTAACTTAAACTGTGAGTTCGGGGCGATCGTGAAAGCGAATAGTGGTTGCTTATTTTGATTGCTACAATGGTTTTTACAAGCGAGAGCGTTTCTAGGGCCATAAATTTCAGCAACAACAGGAATAAGACACCACAGCTGAATTTTTTTAGGTTTTTAAGGATCCTGAGAGGTATATACCATCATGTTACTAAACTGTATTGTCAGGATTCACTTGCAAACTACATGTGTATTAATAATTAATGTTTCGTTTTAGGAGCAGAAAATGGCTACTTAATAGCAGATGAGAAGACCTTATGAAAAAAGACCCAGTTTACCTGTATAATAATATTAGGTTTTGTTTGCTACAGTTCGAACAAAACCAGTTAATGAACGCAGACAATAATAAACCCATGTGGAATGCAGTACCCATACTGTTTGACATCCCAAATAAGCCACCTCAACTGACAATGAAAAGGAAACTGCCACAAAGATTTGACAATCCATCTAAATCTGTAAAACAGTCGTATGACACAGAAGCAGCCAGTTCAACTCTCCATGTATCAGTGCCAGATTCGTGTGAATCGTCAACACGGACCTGTTTTAACGATGAAGTGGTTAGATTAACTGCAGTTATCCGTGTCTTACAAAAGCGTAATGTTTGGTTTGTATTTCATTCACTTCTGTTGTTAGTCACATAATTTTCCTTGCTTCCTTCATCTGACGACATTATTTTGCTGGCGCCTTGTTCACTGACAGATTGTTTGAAAATTATTCAGATAATTGGTTTTGCGTGAAATGTAATGTAATCAGCTCATTATAATGTTTTCAACGTATTTCTCTCACTATTTAGCAGTTACTTATCCCACTTAGAATAAGTTACTAAATAATAAAAAGGCACTTAGAGTAAATAAGGTCAAGGATCAAAAGGTGTTGAAGATCAAGAGGGAGTATAATCAATATTATGGCTGGTATAGAAGTACAGGTTCTCAAGTATTTAAAGACATGCTCACAGTGAAAAAGAAAAGATTAAGACAGGCCTTAAAGGAAGCTAGGTGTAAAAAAAATGAAGATATAATACCAACATCTGAAAATAAGACACGTGCAATGTGGAATATCATTAACAGTCAGTGCAACAGGAAAATGACTTCACAGGCTGAAAGCAGTGATCTGAATGCTGCACAGTTAAATACATTCTTCACTGAGAAGGTGCAAGAAATAATAAAGGTGATTGGCACTTCCAATATAGCTACTGACCATAAATACTACCTGAGAAACACCACAAAGCCTGAAAGTACATTTAGCTTTAAACTGGTCAAGGTACAGGATGTTACTAATATACTGAGGAAAATTAAGAACAGTTTTGGTAATGACGTTTATGGTTTAAGTTCAGCCATGTTAAAGTGTGATTCAGTTCAACTGCCAGAATTGAAAACACATGTAGTAAATACATGCATTTTGGAGGCTCAGTTCCCAAAGGCACTAAAGTTCGTTAAAGTCACTCCAATACACAAAATCGGCAGCCTCTCAAGTTGTGGTAATTTTAGGCCTGTTTCAATTGTGTCAATCTTGTCTAAAGTGATAGAAGCTATATTAAATAATCAAATAGTAAAATACTTTGAAGAAAACAAAATCTTCACTGATAGTCAATTTGGCTTTAGATCAGGGTTAGGAACTGTTAAATCTGCCTTATCACTTTTAACACAGTGTGTGAAGCAACTAGAAAGCAAGCTAGTGGTTCAGAATAAACTCTTTGATTTATCAAAAGCTTTCAACACTGTCTCTCATGAAATCTTATTGAACAAACTGCAATTCTATGGCTTTACAGGAAGTGCTCTGGATTTGATAAAATCTTATCTATTCAATAGAGTGCAGAAGGTGGTTTTTAATTGTGCAGAATCAGATTACTTACCTGTGGCCATGGGTGTCCCACAAGGTTCTGTACTTGGCCCAATTCTATTTATTATTTATATAAATGACTTACCATGTAACATAGTTGGACTGTCAATTAGGACTTACTTATTTGCAGATGATCTTGCAGTCTGTACAACTGCAGAAACAGCACAGAAGGTGAAATATGAAGCAGACCAGTGCACTGTCAAAGTTGAAAATTGGTGTAAAGCTAATTCCCTTTGTGTCAAACGAAAAAAAATACAAGACCTGTATGTATCGTGGAATAATAACACTGAACTTGAGCAGAGCTCAAATGCTGTTAATTTCCTTGGAATCTCAATTGATTCAAAATTATCCTGGGGTAGCCATATAGAAAAAGTGGAAAGCAGCATTAGCAAAGGAATATTTGCTCTAAGGAAGCCGTGTCTTTGTCTAAACGTGCCAGTACTTAAAGTGGTTTATTTTGCTTTAGTACACAGTCACATTTCCTATGGTACAATACTGTGGGGACATCAAAGCAAGGCAGCTAATGTCTTCAAACTACAAAAGAAGGCAATAAGACTGATATGTAGCTTGGCACCCAGAGCACACTGTAGGCCAAGCTTTAAAAAATTACAGATTATGACCCTGCCGTCAATATTTATATTACAGTGTGTAATGCATATTAAGGAAAACTATCCGAGTTATCAACAGTATGACATGCGACATAATTATAACACAAGAAAGAAGCAGGACCTAGTTTCTTTCCGATGTAACTATAAAAAAACACGAAAGTGCTTCTTATACAAGTCCATAAAATTTTTTAATGCCATACCCCAACATATCAGGGATCTTCCAATTCAACAATTCATAAAAAAAGTAAAAGAATTTCTTCTTGAGCTCAGCATTTATGAAACTGATGAATTTTTAAGGGAGGCAAAGAATATGGTATGACTACACTTTGTGACCAGTTTTTATATATATATATATATATATATATATATATATGAGTAAGTCTGTAATCGGCTAAATTTACTATGCAATATCAATTTGTATCAGAAGTTTCTCTGTTTTGTATTTGTGTGAAGGTACCATAATTATTTGTGTTATATTTATATTGTGTAGTATTTTCTTGTGTTTGTAATTATTTGTGTAACATTTATACTGTGTCGTATTGACTTTTGTAATGCCTCAGATGATCTCTGAGGTCTCTACAACAATAAAAGTCAATCAATCAATCAATACTTGTGACAACAGGCGACAGTGACAAACACAGTAGATCTACAGAACGATAAATCAGCTGTTGGTCGCTTTTGCGTGTAGAGGTACATGTCTGTGCTTCTTACATGTGAATCTGTGTGTTTATATTCTTTTGATATCAACGTGGTAAGCTGCAATTCTATCCAACGTCACAAGTGTTCCTTCACGATGTGTTGTAGCTTGCCACTGGATTCAGGGTCTATGTCTATACTTGCGCTTATTTTAGAATCATTTTTAGAAACATATATGCCTTCTGATACTATACGAACCCTTGGAGGCAAGAAAATAACTCAAATATTTCCTAAATTACGTAGGAAATGGATGTAAACAAACATTATGTTTACGACGCGGCTGAAGTTCACCTTACTCGCCGTTTGCAGCGCTAGTGTCGCTCCATCTGTCAAACGGTAACAACTTTTACACCAGTGAGTGTGGCGACTGTTATATTAGACTGTGGTATAAATAGCCATACGTTCTAATTACGATACTCTAGTCTGTTCTATTCGGAAGTTATTTAGGACATACAGCTTTAGAGAACAACAATTGGGGCTTTATTAAACAAGGATCAAGAATAGATCGTGGCGAGATTGTTTCTGAGGATTGTCAATTCAAGACTTTAATTTTGATATTTATCAGATTAGATAAACGGGAAGGTGAATAGTAATCTCTTTGACTTTACTGTCAATTCGTGTGAATATTTAAACACTTTAGTGAATTGAGAATTTTAACCGGATTCGGACTTTGAAATGTGATAGTGGGAAAATTTAACTTCACGCGACTAGTGATCATAGTTAATGACAGTTTGCGGATATTAAATACAAATAACTTATTTACCGGAAGTGACTGATTATTATCTAACATCTCTGATGCTAGCGGAAATCCTACTTAGATCTTCGAACTTAGATCTAATTAAAGAACTTCTTTGAATGAGATCTTATGAGTGAATCTGTTTATTAATAATTCTTGTCAATAAACTGGCGTTGTTAATTTGAAACATAATAAAAGTCCTGAACATTAATTTAACTTAGATTAATAAACGTTAAGGTTACGTGATCTATGCCAAGAACAAACCTAAAACAATTGAACGAAAAGTTGAAGTATCGTCGTCTGTAAACATTGGTAGTAAAGCTACTAAAGATTTTTCCTCTCAGAGTTGGGAAGACTATACGTGTATTGAACCACGTTTAACGTTGGGTTTTAAAAGTAATCAAATTGATACTTCGCCGGGACAATATCAAATAAAAGTAAAACCCTTCAATGACAGTCAATGTGTAAAAAATAAAGTCAAATTTTCACTTTATTAGACGAAAAAGCGAAAACAGAAAAAGGGCTGCTACACACGCCAGCTCACATTAAATTATAAGTAACATTGTGATATCTTGCAGCTGGAAACACATCCATTACTGCAATACATGTATCACATTCTGAAAAGAACTGTTTCTAAATTTTTATGTGAAATTCTTGGATGCTGTCTACAATGTACTGAAGGTGAATAGGAAAGCAAGGTTTTGCCTCAGCGAGTCTGCTTTGTTTCTATCATTAGAGTTAGGTACCAAATCATGAGTTATAATCCATCCCCACAACTTTAATTCCTCCAGCGCCTCATCTTGTACCTCCCAAGCTTCACATAAGTTCTGCATAACCTGTGGGAGTGGCACTCCTGGTGGAAAGCGTATTGTGGGGGCATGGCTTATCCACAACTTGGAGGATGGTTCCAGAATGAAATTTCATTCTGCAACAAAGTGCGCTCTGACATTAAACTTCCTGACAGGTTAAAACTGTGGACCAAACCGAGGCCAGAACCCAGGACTTCTGTATTTCACAGGCAAGTAAGTCCAGCAGACAGTTTTAATCTGACAGAAGTTGACATCAATGCACAATCTACTGTAGAATGAAAATTCAAAACAACCCCCCTCCCCTCCCAGGCTGCGGTTAAGCCATGTCTCCATGCCAAGCAATATCCTTTCTTCCATGAGTGCTAGTTCTGCAAGTTATGAATAAGGACTTTTGTGTAATTTGAAAGGGAGGAGATAGTGTACTTGTGGAATTAAAGCTGTGAGGATGGGTCATGTGTTGTGCTTGTGTAGCTCAGTTGTTAGAGCACTTACTCATAAAAGGTACAGGACCCAGGCTTGAGTCAAAATCCAGCACACACTTTTAATATGGCAGTAAATTTTATACCAGCACACACACTGCTGCAGATGATGATGATGATGATGATTATGTTTGGTTTGTGGGGCGCTCAACCACATGGTTATCAGTGCCCATCCGAATTCCCAACCTTGGCTCAGTCCAATCTCACCACTTTCATGAATGACGATGAAATAATGAGGACAACACAAACACCCAGTCATCTCGAGGCAGGTGAAAATGCCTGACCCCACCAAGAATTGAACCCAGGACGTTTCTTGCAGGAGTGCTAGTTCCTCACTCTCCTGTGAAAGGCAAGTGTCCCACATGCGAATTCCTGTCTGATACACAGTTTTAACCTGCCAGCAAGTTATCAAGTCTGTGCACACTTCACTGCTGAGTGAAATTTCATTATGGATCCTATATTACTTTATTACAAATAAGTGATTATAAGGAATTGCTGAATGCTAGAATGAGATTCCTATTGCACTTTTCAAGAACATTTTGCCACTTTGCAAAGTATTTTTTTCTATTTAGTTGAAAACAAGGTTCATTAGTTTCTCCTGAAGCTAACTTTTCACATACATAAACAAATGATTCAAGACATGTACTGTCCAATGAACAAGAGCCTAATGAGTGCAGATCCATCTAGTGGCTGTTGTTGAAGAACATATGCAGTGGTGGTGCAACTACATGCATGAAAATTAACTGCCTTTCAACTTTCATAACTTATGTATAAGTTGGCATAACAGTGTGTTTCCATATGTAAGTTCATGTATAGGAGTGCTGATGAGGACATGCATGTGTAAGCTATTCATGCTTGTGGAAACCAGCCTTTGCAGGAGGTACTGTGGCTCTGCGCCTTTCAAAGATGTACTTTGACTAAAAATTTTGGAGATGCCTTATTACATTTCATTGTTTTTAGTTGAATCTCTTATTTGACAGGCTTATATTAAAATGCAAGTCCTATGAATATGTGCTTTTTCAAAACACCAGCTCATTGTGGATCTTCCAGAAATGTGTCAGGCCTGAAACAACTTGTTGTAATTAAATGTCAGGTAATGAGAAATCAGAGGTTAATGCCTTCGGAAGACCTATAACAAATTATACAGTTCCAAGTTGCCAAAGTTCACTGTGATGCAGTGGATACAGGTGTGGAGCTATGAAGTCTAAATCTCCTGATCTGCAGCTTGCTGTCTGCAAATATTTTTTTATTCACCTTCAGATTTCTAAGAGATTCTGATGCTTTCTTATTAATTAAATAAAAGTCTGTAGTGTATAATTCAATGTTGTGTACATATAAAAGTGCTTTCTCTCATGAATGAACTGCCACTGTCAGTAATTTACAAATTAAGCATGAAACATGCAAATGCAAGTAACTATTCAAAATCCACTGATGAACTGGCAAACAAAGCTATCACTCAGAATTAAAAGCATGGAAAAAATGGACACATCTGAAAAGGGATTAAAAAGTAACTTAGTCTCTGTCATGTATAAAGTATAACAGAAAAATCATAAGGTAGTTATTTTAGGAGAATTCTTTTCCAAACAAGAAAGTATTTAATTTCATTTGACAAAAAAATTTAATTGGATAGATACAAAATCTACTCACCAAGCGATGGCAGAACACACACATAAAAGAAGATTATAATTAGGCAAGTTTTCAGAGCCAGTGGCTCCTTCTTCAGGAAGAAGGGTTGAAGGAAAAGAAAGTGGGATGAAGGAAAAGGACTGCAGGGGTCTAGGAAAAGGGGCAGATTTTGGGGAAGTCCCCCCTGAACCACAGGTCAGGTGAGTCTTACTGCATGGGATGAGAAGGAAAGACTGATTGTTGGGGACTGCATCAGATGAGATTTGGAAACCTGAGAGCTTAAAGGTGGAAGACAGGGTAATATGCAAGAAAGAGATTACTGGTTAAACATAATGCCTGAGTTAATAAGAGTGAAAAGCTAAGTGCATTGTACTAAGATGGTTCAGATGGCTCTGAGCACTGTGGGACTTAGCGTCTGAGGTCATCAGTCCCCTAGAATTTAGAACTACTTAAACCTAACTAAGCTAAGGACATCACACACATCCATGCTCGAGGCAGGATTCGAACCTGTGACCGTAGCGGTCGCACGGTTCCAGACTGTAGTGCCTAGAGCCGCTCGGCCACTCCGGCCTGCGCATTGTACTAACAGAGGTGGGAGGGGTGTAGTGAAAAATAGACAGGTAAGACAATGAAAAATGTAGAAGACTAAAATGGAGTGAAGGAAAGAGTAGTTACTGTGAAGAAATGCTGAAATGGAGGAAATTAACATAAATTAAGGGCAGATGCCTGGCAAGAATCAAGGACATGTTGTAGTGTTAGTTCCCACTTGTGGAGTACTGAAACTGGTGTCTGAGGGAAGAATCCGTATGGCACAAATGTGGTGAAACAGGCACCAAGGTCACAATTGCCATGATTTGCAACAAGTTAGTGTGTGGTGCCAATAAACACCTCCTGCCTACGCCCATTCATCCTAATTGATAAACTGGTGGTAGACATGCTGATGTAAAAAGCCAAACAGTGTTTACATAACAGCTGGTATATGATATGTGTTATTTCACAGGTGGCTTTCCCTTTGGTAGTACATGTTTTGCCAGTTACAGGGCTGCTATAGGTGGTGGTAGGAGGGTGCATAGGGCAAGTCTTGCAGTGGGGATGGTCACAGGGAGATGGGTGCAGAAGGAGCATAGGGTTTATTGGATGGATCAGCAGTACTAGGATTGGATGTCAAACATTTCCTTCCATACAGCCTTGGTATTTGATGCTAATATATTTGTTTGGAAGCAGACTTTTTACAGCAATACACCACCATTCTCACCTCAGTCTTCACAGCATGGAATTACCCCACAAGCCCAGTTCAAAAGCAGATTTTCCAGACCATCACATCCAATCCTAGTACTGCCGATCCCTCCAAGAAAGAATCATTGGAGCACACCACTGGTGACTCAGCATTATCCTGGTCTGGAATGTATTAGTCTGCTATTTCGACAGGGCCATGACTTCCTAAAATCATACTCTGAAATGAGATCCATTCTTTGTGAGATTTTGCCCACCACACCTAGAATAGCTTTTCATTGCCCTCCCAGTCTCCACAATATCCTTGTCAGACCCTATGCTCTTTCTGCACCCATCTCCCTACCCTATGGCTCCTACACCTGAGACCGTCCCCACTACAAGACTTGCCCTATGCACCCTCCTGCCACTGCCTATAAATGCCCTGTAACTGGCAAAACATGTAGTACCAGAAGGAGAGCCACCTGAGAAATGACACATGTTATATACCAACTGTTATGTAAACACTGTTCAGCCTTTTACACCAGCATGACTGCCACCAAATTATCAATTAGGATGAATGGGCACAGGCAGAGGGTGTTTATTGGCAACACACAATAACCTGTTGCAGAGCATGCTCTACAACATGACAATTGTGACCTTGGTGACTGTTTCACCACATGTACCATCTGGATTCTCCCCCCAGACACTGGTTTATCAGAACTCCGCAATTGGAAACTAGCGCTATAACATGTCCTTGGTTCTTGCCACTCATCTGGCCTTAATTTACTTTAATTTCTTCAACTTCAGCATTTCTTCACAGTTACTACTCTTTTCTTCACTCTGTTTCAGTTTTCTCCATCTTTCATTATCTTACCTGTCTATTTTTCACCGCCCCCTCCCAACTCTGTTATGTATGATGCACTTAGCTTTTCACTCTTATTAACACATGCATGGTGTTTAAGTAATAATCTCTGTCTTACGTATTACCCTGTCTTCCATCTTTAAGCTTTCAAATTTTGCCCAGTGTAGTGTCCAACAATCAGTCTTTCCTTCTCATCCCATGTGGTACGTCTTCCCTAACATGCTTTCCCGAAATCTACACCTTTTTTCTAGACCTCACCAGTCCTTTAACTTCACCCCCCTTCCTTCCCCTTCAACCATTCTGCCTGAAGGAACCACTGGCTCTGAAAGCTTGCCTAATTATAACCTTCTGTTATGTGTGTGTTCTGCTGCCAGTTGTTGAGTAAATGCTGTATCTATCCAATTAAATTATTTTTCAAAAATTGGTTGTTTCTATTTCATTTGATTTGATTTGATATTTATTTTGTCTTGTTGACTACATATTGTATAAGTAATGTACTATTAATATACGGCAGCAGTCCCTCACCATCACCCCAGTCAACTGGAATATGTGTGCTCATGGCAGGTTACTCTTCCATCAGTGGAACTGTTGCCCTTTCTGGCATATGATGGATCAGCTGCAGATTGGTGCTCCTAAGAGACATGGTTACACCAACATTTGCAGGTTTTTCATGTGGGTGATGCAAACCTGTGTAGGGCTTTCATTATTTCCTGGTTTTCATTGCCCATGTAGCAGTTTCTGTGCCAACCAACTTGTGCCTTTCCAAGAAATGGCCAGCTTACCATTTGTCAAAATGTGCAAGCTTCTCTCAACCTATTATTCTGACAAAACGCATGTCACTGTGACACATATAGAATTTTATCATTGTCAGAAATGCAAAAACCAATCTTACGGAGACTGGGCTGCAGAATTAATGCATCAAGCCATCTTTGTAAATTTGTCACCAGCATCCGTCATGAATCTTTTGCTGATCACATGCTGCATGATATTATTCATCTGGCCCCATATAGGGAAGTCTGCAAAAGGCAAAGTCCTAAATTTGAATCAAGATCTAGCACACAGTTTTAATCTGCCAGGTACCCTCGTATGAGCACATGTTCCATTGCAGAGTCCAAACTCATTCTGGAAACAACCTCCCAGGTAGTAGCTAAGCCTTGTTTCTGCAATGTCCTTTCTCCCAGGAGCAGTAGTCCTGCAACCTATGCATGAGACCTTCTGTGCTGTTTGGAAGGTAGGAGATGAGTTATTGGCAGAATTAAAGCTGTGAGAATGGGTCATGATTAAGTAGCTCAATCTGTGGGGCATTTTCTTTTGACATACCAAGGTTCTGGGTTCAGTACTGGTCCACCACACACTTTTAATACACCAAAGTTTCACATCTGTGTGCATTACAACACAGAGTGAAAATCCATTTTGGATTGATCTCCCAGACCATTGATAAGCCATGTTTCCACAATATCCTTTCTCCTATGAGTAGTAGTTCCACAAGTTATGCAGGAGATCTTTTGCAAAGTTTGGAAGGTAGGAGATGAGTTATTGGTGATATTATAACTGTGAGGACAAGTTGTGACAAATGTTGGGTAGCTTACTCTATTTGTAGAGAATTGGATCACGAAAGGTACAGGTCCCAGGTTCAAATTCTGGCCTGGCACACAGTTTTAATCTGCCAGGAGGTTTCATATGAGAGCACGCTCTACTGCAGAGTCAAAAATTCATTCCGTAAACAGTCCCCCAGGCTGTGGCTAAGCCGTATCTCTGCAGTTTCCTTTAGACCAGGAGTGGTAGTCCTCAGCAGAACTTCTGTGAAGTTTGCAAGGTAGGAGATGAGGTACTGGGGGAATTACAGCTGTGAGGACACACTGTTCTGCAGCACTGTTCTAATCTTCAAGTAACATTGTATTATTTGACATGATGTACTGATTCAAAAAATATTGTATCTGAGAGTGTGGAATTCCGATTCTCATCTTTCTACAAAGCAACTAATGTTGTGAAGGCATTTTTCATTTCAGTATCATGATGAAAATGTTTTGGTCTAGTCATTCAGTGTAAGTATTAATTATATATAAAAACAAAGATGAGGTGACTTACCTAACGAAAGCGCTGGCAGGTCGATAGACACACAAACAAACACAAACATACACACAAAATTCAAGCTTTCGCAACACACTGTTGCCTCATCAGGAAAGAGGGAAGGAGAGGGGAAGACGAAAGGAAGTGGGTTTTAAGGGAGAGGGTAAGGAGTCATTCCAATCCCGGGAGCGGAAAGACTTACCTTAGGGGGAAAAAAGGACAGGTATACACTCGCACACACGCACATATCCATCCACACATACAGACACAAGCAGACATATGGTCTTTAAATATGTCTGCTTGTGTCTGTATGTGTGGATGGATATGTGCGTGTGTGCGAGTGTATACCTGTCCTTTTTTCCCCCTAAGGTAAGTCTTTCCGCTCCCGGGATTGGAATGACTCCTTACCCTCTCCCTTAAAACCCACTTCCTTTCGTCTTCCCCTCTCCTTCCCTCTTTCCTGATGAGGCAACAGTGTGTTGCGAAAGCTTGAATTTTGTGTGTATGTTTGTGTTTGTTTGTGTGTCTATCGATCTGCCAGCGCTTTCGTTAGGTAAGTCACCTCATCTTTGTTTTTATATATAATTTTTCCCACGTGGAATGTTTCCTTCTATTATATTGATATCATTAGTGTAAGTATTAATTTAAACTGTGCCTTTAAAGATTTGAAGCTATTGTTGACCCTAATTAAAATCCTTTGAGGCATGTTTAGCAAGTAAGTGTAATGTGATTATAAAAGGTTGTGGCTTTTTATTCTCAAGGGTTGGCAACACTGACTGGTGGAGAGAGATCCTCTGGCCAGAGAGAACATTGCAGGAACATGGTAGTACATAAGCTCATTTCACAGTATCCAGTTGCATGAAAGATGTTGGTAAGAAATCCTGTCAAGTGTGAGATACATGCTGTGATCCGCTTCCTACTTGAAGAAGATACTATAACACATATTGAATTTGTTTGTGAATCATATCAGTTTACTGCAAAGATATTTTGAACAGAACTAGTGTGTTTAAGTAGCCTAGGGAATTTAGTGGAAGCAGAGAGATATTACTGATGAACAGAGAACGAGAAGACCATCCACTTTAGGGAAAAAAATCAAGGAAACTGTTCATGCAGACTGGTGATTGGCAGTGGATGAAATTTCTTGCAACATGAACTGGAAGTTGAACATTGTCTGAGCTATATTGTGACTGGATTGTGGGTGGCTCATTACATACCTGAGACAAAAACACAGTCACCATAGTGGTGTCATACCAGTTCTGCATCTGCCAAATAATTCACAACAACAATTTCAGAAAAAAGAATAATGGCCTTAGTGTTTTGCGACCAAAAAGGCATCATTTTGGTCAAATTTCTGCCTCAGGAGGAAGCCATCAGTGCACAACTATATTGTGAGACCCATAAAACTCAAAATGAACATTCTAAACAAAAGAAGAGGAATGCACATGAGAGGAGTATGCTTGTTGCATGACAATGCCTGTCTTAACACAGCCTTAGCCAGCAAAGTGCTCTTGGTCTCTTTTGGTTGGGATGTTTGGTACAACCCCCATGTCCCCTGACTTGGCACCTTCAGATTATCATTTTTTCAGCTCTCTGAAGGTGCACTTGAGTGGAATTAAATTTTCAACCAACTAGCAGGTGCAGAAAGAGGTTTTGAACCTGGTGAAGGAGGTGGTGGGGGAATTCTTCAAAGAGGGCATAAAGAAACTTGTACCAAAGTTTGCCACATGCATTAGACAGGATGGCAATAATGTGGAGAAACAGTCAACAAGTGTATAAACAATATCCTGTAATTTCTTTTTCAAATATTATTTTTCTAAAAAAATATAAAAATCTAGTTCATTCACTTTCTGAACTTGCCTTTTATGTAAGTACAACAGTCCCTGAGTAATGATTGCTCTGCATAGTAGTACAATATTTGATTACAAAATTAAGTATAATACTGGTAAAAGAACACTATACTTATGGCACCTGTGACCTGCCAGAATACTGACTACCTAACTCTAATGATAGAAACAAAGCAGACTCGCTGAGGCAAAGCCTTGCTTTCCTATTTACCTTCAGTGTATTGTAGACAGCATCCAAGTATTTCACATAAAAATTTAGAAACAGTGCTTTTCAGAATGTGATACATGTATTGCAGTAATGGATGTGTTTCCAGCTGAAAGATATCACAATGTTACTTTAATTTAATGTGAGCTGGCACAGCATTTCAGGTACATGTGTGGCGCCGATGAAATCGAAACCAACATCGATATGCATTCATCTTTGAAGTCTAAGCATTATCTTTGGCTGTTCTGCCATGTTCAGTTCAGTTCTTTGTGATCCTTGTTTGTGTTAAGGTTAATAAATGAACTATTGCTAAATGGGTGTGATTATTGGTGCAACCAACCTAGTTATCCTCCTCACTGGGACCTCGAGTTGTAACATCTTCCGTTTTTGGCGTTTTACTGTGTCTGCGACCTCCGTGTTGGTTATTTTCGCATGTATTACATCGACACAGCATTTGAACAATGACTTCAGCCCAGCGCCTAATGCCGGATTTTGTGATCGACATGCATTGGATTGCGGGTGATGTACACCCGCCAGGACTGCAACACGATGCCCCTCACTTGATGATTTCGCCGGACGTTTTTGAGCCTGCAACAATAAGTGAGGTTCCTGCCACATGTGCCCTCCCTCCTCGACTGTGCAGTTACCTCTTACGGATCTCCGTGCAGTGCAGGACCAATGCCGATTTCTGCAAATGCTTCGTCGGACAACCTACTACCGCCAATACAACGATCTGCCATGCCGCAATCCATGCAGTACCATGCAGATACCTGCCACGTTGCTGGAATTGCTTCATTCACAGGTCTACCTCCTCAGCATCCAACCATGCCCGCACCTGCCTCGGTTCAGCATCAGCACATGCCTTCCTACTTCGATACCATGGCCTGCAACAGGAACAATAATTTGTTATCTGTGCCTGACCTCCACCTCCATCCCACTGCTATGCCTAAGTGTTTTGTGTCACGACATTCACCTTATCTGCACACTGTTTTGAGTGGAGTGACTATGAACAGTGAACATTCACACATTCCATTCCACGTTCAACATCATTTCCCACACTGCGCTTCTGGACAGCCTGCACCTCCACAGCCTCCCTGCAACACAGGTGGCCCCGGCTCTGATCATACGTCGATCTTTCCGCGGACTAACTCAAACTTTGAACTTTTTCTCACCTGTCGCCCCCGCGCCGGCTCCAGTCGAGCTTCCGCTACCATTCTCAGCACATCTCGGTGCCTCATCTGTGTCGGTCTTCCGTGACGCATCAATCCGAACACACCCGCAATGTGTTGAGCTTCCGCAACCGCAATCAACACATTACGGTATCTCATCCACGTCGGCCTTCCGCATCACGACAGATCATGCTCAACCAGAACGTGTCACCTTCACACTGCCACCCAAACAGCCATTGTTGCCACATCCCCTGGAGGCACACTCTCCTGGAATACTACAGCAACAACAGCTCGATTCAGGCAGTGCCCCACCAAACTCAAGTCAACCTGTTCTTCCGAACGTTCTACAACACTTACTGACGCTGCCATCGTTTAATCCCAACAGAGCAATAACCTGGTTCAGAATTGTGGACAAAGTGTTCGACCATTACAAACTCGACGAGTCAACCAGGTTTCCGTGCCTCCTCACCCACCTGCACGACCAGGAGGACTTGATTGCTGACCTGGTCGATGCCCTGGACTCATCTACCGGGTACACTCTTGCCAAAAAGGCAGTTTTACGTCGGCTTGCACGCTCACCTGAGGCAGCAATACGGAAAGTGTTCCACGTCGAGCAACTAGGCAACGACAAACCTTCCCAGCTCTGGAGATGGCCAAGTGCCCTGGTCAGCACCGATCTACTCTCTGACACAGCTCTCCTCGCCATCTGGTCAGATAAACTATCTCCTCACATCTGCTTTGCTCTGGCTCAGGGGTCGAGCAAAGAATGACAATTGCTCTATTTCGCCAGCCGCTGCCTACCTGACAAGTCTCAGGTTCAGGCTCATCGCCCTGCATCCAGACGTGGCCGGGGCCGTAGTGTACCAACCGTTCCACTCGCTCCGGGAAGCAGTAAACAAGCAACTGGCACATCACCGGCTCAGCCCATGGTCACGCCCCCTCCTGCAACCGAACCTGGTGTGACCACCATACCTCGGCCACCGCCACTGTCAATGAACCTTCTGCAGGAAATGCAACCACACTACCCGTACTGTTACTTCCACACATGGTTTGGTGAGGTGGCACGCAACTGCAGACCACCCTGCTACTTCCCAAACGCCAATTGCAGGTAGGTCTGGGTGACACCTCCTGTGCGCAACATGACAGGCACCCCCCAGTGCTCCATTCTGTCCGGGAACAACCAGATAATTGCAGACGACTTTACATTAAAGACATTTCGTCGGGATACCTTTTCCTAGTGGACACAGGTGCCAATGTTTCGCTGCTGCCTACGTCCTTAGCGTCGTCGAACATCTGCCCTCATCATACTTCACTGCAAGCTGTGAATTCAACTAAACTATAATGCTCGGGTTCAACTTCCCACGTCGTCTCTCTCTCCGAAAACTGCAAACTCGAGTGGACTTTTTTAGTGTGCGAAATTGACGAACCTATACTAGGCATTGACTTCTTGTGACACCACAAACTTTCACCGGACCTAGTGCGAAACACCATGTTTCATCATCTGTCCAAGACTCACTTCCCCTGTGCTCCGTCGAGCAACCACCCCTCTCCCCTCCGTGACACATCGGTCCAGGCTCATCTCATCCGTACATACTTGTCTCTGCTCTGTCGACGATGTTACGAGAAACCACGCACTAGTGCCTTGTCAAGCTTGAACACGTCGCTCGCCTATGCAAGGAAAACTTCAAGCTCTCCCTCCAGCTCCACGAAACACAGCTCCAGTTCTCGGATGGAGCAAAGGAATTACAGACACTACAGCAAGGACAAAGCAAGGTCATTAATTGTGCTGAATCTACTTGCGGTCCCAGCAATCGAGTCTCCGTGTGTTTACCTCCCGCTACCCCTCGCAACTGTGTTATCAAGACTGCCATAACGTGTACTGACAGTTCCGCAGGGCCACAACCCTCCTAACACGGCAGCATTTTACACTCGGCTGGACGCAAGTGCGCATGCGTGACGAGCGTCACATGTTCCCGAACTGTCGGCTCCTACCCCACCCCTCGTGGACAGCACCTCAAACTATGCAACTTCGGCTCCTGTGCCCCGTCGTGTGACTGCCACTGACAACACAAATAGTGCACTCATGCCAAGCGTTTCGCCAACGACCGTGCTGCCACAGGCCGCGCCCTCAGACAATGGACTCACTAACGGCTCACAAGCTCTACCGAGCTCACCCGACCATGATGCCGCTGCTTCGGGCTGGGAGCCATCTTGTTGCGTTGACTTCTGGTACACTTTGCTGACTCAGCTCCCGTTGGATCCGCCGAGTGGCTCCGAACACCATGACCATACCTCACCTGTCCCGCCCGCCACACATTGTAAACAAACCACCTCTCGTGCCGTCGGCAACATTTCTGTCTTCACCAACGGCACGGTTCACAAGCTTCACCTCACGCCAGGTTCCCCAATCTCCAGTAAACCATGTTGACTGTATCCCAAGTGCCTCTCCGACCTTAAAAATCAGATTTCTGAACTACTAAGCTCCAGCGTCATTGAACCCTCTGCCAGTAGCTGATCTATGCCCATACAAATGACACCCAAGAAAGACGGGTCCTGGTGCACGTGCGGAGACTACCGACGACAAAATGCACGAACAATTATGGACACCTACCCCATACCCAACATTGCCGACTTTACCAGTTCCCTCGCAGGTGCGACCACGTTCTCTGTCATTGATTGCAAATGGGCCTACCTCCAGATCCCCAAGGCACCTGAAGACATCGAGAAGACAGAAATCACCACCCCAATCAGGTTATTTCAGTTTTGATTCATGCCCTTCGGTCTGAAAAATGCAACCCAGACCTGGCAACGCTTCATCAACGAAGTGCTATTCGACCTAAAATTCTACTTTGCATATCTTGATGACATTCTTGTATTCAGCTCCTCCGTCGAGGACAACATTCGACATGTGGAAAGTGTTATGAACACTCTCGCAGCAGCAGGCACCAAGGCCAACCAGGACAAATTGCAGCTACATCAACCCGTTGTCACTTTCCTTGGTTTTCGGGTCTCTGCCGGTGGTATTTCACCGCCACCTGAGAAAGTACAAAAAATGCTAAACCTACCCAGACCTTTGTCATTCAAAGAGCTCCGGCGCTTTCTGGGGACAGTTAATTATTATCCCCGACATCTACTTCAGGCTGCGGAGATTCAGGCTCCACTGACGGACGCCTTGCAGGCACCAACACTTCTGGATCTCGGCCCCTTCCATGGACCGCTGCTGTGACTGACTCTTCCACTGCCCTCAAAAATCTTCTTGCTGAGGCCTGCACCATCCCACATCCTCATCCCAATGCGCAGCTTTTCATCACCACAGACGTGAGCGATACTGCCATTGGCGCTGTCCTTGGTCAGACAATCAATGGCCAAATTTCGCCTCTGCAGTTCTTCTTGCGCAAGCTCACTAATGCACAACTGAAATATTCCGCATTTGACAGGGAGTTGCTCGCGGTCTACAAAGCGATTAAGCATTTTAAGACTGACATTGAGGGACGCCTTTTCTATGTTTTAATGGACCACAAACCCCTGGCTGCGGCCATTACAAACCCGCCAGCTGAGCTGCCACCTCGCTGCTTCAGATACATGGACCTCATATCTCAGTTCATCACCGATGTCAGACACATAAAGGGTGCTGACAATATACTTGATTATTTCCTTTCACGAGTCGACGCCGTCCATTCGCTGTTAGACCTCTCTGAACTGCCTAACCTCCAACCCACTGACGAGGAAACACAAAACCTGATTTCAGACTCTACTTCTTCACTACACTTCGTCCACACCACCTTCCCTGGCATTTCTGGTGAGATCTGGTGTGACGACAGTACAGGCATGTTACGACCCCTCATCCCAACAACGCTCCGTCGAGCTATCTTCAACACATTGCATAATTTAGCCCACCCTGGTGTTCATGCGCCCGCCTGCCTCATAGCGGAGCGCTTTGTGTGGAGAAATGTCAACAAGGACTGCCAGAAATGGGCACTCTCCTGCGTCGCGTGCCAATGCTGCAAAGTACACAAGCACACTTCACCCCCCCCCCCCCCCCCTCGGTGCCTTTTCGATCCCTCCTGGGCGTTTCCAACATATTCACATTGACATTGTTGGCCCTCTCTCCCCCTCTAACGGCTTTTGTTATGTTCTCTCGTCTATCGACCGAACAACTCGCTGGGTCGAGGCTGTCCCCCTCCCCAATATTACGGCAGAAACTGTTGCTCGAGCTTTCATCGAGTCGTGGGTATCACATTTCAGATGTCCAGCTATCATCACGACTGACCAGGAAACACAATTTGAGTTGGCTCTGTTCAACAGGATTTGTAACATTTGCAGCATCCGGCACATCCCTACCACATCATATTACCCGCAAAGTAATGGGCTAGTCGAGCACTGGCACCGCACTTTCAAGGTGGCTCTTCGATGCTACGAATCTCTACGGATGGAAGCCCTTCCCTTTGTGCTACTCGGCATTCGTGTGATCTATAAGGAAGACCTCAAAGGCACAATAGCCAAGGTCGTATATGGCCAGAACATTGCTCTCCCTGGCGAACTTGTGAGCCCTTCCGCTTCTCTCCCACGGTCTGAATTCCTTCCTTTGTGGAGCACGTCAGACACCACCTCATCAGCCTCCATATCCCTCCGCCCACCAGCCATTCCTGCCCTAAGGTTCACGTCCCGAAATCTCTGGACAATTGCGAATACGTCATGCTCCAAGATGACACTGTCCATGCTCCCCTCCAACCTCCACATACTGGCCCGTACCGAATTCTCCGGCGCTCAGCCAACACCTATGACATCTGGGTGAAAGATTCAGCTGTTACTGTCTCTCTCAACAGACTTAAGCCTGCTCATGTCGAGCGTTCTTCTACCCCCCTTCAGGCCACGACCACGCCACTCACTGTCGTGGCTCACGACACTCCAATCACTCCCTCCAAGTCGGACTTACACCCTAGATAGAGTGACTTCCAGGTCCAATTGCCGAGCTCTCCTCCGACCTCACCCTCTACTCCGGTCTCACGCACTCCATCGAGTGACCACATGCTCCCCACGTTGAGCTTACCTACGATCACACCCTCGCCGCCGGGCCCTTCACCGGTCACTTCGACCTCTCCATCGTTGCCTACCTCACCCTGTCGAGGTTTCTCACGCCACCCTGTCTTGAACGTGCCCTTGCTCGAGGTGTTTGTGCCTGTCCCTCTGGCCATAATCCATGACATCTCAATAATACTGCGCAATTATACACTGTTAGTCATGTGTTTCTCTTCATCCAGTGCTCATGACACAACCTCTGCCATTACCTGCCACCTGGCGAAATGAGTTCCTCTCCCGCCTGCCGTCGAACTGGACATGCTTCGTGTGTTTGCCACACCCACTAGAGACATCGTTGTCATCGCTCCATTCCACCCGCAAACCACTGGCCTACCTGTCGCCACACGACCAGCACACGCAGTACGACACCCGGCTTGCTTCAATGACTTCCAGGTTCGGTGGCCGAACCTTTCTTCACGACATCTACCCACACAGCTCCCCGACGACACTGTCGAGCTGACCATGGTCCGGCTTCGGCGGACCAGCCCTGCAGACACCATAGTCACCCCCCCCCCCCCCACCCCCGGCCTCTCAAGAGTACTCCGTACTGCCAATGAAATCGACACCAACATCGATATGCATTCATCTTTGGTCTCTAAGCATTATCTTTGGCTGTTTCGCCATGTTCACTTCAGTTCTTTGTGATCCTTGTCTGTGTTAAGGTTAATAAATGAACTATTACTAAATGGGTGTGATTATTGGTGCAACCAACCCGGTAATCCTCCTCACATGTATTAGATTTTTGTATAGAGGCAGAAATGTGGCTCAAAATAAATTCAAAATTGATTTTACTCATTCGAAAAAAAATTTTGTCCTCTGAAGATAGCTCCCTTATTAGTGTATTGGGTGTTTCCAAACAATTTCTATGAGATACCCATTTCCATACTCAACACCTGTGGGTCCATTTTCTCTTCATCAACATCAATATAAACTATTTGGCTAAAAGCTGTGAAAACAATTTAACTTCCATATGAATAAGGGAGACTCAAGTAACATCCAAAGCTTACTGATAAGTTATGGGTAACACTAGCTTCTCCCTACAAATAACTGCACTTGCCACCATCTTGAAAGTCACATTTGCATGACGACAAACTTAATCCAAAGCTGGGGTTCCACAAACATCAATTACTTACACTTACATTTCCTCACCACCAATCCCATAAGTCAACTTACATGTGGAAACACCCTACACGCACACTGTCATACCAGCGTACATGTTAGTTCCAAAAGATAAAAGGCTTTTAATTTTCTTGCATGAAGCTTCTTCCCCCATAAATGTGGCTCAAAAAGAATTAAAAATTGATTTTACTCATACAAAAATGATTTTATAATGAAATTTCACCCTTGGAAGAAACCTCCCTTATTTGCATAATGGCTGATCCCAAATGATTCCTAAGGCATATGGCACTCATTGCCATACCCAACATTTGTGGGTCCACTTTTTCCTTTGTCAAATTCCCTATCAGCCCTTGGTCTAAAAGTTGTGCAAACCATATTATTAACTCTCCTATGAATAACTGTAGTTATCGCTATCTTGAAAGTCTTTCGCACTGCACTATTTTTTCTGTACACTGGTTAACTTTGGTTGATTGTATGTTGCAAACAAATGAGATTAATTACTATTATACTGGAACTGGCTTCCTATTAAATGAACAGTTTTGTTACTGTAACTCAATAGAATGCACAACAATATCCATCTCTGCTACAACAATCATAAAAAACATTCTGAAATTAATTCTGTTATCAAAAATAATGAAGTTACCATATGCAGTGCTTAAAGAACCTGAAACCTTGCAGTGGATTTTTAGTCAACATTAATTGTTAATCAGTGCTTCAGCTAACACTAGAGCATAAGACTATCATTATTAACCAGAAAATGATTTCTCTATACCTTTTTCTAGTCCAGAATTTTTGCTTAGCAAGATTTCCTTTTGAAACATGAAAGTATTTTAACTGTGACACTGTTAAAGTTTACAATCTTAACAGCCCACGTCCGCCTGTGAAACACAATATAAAATCTGCTGCTTTGTACTCCGATCTTGAACTGCTCTAAGAAATAATTTTAAATTCACTTTTTACCTGACCACTTATTGTGGTATGATTGCCCTTATTATTAGATTTGAATCTGCCACGGTGGCGGCTTGTTCTGCCGTGTCGCAGCTCTGCACCACAAACACTACTTAAAAAGCTGAAAATGTCTTAAATAAATGGGTAAAGTACCAGGCAAGCTTTCTAATAATACCATGCAAGTTCTGATTAAATAACTATATTTAAAACTCGAATAATAACAAGCTCACACACCTTTCTTTATAATCAGCACCTAATGGCGTCCTACTTACAATCTTGACAAATAAAAGCTACCTATGCGTTAAACATAGCATCACACATTTCTCCTCTCTATGTGATTCCATGAAGACAACAATGACATTATTATTCTTACACTACTATTTATACAATGGCTGATTGTCATGAAATCTCAGAGTTTTTCTTTACTAATTCTTTTCGGTGGCGGTTTCGGAAATCGCTGACACAGATATTATTTCACAAATCCAGTGCTTTAATCCTTTACAAATACAAAATATAACATAATTGTCTCTATTCTATTATTATTCAGAGTGTGCAGACATAATCAGTGCCTATATATAAAAAAAATTGTAATTGCACAGTTATAAAGTATGTTTTACCAGGAAACGTTATAAGTAGTCACAGTGATTGTCCATCCAAAACCATCTCAGGTGCATTCAGCTAGTTCAACAAATAAATCATAAAAGTTTCCTATCAAAAATATGATTAAACCACACTGAAAGAGTGAAACTCAGTAACTTGTGGGAACTCTTCCTATCAGAGATTATAGTTCTTAATTTAATAATGCACTTTTTCTTATCTTTGTATTTTGTTCAATTGTCTAGTTGCTCCCATGTTTGCTATCCACATTAATCCAAGTGGAACTGAAGTGTATTCATAGTAATAAACAAAAGAAGTGCATCAATGAATGTAGTACCATAAAATTATTCAGAGTACTTCTTGAGTGATGTCCCTACAGTGCTGATCCCAGAAAATGCAACAAGGTAGACTCCAACTTCAAAGAGAGCTCTGCAGCTACGTCACCAACACCAGCCACAGATAATGTACAGGAACACCTGTTATTCACACAAGTACTTCAAATTAACCCATTCTATAGTGCAAAGACAAACATTTTCAAGCCTCTTGCACAGCACACGGTAGAAATGAAAAATGAAAGTGTTGTGCCAAAGCAACATTTCAAAAACCATGCAGATGGTGTGCAAAGACATGACAAACATTCATGCACAGTACATATCCCAACCAGCTGGACCTCATGAGATGTGTTCAAATTTTGCTTCCACTCCACAAATGTGCCACGAGCTTAAACTGAACATGCCATCACACTGTAATCCAGACTTCAATGCCATTTCACTAAGACCTGTTGCCTTCCTAAGTTGCCAGCTTTCCAAACTTCGCATGCTGTACCATGGTTTCAAATTGCTGAACTCATTTTACAAAGCCATGGCATCATGGAGGACTCATCCAAATTTGTGATCTTATTAAGCAATATTGCACTTCATTCTCAAATTATCAGCAATACCACACATGCCCCACTAGCTGTTAAAAAATTTGATACCACAAAATCAGCAGTACTTCAATGACTCAACAAGACTCCTAAACAACAGCTGTGTCAGCAAAACACCTTCTCAACTATGGTGACATCTGCAAGAGGCTGTCTCTCTAAGCATCATGTTGGACAACACTCTTTGGTCAGTATGGTTTCTGAAACTACCCACAATAATTGAACGTGCATTTTTCTCATAGGAACATGATCTGAAAGACAGTAATCTGTGTTCAGCTGATAGACTTTATGCTATCCCACAACAACAACACAGAGCAGATAACCGGAAATATAATGTTTCCTGTGCAAATTTATCAGCTGTATGGAGCTGTCACCAAACATGCAGGGGCTCTTAGCCCCATGCACTCACAAACACTGCTGACAGCACCTGACAGCTGGAGAAACCATGTCCACACTGGCTGTCAACACTTCACACGCCAATGAGATAGTGAGAAAACAATGGTGCTGGTTCCATGTCCATTTCAGCAAGAGAGCATGCAACTGCTCCCAACCATATGATTCCCTGAAACTTCAGAAGTAGCTCACAATTTCACAATAGCCACTCTTGGTAACAACAGACAAAATAACCACTTAAGGATTGGGAGCAAGACCAAACCAGTTTGACTGCGCCAGCAGGGCCGGATATAAGCTTTATGTGTGGGACTACACCTCTTCCTAATAGATGCTAGCTGCACAGTGAGCCCCATACCTGTCATTTATTTAAACCAATACATGAAATGTCAGAAGCACAACTAAATACCACCAATGACACACACATCAAATATTTCAGAACTGTGGAACAGACAGTAGATATAGAGCTACATGAAACAAATACTTGGCAATTCATTAAAGCAGATGTGTATGACCCTATAATGGGGGCGGACATTCTAAAAAAATTCCACCTTTCCTCCAACTTAGGAGAGGGGTTTCTTCATCAGACAATTAGTGGAGAACCCACTACCCTTCTTGATACACAATGTCTGGAGGAACATGACTTCCAGGACATGATCATGAAATATGAGGAAATTAAAAGGGAGAGAGTTTCTGTTCTCACTGAAAAGTCTGTACTAAGGGAAAAATTGCATCTGTTGGAGGCAAACCTTGGCAACAAATGAGCTCATCTTGCACAGTTACAATAGCTGCAGCAGTTACAATGGCATCATATACACCCTCAGAATCATCTAGTTTTTCAGTAAATTAATCATCAGCAACAACAGGAGCAGCAGCACCCACTGCTGACTCCACAGAAGGAAGATTCAGAATATGCAACCTACACATCACCGAGTGCCCTGGGCACAGTTTACAATACTCCCACTGTGCATGCTGCCTTCATCAGTGACACCCCTATCACTCATGCAGAGTGCGAGCAAACCACAAAATGTAGACTGATTCATGACACTATGCGTAGAATTGATAACATGCCTGGACAGTCAGTGCTTTACAAAGCATAGTGCCTGGCGCAATATAGACTATGCGTCACTAAAAACATAACAGATGAGATGCTATGTGTTGATATAGTCAGGCCATCAGAGAGTTTATGGGCTTGACCCATCCACTTAGTGATTGAGAAAGATGATTCTTACAGACTCTGTGGTGACTATCATCTGCTGAGTACATGTGCGATACCAACCCCAGTTCCAAACATACAATGAGGTAACAAAAGTCATGGGATAGCTCCTAATATTGTGTTGGACCTTCTCTTGCCTGGCATAGTGCAGCTGCTCAACATAACATGGACTCAACAAGTTATTGGAAGTCCTTTGCAGAAATACTGAGCCATGCTGCCTCTATAGCCATACATAACTGCAGAAGTATTGCCAGTGCAGGATTTTGTGCATGAAGTGACATCTCGAATATGTCCCATAAATGTTCAATGGGATTCAAGCCAACTGATCTGGTTGGCCAAGTCAACAGGGATAGTGGATTCCAACTCAGCACCATGTGGAACACAACATTATCATGAATAAGATGAGAGCACACTGTTGGATGCAGGTCAGTGGTGGCAGATGGAATAAACAGACCGCACCAAGACGAGATGGCAGGAACTGGCACCCACAGCTTCCCCCCACCACACGCTGCCGTGCTGATTTGGCTCGCACCTGATTGGCCTGACTGGCAATGAGGATGCAGAGAAGCCCATGGTCCAGCAGCTATAAAGATCCAGACGAGACGTGAAGATGGCCTGAAGATGGCAAGTAAAAAACTTGCTGAAACGTTGCTGAAGAACAATGCATTGACTCAGCAGCTGTCAACCCGAGAAGATTTTATCATCGAGATTCCCCAAGGAATCCTACATTCTCATATGTGCATATGAGAATGTGCATATTGTCACCTCAGTGTACTGGACTTTTCACATGCTTTGGCTAGTGCTACCACCTTCAACGTGTTAGACAGCAGAAAAGCGTATTTAGAGACCCAAAACTGCATAATAACACCATTCAGATTACATGTATTTCTCTTTAGGAGGCCTTACAGCTAACAAAAGGTGCTGCCCAAACATGGCAGAGTCTTATAGACAAGATACTACTACAGTTCCCTTTCTGCCTTTCTTGATGACATCTTGGTCTTCTCATTATCACTCTAAGAACATGAAATACATCTCAGTCATATGTTTTATAGTCTAGAAGAGCACCATGTTATGATAAACACACACAACAAAAAAAGTTTTCCATCACCTCAGTCCTGAGAGTTCTGGAACCTGCACAGGTAATTGGAATAGAGATCAACATAAACATCATTTCCGCCTTTTTTTAATGCTCATGAAAACCACACATTGTATGCTGTACAACCATACATTGAGACCTTCAGAGGTGGTAGTCCAGACTACTGTACACACTGGTACCTCTAATACCAGTAGCATGTCCTCTTGCATTGATGCATGCCTGTATTTCTCATGGTATCTATCCACAAGTTCATCAATGTACTGTTAGTCCAGATTGTCCCACTCCTCAATGACGATTTGGCATAGATTCCTCAGAATGGTTGGTGGGTCACATTATCCATAAACAGTGCTGTTCAGTCTATCCCAGGCACGTTTAATAGGGTTCATGTCTGCAGAACATGCTGGCCACTCTAGTTGAGCGATGTCATTATGCTGAAGGAAGTAATTCACAAGATGTGCACGGTGAGGGTACAAACTGTCATCCATGAAGACAAATGCCTTGTCAATATGCTGCCAATATGGTTGCACTATCAGTCGGAGTATGGCATTCACGTATCGTACAGCCATTACGGTGCCTTCCATGTCCACCAGCGGTGTACTTCGGCCCCACATAATGCCACCCCATAACACCAGGGAACCTCCACCTTGCTGCACTCACTGGACAGTGTGTCTAAGGTGTTCAGCCTAACCCGTTGCCTCTAAACACATCTCCGACGATTGTCTGGTTGAAGGCATATGTGACACACATTGTTGAAGAGAATGTGGTGCCAATCCTGAGCAGTCCATTTGACATGTTGCTGGGCCCATCTGTACCATGCTGCATGGTGTTTTGGTTGCAAAGATGGACCTCGCCATGTGAAGTTGTGCATCATGCCGCCTATTGCACACAATTTGAGTCATAACATGACATTCTGTGGATGCACAAAAAGCACTATTCAACAGGGTGGCATTGCTGTCAGTGTTCCTCTGAACCATAATTCATAGTTAGTGGTAATCCACTGTAATAGTGGCACTTAGGCAGCCTGAGCGAGGCATGTCATCAACAGTTACTGTCTCAGTGTATCTCCTCCGTATCCAAACAACATCGCTTTGGTTCATTCTGAGACGCCTGGATGCTTCAATTGTTGAGAGCCCTTCCTCGCACAAAATAACAATGCAGAAATGATCAAACCACAGTATTGACCATCTAGGCATGGTGAATTACAGACAACATGAGTCATGTACCTCCTTCCTGTGTGTAATGACTGGAACAGATTGGCTGTCGGACCCCCTCTGTCTAGTAGGTGCTGCTCATGTATGGTTGTTTACATCTTTGGGTGGGTTTAGTGACATCTCTGAACAGTAAAAGGGACCATGCCTGTGATACAATATCCACAGTCAATGTCTATCTTCAGGAGTTCTGGGAACTGGGGTGATGCAAATCTTCTTTTGACGTATGTAATTAAAAATGGCATCTCCAACAGAAAGAGGTTACATTCCTTGGTTCCTCCTCCAATCAGCCCAGAATCTACCCTACAGCAGAATGGATCCATGTCCAAGCAATTATAAGTAATTTAGAAGATTTCTTGGAGCTATTAACTTTTACAGAAGACTTTTGCCTCATGTTGCCAAAGTACAAGTTCCATTTACTGGTGCACCAGCAAGAAAGCTTTTACATGGACAAAAGATGCAAACGGTGTTCAATAATATCAAACTGCACCTACAAAAAGCTGTCACCATGGCTCACCCTGTCAAGAATCTTCCCTTGTCTATCACAACTGATTCCAGAGAAATACCAGTTGCAGCAGTATTTCAACAATCGGTAAACAGACAACAGCAGCCATTACAATTGTTTTCACAAAACTTACCCTCGCACCCCTACAATGCAAATGGTTTGCATTTGACCCAGAGCTCTTGGCTGTTACTATTTATACAGACCATCAACCCCTCATGGATGCCATACAAAATCCAAGTAATGACTGCCACCCAGGTGTTGTTGACACATAGACTATATCACCCAATTTTTCAGCAATGTTCAGTACATCAAGGATGCTGAGAACTTACTGATGGACCACTTGTTTTGAGTAAATGCTTTGTCTACAAATATAGATGACAACCTCAGTTCAGCTTAAGAAGATGCCCCACAAATACAGGCGCTACTGTAGGATCAATCAACTGGTTTGATTTTCAAACACAATTTCTTTCTGGATCTGAGAAACAGATCTGGTGTGATGTATTACAAGGGAGATTTCACCCACTGGTTCCACTTTCAGTGCAACATCACATTTTTTGCAGTCTCCGCTGTTTGTCACATCCCAAAATTCGATCTTCCAACAAACTAATGACAGACCGTTTAGTTTGGCCGCACATGAAATGTGATTGCAAACTATGGACAAAGGCTTGTGAAGACTACCAGTGATGCAAAACAGGGTGCTATGCAAATCCAGCTCTTCGAGATAGAGTGCTCCAACAAGAAGACTGCAGCACATTCACCAGGACCTAGTTAGCCTGTTCCCTAGAGTCCATATTATGTAAACACATCTCTGCAATCTACCATGTTACGTGGTGGGTAGAGGTGGAGCCCATACCAGATATTATGGCAGAAACCACAACTAAGCCTTTGTGCAACTTCAGGTCTCACCCTACAGATGTCCAGCCACAATAACCATGGTCCAGGACCACCGGTTTGAGTCAACCTCATTCTCAGAAATATGAAAACTGTGCAGAGTGAAAAGCTATCACATCATTGCCTGTCACCTGCAGAGCAATGGGTCACACTTTAAAGAAGGCTGCATTAACATGCCACAGGGATGAGTGTACAGAAGTAGGAGGGGGGGGGGGGGGTGTTGTTCAGATTTAAGGAAGACTTGCAGGCATCATGGGCAGAGATTTTATATGGAGAGCCATTGAACCTACTGGTGGAGTTTCTCAAGCCTACAGAACTTCCAATCACCTATCAGTTGCCTAATCTAGTCAGCCATGTGAAAAAGCACATCTCACACATTAGCACATCACCTCCTCATCACCACAGAACTTACGGCAAAGTTCTAAATAGAGGAATTAACACCTTGATGTACTCCCTCATGATAAACCTATAACTGTTTCAGTACACTGACTCAAACTTGTCTGTATTCTACAGGAAACTGCTGATGCTCAGGATCCAGACATCATTTTCTCATCTATTGATGCCCAGCATACTCGAAAGACACATTGTTGTTCAGTGACACTGCTAGAGCTGTTGCCACCTGCTTCTCCATCTCCACCACCAGCTGCACCATTCCCTCCACAAGACAACCACCCACAATTCTGGCATGGGCACACCCCTCGACTAACATCTCACTTCAATGACTGCATCCTCAACTAGTGTAGATGCCTACACTTCTGCCCCAGTACTCCACACTAAATGGGGAGGCCTGTGTGGGACGTTTTGCTATCAGAAATCGTAGTTCTTCAATGAAGTATATTATCCTTTATCTTTGTCTTCTGTTCAGTTGATTAGCTGCTCCCATGCTTGCTATCTACAATAGTCTGAGTGCAATTGAAGTTTATAGATAGTGATAAATAAAACAAGTGCATCAATGAATGGAGTACCACAACATTATTTGGAGTACTTCCTGAATGGAGTCCCTACAAACTCACAAGTAAAAATCACAATCTCAACAATTGATACCACACAAATACTTGTCCTTTTGATTTTCAGTTTCTGAACAGATGCTACTTTATTGATGTGGAAACTTCACTTATCTCTTTCTCGGCCTATAACCTATTGGATATTGATTCCAATTAGTCCTTTAGGAGAGTATAAGGCTGAGTTAACAATGAATGAAATACATTTACATCTACATTTATACTCCGCAAGCCACCCAACAGTGTGTGGCGGAGGGCACTTTACGTGTCACGGTCATTACCTCCCTTTTCTGTTCCAGTTGCATATGGTTCGCGGGAAGAACGACTGCCGGAAAGCCTCCATACATGCTCGAATCTCTCTAATTTTACATTCATGATCTCCTCAGGAGGTATAAGTAGGAGGAAGCAATATATTCAATACCTCATCCAGAAACGCACCCTCTCGAAACCTGGCGAGCAAGCTACACCGCGATGCAGAGCGCCTCTCTTGCAGAGTCTGCCACTTGAGTTTGCTAAACATCTCCGTAATGCTATCACGGTTACCAAATAACCCTGTGACGAAACGCGCCGCTCTTCTTTGGATCTTCTCTATCTCCTCTGTCAACCCGATCTGGTACGGATCCCACACTGATGAGCAATACTCAAGTATAAGCCGAACGAGTGTTTTATAAGCCACCTCCTTTGTTGATGGACTACATTTTCTAAGGACTCTCCCAATGAATATCAACCTGGCACCCGCCTTACCAACAATTAATTTTATATGATCATTCCACTTCAAATCGTTCCGCACGTATACTACCAGATATTTTACAGAAGTAACTGCTACCAATGTTTGTTCCGCTATCATATAATCATACAATAAAGGATCCTTCTTTCTATGTATTTGCAATACATTACATTTGTCTATGTTAAGGGTCAGTTGCCACTCCCTGCACCAAGTGCCTATCCGCTGCAGATCTTCCTGCATTTCGCTACAATTTTCTAATGCTGCAACTTCTCTGTATACTACAGCATCATCGGCGAAAAGCCGCATGGAACTTCCGACACTATCTACTGGGTCATTTATATATATTGTGAAAAGCAATGGTCCCATAACACTCCCCTGTGGCACGGAAGATATTACTTTAACATCTGTAGATGTCTCCCCATTGATAACAATATGCTGTGTTCTGTTTGCTAAAAACTCTTCAATCCAGCCACACAGCTGGTCTGATATTCCGTAGGCTCTTACTTTGTTTATCAGGCGACAGTCCAGAACTGTATTGAACGCCTTCCGGAAGTCAAGGAAAATAGCATCTACCTGGAAGCCTGTATCTAATATTTTCTGGGTCTCAAGAACAAATAAAGTGAGTTGGGTCTCACACGATCGCTGTTTCCGGAATCCATGTTGATTCCTACAGAGTAGATTCTGGGTTTCCAAAAACGACATGATACGTGAGCAAAAAACATGTTCTAAAATTGTACAACAGATTGACATCAGAGATATAGATCTATAGTTTTGCGCATCTGCTCGATGACCCTTCTTGAAGACTGGGACTACCTGTGCTCCTTTCCAATCATTTGGAACCTTCCGTTCCTCTAGAGACTTGCGGTACACGGCTGTTAGAAGGGGGGCAAGTTCTTTCACATACTCTGCATAGAATCGAATTGGTATCCCGTCAGGTCCAGTGGACTTTCCTCTGTTGAGTGATTCCAGTTGCTTTTCTATTCCTTGGACACTAATTTTGATGTCAGCCATTTTTTCGTTTGTGCAAGGATTTAGAGAAGGAACTGCAGTGCGGTCTTCCTCTGTGAAACAGCTTTGGAAAAAGGTGTTTAGTATTTCAGCTTTACGTGTGTCATCCTCTGTTTCAATGGCATCATCATCCTGGAGTGTCTGGATATGCTGTTTCGAGCCACTTACTGATTTGACGTAAGACCAGAACTTCCTAGGATTTTCTGTCAAGTCGGTACATAGAATTTTACTTTCAAATTCACTGAACGCTTCACGCATAGCCCTCCTTACGCTAACTTTGACATCGTTTAGCTTCTGTTTGTCTGAGAGGTTTTGGCTGCATTTGCACTTGAAGTGAAGCTCTCTTTGCTTTCACAGTAGTTTCCTAACTTTGTTGTTGAACCACGGTGGGTTTTTCCCGTCCCTCAGTTTTACTCAGCACGTACCTGTCTAAAACGCATTTTACGATTGCCTTGATCTTTTTCCATAAACACTCAACATTGTCAGTGTCGGAACAGAAATTTTCGTTTTGATCTGTTAGGTAGTCTGAAATCTGCCTTCTATTACTCTTGCTAAGCAGATAAACCTTCCTCCCTTTTTTTATATTCCTATTAACTTCCATATTCAGGGATGCTGCAATGGCCTTGTGATCACTCATTCCCTGTTCTGCACTTACAGAGTCGAAAAGTTCGGGTCTGTTTGTTATCAGTAGTTCCAAGATGTTATCTCCATGAGTTGGTTCTCTGTTTAATTGCTCGAGGTAATTTTCGGATAGTGCACTCAGTATAATGTCACTCGATGCTCTGTCCCTACCACCCATCCTGAACATTTGAGTGTCCCAGTCTGTATCTGGTAAATTGAAATCTCCACCTAAGACTATAACATGCTGAGAAAATTTATGTGAAATGTATTCCAAATTTTCTCTCAGTTGTTCTGCCACTAATGCTGCTGAGTCAGAAGGTCGGTAAAAGGAGCCAACTATTAACCTAGCTCAGTTGTTGAGTGTAACCTCCACCCATAATAATTCACAGGAACTATCCACTTCTACTTCACTACAGGATAAACTACTACTAACAGCGACAAACACGCCACCACCAGTTGCATGCAATCTATCCTTTCTAAACACCGTCTGTGCCTTTGTAAAAATTTCGGCAGAATTTATCTCTGGCTTCAGCCAGCTTTCTGTACTGATAATGATTTCAGCTTCGGTGCTTTCTATCAGCGCTTGAAGTTCCGGTACTTTACCAATGCAGCTTCAACAGTTTACAATTACAATACCGATTGCTGCTTGGCCCCCGCATGTCCTGACTTTGCCCCGCACCCTTTGAGGCTGCTGCCATTTCTGCACTTGCCCGAGGCCATCTAACCTAGAAAAACCTCCCAGTCCATGCCACACAACCCCTGCTACCCGTGTAGCCGCTTGCAGCATTTAGTGGACTCCTGACCTATCCAGCGGAACCCGAAACCCCACCACCCTATGGCGCAAGTCGAGGAATCTGCAGCCCACACGGTCGCAGAACCGTCTCAGCCTCTGATTCAGACCCTCCACTCGGCTCTGTACCAAAGGTCCGCAGTCAGTCCTGTCAACGATGCTGAAGATGGTGAGCTCTGCTTTCATCCTGCTAGCGAGACTGGCAGTCTTCACCAAATCAGATAGCCGCCGGAAGCCAGAGAGGATTTCCTCCGATCCATAGCGACACACATCATTGGTGCCGACATCACCGACCACCTGCAGATGGGTGCACCCTGTACCCTTCATGGCATCCAGAAGGACCCTTTCCACATCTGGAATGACTCCCCCCGGTATGCACATGGAGTGCACATTGGTTTTCTTCCCCTCTCTTGCTGCCATATCCCTAAGGGGCCCCATTACGCGCATGACGTTGGAGCTCCCAACTATCAGTAAGCCCATCCTCTGCGACCGCCTGGATCTTGCAGACTGAGGGGCAACCTCTGGAACAGGACAAGCAGCCATGTCCGGCCAAAGATCAGTATCAGCCTGAGACAGAGCCTGAAACCGGTTCATCAGACAAACTGGAGAGGCCTTCCATTCAGCCCTCCGGAATGTCTTTCGCCCCCTGCCATACCTCGAGACGACCTCCCACTCTACCACAGGTGAGGGATCAGCCTCAATGTGGGCAGTATCCCGGGCAGCCACAGTCGTAGTCTGATCTGGGGATGTGTGGGACGAGCTGGCCGTCCCCGACAAGCCCCTATCCGGACCCCCACAGTGATGCCCATTGGCAACAGCCTCAAGCTGTGTGACCGAAGCCAACACTGCCTGAAGCTGGGAGCGAAGGGATGCCAACTCAGCCTGCATCCGAACACAGCAGTTGCAGTCCCTATCCATGCTAAAAACTGTTGTGCAAGGAACGTCTGAACTAATTTACAGAGAGCACAAACAATTCAACACAAAATTTAAACGATTATTAAAATACAAGACTGCCTAGTAAATGCAGTAATGCTGCTACTTGTGCACTGCTGACACACTGCTCGGTGGCAGAAGGAAACTACGCAATTTTACACTATTCAGGTACTAAAACGCGATGCTACAACTCTCAAATACTACAATACGCCCGAAATTTATGAATTAAACAACGCAAATACCAAAAACACGCAAAGAAATTAAGAATTAAACTGTGTAACAAATAAATGAGCTAAGAGTATACGACTTGCTGCTGCAGCTGCTTATCCAACGGCAGCAGGTATACACGTATACCATATTGCCAGGAACAAAGATTATTGAATCTATTTGTTCTGTGATAATTAATTCAATCCAGCGACCAGCACACAACAGAGTGCTATGGTTTGCGAGGCTTCCAACATGTCTGCAGCACATTATGCTTGCGGCAGCCGTTATGGTATGTGTTGGTGCCACATCTGTCAGATACTCTGATGTTATGTCTGGCACTAGCTCAACTCCACAAGCCACACGACAGTATCACAATTTCCTTGTCTTCTTCTGCCGGGTGCTTTGTATGACACTATTCAATCACTCAATAGACAGTTGACACTGTAAATTCACAGATGTGGTTCTCTAGACCTAGCTTGCACCTCTCACAATAGGATTCACAGTGGTGATGAGGTATAAGCTTGTTTTATGTAATGATTTCATCTTAATAGTGGCAAGATAGTACATTTTTAAATGATGAGGGTGTTTTGTTTTCAGGATTTCATTTCCTGTGTCTTTGTGCTCAAATAGGTAGCCTTTCTCCATGTGTTTGTATGGCCTCCATGTCATATTTTTTGTGGTTCCATTCCACATTTAGACATAAAGCAGTTGTAGACTTTTTGTTGCACTGTAGTTGCTTGATTCACTGTCAGTTGGTTCTGTGTTACACATGCTCATCACATCTTTCATGCTTTCCAATTTTAGAGAGACAGTGCTTTCTATGCATACCTGTTATTTACTATTTGTTCTTAGGTGAGAGGGCTCAGCTCTTCATATGAGAGAGCATAATTTTTGCCCTATCACATTTTGGGATTATATGCCATATTATTACTTATTTGGCTTTTTTCCAGTCTAGTGATCATGCACATTATTTGATTTTTGCTGAGTTACTTGCTTGTGCTGTTAATTGTGCCCATTCTGTTCCTATTGCTTGACTGTAAATAATGGGAAGCAGTGTAGGTACATGGTAAAATTGATTTAAAAAATGAAACAGCGATAAAGATATAATCAAAAACAAACTATAAGTATCAGCAAAGACATTAGTTATGAATACACAGGAAAGTGCAGACAAATAACCGTAAAACATCATTCACTTTTTGTACATGATTTTGTTTCACTCTCTCATATGTAGATATTTGGTTCAGCTGTACTGCTCAGAGTATGACAGGCTACAAGTGTTTTGTATCATATATGTTTCTGAATAAGAGAAGACTTAATGACAATATTAAGTTATATATAAAAACAAAGATGAGGTGACTTACCGAACAAAAGCGCTGGCAGGTCGATAGACACACAAACAAACACAAACACACACACAAAATTCAAGCTTTCGCAACAAACTGTTGCCTCATCAGGAAAGAGGGAAGGAGAGGGGAAGACGAAAGGAAGTGGGTTTTAAGGGAGAGGGTAAGGAGTCATTCCAATCCAGGGAGCGGAAAGACTTACCTTAGGGGGAAAAAAGGACAGGTATACACTCGCACACACGCACATATCCATCCACACATACAGACACAAGCAGACATATGGTCTTTAAATATGTCTGCTTGTGTCTGTATGTGTGGATGGATATGTGCGTGTGTGCGAGTGTATACCTGTCCTTTTTTCCCCCTAAGGTAAGTCTTTCCGCTCCCGGGATTGGAATGACTCCTTACCCTCTCCCTTAAAACCCACTTCCTTTCGTCTTCCCCTCTCCTTCCCTCTTTCCTGATGAGGCAACAGTTTGTTGCGAAAGCTTGAATTTTGTGTGTGTGTTTGTGTTTGTTTGTGTGTCTATCGACCTGCCAGCGCTTTTGTTCGGTAAGTCACCTCATCTTTGTTTTTATATATAATTTTTCCCACGTGGAATGTTTCCTTCCATTATATTGATAACAATATTAAGTATTTTATTAAAGTGAAATTGAACCAAGTTAAGAATAATTCCTTCATATTCTATATCATCTTGAGAGGCACTGGTATTCCCTGGAGTCAGCTGCCTGTATCTACAATTGAAATGGAGGAAAAAAATCCATGGTCATATTTTTTGTAAAATTAACAGAAGGAGAAGCTTTCAGAAGATGAGAAATATAATTAAAATACGTATAGTGATGGAGACAGAAAAAGAAACTATGCAATGTAATGTGAATGAACAATAACAAAATTTTGTACACACAGAACATTTCATAATAATGCAATTGTACTAATATTTTCTTTTCATTGGAAGTGAAAGGAACCATTACCAATCACTTCCTTTAATTTTTCTTCCTTTAATTATTTTATTATAATACAAAGTCTTTTGTGAGAGTGAAGATTTGACACTATGTGTTGCATTTTAGTGGGCTGTGTAGACATGGATTACAGTATGTTCTGTCTACTATTGCTTCGTGTTTTGAAGGTAACTGTCTGTAGTGTGATGAAACAATGTCAAGTGAGATGGTTCATCACTAGTAGCTGCTAACTGTTCTATGTTAGTTGACTTTGAGATTGTGTGTTTGTGGCAACAGATAGACTTTGCAACAGTTTTCAGTTGCAATTGTAGTTCTTGGACATTATACAACTCAATAGTTGTGCATGAAGACCTGACTTAGTTAAATTGACTGGTATCATTTACTCATTTGTTCTGGCTCATCCAGTGTCAGAACAGTTACAGTCTCAGTTCACGTAACAATGGAGACAGATTCACACCTTCTCTCATCTGATTCAATGTGTGGCAGCAGTTTTACTTCAAGTACGGGATATTTCATCACAGCTTCTGCTTCCATTTTGACTCTTACAATGTACCTCCAATGTTCTCTTCTGGCGGCTTACCTGTCCTGATGCCACCTCATCCCCAGCATAGAAAACATGAACTCTGCCTCCTCCAGAGTGTGACAACACATTGTATTCATAGATTGCTTTCCTTGCACAGCTGACACAATTCCTTCAAGCCTCTGTGTGCTCCGTAGATTGTCTTCAGGCCTCCTTTGGCAGACCGGCTCCCTGCACTACCTCCCTTGGCTCCAGTGCTTCCACAAACAAGAGGGCACACTTATCTGTTGACACTGGGAAAGTACTAGATGTTTAAGTTTTGAGCAAATTTTGTCATAGTTGTGTGGAGGGGATTCCAGATTGTGAACACAATATGAACTATAAAGGCTCATGTGGAGGTACAGAAGTGCAGAGAATTGTCAGCTTGTTTACCAGACCAGTTGGCTCCTGAATCCTGTGATATGTGAAGTATCTTGGTGACAGTGACAGTAAAGCTTTCCTTGAGTACAAAAAATGTGCTCCATATGGAACTGACGTTACTGTGCAGAAGCTAGAATGTGGGGGACATGTATAGGAAAGACCTGGCACTAGACTTAGAAAGCTGAGACAATATTTGTCAGGAAAAAAATTATCTGATGTGAAGAGAAGGTGACTGACTGATGCAGAAATTGACAAGCTACAGATACATTATGGCTTGGCATTAAGAAGGAATACAGGGGACTTCGAAAACATGAAGCCAGTAAGTAGTTCAGGCCTCATACACCCACAAAATGTCCTCATACAGTAACCCTATCCACAACTCTCTGTATGTCCATCTTTTTGTGATGGTTGTGGGACTCGGCTGTTTGATAGAGGATGTCAAATTAAACGCCTTTCAGCCATCAATTTTCAACCTTATTTTATTGGGTGACCAGTTTCAGTGTTTTACTATGCCATCTTCAGGCCGCTGACTGATGTGTGGGAATAATCTACCTCACTTGTGGCCAAAACAGGGACCAGCAGTACTAGTATTAGTAGATATTTGTTGCAGTGACCACTTCAACCATCATCTGCCAACCAATTAGCAATGAATCTATGGAACTGTCCCATTACCAGCTATGATACGTCAAGTCTCTGTACGCCCATCTTTTTAGTGACGGTAGTGGGACTCAGCTATTCGATAGAGGATATCAAATTAAACGCCTTTCAGCCATCAATTTTCAATATTACTTTAATGGGCAACCAGTTTCATATTTTTTACTACACCATCTTCAGGCCCCTGGCTGACGTGTAGGAATAATCTACCTGGGTTGTGTCAAAACAGGGGCCAGGTGATGGTTGAAGCAGTCACTGCAACAAATATCTACTAATACCAGTATTGCTGGTCCCTGTTTTAATAACAAGTGAGGTAGATTATTCATACACATCAGTCAGGGGCCTGAAGATTGCGTAGTAAAATGCTGAAACTGGTTGCCCATTAAAATGAAGTTGAAAATTGATGGCTGAAAGTCATTTAATTTGACATCCTGTATCCACAACTTATCTCCAAAGGGAAATGAATCAATGAATCATGGTGTGGCTATTAAAGGTCAATTGCTGGTGGTGAAGAATATCATTATAGGAATTATCTACCAATCATTGTAATGGAAGTCATCAAACCTATATTTAAGGTGTTACAGAGCATTAAATGGAAAGGCTGGGGGCTGAGGAGGTATGTGTAATACAACAGTTCTAAGCATAATTTTACTGTAATGACCATCCAAACTTTTAAAAACAACACAAAATAATTGATTTAGAACCATATGCCAAAAAAAACTTTACAATGAAGCTTAAACACTTAATCTTGACCAAGACAAACTTTACAGCCAGAAGTGAATAAAACACCTGCATTCATCCTGTCAAAAATACTGCAGTTCCTCATTTGTCTATCATTGCTCAATGCAAACTGTTAAAAATGAAAACACAACTATCAGAAGTTGTGTCTGGACGGGACATGAAAATATGAATAGCATGACAAGTTTCCGGACTCCACCTACCACCGAGTTCTCTGAACCACATAGAGCACACCCGGTATTCAGACCCCTGGGCGATGACCGTTCCAATCACCACAGCTCACTATAGCTCAAAAGGTTATTGATCAGTACTATCCTCAGTCTCACCAATACCGACCAAAGGTGTCTTCTCTCCGGAACACGTTGTGTAGCAGGTGACGCAATCTGGGGCTCTGCTCCTCCGTCTCGCTCCCTGGTTGCAACCATTCTCCCTGTAGCTGGCGCCGGCCACCCCTCGTGGCAGTCGACAGAGGGCGACACCTGAGTGGCGCTGGTTGCACCACACTGTAATATCAGTGTGGGAAGGTTGCGCGCAGCATTCAAAAGCATTGCACATGTGGCGATGATACCATCAACACAAGGGACTTTCAAACGGAAAATTCTTCAGGAAACATCTTCATGAGGGTACCCAAACCCAAATAAGAGTTTTAATCAAATTGTTTGGGAAAGACTGCCAAAAACCACTTTTGCAGGAAGCAATGCACTTGCTGCTGGTGTTTACGATGCAGTTTCATGTTTTAGTGATGGTGTGCAAAGCAGGAAACATGTTCTAGAGAACATAGAAACTAAGACCCCAGTAAAAGCTTTGTACGTGATAGACATAATGTGTGTAGTGAAAGCAGATAAAACATCGTATGCTTATAAAACACAACCTCCTTAATGCAAAACTCTAGAATTTTGGAAATCTTAAAAAGAAAGTTATATAAATTGAGATAATTAACTACAAATATTGAGTTTTTCTCTAAACATTAAGTTTAAAATGTAAGTGCTAATTCATTTTTCATCAATTAAATAAATTCTAGAGTTTCTCTAAATAAATTCTAGAGTTTCAAACACCAGCAAGTATAATTTGTAAGGTCTGAAAAATTCATCGAAGAAGTTCTCTTACTTAGGAAGAAAAGTGTACCTGCATCATCTCAGGCATCCAAAAATTAGTGAAAAAATGAAGAGATTTTACATGTAAAAAAATTATTTTGGTAGGTTTTGGAACTTTGACTACTATGAGTGTGAATCCTGAATCCTTCCTGGTCATGGTGAAAAACTTTTCTGAATTTATTTGGAAAAATATTTACAGTAGAAATTAAACTGTTCTGTGGTACCTCTCCTGCTCCCAGTCAACCAATTTGTCATCCTACCCCTTTAAGTCAGTAGCTATGTAGTATAACAGTGTGACTCAAACATCCAAGATACTGTCATTGTCTTTGGTGTCAAGGCTTATCAGGTCAGGATAATCTTTAGTAGTATTACTTCAGAAGTTGCTTTCTGTTGTACTTGCTTAAGGTACTGTGTAATGAAGTTCTGTTGCTCTTTTGGCTACATGGACAGAACTTGACTTCTTCCCTTGCTAGCCAAATACTGAAATACAAATTTGTGCCTTCACCAAGATTTTATCTTTTACTTCACAGTTGAGTATCACCACAACAGTATATGTTTGAGAGTTTAGTTGTGACAGCAGATGCCCTTGGTGGATACTTTTCATTCTAACCTTAGGGCATTATGCACAAGGTATGGAGTTCAACAGAAAAGGGATAATCTTAGTCATGCAAGTTCGAAAATTAAACAACATTGTACTCAGTAAATTAAAAATGATTTGTGTCACAGATGGAATGTTGGTCATGCATTTGTATTTACTCTGATGATATGTGCTGAACAAAAATGAAGAGTCAAACAAAAAACTGTGCCCAGTTCTTGGAAAAAAGCACAGGCCACACCCTTATACAAGAAGTATAGTAGAAGTGATCCATAGAACTACCATCCAAATATCCTTGACATTGATTTACTGTAGAATCTTACAACATATTCTGAGCTCAAACATAATGAGGTATCTTCAACAGAATGACCACCTCCACTCCGATCAGTGTAGATTCAAAAAACATCGATCGTGGGAAACCGAACTCGCAGTTTTCTCACATGACATAGTGAGAGCTGTGGATCAAGGCAGTCTTGATTTCTGAAGCACCAATGACTCAGCACCATACCTATGCTTACTGTCAAAAGTTTGATCATATGGGACATCAAGTGAAATTTGTGACTGGATTGAGGACTTTTTGGTAGGGAGGACACAGCAAGTTATCATGAATGAAGAGTCATTGTCATATGGTGAAGTAACTTTGGGTGTGCCCAAGGGAAGTATGTTGGGGTTGTATATTAATGACCTTATGGACAATATTAAGAGCAAACTCAGACTTTTTGCAGATGAAGGAATTATCTTTAATAAAGTACTGTCTGAAAGAATTGCATGCATAATCACTCAGATTGTGATAAGATTTAAAAGTGGTGCGAAGATTGGCAACTTGCTTTAAATGTTCAGAAATGTAAAACTGTGCACTTCACAAAATGAAAAAATGTAGTAAAATGAGAAAATGTAGAATCAATGAGTCAATATCAAAATCAGCCAATTCATACAAATACCTGTGTGTAGCTCTTTGTAGGGATATGAAGTGGAATGATAACATGGGCTCAGTTATGGGTAAAGAAGGTGGTAGTCTTCAGTTGATTGGCAGAATACTGGGGAAGTGCAATCAGTCTACAAAGCAGATTACTTGCAAATTTCTCATGCAACATATTCTAAAATATTGTTCAAGTGTATGGGACCCATACCAAACAGGACTAATAGGATATATTTAGCACATACAGAGAAGGATAGCATGAATAGCCATAGGTTTGTTTGATCCATGGGAGAGTGTCACAGAGATACTCAAGGAATTGAACTAGAAGATTCTTGAAGATAAACATAAACTATCCAATGGAAGTCAATTAACAAAGTCTTGAGAACCAGCTTTAAACAATGATTCTAGGAGTATACTACAGCCCCCACATATCATTCACATAGGGATCATGAGAATACGATTAGAATAATTAGTGTATGCACAGAGGCATTCAAACAATCATTCTTCCTGTGCTCCATGTCTGGATGGAAAGGGAAGAAAGCACCTCACAGTGGTTTGCAGAGTATACATGTAGATGTAAATGCAGAAGACAACAAGAAGTGTAGTTATCAGAATTGCATGCACTTTCTTCACTGCCAGAAGGCACTCATCACATGAGCATTTGAAGAAGGTATGAGATTAAGAATATCTTGATATCCTGTTTTTGAAACAGTCTAAGAGAAGCTACAAAAAGATCAGCATCTGTGAGGTTTGTTCTGCCTTGATCTCAAAGTGAAAGCCCACAAAGTGACCCATATTGAAGCATTTTTGAGGGCTACAAAGTGTACCTGAATTTAATATGTTATCATGGAACCATTCAAGATAACTAAATTAGGTTTTATAGTAGTGTAGATAGTAGTTCCACATTGCTAATGATTTTTTTTAGTACAGGAAAAAAATTGTATGTAAAATTATAATGACTTAGAGAAGCATTCTACTTTATCTAGTGAATTACCTTTAGATAAATATAAAATATAGGACAGTGCACATAAACCACAGAAATTTACATACCAATATGGTTAGCTTCAATCTGCGACTATTTGCTGATAATCCTGTAGTGTACAGTAAAGTATCGTTGGTCACTGAATGACTATTGAAGGATACAGCATGACTTGGACAGAATTTATATTTGTTATGTCACTCTAATGTCAATTTAATGTTCATATACAACATTAGTAGTGTGCTGCTCGACAGAGTCACATTGATTGAATCCCTTCATGTAATGTTGCAAAGCAACATGAAATGGAACAAGCACATAAGATCAGTTGTAGGAAAAGTGAATGGTATTGGGAGAATTCCAGGAATCTGTAAGTCATCTACAATGGAGAGTGCCACAAGAGTATTTTTGTGACCCATTCTTGAGTACTGCTAGAGTGTTTGGGATCCCTTCCAGGTCAGATTACAGAAAGAAATCAAAAAGGTGTACTTCTAAATTTTTACCATTAGGTTTGTGGCAGAACTGCCAGAAAATATTAATATCTTTGCTTTTTTGTACTTCGTTTTACTTACTTTGGTTGTTGACTAGTTGGTGTGAGACATTCATCATGACTGTTACTGCAATTGTCGAAAACTATTTCTTTGTGTTTTGATTTATCTTGTGCCAATAAAAATATTACATAGTGAAAGTAAATGGTGTTTTCTGTGTTATAAGTATAACACTCGCCATACTGGTGACCTCCGACGCGCAACATACGTCCGATTCGACAATGTGGCTGTTTACTTCGACATCTCCACATCACTCACCTTCCGCTCCTTTCGGACTACAACATGATACTAATGGTGCCTCTACACTGCCTTTCCACGGTTTCCTATGCACAATGCCACCAACAACTGGGATAAAATTGGAAGATAAGTACAACGCTGTGGAGTTTTCTCCGTCATCAACAATGCCGTTGTGGACTCTTTCAACATCGTCAGTGATGTCACCTGCTATGAAATCTTTTTCTACGTTTGTCTATAACAAACCAATCATGAGTGCTGTGCCAAAATTTGTGATTCACAGTGCGTCGTATGTACAACCTCCTGTGACATGTAGTGTGCAACAGTGCCCCAACACTATGAACCTCACAGACTTTTCGAGGCCACAGATCACTTGGAGTTCACCATATATTGCTGATAAATCGGTTTTGGACACATTCTCTCCCCACCCACTACAAGACTCACTACAAAAACAGATGGGTACAAATTTCGGTGGCAACAATTACTGGTTGGATAGTTGTCCCACCCTGATTGTTTCCGCAGCCCTGGCTGCGCCTGCCGCGCCAGCCATGTTTAAACCAGCCGCTGTGAGTGACAGCTTCATAAACACTCCGCCATTCCCATCCACTGTGCTATAAATCTGTTACATCCACAACACAAGAGTGAGAAAATTCCTAAATTACCAAGGTTCACGATGGACAATCCGCGTACGTGGTTTATTTTGGCAGAGACTATATTCACCGCCCTAAACATTGATTCAGACAGTGCTAAATTTATTGTACTTATTAATGCCCTAGAGGACCATGCTGAGTGGGTACAGGACTTAGTGCTGTCGGCGGCCCCTGCAAATCGTTACGCACTGGCAAAACAACAGATCTGCGAACGTCTAGCTAAGACTACGCAAGAGTCTGTTTTATACATACTGCAAGATGTACATCTCAAAGACTTGACTCCTTCACAACTGTGGTGACGTATCAGAGCAGTCTTTTATAGCAAAACTATGCCAGATGAAGCTTTACTTTCTTTCTGGGTTGTGAAGCTGCCGCAAGCTATCCAACTGCAGCTCCTATCACACGATCAGGAACCTCTACAAGCGAAATTATTGCTGGCCAACGCTGTGTATAAGGTAATCAACAGAAGAAAGTTATCTGTGTGTGCCCCCTATTACGCCTCCCCCGCATGGCAGAGGCCGATCTTTCCAAAACAATAGACAGAGTACACTGGCTGAGCACCAGATTCCACACCATCCTTCACCATCCCATACCACAGCTTCAAGTGACGTCCTTCACCCGGTAACAACACAGGATCAGCAAGTTTATCCTCTCTGCTGGTATCACTCCATTTACGGCAACACAGCCAGGAATTGCTGCTCACCCTGTGCAATGCACCCAAACACGCACGGCGGGCCGCTATAGGTGCACCGGTCCACACTGTGACGTCAAGTCGCTTAACAGATCACAGGCTAGTACTTCCAAATTATTCTCTCAGATGTTTGTATATCCAGGATATAGCTTCTCAGAAATGGTTTTTAGTGGACACTGGTGCCAATGTGAGTGTCATTCCACGTTCAATGGTCACTTCTACAATCACGCATTCGCCTCACCAAATCAGAGCAGCCAACAAATCCTCATTAAAGTTTTATGGTGTAACGCAACTTCGCATTTACTTCACCCAGTAACAACACAGGATCAGCAAGTTTATCCTCTCTGCTGGTATCACTCCGTTTATGGTAATACAGCCAGGAATTGCTGCTCACCCTGTGCAATGTGCCCAAACATGCACGGTGGGCCGCTATAGGTGCACCGGTCCGCACTGTGACGTCAAGTCGCTTAACAGATCACAGGCTAGTGCTTTCGAATTATTCTCTCGGACATTTGTATATCCAGGATATAGCTTCTCAGAAATGGTTTTTAGTGGACACTGGTGCCAATGTGAGTGTCATTCCACGTTCAATGGTCACTTCTACAATCACGCATTCGCCTCACCAAATCAGAGCAGCCAACAAATCCTCATTAAAGTTTTATGGTGTAACGCAACTTCGCATTTACTTCGATGATACACATAATTATGAATGGACATTTTCGTTAGTAGAAATTGACGAGCCAGTATTAGGATTGGACTTCTTAACTGCTCATAACTTTTCTTTGGACTTAATTACACCTGCCCTCTGCTCAGTGGATTTTAAACAAAAATTTTCGGTGAGATTTTCCCCATCCACACCGACAGAATGCAGCTCGAATACGTCCTGTCAACAAGATAAAGAGACAGTTTCTGTTCTATCTGAGGAGGTCAAAGCTGCCGTAGTGAACTTAGTTACGCAACGCCTTGAAATTGACCAACTGTCCGAAGACAATGCAAAGCTACTACAACGTTGTGATGTCCTGACTGATGAATTGTGCGGGTTTGGAGAGGAGATCAAGATTAAAAGTAATAACACGCACAAAACGACATGGGACCTGCACACTGCACCGCTGTTTATACGCAGCCACAGCAGCGCCTGCCACGACCCGGACAGCGAAGATGGCAACCTGCCCAGGCGACGGCTGTTACAGGCAATGCCGCGCATGCACGCACAACGATTCCTTCATGCAGTAACACCATAGTCAATGGAACCCCACCGGCTGTTGCACTGTGCAGCTCTGCAGACAACACTGCAGCTTTCACTGAACTACCATTCAATGATAACGTATTTCAGGTTATTTCCCTTTCATACTTACCGCGCACCGACAATAACATCGCTCCTTCCTGCGTCCCTCCATGTATTTCGGCCACACCTATTCACAAAATCAAGGCCATTACTACGGGTGTCTGTCACAGGCTTAACACAACTGAGGGACTGCCTGTCCGTTCTCACCCCCGACGCCTCAATGCAAAAAAACTTACCGCTGCCAAAGAATGTATTAATGAACTTTTACGCTTGGGTATAGTCTGCCCCTCGGCCAGTGTGTGGTCTTCCCCAATACATGTCGTTCCCAAAACGGACAATTCCTTTCGACTCTGTGGAGACTATAGGCGTTTGAACGCCAGAACAATACTTGATAAGTACCCTGTCCCACACCTCCACGATTTTTCACAACCTATGTTCGGTGCCAATTTTTTCTCTGTGTTAGACTGCAAAAAGGCATACCATCAGATTCCGATGCACCCAGAAGATATCCCCAAATCCGCTATCATCACCACATTTGGACAATATGAATATTTGTTTATGCCTTATGGATTGAAGAATGCCGCCCAGACCTGGCAAAGATTCATTGACACCATTCTACGTAGCCTTAATTTTTGCTATGCCTACCTAGACGACATTATTATTTTCTCCACAACTGCCAAGGAACACAAACACCTCCAACAGGTTTTTGATAGATTGGCACGACACAGAGTTGAGATTAATCATGGCAAATCCCAACTGGAGAAGCCAGAGGTTATTTTCCTGGGACATTTGGTCAATAATGAGGGCATTCATCCCACCTCAGATAGAGTACAACAAATACTTGACCTTCCCCTCCCTCAAACCTATAAAGAGTTACGTAGATACCTCGGAATGGTAAATTTTTTTAGACTCCACATTCCACATGCGGCATCTCTTCAAGCCCCTCTCACTGAGGCCTTAAAGTGAAAGAATACCACAGGTGACAGATACATAGAATGGGATCAGACCATGCAGCGAGCCTTCAACTCGCCTAAGTACACCTTGGTGAATGCTATTACCCTGTCTCACCCTCACCCTGATGACTCCCTAACAATAACGACAGACGCTAGCAATAATACCATTGGCGCAGTTTTGCAACAGACCCTACCAACAGGTACTACACCCCTGCGTTTCTTTTCAAAAAAGCTCACAAAAATGCAAAGAAAGTGGTCCGCATTTGATCGTGAACTTTACGCCATTTATGAGGCCATAAAGTACTTCTGTACAGATATTGAAGCCCGACTTGTGACAGTTTACACAGATCACTAGCCCCTTGTCGAGGCTCTCCGCAAACCAGCATTAGATGTACTACCCAGAAGGTTTCGCCATATGGATTTGGTATTACAATATGTTTCAGACTTTCAATATATCAGGGGTAATGGCAATGTTGCAACAGATTACCTGTCACACCTGTTCTCCCTGAAGACAGCTATTGATCCTCACCGCTTACACGAGCTCCAGCTATCCGACCCAGAGATACAGCACCTTCTCTCTGACTCTACTTCCTTACAAATTGCTCTGCCTCCCTTCCCTAATGATGATTGCTCTTTGTATTGTGGCATTAAATCAGGTCATCCTCGTCCTATAGTCCCTAAAGCTCTTAGGAAAGACGTTTTCGACACAATCCACAATCCACAATCTCGCTCACCCGAGCATTTGCGCGACTACGCACCTCATTACAGAGAGATACGTTTGGCCTAATGTAAAAAGAGATTGTAATTGGTGTGCAAGAGCATGCATACCTTGCCAGAGAGCCAAAATACAGAAACATACTAAGCCTCCATTAGGCAAATTTACTGTGCCCTCAGGTAGATTCCGTCATGTCCATTTGGACATCGTTGGTCCGTTATCGATATCTAACAACTTCTGTTACTTACTGACCATGATAGATCATACCACACGTTGGGCCGAGGTTATCCCCAATGCAGACATTACAGTCAACACTGTAGCTAATGCTTTTGTCCACCATTGGCTTTCTCATTTTGGTTGCCCTACTTCACTTACCACAGACCTGGGGAGACAGTTTGAATCTAATCTGTTTAATCGCCTCTGTCAACTGTGTGGTATCAACAAATTCAGAACTACAGCCTATCACCCACAATCTAATGGCCTAATAGAACGATGGCACCTCTAACAACCCTACCACAACAAAGGTCAAAATTTAGTAACGATTGTGGTGTTGCTCACGCTGCTAAATACTACATTTTTGGGCAACAACAAAGTTATTATGTGGCAGGTGTAATTAGAGCATAGTTAATAAAGTATTTTCATGTAATAATGAATAAATTAGGCACTTATCTTTTCATGTTTCCCATGCTGGTCTCATTGTAAAATCATGGCTCAATCGTCATAAATCTAGGTGGTGAGATTCCAAGCACGGATGCAAAGAGGCCTAGGATTTATTCTGCTATATTCTAAAGTTTTGTAGATGCGCTTCACAAACCATTCTTGAAGATTAAACCTTTCAAAGTTAGCACAATGGTGATGTAAAAAAATAATCAGCACTCCGAATTTAAGTTACACTTCCTTTTTATTGCTCTTGTTGCAATATCATGCAACACACAAAACATCACTTCACAATACAAAACATACTTGAAAACATCTTCCTCATTGTTAAAGTTCACATTTTATAAGCTGACTACAATATGCGTCTTTTCAACATGATGTCCAAGACTTGACTTTCTCAAGGTCCGACTCTCTAACAAACTGCTTTCACGCCCAAAAATCAAGAGTTACAAGTACGTCAAAGATCATAGTGACAAAAGAAAGAATATACATAAGAATAATATCATTGCAACATAAACATATTGATGTATCAAAGTACCTCTACATTAATGAAATCAAATCTGAATGTTGTCTCATAAACATGTTAACTACTTTTCAGAAACACAGTAGATTATTGCTGGTATCGAGAGGTTCAGGTGAGCTGCCATAATGGTTACGTAATTCAAGTACCATTAAACACCGTACCCCGAAGGTCGCTCTCCTGTGTCATTCTTCCTCTTGGACTGAGGCACTCCCCTGGGTCCTTTTAGGTTTGAGGACGATTTTCAAAGAAGACCTTATAGCGTCAGTTGCTGAGATGGTATACGGAGAAAACCTCGCACTTCTGCTTGATTTTCTTGATGATCCTCCTCTACTTCCCGAGGATCAACTTCCTGAGTTGGTACGACAGGTTCGACAGCATATCACCAAGTTACGTTTTCCGCAACCTCGATCACATGCTACCCCTCTGGTTTTCATTCACCCACACCTCAGTTCTTGTAACTATGTGATGCTTAGAGAAGATGCTGTGCGTCCACCCCTTGCTCCACCCTACACTGGCCCATACAGGGTCCTGTCACGCTCTGAAAATACTTATACAATCCTCTTTAAGAACAAACCATCTGTCGTATCCATAGAGCGCTTGAAACCAGCGTGGATCCTTAATGACACCGACATATACGATAATGAATTTGTTTTGCAGGAAACTTCAGAGGCCTGTCCTCTCCCTTCTCCACAAGCTAATCAAACACTCTCTGCAACCCAAGGCCCCCCTCTTCTATACTTCACGCCTCCGAGTGCCAGCACTTATGAACTAGTGTTTTAAGTGAACTTGAGTGACTGTGATGTGGACTCTATAAAAATACAACTTGTGGACACTTTCCTTTTTTTATTTGAAATTCAAAATAATTCTGTGCCATCTGACCAGAAAGACATTAAGCTATTACAGTGCTTCAATGTGGCTCCTGGTACTTCGCAAAATGACATTTCAGCCTATGTAGACTCCAATAATGTTTTATTTATAAGAGTAACCCCCTTCTCCTTCGTCTTCCCCAAATCCTCCTACCCCTATTGCTATCACCAGTGCTGGCCGCACTGTACGGCCACCTCTCAGACTTCAAGATTACGTCATGCCTTAAATGTTTACCTTCCCTTTATCACTTACTTCTCATCACTCCTCCTATGTGCTCCGTGCTCCTTGGGGGAGGGGGAGGGGAGAGGGGGGAGGAGGGGGGGGGGGGAAGGGGGGCTCTGTGGCAGAACTGCCAGAAAATATTAATATCTTTGCTTTTTTGTACTTCATTTTACTTACTTTGGTTGTTGACTAGTTGGTGTGAGACATTCGTCATGACTGTTACCGTGATTGTCGAAAACTATTTCTTTGTGTTTTGATTTATCTTGTGCCAATAAAAATATTACACAGTGAAAGTAAATGGTGTTTTCTGTGTTATAACACTCACCATAGGTTCAATCAACACATGAGTATAACAGAAAGGCTCTGTGGACTCAAACGGAAATCCATAGAGGGTGAAGATATTCTTTTCATGGAACATTATTAAGTAAGTTTAGAGAACTGGCATTTGTGACAGACTACAGAATGATTCTAATGTCATAAATGTACATCTTGTATAAGGACTGCAGAGACAAGGTGAGAGAAATCAGGGCTCCTATGAAAGCAATTGCTTTTCCCTCATTCCATTTGTGAGTTGAACAGGAAAGGGATTGACTAGCAGCTGTACACTGCATCATATGGTGGCTTGCAATGTATATAGATGTAGAATTTTATGACACCAAAGATGTATGGTATTATTTGCGTGGCAATGGACTCATTGATACTTATTCCCTATTCGGGTGGTATGAGAGGAACAAACACGTGAAATTATTTGCAAAATGGATGAATGAAATACTTCCATTAAACAAAAAATGGAAAATCAAGGAATGTAACAATATTATGAATTTAGGGAGAATTCCAGGAAACTGCATTTCATCCACAAAGAAGAGTGAAAAGAGAGTACTTGTGACCCATTCTTTAGCACTGCTAGAGTGTTTGGGATCTGATTATAGAAAGACATCAAAGCAGCTCAGAGGTATGTTGCTAGATTTTTACTATTCGGTTCAATCAACACATGAGTGTAGCAGGAATGCTTTGTGGACTCAAATATGAGATCCCTGGAGCATGAAGATGTTCTTTCATGAGACATTATTGAGAAAATCTAGATAATTGGCATTTGTGATATTTACAGAATGATTCTAAGCCCACAAATGTTCATCTTGTATAAGGACTGCAGAGACACAATGAAAGAAATCAGTGCTCCTATGAAAGCAATCATTTTTCTCTCATTCCATTTGTGAGTGGAACAGGAAAGGGATTGACTACCAATTGTACACTGCATCATGTCGTGGTTAGCAATGTATGTAGATGTCACCTACCACCTTCCAAAGTCCCAACATCCACCCACAGAGGAGCATTCTCCTTGTGACACAATACCACTCAGGACTGGAGCAACTGAAACACGTTCTCTCGCAGGGTTTCGACTCCCTCTTATTGTGCCCTGAAATGCGGAATGTCCTACCTACTACCCCTCCCATAATGGTATTCTGGTGCACACTGAACCTACAAACTATCCTTATCCATGCCCACATAATCCCTGCTCCCAACACTTTGCCTTACAGCTCATATCATGTAATAGATCTAGATCCACGAACTCTCCTATACATCCTCCCATCACCACCTACTCCAGTCCAGTCACAAGCATCACCTGTCCCACCAAAGGCAGGGCTACCTATGAAACCAGTCATGTGATCTACAACCTAAGCTGCAACCACTGTGCTGCACTCTACTTGGGTATGACAACCAACAAGCTGTCTGTCTGCATGAATGGCCATTGACAAACTGTAGCCAAGAAACAGCTGGACCAAGCCATTGCTGAGCATGCCACCCAACATGACATTATTCATTTCAATTTCTGCCTGACAGAATGTGCCATCTGGATCCTTCCCATCAGCACCAGCTTTCCTGAATTACACAGGTGGGAACTCTCCCTGCAACATATCCTATGTTCCCACAAATCTCCTGGCCTCAAGCTTCATTAGTTATTGTTGTTACCCATCTAGCCCCTGTCCTGTTTGCATTACAGCAGTACGCAAACCCCCTATTCCACTAATGCACTCTCAGACTTTTTATTTCTCTCCTTTTCGACTGTCCCCCCCCCCTCCCCCTTGCCCTCTGTCTAACTTCCCGACTGCAACTAGCTGCCCTACTGTCTCTCCACCTCTTCCTTGCATGCTCCCACAAGCACCACTTTACTGTCCTGCACCCCTACCCTACTATCCTTCGTTGCCCCACCACCCATATGCCTCTCATTTCCTGACAGTCTTTTTGTTGTGCCTCTCTGTGATTCAGCATCTCTGCTCTATGGTGAGTTTCAATTAATCATAAATATTCTTGAAAAAGGTAACACATATGTAAAGAAAAGAGCATACAAATTTCTTATGCAATGTAAAAATAATGAAAATTGCGTGATAGAAACAGTGGTTAAAAATTAGGAATATCATTTCAGAGGCTACTTCTGGGGTTTTCATGGGCCAGTTCACTTGCTGCAAGAGTTGTGGAAGTTGCATTGTAATATCAGGAAGAAATACAACATAACATTATTCATTAGGATGACAATTTCTTTGACTACAATAACTTTGCCTTACAGCTCATATCATGTAATAGATCTAGATCCACGAACTCTCCTATACATCCTCCCATCACCACCTACTCCAGTCCAGTCACAAGCATCTTCTTGAAAAAGGTAACACATATGTAAAGAAAAGAGCATACAAATTTCTTATGCAATGTAAAAATAATGAAAATTGCGTGATAGAAACAGTGGTTAAAAATTAGGAATATCATTTCAGAGGCTACTTCTGGGGTTTTCACGGGCCAGTTCACTTGCTGCAAGAGTTGTGGAAGTTGCATTGTAATATCAGGAAGAAATACAACATAACATTATTCATTAGGATGACAATTTCTTTGACTACAATAACTGAAATGAATGTATGTATAAATGACACTTTCCATCAAATAACAACTTTATTTGAATCATGTAATAAGACATTTTAATCTTGTAGATCCATCTTCAGCTGCTTCTTTCCTTATGGCATCAACATGTGTACTTTTTAAATAGTTTTTGAACCAGCTGTTAAGAGTACAGATATTGTAGTGTATGACAAAGGTATACTACAATAGCACTGGTTTATGTTTTTGATAGAAACATTTCTTACAAGGGTTGTCCTGCAAACTAGCTCCAGAGCTACAGAAAATGGTGTAATGTAACAAGATAATAATACAGCACATGACTTAAGGACGTTACACATTTTAAACGAGTCAATAAACCAAAGATGGCAGCTGTGTACAAATATTCTGCAGTTAAAATGCTCACTACAAGTAAAGGTATAAACTTACAAAGTATGTGATGCTGTTACATATTAGTCTACATATATTTCTATTATTCTGAAAACCATGTGTACAAAAACATACCTGTTTAGCAGTCTTATTCTTTAAATAGATAATTTTTATTTGCTCACAAATATGGCTGTTTCAAAGACGGCAAACACAACATTTTCAACTCACTGAATTACATGTCACACATTATGTCATAACTCTTACCATTACTGTACCCTTTACTCTTTTCCTATTGTCTGTAATAATTGGTGTTTTGTCACTGTTGGAGCAGGTATTTGGTAGTGGAATAAGGCTACCTCCTGTAATTTGTTCCAATCCTTTACTCCTCTCCCAGATCAGAGTATTTACTTGCATTGTTGTTCCATGATCTCACATCTACTTTGAACCGATGGTTTCCCTTCCATTATACAGGGCCTCTATCCTAAGAGTTGTCAAGCATATTTTTTCTGGAGCTCCAGCAGCAGATACTGTAGTTTCATTTTTCCATTGTGTGGTTGGAGTCAACCCAATTAGTGCTCATCACATCTGTCATGTGACTCCCAGTGTTGACGCAAAGTGTTGGTTTGTTTCTCTTTATGAACAAAACTCTTTTTAAAGCAGAATTTCATGTGTCCTTTCAATAAAGCATTCCCAGATCAGTCTAGTATGATATTCATTTTATCAGTATGTATTAACAGGGACAGTAACTCAATGAATAACCAGTACCCCACCAGGAACTGCGCTGGCATGGCCCATGCTGACTGCTGCTGTCAAGCAGATGAAGTGCTACTGAGTTACTGCTGGACTGTTGTTTATTCTTCATGTTTGACTGTCACTGTTAATATGTATCAATAAAATGAATATTGCACCAGACTAATTTGGGAGCACTCAGTCAAATTAGCATATAAAATTCCATTTTAAAAATAATTTTGTTTGTAATGGGAAAGAAACTGATGTTTTCTGTTGACACTGGGCATCGCATGAAAGACATGATGAGCAGCAATTTTCTGGGTTGACTGCCTCTACATACTGCAAAAATAAAATAAATATCTGCTGAAACATTTGAGGAAATACACCTGATGACTCTTAGGAGAGACACCCAGTGTACTCAGTCAGTGACTGGTGACCAGTTGTTGTCCAGTGTCTTCACATGCATTCTCACTGACTATGTTTACCCCAGGTTTAGCTCTCAGCCTTCTTTGCACAAAACTTTCCCATCTCAATTTCTTAATCATTCTGGTGACACTACTTGTTCTTCTGTAATTTTCCATCATCTAATTGGCTGTTCTTTGTCACACTCTTTTTCTCTGCCTTTGACAGGCATCTTTGTTGGGGACCTCTTATCCCCACGGCCTACTTCAACTCAGGATTTTACACTGGACATCCATGTTTTCTCCTCTGAACCCTTGCTTGTGCCCTTCAGAACACTCATTAACATGTGCAGAGACTTATACGCCTTGTTTACTTTTGAGCCTATTTGTAGTCCCCAGTGTAGTTTCCCAGCACTCAAGTGTCACACCCAGGTATCAAACTGTTGGTCTGCTGTGATGACATCAGGTCCCAGTTTGTACTCATATCTTATAGCACTCCTGTTATTTGAAAAAGTCATTACTTGACTCCTCTCAGCATTTGCCAACATCCCATTTCCCTGGATTTAGTTATTGATAATTTGGCAACGCCTAGATCTTTCTGCAAAATCTGTCCTCTTTAAGTTTTTTATTTACTTGTGAACTACTATTTAATCACCAATCTTAACTCTGGGTTAATCCCTCCTCCAGTATCATTGACATAAATCAGAAACAGCAATGGTCCTAATTTACTGCCTTATGGTACATCTCTATGTTTGCTTTCTTTGATGTGAAGTCTCCTACACCCATTTTCTGTTTTCTGACCCACAGACATTCTGTTACCTAACATACTACTCTTTCATCAAGACCAAGCCCATGGGGTTTTGTTAGCAGTACCATGTGATATACTGTATCAGAAGCTTTGAAAAGATCATAGGCTATACAGACACATTGCTCTCTCGTGTCAATCACTTCTCATTTGTTCTGCTGAAAACCAGCTAGCTGTGGCTCATGTGAGAATCCTATTCTGAAGCCATGACTGTTACTATATCACCACCCTACTTCCTACAAACATTCTTGTATACAAGAGCTGTTCAAAAAGTAAGGTGACATTTCAAATTGCGTGGGCAATGTACATTTGATTATTGATCTTTTTTTTTTTTGTTACATTGGTACACATGTCCTGAAAATATGTTCACAGCTTCAAGTGTACAGCGTACTTCATTTGCTTTTGAAAGATAGGAAGGTTAGACTTGTTTTAGTGTGCTTGGCAGTTTTCGATTATTATAAAAAATGGAACAAAGAATTTGCATCAAATTTTGTGTGAAAAATGGAATCAAGTGCTTTAAAACACTTGAAATGTTGACAGTGGCATACAGTCAGTCTGATCTAAGTAAAAAACATGTTTACAAGTGATACAATCTTTTCCAAGATGGCTGAGAAGATGCCTATGATGAACCTCGTTCTGGACACCCCAGCATATCAACAACGGATTCCAAAATTGTTTTGGAAAATCATCAAATTACCATAAGAGAAGTTGCTGAGGATGTTGGCATGTTGGTCAGCTCATGTCATACATTTTTTTTGGATGTTTTGGGAGTCAGACATGTGTTAGTGAAGTTTGTTCCAAAACTTCTCAATTTTGATTAGAAGAATCGTCGCATGAGCATCGCTCAGGAGCTCTTAAATGACTTCAACGATGATCCTGATTTTCTCAAAAGGGTCATAACTGCTGACAAAACAAGAGTTTATGGCTATGACATTGAAACCAAAGCCCGATCATCCCACTGGAAGCACCCCATAGAGACAAGATTGAAAAAAGCATGACAAGTTTGATCAAATGTCAAAGTTTTGCTCACTGTTTTTTTCAATTACCATGGCGTAGTGCATCATGAATTTTTGCCTCATGGTCGTAACATCAGTAAGGAGTATTACGAGGGTCACTCCAAAAGAAATGCACACTATATTTTTTAAAATCCATCTTTTATTCTACATGTTTGAAAGTTTTACAGTGTGTAGATACATCCTTTAGGAACAATATTTTCATTTCTCCACATAATTTCCATCCCTCTCAACTGCCTTATGCCATCTTGGAACCAGCACCTGTATACCTGCAAGGTAAAATTCTGGACCAACCTGTTGGAGCCACTGTTTGGCAGCATGCACAAGGGAGATATCAATATCATCTTCAAACCTTGTTCCACGAAGACAGTCTTTCAGTTTCCCAAATAGATGATAGTCACATGGAGCCAGGTCAGGACTGTAAGGCAGGTGTTTCAGCGTTGTCCATCCAAGTTTTGTGATTGCTTCCATGGTTTTTTGACTGCCATATGGCCGTGCAGTGTCGTGTAAAAGCAAAACATCCTGCTTTTGCCGATGTGGTCGAACATGACTCAGTCGAGCTTGAAGTTTCTTCAGTGTCGTCACATATGCATCAGAGTTTATGGTGGTTCCACTTGGAATGATGTCCACAAGCAAGAGTCCTTTGGAATCAAAAAACACGGTAGCCATAACTTTTTCAGCAGAAGGCGTGGTTTTGAATTTTTTTCCTTGGGTGAATTTGCATGATGCCACTCCATTGATTGCCTCTTCATCCCTGGTGAAAAATGATGGAGCCATGTTTCATCACCCATCACAGTTCTTCCAAGAAATTCATCTCCACCATTTTTGTACTGTCCCAAAAGTTCGCTGCACACCATTTTTCTTGTTTCTTTGTGAGCCACTGCCAACATCCTGGGAACCCACCTGGCACAAACCTTTTTTAACGCCAACACTTTCAGTATTCTGCAAACACTTCCTTCCCCTATCCCAACATAACATGAAAATTCATTCACTGTGATGCATCTGTCAGCAGTCACCAATTTGTTAACTCTGTGCACATTGTCTGGAGTGTGTGCAGTATGAGGCCTGCCACTGCGAGGACAATCCTCAATATTGCCGTGCCCGTTTTCATCACATAACCTGCTTGCCCACCAACTAACTGTACTGCAATCGACAGCAGCATCTCCATACACCTTTTTCAACCTCTTGTGGATGTTTCCCACTGTCTCGTTTTCACAGCACAAGAGTTCTATGACAGCATATTGCTTCTGACGAACGTCAAGTGTAGCAGCCACCCTGAAGACATGCTGTGACAGCGCCACTCACAGGAACATAATTTTTTGTGGATGAGACGCAGCAGTGTTACAATTACAATGTTTCATTGGTCTCAGTGCCTTCTCTGCTCCACAGTCCAAAACATGTTACTCAACCAAGTTCAGGTTATTTGTTAAATAGGTTGCTTTTTTTTACCCATAGCCGTTTTTTACATATTACACACTAACATTCTGTACTTAAATGATAGCATGGCTGACTGTCATGAGAGGGGACTGAACTAAGTTTGAAAACAAGTGGGAAGGATGTATCTACACACTGTAAAACTTTCACACATGCAGAATGAAAACTGTATTTTTACAAAAATAGTGTGCATTTCTTTTGGAGTGACCCTCGTACTTTGATGTTATGCCCTGTTTGGAGAATCAATACACAACAAATGTCCAGAATTGTGGAGAAATAATTCACGGCTTTTGCGTCATGACAATGCACCTGCTTATTCATCATTGCTTGAGAGAAATTTTTTGGCCAAAAACAACATGGCAATCATGGCTCAGCCACCATATTCACCAGATTTGGCCCCCTGTGACTTTTTCCTGTTCCCAAAACTGAAGAGACCTATGAAAGGATGACGGTTTTCAATAATCGAGGAAATAAAAACTTCATCACTGGAAGTACTCAAGACTGTACCAAAAAGTGCTTATGGGAAGTGCTTCAAGGATTGGGAGGAGCATTGGCACAAATGTATTGTATCTGAGTGGGATTGCTTTGAAGGTGACAGCCTGAACATTGATGAATAAATAAATATTTTTTCATAAAGATATATAGTCACCTTACTTTTTGAACACACCTTGTATATTTATTGTTGATCAATCCTAATATTTTACTTACATTACAGGTAAGAGTAATCAGTCTTAGATTTTGCTATTGTCCCTTGCTCGTTTTTCGCTTTTATACAGATATTATAGGAGCCCACTATTATTTATACAAACATTAGGTAGGAATCTTCATAAAGCACTATGCTGTAACCCTCGATTGTTAGTATTTTACCACTTGTTTTGTTCACCCTTACAAGGTTGCTTTGTTCTGTCACAAGAAGGTCTTTTCTACTTTTTTTCTTTTTTTTTAAAAAAAACCTTATCCCCTTCAAAATACTCTCCACTACAACTAATACATTTGTCCCAAGAGTACTTCCAATGTTGTCAGGCAAGTAAGGTGCACGGTCCAGCAGAACCATGCCATTTTTTGGCAAAAATTGTCTAACAGAAATGACTGTGCATGCAGGTGCATTGTCGTGATGGAAGAACCAGTCTCCTGTCTGCCATAAAGCGGGTCTTTCTGATGAACAATCTTCTTGAAACTCCCAGATAAAAGGTTTGATTGTTGCTTACCTGGAGGAACAAACTCTGAATGAACTATGTCCTTGGCAGCAAAAAAGCAAATCAGCATTGTTTTTATGTTTGATTTGACTTGATGACATTTTTTTGGGTAGGATGATGATGACATCTTCCATTGGCTTAACTGTTCCTTTGTTTCTGGGTTTTAACCATAGCACCATGACTCGTCACCAGTAATGACATTTGACAGTAAATCTGGATCTGTTTCAAGCTGTTGTTTCCAAGCACAACATGTTTCAACTCGATGTATGTCAGTCAGAACCATAGGAACAAAGTTGGCAGCAACCCTTTTCATTACCATATCTTCTATTAAAGTTCACTGAAACAAGCTCCAAGATAACCCTCTAATCTCTGACACTTGATCAATTGTCTGTCAATGGTCTGTGAGCACAAGTTCTTGAAGTTTTTTCAATATTTTTGTCAATTTGTGTTAATCACAGCATCTTTCTACACAAAAGATAATCTTTGGTCTACATTTTTCAGTGTCTTTAAGAGCTGTGTTGTTACACTGTACCATTTTCTGTACTTGTGGGGAAAGTTTATGCTGCTACCCTGGTATGAAATGCTTCCACTTATAACTATAATAAGTTTTTATTGTAATACCCTATTCTTTTTGTACACTTTAACATCAGTATTGTTAACAACAAATTATTTAAAAACACAACTACTGATGTCACAAGGAAAGTGGTACCTGGATACAAATATACTGGATCCAAAATTGTATAGTGTATGATTCACATAAAATCATTTGTGACTGAAGGTGATATTATTCAAACTTCCATGAAAAAGACAACATTCTTCTTGCAGAAGACAGTTATTTGGCAACTAGAGAGCTGGTATATCAGACAGCAGAACATCCAGGATTACAAAATTTTAAGCTCTCACAAAGCTTAGCTGTATTATCAGACCCTAGAAAAACTGCAAATAAATTTAATTCATACTTCACATAGGTAACAGTGTGCAGTAATAAATTAGTTCAGATGTACATCACATGATAAGTCTCTCTTTCTATAGGTAACTAGTAAGAAAGAAGGTGTTCTTATGAAGAGTATTCATGCATGTACCTTTTTTGAGATTTAATTTTTGAATTGAAAAGACAGCTTTTTTATGTAAACTACTGTATTTGTAACAGCTGTACAGTTTACAATCATCACATTCATTCATGTTGTCTCATCTCATCTTCTCATAAAACTGACTTGCCCCACATCAGTTTGTGTCTATTGTTGTAAGAATCATAAACATCCTATCGTTATTCTGTGTTCTTATGATGAGTATTCACACTTGTACTTTTTTTAAGATTTAATTTTTGAACTGAAAAGACTTAGTTTACAACTTTTTTGTATGTAAACTACTGTATATTTGTAATACCTTTGTAACTATGTACAAAAATGATCAATAAAACAATACAACACTCCGTACAATGACTCTGCTGCCTCATATATCTTACATTAGGACTAAAGATATCAGATGAGAGAGATTAGCACAAATGAAGAAGCATACAAACAGCTATTTTTTTTAATATGTTTGTCTTACCTCATTCCTTGTACAGGAAAGAGTTACAAATGGTTGTGAATTACTCTCTATTATGCAAAACAATAGAAAAATTTGGAGTAGGAATTACAATCCATGGAGAAGAAATACAAACTTTGAGGTGTCCGATGACATTGTAATTCTGTCAGACACAGCAAAGGACCTGGAAGAGCAGCTGAATGGAATGGACAGTGTCTTGAAAGGAGGATATAAGATGAACAACAACAAAAGCAAAACAAGAATAAAGGAATATAGTCGAATTGAATCGGGTGATGCTGCGAGAAATAGATTAGGAAATGAGACACTTAAAGTAGTAAAGGAGTTTTGCTACATGGGGAGCAAAATAACTGATGATGGTTGAAGCAGAGAAGATATAAAATGTAGACTGGCAATGGCAAGGAAAGCGTTTCTGAAGAAGAGAAATTTGTTAACATCCAGTATTGATTTAAGTGTCAGGAAGTTGTTTCTGAAAGTATTTGTATGGAGTGTAGCCTTGTATGGAAGTGAAATGTGGATGATAAATAGTTTGGACAAGAAGAGAATAGAAGCTTTCGAAATGTGGTGCTACAGAAGAATGCTGAAGATTAGATGGGTAGATCACATAACTATTGAGGAGATATTGAACAGAATTGGAGAGAAGAGAAATTTGTGGCACAACTTGACTAGAAGAAGGGATCGGTTGGTAGGGCATGTTCTGAGGCATCAAGGGATCACCAATTTAGTATTGGAGGGCACTGCGGAGGGTAAAAATCATAGAGGGAGACCAAGAGATGAATACACTAAACAGATTCAGAAGGATGTAGGTTGCAGTAGGTACTGGGAGATGAAGAAACTTGCACAGGATAGAGCAGCATGGAGAGCTGCATCAAACCAGTCTCAGGACTGAAGACCACAACAACAACATAAATTGTGAACTCGTAAAATACATTTGTAGCTGTAGAGATGGTATATTAGATTATGTGTACAAGCAAATTTCTCTTAAATAACACTACTACTTAAATAAAGACATAGCAATTTTGTCTCTCCAGCTTTGGTTCAACAATTTATTGATTCAGAATTGGAAGCTTGATAGGTTAATGTCTGTTTCATTAAAATGTACATAAGAATCTGATCTCAGAACATGATGTTCCCTGGTTGATGTAAATTCCTTCATCTCTGCCTGATACTGAAGTGTTTCCTGGTTTATGTTACTAGCTGGTTTAATTTTGTTCTTTACTCTTATGTAAGTCTTTGTAGAAGACAAATATATATTGATTTCCCCCCCTCCCCCCCCCCATCCCCTCCCCTTCTCTCTCTCTCTCTCTCTCTGTGTGTGTGTGTGTGTGTGTGTGTGTGTGTGTGTGTGTGGTATGGTCTGGACTCTGTCTTAATACGGAATTCTTCAGTAGTAACTGGTAACACTAAAACCTCTAACAACACATTTTCAGCATTCATAAAATACAAGAGAATGGGCTACTCGTCCTCACGTTAAATTAAAATTTTCCACTTCTGTCTTTGTCAGTCCCATCACAAACTCTGACAGATAACAAGACTGGCCTCTTTATCAGCTGGACCCATCATAAGTGTTCCCCTAACCCTGGTGTGGTTGAGAGCTGTGAGGTATGACGTATCACTGTACATACGCAGCTACTGATTGAATTGCCATGCCATTCCATTGGTCACTCACTCTTTCCTCGTGTCTGAGAATTCTACTTGCTTGCTGGCATGTAAAATTGCAAACATCTACCTATTACATTAATGAATTACTAAATAATTATAATTATTTATCTACATTGAATTAAATTCAGAAAGCTGTTACAAAATCTTATTTTTTGTCTTTCCTTTACATGTTAACAATGGACTAAGAACTGTGATACTGTAACAGTGCAGCTTATTCAAACAATGTGTAATTCTATCTGACTGTCATGCCTCCCAAAACAGCTGTACTTTTTTCTGTTACGTGCCTCAATTATTCAATTGTCTTACCCTCGAGTAAGAGTGTCTATGTATGAAGTGCACTAACCACAAATTTATTTATTCATCCATAAACAATTCAAATTGTATGGTTGTTGTCAACACTTAAATACATAAAATACAGGTACAGAGATACATAAACATACACAATTACACACGCAAATAGATGCACACATTTCTTGTCTTACTGAGTTACACATTTGGAGATTGTATTTCACTGATCTACTGAGCATATTGTAAATTGCCTCTTAATTACAGTAATTAATAATTAGCACAATTGTAAACAAAGTTTACACATAATATTAGAAATCCTTTACAGTATAAAAACACTTTTCTAACAAATAATTTTTAGGGTATTTCTGAAGGCATGTATGTCACTTTTGTCTTTGATCTCTTGTGGTAATTTATTGTATAGTTTAATTACATTATACGGCACACTATTTTGGGCTTTTGTTTTGTTATTTCTATCGAGATGTAAGTGTTGGCCTGATCTGGTTCCATGTTCCTGTAGAAACCTGTTCTTGGGTACTGATCATCTCTTTTTTTTTAATGTGGACAACTGTTTGCAAAACGTACTCACATGGAACAGTTAAAATTCCCATTGACTTAAACAACTCAGTGCAGTGACTTCTCTCACTACTTTTTGTCATAATTTGTTCAGCCCTTTTTTGTAGCTTAAAGATTGTTTGTCTGTTCTGCTCATTTGTTACCCAGAACATTATCCCATAACTCAACGCAGAGTGAACATATACAGAATATGTCGTTCTGGTGCATGAGGTACAACACACTGAATTTACTATTCTCAGTGCAAGGCATGGTGAAGCTATTCATTTCCCAAGAGCAGTAACATGCTCAGTCCATTTTAGTTGTGCGTCAACATGCATCCCTAGACCTTTGTTTTGATACATGTTCTAAGAGCTCATCTTGCCCTTTTAAAGAGCTATTTTTGGGTTTTCTTCTTATGTGGAAACTAATACTGTTGGCGTGTTTGTTTTTTCTTTAGATTTAAAGTTAATTTGTTGTTGTCTACCCATCTGCATACATGCATGAGTGTTTCTTCAGCTTTGTTCTTTAGCACGCTTGGTGACGTTTCACCGATTAGAATGTTACTGTCATCAGCAAACAATACTGTCCCACTGTGTTTGACACTCTGGGGAAAATCAGTGATATATATCAAGAAGAGTATTGAGCCAAGCAGTCTTCCATGGGGGACTCCAATATTAATGTATTCTGGGTGAGAGAGATATTCCATGGTACGATTAGAGTTTGTTTGAGAAATCTCTACACACTGCACTTTGTTTTTAGGTATGAATGGACCACTTATTTGCTACCCCCTTATACCTAGAGCTTCCAGTTTATTTAACAGAATTGTGTAGTCTACTGTATCGAAGGCTTTTCTGAAGTCAAGGAAGATGCCTGTGGTATGATCTCGTTTATCTAGTGCTTCCAGAACAGCATGTGTAAAATGTGCCATAGCTGATTGTGTGCTTTTACTGGACCTTAACCCAAACTGTTCTTTACACAGCAAATTGTACTTTGTCAAGTACCCTAGGAGTACAAGTTTCATTCTGGTTTCTGTTACTTTTGAAAATTATGACAGTAAAGAAGAGAAATAACCACACAATGCACTCTGTTTTTAGGTATGAATGGACCACTTATTTTCTACCCCCTTATACCTAGAGCCTCCAGTTTATTTAACAGAATTGTGTAGTCTACTGTATTGAAGGCTTTGCTGAAGTCAAGGAAGATGACTATGATATGATTTCCTTTATCTAGTGCTTCCAGAACAGCATGTGTAAAATGTGCTATAGCTGATTGTGTGCTTTTACTGGACCTGAACCCAAACTGTTATTTACACAGCAAATTGTACTTTGCCAAGTATCCTAGGAGTCCAAGTTCCATTCTGGTTTCTGTTACCTCTGAAAATTATGACAGTAAAGAGATAAGCCAGTAAATTTCTGTATTTTTGGGGTCTCCTTCCTTATGTAGGGGCAGGAGATTTGCATGCTTTAGTGCCTCTGAGAAGCAACCTGTAGTGAATGATTCGTTTATGATGTGTGATATAGGGTCTTTGATACTGTCTATACAGTCCTTCAGCAAGCACATAGACACTTCATCTATATCTGCTGAGGTTTTATTTTTTAGGATCCGAACAACTCTGTTTATTTTTTCTGAAGTGGTGGGTCGCAGCATCATTGTGTTTGGAACACAGTCCAGTGTTTGTATAGGTTGTATTTTGTCAAATCTGTGTTGTAGCTTGGTAGCTATAGTGCTGAAATATTGATTTGCAAAGTTTGCAATTTTTATTGGATCATGAATTGTGGTCCATTGTGCTGTAATTGTGTGTTCACTTGTTTTGTCTTTTTCCTATTTCTCTCCTATTTGGTGACATTCCAGGTTACTTTTATTTTATTTTCTGCTTTTAATCATTTTGAGATCTTTTTACTGTCACTAAAACTTTTCTGTATATGATTTTGTACGTTTCGTAGTATTTTTGATATGCAGTGTCATTTTGGTTGTTTTTTATGTTGCTGAAGTGTCCGAGTGTTACAAAGGATTTCCTTGTTACGTTGGCCAACCAGTTACTTTTGTTTTGTGTTTTAGTGACTCATAGTAATTCTGGGAACACTTATTTGAACCTGAATTTAAATTTCTATAGAAACTTTGCAAACTTCCTTTCCGTGCTGGTCTCCATGTATATTTCTTCCCGTGTTTCATCGTTCATTTGCATGGTAAATTAAACCTTTTTTTGCTTAGAGAAGACCATTCTGTTTGTATTTTACTTTTGTTTTCTACACCTATGTTTAATTTTAAGAGCTGACTGGAATGATCTGAAAGGCCCAGGTTACCTACAAAATCACAATTTTCTTTTTCCAAGTCAGTTAGTATATGGTCAATGATCATGCTGAATGCCTACTTACCCTTGTGGCTGTGTTAATCAATGGTGATATTCTAAAGCTGAACATAATGTTCAAAAATGTGTTGCAGAACCCATTTGGGTTCAATGTTGATATTTAAATCTCCATAAATGAGGATTTTGCCCTTCCAGTACTTGGGTTAGTTTCACTATGAATGTGTCTGTCACCACTGGGAGGGTGGTAAGTACATAGTACAGATAGTCTTTGGAATATATGTGACTTTCTTATCTCTATAGCTGATATATCCAGAAGTTTTTCTTCTCTTCTTGAAATTATGTCTTTCTAACTTTATACATAATCCCTCCCTTTTCATATATACGTGATCCACCACCTCTCATAGTGGTTCAGTTATAATGCCCTGCTAGATTATATGAGCTACAGTTTCCTTGTCATTCACTTCACTATCCACTGTTGTTTCTGCTGACTCCTTGGAAATTTTTGTATGTTTTGTTATTACTGCTGATGGTTCTATCACTGCTACTTTTTTCAGGTGTTTGTGTTGTTCCTATTGGGTTTGGCATTGGCTTTGAGACTATGGGTTTGGTTTTGAAGTTATTTTGGTGTTTTTTAAATGTCTTTGGTTATCAGGTTCACCAGATATTGTTTACTCAAGGTGTAGTCCATGTTGTGTGTGGAATCTACATCCTAAATCACTCATGTCAATGCATTTCATATTTTTAAAATGCCTGCAGATTTTACCAAATTGATTATTGGCACTCTGTTTCTCTTTATTAACACAACAGCCAAATAAGATCGTAGTGATGTGGAATGTTCACAATTACGACATTTGTATGTGTGAGATTTTTGACACTGTTTAAGATCACTCATAGCGTGCCATTTTGTTTATGTATATGTCATTTTTTTAATATCACCAAGTTAGGCTCCCAGTTTCAGTATACCATAATGAATATATGTTAGTTTCTTCTCTTAGTTTATTTGCAAGACCATGACAATGGCTGTCTGAAAGCACAGTTTGCTATTGGATTTTACACTCTGGAAGTCATTTTGTGTCATTTCACTAAACACTTCAGCACAACTTTGGGATCGACAGATTTGCACTGTAAAATTTTACACTTGGTTTCTTATTTGTCAGCATTGACAAACTTTCTTCTCCTGCCTTATTCATGTTGTCCTTTTCCTCTTTACCTCATTCAAAACTGTATAGGCCTGAATTTCCACAATCGCCAGTAGAAAGTACTTGAAATAAGTTTTTGGGTACAAAGCCTATGTTGCTTTCGGAGTTTTTTTCAATCTAACACTTTTTTCTTGCTGCTATTTTACGCCATGTTGTTCCTCTTTTCTGTAAAGGTTGCACTATCATGTGGGAATTTCAGCATGCTCAGTTCACTTTTTTCGAGCTGTAATTTCAAAATACCCATTTTTAAAGTATCAATAATAAACTCTTACACTAGTTATGTGTTCATTTAGTTTGCTGATTTCGTGGTACAGTTTTCATATGGTTTCTTTTTAACAGCAAAATTGACTTTTTTTGGGAAAGACATATGCTTAGCTTATACCCTTGCCGCCATCTTACAATTGTAAGTCCATACCTATTCCTTCACTATTGTTTCAGCTAACTCAGTGATATGCTGTGTTGTCAGACATCCAAGTCAGCAGCACCTATATAAAATAAACAGCGAGCTATTTGAGAAAAAAATCTATGATCTGTGCAAGAAAATGACCCAGATTATGAGCTATCAGTACAATATCACAATGAGGCAGTAAATTAATAAGTGGTTGGATAGTATCTGATGCAGCTGCGGTGTTTAATGCTTTGAGTGGGTCATATGTGGAGTAACACTTGTATGTGGCAACAGAGTGATATAATGAACATTTATTTTGGTTTTGTTTAATTAAACAATGCTTTAGCTCATATAATGTTAGTTTGTTATATGATTGTTGAATTAAACTAAGAGTAAACTGTGATTTTTCTTTACATGTTTACTTTGGAAACAAAGAGAGCTATTCTCTACATGTGTACAAAGAACACCACACATCTGCTCATGTTATGAAAAATTGTGTCCCCACTACAGGGTTAATGTAATACAGCAGGTATCAAAAAAAGGTTCATAGTAAAAAATGTAACTTTATTCCAAGACTTGGAGAAAATACAGAAATAAAAAAAAAATTTCAAAATTAAACTTACAAAAATAAACACTTTTCCATTATTTAAGTAGTTCCTACCTGCAGTAAAATGATTACACCACTGCAGTCACAAAGTTTTATCTTTTTGATCAGGTATACACAGAAATAATGTGATTACTATACACCAAATGCAACCTGAGCTAATATTACAGATATATAGTTAAGACACAGGAACTATGAATTCTCAGTCTATACAAACTGGGGCAATCAATTTTATGTAAGTTAATTTCATAATAAAGAAGAGATTCCTCGAAATGAAAAAATAATGTGTACTGTATTAGCTATATACCTTACAGCAGCAATAAACATAGTCAGAAAAAATTAATATATGTAAAAATCAAGTATTATCATTGATGTTTCAGACTATTAAAATACACTCATGTTATAACATAAGCAAATAATCAGAATAACATTGACATCTTGTTTTTCATTTATTAGTTCCCACATGCACACAAGCTCATCCTCTGCTGTACACATATTGTATGCCCACTTCTGTCAAACATTGACTATAATTATGAGCTACATATGCTACATCTTCTATTATATATAATAGCTGATTAACAAGCACTGCAATCACGGTAGATAATGCAATAAGTGGTCTGAAGAAAACTGAATACTATACATACAATTACTGTAGCTTCTAAGCTACTATACAAACAGTTTGAATGAAAATTCTATCTGTAAATAGTCTTCATGGCTTTACCGCTGGATGACATTGCAAGGCTGAACCACATGAAGATGTCAGACAGTTGCTCTGAAGAAATATTGTGGAATTTGCACATCATCCAGCGGCAAGCTCGTGAAGACTAGCTTGAAGCTGGAAAGCTTGAAGAGTCACAAAATAATATCTCTTTTAACCACAATGAAATATTTGCAATACTTTATAATGATGAAAGGAAGCTAACAGGGGATATAAATATGAGTATTAAATAAAATTAAAAATAAAAAACTCCCTTATTACCAAGCCTGTGTCCTGAGTTGCAAATGAGGAAGAAGAGAAAGGAGTAAGAGTTGGGAACAACCTTCTTAAAATGTAGGATCTGTCTATTACTACATTCTAGCAAGCAACAAGAGTTCCTTGAGCAGTTATAAGACAGGATCACTGGTCTCAAAGGCAGAACAGGGCTTTAAATTTAATATCACAGAAAACTCAAAACAACATAGTTGACACAAACTGTGACAAAAAATGAAAGTAAATTTCAAATTTAAGTGCTTATTTTAAAATTCAATTCGTGACCTTTACGCGTTACAGTTTCCAATGTGGAAAGTAAAAATTGATAGAACAATGTTAATTTACTTGGAAAGATGTGAATTGTTCCCTAAATAATGGGGCACAAAATTGACCACAAATGCTTTAAGGTGTGAATACCAGAAGTATGAGAAAAAGTGATTATAAAGATAGAAATTTAACAGAGATATGAAAACTACATGATAACCAAAGGTAAAATGCCCATCTTATTTATGAGGGAAAAACCACTGAGAGGCATTATTTTGAAATTTCTCATGTGTAATAAAAAATTATCTCCCCTCGTAATAAGGAGAGAAAAATGAGAAAGTAAAAGTTCAAAAAATGTAGTACATTATGCTTAAATATGAGGGTGGATCAAAAAATAATGCCTCCTGTACCATAAATAATAATTTGATAATGAACATATAATAGTGGAATTAGTGCAGATCATAGGCAGAACTCCTCTCCACATGACACTATCATTCAACATAGACACCATGCATTTGCACGTTTGCCCCAGTATTGAGCCCAGGCATCCAAACCAGTTAGTAAAAATTCAGACTTTTGCTTCATGACTCAAGATTTTAAAGTTGTTTTAATCTCGTCCATGAAGGACATGTATGAGGATGCTGTAATGAACATCAGCAACGTGGGTATTTGGGTGAATTAGTTTGGAAACAGAGAAACGGACATTGCAGATGAACCACACAGTGGCTGGCCCACAGTATCAGTCACAGATACCAATCGAGGACGTGCTGATAAAATGATTCAAGGAGACAGACACATCAGAGTCCACAATCAACAGCGAAACATATGCAAGTACATTTAAGAAACTTGAGGTGGAAGTAACACACACAACAAACATAATTTTTCACAACTCAAGTGATAGGAAGAATCGGCAGGTCAGTGGTATCTCATGCACCGCACAGCTCTGATTTGATCCTGTCAAACTTCTACCTGTTTGAACCTATGAAAGACAACCTACATGGTTACAGATTCAGTGATGTGGATGAGGTTAAAATGACTTTAAAATGTTGGTCAAGAAGCAAAACATTGAATTTTTTGCAAACTGCAACAAGGGTTCGATGGCCCAAATCTGTACAGATGCAAGGTGACTATGTTGAACAGTAGTGTTGTGTAGATGACATTTAAGGCTATCATCTGTATTTAATCTGCTGTTATATGTTCATTATTACTTTTTTATCACACAGAAGATATTACTTTTGGATCCAACCATATAGAAAATGAAGCAACAAAAAACACACAACTAAATATTATAACATAATTGGAAAATTTCAGAGCACATGTAGACATCATAAAAAATATTAAATAAATTATGAATGTTAAAGTAAACAACAAAAAGATGAGATTGGCTATCATTATTACCTGTACTAAATTCTAATTAAATCTCTGTCTTAAGAAAGCACACAATTATCACAAAAATTAGTAAAATACAATACTTAGGCAGACTTAAAAGAACACAACAAGCTAATGAAAATTTTTAAATAGAATGAAATAAACAAAAGCAAAAAAAGGGAATACCTCTTACAGGAATAAAAATGAGTACAGAAAATAAATTATCCAGTATATAAAGAAATGATTATAGTAATAAAATGCAATGAAAAATCACATTTTGTTGCAAACAAGAAAAACTCACAAACATTACATTAAGTCATTTGAGAGCCGTAATAATAAATTTTGTAGTTACCATGAAATAGCCATTAACTTTTACATATACGAAGACAAAACTACCATAATTTAAATAACATTAAACTAATAATACTTATCTTATGAAATGCTAGAAAAAGTTTTAAACATTTAAATTGTCCAGAACTAGTGTGTTAGATTATTTTCACAGCAATTAAATTTTACAAAAAATTGCCACTTACATAAATTCTGGAAGTAATTAAAACACTGAAAATAACTGAATTACTTTTGAAATCATCAAACCAAAGACTGTGAAAATTACAAAAGAATGTAACTGTTAAAATTATATACTTTATCCAGGCAAAAGAACAAAATATTTCAATAATACCTTTACAATACTCCCTCTCAGCTGTCTATAAAATGCTTCAAATTTTTTAACAAACTTAATTTAATAAATGCTGTATAGAGAAGTAAACATCAAAAGGGATTTAATGAAAATGGCAGATCTGTTTCAGAATGAATTAACTTAAATAACAATGTTAACTTAGGTTGACTTCAAAATTATAGCTGTATATAGAAAAATAATCTAGTTGTAGCATTAAATCTAATCCACAAAACAGATTCAGACAAAACCATTAAAATAATGTTCATGGGAGCAATTTCTCAGTCCTTTAAGAAAATGATTCACATATAAGGCCACATTGGCTGTGTCCTTTGAAAAAATATATACGGGAAAGGATACAAAATGAAAAAAAATCAACAATGCAAAATGTTACCAATAATGTCTGAAAAAAATGCAACAAAGTACATTGTAGTTAATCTTTCTACATTTTCCAAACGCCTGCATATGTATAAAACAAATAAATCTCTAACATAAAAATATTAGGGAAAAGTCCCGTGTGGAACATAAATAATGATACAAGGCGAGACATCCCATTCACCAAAACAAGAGGCTTTGAGCAGCAGACACAATAAGAAAGAGACAAGTACACACACACACACACACATACACACACACACACACTGACATAGCTCATAAATTTGGTAGCTAAACAATAGTATTCAAAAACTGATTTCTATGAATAAATGCGCCACAGATTTTAAATCTCAAGATTTTAATGAAATCAAGGTCACTATGAATGTTGTTCTACCATAGCTATCGACATAACATCCAGTAGCATATGGAAGTTATGCAATTTCATGACAGCTCCATGATGTAATTCAGCCCACTAAACAAAGAACTATGTGGCCTAAAGACAAATCTGGTCAATGGCATTGAAGAAAGTTGTCAATATGGCAAGAAATCTATGAAGGATTCATCCAAGAACGTCACCATGAAAATCTATGTTCTCAAACGTGTTTTGTATTTATTTATTGTGCAATGGTTCTTCAGCACTAAGAAAGGATGTCTTTTCTCTTACTTTTGTTCTTAAAAATGACAGTCGGTAGAACAAAAATAGAAAAATCTGCGAAAGAAACTAAATTTAATATCAAATTCACAGATCCACCAAATATTTTAATTGTTGTTGTTGTTGTTGTGGTCTTCAGTCCTGAGACTGGTTTGATGCAGCTCTCCATGCTACTCTATCCTGTGCAAGCTTTTTCATCTTCCAGTACCTACTGCAACCTACATCCTTCTGAATCTGCTTAGAGTGTTCATCTCTTGGTCTCCCTCTACGATTTTTACCCTCCACGCTGCCCTCCAATACTAAATTGGTGATCCCTTGATGCCTCAGAACATGTCCTACCAACCGATCCCTTCTTCTGGTCAAGTTGTGCCACAAACTTCTCTTCTCCCCAATCGTATTCAATACTTCCTCATTAGTTATGTGATCTACCCATCTAATCTTCAGCATTCTTCTGTAGCACCACATTTCGAAAGCTTCTATTCTCTTCTTGTCCAAACTATTTATCGTCCATGTTTCACTTCCATACATGGCTACACTCCATACGAATACTTTCAATATTTTAATAAGGTGCTAGAAAGTTCGAGATGGAATACACAGGATGGAAGAAGATAACTACTCACAAAAAGCTGAGTAATTGAGCAGTAGGCAGACACACAAACAAAACTGAAAACATTCCTGAGCTAATTAGGGTAAAAAGAAAAATCTACATTAGTGGTATCCCAGTAACTAATACACAAACATAAACACGCTACAATCGTCTGGACCAGGACAATCAGACTGTACAAGTATGTGTGATTTTGGGAGAAAGGAGAGGTGGGGAGGAGGGGTATTAGGTTCAATCAATCAAACAAGATTGTCCAAAAGATCTGTAATGTTTTTAGTTTTATTTGTGTGCCTGTCAACTGCTCAATGTGTCAACTTTGTGATGAGTTGTTAGCTTCACTCATTTCATTGTTAATATTTTTTGTTAAAATAAAAGGAATGTACTGAAAATAAGAAACAATTAAGGTATGTAATGTTAAGACTAAGCTTTCTTAAAAATGTGAATGTCTTAATAACAGAAAATCCAGCATGGAAACATCAAACACAATTACATAAGATTAATGATGAAAGGCAAACAGACAACCACATAAAATCAAACAATCCTCTAGCTCTGAAGCCAAAGCACCACACATTTTCCAGTATAAAATATACAGATCCACATCTCCAGCTGCATTAACACATACTGTCTATTACTGGTTGTCCAGCTGGGCAGGGGAAAGAGGGCGAGGGGGTACCCAAGAAAGAATGTGGAGTGTAGAATTGGGAGATGTATAGGAATTATTTAAAATGGCTTGTTATAAAATACAACATTGGTGGATGAAGGTAGGATTTTGGGTGGATAATCCTCATACTTCATTGTGATAATAGATAGTCATCAAACCACTAAAGATGGATGCAGTTGAGGTCTGTTTGTATGAGCTCAAGCAATATCAGCCAGTTTGGTGACTTCTGCTTCCAAATGCGTATGAGACACAAATTGATGCTTGGCCCATAGTGGAAAAACTTTTCACATAGGATGGATAGTGGTACTGTTTTCAGTAGGCCTGTTTGGTGTGGAGGCAGACACACAAACAAAACTGAAAACATTCCTGAGCTAATTAGGGTAAAAAGAAAAATCTACATTAGTGGTATCCCAGTAACTAATACACAAACATAAACACGCTACAATCACAAGGTAGGTTATGGAGCTAACAAAGACCATCTGAAACATGTTTGTGAAGAGCTGCAGAGCTGTTCTTCATTTTCAATATCAAAACCCATGACAATGAAATACCTTGCTCTTTCCATTAGAACCTCAACAGCTTCTCCTAAATCCTCTTCACAATGTCTCCTCAGTGAAATGACCAACCTCCCCACTTAACATCTGTGTGAAAATATTTATTTAATATACCAATACAACCTCAACTTTGGCAGAAGTCAGTTGTTATACATCACCTGTGTGTGCCCATTTGCAGTGAGAAGTAAACAAAATATCCAATATCCAAATATGTTCATAACTCCTCAGGAACTTTGGCAGACAAACATTATCCTATACAGTCAGTTCAGAAACAGATTTTCTGTGCTATTTGTTCTTTTAATATCATAATCTCATAAGTAGTCTGTGTAATCTCTGCAAAATAGCTACTGACAGTACAGTACTCTACCCAGCACCCATTTCCACACAGGTCTTGAATAACTTACACATGTCATGTCATGGCTTAGACTACTACTTGTCGTGCCTTGATATAAAAGACCTCCTATCCAAAATCACACCAGCTCCCGAGAGACCCTATTTGCTACTCATATACTGGCAAGAAAAGCGTTTCTGAAGAAGAGAAATTTGTTAACATCCAGTATTGACATAAGTGTCAGGAAGTCATTTCTGAAAGTATTCGTATGGAGTGTAGCCATGTATGGAAGTGAAACATGGACGATAAATAGTTTGGACAAGAAGAGAATAGAAGCTTTCGAAATGTGGTGCTACAGAAGAATGCTGAAGATTAGATGGGTAGATCACATAACTAATGAGGAAGTATTGAATACGATTGGGGAGAAGAGAAGTTTGTGGCACAACTTGACCAGAAGAAGGGATCGGTTGGTAGGACATGTTCTGAGGCATCAAGGGATCACCAATTTAGTATTGGAGGGCAGCGTGGAGGGTAAAAATCGTAGAGGGAGACCAAGAGATGAACACTCTAAGCAGATTCAGAAGGATGTAGGTTGCAGTAGGTACTGGAAGATGAAAAAGCTTGCACAGGATAGAGTAGCATGGAGAGCTGCATCAAACCAGTCTCAGGACTGAAGACCACAACAACAACATACTTCCATTTACTACTGTAAGCCCACAATACCCCACAAAACTTTGTCCTTCTGCCCCTTCCAGATGCCCAATCCTTACCTCTCTCCCAAACCAATCCGCTCAGACAGCTGTCCATGAATAGTCACGGTTACCATTGTGTGCATGTGCATGTGGGTTTTGCTTTTAGTGGGCTGTTTGTTTGCAATCAAATATGTATATTGCAAACTAGGTGACAGACCATAAGCTTTTATAGTAATTGCAATATTATATCAGTCTTTATATCTTGTAAATTTTCACACAATCATCTGAAAAGCCTGTCAGTTGCCTCCTTCAGGCCAGAAATGAGAATAAAGTGAAGTTGGTGGAACCGTCCTCATGTGCTCTGTGGTGAGAGTACAAGCAAACTTCAGATTAATACTACAAACATTGTAAGGAAATGATAGATTGCTACTTATCATAAAGATGACGTGTTAAGTAGTAGACAGGCAAAACCAAAAGGCACTTATACATTAGTTTTTGTCCACAGCCTTCATCATAAAAATAAACAAACATTCATTCATACAAGTAAGCACACCTCATGCAAGTAACTACCATTTCTGGCAGGTTGGACCGGAATTCTGGAATTCCAGTCCGAGCTGTCAGACATTGTGGTGCTTACTTGTGTGGATGAATGTGTTTTTCTTTTTTTGATGAAGACTGTGCCCGAAAGCTAACGTATAAGTGTCTTTTGGTTTTGCCTGTCTGCATCTTAACATATCATCTTTACAGAAAGTAGCAATCAATTTTTTCCTTACATTACTGATATTCCAACCTGGAGTTTCCACTGTTAGATTAATATCATAGTAATCCAAAACACCCTGTAAGTTACACAACAAAATTTTCTGTGGGCAAGCAAAAAAATACCATCAATGTATTTTTCTGATGAGTACTCTACATAGAATACAGTATTATGGTATATGACTTCCATTTCTGGTACAACATTTTATTTATTTTACATCGTGTTTTGGGACAATAACTTCTAAAAACTGAACAAGAATTAAAATATTTAAGATTTCATTAACAAACTACTGGTCCACTGTATCACCCAAGATGTAACATAAAATAAAAATGGGAAGTAATTAATTGTCATATTTTGTACTAAGGTTGAGACTTAAATGTAACTGATGTGACTTAGGGCTACAAAGAAGATCATGTTTTGCAATACACAAAATAATGTCCTAATTTATCTAGTACAGAAATATCATGCTGTAAAATGGCAAGAGGGACAAAATAACTATGAATGACCAACAGAGTTCACTTTGTCATAGTTTTTCTGCTTGGGATTCAACATCAAAGAAACACTCATAAGCTTTTGGAAAAAGTCTAAAAACTAACTCTGTTAGGCTATAAATAAAATACTGGACTAATTATAGAAAATCTACTGGCAAAATCTTAGATGTATTCCTTATATTCTTTATTACCTAATTACTATTCAGGGCTGCAAATTTATCATATCTCTTAACCAGATCACAAATTCACTTGACGTAAAATTCTACTTCCTGGTATTATAAACATGTCCCATTTGAGCTGACATCCTGGTTCTGGTTGGAAAACACAGGAATTTTTATGTTATCTTAAGCAGAACGTTTTTAATACTGTCCCTATTGGCCAAATTTGGGTCCAAGTGATTTCCATCTTTGCATGTACATGAAAAAGTATATAGACTCCTAAAGCTTTGATGCAATAAATAGCTTCAAGATGTTACTGTGGATTAGCAGTAAATTCAGATGGCACTAAATTATGCAGAGAAAAATTGTCAACCAGCAGAGATATCATAAATGGCAAACTCTTAATTGACACTGTAGAAAAGTAATACAAAGATGATGGTTTCAGATTTTTCTAACTACATATTTATTTACAACTGCAGCATTTTATTGATAGTGTAATGAAGGTAACTTCCTGGAACTCCTCATAAGAAAACAACAAACAAATGTTAGTTGCTCTCATTGGTATTTTTGAAAGGAGAATATTTGTAAGATAGTTATCTCTTATGGACATTTCTAAGAACTGCATAACAGTGAGTTATGAAATTATAAAATAATTATTTCTAAAAGCCTACTAATGAATATAAAACTATGAAAACCATGTACTCTTCCTCCTCCCCAACAAATAATTTTAGTTGCTTTTTAGTTCCTCAATACACTGTGCCACCACAACTCATGAAATTAGTGAGTGAATCTTATGTATGAAAACTAATTACTATTTGGCAAAATACCAAAATGTGCTGTGCTGACATGACATGAAGTATTTACAAGTTCAAGAAAAATAAAAAACATGAATACTGAATAAGTCATTACACTGTTCTTGCAGGATCACTTCAATTTTTTTTTCACTATACTAACAGAGGATACTGAATAAAAAAAATAGCATTGTGGGAATGTTCACAAAAGTAAACATTAGATGCTCCCCAGAAAAACACACATACAAATTACCAAGTTTTGCAAATTCCATTTTATGAGGGAAATGAGAAACTTAAACTTGAGGCTGGATACATTCACTGTTTACTAAAAATACTACTGATAAAAAGAACTATCTACCAGTTGATGGAACTAAAAAAACTTTATCATGTCCAACACATGCATAATTTTAAAAATTAATTCATCTAGAAAAAAAAGGCTGATAGGAAAGAAAGAAAAGAAAGGGTACACAACAGGTCACATTTGTCAGCCGAAATTAAAAAAAAAAAAAAAAAGGGCAGAGAACACACATGTAAGAAATGAAAAATATGGACAAAAAGATGGTACAGGTGTGACTGGAATTGATGGTGGACGGGGAGCTAATAGGAAAGCTATTATTGATGGCTCATTATTAGTAGTATGAATCTTTGCTGATAATCTGGCACCACTGTCAAACTCTTTTCTACAACACATCTTTTACCAGAGAGCTTATGACAATTGTTACTTTGCATGAGTACCTGTAATCCTTCCTACTTTTTTTCTACTTTGGTTCAACTACAGTCATGCTTTATTTATGAAACTGCAACATTTTTCCCAGGCAAAGGAGGAGACTTAAATTCACTCACTAATTTCAGAAGTGATATACACACAGCCATTGGAGATGCACAATATAATGGGGACATGTAATACCTTGAATTAAAAAAAATCACTAGCACAACATTATTTCACATGAAAATGGCAGAGGCTGATATTTCAATAGTGGGCTTGTAAATAAAGCATTTGTACAGCCAAATGTAATGATCATGCCTTTTTAAAAGAAAGGATGCCATCTGTCTTCTAGACTTTTAGAGCTATATTTAGTGACAGAATGCGATAATAAAAAAGAATCAAAATTTTACTGATAAACTTACATGTTGATAAGAGAAAAAATAACATTGTTTCCTGGGCTGAGAATAATAGCTGCCTGTTTCAGTTTCATGGATAACTTATTACCAATCGCTCTATCCAAGCACATCTGATGGGCTGACTAAAATCTCCAAACTGCCGTAGGCTTCTTCCCATTCTCTGTCATTTGCAGTTAGTACAACCCATAGTGCACTGCTTGAACAAGGCAAATATCTGGTTTAGATCCAATGAGCTTTTTGAAAAAAGGAACAGCTAGGGATGGTGTACCAGCTAAATTAAAGGCATCTGACTCTCAGAACAACTGAAAAGTTACTTTATAACTATTAGATATTACAGAAATCTGGAAAATGGTGTTGTAAAGGCACTTGCAGACAGAAGATGATACATGAGCAAAAGGATGGGCACATAAAGACAAAGTATCATTCTGATAAAATCTTCAGGGCAAGTCTGGAAGCAGCTTGTGAACATGACAGTTCTACTATGGCCATGTATTGAAAATCCAGCTTATGGAAATATAAAAACTATGTTATGGGAATGATGCTGAAAATTTCAACATTTCGTTCTTTAGAGCAATACAATACACCAAGTTCTCTGCTCAATATTCCTATCAAATTCCTACACTTAATCCTATGAGAAAGTATAACTAGCAGATGCATACCATAAAATTATTGTATATCTTCATAAATTTGTTCCTTAGGAAGATGTAACAGTGTGATAAAAAATTGCACTGTAGTGCACAAAGGATATTTACTGATAAAACTGGCAACTGACTGGTTCCTACAGTAGATAAAAGAAACAATGAAGTTGAAGCATTTATCAAATCCACTGTATGAGCCACCAAATATGTAAGGTCTTGTTCACCATCTTAATACAAACAATGTCACAAGCGCCTGTCAGAAACAATAACCAGTCAGGACAAAAAATATAAAAGAATACTAAAGGAAATATCTGCTACACTTGACTGATAACACATAAAATACACCATTTCTTGTTATCCGAAATACAGAGTTTTCAATGTAACACTGCCATTTTTAAAATCTGTCTCTTTTTCAGTTGACATTATAAACCAGAAAACAATAGTTTGATCTATTAGAGAATAAACTATAGTGAATTTTGCAGCTTAGAAAATGTTACTGATAACAGAAGTGCTTTTTCACTTATTTACTCTATCAGACATTGACCATAAAAGGAAGTTGTACTCTCCAAAACCATATGTCCACAATTAAACTTCAAAATACAATTTATCATGAGTAATATAATAAATATACTTTACTCTAAGGCAGCACATTATGGTAAACATTTTATTGGACTGTTGAGTGTTTTATGAATACTGTAGAAACCACCTGAGAAAATTCCATAAATGACTAAATCTCACACTTCTTTCTTCCTGTGGTATTGATAATAATGTACTCGCAAACAACTCTGATTTTTCATTGTTCTACCACAAATGCTACATATGAAACACCCTTGTGCACTGTGTGCATCGCGGACATGAACTTTCAGGTTGAACTTGTTTGTAAATTGTTTCTCGCACCACTGACAGCTATACTTCTGTGGCCACACTAGAAAGAAAATAAAAGAAGGAAATTAATACAATAACTAAGGGGCCAACACTAACAAATAAAAGTAATTGTATAAACAAAAATCATATTTAGACAGAGATAGAAGAGGACAGGAAAGTATGAATCTATCACAGTTCAACCATGCAGGTCCAAAAACAACACATTTTTGAATGTAAGAGATTTCAATATTTGCAGTCAAAAATGAATGGAGACAATTATTTTCTCTTGTCCAATAATTCCGCTGATCTAAATGCTCAAGATTACTAATCACCCTGAACAATCCTCATATTTTGTGTTCAGAGATATCACTGTTTGCCGTTTATCTTCCAGTGACTATCTTTCATTGCAAATCTATAAGGATGCAGAATCAGGACAAACAATGGAAATGTTCAAGGGACATTAAAGATGGACAAGAAGTCTACAAAAAAAGGTTTTATTGAGGTACTCACTGTTATACAGGAAACACAACCAGTAATAGGAGATTAATTTTAAATTAACTTTTCTTGTCTCAGATTATTACATACTTTTAAACTAATCTCTACAAATACACAGTATCTTTATTTCATTAAATACATGTGAAACTCATAACACTATTATAGTAAAGATGAAGAAAAATAATATTGCAATTTGTAGACATAAAATATTCAAATGAGTGTTCTGAAGGAATGAGACACAAAATTCAAAATCACTAGAAGCAAAGCAACTATTGGTGTTTCTAATTTAAAGTGTATTTTAAAAATTTGTACATGGCTGGAGTAGCAACCATAGAATGAAATCTTCTCACAGAAATAATGAACAGCCAGTCAGTTGCAAACTGGAAGGTTTATTAAAACCATTTTAACATGGTTTCAATGTTTATAAAAACACCTTCTCAGAAGGAAATATTGATATCTGTGCTACATGTTGTGACAGAGGTATGTTAAAATATAGCCAAAATACATCAGTCAAATATAATATTAGAATTAAAAATATGCACTTGGTTTTTATCATTTGATATTTCCTCACCAATGTACAGCTAGTGCTAGTGCTCTAGCCAAATAAATAACAACAACCATGTTGTGCATGTTTTAATTTATTACAGAGGTGAAATTTCATATTTGAGTGACACCTATCAGCTATACTTTAATGGACCTCTGCCACGTTGTGTAATCCAGTTGTTAATATGTCCTTCTGAACAAGACATTTTGTTAAATGTTGACACCATGGAAAAGGGTTTTAATAAACCTTCCAGTTTGCAACTGGTTGTCTGTTTACTATTTCTACAGGAAGATTATACAGCGTAATGTGAACAATAATCCATGCATTGAACTGGAGGAACATTTCCTTCTCATCTATAAGAGTGGATTATCTTTTAAAATACATATTTAAAAATTAACAACACCACACAAAAATTCAATCACTTTATTTAGTCTTCCATCATACTAGCAATTAAATTACATGTTCACAAAAGACATTTGGAAAAACGTGTGTTTTTTGAATTACAGAAGTCTAGGGTAATAATCATTGTTACTGTGCTTTCATATGTAAACTACAGCACATGATGACTCATATATATGGACATACTACACAGAAAATGAAGGCATAAAATTAATATTGTTCATTTTTAGTACTAAAAATGACAGAATAAAGAGTTTCTGAGATTAGCATCCAATAAATAAGATCATGTTACAAATACTATTACAACATTTTAGGAAAGAGCGTATCAAAATTGAAATGCTGCACTATTGCTGTTCTTCATCATAAAAATGTATAATTCTGAGACATGAATTGCATGTCAGCACAAAAAATATATTTTACATTAAAATATATACATAAAACAAACCATATTAAATCATATTATTGATTCATTTAAAATGGTTTCCAACATTAGCAGTTCTGGTTGCAAAGCAATACTATAAAAATGGTCGTAGCTTAAAATATTTTATCAGCCACCGAACACTTACCGGTAGATGTTAATGTAGCATTATGTGAAACAAACCTTAATTTCTTGTACAAACACAGTATCCATTCAACAAAACCAATGTACTTATCTCATAGTGACAAAGATCAATATAAAAGAGACTACAATAGTGTTTGAAATAAATAATAATATATTACTGACAATATATTTTATTGGCATAATTCTGATTGGTACTTTTTCAAGATAGCACTCTATTGTGTACAAGTGTCATTCCAGAAGCAGAGTCATTATGCTTCTCATGAAATGCTGATTTTAGACAATGTATTAAGTTTTTCTTACTTTTTGATTCATGATAATCTTAGAGTAACTATTTATAAGAGTAACCATTATCCCTGAGAAAATACTTATTATAAAAGGATAAAAATGAGAATGACGTGGCAACTAGTCACAACTGTGTTGAATGGATAGCTTATTTTCCTGTTATTTATCTACTGGACAGCAAAAATTATTAATGTGTTGGAGGTGTGACTGGGTGTCATCGTCGTATTTTCATATCATAATGGTGTCCTCAGGCCATCAAGGATAACACAAAAACTTGAGCACCCTCAGTGCTCAGCGCATGGTATTAGACCAATCATCTTTCTCTACTTTACATTAAGCACACATTGAACTAGGCAAAAAACAATGTTTTAGGTATGTTCAAGCAAGTTTTCTGTGAGAAAGTTCACAAAAATAATTTCTCTTCATAATGGTTTCCTAAATACTCTTAAAATTGTTGGCAAATTATTTTTGCTGTGTACATTTTCACACTTAATGTTCATGTACAATTATTGAATGGATGAGTCCAATGTAACGGAGAACAATCAGAGCATACATACTATGAACAAATAACAATAGAATACCACAATAAATAGGAGACATGAGAGGAGATCAATCTACAGAAACAAGTGGTAGAAAGTTGCAACGTTTCATGGTCCTAAAGCAATTCATTCCTTTCATCTAATTCTCCACTTAATATGGTGTAGTTATGAGTGTCTAGCAGGTTAAAAATGCCCTTATGCTGTTTTAGCACACTACTTCCCACACTGTTCAGCCTGCCACTATCTTAAAATAATGAGGGTGGTTTGAGAAGTTCTCGGGATCACCATGAGAGGTCAGCACTAGCACAATGAGTTGTTCACATGATATTCATTGGACTGCTGCCTGTAAACATCTGCCACCTCAGTGCTCTTGGAAGAGAGCTGTGGTGGTGATGTGGCTTTGTTGTTGTTCCCATGTAGTGATTTGTGAAGATGGAAAAAATTGAGATTCGAACAGTGATTAAATACTTAATAAAGAAAGGTATGAAAGCAAAGGTCATTCATGCTGATTTCCAGAATACACTGGGGGACTCTGCTCCTTCATATTCAACTGTTGCCAAGTGGACAAACGAATTTAAATTTGGTCAAGGGAGCTTAGATGATGATCCGCGCAGTGGTCAGCCAAGATGTGTAACTACTCCAGAAATCATTGCAAAAGTGCACAAAATGGTCATTGAGGATCACTGATTGAAAGTTGTGAATTTTCTCACACTTAACACGTCATCTGAAAGGGTATATCACATTTTAACTGAAGAATTAGAAATGAAAAAAATTAACTGCAGGATGGGTGCTGCAAATCTTGATGCTGGATCAGAAATATGTGCCATCGCTATGGCAAAATTACATGAACTAAGGTATGAATTGTTGCCACACCTGCCTTATTCACCTGCCATGTCTCCATCAGATTTCCATCTTTTCCCAAAACTGAAAATGTTTCTTGGTGGATGAAGATTCACTTCAAATGAAGATATGATAGCCAGAGTTGACAGCTATTTTGCAAGCCTGGAGGAAACTCATTTGCGAGATGGGATCAAGGCACTGGAACATCACTGGACCAAGTGCATTAATCTACAAGGAGACTACATTGAAAAATAAAAAAGTTTCAGTGATGTACGTACTTTTTTTTCTATTACACCCCGAGAACTCATTTGCGAGATGGGATCAAGGCACTGGAACATCACTGGACCAAGTGCATTAATCTACAAGGAGACTACATTGAAAAATAAAAAAGTTTCAGTGATGTACGTATATTTTTTTCTATTACACCCCGAGAACTTTTCAAACCACCCTCGTAAAATTAAACTAATACCCCACTGGAAAACAAAAACAATCCAAAATAGTTATGCCACTTTCAGCTAAGTCTGTGTGCCTTGGTTACTTCAAAAGGAAAAGGGAAGGAAGGTTATGATTTAAAAGTTATATCAACAGCAAGGCCATTAGTCAGAGTACAAACTTGGGTTGGACAAGGGTTGATAATGAAATGGTTCTATTCTCTTCAAAGACACCACCATCCCAATATTGATCTGAAGTGATTTAGGGAAGTCACATAAAACTTGAACAAAGAATTGGACTCTGTTTGTCACAAATGTGAGTCTTGTGCCTTAACCATTGTGCCACCAGGATTCCTGATCCATTTCAAGATATGCAAAATAGATTCCTAATAAAGCTTTGTTGCATCACAGTGCATTGCATTACATTACTTCAATAGGACAATACATTCTGATCATAACAAAATTTCAATAACAAAACTTCATAGAGAACTGAGGCATTACAGGTCTGCTTTCATTACTTTTCATCATGTGTCTATCGGAAGCATGGAGTATTTCTTTCAACACAGACAGGATAGAGAAGGAAATCAGCCACATCCTTAATAAAGGCATTTGATTTAATCCGTTTACAGAAGCCAAAAAGAACTCAAATCTGTGCACGTAGATGGAGATTTGGACTCCGCTCTTCCAGAATGCGAGCTCAGCATCTTGACTAATGTGTCATTCTGCTCAATCAGTTACATGTAGACTTCGGTGCACTAAAAATATGATACCTATTTATTACTCAGAATGAGTAAAGAACTATTTTTCTCAAGAGCTCTATAGAAATTAAGCACATTCATGATGTCTGATATCACCACTTGAGAGTAATGATACATACAACTATAAGCATGTTAATAACATTAATCAACATTACATATCAGTACATACAATAAATGATGGATTAACTTGTCTAGCTTCTCTGGAGAGACCCTTTTGTAAGAACAGAAACAAAATTTGATATAATTCATGTCTGGTGGATTGTATGCACAAAAGATAACACAGATCAAGCCACACAATCATCAACTAAACTGCAATGAAGGGTAAACTGTATGTCTAAGATCTACGATGACTCAGACTCAGTTTTTACCATTGTAAGAGGCACGGTTTTACTAACACGTGAACATGACTGTAACAAATCACACACAAAATATTGTTATTTTCTTACATTATTAAAGAGCTTCTAGTTGCAGCTTCTCTTGTTTGAACTTAAGGGAATGAACGCAGAGATGAATGGTAAAAAGGCAACAGAAGAAACAATTCTGTACAACCCCCTCCCACCCTCACGTTGTATTCTCCATATCCACTTATTAAATTTTCACATAGGTTTTAAACAAACTACTTAATATACAAAAACTCAAAATTCTAAATCAGCATCAGTATCTTTGGTTTGTGGAGACAATGCACACTGACAAGATGCAAGTCATAAGACAACATTGGTGATACAATATCACAATTTCTTTTTGATGTGCAGACCTGACTCACTTGGTTAAAGAATGGCATGAACATATTGAACTTAATACAGTATGTGCTCAATCCAAGGAAAGTAAGCTTCAAGATAGGTTTCGTGGACATTCTAGAAAATTTAGCACAATTGTCCAGCAAATCAACTGAGCATTTATGGAACAAGGCAGAAAGATCTGTCTGCAGCCAAGATTATCCAACAAATTTCATGGAACTTTGGGTGGGTGATGAAATAGCATGACTTAGTCTCTCTCCAGTGGTTTTCTATCACCCTGTTGAGCCAATCAAAATTTTTGCAATTCACTGAGCTAAGATGGAGTTATAGGAATTATAAATGAAACTAGTGATCTACCCTCACATTTTTGATCCTTTCTGTTATTTTTACATCTGTCGTCTCTATCTATGGAATTTTAAATGAAAATCATCATATATACATCAAAGACACTTTGGGAGTTCACAACACATATGTGCTGACATGGACCCTATTTGCATAACAATGTGTCAGTTTGATGGCAAGGTTTGGACACTTTGAAGAAGAGCATTTCAGTTCTTGACACACACACACACACACACACATTTACAAACAATATCAGAGTAATGATGTGGTGGATAACTTGAAATGGTAGTCTATCATGAAAATGACAGGTAACTGAAAGAGGACATGGGCTATGGCAAGAAGCTTGTAGTTCATGAAAAAAGAAAGGGAACAATGTCTCTAGAGAGAATGATGGTGAAACGAAGATGGACAGAGTCGTAAGAAGTTAAATAAAGGGATTAGAGAAGCAAGGAATGTGATACCTCATGTAAGACAAGAACTGGGTGTTGTGAAAGTGAAATGAGAAAGGAATGGTTAAGATATTTTGGAAATGAGTATATACATGAGGGACAAAAAAAATGTTTTAGTATTATTACTCTCATTATGTTTACCTTAACCATAGCTTTGATGTCATTTCTTTTTCTGTTCACTCTAAGATATAAGCCAAACTTCTTCAGTCTCTTGTTGAGCTTTTACACCAATCCCTTCACCAAAAGTGGTTCTGTACTCCATCTATCTCATGTCTACAGTTGCTGGTTCCATCTCTAGTTATCTGCCCACACCCTCTGTAGTATTTCGCTCTCCTGCATGCTGTCAATACCCCCTCTCCTCTCCCTTTTTACCCTCTACACGCAATTCTAATTTACCAATAACATATGAGTGGAATACTTTGATGAATTATTCAGATAAGAAAAATATATGTCTATTGGCTATAGGTGAATTCAACTTTTCCAAAATTAGAAAATCCCAAGTGCTTGATGCACTTTTCAGAAAATAACATACATTTTCAATTTTAACTTCTTTCAACAGCCAATGAATAAGTGATTTACAATTATGTACATTTTTGTATAAGGAAGGGAAAATGAAGTTAGGATTTATTTTTACAATGACAAGATAATTAAGACAGAGCATAAGCTTATGGTAACGAGTGCATATGAAGATTGGCCATGTCCAAGTCAAAGGACAATTATATCATTCACCAAAACTGATTTATGACAAAGCAAGATGGGGATTTGAACTCTCTTTATTATCAATGTGGATCTTGTGCCTTTTGCCACTCCTGTAGAAGTCATTCTTAAATTTATAGCTATCTTTGATGGGTTCACTGTCAATGGGACACTAAAGCTTTCCAACTTGTACTGTGCTATTATCACTGAATGGTAAATTTAAATATATAACATGAGTCTTAACTGTCTTCATATTATATAAATAAAGGAAGGGAATATTATCTTAGAAATACTGTATCTCATATACAAGTAGATACTACTTATATAAGCATAATATGTTTTATTACAAGCAAAGATATACCTTTCAGCAGAAATAAACAGAAAAAAGATAGTGCCAGTAAGATGTTATGATCAGTAATTAAAACATAAACAAAAACTAATTAAAAATACTTCTGTTACTAATAGGAGAAATACTATTTTCTTTTTAAAATATCAATGGCATTCCCTCCTCCTAATTCATAAAACAGAATTTTAATTCTGATTTTTTTTTGTGCTGTTGTTAGTTATTCTTTAGCCAAGGATTCCCTTTGTTGTTTCTGTCAGATCTCACTCCTCATGCTAAGCATTCAATACCCAACCAGCCCTTCTACTGTGTGTTTCATTAGAAGCAATGTGTGCATTTGTTACACACCATATAGGGCATTTTTCTGTTGTATTTATTTTCTTCAGGTACTTTTTTTCTATGACACGAAAACAAAAAATAAATCTACAGTTGTGAACAAATATTTGATTTGCACTGAGTATTTTAAATCTAAAACTGCTCATGGAAGCTGAAGATTTAATTTCATTTTACAAAATCTATTGTCATCTATGTGACGGTTCTATTACACTATTGCTATATTATGGGAGTTCATTCTTCCCCCTCTAGTCTATATTTTTTCCCTCTCTACTCTCTCTCTCTCTCTCTCGCACACACACACACACACACACACACACACACACACACACACACACACACACACATATTTTGTTTATACATTGGACACATACACACATATTTTTAAATACAAGCATACAACATGATTGTAGAAATATTAAACTTTTTGCTGGTCTTCATTTGTTGCCACTGCCTACAACTTTATCATATTGCAGTCTACATTGCTCTTCTGCTTGTGGCATTAGAAATCTTTTCCGGTTCACATTATCTTTGTTATGATATCGATACACATGCATCCGCAAACAGCTCTTATTTTTTACTACCCGACCACACTCTTTACATGTAAATGGCCCTTGCTGAGTATGTGCATCACGCATGTGGATTGTAAGATTCCACCTGTATGTAAATAGTCTTCCACACAAGGGGCATCTGATCTGTCTCATAACACCATTATACCACAGAAGATCTGGAAAAAAAAGAAGATCTGAATGTAATTATCTACTGTGACGTGTAATGATCTTTAATTGCTAAACAAGACAGAAAATCTTGGTACTGGTATTGGCAATAAATCATCCATGATGAGGATATGGTGATTTAACCATGTACTTTGATAATCTGAATATACTAGCAGAACAAAGGCACTGTGCACCACACAAAATATTGTCATGATAAAACTGATCCAATTCTTTCACTGTTACAAGAGCTTATCCATAAAAATATCAGTCTCCATCTTTATGATTTCTGTATGTGTGGAATACACAGCGGAAGTATATACTACTACTTATTTTGCAGTAAAAAACAATTGCTATGCAACATGCTCATAACCCAGCATTTCATGCATCATTCATTCTCAGTAAATTTTTTGACATTTGATTAAGCTAACTACTCCATCCTAAGATATTTGCTTATAACACACACACTATTAAATCCACAAATGAGTAAAAATCATGCCACATATAATGTGCTCAAATGCTACTTGTTCATTTAGCAACAACAGGAAACAATGTTTACACATGAATAATGTAATATCACATATTATAAGTTATTCCGCTGCAGAATACACCCACAAACAGAAAGTTGGCAACAAGGCAAGAACAATAAAACAAAACTGTACCAAGAAAGAAAATCACCTTTTAATTCATGTATTGTTATGGTGTGTGTGTATTCTAATGTGTTTAATGCAGAATTGCTCACAAAAACAAATACAATGTTTCCAAATCTAACAATGTTTGTTTACAAAATTAGGACATTTCCTTTATTGTAATTTAGTATTCAGAAGGTGGTCAGCCCACACTCCTCTTCTGCCAATATCTCAGATTCTTAAAAACTTTGCTTCTTCTTTACTTTACACAATGATAATCTTTTGCAGTTCATAATACATTAAAACCACAGAACATATATATCTGAGACTAAACTGGTCAGCTGCAGGGTGATATTTCTTGTTTTCCAGTTGCTAAAGTTAAGAGATTTCTACTACATGTTTCCTTGGCTTTTTTATTTTCCTTAGTTCCACTATATTCAGTAAAACTGTCTCATGTACACTAATAAAGCATTATTGTCTGTAACATAAGCATAAAGTAATTTTAAGACACAACATTTTTTGTAATTGCATATCAGACTCTCGTCTCTCCCCTCCCTATAATAATAATAATAATAAAGAGGTCATTAGGATATGAAAAGATATTGAAAGGGAGCACTACATCATTATCCTTATCCCCTGTGGCCACATGGGAATTTGAGCCGCACTCCTGAATGCAAGTTCAGTGTGCTAACAACTTTGCAACCTTACTTTCACTTATAATCAAGTATGTCTACAGAAATTCTCTGTTACAAAAATGATAAGCCTACTATCTTAACAATCTAATTAATCTTTCCTTCTCATCCCGTACGGTAAGTCTCCCCTGACCTGTGGTTCTGGGTGACTTTCTTGAAGTCTACGCCTTTCCCTAGACCTCTCCAGTCCTTTTCCTTCACCCCTCTTGCTTCATCTTCAACCCTTCTGCCTGAAGAAGGATCTACTGGCTCCGAAAGCTTGCTGATTACGACTGTCTTCTACGTCTGTGTTCTTCCACCATTTGGTGAGTAGATTTTTTATCTATCCAGTTAAATAATTGATCTTAGTGTTTTCTATTGTGAAGGCATTGAGTATGTTGGTTATTTCTTCTGAAGAAACTTCAAAAAGATATATATGACAAGTCAAATCTTTAATTTTCGTATGACACTGGGTCTTGTGACACAATTTAAACTAATTTATTCAGAAATAAACTGTAATGAAGGCAGTCACAGATTTCTATGGATTTTCATAAACACAGTTTGTAACTACACTACTTTCCATTTTTTTTTTCCTTTTGTTAAGAACATATTGTCGGTGTATTGAACTTGTCTTTGTCCATTTCTAAGAAATATATGATGCCAATAATGTAATGTAGTTGTAAATAACAGCACATGGCATCTATTTGAATGTTTGAACAGTACTATTATAAGAGTAACACTTCACAACAGTTGTGCTGTTTAACAAAATTTCCCACTATTTCACAGAAATTTGTCAGATTTATCAGCTCAGCCTCATTAAAAAACATTTTCCTGATTTGATATAAATTATGTTGTGGATTTCTTTGCTGGTCATGATTCTATCATTACATTTGCATCATAATATGAAATTTCCATTCTGGTACAAATCACACTCACACATTTACAAATACTTGTACTAATGTTAGATTTACAATATTAAAATAATAAATGTATTTTCTCCACTTTCAGCTCTCTGGTTTCCTGTCATCTCAAGAACCACTGGCAGTTGAAGCACAAGGCAATGTACCATAGTAACAAAGATCATATCTGCAGTTTCTTAACAGAACAAAACTTTAAATATTATGCAACCACTTATACACTCAATAGTTGGTAATCACTCAAAATTTGTTCATAATATTCTTAATACTCATACAAGTGTACCTATGGTTGAGTCATTACATCTCATTTTCCACATCTTTCACACATACATTTTCTAGGGCACTCACTTATAAATCTGAAGTATTTTTGTAACTATGGTTTAGGAAGATATTACACTATTTAGAAGGGGGAATACTTGTTCAAAGTTAAGCAGATTGTTAAGTAACTGAAGTTACCAATTCCACAGACAGAAAAATTCTGTTCTACATTTAGAAATTTGTCAGTAACTGGTCAGCATTCTGTTACTCAATTTTCAAAAGTGTGCATCCCCTGTTGCGAATATCTGGTAGACAGAAAGCACCTATACACATCCATTATTTATCCTGCATTACATTGTTACATTCTTGTGTTTTGTTTGGAATGATTTAATATTTGAGAATGGTTTATTAAAATTTCATCATATACCGTTTAAAAGGAAAAGAATATCTCTTTGAATGAAAATCACAATTATAACACAACAATATTTGCCTTGGCTTTTCAATACACATTCATTACTTTCCAAATTCAATGTCGATTTACAATAAAATATTACAACTCAAAAGTAAAATAATAAAAAGCCAATAAAAGCAAAAGAGCTTTTAGTGATGATATAAAGGTTTGTTACCTCAAAGTTACAAAACTGAAGTACCAAGAGCAGCACAAAATCTGACTAAGGTGATATATTAGAATGAGAAAATACTCTTCATTGGGAGAAACTGGCTTCAAAATCTGAACCAGTTGATTTAATTTAGATTCTGAGTGTACTTACAATAATGTCAAGTAGAGCCTGCAATGGGTTTTTCCAAAAATGGTTACCACTAGGCCATTAAACTACTATTAATTATTCACTTTCAATAACATAAGTGTTTCATTATTTGAAATCACGAAGAAACCAAAAGAGAGCAGCTTATGATAAAAGAAAGATTGGGTTTTTGGACAAATCTTCAATTCTTTGAAAACAATATGAGAAAATGGAAAACCAAAGGATGGCCATCATAATATGTTTGATGTATAGTGATTTACCTATCGGTAAATAACAACTTCCTCTCTTTACTACACTGTATCATTGGAAATTGGAAAGGTGCTTTGACCTGATCTTACCTGACTATATAGTGACTAAGTAAACTATTGAACATTTCACCTCAATAGGTTTGACACGACTCACTAGTGCATGTCCTTTGATCACAGAAGAGAACCCGACTTTTAAACACATACATCCCAGTGACATTTTCAACAAAACGTAATTCCTGGACTCACAAAGAAAAATATTGTGATGGAGAAAATAATAGAAGTGCAGTGTACTGAATTTGGAGTATCACCAAGATAATATCAAGTCTTAAAAAAATGAAACTAGTTTTAAGAATGAAGAGTAAGATGAAGACAAAGCAAATGAGAAAATGACAGGCAAGTAAGAAATGAAACTGCAGAAAAAGAGGTTTAAGCTCTGTTGCGCACTGAAAGTAATCCACCTCTGTGGTTAGCTTTGATTTACTAGGACCATTACCAGTAAATGACTTCTAAATGGGGTGGATATAGATTTGATTCGTAACATACAACCTATGACACCAGTAGAAATGATAGAAAGAGAAGACATTAGAGAACTAGAATGAAGAGGTGATGGGATTGACTGTGACTGTAGCACATATGTTGAAAATGCTCAAATTCCTGATAGTCTATGCAGTGCAAGAAGGGTAGAGCAAATTGCAATAAGATGTGATACACAGGTAAAACTCATGGAGGAATACAAATACACATTGTACATGGTAACTGTTTGTATTATTTTACTTTTTCTGGAAGTATACTTTATTTTACAATAATGAAGAGTGAATTAAGAATCAAAATACATATTTCTTCTGTAAGAAAACAGTGACCATGCTTGCATCACACTTTCTTGGGTCATTCAGTACAGATCTCCATGAGTCATTCATTGTTTTGTATCTTCTTCGTTTGTTTTCTCTCTTGCTCTAATACATTATGCAACCAACAAACCATCTGCTACTGCTTCTTTTTCCATCCTATCTTTGTTCACTTCCATGACTTTGAAGTTTACTTTCTTCAATATGTACGGCCACTTTGTGCAGAAACATACACAATAAATTAACCAAAGTCTTCCCTATATAGTCAATTTCATTTTTGGTTGGAGAATTGAAAACACTGTCTGAAACAGTTATTAATTATGACACATTACTGTGTGATCAATCTGTTGAAACCCATTTATTTTGCAATCAGTTTTTGACTGGCATAAATATGCAGTCAACTGCCACGATAGTGTCAATAAATGTATACTATTCTGCAAATGTAAGAAGTAAAGCTGTGAGGACGGGTCATGAGTTTTTCTTTGAGTAGTTCAGTTTGTAGAGCACTCGCCTGCAAAAGGCAAAGGTCCTAATTTCAAGTCTTGGTCTGGCACACACTTTTAATCCACCAGGAACTTTCATATCAGTGCACACTCCACCGCAGAGTGAAAAATTCTGTGTACTCTGCTTCTTTGGTGTAGGCTGTTCAAAGTAAAACAAAACACTTGGAAAATTTGACCAAGCTGACACTCAATTTTTTACTGCAGCCATTATTTCCAAAAGAAAATCTACACTGCACTTTCAGGCAGAATTATATCTTCTGCCACAGGAAGATCCTGAATTTCTGGGCCACGCTTAGGGTTCCACGTCACGTTGTTCCAAAAAGGAATTATCACTAAGCCATTTTATATGCTCTTTCACAATTTTTTGCAATTGGTAATAACTTTTGAGTTCAATATATCGCAAAAAATTTCTTCTTTGCTAAAGAAACACCATTAACAAATCTGCCATTGTCTATAGCTCCTCGCACTCCTATACTGGTAAAACAACTGAGGTGGCTTATGAAACTGCATGTCATGACTCTCTTCTATTCAGTTTTATTAACACTAAAACACAAGTCCCATCTTGTCAGCAGAGGGGAAATCATGTTATGCAATACTTGCAACATACAAGTTTAATGGTACAGAACTGAGGTGCAGCTCAGAAAACGCTGCAAGTCACATTAATCGGTAGCGCCTATGGTGTCAATGTTGAGGTTACTAAAAACACAGCACTAGTTCAAAATGCAAAAGACAGGAAAGGAAGTCAGCAGTGTTCTTGCTGCAGAAACTCCACATTCACTTCAAGTGATGGAGAGGAGCCACAAATAACCTAAATCTGGATAGCTGATTGCATCAGAATCCTGCTTCTTCCCATACTCAGTCCAATATCCCAACCAATGTATTAGCACAAAATTCCAAGTATGGAAAGAAGTGTGAAATTTTGACACAAGAGAATGTGTTACAATACACGGGTAAAATTAAAATAAAACACTGCAATAGAAAGGCAAAGGAAACGGTTAACATCATTAAACAAATAGCAGCATTAACTGAAAATACAAAAAATAAAATACAAAAGAAAGAAAAAAGATAATGTTGGGACATAAGAAGAAACAGCATGTTTCAATAGCAACACAAAGAAGGGATGTTATGTTGTTTTTGCCTATCATTAATAATGTTGGGCACATGGCTTATTTTCAGCAGATCTAAAAAGCTCATTTTATTTTTCTCTTGTTTCACTCTTTTTCTACATAATTCTTGTAAGTTTGACACACTTTTTGGTTTTCCATTCTCTTATACTTAATGAACAGCTAGCACACATATCTTAACCAGACCCCTACCTATTTTCAGCTCATCATTTACTTTTTGATTCCATACCAGTAGTTTTTACTCTTCTTGCTGTGTGTAAGCTTTTTTGCATTGAAGATGAATGCACTAGAGGCTTCAACTCATTTAACTTCATCAGCAGATATTAGATCAAATTTGTGTTTTAAACTTTTGCTTTTTTATTAAATAATGTAACATTTCTAAAATTTTAAAATCACATTTATTTCTTTTATTATTCTTCAAACAAAATAGCAGATCTCTGGTGAATAAGTGGGTTTTGAAATCTTAATTTGAAAACTGGTAGGGGATTGATTTTCTTAACTTAATTATGCCTAGATTTGCCCTATGTCATATTGTTGTATAGGGTGTGGCACAGGAACTTCCTTATTTGAAATGCAGTGCAATCAAAAGTGCGTGACTTAATGTCTTTTTTAAGATTAGTTCAGTAGCAATCATGTAGTGGGCAAGAGAGGAGCGCATGTGTGCATTGCGGCCTACTTTTCAAATAGATGTTTGGTTGTCAGAACTCAGCATGCATTCAGGAAACAGTTCAACATCACACCTGCGGGTCATGTGCCTGATGGAAAATCAATCAATATGTGGGTAGACACCATTATGGGTACTGGAAGTGTGCAGAAAAAGAAACCAGGACTTTCAAGAATGACCAGAATGCCTGACAACATCGAGAGGGTAAGGATGTCGATTTTGAATTACCCCAAGCGATCTGCACACAACCATGCAGCTGCCCTTGCAATTTCTGAATGCACAGTGAGACAAATTCTTCATGAAGAGTTGAAGTTTCATCCGTATAAGCTATCAGTAGTGCAGACACTTAATCCGCGTGTTTTTTTTTTCATGAAAAAATGCGTGTGAAGCCTTGATCAATGAACTGCCTCATGACGCCTTACTTCTCTTCAGCAACAAGGCACATTTTCATTTGTCTCGCTGTGTGAATAAACAACCTATGATGCAGTATTTGAGTGGCCCGAACACCCGAGAACTTCATGAGCATATAGAACATGTGAATGTTTGGTGTGGTCTATCTAAAGTTGGCATTATTCGCCCATGGTTTTTGAAGAGAATGATAAGGCAGTGGTGTTCTGAGCATTATGTTCAGATTATTGAACAGTTTTTTTTCTTCTTGAACTTGAAGAAATGGATGTGGGTGATGTCTGGTTCCAACAAGATGGCACCACAGCTCACACGTCATGAACATCGATGATCATGTTGTGTGAACAGTTCCCCAATCATCTCATCTCTTTGAGGGGCAATATCCAGTGGCCAGCATGCTCGCCAGATTTAGTGCCATGTGACTGTTTCTTATGGGGCTATCTCAAATCCTTGGTGTATACCAATTGTCCGCAGACCCTAGCTGAGCTATGGAACAATATTCGTGTTGCTATTGCCGAGATCAACAGAGACATGTCAGAAAAAGTGGACCGAAACTTCCGATTTCGACTCTCCAAATGCATCAAGCAGAATGGAGGCCATCTTCAAGATATTCATTTTCAAAACTTAATGGAATAAAACTTTAGATGTTACTCTTTGTGAAAAAAAAAATTAAATTGATGTTTCTAATACTTCCTGATTAGTGATTTTTTTTTTTTTTAAATAAGGAAGTTCACACGCCATGCCTTGCATTTGAACGATTAAGAGGCTCAAATTTTCTGAGCAGTGAGCAAGTTCACTAAGACCTGACAGTGAAGAATGTCACCTATCTTTATATTAATCCTTGAGGAAGTGTCACAGGATTACGAAATAAAGTTGTAATGCAGTAGCCTTTATGTAAAAAGAAAAAAAAAACAATGTAATTCAAAAAAGAATCACAGTTTAATTAATTTCATTTCACATCAAAGGAAATAATACAATGATCAAGAGAATATAAATATAAAAAAGTCAGAATGCAACAGATTTTATGGTAAGATACTATGAATGCTCTGATTACTATGGCAACTAAAAAATAAGTACATATTTGGGGTTACCACAGAGTTAAAAATTTCCTGCAATTTTGTGATGATAATTTTGTATCTACTAAATACAAACAGTTCCACACATCATACTCATCTACATACTCCAACTATATCAATGTGAAACTGAAGATTACAAAAAAATGCTTCCTACAGCTGCCTCCAGACAAAGGGGAGTTGGCAAAAGCACTTGATTAAATGATATGTTGTTCTCAAAATTTTGGCTAGGCAGTATTTTACAGTTTCTTCTACAAAAACATCCTGTTACAGAAAAGGTGCCAAGGTCATTATATCAATTCATTTGATGTAGTTTCATTCTTTTTACAACTTGATGGCTCAGTTAAATCCTTATTGTGCTGTCTGTATAGATGAGTTCGTAAACTACTCTTGTTCTTCATTTTCTTGCCACAGTGAGGACATATATGAGGTCCTTGGTGACTGTGTACATCACGTATATGGATTGTCAAGTTTCCTCTGTAGCCAAATTGACGATGACAGTAAGGACACGAAATGTTGTTATTATCAAAACCCCCGTATTTCCATTTTACACCTGCAGAAATGCATAAGAAGCATACAGTAAAACAAATTATGAAACAGTTACAACAATAACACTATTTACAAATGTAAATGACAATTACTTTATCAAACTTGTACACACAAAGGTGAGAGACAGGATAAAAAAATATTGATCACATCAAGACACAAAGTCACTGCAGCTCTCATAAAAAATCATAAGAGTTACTATGTTAATTGTTACATTCAGAATTTCGTATTAATTGTAATACAAACTAACATTGTAAAAAGAGATTTTCCTTTCTTAAATACACAAATGACACTAAACAGTAAAAGTGGTTCTAAACAACGATATTTAAAATCCATTAATAGCTAGCAAATTTTGCAACTGAAGGCTTATTTGATGCCTTCACACCTACAGCAGAAAGTTAGACCCTAGTCTCAAAGAAAATATATAAAAGAAATATACAAACAAGCAATTACTTGAACTCTTGACAGACATATTTCAGTCCATTTGTACATATTCAGTACGGAAATATGAAATTCCAGATGGAAATATGAAATTCCAGATATCACTGTTGTACCATTAATATTAAACACCTAACCAGGTGGAATCAGGATGGATGAGAAGCAAAGAAAATACATAGCAATGGACAAACAAAAGTTATTTCCAGGATGAATCAATGTGGCAACACCAAATATACAAAGTACTTCTGGAAGAAAAAAATGTACATGGTGGCTGGATTACATGGGGCTGAAATTCCACCATTGTTTAGTGTTGCCCGTTCACCTAGAGCACCTAAATATGCAAAGTTTCCCTTTTTGTATATCAGTGCAGTATAACTGAACATAGGTAACAGGTAAGTATAAAAGGGAGTGCATTACCTGCTCTTATGTATTATACATAACAATACTAGAGGGAGGGGGGAGGGGGGGAGACGGATGGGGAGGGAGGGAGGGAGACACACAGAGAGAGAGAGAGAGAGAGAGAGAGAGAGAGAGAGGTGTATATGATCACGCAAATTGACTGCCAAGAGGTTTGTTGAAGTATTTTTGAGACAATGTTTATGGAATGGATAGGAGGTGTTGCTAAATTTTTAAATTACTATTATGTGAGTGTTTGATGATTTGATAAACTGGGAAAATATAGAAAGTGCAACCAGATGTAAGTCTGGAGTGGTGAAGATGACCATTTATCCAATAGAAGTTTAGCTGCTATGAGTAGATTCAAAAAGTATATATTTATGATAATTTTTAAATATCTTTATTAATTTGTTGAACATTTTATTTATTGCCAGGCAACAGATTCTGCTGAACTTTTTTACCTCCTGAATAATATACAATATATTGCAATTTTAATTAGACAGATAATAAGAATATAAATATTCATAAAAAGGTCTGACAACTATTGATATCTTTTGTCTTTCATCAGTAAACAGCATTGACATCAATGTTGCAATGTATGCTGCACCCAAAAAATAAACATTCCCAGACTTCAGATGCACTGAAATGTTGTTGCTGCTCAGCCAAATTCTGGCTCTCTACATTACTGCACTAGAGGAATGTTTGTTCGCTTGACTAAATTAAAAAGAATTTCTTTTTGCCAATAAAGTAATGGCAAAATGCATTAAGGTTGATGAGTTGTGAAAAGAAATGGACAATAAATACAAGTAACAATATGTTAATTCATTATCACCTTCATTGTCTTGGATTTTGAAAAACATTGCAAACAGAACACGTGGCTATACATAATCTTTTAAAATACGCCAACTCCTCCTGAAACTCCCAGTATACAGCATCTAATGGCTTTAATAGCTTGCATAGGTAAACACCCACCTCAGTAATTAGTTTATATAAATTAATGATAAACTGTACTCCTCCCGACAAAACTGCATTAACCCACATAATTTGCAATGCCAAATAAATACAATATCCCATTTTTAATGTCTACAGATATTGAGCATAACCAATAGTATTGCAGAGCTGGTGGCATCACCAGTCACCATTCATAGTACATTTGTCAGCCAGATCTGTATTCACAAATCATAAAAACAATGACTTAGAAGAACAATCCACAGTGACTGCAAATTATACCAAAAAGCAACTGATTTGCCATGCTGATAAATGTGATGTGTCTCTGCTAGGACAACAAGCAATTAATAGTATCCGCAGGTACAGATGTACCCAGATGTACGTATATCTGCAGATACCAGTAGTAGTAGTAATTGTATTTGAGTATAATAGTCTGCATTGATGCATATATCCACTTGTAAATCCTTCATTGTTAAGTATATCTAAAAACAAAGATGATGTGACTTACCGAACGAAAGCGCTGGCAGGTCGATAGACACACAAACAAACACAAACATACACACAAAATTCTAGCTTTCGCAACAAACGGTTGCTTCGTCAGGAAAGAGGGAAGGAGAGGGAAAGACGAAAGGAAGTGGGTTTTAAGGGAGAGGGTAAGGAGTCATTCCAATTCCGGGGAGCGGAAAGACTTACCTTAGGGGGAAAAAAGGACGGGTATACACTCGCACACACACACATATCCATCCACACATATACAGACACAAGCAGACATATTTAAAGACAAAGAGTTTGGGCAGAGATGTCAGTCGAGGCGGAAGTGCAGAGGCAAAGATGATGTTGAATGACAGGTGAGGTATGAGTGGCGGCAACTTGAAATTAGCGGAGATTGAGGCCTGGTGGGTAACGGGAAGAGAGAATATATTGAAGAGCAAGTTCCCATCTCCGGAGTTTGGATAGGTTGGTGTTGGTGGGAAGTATCCAGATAACCCGGACGGTGTAACACTGTGCCAAGATGTGCTGGCCGTGCACCAAGGCATGTTTAGCCACAGGGTGATCCTCATTACCAACAAACACTGTCTGCCTGTGTCCATTCATGCGAATGGACCTTCATTGTTAAGTGTTAGATGAATGTCAGTACTATAAAAGGTTAGTAAAGTAAATGTGTCCATGAAGCAGCACCACATCCTGGTTGTAAGGTTAATTGAAAACTGCAAGTGTTCTTGGAAAGTTTGCAAGGTACACATTTTGCTAAAGGCAGATTTCCTTTTTACATTCCAGCTGCTACTGTTTTCTCTCCATCATATCAATTTTGTGATGCAGGGGTCCTTAATTTATGGCAATCTGTAGAGCATTTTTCCAAAGACATATCTGGCCATTTGAGACATGTGAACTTTCCACTATTCTTGGTCAATGCAAAAGTTTGCAGCAGAGTTAATGTTATTGAAAAAGAGTAAATAAAATTGAGAATATGGACACTTTCATGCACACTAATGCAAGGTAACTATATATCAGTATTAATGTAAAATTGTGGCCTTACACCAAACACAGATATATGAATTTGAATTTGTTAAAATATAATTGTGAGGTAGAATAAAACAGTATAACTAGGTAGTATAACATGTTAAAGTTGGGTGACAATAATTCAGTCTACGTACAAGCTTCTCATACATATTAAAAATTATGAAAACTTGAAATATCCATAGGTGCAGATGAGGGACTAGTGGATGTGGATGGGAGACCCATCCACACAGACTTCTACCCATGGGGTATGGGAGTAAAAGACTCACCAGGAAGCCTATGTTGTGGATGTAGCACAAAAAGCAATCTTAACAGCTGAAGTAATTCATTGGCGACAGAAAACTGGAAATTTCTCATAGTCAGTCAAATTACAGCACATGGAGTTTTGAGCTGCTATTCAGATTCAGATCCGGTGTAGATCCTTTGAAGCCATGGAATTTAAATTTTCGATAAAACATTATGCAGCCTGATGGTGGTTTCACAGCTGTATGGAATCATGTTCTCAAGAGCATGGACTGGTTTTTCTGTGCTTCCACACATTACAGCTGAAGAAATATGCTATGAAAGATTGCTCACAACAATTCATTGAGTGATGTGGTACAGCTGTAACACACTGTACTCACATTTGGAAGAACAGTGATTCAAATTTCTATACAGCCATCCATATTTAGGTTTTATGTAGTTGCCCTTATTCTTTTTCAGCAAATACTGGGATGGTTTCTCTGACATGGACAAGGCTGAACTTATTCTGCATCCTTCACCAATCCACACTTGTGCTTAATGTCTAGTGAGCTCATTGTTGATGAAATGTCAAACTGTAATCTTCTTTTCTTCCTTCAGAATGATTCTCCATGCACTAATGTAGCTCATGTTATGCCAAAATAATTGTATTTGCTGGTAGAACACTTCATAGTGAAAATTATATGGATTTATAGTCTCAGCAGCATTTTAAACAGTGGGCTAAAAATATGTTCACATTATACAAACCTAACAGAACATCTGTGGGTCAGGGTAGGAATATCCGTTCATTTCTTCCTGGATATGCCAATGAACTGTGTGTAGCTGATGAAACAATAAGGTACATTACTCCTCAAAGACTTCTATTCATTAATTGGGTCTGTATCATATTGAATTAGTGCACTTGATTGAGTTAAAGCAGATTCCATGTAATAATTATATCACCATAATAAATCTAATATTAATCAGATGATTCTTGTGTAGAAAGTTCATTACAGTCCATAACAATGAAGCTGAATGTCTGTTACCACAATGACTTTCCACAGCACAGTGAATATATCAAACATGAAATGCTACAAGACAAAATGTCAGGTGTGTAACTAGTAAGGTTCAGTCCTTCATGGCAGAAGTCACAATTTGTTACTGTCAAACTCCACCTCCTCCTCAATCCAATTCTAGATTGCTGTCACTCCCTCTTGTAACATACCTCATATGCCTATGAGAATGATGATAATTTATATGTACCAGTGAGAAGTACATTGGTTTAGCATAATTTCTAAGATATTTTGTGCCATGCAGCTGATTTAAAAGCAATACGCAATAACAACAACAAATTCTCATAACTTTAACAAAATCTGTATTTATGCAATGTAAACTCAAAGTGTGCATTCATCACTATCAGTACTGCACTTAGAATAATGACTGCGAACCCAAGTCTGCAGCCTAACCATTCATCATAGCAGAGGTGTAGAGGAGTCAGCAGGAGAGAATATTATTTCTTTGTTATTTATTCCTAAGTTGTGAGTCTGATATTTTCTTTTACTTTTCCTTTTACTGGGGAGTGAAGGGGTTCTGTCTTTCCCTATCACATTCCTTGGATTGGCTGCTTCTATTGGTTTACTCTTGAACTAAGTCAAAATTGTTGGCAGCAAGTGCAATCACAATATTGGTTTTCATGCCACTTTATTCTACAAAATTTTGTTTACAAACGGAATTGAAACATAATATAAATTCTTTTGTTAAAATGTTTTTATTTCTTTATTTATTGGGTGGTTATCAGTTCACTTTCTCTATTATCACCAGTCTCCTCAAGCCACTACCTCAGTTACTTCACGTCTATCGAATTTTGACTCTGTACAATTATTTATTATTATTAAGCGGTCACTATATCATGGCAGTTTTGGGTGGGGAGTGTTTTGAACAGTGGTTGCGTAAGATATTAGTAGAGGTTTAGGCTAAACCAGCACTGCCACCCACTGCAAACAACTGCACAGTAGCCACTAAAGAATAATTTGTATACTCCAATTTACGTTGTCTTGTGGAGTGCTTGTTTTCTTTTCTCATTTTCAGATGAGTGAAAAGACTAATAGCATAAAGAGATTCAAATGCATCTCTCATCACAACAAAGTAATTAGCAAATCCTATGATCTTTACATTAGTTCTGCTTCTGTGGAAGCACAGAACACAGACATAGGATGGCAGCCCTTCAAGAGGGAGGCAGGGCTTATTATCCCACACTGCTCCTCACCCCTCAGGCAGTCCCAGTTCTCATTTGTTTATGGTCACTCCTGACTGCCATGATATACTGTCAGCATAATACTTCCCTCTTATTGTAAACACACTGAGCAGGAAAAGTATATGTGACTTCAAATCTTTTCTCTTAAGTCAGCATTTTTCATTGTATTTTTGTCACAGTTAGTTCACCAAAAGAATAGCATCAACTACTGTTCTGTAACTGTTACTACACATCGTAATATTCTTAACAAATGTATACATCTGCAATTAGTAAAAAAATTCGATTGAAAATTTTGTTATTTTGTGTATATCTGCTATTTTTAGATACACTTTAACTGTAGTTCTCCTACCACATGCCCGTACATAACATGCCCCTCTACAACAAAATGCTTCTGCCATAGCCCCCTTCACTGGTCTGCACACTATAGATGCAGATTTGAATGTAGTGGGTGCAATACAAATAATGGAAGAGGAAAATAGCCATTAACACAGCAAAGGTGTAGAGATGTTGACGAGCACATAAACAGGATTGTAAATATTGCTGAACTTTCCAACAATGTCCATCTTCACAGCTAACTGGCTATCTCATACCTTGCCTCACACTGCTACCTGTCCATATTTCTTATCTCCGCCCCTTTCTTGCCCTCCCCACTTCGTTGTCTTCTCTTCGCTCCAACTGACACTATCGCTCACCCCAGCAGGGCTGCAGCAATGGGACAATGCGGCCAGCTGGGACAACATAGCTTTGTGTGTGTATGAATGTGTGTTTATGTTGGTAAATTAACACTGAAGAAGGACATTGCCCAAATGTTTATGAGTGTTTTCAATCTTGCTTTATGTGCTCATCACCAAGTAAATGGTGAGTTACATTTATTCCTTCAATTAGTTGATTTACAGACCCTACCAACATTATTTTCTCTAACATATCAAACTCATATAAATCATTTCAGGACTCAGTGCTGGAAATAGGTACTGAATAAAACACGAGATTATCAAGAGTGGAAAGTAACAATGAAAGAAAAAATAAATATGGGATAGTGATAAAAGAATTTGCGAGGAAGAAGAATACATCTGTCCTCAAGACATTTTTCCAAAATAAACCAAATAGACTTCAAAAGATGCAAACATGCAAAAATGAAATAACCTATATTTTATAAAACAATGAACATATTTCACAGTAATTGCCAGTCCTTAACAACTTTCAAATTGCAAATGATCATAAACTTATAAGATGCAGAATAAAAAGTAGAAACAAAAGTTGAAAGAAACATACTCTTCAAACAGAGTGTCAGAAATGTAGATTATGAATATTTATTATGAACAGTGAAATACACTATATTAAATTAAACATCAAATTCTACATCTTATAGAATGAAGATATACATGAATAGACAAAAATGCCAATTATTTGACATATGCACTACCACAAAAACAGATGTACCAAGAAAGAAAAAGATACAAAATCTCAAATAGAATAGGGCAACTATGAAAGAGGATGTAAGAGTTTTAAGTAAATCATAATAAGAACATGAGAGAATATACTGAATTTACGAAAATCATTTAAAAATGATTTCAATAGTGTGTGAAAAGATACAACAAAAATTTGGTAAAAGAGACAAGTGAGTGCAATAAAAATATAAAGAAATGGAAACAGGAACAGAACTGATAAAGAAGTGAAGTAAAGAGGATCCATATACGAAAAATTATTCTTAACAGTCCTAGGTGAATTTTTCAGGTAGCTTAAACTGGCAAAAAGGAGAAGCAATGCACATTAATGCAACATACCTGAGCCACATTTGTTTTGCTGAAGGCATTATACTTACTGCTTCTAGCACAACCGACTTTCACAACAAATGGAAGAACTGAGTGGGACAAGTTTGAAATTAAGACAAAAATCATTTATAATAAGATATAAACTGTCTTTCTATGGACATATTAAAAGTATGGAATCAGAGAGGCTCGCCAACAAGATTCTTCTCTTCCAGGAGAACAGGAAGACATAAGTTCCATGGGTGAAAGAAGTGCACTGGGATCTAGAAAAACGTGCGATCATGGCAGAAGAAATTGTGACAGGCAAATCTTTAAGAAAAAGGTTGCAGAGGTCAAGGATTTCTTCGAGGACAAAACGAGGAAGAACAGAGTATTCTCAGCAGAAGAACGTGCACGAGTGAGCCAATGGATAAAGGAGTACTGGCGAAAGAGGAAGGAAGTGGACTTTAGAAAGTGAGGGAAGTTGTGTAAACGTACTCAGGGAATTAAAGGTTTTAAGTTCTATCTTTTATTTCCTTTCAAAATGCATAAAGTACATATCACGCATAAACAATCTTAGGCCTAATTTTTCGGGTATACAAGTTTTGATTTTTTAACATTAGTTTGCATTAAGTTACTATATTAAGAGTATACACATATATTGGTCTTCCACATAACTTTAGTGACTCTTGTGACCTGCAGTTAATAGAATATTACTGTTATTGCCTAGATAAATTTTGTGAAAATATTGTAAACAACCATGAGCGAGAAGTGTTTGAGCTGCCATAGGAAAGTCAGTTCTGGGGTTCTGTGCAGCTGTAGTGACAGATGGATACACTGGGCTGAATGTAGTGGCATGGGAATCGGGGAAGTAAATGGGTCTCTTCCATGGTATTGCAGATAATGTTCAAGGGATAGGAAAATAGTGGAACAGGAAGGGAAGATTAGAGCCCTTCAGGCTGAACTGCATAGTGATAGGGAGGAACTGTTGAGGTTAATGGGGGAGAAGGGTGAAGACAGGTGGGAAGTGGTAGCAAGTAACAGGGACCACAGAAAGAAAACAATACCTGACAGTTTCATCATTGGCACAAACAACAGATTTGCTTTGCTACCTTAGTCAACTAAGGAAGAGGCTCAAGTAGATATAAGTGTAGTCAGCACTCAACAGACTTTTACTAGGAAACCAACTGTTGAAAAAAAGTAGAAAGTAGGAAGAATGTTCTGTTGTTAGGTAGTAGCCATGGAAGACGTGTGGGCCAAATCTTGCAGGAAAAATTAGGTGACAGGTACCAGGTCACAAGTATTTTCAAGCCCAGTGCATGTCTTAGCCAAGTGATAGAGGACGTAGGATCATTGTGCAAGGGTTTTACAAAGCAGGATCATGTTGTGGTAGTGGGTGGAGCAGGAAACTGTATTGATAGGGATCAGGGCTACAATATTGAGCGTGACCTGGTAAAAAAAGCATCTGCAATGAGTGATACAAATGTTGGCTAGGTTCCTGCTTTCTTGCAGTATGATCGGCCCCAACTGAACAGCTCTGTCAGGAGGGTCAATATGGAGCTAGATCAGCTGCTTCGGGCAGCTACTTTGTCAGGCATAGATTTGGTTCCTGTTGATGGTATTAGTGCATAGGTGGGACTTCACAAGACATGACCTGCATCTCAATAGGAAAGAAAAGGGTAAACTGGCTATGATGATAGCAAAATCTTTAAGGGGGTGGGGGGGCACTGAAACTCATGGGAGTACTTTTTGTAGGCTAAGATCAGTGTCCAATCACCCTACATTGATTGAAATTAAGCTTAATGAGAAGTTCAGACAGGTGGGTACTAGAGATGTGAAAATATCACATGATTCTCACTACAGTACAGTGAAAAATAATGTTAGTATGTCACAAGAGTCACATAAAAACACAGTGAAAAATAATGTTAATATATTGCATTACAATATCAAGAGGTTAAAAAACAAAGTAGATGAGCTTCTCGTTTGTTTAGAAGACTTAGAAACTGAGGGTGGAATAGGTGTACTATGCCTGTCTGAACATCATACAGTCACAGGTATGGAAATGGAAAATGTAGGTGGATATAAGTTTTCAGCACATGTAAGTAGCGACACTATGGAGAGAGGAGGAGTTGCCATATATGTTAAAATCTGTCATAGTGTGAAAAATTTGGAAACTAAAATAAATTGCATAGAGCAACATACAGAAGCATATGCATGTGAGCTTAAACTAAATAATGGCACTTTTATAATTGTAGCCGTGTATGGGTCCCCATTGGGAAATTTTCAAATATTTTTGAAAAACTTGGATTCTTTATTGCGGTATCTATCAGACAGAGGAAAGCAAATTATTGTCTGTGGGGATTTCAATGTAGGTTTTCTGAAAGAGTCTGATATAAATCTTGACCTTGGAGTATTACTTGGTTCTTTTAATCTGATATCAGTTATTGATTTTCCTGCTAGGGTGGTACAGGAAGGCAGCACACTGATGGATAACGTATTCATAGACCAAGATAAATTTAATCAAATAAAAACTTTTCCTGTTAAGAATGGTCTGCCTGATCATGATTTACAGTTAGTTACAGTATATGATATAGCTCCATATAGTAATGTGAAACAGTCCTCCCAAAATAGTGCATTCAATTAACAATTTAACCATTCAAAATTTTAGGGAAAGCTTGCAACAGTTAGACTGGGATGAGGTGTACAGGGAACAAGATGCTAATTTAAAATTTAATCTATTTCATGATACCTTTGTGAGTATATTTGAAAAACGTTTCCGTAAGAGAACAGTGAAATATAATTCTAAGAAACCATGCAAAAAGCCATGTCTTACTAAAGGGATAAAAATATTTTGTAAACGGAAAAAGGAAATGTATCTTATAGCTAGGAGGAGTAATGATCCCAAAACAGAGAAACATTATAAAAACTATTGCACTGTATTAAGAGGAGTTATTAAAAAGTCCAGGAGTAAGTGCATTATGTCTGAGATTAGCACATCTGGTAATAAAATTAAAACAATTTGGAATATTGTTAAAAGGGAAACAGGGCAACCGAGACCACAGGAAGACTGTATTTCTATCAAATATAATGAAAATTTTGTTAACAATAAGTAAGAAGTAGAAAACATTTTTAATAATCATTTTTTAAATAAGACTCCAGCTGTTCATTAGAAAATGCAAGGCAGTATATGGAAGAGGCAGTACCTATGCAATTTGATAAAACTGAAATTCAACCCACCTCTCCTCCTGAAATTAGGAAAATATTAAATTCACTCAAAAGTAAAAGCCCACATGGAATTTATGGCATTTCCAACAGAGAACTAAAAGCTTGTTCCCAACAAATAAGTAGGATTCTCAGCCACATATGTAATAGCTCCCTGAAACAGGACTTTTTTCCAGATAGACTGAAATACGCTACTGTTAAACCATTGCAAACTCACTTCTGACAGCTTTATCCAAAATTCTTTAAAAAGTAATGTATTCAAAAGTAGCATCATGTATTTGAAAAAAATGAAGTACTAACAAAATGTCAATTTGGCTTTCAGAAAGGCTTTCCAACAGGAAATGCTATATCTGCTTCCACTGATCAAATATTAAATGCTTTGAATATCTAAACATCACCCATTGGGATATTTTGTGATCTCTCAAAGGATTATGACTGAGTGAATCATGAATTTCTCCTAGATAAGCTTAAGTATTGTGGTATGAGTGGGACAGTGCACAAAACTGGAAGAATGCAGAAGGTTGAAATTAACAGTACAGATAGCATGCAAAAACCAGCAGAGTCCTCTAACTGCGGAGGTATCAAGTATGGTGTCCCACTGGGCTCACAGGGTTCAGTCTTGGGTCCCTTATATATCAACAATTTGCCACTCTATATTCATGAGGATGCAAAGCTAGTTCTTTTTGCTCATGATACAAGTACAGTAATCACACCCAACCAGCAAGAATCAGCTGAGGAAATTGCAAAAAAATGCCTTTCAGAAAATTATTAAGAGGTTCTCTGCAAATGGACTCTCACTAAATTATGAGAAAACACAGTTTATACAATTCTGTACAGTAAACAGCATAACACCATTGATAAACATAGAATATGAACAGAAGTCTGCTGCTAAGGCAGAAGACTCAAAATTTCTGGGTGTGTGCATTGATGAGAAATTGAATTGGAAGAAAATTACTGAAGACACAGCTTGCACAAATTAATAAATTCAATAAAATTTCAACTTTATTTTCATCTCCTGTCTTCTACTTATCCCTTCTTTACTGATCCTCCAAATATATTCATTTAGGCGAAGTTTTTAGTGATACATCAATGCAATGAAATATTCTCACATTATCAGTTGTGTCAATCCGTGAGGTGTCCGTGGAATTTCAGGATGCACATTCTCTCCTTCCACTGTGTGACAAAGTCACTCTGAAAATGTGAGGTGAGAACATTTCTCTCAAAACATTGTGGACACCCTACAGATTGACATGGTAAGGAATCCACAAAGCTTTTATTGCATTTTTATTTAATTCATAGGGAGGTACGTAAGGTATTTTTAGTATACAGCTGAAGATGTTTGACATGCGTGTGGAACAAAAGCAACCTTTGGCTAAAACATTTTGAACACGTAATGCCAATGACTAAGCTGTTGTATGCGACAATCACAGAAAGTTCTGAACATTAAAAACTGTTTTATGGGTGGATGCTCACACAGACTGAAGAACACAGTGACTTGATTTATGATTCATTCTGAACTGCCTTCACATATTCACAGAATAGAAGACGTACAAGTAATAAATGGAGTGCAGCAAAGCAGAAAAGGAAGAGCATGAAGAAAGTGAGTTTAAAGGAAAGAAACAGGATATCATTTATACTAGGCTTATCTGCAAGATATTTTATTGAAGGGCTGCAGTCTTTCCATTTCCATTATTTTATATGTTGTAACAAGTCACAAACATATAAAAATTTTGTGCTGAAAGGTATTCAATTTATAATTATAACAAATAAAATGTAGCCACAATAAGCTAACTCATACCAAGTCTGATAGGTGATGTAACCTGCAAACAAAAATGTGCAGACAGATATAGGAATGCAAATATGCATATTGTTTGACTACTGCAGTTTCAGAAAAATGATGACTACCATAATTATTAAAATCAATTGATCTGCAAAGCAAATGCCTCCTTTTCTAAATTAGTGTCCTTGAAGTATGAAATACACTGACAGAAAAAAATCACAACACAAAAAAGTAATTAATGTATAGTAATGAAATTTTGGGAATATATTTGTCTAGCTACCATATTGAAATGATTAACATTGGAAGATTGGAGATTAATGTAAGTGTAAGATAAAACATTGCAAATGTGAAATTTTGGTATATTAATAACTGCAGTAACCACCAAAATATTGAATGCAAGCATGCAAATATACATGCATTGTGTTGTATAGGTGCTGGATGTTAGTTTGTGGCATGGAGTTCCATATCTGTTGCACTTGGTCGGTCAATAGAGGAACAGTTAATGCTGTTTGTCAATAAAGATGGAAATGTCATCCGATGATGTCCTATGTGTGCTCCACTGGAGATCAAAAATACACACACACACACACACACACACACACACACACACACACACACAAACGCAACTCACACACAAACGACCACAATCTCGGGCTACTGAAGCCAGACAGTGGCTTCAGCGGCCAGAGACTGTTGCCGTGTGTGTGTGTGATTTGTGTTTGTGTGATTGTGTGTGTGTGTGTGTGTGTGTGTGTGTGTGTGTCTGTGTGTGGTGCCTATTTTCGAAGAAGGCCTTATTGGCTGAAAGCTCATTTTCTGACAGCCTTTTTGTTGTGCCTAGCTGTGTTTAGTGGTGAAGTTGGACCATAACCTAAACTATGTAACTGAGGATGATAGATAGGTGAGAATGCTCTTTACACTAACTTGACAACTTCGTCGGTCATAGAATAATAGGACAAGCCTTGAGTGACTCATTCTGTTGAATGTGTAAATGTAAACTTGCAGGATTTGCTCATATGAGATGATCACAAATAGGTGTCACTGATGCATTACCCATCATAGTTACACCACACATGGTGTGTCCTACATATGAATGTTTCCTGCAAAGCTGATCAAACAGGCTTCAGTCACCTGTCAGCTTGTTGCCATAGTGTTAAATACTTGCAGCCACAAATTGGAATAGGCCAAGAACTAGCTACAGACATCTGGAACAAGTCTACACGTTTACCCCATTATCGTACTGCTCGTAAGACTCATTGACAGTCAAATGCCAATTTTCACTCTCACAACAGTGGTTAGATAATAAAGGATTATGTTTTATGATGTTAGGAGATTTCACTTAAAAAAGAATCAATTGATAAGACACATACTGAGGCATCAGCAAATCATCAACTTAACAACAGAAACAAGAGTGGAAGGTAAAAATTGTAGGAGGAGACCAAAACTTGACTACAGTGCACAGGTGTAAATGGATATACATTGCAGTGGTTACACACACAGACTAAACTAGCATGGAGAACTGCATCAAACCAGTCTTTGGATTGAAGACCACAACATACATTCTACAGGTCATGTCCAGAATGAGCCAAAGTAGTTTCAGATAGGATAATTTCAAGGTATTCGTTGTTTAAATATGTTAGGAATTTAGCTAAGTCAACCTTATTTTGACAACTCTTTCAGTTTATGAACAGTAGCATAACAAAATTATAAAAAATGATATATTTATTTCTCTTACTATCTTCTGTAACTTAGAATATATCTGTTACACACAAATCCAGAGAGACAAAATTTGGATCATGCTACAAGATGTCTAATTAGAGGGAGAGGTGGATGGAGGGGGGGGGGGGGGCGGGGGGAGAACTGAACAGCAAAGAAATACATAAATAAATAAATGACATATTTAGAATAGTGTTCTTTTGATTTCATCAAATAATTTTGAAAAATGTACCTTATTTGCCAAATAAGGCTTTTCTAAGTCATCAGTCTTCTGACTGCCACGAATTCCTCTCCTGTGCCAAAATCTTCATCTCAGAGTACCACATGCAACCTATGTCCCCAGTTACTTGCTGGATGTATTCCAATCTCTGTCTTCCTCTACAGTTTTTGTGCTCCACAGCTCCCTCTAGTACCATGGAATCATTCCCCAACGTCTTAACAGATGTCCTGTCATCCAGTCTATTCTCCTTTTCAGTGCTTACCACATGTTCCTTTCCTCTCTGATTATGTGCAGAGCCTCTTCATTCCTTACCTTATCAGTCCACCGAATTTTCAACATTCTTCTGTAGCACGACATCTCAAATTTTTCAATTATCTTCTGTCTCGGATTTCCTATAGTCCAAGTTTCACCACCATAAAATTCTGTGCTCCACATGTACATTTTCAGAAATTTCTTCCTCAAATTAGGGTCTATGTTTGATGCTAGTAGACTTCTCTTGCCCAGGAATGCCCTTTATGCTACCGCTTGTCTTCTTTTGATGTCTTCCTTGAACCATCCGTCATTGGTTATTTTGTTGCTTAGATTTCTGATTTCTTAACTTCATCTATTTTGTGACCATCAGTCCTGATGTTAACTTTCTCACTGTTCTCATTTCTGCTACTTCTCATTACTTTCGTCTGTCTTTGATTTACTCTAAGTCCATATTCTGTACTCATCAGGCTGTTCATTCCATCCAGCAGATCATGTAGTTCTCCTTCACTTTCACTCAGGATAGCAATATCATCAGCGAATTGTGTCACTGATATCCTTTCACTTTGAATTTTACTCCCACTCATGAACCTTTCCTTTATTTCCATCCTTGCTTTTTTGATGTACAGATTGAACAGTAGGGGGTGAAAGATTACAGCCTGTCTTACATCCTTTTTTTAAATCCAAACACCTCACTCTTGGTCTTCCACTCTTATTTTTCCCTCTTTGCTCTTGTACATATTGTATATTACTTGTCTCTCCCTATAGGTTACCCCTATTTTTCTCAGAATTTCGAACATCTTGCACAATTTTACATTGTTGAATGCTTCTTCCAGGTCGACAAAACATATGAATGTGTCTTGAATTTTTTTAGTCTTGCTTCCACAATCAACCGCAAAGTCAAAATTGCCTGTCTGGTGCCGTAACTTTTCGTAAATCCAAACTGATCATCATCTAACACATCTTAAATTTTCTTTTCCATTCTTCTGTATATTATTCTTGTGAGCGACTTGGGTGCATGAGCTGTTATGCTGACTGTACAATAATTCTCACACTTGCCAGCTCTTGCAGTCTGCGGAATTGTGTGGATGATATTTTTCCGAAAGTCACATGGTATGTCACCAGACTCATACATTCTAAATACCAATGTGAATATTCATTTTGTTGCCACTTCCCTCAACGATTTTAGAAATGCTGATAGAATGTTATCTATTCCTTCTGCCTTTTTTATTTTAAGTTCTCCAAAGCTCTTTTAAATTCTCATTCTAGTACTGGATCCTGTATCCCTTTTAAATCAACTCCTGTTTGTTACTCTATCACATCAGATAAATCTTCCCCCCTCACAGAGGTCTTCAATGTACTCTTTCCACCTAACCACTCTCTCCTCTGCATTTATCAGCAGAATTCCTGTTGCACTCTTAATGTTATCACACACTTGCTTTTGATTTCACAGAAGTCAGTCCTTCTGATAATCATTTCTTTTTCGATTTCTTCACATTTTTCATGTAGCCATTTCGCCCTAGCTTCCTTGCACCTCCTATTTATTTCATTCCTCAGCGACTTTTATTTCAGTATTCCTGACTTTCCTTTAACATTTTTGTTTAACATTTTTGTACTTCTTTCTTTCATTGATCAGCCGAAACATTTCTTCTGTTAACCATGCTTTCTTCACAGTTTGCTTCTTCATACCTATGTTTTTCTGTGACTTTAACAGGAATATTTCCAACAATTGTGTGTTTGTTTATTTCTAGCATTGTAGTTTCAAAAAGGTTTTGCCATTATTTTAAAAAAGGTAGGAGAATGAGATAATAGCAGCATCTGACACAACCAGTCAGTGTTTATTAATGCTATTTTTAATTTCAGATAGTAGCTAAAAAAGGTATTGGTTGTCCTGGGGTTATATAGGTTGCCAAAGACAGGGGTTCAAAGCACTACTCATATATTTTGAGCACAAGCACAATAAAACATTAAATGTAAAAATATCAAATATTTTATATTCACAATTATTCCTACAAGTGATAGAGGGATGGGGAATGTATGTGCTAATATGTGTACTGATATGGCTTTTCTACATTGTCTGTGGTGAAATTTTTATTAATCTTTTCCTCGCTGAGTGCTCAAGAGATTTTGCCTTCTCCAAGAACTGGGTCTCAACCTATTTAGGATATAGTTACTGAAGTGAGCTATTGATAAGAATGAGAGTTCTATGATGTGTGATGTTTGCTCTCACAATTATCACAAAATAGATCAGCTGCACAAATATTTTAATTTTGTTTTACACGTTTCAACAGATTAATCTGTCATCTTCAGAAGCCTACAAAATTTGGGATATTATAAATAATTAGAACTTGGCTGTATACTTATGCAAAGTATAAAAAGTGAATCACAAAAACTTTCTTAGTAGTGGTTCAGCAGAATTGATTATCTTCTTCACAGAAGCATAATGCCATGATACGTCCAAAAATTTATATATGTTATAATTATAAAAACAAATTGATAATTTACAATAAATGAATCACATTTATGTACATAGTCAAGTTGTTGTGCTAGGAGCAAGAAATATACAGGAGAAAGCATATGTAAGGAGTGTAACAAATGTATATAAACAAGTTATATATAAAACATCTGAAAAACAAACAATGCTAAGTCCAGGATGAAATTACAATAATATTATAAAAAGGATAAATTGTTACTCACAATACAGAGGTGACGTTGAATCGCAGACAGGTGCCACAAAAAGACTGCTGTACATTTAAGCTTTTGGTGAGAAGGTCCTCTTCTGGAGTACAAAATACACATATTTTCACGCAGGCAAAACTCAATACACACGACCACTGTCTATGCCCACTGTGTCTGAACTGCAGCCCCTTTACGCACAAATTGCCTATCTTTCATGCTGTGATGGGCTATATACTAGAGGCCCCCTAACCTTTTCAGCTATCGCTAGTGACCTTAATAAACTAAAGTAAATTGCAGTCAAAAATGGATATCAAGAAAGCCTTGTACAAAAACTTTACAAAAATAAAATCAATAAGAATATAAGTTCCTCTACACTCAATAAAAATAGTCTTTCTGACACTACAATCCCATTGACATTTCATATCATATAGATAATTTGTTTAAAAAATATGACTGTGTCTTTCACCAACAGTAATGTCACCAAGCTGCTCTTTATACAAAATGGGAAGCCACCAAACGACAAATTTCTCAAATCTGGGGTACATAAAATTCAATGCAATATATGTCCACATTTTACAGGACAGAGGCGTTGTCATGAGCACTTCCTCAACAAAGATGGCGAAAATTCATATAACACAACTTCCATAGAACATCTCAGAGTTTAGAAACATGGACTTCCTCTTTCATATTGATCAGCACGAAATTTTGTGTAACCGAAAAACACTACAAAATGAACCTCTTATAAGATTTTGAAATTTATAAACATTCCTACTCCAGTTCCAAAGATTTGTTGAACTATCAGCTTGCAGTGACATATAGACACAATTCTGATTGTATAGCATCTTACACAATGGTTAAAATTAGCCCATTCCCTTTAGGTATTAATGTCAGCAATAGGTTATGTGGAACTATGTGACACATTTTTTTTAAATGTATTATGTATAACTTCCTTTAGATAAGTATGTGATACTTCTAATACATGATTTTACATACGTTCCTTGCTCTAACACAACTTGACTATGCACGCAAATGTTATTCATTTACTGTCAATTAGCAATCTATTTTTATAATTAAGACATTCACTACTCGCATTTTTGGATGTCATGGCATTACACTCCTGTGAAGAAGATATTGACATCTGTTAAACCAGTAGTAAGTATGGTTTTATAACACAATTCTTTTACTTTACATAAATATATGGCCACATTCTAATGATTTATAATATCCCAAATTTTGTATGCTTCTGAAGATGACAGATTAATCTGTTGAAACTGGTAAAGCAAAATAAAAATAATTGTGCAGCTGAGAACTGAATTTAATTCTGAAACAAGACACATTATTTTATCACATCCGGTATTATTAGATTCTGATGACAGACCTTACAAAAATGACTAGACACTTTCCAACTGAGTTATATGACAAAATGTAATAGCCACTCTGGAATTAAGCTGTCAACATCTGTATTGGATCAAGGTCTGAACACAGAAAAAGCTCTTCAGCAAGGCTAAAGTCTGCATTACACAGTGCATAGCATTAAGGTGCAAAATGGATAAAAGTTCCTTACTGAGCAGCTGTCTCATATTTATAACTCCATGCAAACAGTACAAAGATCAGTAGGATATATGAAACAATCTAGTTTGATGGCAAGACTAGAAAAAATCTTACCAACATGTTCAATTTAAATGGAATACCACCTACACAAAGATAGATCCATTAATCTGCAACAAAATAACACTTAAAGCCTGCTATTTCAGTAAAACATGTGGGAAATGGTAAACCATGTCAACCTGATGTAGTGAACAACATAATTAACTTCATGAAAAGTTTTAAGGAGACCTTGAGGATAAAACAAAACCAAAGCTGTCTTTTGTAGTGTCTTGGATATTTGGTTTACTGGATTCATGCCAAAGTGAAGATGACAAATCAAAACTGAAGTTGCTGAAAGTACATGCGAAAACTTCCTAAAGAGAAAGTCATTAACGCTACGGTCGCAGGTTCGAATGCTGCCTCGGGCATGGATGTGTGTGCTGTCCTTAGGTTAGTTAGGTTTAACTAGTTCTAAGTTCTAGGGGACTAATGACCTGAGAAGTTGAGTCCCATAGTGCTCAGAGCCATTTGAACCATTTTTAGAAAGTCATTAATGAAATAAAAGGTTCTCATGTCTCGAATACAACTTCCTCATTTCAAGGAACTACTCATGCTAAGTGAGAGGAAAGAACATATTCACCCAAGATTTTGTCGGAGGCTAGAAAGCATAGTTGTGGCAGAAGTAAAATAACATTCTATACGCTCTCCTACAATGAAGTTTTGGAGCTGCTGTTCATCAACTTCTAAGCATAAAGATCAATCTGAGACGTATTTGGACACTTCAGAATTTTGCTGTCTTGGTTGAATGCCAATTCCTGTGCTTTGCTCAAACTCTCCAAAAAGTTGCAAAAGAAGTCATACGAATTCCCTCCAGTACTATTGTGCATAAAAGAAATTTTAGCACTGCGGGTGTAATTGTATAAGGTAAGTGCAGCTGTATCAATTTATGTCATGTTAATGACATTTTGTTAATCCATAACAGAACTAGTGGCAAGCGAAGTATGTGATGACACTTATAACACAGGGCACCTATGTAAATGTCATATAATGTCATAATGTACATTTAATATTTAGGTTAGTGTTATGAAATTTATAAGTACATTTTTTAAGGCACATAGTTGGCTTATGTTACTTTATCTTCAACTGCTACTGATTTTAAAATCTCTTATGTAACCCAAATATTTTGTATTTTTAGTTTGAGCTACATTTAGATATCTTAAGGAATATTATTTCTTTCAATGAAAAGTAATGAAACTCTTTCATACAATGAGTGTGGTTATAGCAGCCAGGATTTTGTATCTGGGCACATGCTCAACGAAGGAAAAAATGGCATTATTCTGATACAATAATGATTGGAAATTAGAGAGTATGAAAAAAAGAAATATGAAAATATTATTATGATGAAATAATCTATGCATTGAGCACGTACTTGTCATGTACGCAGTTTTTATAGCGGGTCAAATATTATCTAACTTCACTGGTGGCCTCCAGCTGTGAGTATAATAGAGTCACTTGGCTCATGAGCTCTTGTACTTGAGCCATGAGTTTCTTGTTACCCCACACCTGAACGACAGCTGAGGCTACAAGTAACGGGTGCTGACTGCCTCATTTTTCCAGTAAGACATTACTTGGATGACTAATTTCCAGAAGTATTTAGTGCAAACAGAACACTGTAAACTGTATCTCAGTGATTTATAATATTAACAATAGGCCAGTTTTAGAGTAATTTACAATACACAAAGCTGCTAGATTACTATACAAACAGTAGCAGCAATTAGTGAAAAAATAAAAAACAGCAGCTTGGACAGCACAAATGACAACCATCACAACATTTTCGGACTGTCAAATAAGAAATCACAGATCACTACAGGAAATAGAAAATTCTTAAAAGTATTTCAGTATATGTGCTATACCTAACAGAACTTCATTTAGAAGTCACAGAAATTAAACAGATGCATCTAGAGCGAGACAAGTTAGTATGCCATTACTGTCTGCAGAAATGGAGTGTCCCAACATACACAGAAGGTGGAATAAAGTCGGAGGCCATAGAGCTAAATGAGTACTTCATTCAGTGACTCTTTGAGTTCTGTAATTCCTAACTTGTTAATCAAGCTAAGCAACTATGACAAGTGAGAAAACTCTGCCAAATAAAGAAAGTTTTGATTTTCTCATGCGAATTGGAAGACAAAACATGGACATTTCTAAGGTTTTTTTAAAAAATTTACTTTTTTATCTGTGAGTTTCAGTGCAATTAATGGAACACAGATATCGCAGACATGCATTATTAATACACTTCCTCTCAGTATACCTGTAACAATACTTTCGTAACAAGTAATGTAACCCTCAAGAGGTGCAAAACAAAATGCCTAATAATAAACAAATTAGGGCATGTTATGCATAATCACTCAAGTGTGAGAAGCACAAGCACTGTGACAATAGGTGATTACAGCATACATGTATGTTTATGGTTACTTAAGCAGTTCAACATTTCATTTAGAGATGTCAGATTGGAGAAGGAGCATTTCCATTGCCTTGGTTGACAGGGGAATGGAACTATTCCAAAGGCTTGTAGTCTCCTTTTCCTGTCATTCTTATTTGAAGAAACAGAACTGTGAAACTATGTTCATGATTAATTCTTTGTTTTCAGATATCAACAGAACTTTTAATTATCTCCAGAGATTGAAGGAGAGCTCAAGTTAAGGATACTGGTATAAGAGACAAAAATAAGTATAAAAAAAGTTAAGCATTAAGAAAACAACACCCCCCCCCCCCCCCTTCCCCACCTATTCACCAAAAATTTGCAACCTTTAATATGAGAAACATTGCTTACTGATATTGTGCATAGCTTGAAATAAATCACTAAGCATGGGATCTTCAGAAAATATGCATTATTCCTGTTGCCTAGCACAGAAAATGTAAACCTTGACATATTGTTTTAAGTACAAGACTTTTAGATTTTTATTATAATTATGAATAAATGAAAACTGTTATTTATTTGTACTATTCATAGATAACCAATCATTAAAAAATGACACAGATAAACATGACATTTATTACAAAACAATAAATGACAATCCAACTCCCACAAACAGTTACAAAATATTAGCATCATTTTACAAGATGTATTGTATACAATACTAAGATCTACGTACAATTAACACAAAGAAGTCCAAATCTGTACTAAAAATTAACAATTTGTAATACATGCTCTAAATTTACATTCTTGTACGCTAACTAGGTTGACTAGTTCCCTTGTTTGTTCTGTGATATCGATACATATGAATGCGCAAAGAACCCTTATTTCTGCTGCCGGCACCACACAATTCACAACGAAGACGCTCCTGCTGTTTATGTAGGTCTCTGATGTGTACTTTCATGTTTCCTTTTGATGTAAATGTACGATCACACCATGGACACAGCCATAGGGAAGGGCAGACAGTTGATGAAAACTTCCCTACAAGAATTTTTTATACTTAGTAGCAATGCCTACCACAAATATAAAATATACATCAAAAATTTAGAATGAGTAAACTATGTATAGTTCATAAATATTTCATCATGAATTTCATAAACATTCCACTAAAGAAGATTGTAAATAGTATGCCATTTAAATCAACCATTACACACACACGTGTGTAACATCAAGAAACTGAAAGTCAGTTCAATATACATGACATTATTATTGGTAATAATGATGTAAAATCAGGTCATAATTTACAAGCCAATGAAATGAAATATTCCATAGACTATAGCTCAAATAGAATATTATAATGTATTCTGCCTCCTGTAATGAGATGGTGAATAGTTAAAGAGAATGCCATTTTCCTTATACAGCACCCACTTATTTTGCCTCACAGTACAAAAGAAAGTGAAATTAAGTATGAGCAAATAACATCTCTTGAGAAAATGGCACTGATTCAACCCCATGTTACTATACTGAAGAATGAATCCTATCTTTTACACTGGATTACATCAAGATGGTAGGAAATTCAAAATTTGAAAAGAACTGGGGCAAGGAGACTTCATATAACTTAAATTATTCTCAATAATTGTAGGGGAGGTTTTCAGATCCTTAAACTGGGAAAACATGGAACTAAAGTCTGTTGATGGAACGTATTTGAATCACCTTAGCTCTGCTATTGACATTGTAAGCTTTACCCTAATGCAGCTATTTTTGAACAATGAGTGCAAGAACATAAACAGTGATTTTGAAAATAAGACATAAATCCAAAATGAAGTTTCACTCAGCAGTGGAGTGTGCACTGACTCAAAACTTTCTAGCAGATTAGAACTGTCTGCCAGATCAGGACTCAAATCTGAGACCTTTACCTTTTGCTGGCAAGGGCTTGACTAAGCTCTCCAAGTATGACTCACAACCTGTCCACACAACTTTTGCTTCCATTGGTACCTCATCTTCCACCCTCCAAATTTCATCCAACCCCTGGCTGTTGTTGGGCTACATTTCCACAATACCCTTTCTTCAACTAGTACTAGTCCCACAAAGTAAACAAAAGTACTTCTGTTAGGGTGATTCATGCATCATTCTTGGGTAGCTCAACTGGTAGAAGACTTGCCCACAAACAGCAAAGATCCCAGGTTCGCATCCTGGTCCTGCACATTTTCGTCTATCAGGAAGTTTCAAGACATAAATCAATTACAAGTATACAGAAATAATACATAACCAACACACAAAAAATCAAATTGTGGAAGCTAATAATGCAGTCACAGATGCAGTTGATGAGTGTTTGCATTTAGGGCAGTTAAAGAAAATTACTGGATGAACAGGAAAAGAAATAAACAGCAGGGAAAAAATGGTTTCGAGCAGGGATTTTTAAATTAAAGAGGGTTCATAAAACTAAGTTTTGATATGTTTCACAAAGAAAGTTTACAAATACCAGTGATGATGATGATGGCGTGTGACGAGGGCCTCCCATTGGGTAGACCGCTCGCCTGGTGCAAGTCTTTCGATTTGACGCCATTTCGGCGAATTGCGCGTCGATGGGGATGAAATGATGATGATTCAATGGCTTTTGAATGAAGTTGTGCAATCGGGCTACGAGAAGCTGGATGTTTCTTCTGCAATACTGCAGAAAGACTTGGCAGGAATACAGCCACTGCAAATGAATGCTGGCAAAGGTGGTCACAGGAATGTACAGTCGCAAGACAACTGGGTTCCAGATGGCCATGTGGCACTATCGAGAGGGAAGACTATCATGTTTGGTGTATGGCTCCGGTGCACTGTACTACATCTGCAGCAGCAATTTCAGCTGCAGTTGGAACCACAGTAACAGAATGAACTGTTACAATCAATTACTTCAAGGAGCACTCCAAACCAGATGCCATTTGCGACTTCAGAGGTGTCAAACAAAAGCTAGTTGGAGGGCAGGGTGGAGGGCTGTTGTGTTTTCTGATGAATGTTGTTTCTGCCTCATTGCCAGTGATGTTCGTCTCTTGGATAGGAGGAGGCAGTTGAGAGCCTGAAACCAACCTGTCTGCGTGCTAAGGCGCACTGGACCTAAATCTGTAGTTATGGTCTGGAGTGCGATTTCGTATGACAGCAGAAGCACTCTCATGGTTATCCCATGCACCCTGACTGCTAAGTTGTACATCTATCTGGTGATATGACATGTCATGCTACCATTCATGAACAGCATTCCAGAGGGTATTTTCCAACAGAACAGCACTTGCTTTGTAACCCATCATGCTCCACAGATCGTCAACATGTTGCCTTGGTCTGGTTGATCACCAGATATGTCTCCAATGGAGAACAGAGGGGACGTCATCTGACAACAACTCCAGGGTCATCCACAAACAGTATTAACCATCCCTGTATTGACCGACCAAGTGCAACCCGCATGGAACTCCATCCCACAAACTTGCATCCGGCACCTGTACAACACAATGCATGCACATTTGCATGCTTGAAATCCACTTATTAATGTACCAGCACTTATTTGCAATGGCTTATTTGCACTTACATTAACCTGTGATCTTGCAATGTTAATCACTTAAATATGTTAGCTAGACAAATATATTCCCAAAATTTCATTACTCTCCATTAATTATCTTTTGGTGTTGTGATTTTTTTCCATTAGTATATTTACTTGTTTGGTTTCCCCCTATGATTGTTGCAAAGAAACTGCTATAGTGAGACATTATCATAATTACAAGAAACTGTACAAAAGAAATCAAAAACTGTATTGATGGAAATCACTGTTGGTGCTTCTTGTAAAATATTTCTGCAGCAGCATTATCTGCACTCGATATAAGTCACAACTGTTACCAATCCACCTTGATTGTACATAATTCACATCAGCAAAATTCACGACACATTCTATGTCATCTCAACACACGTTATGTGCATCTACACATCTCAGAAATATTCAACCAAAAGTTTTGTGAATACATACTTCTAACACAAAGACACTATAGCAATAGGCAGATAAAGTTACCTCCATTTTCAATGATAACAGCTACATTCAAATTCCATAAGTACAAAATTATCCAATATAATGTACTGGAAATATATGTATACATGATAAGCTATTCCATTTGGTTCATTTAATCCCGAATTAACAATAATATTATTCTAGGCATACTACATATTCAACTGGTTTGGCATAAATCCTTATATGTCTCACGAGTTGATTTTGAGACTTTTCAACCACTTTGCGAAAGTCTCAGAATCAAACAACAACAAAGATATTGACAGCTATTCATCAACTCAAATAGTAATAATATGGCAGTCTTACTACTGTGAAAATCTGTGCAATTCTGTGTACGTCCTTTTTTGAAAACTTACTTTTATATTTAAACAACTAAAGAAACCATAATAATATGTGATAAACTTTTTCAACCTTGCATACTTTACAGATGTTCTCCTGCATACCTTGGGAGACTCGCACTCCTGTGAGGAAGGATGTTGTTATTGTTGTGGTCTTCAGTCCTGAGACTGGTTTGATGCAGCTCTCCATGCTAATCTATCCTGTGCAAGCTCCTTCATCTCCCAGTACCTACTACAACCTACATCCTTCTGAATCTGCTTAGTGTATTCATCTCTTGGTTACCCTCCACGCTGCCCTCCAATGCTAAATTTGTGATCCCTTGATGCCTCAGGACATGTCCTACCAATCGATCCCTTCTTCTAGTCAAGTTGTGCCACAAACTTCTCTTCTTCCCAATCCTATTCAATACCTCCTCATTAGTTACATGATCTACCCACCTAATCTTCAACATTCTTCTGTAGCACCACATTTCGAAAGCTTCTTTTCTCATCTTGTCCAAACTATTTATTACCCATGTTTCACTTCCATACATCGCTACACTCCACACAAATACTTTCAGAAACGACTTCCTGACACTTAATTCTATACTCGATGTTAACAAATTTCTCCTCTTCAGAAACGCTTTCCTTGCCATTGCCAGTCTACATTTTATATCCTCTCTACTTCGACCATCATCAGTTAGTTTGCTCCCCAAATAGCAAAACTCCTTTACTACTTTAAGTGTCTCATTTCCTAATCTAATTCCTTCAGCATCACCCGACTTAATTCGACTACATTCCATTATCCTCGTTTTGCTTTTGTTGATGTTCATCTTATATCCTCCTTTCAAGACACTGTCCATTCCGTTCAACTGCTCTTCCAAGTCCTTTGCTGTCTCTGACAGAATTACAATGTCATTGGCGAACCTCAAAGTTTTTATTTCTTCGCCCTGGATTTTAATACCTACTCCTAATTTCTCTTTTGTTTCCTTTAGTGCTTGCTCAATATACAGATTGAATAACATCGGGGAGAGGCTACAACCCTGTCTCACTCCCTTCCCAACCACTGCTTCCCTTTCATGTCCCTCAACTCTTATTAACTGCCATCTGGTTTCTGTACAAATTGTAAATAGCCTTTCACTCCCTGTATTTTACCCCTACCACCTTTAGAATTTGAAAGAGAGTATTCCAGTCAACATTGTCAAAAGCTTTCTCTAAGTCTACAAATGCTAGAAATGTAGGTTTGCCTTTCCTTAATCTTTCTTCTAAGATAAGTTGTAAGGTCAGTATTGCCTCACGTGTTCCAACATTTCTACGGAATCCGAACTGATCTTCCCCAAGGTTGGCTTCTACCAGTTTTCCCATTCGCCTGTAAATAATTCGCATTAGTATTTTGCAGCTGTGACTTATTAAACTGATAGTTCGGTAATTTTCACATCTGTCAACACCTGCTTTCTTTGGGATTGAAATTATTATATTCTTCTTGAAGTCTGAGGGTATTTCGCCTGTCTCATACATCTTGCTCACCAGATGGTAGAGTTTTGTCAGGACTGGCTCTCCCAAGGCCGCCAGTAGTTCTAATGGAATGTTGTCTACTCCAGGGGCCTTGTTTCGAATCAGGTCTTTCAGTGCTCTGTCAAACTCTTCACGCAGTATTGTATCTCCCATTTCATCTTCATATACATCCTCTTCCATTTCCATAATATTGTCCTCAAGTACATCGCCCTTGAATAGACCCTCTATATACTCCTTCCACCTTTCTGCTTTCCCCTCTTTGCTTAGAACTGGGTTTCCATCTGAGCTCTTGATATTCATACAAGTGGCTCTCTTTTCTCCAAAGGTCTCTTTAATTTTCCTGTAGGCTGTATCTACCTTACCCCTAGTGAGATAAGCCTCTACATCCTTACATTTGTCCTCTAGCCATGCCTGCTTAGCCATTTTGCACTTCCTGTCGATATCATTTTTGAGACGTTTGTATTCCTTTTTGCCTGCTTCATTTACTGCATTTTTATATTTTCTCCTTTCATCAATTAAATTCAATATTTCTTCTGTTACCCAAGGATTTCTACTAGCCCTCGTCTTTTTACCTATTTGATCCTCTGCTGCCTTCACTACTTCATCCCTCAGAGCTACCCATTCGTCTTCTACTGTATTTCTTTCCCCCATTCCTGTCAATTGATCCCTTATGCTGTCCCTGATACTCTGTAGAACCTCTGGTTTAGTCAGTTTATCTGGGTCCCATCTCCTTAAATTCCCACCTGCAGGGATATGGCTTAGCCACAGCAGGAATGATTGGTTAGAACATTTAGCTGCGGAATGCAAAGGTCCTGGGTTCCAGTTATGCTCTGACAGTTTTAATTTGTCAGGGAGTTTCACATTAGTGCACACTCCACTGCAGAGCAAAAATCCATTCTGAATCAATCCCCCAGGCTGCCTCTGTGATATCCTTTCTCCCAGGAGTGGTAGTCCTGGAAGTTATGCTTCTGTGAAGTTTGGAAGGTAGGGGCAGAGCTGCAGGGCAGGTCAAAGGTCACATTTGGAAAGTTCATTTAGTAGAGCACTTAACAAAGACAAAGGTCCGAGATTCAAGTCCCTGTCCAGCGCATAGTTTTGATCTACTAGGAAGTTTCAAATCAGCACACACTCCACTGCAGAATGAAAATACATTATGGGCTTTCAACATTCCTCGCAAGTTCTCCTTTAACTAACTGTTATGATTTCACGGCTGAAGGCACTTTTCTAATGATAACATTCTGCTACTTATAGGTAACAAGCTAATATGCTGGAATATTCTCTGATGACTAAATGACAACAGCGCTTTCCCTATCTTATACATGTCTAGCATGTGTGCAGAACAGCTAAGACATTCTTGCTTTTGGTTTTACAGTTTTCATAAATGACTTTAGTCTGTTGCTGTGGCCAATTCTTTTCTGTTCACATATCCAACTAATCAAACAAGCCCAATACTGACTGACTTAAAACCTAATCCCCCCCCCAAAACATTTTGCTGTACACAGTCAGTGCTCCATACCCAACAGCATCAATGTTGAATCACTTAAAGCATAACATTTCCCCTCCTCGGCTTAACACAAGTGTTGATGCATGGTGTCTCACCCATTCTCACTTTCCTCTTCCTGCCCACCACCTTACATAGATGCCAACGCCATTGCTAAAAATTATGAGAATATAAATGGAATAATGTTAGCTCTACGATGGGTAGTCATACGATTTTGTTTGCATGTAAATGTCTGCAGTCCTGGTACATACTGAAGTACCTGCACCACAGTACCATACCATGCTGCTAGAGAAGACAAAACAAAATGGCATAGTCCATTAATATAGTGGAATACTGAGCAATCACTTACTTTCTATTATTTGAGGAGGAACAAAGTTGCGAAAATGCTTGCACAGTAGGTGGAAGCATATGGTGACAATGCTCCATCTTGTGACACAGTGGTTTTGTGGCACAGGTGCTGCCAGAGGGGCCCAAACAAGTACGAATCATCGAGAACAAAGTCGTAGATGATCTCTCTGTGAAGAAGCAGAAATTGCAAGAGAAGTGGAGGTTGTGGTGTTCAAATACCAGTGTATCAAATTGAGGCAACAGTGAAAAACTGAAAATTAGTCCTGGACCAGTTTCCAGCATCTTGCACAATATTTTGAACATGACAAATGCCACTACTCACTGGGCTCCACAACTGCTCACATTAATTCAAGCAGCTTGCCAAACCGAGGCAGCAGCAGAAATGTTGCAACTGTGTCAGGCCAATCCAGCAAGTTAGAAGCATGTGGGTTCTCCACTGCAGAAAAAGACGAAGACCCCAACCTTCATCAGGTAAGGTGTGCTGAATGTTTCTTAAAATTGGTGTGCTGAGGTGCTAAACATTACAGGAGCATTCTATCAAAATCTCCTCACCAGCTTATAAGAGGCTGGCAACATGAAGCATCTGGAAAGCTGACTGAGGGCACATTTTTGCTCCACAACACCCAAGCTCATGCTGCACAGGATCAGCCAAACATGCTGCTTTTTTTCAGCTATCAAATTATGCCTCCTCCCCACAATATTTCTCCAATGTGGTACCCTTTGGCTTCTACCTCTTTTTTCAGATAAAAAATAAACAATTGCATGGGAGGTATTTCCTGAATGGTGTCAAGGTGATTATCGAGACGGAATATTTCCTGAAAAGCATAAATGTAGAATCCTACAACCAAGGCCTGTGCCAAATCTTCCACTGTTGTGAAAAAATTCTTGCAGTGAAGAGTAAACACATAAAGAAGGACTAACACCATCACAATGATTCACAGTATAAGATTTTCTTTCCTTCGTTACTACTCAATGACTACACCTCATATAAGAGCTTCAAAGAAACAGAACACTAAACATTCAAATAGAAAAGACTAAAGCCTAATCCAAATGGTGTAATGAATAACAAATGTGTACATTTAGTACATGATATAAAAATATTAGAGATATATCTGTAACATGTACGCCGTTTGTAGTTATTTATATGACTATGAGTTAAACAAATTAATACCAAATTCTATTTGCACAAAATTTCCATTTGATAAATTGCAGTTCACTCAAAATGTGGTTAAATGCAAGGCAATCGATAAACAATCCCCATATTATCCTAGCCTAATGTAGCTACCATCATCTGTGCTTTTTTAATGAAATATGTAAGGATTTTTAGAAGTGATTTGAAGTGGAAACAACATAAAATCTGTTGTACAGACAGTAAGTGGGTTAGATTTGTTTAGGAGAATTATCTGAAAGTGCATAGCATTTGTAACCCAGAATTCACACAAGGCTTGTCCAACCCATTCTTCATTACTGCTCCATGTTTGGAAAGCTTATTATATTAGCCCAAAGGAAGAAGTCCAACGACTTCAGAGATATATTGTTAAAGCTGTGAATGGTCAATTGACACACTCCACCATAAGATGACTACAGGAACAGCATAACACATAGCCTCTTTGCTGTTAGAGAGTCAGCATTTACCTCCCAGTGCCAGCTCCTCATGGTTCTGTTCCAGTGCCAGTTGCATACTCTTGTTTGAACTGCCATCAAATTGATTTTCTAATCACTCTGACCTACAAGATCTTTTGAGACGCCTGTGAAGCACTTCATAGTATGATGCTTGGTGCTGGCCAAGTATGAAACCTAAGCCAGGGGTGAAACTGGTAAGACATCCTGGTTACTGAAAAGGCCTACTGTTTAGAAACCTGTGACTTCAATTTCATAACACGTCGTCTACCAAGTAGTTGGAAAGAGCATGCTTAAAGTAATCACTTTTTGAGCAAAGAAATCTACTATTTTTGTATACTTCCAGGATGACATGCTGCCAATCTAAATAATAGTAGTAATTATTAATAAGGTTGATATGATATTTTCACAGAAGTGTAAAAAAAACCACAGACATTAACATTCTCAGTTAAAAAATAATTTTAAAATACTGCAGTTTCTCATAAGCTGTAATTTTATATAAATGAGTTAAATTACTCATTCATGATGTTTTTTCTGCACCCCAATCCCAAGAGCAGTATGAGTACGTTACGAGATGGATAAATCAGAATTCACTTATCAATATTTCTTGATGTCAGAATAATTTCTTCTAGTTCTCTTTCATCAAAATACAGTAAATGAACATTTATCCTACCACTTACAGTGCTTTCCCTTCATTTCTCAGTACAAGTACTGACCTCAACTAAAAAATATTTTATTTTATACAGTCTCCCGAATACCTTTCACATTCTTGTGAACTAGAACATGATACTTTCATTTTGCAATATATGAGAAGGAAAAATGCTACTCACCATATAAAGGAGATGCTGAGTCGCAGATAGGCACAACAAAAAGACTCTCACAATTAAAGCCTTTGGTCATTAAGGTTCTCTGTCAACAATAGATGCACGCACACACACACACACACACACACACCCACACACACACACACACAAGCAAAAGCAACTTACACAGATGACTGCAGTCTCAAGTAACTGAAACCACACTGCGAGCAGCAGCACCCGTGCATGATGGGAGTGGAGACTGGGTGGAGGCAAGGAGGAGGCTGGGGCAGGGAGGGGGAGGTATAGTATGGTGGGGATGGTGGACAGTGAAGTGCTGTAGGTTAGATGGAGGGCAGAGGAGAGGTGAGGTGGGGAGGGGGGAGTTATGCAAAAGGATAGAAATAAAAAGACTGGGTGTGGTGGTGGAATGACAGCTGTGTAGTGCTGGAATGGGAACAGGGAAGGGGCTTGGTGGGTGAGGACAGTGACTAACAAAGGTTGAGGCCAGGAGGGTTACGGGAATGTAGGATGTACTGCAGGGAAAATTCCCACCTGCCTGTGTAATTCAGAAAAGCTGGTATTGGTGGGAAGGTCCCATATGGCACAGGCTGTGAAGCAGTCATCAAAATGAAGGATATCGTGTTTGGCAGTGTGTTTCTTGGCCACAGTTTGTCGGTGGCCATTCATGCGAACAGACAGCTTGTTGGTTGTCATGCCTACATAGGATGCAGCACGGTGGTTGCTGCTTAGCTTGTACACCACATGACTGGTTTCACATGTAGCTCTGCCTTTGATGAGACAGGCAATGTTAGTGACCGGACTGGAGTAGGATTGGGAGCAGGGGTTATGTAAGTATGGACGAGTATACTGTGTAGGTTCGGTGGACGGTGGAATATCACTGTGGGAAGGGTGGGAAAGATAGTGGGCAGGAGATTTCTCATCTCAGGGCATGACGAGAGATAATTGAAACCCTGGTGGAGAATGTAATTCAGTCCTGTGTGGTACTGAGTTATGAGGGCAATGCTCCTCTGTGGCCAGATGGTGGGCCTTTGGGAGGTGATGGGAGACTGGGAAGATTCCACCACCACACCCAGTTTTTTTATTTCTCTCCTTTTCTGTTACTCCCCCCCCCCCCCCCCCCCCTCTCCCCTCCGCACCTCTCACCTGCCCTCCTTCTAACCGGCAGCACTTCACTGTTCACCAGCCCCACCATACTATTCCTCCCCCTCCCTGCCCCAGCCTCAAACTTATCCCCACCCAGTTGCCACTCCCATCTTGCACTGGTGCTGCTGCTCGCAGTGTGGTTTCAGTTGCCTGAGACTCGTGTGTGTGTGTCACGTTTGTGTAAAAGTGTGTGTGTGTGTGTGTGCGTATTGTTGACGAAGGCCTTAATGGCCGAAAGCTTTCATTGTGAGAGTCTTCTTGTTGTGCCTATCTGCGATTCAACGTCTCCACTATACGGTGAGTAGCAACTTTCCTTCTCATATATTGTTACATTCCATCCTGGATTTTCCATTGTTTGATACTTTCATTTTGACATTATTCGATTTGTATTCTTTAGTCACGAACCTTCACAGGTGTCATATCTTTTATTTAGGATCCATTTTTTAACAACTCTACAGTTTAGGTAATACACTGATACAACTGATTTTACCTAGGTATGGATCCCTCACAACTGTGAGAAAGTTTTACCATTACTTAAACATATTCACAAAGTTTCACAGGATTTACTACTGTGTTGGACAAGAGAAAACTATCTTTTTTCTCTTTATCCAACTTCCCCAAAGTGTTCTTGCAAAATTTCTGAGTTCAAAGAAAATAATACTGACATTTTCAGATAAATCAATTGTTAATGTAAATTATTACGAAAAATGTCTGGATCGAGTAGAGTAGGAAATTTACTAAAGAACTTTTAACAATTCAAACCACACACAGAGTTTTCTTAACACAATAAAAATTGCTAAGTTAATATCTGAACTGGCAGCTTTTACCCCACTTCCTGTATTTCCTTCTAGAATTTATATTTCCTTTAACTTGACTGAACAGTTACTATGACAATTACTGTCCATTACTATTACCTGTTTTAACATGTCACCTCTGGGTAGCATTCCAATTGTTAAATCCACATTTTTTTCCAAAAAGATGCCCTCAGTTTAGCGGCTAGTCTTCAACTGACTAGGTGACAATTGACAGTTCACTATTGTACAGTACAGTTGCTTTGGCAATCAATGGCATATACAGAAAAAAGTTTTGATTCGTGTCTTTAGCCATCAAAAATCACAGATCACAGTATTTTTGTTGATACATAGACATGTAAATGACACACAGTAATTTTATACCAATTTCTAGAATTATACATAAAGGGATATCTGCAAGCGTGCAAAAATCACTGCTTAACATTCAGTGAACACAAGGAATGATCACTAATGAATAACTTAATAATTAGCCTATAATGTTCAATCTCAATCCGTTTTATGTGCCACATCATGGGGGAAGCATTCTTTCTCACACAGCAAAATCTTAATGTAAATATTCTCAGATATTTCAAAATATTACTAACAACAAACTCCTTTCTTTCCTTCCTTAATGCAATCAGGGTGAATACCATTTCCACACTTCTGGAATAATCAGGATAAACTAAGTAATGATTTAAATATGATGTGTCAATCAGGAGACCAAACACTGTTAGGAATCCAGTGAAATGCATTGAAACTGGAGCACTAGAAAAGGTAGCAAATAAAATTTTAATTATTGTGAATATATGTGGAGTAGAAAGAATACTCGATTAAATTTTGTAAGTGTATAATGTGGAAAATGTAATATACAGAGCTGCTACCTTTGGAAGATACAATGACTTCAAACAGAGCTTGCATGACTGACCAGGGTGGCTTCTCAGACTCGAAGAAAAAAAATCAACAATCCCCGAGAATTGAGCATCTCTCGATGACTTTTCTTTCCTCTCAGCTGTAGTATAACTGTAGTTTTCAAACAACAATAATTTATATTGATTAATATTCAAATTAACAAACTTTGAAATAAAAGCTATTTTAAAATTTGTGATTTATAAACCTCAATAAAATTAAATTCTGATGTTAGGTTAAAAACACAGAATTCCCTGAAATGTAACAAAATTGTTGAGTGTCTGATTTTTCTAGGTAAAATGTAATTCCCTGAGAATTTCAGGTTTTCCAGTAGAAGTGCCAATCAGCTGACATGTGTATGTCATTCCATGCTACTTAAACTTTATGCCAAGGATTCATCAATGGTAGTGGCCAGTGAGTGATAATGAGTAGTCTCCAGGCAACCCATGACCTTATGCTTTCAATGGGTCAGAGATGTGAGAACATGCTGGCTAGGGCAACAGTTGACAGCCTCTGAATCACAGTAGGCCAAGACAGCATGGACAACAGTCAGTCTTGCAGTATCTTGTTGAAAGATAAGATTGCTGAGAGCTAAAAGACAGGGCACAGCCATAAGCCTTAACACGATATAAATGTAATGGCTGATGTCCAAAATACCAGCTATGCAAGGGTGCCCATACGACAATTTTTGGAGGGGCAAGAACAAGGGGTATGGTGTATAACACAAATGGCGCCTTGTTTCCTTTCCCTGTGAGTTGGCTGGGAGGGGGTTGTCGCAGGGGAAAGGGGGGGGGGGGGGCTTGCCCATAGGTATGCATGCCCTTGCAGCTATATAAACCAGGGGTGATTGTGTTTGGTACCTAATGGATTCTAGCCCATCATGCCAGGTCTCCTGTAACAGTGACAAATTCAATATTGCAACATACAGTCTCCTCAGAGACCTACAAACAAGGCTACATTCATCAGAATTCTGTACACAGAACTGGATCTCATCTAAAAAGATGTCAAAGTTCCACTCCTGTGTTCAGTGTTATCAGGTGCACCACAATCTGTGCATCAGTCTCTGCCATCATGCTAACGGACACTGCAACAGTGGTCACCAAGCTGACAGTCCATGGTGCCTCACAGCTGCACTATTCATGTGGGTGCGTATCTTGTTGCAAACAAGCCCATATCCTGCCTGATTCAATATACCTGATGATCCTGTATGGTCGAGCAAATAATATGTCTGTCCTAGTTGTATGGGCTCTCCTGACCCACTGATTCCATATTTGAAGGACAGTTGTGAGATACTGACCAACAAGAGCAGCAACAATGAGAAATGATAAAAGAGAGTCTTGATCCTTCCTTTGTCAAATTCCCCATGTGTTGGTAGATATATTCTCCTTCTTACATGAGGCATAACAAGATTTTGCAAACAACCAAAATTCAAATGTAACTTCTGACTGATAAACCTGCTGCATATTATTTCCTTAGATACAGAACAAAAATGATGTAACAGCTATCTAGTTTGGCTGGTTGCACTGAAATGCTAATCCCAGCATTCCAGGGCAATTTTAATGGCCACCTGTGTATTCTGTTTCCTGTTAATAGCCGAAATCTATATGTGGTGAATAATCTTAAAAAATCTTAAAAAAAGCCCACCCTTCTCCCCTCCCCTCTTCCTTCTCTCTCTCTCTCTCTCTCTCTCTCTCTCTCTCTCTCTCTCTCTCTCTCTCTGTGTGTGTGTGTGTGTGTGTGTGTGTGTGTGTTTGAAATATTGTGAAATAGCGTGCATTAGTCTATCTTTAACATACAGGAAGCTGAAAGTGGCAAGAAGGCAATATAATTTACCTTCAAAGAAACTAAAAATCTCCATGAAATTTTACACGTACAACAAAAGTTACAATTACTCTACTGCAAAGGCAATGATGACTCTAGTATCACAACTATATCTTAATAATCAATGCGCTGTAGCAAGTTTGCAGTGACGTTAACAGGGTATCAACTGCTTTTATGAAGGAAAACATTATAACAGTTTGGCCGTGCTGAAGATCAATAATAATAATAAATCTCGAATCATATAATTAAACTAAACAAAATACTTCATCTATATTATCATTCATAATTATCACATAGTGAAAATAAGAAGTATTAACTGGAATCTCTATCAACTAATCAACATTCCAGTGTTCAAATTACGACACCATTCGAAAGCTGAGATTCTGTGAAAAATCGAGTTCCCCAGAATAATAACTACACATAAATGACGAATGTTCTTGACATCACAAATGTTACATTCCTATGCTAACATTATTTGGAATGTAATTTGTTACACGAGCCCAACTTCAGGCGCGATGTTGGACACCAAAAAACTACATAAAATAGCAGTTCACTGTAACAATTTGCCAAGTCAAATCGCTTAAATAAGTGTACTGGCATTACACAATCTGTACAGTGTTTTTCAGCGTCGACAGATCTATAGCACACCCATTTCTCTTTAATGAAGGTATTCACGTAGTAAAACTGTCACTCACTACACACACAAAATACACTGATAGTGAATATTACCATGGCCACACAAATGCTGCAGATTTGATATTAGTCAATCCCCCATGCCGAATAGTGACATCACTGTCATATTTTTGAACAAAACATTTGGACTGTCAAGTTACATTCACTTGTTTTTCATCTCCATCTCACTGTTACCGGTAAATATCCTCACTCTTACTCAATGCACCTAAATTATGAGAACAGTGCAACATGCCAGCCTTATGTTTTCGAAACACGTGCATTCTCAAAGCACTTTTGCTAATTACTTGTAAACCACAGTAGTTGCAACTGAAAGGACCATGTCGATTGTGAATATCCTGTATATGTACTGACAGATTGAACTTTCTTGCAAATTTTTGCTGGCAGATCGGGCAGCTGAATTCTCGATTTTTGTTGCAGCAGGATGTACCTGAAAACAAACACTGTAGATTGATGACATATATTTCAAACAAGGAAACATGAGTCTGCAACAGAAATTATACTTTACACAGACTGAAGATCCTTCTGTTGTAGATATTTCAAAACAGGAGAGAGAGAGAGAGAGAGAGAGAGAGAGAGAGACTACAACTACAGGTGTAAAGGGGGGGGGGGGGAGAGGTGCTTCAACAGTGGCAGACCTTAGGGTACACTTTCTAGGAACAATATGCTCACGTGAATCCCAGGTGTCATTTACTACCAATGAACTTTTACAATTAGAAAAAAAAAGTCATACAACCTCATTTACATCCTGTTTCTTTCACTTTATGTGTGGCTTATTCATTCTTGCAATTAATAGTTAGAATGGAGGTTGGAAAGCTATAGCACTGCTTGGCAAGGGAAGTAAAAACGTCACGATTGGTAAATTAATGTGCATTTTCTCCTAATAATGCATAGAAATTAATGTGGGATTCAAATTGACATTGAGGATGACGTATGCTTCAGTGTTCTTTAATGTTCTGATTGGTATTAAAACAAAATAGAATGCTTCTTATTTAGTAATTATCATAAAAAAATTAAAGTCAGAATGTAGTTCTTTTCTGAAAGTAGGTGTCACTAATTCCACTCATAAATAGCAGATCTTATAAGAACAAATCTGCATTTGTAGTCCATGTGCCACCCTACACTGTAGGGAAGAAGGTATTTGTGCTATCACTGTCATTCCCCCCCCCCCCCCCCCTCCCCCTCCCCTTTGACAAACACTGTGCTAACAGATGACTGTTGGTAACCTTCACATGAACTCAACTCTTTATGTACATAGAAGGAAGGTAAAGTGATACCTAGCTCTTCCTGGAATGTACACTCTCAGATTTTCAACAGTACACCTCTCTCTGATGTACAAACTCTAAGACAGAAAACTATGCTTACTAAACACACCTGTGATGGAAAATGCTATTCTTCTCTGGGTCTTCTCTATTTACTCTATTATTATTTCCTGACAAGGCTCTCAGATTGGAAAGTGGTTACAAAGGAGTTTTGTAATATACTTCTTTTGCAGGAGTTTTATATGTGCTTAACATTCTTCGTAAGAACAGTCTAATGCCCGTTTTTCCTAAAAGTAATTTAGACATCCCTTGGGCCTTCATCGTCTCGTGCAGAGCTCATTTTTAATTTTATGTGGTTATTTGGCTTTAGGGTTCTCTGGATGTATGCTCATAAATCTTTACACTTTTTGTTTACATAGATTAATCACCAATCACATACTTGAACAATAATGACTGTGACAAATTTAGTTCATAACACTTTAAATAAATACAATACAGATACTGTATGATTCTGAAAGCCCTGGCATTTCATACATATTTTTGTTTAAAACTAAACTTATTAGGCCTGATTTCATTTACTAAAGTGACAGTTATTACTGGCATTCTGGATAAGCGCCACAAAACCATGAAAACAGATGAGTAAATGTCACAGTTACTGTCATTCACTTTCTTTCCATTTAATATACTTAAATCTCTCCTACCACCTGCTATAAGTAGCACATATGCTGATGCACAGTCAATAACACAAAGACAAATAAAGGTAAGATTATCACCAGCCATCTACTGTAAGTGTATATACTGAATTACTTCATTTAAACTGATTGTATAAGAGCAAAAGCAAGTGCATAGTTCTCTTGATATTTTACAAGACAGTACAAATAACAAAAACAGAAGTATCTTTCATTCACATTTGTCATTTATTGCACGATTTTCTGAATAAAAAATACATCCAATTTCTGTATAGTCAATACAAAGCATGCCAAAATTTATCCTATATGGAAGAACTGTAAAACAATACACACCACACTAGATTAACCAATGTTTTCCACCTATAAAATGGATGTTAGGCATAAAGCATTTTGTTATTTACTAATTGCCTCTTCATTAACAGAATATAACACCTTCATACTGCATACTGTAATAACACATCTGAGGCTACAATCCTTCGTTTTACATCAATAAGCATAAATACATTGGTATCAAAGATAACATTTTGTAACTGAATAAAACAAAATGAAGTAGCCTGTTACAAATACTCTTTATTCCGCTGCTACTTTTATTTGGCGAGCAAAAGAAAATTTGAAAAATATATATTTTATTGAGACTTCAAAAATACATGACTAATTACGTTCCATATTAAATTTTTGTGTGTTCTAACAACATCATAATAAAATCACTGAAAATTTTGTATTGGCATTAGCATTTATTAAATTTCACAATTATTGTAGAACTTCACATAACACAGCAAGAACAGTAACAAATAATAATAATAATTATTATTATTATTATAATTCCACAAATAATAAAAATAAATTAACAAACACAGGAACTTTATCAGGTTTTATCATGAACTTGCAGATTTACAATTAATTACGATATAAAAAGGGGTCTGACAGTCAATGAAAATTTCTATTTCTCTTAGTCAGTGAAAAATGATCAGTTATAATAAGTTTCAGAGAGTTGTATAGATAGAGATATATAGCAACAGTTTAAAGACACTCATTCTCTCACTGTAATCCACTCTCTAAGTTTACATAGGCTTTCATCAATTTTTGCTGAATCCTTCCATAAAATTACTTTTTTCTTATACATAATACTGTGTGGTTTTCATCATTACATGTGAAAATGTTACATCTCCAAGCATTGTGCAAATCAAATGCACTTATCAATTTGTAATACTGAAGTTGAAAATATGAGAAAAATGGACACATAAAGGGACTAGGCCATATCCAATGAGTTACTTAGAACAAGAAGCAAAAATGACTTAGCGAAATTACAACATTTGTCTAATTTTTCATTCTCGAGTAACCTCGAAAAACTTTTTTCAGTTCCACAAAGTGCATCTGAAACGAATCACAAAACTTCACTGAAATAATTTGAGTAGTACATCCAAAGCCCTCTTCTGGCTTGTATAAATAAAAGTAACAAACCTATGAGGGTGAGTCAAATGAAAACCTTAAATTTATAATAACAAATCGAAATTTCGCGCCGTTATCCAGTAAGTTGGTAAGTGTGCTACAAACAGCATGCAGAATGGCCTGTAGGTGGCAGCATAGAGCAGATGCACACATACCATTGCAGTATCAGTATAAAGATGGCTGCCCCACTTGCGACTTGCACCATGGAAGGACAGTGTCCTGTTTAATCGGTTTTTGCGTCGTGAAGGTGTGAAACCTATTGACATTCATCGATGAATGAAGGTTCAGTACAGTGATGCATGTTTGTCATGGCAGCAAGTCTACAAATGGAGTAGGAAGTTCACAATTGGTGTGGCTTCAGTGGAAGATGCTCCTCGTCCCGGTCAGGCACAACGAGTTGTGACTCCAAAGAACATTGCAGTTGTTGAAGCTATAGTGAAGGAAAACCGCCAAGTGACGCTGAATGACATTGCAGCATGTTTACAGATTAGTCATGAGTCAGCACACCACACTGTGCATGATGTGCTCCAGTTTCACAAAGTGTCTGCAAGATAGGTGCCATGGCAGCTGACTCCTGAAATGAGGGAACGACGTGTTGATGCTTGTGAAGAACTTCTTCGGCACTTTGAACAAGAAGGTGATGGCTTCCTTGCAAGAATCGTTACTGAGGACGAAACCTGGGTTCACTTCGACCAACCGGAAACGAAGGAATGGCGTCATTCCTCATCACCAAAGCCAAAGAAGTTTCGAACAGAACCATCAGCAAGGAAGGTTATGCTGACTCTCTTTTGGGATGAAAAGGGCATCATTTTGGAGCATTACATGCCTAGAGGGACCACTGTCACCAATGCATCATACACAGATCTAAAAAATCATCTGCGGCCTGCAATCAAATCAAAGTGACGTGGATTGCTGTCAGCAGGTGTCCTTTTGCAACATGACAATGCAAGGCCCCACACTGCCCGTACAACAGTGGCAACAATCACAGACCTGCATTTTGAGTGTCTTCCTCATCCACCATACTCACCAGACCTTGCCCCAAGTGATTTCCATATGTTTGGACCACTCAAAGATGCAATGGGAGGAAAGAAGCTCTGTTCTGGTGAAGAGGTACACCACGCGGTGCATGAGTGGTTGTGCGGATTACCAAAACATTTTTTTTCTAAAGGAATGTATGCACTTTGTAAGCATTGGAGGACTTGCATTGAGCATGGGGGAGATTATGTTGAAAAGTGATACAGCTTTATACCACTTCTGCACAATAAATAATATTTAAAAAAAAAAAATTTAAGGTTTTCATTTGACTCGCCCTCGTATTGAATAAGGCAACAGAGTGATACAAATGATAATGCAGAATGTAAATAGGAAAGAGGTGGAAGAATGAAGAGAGAAACAGCTGATGAAATATATGCTGTAAATTACGACCAGGTGAATGGAAAGAGCGAAGAATCAGCTAGAATGAAATTTCTCATATCTGGAGGACAGAAACACTTGTGGTGGATGGGACACTCAAATTAGACCAATTGTGAGTTCCAGTCTTTATGTTTCATAGCACTCAGATAATTCCAAAAGCTATAAATGACCACATTTTTACACCTTTGTTTGTTGGTCCTGTTATAGTTACTTGTATTTTAGCTATTGGTATGTATATACTATTCTTATGTCAAAAACTGTTAGTAATTGATTTAATTATCAGTATGAGTATATTATTGAAATCTATTAGCACAACTCCTACTGTATTTTATTGAATCCCCATGACTGAAATTTTAAATTTCTATACTTCCCAATAAAACTGTTAATATAATAATTGAAAATTTTGGCGGAAAGTAAACTCTGAACAGAGGAGAGACACGCAATACAGAGGAGACATTTCAGTTTTTTCTTGAGACAAACGGTGTACCATCTGGATCAGGTCCTCTCGTACTACCAGCACCACAAGTATTCCCTCAAGAAGCACAAAATTTCTAAAGCTGAATTACAGTAATCTACTTCTTGTGCATGTACTTATCCAGATCGTGGCATCACCTATGTACAATGAGTGGTTGCTTTTACTCATTCAATTGTTCTACATATGAATTCTCTTGTTTACAAATATATAAAAATAATAGAAATTCATGGGTGGAACAAAATTTAAAATTCACACTCACTACCTTTCAAGTTCTTGTTCTTTTTCTAGTAAAAGTACACACCTTCACACACACAACCACACAGGCACCCAAATGTACAATTCAGTGGTCACTGTGATTGAATGTGTGTACTTTTACTAGAAAATGAGCTAGAGCCCGAAAGATAATGTGAATATTTTTTTCTGTAATATATTTCTATGCTCCACACATCAGTCCGCTATAGGTGAGTGATTGCCTTTCACTTACTTTACATCATGATAACTTATTTTAGATGACTGTTGTTTTGCCTATAACTGCAAGAATGATGAAAAACTTGATCTCATTTTTAAAACAATTTTTTAACATGCTGTAATGTTTCTCATGTCAGACATCAAAAACTCCCCATTTAAAGCAGGGTCAAAATCTAGTGATTATAGACAGAACAGCAGCTGCTTTCCGATTCTTACGAACTGACTTGATCCTCAAAAGTTGGTCTCACTGTTTCAGCTACACCTACTTCACCTTTAGATCTTGTTCATGATATCTTTCGATTTGGTATGTACAAAAAGTGGCAGAATACCAGACACTGTCATAGTCTGAGCCACACATGAAGTTGCCAACATATTATTTGGCTTAAACTTACTAATCACAATATATAAATTCCAACAGGTTACAAATATTTAAACAGTATATGGACCACAAACACACATCTTCCAAATGTAACTGGATTTAGTACAGTGAACTGTAAAATGTATCATCAAAGGCATTATTCTAGGGAGAAGTGAAAGCACTAATGAAAAGCTCTCGATCTAGAGCAGCTTGGTTCATGACTCAAAGCCCACACTGACGGCACAGTATCATTTCTGCCACAGCTGCAATCCAAAAAGTGTCATAAGAAGCAATGACAATCAAATGAACATCTATAGTTAACAGTGTTAATGAGGCAATATTGTACTTCATTCATGCTGCTGTCAGCATAACTTTGCTACTTTGGTGCTATACAGCATTTGCTTATGTTTTCACTGTCTGGGACTGTTGCACATTTGTGAAGAAATCAGTGATTTTCATCACACAGTATTGCAAATTTTGTTTTTGAGATAAGATGGCTGGGTGTCAAGACACACACAATCAAACAAAGGAAGTCATACACAAGGTATGCAAATTTCTGAGATTCAGTTGCAGAAACTGCAATGATGGAAGGCAAATTCTGATGGAGGGATCTGATATGGTAACAGCTATGGCAACTTTTCTGAGTAAAATGCACAACATCAAAAAGAACTACCATAGGAGAGTGGTTTGAAAAGTTCTCGGAATCACCATGAGAGGTCAGCGCTAGCGCAATGACTTGTTCACGTGATATTCATTGGACTGTTGCCTGTAAACACGGACCACGTCAGAGCTCTTGGAAGAGAGCTGTTGTGGTGACATGGCTCTGTTGTTGTTCCCACATATTGATTTGTGAAGATGGAAAAAAGTCGAGAATCGAGCAGTGATTAAGTACTTTGTAAAGAAAGGTATGAAAGCAAAGGACATTCATACTGATTCCCAGAATACACTGGGGAACTCTGCTCCTTCATATTCAACTGTTGCCAAGTGGACAAATGAATTTAAATTTGAGCTTAGATGATGATCTGCGCACTGGTCGGCCAAGATGCACAAAATGGTCATGGAGGATCGCCGACTGAAAGTGTGTGAAATTGCTCACGCTTGCCAGGTGTCATCTGAAAGGGTACATCACACTTTAACTGAAGAATTAGAAATGAAAAAATTATCTGCAAGATGGGTGCCGCAACTCTTGACGTTGGATCAAAAATGCATGAGACTGGACATATTGGAACAATGTTTGGCGCATTTTAGGAGAAACGAACAAGATTTTTTGTGCGAGCTTGTGAACACAGATGAAACTTGGGTGCACTACTATACCCAGAGACATAACAATAGTCAAAGCATTGGAAACATGCTGGTTCTCCGCCACCAAAGAAAGCAAAGACAATTCCTTTGGTGGGAAAGGTCATGGCATCAGTGTTCTCGGATGCGAAGGGGATTCTGTTTGTAGATTATCTCCCCACTGGACAAACAATTACTGGAGAATACTATGCTCACCTCCTCGACAAATTGCAACAAAAGCTACGTGAAAAAGGGCCAGGTTTAGCAAGGAAGAAAGTCGTCTTCCATCAAGACAATGTGTACTCATACACATCTGCCATCAGCATGGCAATATTACACAAACTAAGGTATGAACTGTTGCCACACCCACCTTATTCACCTGATATGGCTCTGCCAGACTACCATCTCTTCCGAAAACTGAATTTTTTTCTTGGTGGATGAAGATTCAGTTCAAACAAGGAATTTATAGCCAGAGTTGACAACTATTTTGCAGGCTTGGAGGAAACTCATTCTCGAGATGGGATTAAGGCAATGGAACATCGTTGGACCAAGTGCATTAAACTACAAGGATACTACATTGAAAAATTAAAAAAGTTTCAGTGATGTAAGTACTTTTCTCTATTCTGTTCCAAGAACTTTTCAAACCGCCCTCGTACCAACTTATTATTTATCTTGATGAGACCTGTCTAAATCAAAATCACTCCAGAAAGCACACCTAACAGAATTCAAAGGGCAATGACAGTTTGAAAGTATCAATTGGCAAAGGAAACATACTTACTGTTTGTCATGAATGATCATCTGAATATGGCTTCATCAAAAGTGCAAAGCTAATATTTACATCCTGCAAATCCAGTGATTATCATGAAGAGATGAAGAGTAGTGTATTTAAACACTGGTATTTAGATTTATTACTTAGTTTATAAGAGATCTGTGTAACTGTCACAGTTATCACCAGTCATCATTCAAGAAAAAAAGGAGACAATTCCTAAGTCAGATATAAAGAAGCAAGAAATTGGACACTGGCTAGAAGAATTTTGGGCTGCTATACAAAAGCAGAAATGTTGGGAGGAAGTCAGGCACCACAAGCACATTCACAGTCAATTTGAACTTGACAGCTTAGCAACAGAAGTGTGCCATGAGATAGTGAAGCTGATCCTTATCAGCGCCAATACAATCTGATAGCAAATGTATGGACCCTAGTGAAAGGAAAGGTCATATCCAGAAACTGCACATTCAGAAAAAAATATGTATAGAATTTATTTGAGGAATCCATTGATGATGTCGCAGTGAAGGCAGCATTAAGTGTGTATGCCATACTGAAAATGTGCAAGAAACAACTTTCTGAATCAAGACATCTGAGAAATGCTTGTTGATAGCATAGTCATTGCTTCAAATGTGAAAGGAAAGGTTGTATCCCAAAACTGGACATTCAAAATGAAAGATGTGCAGAATATATTTGAGGAAGCCATTGATGATGTCACAGTGGAAGACTGAATTAAATGTGTATGCAAAAATTATGCCTGTCTATTGCGAAAGGATGCTACAGCAACCAGTCTTAAATTATTTCAGAATAATAACAGTCTTGGTTGCAAAATCATTTTATATCTATAAGAACATAATTTCGCAAACAAGACTGTTTTTGCTCTAAAATGTGTATGCCATGCTGAGAATTTGCAGGAAATCGATTTTCTGAAGGAAAGTGTCCAAGAAAGTTCATTGACAGCATTGTCGTTGCTTCAAATGCCTCATCGAACAGAGTGTCTTCAGAACAAGACAATTAAACAACTATAAACTTTTCCTGTTCCTTCCTCTTCCCAAAATTGTAAACACTATTCCTTCTCCCCCCTCCTTTTCCAGTCACCTTGGCTTACCACTTTCTCCCAAAATAATAATAATAATGTAAGACACAACAGCCGCTAGGCACAAACTGCCTGTGCTGGCATGTTTGTCACTGTTACTTGTGGGTAGCAGAAGACTTGTTTTTCCTGCTTTGTAGTGAGGTTAAAATTAACAGGCAAAACAAATGCTTAAATGTTTGCTTAATCAAAACTGAAATAGCTTTATAATTTAACAGATGACCAGTAAAAATGTGTTTGGCTGTAATATACCTCCTGAACCACACCAGAATACATTAACATGGAAAGGATGCTGTTTCACTACAGTATTTTCTAAACTTTTCTTGACATTTGGTTTTGCTGTCGCAAATTATTTTAAACAAGTCTGTTTCTGGCGAGAAAATCTTCATTGCAATCTGCTGTCTGCCAAGTACTGCTTTCATATCATTTTCAAGTTAGTGCCTTGTAATGTATGTGCCAGACAGTTTAGTTTGCCAGTTTAGGCTCTACACATGCAGGTCACAAGCTTCTGACTAGTGACACTGAAGTGTGTCATGAGGCAACTTGTGGGGGGGAGCATGCAGAAAAGGTAGTGGGGCTACCTTCTGCACTTGTCCCTCCAACCTGCAGTTTCACTGTTCCCTTGTGTAATTCAATATAAGTCACACTGACAAATAGATATGTCGAAGTTAGAAAGATTGGGAATATGTGAAGTAAGGTGGCAGGAAGAACAGGATTTCTGTTCAGGTGAGTACAAGATTATGAACACAAAATGAAATATGTGTAATCCAGTTGTGGATCTGATAATGAAACAGAAAATGAAAGTACATGTGAACTACTATAAACAGTGTAATGAATTGACCATCATAGTCAAGACAGACAACAAGTCACAACTTATCACAGTGCTGAAGTATATATGTCTACTAGCTCTGAAGATGACGATGAAACTGAAAAAAGTTTGATGACACAAAAGAAATTTGTTAGTACTTTAAGGCAGATGAATATTTAATTGGGATGGGGAACTGATATTCAATAGCCAGAAAAGGAAGGAATGCAAAAACACCACGAGAGTATGAACTAGAGGAAAGGAATAAAAGGGAACACTTCTGGTAAAATCTGGAGAGAATACTGTGTAACTGTTTAAACCCTTGATTTAAAAATAACGAAAGAAGGATGTATATGTGGAAGGGAGCTGGAGACACTGGAAAGTTTCACACAGAGACATAGACACAGAAACTAGATTTTAAACTCCAAAGCATTACCAGCACCAACTATAAAGATCCACCATAATTATTATTTATGAAATGTGGACTCAAGCTGAACAAATTGGAAAAGGGTAAGAAACTAAGGTGAAGGGGCCAGGATAAGTTGAAATAATCTGGATTTTTGAGACATTCAAAGGGGGCATTAGGTAATCACTAACTGAAGCAGAGAGAAGGAATACAACAGCAGATGAGCGAGTAGCTTTGGAAAATGAAATAGCGAAGGCAACAGAAAACAAAATTAGGGAAAAAGAAAAGGCCCATCAGAAAGCCTTAAATAACAAATGAGATAATAAATTATTTAATTTAATGGAGGAGAGATGTTTGATGTACCTTCCACCTTGCGATGTACAGTGTCTTGCTGAGTATTTATGTAGATGCAGAAAATATAAAAATGTAGCAAATAAAGCAACAAACAGGAACAATTCGTGATGTGAAAGAATAGCTAAAATGACAATGAAATGTATGTGGAGAGTAACAATTGCAGAGGAAGAAGGAAGGAAGGACTATTAGCATCATGTCCACTTGGGAATCAACTCGGGATATGCCTTAAGAAATTTAGGGATCCCACAAAAAATTGTCACCTCGACGCCCAGACAGGGATTACCACTGAGCTACATCAGTTAGTGTATACTGGAAGACCAAGGTCTGAATACAGTAAGCAGGTTCAAATAGATGTTGCTTACAGCAGTTGTGATGAGACGGAAACACTTGGACACAACAGACTATCATGGAGAGCTACATCAAACCAGTCTTCAGATTGAGGAACATTAAGAATATGAACAATATAGCAAAATTATCTAAACATTATCAGATCTTATTAAGGAGTACGAAGAATTGAGAGATTTTTTCCCCTAGTAACTACAGGTCTTTACGAAATATATACAAAAAAGTGTTATGTGAACATTAATATGGTTGTATTATCAGCTCTACCATCACTAATCAGTTTATATTTAACACACAAAAGCTGCATTAGAGATAAAGGAACCTGCATTTTTTTCTACACACAATGTACTCTGCCTCATGTACTCCAGTTACTACTGTCAAGATTTGTATCCTTAAAAGTGATTCCACCTTTCCGTGAACTTCTAAATTCCTTCAGCTATACTTCAGTACTACTGGGCATAGTTATATATGTAAACATTTACAGTAAGAGTTATAATGCTTCAATAACTGAGGCCATATATAGAAGTTGTGAATAGCTGTATTAGTGATCAAAACTTTTCTTCAGCATTGAACAACTAACATTTTGTCTTTTCTCAGAGATAAAGTCAAAAGCCATAGACAGTTGTACAAAGTCTTTACATTCACACATTCATTATCCACATCCATTCGTATCAAGGCATAATTTTCTGCCTAATATTTTGTCTTTCACTGCTGGAGACATCACCAGAGGCATTAATAACTCAGAAAGCAGTTACAATACTCAACAAGCTCAGCAAGCTGAACTGTTTATAGGTAATTACACAACTCTCGGCTTGTGACATCATCAGACTGTTGTCGAAGATTGTGGAGCCACGCCAGTGTATGATAAAGAGCTTGTAGTGGGGAAAAGTTGGCACTGTTTATTTCATTAGCAATAAGGCCCACAGCTTGTCTAATTTCAATCCTTCTTATTTTCTGTTGAAAATGTTGCTATGTTTATGAATTTCTATGGCCTGTTTGTATATCCTAGTGTAATAATTGTTAGATCTCACTACAACCAAAGTGTTAGAGAAACAAATTTGGTTATTTCCTGTTCCTAGTGCAAGCTCTGCTACTGCTGATTTACCCGTCTTGCCTAGGTGACAATTGCTCGTGTTCCGTAAGGTGGTGTTAGTGCTTCCTTTTGTAGTTCCTATGTACACTTGGTCGCAAGTGAAAGGGATTTTATGTACTCCTACTGCAGCAAGCAGCAGAGTTATAATATTCATGCACCTATCTTGTTGGTTAAAGCACTGTATCAATAGCAAGTTTTTTGCGTACTTTTCTCATGCGATCTATATCACTTTTTACAGATGGAAGGAAAATTTTGCCATTAGTTGGTTTAGAATATCTAAATTTTCTGAATAATGTTAATTCTAAAATAAAGTGCACAATGGAAAACAAGGTAGACAGTCAGGTTTCATTTTTGAATGTGAAGGTACTTAGAAAATGTGATGGAACTTTAGGGCACAAGGTCTACAGAAAGCCCACTCGCATGGACAGACACCTTCACAGAAACGTCAATCATCATTCTAGGCAGAAAAGAAGAGTGATCAAGACATTGGTGGACCGGGTTAAACGAATATGTGAACCACCATACTTGGAGGATGAGCTTGATCATTTAAGAACAGCCTTCATAAGAAACAGCAACTCTGACAAAGAGATAAATATGGCACTAAATCCTAAAAGATCTAGTCTTACACTGAAAATGAACCAACCGAAGGGAATGACTTCCTTCCATTTGTAAAAACTGCCACAGATTGCATCACAAAAGTACTTAGAAAAGTTGGTATTGATACAATATTTAAACCAACAAAAAAAGGGGCATGAATATTTGGACACTGAAAAGGACCTACACCGGTCGCTTCCCCCAACAAGAGTATATAAAATCGCTTGCACTTGGGGTCAAGTGTACACGGAACTCAAAAAGAGGCATTAACAACTGCATTAAGAAAGATAACAGCAACTGTTGCCCATGCAAGATGGATAAATCAGCGGTAGCAGATCATGCACCAGGACCTGGCAACCACCAAATTTGTTTCTCTGATACTGTGGCTTACAAGATCTAGTAATTATTAAGCTAGAAATTCCTAAGCACAAAAATAATTTCAATAAGAAATAAGAAGAATCGAAATTAGATACATTGTGGGCCTTAGTGCTAAACAAAACAAACAGCACCAACATTTCCCCACTACAAGCTCCTTTTTAGAATTGAGGGCCATTTTCACAAAACTCAACAACTGCAAAATCTGCAAAAGTGTGTTATACACATATCAAAAAAAGTTTTGCATCACCCCGGTTCCAAGAACTCTTGAAGAAAGACGCTGACTGTGGGTATTGTATCATAGACACAGTTCCTTTGACTATTCAGAGATGTCACTAAACCATGACTGCCATCTTAGGCAGTGGTCTGTTACCATTAAGAACCGACCATTGCATGGATTTATATGAATAGTTCAGCTTGATGAGCTTGTTTGAGTTCTGTACCTGCTTATTGAGTCATTAAAGCCTCTGATGATGTCTCCAGTAGTGGAAGATGAAATGTTTGATAGAAAATTATACCTCGGACTATGGCCTTATGCTCATAAATCATATATCAGCAATAAAGCAATTACAGTTGTGAAAGCCTGTATTCAATAATCGGTGACAATACAGTCTAACTACACATTTAAGAAATGTTTGGTTAGAAAATTCTTGCTACTCTAATACTGATTTGTGCCTCACTTTCAACCCAGAAACATACAGAAGCTCTAAACATATGTGAATATCAATGACCTCATATGACATGTGTTTTTCTTTCTCACACTAGCATCCCAAAGATACACTAACAACTACTTTACAGATATATCAAAATGTGACAGCAAGCATATCTGCAACAAACAAATAATGACACCAAGTTGTGAAATATTACATTTTGTAGAAGGAAGTATCTACTTTCACTGATAAAGAACATGTGCATGTGTGTGTGTGTGTTGTGTAATAAACTTCCAAAATCTATTTACTGTTGCTAACTCTAATTACCTACACAAAGAGAATGTTTCAAATTCTGCATACATAATGGAAAAATCAGATCTGGTAGATCTTTTAGGACTAGCATAAAACCAAAGAATTGTCCACAGAAACTAAGTAATATACTATCATTTCAAAATTATATTTCCTTACACTGTAACAGACAATTATTTAGTGCAGAGGTCATCAGTAACAGAAAAGTTTCATATTTCTGTAGTACTTTTCTGATACTTTATGCAAAATTAATATGTGACGAGAAGACAATTTTAAATGATTGAAGTGAAATTGCTGATGAACAGTGGAGAAATAAACCACGAAATGAAACATAGCAGCTCAATATAAATTTACGTGCAAGTAAATATGGGTGAGGCAAGTGGCCTGGATAGAAAAAGGAAATTATAAAGCAGAAAACTATAATTGCTAGAAATTATAAAAGACACATAACAATGTCAATGATGACAGAAAGTGTAGCAAAAATATGGGTGAAATATAGAAGGGCGTAGAACTGTATGACACTCCAACATTCACTTACCATGGCTCTAGAAGGAAACTGGGAATGGGTATTGAGGTCAATAGTACTACTTGAAATCTGTATAAATCTTAGTAATTTTTATTAGAACATATAACAATGAAATGGTAGTCACCTGATTGTTACAGCTGATTTTTTATGACACGAAGATTTCACAACATATCAATGGAATTTGACCTATGTTTCTTCCTGGTGACTGTATCCTTTCTATAAGCTTGAAAGATCTACCACAATCATTTTGCTAACTAAATATATGTCTTTGCAGTATGAAGCTCACGTCATGTATTCTACACACAAAAGTTTTCACGTAAAATCTCTTATTGCACTCATTCTGCCAGTTGAAAAGCAAAATTCTTCTTTGTCAATACTGGCACACAAGTGTTATTGCTTTAGTGATATTCCATTTGCATAGATGAAGTATTACTTTCATAACAAAGTGTAGAGGGGCTCATTAATAAATTGTCTCACAGGCAGTGGGGGAACATAACATGTTGGGTCCAATAAGGACCAATAGTGTGGGGTCACACCTTTTCTTACTCTACATAAATGATCTTCCAGTGACATGTGCAGTTTAAAAAATATAATGATTGTTGATGACAGAAGTATAGTAATCATGTACAATCACAATACAAGATAGAAAAATAATTTTCATGTAGACTTTTCCTCCTTGTCTAGTCTTTAGAATGGTGTTACAAAGTATGAAGGGGAGGTATTCCACACCCTCCCATCCCATGAAGCAAGAAATTGTGAATCTCTACCAGTTCAATAGAAAATTAAGAACATACTTCACTAGCCATTATTTCTACAAATTACCTGAATTTCTAGATTCAAGGATTGAAAAGTTTTGTTAGTTTCATACCAATTTACATAGCTCATTATAATAGGGTTCAGTAACTACGCCTAGTTTCTTTGGAAAATGCCACTGTAGTCAAGAAAACATTACACCTACTCATACAGTGCAACATACAGCACTCTGGCTTGTGAGACAGAGAGAAGAGCCGAACCAAGATCGAATCGAAGCAGCAAATCAATGACCATGTGAACGAGGAACTTACTTACATGTCTGAAACAACGGACACTGTTGACAACCCACAGCTGTACAAAATATTTCTGAAATTAATTAGCCAACAACAATTATCAACAGTGTCTGTTCTTTCAGGCATATACGCAAGTTCAGGTTGGAATACAAACAACTATGGAAGGGACAGATTGCTGCTCACAACACACGACACATCGAGTTGCATACAGGCACAATGAGAAGACTGTAACACATTAACCTTTTGGCCAAAGCCTTCATCAGAAAAGAGAAACATACACGCATTCACACAAGCAACCACACCTCAAGCACACGCGCCCCCCCCCCCCCCCCCCCGCCCCCCCACCTGCTATCTCTGGCTGCTCACCCCAGACCAGTTCAATAGAAAATTAAGAACATACTTCACTAGCCATTATTTCTACAAATTACCTGAATTTCTAGATTCAAGGATTGAAAAGTTTTGTTAGTTTCATACCAATTCCATTGGACCTACTGATAACAAACAGACCCGAACTTTTCGAATCTGTATGTACAGAACAGGGAATCAGTGATCATAAGGCCGTTGCAGCATCCCTGAATATGGAAGTTAATAGGAATATAAAAAAAGGGAGGAAGGTTTATCTGTTTAGCAAGAGTAATAGAAGGCACATTTCAGACTACCTAACAGATCAAAACGAAAATTTCTGTTCCGACACTGACAATGTTGAGTGTTTATGGAAAAAGTTCAAGGCAATCGTAAAATGCGTTTTAGACAGGTACGTGCCGAGTAAAACTGTGAGGGACGGGAAAAACCCACCGTGGTACAACAACAAAGTTAGGAAACTACTGCGAAAGCAAAGAGAGCTCCACTCCAAGTTTAAACGCAGCCAAAACCTCTCAGACAAACAAAAGCTAAACGATGTCAAAATTAGCGTAAGGAGGGCTATGCGTGAAGAGTGCAGTGAATTCGAAAGTAAAATTCTATGTACCGACTTGACAGAAAATCCTAGGAAGTTCTGGTCCTACGTTAAATCAGTAAGTGGCTCGAAACAGCATATCCAGACACTACGGGATGATGATGGCTTTGAAACAGAGGATGACACGCGTAAAGCTGAAATACTAAACACCTTTTTCCAAAGCTGTTTCACAGAGGAAAACCGCACTGCAGTTCCTTCTCTAAATCCTCGCACAAACGAAAAAATGGCTGACATCGAAATAAGTGTCCAAGGAATAGAAAAGCAACTGGAATCACTCAATAGAGGAAAGTCCACTGGACCTGACGGGATACCAATTCGATTCTACACAGAGTACGCGAAAGAACTTGCCCCCCTTCTAACAGCCGTGTACCGCAAGTCTCTAGAGGAACGGAGGGTTCCAAATGATTGGAAAAGAGCACAGATAGTCCCAGTCTTCAAGAAGGGTCGTCGAGCAGATGCGCAAAACTATAGACCTATATCTCTTACGTCGATCTCTTGTAGAATTTTAGAACATGTTTTTTGCTCGCGTATCATGTCATTTCTGGAAACCCAGAATCTACTATGTAGGAATCAACATGGATTCCGGAAACAGCGATCTTGTGAGACCCAACTCGCCTTATTTGTTCATGAGACCCAGAAAATATTAGATACAGGCTCCCAGGTAGATGCTATTTTTCTTGACTTCCGGAAGGCGTTCGATACAGTTCCGCACTGTCGCCTGATAAACAAAGTAAGAGCCTACGGAATATCAGACCAGCTGTGTGGCTGGATTGAAGAGTTTTTAGCAAACAGAACACAGCATGTTGTTATCAATGGAGAGACGTCTACAGACGTTAAAGTAACCTCTGGCGTGCCACAGGGGATTGTTATGGGACCATTGCTTTTCACAATATATATAAATGACTTAGTAGATAGTGTCGGAAGTTCCATGCGGCTTTTCGCGGATGATGCTGTAGTATACAGAGAAGTTGCTGCATTAGAAAATTGTAGTGAAATACAGGAAGATCTGCAGCGGATAGGCACTTGGTGCAGGGAGTGGCAACTGACCCTTAACATAGACAAATGTAATGTATTGCGAATACATAGAAAGAAGGATCCTTTATTGTATGATTATATGATAGCGGAACAAACACTGGTAGCAGTTACTTCTGTAAAATATCTGGGAGTATGCGTACGGAACGATTTGAAGTGGAATGATCATATAAAACTAATTGTTGGTAAGGCGGGTACCAGGTTGAGATTCATTGGGAGAGTGCTTAGAAAATGTAGTCCATCAACAAAGGAGGTGGCTTACAAAACACTCGTTCGACCTATACTTGAGTAATGTTCATCAGTGTGGGATCCGTACCAGGTCGGGTTGACGGAGGAGATAGAGAAGATCCAAAGAAGAGCGGCGCGTTTCGTCACTGGGTTATTTGGTAACCGTGATAGCGTTACGGAGATGTTTAATAAACTCAAGTGGCAGACTCTGCAAGAGAGGCGCTCTGCATCGCGGTGTAGCTTGCTCGCCAGGTTTCGAGAGGGTGCGTTTCTGGATGAGGTATCGAATATATTGCTTCCCCCTACTTATACTTCCCTAGGAGATCACGAATGTAAAATTAGAGAGATTAGAGCGCGCACGGAGGCTTTCAGACAGTCGTTCTTCCCGCGAACCATACGCGACTGGAACAGGAAAGGGAGGTAATGACAGTGGCACGTAAAGTGCCCTCCGCCACACACCGTTGGGTGGCTTGCGGAGTATCAATGTAGATGTAGACTGTAATTGAAACACTTCACATGGGAGCAGCATTCTGAAGATTGCTCCCTCCAGCCTCCTGACACTACACTGTGTAGTTTGTCTGAGAACTCTAGCAGTTTGTCTGCCATGTCTCCACCAGGCAGCACTTCTTCTTCTTCTCACCCACCCTTACCTTGTCATCCCTGCCCTTTCCTGCTACACTAAATATTTTTGCTTCCATTTGATGCATTTCAGTTCAGACTGGCCTGAGCAGCCAGATATAGTGGTCATGTGTGTGTGAGGTGTGCTTGATTGTGTGAATGCATATGTGTTTCTCTTTTATGATGAGCATTTTGGCTGAAATCTTAATGTTTAACAGTTTTTTCATTGTGCCTGCCTAAAACTCAACGTGTCACCTTTATGGTGAATAGCAATCTATCCATTTCATAATTGTAGACATGTATGTAAATATTACAAGCCTAGGCAGGTACACAATGATAACAACATTTGTCTCAATTCCACATGGTCTCATTCTCTCTGTTGCAGGAACCAAGTAATGTTGTAAGCATAGGGTGATGAATTTAGTGGGCTACAAAACGTGGCTGGAGATAGTGTGACACCTGGAAGTTTGATCCCGGGAGCATGCACAGAAAGCTGAAGTCATTAAGGCAATAGCTCAATGTAAGTGGGAAGTAAGGTTTTGAGTCCCGAACCATAACAAATTTTCAGATGTTACTACTGGGTAGTAGTTCTATAACTAATACAGCTGATGTTAACAATCAATGAAAAGCATAGTTGCTACTCACCATATAGTGGAGATGCTCAGTCACAGAAAGGCACAACAAAAAGACTTGGAAAGTTAGCTTCGGCCAACAAGGCATTTGTCAAAAAAAGACTACGGCCTTTTTTTGTGTTTCTGTAACTCAGCATCTCCACTGTATGCTGAGTAGCATCTATCGTTTTCATTAATTGTTACATTCCATCCTGGATTTTCCTTTGTTTGATACAGCTGATGTTAAGGAATTCACAGTCCGCGAATAAATTTTGCATGTGTTTTTAACAAATTTCCTGAGTGGAGATAGGACATGGAAGGAAGAAGAAAAGAAGGAAGTGAGAAAGGAACATTAAGATTTAACATCCTGTCATCATCAGTATTCTATGTAGCTCAAGCTCAGAATCAGGAAGGTTGAGGAATGAAACTGGTCATGTCCTTTTATGCAGAACTGCAGAAAACAGTAAGAACAGTCAGGCGAAATTTAGAACTGTCAGAAAGTGAATCCAATGTCTTAACCACTGTGCCACCTCGATAATGACAGACATGAATGGTGCCTAAGACCAGAAGTAAAACGGTAGTCCATGGCATGCATTGTTTATGACCCCTCAGAAACCTTGTTACACATTATTCTGTGGCAATGTAGATTGACCTAGAGACTGATGCAATTATCAGTGCCAAAACCTACTGTGACAAATCAATAAATTGTAATGTGCAGTTTAAAAAGAATGATGTATCACCTAGCAGAATTGTGTTATTTTCATCCAACACAACATGGATCTCTAAACAGCAGCTTCAGCTTCAATGCAATCAATATTAATAACAGATTTTGACAGCAAAACATTTTTTCATCATATGGGTCTTGCTTTGTCCCATATATTTCGCATCTATATCCGCTCCCAAAAACTTTCCTCGCTTATAAGAGAGTCCAAGATGATGATGGTGTCAGACAAACTGACTGATTATGATCACAGCAACACCACTCTTCAATACAGGAATACAAAATATGGTATCCAATTGTGACAAGTGTCTCACCTCAGATGGTAGTAATTTGAAATATTTTCCAAGGTTTATACTTCAGTTTACAATAAAGTTGTTTTACCTCATAACATTTTGTGTTCTAGCAATTGGGTTTTGGAATTTACTTCATGGACATCTTTGTCTTCAATAACACATTACTGTAATGCAAAGTATGAGTTGAACATCATTCCAATACAGGTTCTGATCATACTAGTGCAGTGTAACTGTACTTATGAAATCACTCTCTTCATATTTATAGTCAAATACAACAATCAAGAACAAAATATCAAGGCAGATTTGTAAAAAGAAAAATTCATGTTGGATCTACAGAATCACGGGAAAGAAGCAGAACAGACAAGACAAAGGAAAAAGCTTGCCACTCTTTTCAATCTGCATACAGTCTGACGTGTTCATACATTTGCTTACATCTTAATCAGTATCTTACCGCAAAATTATTTTTTTCTGACTCTATTGGAATCTTTCTGCTCAAGATTAACGTTTAGAATTTCTAATCTTCTGTCAGCTCTACCACAATTGCCTTTTTGATTTGTACTGAATAAACAGTGCTGTCAATATGCAGTACTGTCAAACTGAAGGCAAAGATAACAAAATTAAGGAAAAGATTTAATAGAAGCAGAGGCCTTATTAGGAAGACTATGCTTTTCATATACATGAGAGTTCAAACTTCTTTTGTTTTTTGACATTTTACCACAAATTTGACATCGAAATGGCCCACGTAAGCGACCATGTATGTTGGCTACATGAGATGATAAGCAGTCTTTCCTAGAAAACACTTTTTCACATTGGTTGCACGGAAACATCATTTTCATTGTGTTACTCACACTCTCAGTTATATTTCTTCGGTGGTGAAAATCTGCAACAGTGTAATACATAAATTAACATCAATGTACGAGGCTCACAATAACAGAAATTTACAGTACAGGCATAAAATGGGACATGTACTTTAATAAAATGTGTTATGTAACCCTACAAGTGCGTACAAAATCAATATATACTACTGATGGTGAAAATTGCAACGCCAAGGAGACACATGATTACAATGCAATTTATTCCAAAGATTACGTACAATGACAATACACAAATGACGAGAATCACAGAACTGTATATGAACTTATACTGTAAGAATGCAGTACACTGTGAAGCCACCACGTGTTGAAATCAGAGCATCTAAACATTGTGGCACAGAATCAAACAATGTCTAAATTTGCTACCTGGGAAAATACTGCCACATAATTTGTAGGTGTATCAACAAAGCACTGACATGATTGCAGGATAGCCATAATGAACAAGGTGATGACTGACTATATCCGATGCATTTCCAATGGATCTCGTGTCACGTGAAAGTGCAGGCCAGGGACAAATATCATGATGTAGTTGGTGCTGTTCAGACTGCCCTCAATGCATAGGAAGTGAGGTCACATTACAGCCAATGTTGTCACAAAACATCACATCTGATGTTTGTCTGCTATGATGCTTAACAATGCAGTCTGCATGATTGTGTTCACCACAGTAGGGTCCAACATATTCACAGCCATTACTGTAGGGCAAAATGAAGGGGGACTTGTTAAAAACACTAAATTTTTGAACTAAGCTTGCCAATAAGATGTTCATGTGCCCATTGCAGTCTGACATGTTGATGTCTTCCGGTAAATGTAAGTCAATGCAATGGCATGTATGCCACCGGCACAGCACTCAGTAGACATTGTTGACTCAGTGATGCAGACATGTCGACACTGGCTGCAGTGCTGTAACATTGAACCAACACTGTGGAAAAAATTGTTCTGTCAGTTAGAGCCATGTATATAAGATAGTGATCATCCTGCACTGTCGTTACATTGTGTGGTCCAATACCTGATTGTTGCTGTCTACAACCCTGTCCTACTGAATAGTCCCACATCCTCAATCCATAATGTCATGGTATGACAAATTCGTTTCCCAAAGACCAATCATTCTGTTTGATTAAAACTTAATCACATGCCAATGTTGCACCCCTTGCAACCAACAGGGCATATCAGAATTTGCTTGTACATTTACACTTCAACAGACAAGGCTGCACCATCTGAGCATAGTGTAAAATATTGGCATGTCTGGTAAAACAAAGAGGCTGCTGCTAGGCCTAAATGCACTCCATATCTCTGTAATCTTAATCATATATTACAGTTCCACTGTTCTACAAATCCTCTACTTTTGGGGTGATTCAGCCCATTCTTCCTGGGTGTTGCAATTCTTACACACAGTTGTGTGTAATAACATCACATATCACTAGAAACTGAACAGCTAGTTTGAAAAGATTTATTTTTAGCATTTATATATTAAGCTTAATAACTTGCTCCAACAAACCTTAATGACACCTGAAGATACAGTGGAATCTTTCTTAATAAGTACCTCCCATAATATGCAATTTACATAACGAACAAAACAAATTGTAAAAAAAGACTCACTTAACAAGCGATGTTTCGCATAATGAGTAACAATGATTTAGTGTGACATTACCAGCCATTCGCGTGCGGCGTCTTTAGTACGTACTGCAGTCTGGGTTTTGCGCTCTTTCTGCTGCCATCTAACTGCACCTTGTGTTCACACATTTTCCTAAACTTGTGTTCGCACAGTGTTTCGTTTGCAAATTTTAATAACCTTCGTAAAAATAGTTCTGTAGAAAAATCAGCAAGAAGATGACCATAAGAAAAAGAAAATAACCTTAGAAATGAAATGTAAACTCATTGAAAAATGCGAATGTGGTGTGAGCATTGCTGATTTAGCATGCACATACAATCGGTCTACATCAGCTATTTGCACTATTCTCATGAACAAGGACAAGATTAAAGAGATAGATACTTTAAAGGGATTGACAAGAGTATCTAAACAACGTTTTCATGTCCTGGATGACACTGAAAGGTTGCTCCTTATATAGATAAACAAAAAGCAATTGCATGGTGACACTATTAATGAGAACATCATTTGTGAGAAGGCATGAATAATTTTTGCCAACGTGGTTAAGAAGAAGCCAGAATCCTCAGAGGCTGAAGAAAGGTTTAAGAGAAGCTGTGGGTGATTCAAGAAGTTTACGAGAAGAACTGGCACCCACAGCATTGTGAGGCATGGTGAAGCATCCAGCTCTGAGACAATGGCAGCAAAGATCTTCATCAGCAACTTCAAGATGCTCATAGATTCTGAGGGTTATCTGCCACATCAGGTTTTTAATTGTGATGTAATGGGTCTATTCTGTAAAAAGATGTTGAAGCGTACCTTTAGAACAGCAGAAGAGAATGCATTGCCCAGTCACAAGCCAATGACAGACCGTCTCACACTGCTATCCTGTGCCAATGCAAGCGGTGATTTGAAAATTAAACTGCTGCTTGTTTACCTTTCAGAAACTCCATGAATCTTCAAGAAGAGTAAAGTCCAAAAGAGCAGGTTAAATGTGGTGTGGAGGTCCAACAACAATGATTACATGTGATCCTTTTTGTGATTGGATAGATGAAGCGTTTGGTCCTTTGGTGAAAAAATATTTGCTTGAGAAGAATCTGCCGCTCCATGTCTTGCTTGTTATGGAGAATACTCCTGCCCATTCTGCAGGCCTACATGACCATCTCTTTGAAGAATTTCAATTCATCAAGATCCAATTTCTGTCTCCGTTACTCCAACCTATGGACCACCGGACTATTTCTAACTTTAAGAAGCTCTGCACTAAAACATTGTCTGAGCCTTGCTCTGAGTTGACTGAAGCTACCAATCTGACTCTCAGATAGTTTTGAAAATATCATTTCAACATTGCCATCTGCATCAAGATGATCAAAATGGCATGGGAAGGGGTTACCAAGAGAACTCTCACTTCTGCTCGAAAGAAGTTTCGGCCGGAATGCATTGTCAAATGTGACTCTTAGCCATTTGAGTCAGTACCTGTGGAGCCAGTAGTAACAAGATTGCGTCGTTGGCCACGAGGATGGGACTAGAAATGGATAACAATGATATCGGTGAGCCTGTGGAAAATCACAGCCAAGAAATGACCACTGAAGAACTTATGGAATTGCAGTGTGTTTCAAAGCAGGAAGTTGTGGAGAGGAGTTCTTCACAGGAGGAGGAGGAGGAGGAGGAGGAAAGAGCAAAGCAGTGATCTTCTGGTGCAATAAGAGAAATGCTAAAAGCATGGGAATCGGTTGCACCGTACATTGAAAACCATTATCCGAATACAGCAGTGGCTAGGCGTGCTACAAATTTATTTGACAAAAATGCTGTGTCACATTTTTGCCAGTGTTGAAGCATTGGCAGAAACAAATGACTATATACAGCTTCCTAGTAAAAAAGAATTAGTTATGTATTGTGAATGACAGAGTTCATAATACTGCATGTATAATTTTCTTTGAATAAATGGCACGAATAAGATAAAAACTTTAGTACTTGTCTGCAGGGAATGCATTATCGTATTTCACATTAAATTGTATGGGATAAATTGTTTTGCTTAATGAGTGTTTCACATTATGAGTAAGATTCAGGAATGAATTATGCTCATTATGCGATGTTCCACTGTTTTAACAAAACAAAACTGTCTGCAGAATTGTGGCCCAAACTTTTCTATCTTTGTCTTGTGAGTAATACCAAATTATTTTGGTTAAGTGATGAATACTGTCCACCCTATGGGTTCATCTTCAGGTGTTGCTTGAAGTTATAGCACACATATTAGCTTTTAGTAATTCCCGTGTCTGTTACTAATTCACTCACATCAAAAAAGTTTTGCATCATCTTGGTTCTGAGAGTTCCGGAACCTGTACAGAAAATGCATTGTTGCATGCCTGTATTTGTCGTGGCATACTATCCCCAAGTTCATTAAGACACTGTTGGTCCAGATTGTCCCACTCCTCAACGGCGATTCGGCGTAGATCCCTCAGAGTGATTGATGGGTCACGTTGTTCATAAACAGCCCTTTGCAATCCATCCCAGGCATGTTTGATAGGATTCATGTCTGGAGAACATGCTGGCCACTCTATTCAAGCGATGTCATTATCCTGGAGGAAGTCATTCACAAGATGTGCACGATGGGGGTGCAAATTGTTATCCATGAAGACGAATGCTTCGCCAATATGCTGCCAATAAGGTTGCACTATCAGACGAAGGATGGCATTCACGTATCATACAGCCATTACGGCACCTTCCATGACCACCAGCAACATACATCAGCCCCACATAATGCCACCCCAAAACAGCAGGGAACCTCCACCTTGCTGCACTCCCTGGACAATGTGTCTAAGGCATTCAGCCAGACCAGGGTGCCTCCAAACACATCTCTGACAACTGTCTGGTTGAAGGAATATGCGACACTCATAGGTGAAGAGAACATGATGCCAATCCTGAGCGGTCCATTCTGCATGTTGTTGGGCCCATCTGAACCGCACTGCATGGTGTCGTGGTTGCAACGATGGACCTCGCCACGTACGGCGGGAGTGAAGTGCACGTCAGGCAGCCTATTGCATACAGTTTGAGTCATAACACAACGTTCTCTAGCCGCACGAAAAACACTATTCGACATGGTGGCGTTGCTGTCAGAGTTCCTCCGAGCCATAATCTGTAGGTAGCAGTCATCCACTGCAATAGTAGCACTTGGGCGGCTTGAGTGAGGCATGTCATCGACAGTTCCTGTTTCTCTGTATCTCCTCCATGTCCAAACTATATCGCTTTGGTTCAATCCGAGGGGTTGGACACTTCACTTGTTGAGAGCGCAAAGTAACAATGCGAACATGATCAAACTGCGGTATTGACTGTCTAGGCATGGTTGAATTACAGAAAACACAAGCCATGTACCTCCTTCCTGTGTGGAATGACTAGAACTGATCGACTGTTGAACCCCCCCCCAGTCTAATAGATGCTGGCTCATGCATGGTTGTTTACATTTTTGGGCAGGTTTAGTGACGTCTCTGAACAGTCAACTTTTTTTTATGTGTGTATTATTAAGTTTTTACATTTAATTTATTCACATCAATTTAAAGCATACTTTGCAGATATTTGAACATATAGCTGAAAGTAGACTACCTTTAAAAAAAAGAGCTAAGATGGATTTTATTCGGCACTGAACTGTCAGATACAGTAACACCCTTTGTAATAATTTGCCTCACAGATCAGATGAAACAAAACTGTTAGGTTCCCTTCTGTCCTGTCCTAATCAGTAGCTTTCCTGCCCATCCTTTCTTTATCCCTTTTGATGGATGACAAAATGTACTCAAAATTGCATCTCCCTGAATATAACGTACATCACACACAAAATAAATTTAGTCTGTCTAATTTTTTATTCTACATTGGACTCATAAGATGCAGAGTAAAACAGACACAACACTAGAAAGAAAGACTCATCATGCAGAAAGCCAGAAATATTGACTATGGGAATTTTTCCAAGAATACGGAGGTATATGAGGTTTAATTAAACAATGAGTTCAGCATCTTAGCCCGTGAGAGTTCTACTAATATAGATGAAAGGCATCATTATTTATAAATGAAATTGTGCAAAAAGTAAAAGATGTTTCAGGTATGAAGAAAGCATAAAAGAAAATCTCAACTAGAAGAGGCAGATATTGAAGGGAATGTGATAATTTCAGGTAAACATAACAGGTATGTTGGAGAATATGCACAAATAAAATAAAGTTATTCATAAATGTCTACAAGAAGACCTGAGAAAACGGAATGAAAATCTGGCCCAATAAACAACTGAAAATTATTAAAGTATGAAAAAGACAAAGCCGTATCTTATGTTGGGTTGTCACTACATTTCACCAGTTCAAGTGGCAAAGTAGTAATTGGGCTAGTGTAACACAAGCTTTCCAAATGCCTTCAAAATATTTTTTTCAGTTACGCAGTAAGCACATATGCACTAAAGTAGGTCTTGAGGCTTTCCTGGCAAGGCTTTCTCATCTTGGGAAATAGGGTTTTCTGGCAGTAAATCTGCATCATGCTTGCACGATTTTTTAATCGCATAACCCGCAATCCTCATCAGGTGCTCCCTGTGGCTGAACTCAGTGTGGAGCGAGTCAAAGATTTATGTCTATGTTGGGATAGGCAGTCCATCATCCATCCATGCCTTGTCAGGCGTTCCGTCCAAGGTACGCACCAGTCAGCAGCAACCATAGTATTTTCTAACCGTAACTGTTCTTAATACTGTGTGCATACTTTTTGGCTATTGTCAGTTAATAATTTTGTTATCTGATGTTCTGTTCCATATCCATGTTGTACTGGGCGTGCAGTCTTCTGATTGCCATCATTTAAGATTTCCTGTAGACTTTACTGTCCTATTATCATAGCTGGCCACTTCAGGTGCTCTGTACGAGGTCCGAAATTGCTAGAGGTGGCTGTCAGATTATTTTTGGTTGCTGATGCTCAAACTGCCATTCATTCTTGAAATGAACATCTTCAGGTACTTGATTTGCTATCTGAAGTACCACCGTCTGTGCATCCTGGGTTGGTTGCACTGGGTTATTTGCCCTGTGACCATTTCCAAAGTTATTTCCGCCTGGAGTTTAGATGTTGCCTCCATTGGGTTTTGAAAAGACCGAGTGCCAGGTTCCAGGAGGAGCTAATCTGATATCCCGAGTCATTACTGATAAAATTCTGTGTGACCTTTATTTCTATGGATCCTGTATGCACTGCTTCCTGCACCTCTTCATTGGAAGTGAATCAACGGCCCCTTAAATCATCATTAACTGGACCAAACAAACGGAAATCCAATGGATCAGTATCATGACTGTATGGAGGATGTTCCAACACTTAAAAGCATATTCCAAAGAGTCTGAACACTATGGGCAGCAACATATAGACACGTGGTGTCATATCAAAGAAAGAACACTGTTGGATAACACACTTTGTTGTTAATTTTGAATCGCAAGCTTTGACTCACAAAATAATCACCACATTAATGCTGACTTTTACTGTTGGTCCTTTTTCCAGGAATTGATCCAGAATTGGCCTCTTATTGGTGACAATATATGCAGATGCATGACAAATACACTCCTGGAAATGGAAAAAAGAACACATTGACACCGGTGTGTCAGACCCACCATACTTGCTCCGGACACTGCGAGAGGGCTGTACAAGCAATGATCACACGCACGGCACAGCGGACACACCAGGAACCGCGGTGTTGGCCGTCGAATGGCGCTAGCTGCGCAGCATTTGTGCACCACCGCCGTCAGTGTCAGCCAGTTTGCCGTGGCATACGGAGCTCCATCGCAGTCTTTAACACTGGTAGCATGCCGCGACAGCGTGGACGTGAACCGTATGTGCAGTTGACGGACTTTGAGCGAGGGCGTATAGTGCGCATGCGGGAGGCCGGGTGGACGTACCGCCGAATTGCTCAACACGTGGGGCGTGAGGTCTCCACAGTACATCGATGTTGTCGCCAGTGGTCGGCGGAAGGTGCACGTGCCCGTCGACCTGGGACCGGAGCGCAGCGACGCACGGATGCACGCCAAGACCGTAGGATCCTACGCAGTGCCGTAGGGGACCGCACCGCCACTTCCCAGCAAATTAGGAACACTGTTGCTCCTGGGGTATCGGCGAGGACCATTCGCAACCGTCTCCATGAAGCTGGGCTACGGTCCCGCACACCGTTAGGCCGTCTTCCGCTCACGCCCCAACATCGTGCAGCCTGCCTCCAGTGGTGTCGCGACAGGCGTGAATGGAGGGACGAATGGAGACGTGTCGTCTTCAGCGATGAGAGTCGCTTCTGCCTTGGTGCCAATGAAGGTCGTATGCGTGTTTGGCGCCGTGCAGGTGAGCGCCACAATCAGGACTGCATACGACCGAGGCACACAGGGCCAACACCCGGCATCATGGTGTGGGGAGCGATCTCCTACACTGGCCGTACACCACTGGTGATCGTCGAGGGGACACTGAATAGTGCACGGTACATCCAAACCGTCATCGAACCCATCGTTCTACCATTCCTAGACCGGCAAGGGAACTTGCTGTTCCAACAGGACAATGCACGTCCGCATGTATCCCGTGCCACCCAACGTGCTCTAGAAGGTGTAAGTCAACTACCCTAGCCAGCAAGATCTCCGGATCTGTCCCCCATTGAGCATGTTTGGGACTGGATGAAGCGTCGTCTCACGCGGTCTGCACGTCCAGCACGAACGCTGGTCCAACTGAGGCGCCAGGTGGAAATGGCATGGCAAGCCGTTCCACAGGACTACATCCAGCATCTCTACGATCGTCTCCATGGGAGAATAGCAGCCTGCATTGCTGCGAAAGGTGGATATACACTGTACTAGTGCCGACATTGTGCATGCTCTGTTGCCTGTGTCTATGTGCCTGTGGCTCTGTCAGTGTGATCATGTGATGTATCTGACCCCAGGAATGTGTCAATAAAGTTTCCCCTTCCTGGGACAATGAATTCACGGTGTTCTTATTTCAATTTCCAGGAGTGTATGTATCTGGTTTGCCACTTCATCAACAATCACTCGTCTGTTATTCGGTTACATCATGGGCTTGTTCAGTTTTCACATGAGTAGTGCACGTGAGTGGATGTCCCACTCTTTTCTTGTCTTTCACACTTGTTTGGGTGCTTTTGAATTTTTCAATCCATTAGTAAACACATTGCCACGCTACAACACTGCCTCTATGTTGCTCTCAGAGTCTTCGATGGATTTCACCTTCCGATACACATTCAGGCTATAAAAAAACGATTACAGAACACTTTTCTTCATTGGTGGTATTGGAGAGTGGCACAGCCACACTACTTCACGAGAGCAGAAAGCAAATTGATGTGACAATGCTGAAACCTACCACAAGAGATAGGAATGGTACCATAAAGACAATTAGAACAAAAGTTCAGATACTTGCTGATTCAATTCATATAGTTTCAAAAAAACAATATCATTTCACAAAATCTCACTGACATTAACGTGGTCAGCCAGCTGTCACAGGATGACTATTAAATGCAACATAAGGTACAATGAACACACAAAGAAAAAAGTAGCACAGAATATAGTAAGCTGCACTTCATTAGAAGAGTTCACTTGACAATGCAAGAAGTCCATCATATTTCTAGATCTTTGATAACTGATTTTCTTTGCAATGTGTTATTCTTCACAGGAGAAGAAAGAATAAAAAATAAATCACAGGAGAAGAAAAAATAAAAAAAAAAAAACTAAGAAAATTTGAACAGAAGCTGTATGATTTGCAGAAGATGGGTGAACCAGGAACAGTAATACACCACAGATGCCTACAAATTGGTTTGAAGATACTACCAGAAATATGCATCAAACTCATCATTTGGAACCACAGACACTAAAAGAATAAAGGCTGCAGACAGTTAGTTACTTTTCCCATGTTATTCCACAATGAACTGAGGAGCTCAAATAGATTTCAAAATGTTCTGATGGGTTCTCTCCTCCTCCTCCTCCTCCCCACTCTTTCCATCATTTTCTCTACATTCCTCCATGTCTCTCACCACTCAATCAAACACACACACACACACACACACACACACACACACAAACTAAAATGTGTCGAATTTGTTGCATTTACAAAGCTAAGCAATAAGAGAAAATAAGATAACAAATAAAGGATACTAAACACTGTTTTCATACCAAATGTAAGCAGAGGCAGCTGAAAAATCACAATGATTCTATACACTGCAGGTTCAGTTTTTCTGAATGATTGTCACTGATATCATTTGTTGCTGCTCCTTTTTTAATTTTTTTGATCTGTGTCAGTTCCCCACTTTTCATATCAGCAAGCTAAATTCACTATATAATTACGAATAGATTGAGCATGGACCTCACCACAGCTCACTGAAAAATGTCGTTATTACAAACAGGGGCAGTGGCAAGGGGGGAGAGGGGGGGCTATTGGGGTATAGCCCTCCATATGGAGTATCATATTACACTGGATAAAATGACTTCAGAAATCAGCGAATATATTATTCCAACACATCCAATCATTTTTTTTATAATTACTTAGCAATGTAGGTTGCAAAGTATTCCATTTTAAAAAAAAAGAATAAGAGCGGAAAATAGCTTACTACCTAAACCAATAAATATCGTTTAACTTAAAATAGGCGTCTTATTATTTATTAATACTCATTATTTACCCTGAACTCCAAAACAGTTACCAAAAACTACTTTAAGGAACACCAAATTTTACCAGTTTGTTGGTAGAGGACCCCAACTCTCCTTTTGTTAAGCCATATTCCATTCCCCCCCTCCCCTTGATCAATTTCTAGAATCGCCTCAATTACAAAGTGCAATGAGTGGCAAGGGGAAATAAAATTTTAACTCCAATATTGAACAACTTCTTCCCCCCCTCCCGTCTAATGCAAATGGATAGATAAAATGTCTACTCACGAAGCAGCAGCAGGGGAACACAAACACAAATAGATGTGCCAGTGGTTTCTTCTTCTATGCAGAAGAACTGAAAGGGAAGGAAGACGTTTGAAGGAAAAGGACTGGAGAAGTCTAGAGAAAGGGGTACAGTTCGGAAAAGTCACCCAGAACCCCGGGTCAGGGAAGACTTACTGGACAGGATGAGAAGGAAAGACTGATTGTTGGGGACTGCAACGGACGAGATTTGAAAACCTTAGGGTTTAAAGGCGGAAGACAGGGTAATAAGCAAGACAGCGATTACTACTAAAACATTGTCCATGAGTTGATAAGAGTGAAAACCTAGTGCACTGTAAGTAACAGAGGTGAGACCAAAAATAGACCAGTTGGAAAATGAAAGATGTAGAAAACTAAAATGGAGTGAAGAAAGGAGTAGTTACTGTGAAGAAATTCTGATACGGAAGGAATTAACATAAATTAAGGCCAGGTGGGTGGCGAGAACCAAGGACATATTGTAGTGCTATTTCCCACCTGCAGAGTTCCAAGAAATTTGTGTCTGGGGGAAGAATCAAGATGGTGCGAATGGTGAAACAGACATTGAGGTCATAACTGTCATGTTGTACAGCATGCTCTGCCAACGATATTGTGTGTTGCCTTTATACACCCTTTGCCTATGCCCATGCATCCTGGCTGATAATTGGGTGTTAGTCATGCCGTTGTAAATGGCCAAACAATGTTTACATAAGAGCTGGTATGACGTGTTTGTTTCACAGGTGGCTCTCCCTTTGATAGTATATGTTTTGACAGTTACAGGCCTGCTATAGGTGGTGGTAGGAGGGTGCATAGGGCAAGTCTTGCAGCAGGGACAGTCACTTGGGTAGGAGGCATAGGGTAGGGAGATGAATGCAGAAGGAGCATAGGGTCTGACAAGGATATTGTGGAGACTAGGAGGGGAATGAAAGCTGTTCTAGGTGTGGCAGGAAAAATCTCAGAAAGAATGGATCTCATTTCAGGGCATGATTTTAGGAAGTCATGGCCTTGTGGAAGTAACTGATTAATACATTCAAGACCAGGATAATACTGGGTGACAAGTGGTGTTCTCCAAAGTTGTTTTTTGGGGAGAACCAGTATTGCCAGGATTAGATTTGATGGCCCGGGAAATCTGCTTTCTAACTAGACTGTTGGGATAATTATGTCCAGTGAAGGCTTCGCTAGTAGATGATGGGTACAAAACTCATTGAAACGTTGCGACAAGACGATGCCCCCACTCGGCTGATAACTCGAGAAGAATTCATCAGTGGAATACTCCAAGAAAGACTGAAATTGCATATATCACACCTCTACGGGGATGATGGTGTATTGCTGTACAGAGTCTGCATCTGAACAAATATGTTTGACACAGACATGATGGCAACTGTCAAAATGTAAGTACTGTTGTTTCTTAGTAGGTTCGATGTGGACAAAAGTGTGTAGCTGGCATTTGGTGAAGATGAGATCAATATCAAGGAAAGCGGCATGGGATTCGGATTAGGACCACATGAAATTTAATTGGGAGAAGATATTTAGAGATTCCAGGCATTGTAACAGGTCAGCCTCATCATGAGTCCATACGGGAAAGATTTCATTAATGTATCTAAACCTTTAATTATTAAGTCTGATATTCCAAAGCACAGAACAATTTTATGGCAGACTCTACTTTTCTTGACTATTAGAAAATTTTCATGCCATTCAACAGAGTGCCGATTACAAAATGCAAACGATGGTTTTATAACTTCAAAAATGGTTCAAATGGCTCTGAGCACTATGGGACTCAACTGCTGAGGTCATTAGTCCCCTAGAACTGAGAACTAGTTAAACCTAACTAACCTAAGGACATCACAAACATCCATGCCCGAGGCAGGATTCGAACCTGCGACCGTAGCGGTCTTGCGGTTCCAGACTGCAGCGCCTTTAACCGCACGGCCACTTCGGCCGGCGGTTTTATAACTGATTCAGTTTGTGATCAGAGATTAATTTTTAGGTTCAATCCAGCAGCAGTCCTGGATGGAGAATGGCCATCATAAGCAAACACAATATGCCACATGCTCAGGGAAATATTTAGTTCACAATATAACCAAATGAAATTGTAAATAATATCACCAATTCTCTAAGGCCAGTCACAGAAAACACTGTCATTTACTAAAGAGCTACAAACTGACAATAAGGAACATTTGTAGGAAAATGATGTTTGGTGCTATGACAGGGAGATAATTTTAGATGCATGCCATTTAACTGAACATTAATGCACACAAGAAGATGAGAATATTGTGTTTTTTTAACACATTCAGTGGTTTTGCATGAAGAAGTGAACTACTCTTGTGTTACTGATAGTATTTAAAAATGGCAGTTCACAGCACTTATTGAGATTTTATATTATTTTTGTACTGCTTAGTGCTGACATGTCTAATAACAGTATGAACAGCAATTCACAAAGCCCCAAGTTAAAGTTATTTTTAAATCCCCACAAGTCAAGTTCATAACAGTGCTCCCAAAAAGTTATTCATCCTATCATTCTGGTACACAGATGACCTTCCTCAGTCATCTTTGATGGCATTCTGGTTGTGTGCCAGAAATGTTAAAGTCATACCCACGTGAATGTCTGGATGGTTACCATCGGCTATTGGTTGCAGGCATAAAAGATGTCAACATCCCCAAAGTAAAGCATAAGAAAATGACAGAAACTTGGACATAGTCATTGAAGGTCCCATAGAAGAAAAGAAACACGGATAGTGGCTAAACTACCACAAACTGAAAAGAGAGATGCTAGAGAAGAATGAACAATATTCAGAGAACACTAGTGAAAAAAGCCCACGATATCTCTGGAAGAACAAGTATCACACACACAGAGAGAAAGTATCATCATAGTGGAAGGACCAAGTTAAGACAGCAGTAAAAGAAACAAACATGTTAAAAAGGAATTTTGATACTGAAAAACAGAAAACAAGTGATTCACAAAATAAAGTAGAAACTGAACATAGAAGACGAAGATCTGTCACAAAAATACTGGAAGAAAAGCTGGCCTTGAGACAGGAAGAAAAACTAAAGTGCTGGAATTACTTCACTATAAAGATAATGGAAGACTGCTAAGAAATACAACACTCATACATAAAGTAATTAAGAAAGGGAATATGTAAATATTGTTGCACTGGAAACTGATGACGCAAACTTAATAATAACAGAGGGAGGAATCAGAGACATTATGATTTGTTGGTAAACTTAGATGGGGACAACACCACCACAACCGATATTGCAGTAAATGATACGCAAATTGAGAAACATCCTCTAAGCTGGCTTAAAGTTGAAATTTCACTAAAGCATACACAAAATGGCAAATCTAGATGTCGTGATGATCAAAGCTCAGATGTGATGAAGTCAAGCGAAACAACAGGCTTCAATTGATTGTATAAACTGCTCTCAGTAATCTGGGAAGAAAATAGAATAGCCAACTGGAAAAAGGAGTCATCATCCCACTGTTCAGAACCTCTACTTGAGGTGGAGCAACATGAGTTTGGGAAGAATTGCAGTAGTGTGTATCTCATTTTTGCAGTCAGAATGTTGACAAAAAAGTGCTGGGAACACGGAAACAATACTGTCGTTACAGCTTTAGATATTGAGAAAGCCAATGAACGTGTCCCTCAAAACAAGATCTGTAAATACCTGGAAATCTCAAGGTGCCCAAGTATTTAATTGGAATAGTAAACATATAGGCAGTGGACGATCAAAATGGTTGAAGGTAAAGATAGATGCCAAACAAGGAAGGGTCCTATCACCAAACTTGTTCATAATAGTACTGGACCTGATTATAAAATCCATCAAGGAAATGAACAATGAAGCCAATGCCCCAGGATTTGCTGACTATGTTCTGCTATGGTGAAAAACAGAAGCTAAAGTGCAGAAAAAGTGGGCAGAATGGAACAGTATGTTTGAAAATTTTGGACTGAATATAAGCAACACCAAGACCATAGCAATGACCATCAACAAGAAAGGAATAAGTTCAACTAATGTCTGGAAGGGCCGCAGTTAGAATCACTTCCCAATTACAAACAACTCTAAAGTAAAACTTCTGAAGAAAATAACATTAACTAGAAAATACTCAGTAGGACACAGAAAACATTCAATTTTCACAATCATGTCAGAAGCCTTCTATGCAACTGAAAATACCACAAAAAGCAAAAACCACCATGTGCCACAAATATTGTGCTTTGTGCCAATTCTCACTTACAGTTTAGAGACATGTACTCTACTGAAAAAAATACATCAGAATTCAAGCAACAAATATGAGATTTATAAGAACTATGAATCAAACTACTAGAAAGAACGACATCAAAAATGAGGTGAACAGAATGTAGTCCCTGTTATTACTAGAATAAGGAACTGTAGACTGCAATGGTATGGGCACATTATGAAAATGAATGAAAAAAGACCAGCCAGGAAATATTTTGAAATAAATGTCCCAAGGCTACAGACTGTGCAGCAGGTTTCGAAAACGATGGGTAGATAGAGTGAAATCGGAGGTAGAGGAGAGAGGATTTAATGGGAAGACGTACTGGAACAAAAGATCTAAGAAGACAGGGGAAGATGGCAAACACTTATACGTCACACCCAGAAAGCTGAATCTGGTAAATGATGGTTCCATGGAGGTCAAACAATATTTTTCCATCCTCCACTGAAAGCCTTGTAAAACCTTGAATTTTTATGTATCTTGAGATGAAATTTTGCACAACCCAATTTTACCATATAGCAAACACATAGAGGATCTATACAGGGGAGATGTACTTGAAGACAGTAATATAGAAATGGAAGAGGGTTTAGATGAAGATGAGATGGGAGATATGATACTGCAAAAAGAATTTGACAGAGCACTGAAAGACGTAAGTTGAAACAAGGGCCAGGATTAGATGACATTCCATCAGCACTACTAACAGCCTTGTGAGAACCAGCCATGACAAAACTCTTCTTTCTGGTGAGCAAGATGTATGAGACAGGTGAAATACCCTCAGACTTCAAGGAAGAAAGTGCCAACAGGTGCGAGTATTATAGAATTACCAGTTTAACAAGTCATAGTTGCATAATGTTAACACAAATTCTTTACAGAAGACTGGAAAAACTGGTAGTCTTGGCAAAGATTAGTTTGGATTCCAGAGAAATATAGGAACGTGTAGGAACAATACTGACCCTATGACTTCTCTTAGAAGATATGTTAAGGAAAGGCAAACCTATGTTTATACCATTTGTAAACTCAGAGAAAGCATTAGACAATGTTGACTGGAATTCTGTCCTTGAAATTCTGGAGGTAGTAGGGATAAAACATAGAGACCAAAAGACTATTTACAATCTGTACAGAAACCAGACAGTAGTTATAAGAGTCGAGCGGCATGAAAGGGAAGCAGTGGTTGAGAAGGAAGTGGGACAGGATTGTAGCCTATCCCTAACATTATTCAATCTGTACATTGAGCAAACACTAAATGAAACCAAGGAAAAATATGGAGTAGGAATTAAAGCCCAAGGAGAAGAAACAAAAACCCTGAGGTTTGCCAGTGACACTGGTTTTTTGTCAGGACATCAAAGGAATTGGAAGAGCAGTTGAAAAGAATGGACAGTGTCTTGAAAGAAGGATATGAAACAGACATCAAAATAAACCAGGTGATGCTTAGGGATTTCAATTAGAAAATGAGACACTTAAAGTAGTAGATGAATTTTGCTATCTGACAGCAAAATAACTCATGATGGTTGAAATAGTGAGGATATAAAATGTAGACTGGCAATGGCAAGAAAAGCGTTTTGAATAAGATAAATTTGGTAACACTGAAAATAAATTTAAATGCTAGGAAGTCTTTTCTGAAAATATTTGTGTGGAGTGCAGCCATGTATGGATGTTAAACATGGACAATAAACAGTTTCGACAAGGAGAGTACAGAGGCTTTTGAAAAGTGGTGTTACAGAATAATGCTGAAGATTAAATAGATAATCACGTAACTAATGAGGGGTACTGAACAGAAGTGCGGAGAAAAGAAATTTGTGACACAAGCTGACTAGAAGAAGGGATCAGCTGATAAGACAGTTTCTGAGACATCAAGGGATCACCAGTTTAGTATTGGAGAGAAGTGTGGGGGTAAAAATCATAGAGGGAGACCACGAGATGAATACAGTAAGCAGATTCAGTAGGATGCAGGTTGCAGTAGTTATTCATAGATGAAGAGACTTGTATGGGAGAGAGTAGTTTGTAGAGCTGTAGCAATCTTTGGATTGAAGACCAATCCCACACCAACATGTTTGGTGGTGGTTACTCCTAATATGAGTCTACTTGATGTGGTATGGCCCAGTATATAGTCAGGAGGAAATGCCTTTTTGTTGACTTGAATCTAATAAAGTACACACTTGAAACACTAAAGAACAAGGTACTGTATTTATTCAAGAAAAACTGCTATAAATCAAGCGTTCACTACAATTTCACCAACAATACATCTTCAATCACACTGAACACCATTCTGACCTAGTAAACACAGCGTCAATAATGTCACTCACCCCCATGGCTGCCTAGAATTTGATGGGTAACAAAAGCAGTAGTCAAGAAACAAGGCTGTCAGGAACCCATTGAAAGATAGTGCCACCTCTACAGAAGAGTATTCAGGGTGTACATAAAGCCTGGAAACAGTTTCAACTATATATTGCACAAAAACCAAACATTGTACAGATATCATACATATGTCATTTTGAAGAGAAAGCCTGCCAATAGTCAGCGCTAGTCACAAACATGGCGAGTTCAGGTGTGGAGCGAGCTTTCTACAGGTCTGAGTTCGACAAAAACAAGTCTGCTACAGCTGTTCAACAGATGTTTAGAACCAAGTATGGTAAGAAGCCACAAACAAAGAAGGCCGCTAACCACTGGCACAACAAATTCGTTACGATGGGTTGCTTGTGCCCAGCAAAGAGAAATGGACGTCCCAGTGTGAGAGAAGTGAATGTGGAGCGCATACGAGAGGCATTCATAACGAGTCCACAGAAATCGGTGTGTCGTGCATCCCGTGAACTTGAAATGGCTCCTCCAGTGACAGTGTGGAAAGTCTTGCGACAGAAGCAGTCTATGAAACCATTGAAATTGGAGCTAGTGCAGAAACTCAATGCTGCTACATTGATGGATCAGCCCTGCTACAGAAGGGGACAGCTAATTCATGAAATGGCCTCCCCGATCACCAGGTCTCACTCCGTGTGACTTTTTTCTGTGGGGACACGTTAAAGATCCACCACAAGCCTCTACCACGTGATGTAGCAGAGCTCTGGGAGAGAATACGGGAAGTGAAGGCCATAGTCAACGATGCCATGCTGGGACGGGTTTGGCAAGTATTTGATTACTGTACTGACATCTGCCTGGTCACTCATGGTTCGCACATCAATTGTTTGTAAAAAAAAAAAAAAAAAACTTTCAGAGTTTCTCATCAAAATGCAATATGTATGACATCTGTACAATGTTTAATTCTTGTGCAATAAATACTTGAAAGTATTCCCAGACTTTATGTACACCCTGTATATAGACATATGCCTTTCTCTACATGTTAGAAAATGAATTAATGAGAGGATGCATGGCATTTCAAGGCTCACAACCCTTAGGATATAAATTATAGTGGAAAACAAAGTTATTGAACAAGTTGGCTCACAATCCTTAAGATATAAATTCATATTAGAAGACAACGTTACTGAACAAGTTCTCAGGCTTTGACATATCCTATCTCAGCAAAGCAGATTATTAAAAAAAGATTGAGTGATCCAATATAATGTGTGATGTTCACTATGTTTTAATCATAAAATCTGATGGACGCATGTCATACGTTCTTCACTTCCGACTTATTTATTTTTGATTTAAATGCACGTTTTACATTTGTAAGTGGTGAGACTAATTGTTTGGCTTGTCATAAGTACATTGTTGATGGATAGCATGCACCAGTCTCTCGTGAATGGTATCAGTGCCATGGTTAACAGACATTACTTGCCAAACTTAGAGATTGAAGAAATCTTGAACAATGGCTCAGAACTTGATGATCTTTCCGATGACATTGGCGATTTTTCAGAAGACAACAATGACTCACATGAGCTGGAGAGCGAAACCTGTGCTGCTGACAGAAACGATGTTAGTGAGTACGAAGAAGCTAATGCACAAGTTTCTATTACGTTTGTCATTCAGTTCAACAGACTGCCCTTCATAATTAATGGTGTCATTTTGATGCACTCCCTGAATTACTTGCATTTGAAGAAACGAGTGGATTTCAGTTTCCTGTCGATACATTATCATCAGAAATAGACAGTTTGTTGCAATTTTTTTGATCACAGTGTGTTCCTAAAAGTAAAGTCAGGGACAAATATACAGGGTATCCCATTTATCTTGACCATCCTAAATAACTGTTTGTCCAGATGCAAATTACAAAATGTTTCAAGCAAATGTTCTTTAGCCATCAGGGGCACATCAGTCAGCATGATTGCCTTCATTGTAGCTTTGTTTTTACAAAGATATGAAAAGCGGTATGACTCTCTTAAGTGGTACCCTGTATTTTGTATTCAGTAATTCATTTCCTCTCCTAAAGACATATTCAAAAATGTATCACAGTGTACCATTCACTGAAACACAACATTATTAATTACATAACACAACATTCACTTTGAGCCCGGGATCACAAACTCGGCCACTTGCTGGCGTTGTCAGAAAACAAATGAAAACCTAGTAAAAACATAACACAAAATTGACTTTGACTCTCCTGTACCACTGCCCAGGAGTAGAACATTCAAAGGTGCTTAAAGTGGTGATCCTGGACACCGATACACTGGTGCAAGGCACTCGTTGAATGAAAGAAATATTTATTGGTTCCAGTCTTGCCTGCTGAACAGAATTACAAGCAAGCATAATACGTTCCTGCATGGCCTCTGGAGTTGTTGGAATATCACGACAGACAATGTCTTTAAAGCATCCCCAAAGAAAAAAGTCCAGAGGATTTAAATAAGGAGACCTAGCTGGTCAAGTAACTGTTCGTCCTCGACCAATCCATGTGGCAGGATACCTTTGGTTCAGAACATGATGTGCACGCAGGGCATTATGTGCTGGACATCCACTGTGTTGATGCCACATAAGCATTCTGGTTCTCAGCAGCACTTCTTCCAGAAGAGGAGGAAGAATTCGTCTGAGGAAGTTGGCATACACTGTGCTGTTCAGACTACCATTGACGAAATAAGGGCAAATAATTGTAATACCAAGCATCCCACTCCAGACGTTAACTCTCCGTTGACCCTGATGTTGCACCTGTCTAAGCCATCGTGGGTTGTCTCTGGACCAATAATACATGTTCCTTGTATTTATCTGTCCTTTGTTTGAGAAGGAACATTCATTAGTAAATAGAACATTGGAGAAGAAGTTCGGGTTGGCGAGGATTTGCTACTGTGCCCACTGCCAGAACTGTATATGATTCTGGAAATCATTCCCATGAAATTCTTGATGTAGGTATACATGGTAAGGATGGAACTGGTGACATGTAAGAATACAATGTACACTGGTTTTAGGAATGCCAAGCTTGTGTTCAAGCTGTCATGTGCTCACATGTGGATTCATAGCAATGGAAGCGAGAACAGTAACTTTGGCAGCTTCATCTGTGTGAGTGCTACGACAATTGTGTTACCATGGGTTGAAGCTTCCCATTTCCTGAAGCGTCAGAACAAGATGAGAAAACATCTGTCGGGAAGGTGGGTTCCTGTCAGGATATCGCTCTCTACACAGTTCCTCTGCCTGTGTAGCATTTCGCCTACCTTGAACAACAACAACAACAACAACACTAAAACAAACGTTAAGGCGATGCAGTTTGCACGAAGGACAGCCATTAATGTATGCCTATTCTACACAACAGTATTTAAAAGGAGTAAACTACTGTACTAAATGTACCCATACATAAGAAAACAGTATTGCAATTACTGTTCTGCTAACTTACATTCCCCATAGATGAGTAGCATTTCTACCTTCTCTTCATTGGTGTACATTCTACTCACACAACTCTTTAACTGACGATGGTTGATGGAATTATGGGTGTGCGTTCTACTTATGTTTACATTTGTTCTCTATCAACATCGGCACGTGGATGTCTTCCATTACCCCGAGTACCTGCATTAAGCGCAGGGAGCTTCAACGTCAGTTTTGTGTTATGTAATTAATAACATTGCATTTCAGTGAATGGTACACTGTGAGACATTTTTGAATAGGTCTTTAGGAGAGAAAATGAATTACTGAATAAAAAATACAGGGTGCCATTCAAAAAAGTCATACCGCTGTTCATATCTTTGTAAAAAACAAAACTACAATGAAGGCAATCATGCTGGTTGATGTCACCCTGATGGCTAAAGAACATTTGCTTGGAACATTTTGTAATATGCATCTGGCCAACTAGTTATTTAGGGAGGCCAAGATAAATGGGATACCCTGTATATGCTACTGATACTATTTCTGAACTCAGTCGTCAGAACAGAATTAAACCGAAATCGTTATGGAGGAAATGGAGAGCAGTGAGGATACATGAAGTATATCAATTTTTTGCAATATTTTGGATGTGTGTGTGGTAAAGAAACCTAAACTTAGTGATTATTGGTCATAAAATTAATATGTAGTTTCTACATTAAGATCTCAACAGCTTGAAACTTAACATAATCAATAAACAAAAGAAAAGACATTTCAAATGAGATAATGACGGTGGGAGACAGGGCAATAACAAATGATTATATGTTATGCCATGCACAAATTTTTAATCTCAGAAAAAGTCACCTGATTACACCATGGATAGCGACATAAGCTACTTACAAACTATTAGGCAAACCCGCTAAGGAATAGATAGAGCAGTGTATTGAACAAATCATAATGCATAATAACATAGTATAAATAAAGTAGAGAGAGAAAGAGACCACTAAAATATGTTTAATATGTATGACACATGCTATTTTTGATAACATATGTAATGTTAATTGCCTTTTCTGATGAAACTTTCATGCTTCTGGTTGCTTACATTAAAACTCACTAGATAACTGCTGCTGTAATTTTAAGCATCGCATAAAGCCACTTTCAACATTTTACAACCTGGTTCTACAGTAAAAGTCGGTGACCCCAGTTGTGCGTAATGGAGCCCTGGTATTAATGTGTTGAAATACCATTTATGTTTAGAGTTTACAAACAAATGTTAATAGTAAATGAACACAATACATATGTTTAATTTGGTATATCTTTGACATTTAATTAAACAATGAAGTCTGCCTAAAATGCTTTACTTAATTACTTCTTTGGTACATGCTGTTCCATTCTTTCTCCCCTATACCAAAATTAACCACTGGAAAAGAATTTTTGGTGTATAACGAGTCCTACAATGAAGCTGGGGTAAACTCATAGTTCAAACCCACTAATCCGGTAACTGGCTGACTCTTCACATGTTGACCAACCTATTTGTTTTCTTAACTTAGCCCTCCAAAGGGCATATAGTAAATGTGGCCTCATTCATCATTAAGCGCCTATGTCGCCGACAGAACATAAAAAAAAAAAATGCAGACAGAAATGCAATGTGCACGCACCTTTCTGCCCCTCTTCCCCCTCCCCCCACTCCCACCCCACACACATACGCACACACAATTACTGTGGAATATATCAGAATTATGTTGCTCTTCAGAATAATTTTGTGTAGAAATCACCTTTTAATAGTGTGTGTCACATCAAGTCCAAATCTGAAAGCAGTGATACCAATGAAATACAATACTTAGCACTGAAAGCATATTTCTCACCAACACAAACATACAGGCAGAACAGAATTGTCCTCCTTTTTATGTTTATACAAACATTGAAAATTCCAGAAATAGAAAAACATTACAAACATGAAAAATTTCGAGAACCTTCAGAAATGATATGTAGTGAATAGCAAATAATTGCTAGTGGCCACATTTGAACGGATAACCCACAGCATGCCAGCCAATGATGTTAACCACTAGGTCACACTGCATGCAGCACAGTTCGCAGCAATATAATCTGGCAATCTTCTTCATTATCATGAGTCACCCAGCAAATTCATTACCTCACTTAACTTGTACAAGCAATAAAACAGCACTCAATTGGTTTTTTGACAGACTGTAGTATATACCTTGCTCATATTTCAATGTAAAATCATTTAGAGTATTCCGTTAGCAACAGAAGAACATGTCACCTCCTGTTCTCTTTCTTTCTTTCTGTCTGTCTGTCTCTCTCTCGTTTCTTTCATTTCTGTTTTCTTGGAAGGCAATACAAAGTTTAAAAAGTTAGACTGGTTAACAGGAAGAAGATGTGTGCTTCCGAACATCAGGCTGATGATCTAGGCAACATTATAGTAATGAAAACACTAACAATAATGAGAAAACATTGTGTTTATTCTCTATAAATTTCAAAACACGGTAGGAAACATCATTTTTTGGATCACTGAGTAAGATTCATATGAAAACAATGCCCAGGTTGATGCCTTGTTCGTTGACTTATGGAAACTGTTTGAAACAGTATAGCATTGTCACCCAATGAACAAAATACGAGCATATGGAATGATGGACCAACTTTGTAATTAGATTCAAGACTTACTAGCAAACACAACTCAGTGCATTAATTTTCATGGATAAAACCCCTCAGACGAGAAAGTAGATAAAAGTGCAGAGACCAGTTATCAACTGATAACATAAATGGTAATCACTGGAAACTGTCACAACATTCAAATATCTAAGCTTATTCAACTGAAGGTGTAACAACTACATAAATATAGTTGTAGCAAAAGCTGATGCCATACCACAATCTCCTGGAACAGTGATAAGAAAACTTACTTCATCCATAAAGGAGGTAATACCACATTCTTTCATGATACACACAGTGTTAATTGACTAATACTCCCATAACTGTATAAAACGATTTTATTTTCAAGATTCACTTTGACAATACTATATACACAAGGAACTGCCAGAAAAACTAACGGAAAAAATATAAACATATTACACTTTTAATCATTGCCATAAGGCGTTTTTTTTTCTTTTTTTTTTGGGGGGGGGGGGGGGGGGGGAGCAGACAGCAAGGTCATCAGTTTCATCAGATTACGGAATGACGGGGAAGGAAGTTGGCCATGCCCTTTCAATGGAACCATCCCAGTATTTGGCTGGAGCGATTTTGTGAAATCTTGGAAAACCTAAATCAGGATGGCCGGACGCGAGATTGAACCGTCGTCCTCCCAAATGCGAGTCCAGTGAGATAACCAATCTGCCACCTCGCTCAGTCCATTGTCACAAGTCAAAACTATCCCATAGTAGAGTGGAGCTCCCAGGATGTCTGGGCATTTCCACTGAAACTGTCAGTCTGCTCTAGTATAAGCTTCTGGTATCTCTGGTGATTTTTGTGGACTTGTCTGCTGAGGTGAGGGCGACCCTAAGAGTGAGTGACTAGATCGACTACTGGGTTTGTTTGAAGTCACTGAAGTGGAGGCCCAGATTTCCTGTCATTGTCATAGGGTGTCTCATGTCCGCAAATATGTCATTCTGACCCCTTCCAGTGCTATCATTAGTGGTCTGCCATTGCACATTATTTACACCACATGTTCACTGGGTTTGAGTACTTGGAAAAGTCAAGAGTATGGCAGTTATAATGGTGGGCGCATTGCATTTGTTGTGAGAAACTTGGTTATAACGCATTGCATGGCAATGATGTTGCGATTATCACTAAGGAAATGGTACAACAATGTTCTAGCTGGAAACGAAAGCAACAATGAGCAGAGATTGAGCTGCTCTCCACGTACAAAGAAGTGTATATCACAAACCGTTTTGTATTTCATTCCTACTCATATTAACTGTATTTGCTTCACCTAGAAATCAGTTGTGAATTGCTTCATAAATACTCCTGTAGCGGTTTGGTTCTGGTTTGCACTGCACTGAGATGATTGTAATTTATTGTATAAGAGATGGCACCAATCCTGGAGAAAAAAATCAGAAACTAAATTTTCTGCCCCTCTTATATGCCTGATGTCCATTGAAATAGAACACCGAATTCTAGTTGACCAAGCTGTTCCTCCTTGAGCTTCTTAAAAGTGAATGTAATTGACTTAACCACCCAAACAGACTACAAATGGTCTGGCTTCTATATAAGGGTAAAAGTGGTGCACAGCTTCATAGATGGCCAACCAGTGCTCAGTCTTAAGCACTTCCACTGGTTTCTGTCTCCAACAATTTAAGGGAGGAAAAAGTCTACAGGTTTCCAACACTTCTCAACATATTGATAAAGAGCTGTTCCGACAGCGCACTGGCTAGCTTCTACCACTACTGCAAACAGCACAACGTATACAAGGTGAGGCAAGAGAACTGCTTTTTGTGAGCTGAATTTTACCTTTTCAGAGGAATACTGCATCATTGGTATCCATGGCAGAGAACATTAGCCTGTGGAGTTGTTACCTGTCAGTGCTGCTGTCAGTTGTGGCTGTATCTCTGGTGCATCGGTAGATGTTGACACTAGAGGTTAAAAATTCCCTGAATCTTCTAAAGTGGTGAAAATCTGCACGGCATGGGATATTTTTAAAAATCTCTACCTTATCTCTGAGTGGACAAATGAGCCGCAAAAATTATATGGCTGAGGACTATTACTTGTTTTTTCATTCACTATCAAACTGTATTCTCTTGTTCTGTTGAACACTGCACTGAGGTGTTTCTCACGTTGTGCTGCTGTCTAGAAAAACACCAAAATATCATGTAGATAGATGAAACAGAAATTCAGTTCCTGTAGCACTTCATCTATAAAACTCTGTCATGACTAGATACTTGAAAAAACGGACAAGTGTTATTACTGCGGTCTTGGGGATTCTTCTTCTGCCACTGGAATCTCGTTATAAGTCTATTTACAGTCAATCCCACTAAAAATTGTAACTCCGGCTAATACATTTGCAAAATCCCTTATATTAGGGGACTGGGTGGCAGTTGGGGATGGTATATGCACGCAAAGGATAATAATCTCTTCAGGATCTCCAGTTTCTTATTCATCGGATGTAATGGTGATGACCATGGAATGTCAGATCTGCATACGACACCCATTTTTAACATTCTTCAAATTCTGCTTTTGCTGTAGAAAAACAAGCAGGTGCCAAATTTGATACCGATTGAGAGACTGGTCGGCTGGGTATTGTCTTAATATGGTGCACTGTGGGATACTGTACTTTACTAGCAGCTTCCTGTCTTGCTTCTGTACAACAGAATTATATGGTGAGATGATGGTGTTGCCTATTTTATCTGTGACCACCTAACTAGTCATCTCGATCTGTGCTGTTCAGAGGATTATTTCCAAACCTCAATGGTGTATGAATTCCATTCCCAATATTGGCTCAATAATATCTGCTAACATGAACCTCCATTTGGACTTTCGACTGAAGCCCATATCAACCGTCACTTCATGTACACCATATGTCGTAATGGACCAGTTGTTGCTGCAAAAATTTGGAGAGGTGTGCCCAAAGGCACAGTTTCATTCTGTCTGCCTGGTGTGTAACTACATCTGAATCTGAGTCAATAAGATAGCAATGGTTTACTTGACTGTCCGTCGCACACAAACAGTGTGATGTTATAAAGAAACATGGTGGATTCACTGTGTGTGCAGCTGTGGTCAGTTTTGTCACTGATAATTGGGCCAATTCTCTGTATAGTGACTTGGTTAATTTTTGTTATGTGGTCAGCAGTGCTTCCAGGATTAATGATGGTCTTTCAGTTGTGATTTGGTGCTTTTGTGGAATAGTGCTGCTTGCTATGCCTACTGCCGACTGCTGAGACCTTTCGAATGTGGATAGAGACATGCACCTTGTGACCTGATCACCAGGACACCTGAGGTGCCACTACATGCAGTGATAGGTTCCTCTTGTGCTGGTTGATTGTTCATTGGGTTCTGCCAGTGGAACAAGCGACTATGTTCTTTACTTTGTCTGATGTTTGCCCGCTTATTTATCATCAGCATCAGTAACTGCTTATGAAGTATACCCATTTGACACTGCAGACTTCAGAGCTGTTTATTAATGTTATGTTGTTGCTCATGTGTAGTAATGACCTCATCCAAGCTGATGTCATTACTTGCTTGCGCCACCACCAAAATGTTTGTCTGTTCCATCATCATGCGAATTTCATCAGCTACTGATAATAAAGAATTAATATCACTTTTTTACACATCTCCACAGCTGTTTTCACTTGTTAACAGGAGTTGTGTTAGCCAAACGTAAAATAGTGTTGAATCTGACATTGTTTCTTCCTCTATGTTTTTCAGGTGGCACCAGATTTCTGATGGTGAACTATCACAGATACATTCAAACTGAAATAATTGTTGCATGCATTGGTCCATTGATTTACACATTCAGCTGATTAAGGTGTCCCTCAAGTGGGGGTTATTTCTGTTGTGAGGACAGCTTTAATGTAAAGCCTAATAAATTGTTACAGCTTAGGTATGTAAGCTGCTAACTGCCATGCCATATTTTGCGAGATCACTATCATCATCATCCTGCTTGAAAGCTAAGTCTAACATTAAACCACAGTACTGTTTCTTAGGTAGGAATTTCAGAATTTGTACTTTCATTCGCACAGTGGAAACTATGCTGGTTTCAGCACGCATACTGTTTGTCATATTTGCAGTCCATCTTGCCAATGCGGAAATAATTTTGCATCATTGTATCAACAAATTCAGTTAGGAGGTCATTAATCCACTTTTGCTGATCACCTTGCTGTCTTACGATTTGAAACCTTTTGAAATCATGATTCAAAGTCATTGTTACCTTTGTTTGTTAACTGGGGTCACTATGTACCTTTGTCTTATAGGTGTTACCAATTTACACGATTCCCCCATAACACACGTAGCAATAATTAACCAATGCTCCTGTAACCAAATAAACTGATTCTTTTTTCAGGATTCAAGAATGCATTTTCACAATTGCAAGTAAACAAGGAACAGCCAAAAAACTACGAGAAAACAAAAACAGCAGCAAAGTTATAAAGTAATGTCATTCGACCAAAAGACAGCATATGCACTTTTAACTGTTGTCAGAAGTCAGTGTTTCCCACACTTAATTGCATAGTCTTCATTTGATTGATTCTTAAGTATTGTTATCAGTCTAGCAGACTTACCAAGTAGAATCAATACTGAAGTTGCAGAAGATCCAAAGAAGTCCAGCAAGTTTCATCTTGTACCAATTTAATAAACATAGAAGCATCAGACAGGCAAGTTTCATCTTGTACCCATTTAATAAACACAGAAGCATCAGAAAGATCTTCATCCAACCCCTGTGGCATATTCTATAACATGGGAGTAATGTATCATTGAGTGATTGACTGTTATAGCTCTCTAAGTGTACGTTCCATGAAAATTCAAGCAATTTATTACTTAATTTCATATAAATCTTGCAAAATTACCACAGTTGAAAGCTCCTGGAACATACACTCTTAGAATTGCAACAGCAAACCTCTCTATGATGCACAATACCTCTCTTGTCCTTCTGCCATTGGAGTTTGTTGAGCATCAGTAATATTCTTGTGTCAGCTAAGCAATCCCAAGACCAAACATGTCTCTCTTTATTATATCTTCCCTAGGATTACTAACAAGCAATACTCAAGAATTTGTCAATAAGTGTTTCTCCAAGCTACTTTTATATGGATGAAAGATCCTCCCAATGGTTTTCCTACAATGTGTGTTATGAGGTCATTCCACCATAAATCTGGAGTGTTCTGCTCCTCAGTATTAAAACAGTAATTACTGTTTCCAATAATTTGTCACTAATGGTTTAACTGAACAGTAGCAGATTACATTTATTAAACAATAACAGCACTGTCACACTCTCTTAGCCACTAATGATAATAGCTTTAGATCTGTCGATTTTGTTCAGCTTCAATAATTCCATACAAAAGACTTGTATTCAGTCATAAATGTTGTTCCATATTCATTAATATTGTACTTTGTTAACCAAATAACAGTGTGAAAAAGTATCAAATGCCTTCTCAAAGTTGAGGAACATGGCATCAACCTAGGAGCTGTTGCCCAGATATGTATTGTGGAGTTCACCAAACACAATTTCCTCTCTTATTTCACTCTCTCCACTAATATACGAGGGCAGTTCAATAAGTAATGCAACACATTTTTTTTCTCGGACAATTTTGGTTGAAAAAACCGGAAATTTCTTGTGGAATATTTTCAAACATTCTCGCTTCGTCTCGTATAGTTTCATTGCCTTCCGACAGGTGGCAGCGCTGTACGGAACTGTTAAAATGGCGTCTGTAACGGATGTGCGTTGCAAACAACAGGCAGTGATCGAGTTTCTTTTGGCGGAAAACCAGGGCATCTCAGATATTCATAGGCTCTTGCAGAATGTCTACGGTGATCTGGCAGTGGACAAAAGCACGGTGAGTCGTTGGGCAAAGCGTGTGTCATCATCGTCGCAAGGTCAAGCAAGACTGTCTGATCTCCCGTGTGCGGGCCGGCCGTGCACAGCTGTGACTCCTGCAATGGCGGAGCGTGCGAACACACTCGTTCGAGATGATTGACGGATCACCATCAAACAACTCAGTGCTCAACTTGACATCTCTGTTGGTAGTGCTGTCACAATTGTTCACCAGTTGGGATATTCAAAGGTTTGTTCCCGCTGGGTCCCTCATTGTCTAACCGAACACCATAAAGAGCAAAGGAGAACCATCTGTGCGGAATTGCTTGCTCGTCATGTGGCTGAGGGTGACAATTTCTTGTCAAAGATTGTTACAGGCGATGAAACATTGGTTCATCACTTCGAACCTGAAACAAAACGGCAATCAATGGAGTGGTGCCACACCCACTCCCCTACCAAGAAAAAGTTTAAAGCTATACCCTCAGCCGGTAAAGTCATGGTTACAGTCTTCTGGGATGCTAAAGGGGTTCTTCTGTTCGATGTCCTTCCCCATGGTCAAACGATCAACTCTGAAGTGTATTGTGCTACTCTTCAGAAATTGAAGAAACGACTTCAGCGTGTTCGTAGGCACAAAAATCTGAACGAACTTCTCCTTCTTCATGACAACGCAAGACCTCACACAAGTCTTCGCACCCGAGAGGAGCTCACAAAACTTCAGTGGACTGTTCTTCCTCATGCACCCTACAGCCCCGATCTCGCACCGTCGGATTTCCATATGTTTGGCCCAATGAAGGACGCAATCCGTGGGAGGCACTACGCGGATGATGAAGAAGTTATTGATGCAGTACGACGTTGGCTCCGACATCGACCAGTGGAATGGTACCGTGCAGGCGTACAGGCCCTCATTTCAAGGTGGCGTAAGGCTGTAGCATTGAATGGAGATTACGTTGAAAAATAGTGTTGTGTAGCTAAAAGATTGAGGAATAACCTGGTGTATTTCAATGCTGAATAAAACAACCCCTGTTTCAGAAAAAAAAATGTGTTGCATTACTTATTGAACTGCCCTCGTATATGCCATTGTTTCATCGAATCAAATTATCACGTACATCTGTTTCTTTGCCCACACATTTTGCAGGCGACTTGAATCTTCACTAATACAAGTTGCTACCCAGTCACTCGCAAATTGTGTAAGAACTGTTTGAGGACACTTCATGGACATAAGTGTGCTTCTGTGGTCCCCAAGTCATATAACCTCAATACCCTTGTGCATTCATTGGACACCATCAAGTGATTTATGGATATCTTGGGCTTCGAATTAGTTGTGTTTGACAGTTGAGGAATCATGCATCAGCAAGGAGGGAAAGTATATGTGAACATAAAACATGTTCTGTAATTCTACAATAGATTGAGGCCAGGAATACAGATCTATCATTATTTGCCACTTTACAAAGATCATTATTGAATATATGAGTGACTTGGCCTTTTTTCTAATCAAGAGGGACTCTTTGTTGCTCCAGTGACCTCCAATAAATTACGACTAGAAGAGGGAACAAGTCCTTTAGCATAATCTCTGTAGAATCTCATGGGTAACTCATCCAGTCCACATGTCTTTCCACTATTAAGTGGCTGATGCTGCTTTTCTGTTCCATCATCACATATTTCAATATCTGTATTTTTACAGTTTGTGTGATGACTGGAAGGAGGAACCATCATATGATATTCCACAGTGACACAGTTTCGAAAGATTGAATTCAATATTTCAGTCTTCTGCCAGTTTTCTTCCATTTTGGTCCCATTATGTTACTGAATAACGAACAGATGAGTTTTATCTGCTTACAGACTTAGATGACACCAGACTTCTTACAATTATTTTGAATTCACTGAATCTTTCTTGCATTGCTCTTCTTAAGCTGATTTCATCTTGATTCAGCTTTTGTTTGTCATCTAGGCTTTGCTTAAATCTGTGATGAAGCTATGATGGCTACTGAACGAACATTATCTTTCTTGTCCCTTAAAATCTCGCTCAGCACTTACTGATCTAAAGCATGTTGAATAACACTTTCAAATTTTATCCATTTGTGCTCCACCTTTTGGTCCTCAGAGTTTAATATTTGATCTTGACTACTAAGATACTTTGTACTGTGTCGCCCAAACAACACACAGCCAGGGCGAAAACACTACAGGCGCAAAGATGCGAGCCAGTGTCAGTGCCATAGAGACTCTCCACTTGTGCAAGTTCCACCAGCACCTTGGGCGGCACTGAGGATGAAGATATCGACTTCGCCTCGGCCATTTGCCGGCCGAGTACAATCTGCCAATGACCAGATGACAATGGACAGAAGCCTACTAGGAATATAGAAGAGCAGCTCTCGTGTACTTGGATACAGGTCATCATCCAGGGCTGACTTAGACAGGGAATGGTGATTAGTGAACTCTTAGACGTGAACAGACAGTTGTAAATTGCATTTGCTATGTACTGAGAAGTTTACCTACAATTATTTTCATTTAGCCATTGTGGGCCTTTCTAAGTGTTATATTACATGCAGTGTTGCAGACTTCATTGTTCGACAAGTCACAAAGATAAGTACACCTTTTTAACTCATTTGTGTGATTTTGTTCCTTATTTGTTGGATTGTTGCAGAACCTTCTTTCTTCATCCTGTTACCTGACCCTGTAGCATAGCTGTGTAATAGTGGTAGGGAGAAACTGCCTTAGCTGTGTACTGCACCAGAAGCCATTTCACGAACTCACAAACTCAGCCTACCGTAACAACAGTGGCAACTCAGCCTCCACAGCAGTAGCGACGAGGCCTTTATACAACTGGTAACGAGGGTTTACAAAACTCTGCAATTTGTAGCCTGTCATTCTTGCTAAGCAAAACATTTTCTTACTTTTCTTAACATTCCTTGTGACACCTATATTCATTGATGTTATAACAGCGTTATGATCTCTGTTGTTCTTCTCTGTGTTAACTGATTCAAAATGCTTGGTGTGTTAGTTAGCAGGAGGTCTAAGAATGGCTCACAATCAGTTAGAAGTCATTTTCAGACAAGACATTCAGAACAATCTTGCACAAATCCCTGTATCTGGCACCAATTTTATTTATGTAACTAGCAAATTAGTCTCTGCCTATTGCGAAAGAGTGATCAGAAAACTTACTTGCAATATTTGCAAGTTTTCTCTGACATATTCTACCATTAAACCTCCTAAAGCAGATGGTGTATAAAAGCATGACCTGCCTTTGATGCTTTAACTCCAACCAGATTATTTCATCATGGAATCCATAATAATCCAACTACATATTATTGAGTTTACAGCAATAAATACACTGCCAGCATTTCGTTTAACAATGCAGTAACAATATGGAAATGATACATTGCTACTCACCACATACAGGATGTCTTGAATCGGAGACAGGCACAATGAAAATGAATGTTAGAAATCTTTCACCTTTCAGACAAAGTTCTTCAGGAGCAGAAAATTCAAACAAACACACACATATACAACTCATACATGGCCCCATGCACTAAGACCTGACTGAGTTGCGACTGATGTGAGCGGCAATCTAGCTGTCTAGCTGGGGTGGGTAATGGGGTAAAAATAGATGTAGATCAAAGAGGAGGGGGGATGGCAGGCATGAGGATTGGGGGGGGGGGGGGGGGGGTAGAGGCAAGTTCTGGTGTGGGAGAGTGCATACAGGATAGCAATGCTAGGTGCACACTGGGAAACTATTAAGGGGTGGGGCAGGATAGGAGGGTGGGAGAAGTGGAGAAGCGGAAAGGACTATGCAGGTGCATTGGCAAAATAAAAGATGTTTATAACATTGGAGTGGGAGCAGGGAAGGTGACAGGCAGGTGGAAGACAGGGACAAGTGAAGGCTGGGGACAGAGGTTTTACAGGAATGAAGGATATGAAGTAGGGAGAATTCACACATGCGCAATTCAGGAAAGCTGGCACAGATGTGAACCAGACGTTAAAGCGAAGCACATCATGCTCCATTAAATTTCGGGAATGCAGCCGCATAAATTCTGCTTCTTCTTCTAATATTTCGGCTGTATATCTTTCAGCCATCTTCAGAGAGAGCCGTACGACTGACGCTCCAGCGCTCGCTCCATCCTTTTAAACTCGCAGACCGCGCCACTGCGCATGCGGCCACAGATGAACAAGGCGCCAGTGATGTTGATCAGCGGCAAAGACGTAACATATGCATGAGTTACGTCTGTGGCTGCGCATTCGATCCATGCTGGGAGATCGATGTATTACTGGGAGCTGAACTGTAGCGACGTCTTTGTAAGTTCAATATTGAAAGTGCCGGATTCCATGATCTATCTAATGTGAAACCGCTGTCTCTATTAATTAAATTCTTCGCCAAGCGGATTTCAATGGCCTCTTTTACTACGGAGTCCCAGAAAGATGAAACAGAAGTCAGAATTTCGACATTTTCATATACCATAGAGTGACCTGAATCAATACAATGCTCTGCCACGGCCGATTTACTGGGTTGTAAGAGCCGAGTGTACCTGCGATGTTCCGTACACCTCTCTTGGACTGTACGATTCGTTTGTCCGATATATGAAAGGCCACATTCACATGGTATTTTGTAAACTCCAGGTTTGCGGAGTAGTAAGTCATCTTTAACGGAACCCAGGAGTGCAGCCGTCTTCGCCGGTGGACGAAAAATCACTTTTACTTTATGTTTAGTGAGGATCCGTCCTATTTTGGATGAAAGGCTTCCCACATACGGCAGGACAGCCATGGATTTAAATGTTTCCTCGTCATCTTCTGCATTCCTTACGGACACCTTAGGTTTTATTTGTAGTGCCTTACGTATCTGTTGTGGAGAATACCTGTTGTCCTCAAAAACTCTCTTCAAATGTAAAAGTTCGTCTTTTAAACTACTTTCATCAGATATGACGTGTGCTCGGTGTACCAAAGTTCTTAGAACACTACTCATCTGCGAAGGATGGTGACAGCTATTTGCATGTAAATATAAGTCCGTATGGGTCGGTTTCCGATATACTGCATGACACAGAGTGCCATCTTCTTTACGCCGAACCAAGACATCCAAAAATGGAAGACATCCCTCGTTTTCCACTTCCATTGTAAACTGAATTTGTCCATGGATGGAATTCAGATGGTTTAAGAAGTCCTGCAATTTGTCCTCGCCATGGGGCCACACTACAAAGGTGTCGTCAACGTACCTCCAAAAAACTGTAGGCTTCAAACTAGCAGACTCCAGGGCCTTCTCCTCGAAATCCTCCATAAATAAATTGGCCACCAAGGGTGACAATGGACTACCCATGGCAACACCGTCAGTCTGTTCAAAAAAGTCATTATTAAATAAAAAGTATGTGGAGGTCATCACATGGTGAAACAAAGCTAAAATCTCCTTATCAAAACTTTTTCCAATGAGATCTAAAGATTCAGAGAGAGGTACCTTAGTAAATAGCGACACTACATCAAAGCTGACTAATAGATCAGAGGTGTTCAGTTTCAAAGATTTTTATTTGCCAATGAAATCTGCAGAGTTCCTTATATGATGATCACATTTTCCCACAAGCGGCCTCAATAGTGACGCCAGGTGCTTGGCACAATCATAATTGGGTGAACCAATATTGCTCACGATAGGACGTAGAGGAACGTCTTTCTTATGGATCTTTGGGAGACCATAAAGCCTTGGAGGCACTGCACCACTTGGTTTCAGTCTTCGTATGACTTCCGGTGGAAATGGGGAGGCATTCAAAAGCGACGCCGTCTTCCTTACCACCTTGTTGGTGGGGTCCTTACTGATCTTCCGGTACATATTATCATTCAGTAAGCTGTATATATAATCATGGTAGTCGTCACGGGACATTAAAACAGTGGCATTACCTTTATCAGCAGGGAGAACCACCGTTTCGGTATCTTGGCGGAGCATACGTAGTGCAGTCCTCTCTGCCACTGATATATTGCTTCTTTGGGGGCGAGCCTTCATAACAGCTTGACAAGTTTCGCGTCTTATTTCATCTGCAGAATCCGTAGAGAGTGGTCGAACAGCTTCTTCAACGGCACTGATGAATGCAGGTATAGGCAAAACCTTTGGCGTGGGTGCAAAATTCAGTCCTTTGCTTAAGAGCATCATCGTAGCGTCGTCCAAATCTCTATCCGTCATATTAATGACGGAGCGTCGAATGATACTTTCTTGCTGTGGAGATGGCTCAAGTCGGCTGAACCTTCCAGTCTGTCTTGATGTCGCTACCTCACGAACCCAGTCTGATTTGGCCCATGTTGTACCCTCTATCCAGTTCCAAGAGTCGCTGGGTAACTCCACAGACATCTTCAGGTGCAGACGATAAAGTTCTTGAGAAACAAGATCCAGCTTCCTTCGTGTAAATCGGATCCTCTCCTTAACGATAGCAGAACCAGCTTTAAATAAAATCTTATTCATGGAAGTCGATTTTATAAAATGTACTAACCTGGCAAACCTCGGAATTATGCCATGGTCACGGCACCTCAGTAAAAAACTTAAAGAGCTCAATAATCTCGCTCTCAAATGTTTCAATATTGAACTTACAAAGACGTCGCTACAGTTCAGCTCCCAGTAATACATCGATCTCCCAGCATGGATCGAATGCGCAGCCACAGACGTAACTCATGCATATGTTACGTCTTTGCCGCTGATCAACATCACTGGCGCCTTGTTCATCTGTGGCCGCATGCGCAGTGGCGCGGTCCGCGAGTTTAAAAGGATGGAGCGAGCGCTGGAGCGTCAGTCGTACGGCTCTCTCTGAAGATGGCTGAACGATATACAGCCGAAATATTAGAAGAAGAAGCAGAATTTATGCGGCTGCATTCCCGAAATTTAATGGAGCAGTCTTTGCGCCGCGAAAACCTGAAGATTCACATGAAGCACATCATGTTGGCCAGCATGTTCACTAACAATGTGGCACAGTTGTCTCTTAGCCACACTTGGCAGTGGCCATTATGCAGACAGACAGCTTGTTCTTGATAGTTGTCAGGCATACAAAAAATGCGGCAGGTGGTGGCAGCTAAGATGGTAGAGCACATGGCTGGTTAGACAAATAGCCAGCCCTGTGTTTGACGGAGCAATAGATGCATTTATTACAGGACTGGAATAGATGGTAGTAGGACCATTTTTCCATTTAAGGGTTGAAGGGAAAAGAAGAGGGGTGAAGGAAAATAAGTGGAAAGGTCTAGGAAAAGGTGTAGATTTCACGAAATTTACCTAGAGCTGTGGGTCAGGGGAGACTTACCACATGGGATGAGAAGTCGGAATGTCTCCCCTGACACATGGTTCTGGGTGACTTTCCCGAAATTGACCCCTTTTCCTAGACCTCTCCAGTCCTTTTCCTTTACCCCTCTTCCTTTCCCTTCCACACTTCTGCCTGAAGAAGGAGCCACTAGCTCGGAAAGCTTGTCTAATTTCAACCCTCTTTTGTATGTTTTCTGTCACTGCTTGGTGAGTAGATTTTTTATCCATCCAGTTAAATTATTTTGTCAAAAATTGATTGTTTTCGATTTTCTTCCATTTAGATCCATTGTAAGGATATGGGGCAAGGAGCAAGGGGTTCAGAGGAGGGGCGCAGTAGGGGCACATAAGGACATTGCAAAGATTGGGTGAGTGGCGAAATACCACTGTGGGAGGGTGGGGAAGATATTTCTCTTTTCATGGTACAAACGAGGTAGTTGAAACTCCAGTGGAGAATGCGATTAAGTTGGTCCAGACTTCGGTGGTACTGAGTCACAATAGGGGCGCTCCTTTGTGGCCAGACAGTGGGTATATGGAGGATGAGAGATGACTGGTGAGACAAGGCACAGGAGATCTGTTTCTGGACAAGGTTGGGAGGCTAATTTCAGCCTGTAAAGGCCTTAGTGAGACCTCTGGCACATTTGGAGAGGGACTACTTGTCACTACAGTTTCAATGATCACAGATGGCTAGGCCATATGGAAGGGAGTTCTTTGTGTGGAATGGGTGGCAGCAGTCAAAGTGGAGTTATTGTTGTGGGTTAGTAGGTCTGATGTAGAGGAGGTGCTGATGCAGCCATCCTTGAGATGGAGGTCAACATTAAGGAAAATGGCTTGTTAGGTCAAGGAGGACCAGGGGAGGATAGTGCAATCTGGGCAGTTAGGAAGGATTCCTGTAGACGGCCATGAACAGATTAACATAGGATGGTGACATTTGGGTACCTACTGCTGTACCACAGATTTGTTTGTAGGAGATACATTTATAGGAGAAGTAATTCTGGGAGGCAGTATAATTGGTTATGGTGACCAGGAAGGTTGTAGGTTTAGGTTCTAGGTTTGGGGTCAGTGGGGCATTGGGAAAGGTGATGTTTGATATTGGCAAGGCCATGAGAACTGTGAATCTTAGTGAAGAGGCAGATGGCATCAACAGTGACAAGCAGCCTGCTGGGTGATAAAGAAAGAGGAACTGTGGAGATTTGGTGGAGGAAATGGTTGGCATCATTTATATAGGAGGAAGGTTACAGGTAATAGGCTGAAGGTGTTGGTCCCATGAGCAGAGATTTTCCCTGTGGGGGCACAGCAGTCAGTGACAGTGGGACATACTGGGTGGTTGGGTTTATGAACTTTAGGAAAAATGTTGAACGTAGAAGTGTGGGAAGTGGTGGGGGTGAGGGGGGAAAGATGGAGAGCGACGGAGAGAGGGGGGACGGGGGAGAGGAACGGAGAGAGGGGGAGAGGGAGGGAGGGAGAAGTGAGGTGAGAGGGAGACTCCAGGGAGAGGTCTGGGATGAATCTACAGATTTTAGGAGGGGCTGGAGATGCTGTTGGATTTTTGAATGGGGTCACTACTGTCAGGCTTGTAGATGGACATATCTGACAGCTGGTGGAGTCCCTCTGCCAGGTGATCCCTACATTTCATAAACACAATGGTGGAGCCTTTGTCGGCGCATAGGGTTATAAGATGGCCATAAGTATGTGAGATGTGCTTGTGAGAATGTATGTGAGATTTTTGTGTCTGAAGAAGGACTTTGTCCAAAGGATGAAATTTTTTTCATTGTGACTCCATAATGTGGTAACTAGCTACCTATGGTTTCCATATTGTTATTCCATCCTGGACTTTCCACTGTTTGATCAATCCTTGCAATATAGATTCCAATCTGAACTCAAGATTTTGATGCTGTTCACTTTAGTTTTCTGCTGCTTTCTCTTCCTAATATTATGTGGGCCTTATTATCTTTAATAAGTAATATTAATTCTGGAACATTACAATGGATGCTCTTCCAGTTTATTGATATCACATTAAAATTTTTTATTTCCATTCTGCAAGGACAAAAGTTCTATGAGTGTAGCACAACTGATCTATTTCAAATTTACCAGGAACTTCATCATTGACCCTAAGGAGGGATTTCTGTAGCATGAAAAAGAAGTATATCATCACTGACAATAGAGAGAGGTTTTTCTCAGCTAAAAAAGAACCATGCACATGAATTTTTATTTTATTTATTTTACTGCAACAATTTCACAAATATTACACATATTTGTAGCCTTTCAGATACATTTCTTCTTTGTTTGTCAATAATGATTAAGAAATAATGCATCCAAAAATTCCAATGCAATATGAGAAACCCCAGATAGTGGTAGTTTAGTAGCAGCACATAAAAAATAGATACTAATGTAACAAATTTCTGAAGCCACCAGTAAATCCATTTACTGCAGTAAATCTGGTTTAAAAATATATGAATGAGTATTAATAACAACCAATTTCTTTGATTGGTACAAAGTAACAACATGAAAACATGAAAGTAAAAGCTGAAAATAACATTTGTAGCAAAGATTAAAGGAATCTTACTCACCTAATAGAGGGAGGATCAGCATCAGTTTCGCAAATATATATCTCATCTGATGTAGTCCATTCTTGCATACTTTTCACTTCACGCACAATTTTTCTCTTGATTTGGAATATTGCCCATCTTATTCTCTTCTTTGTGATCTCTGGAGGTTTATTTTTCTAGTGCTCTTGTTCTGCGTAACAGCTGGAACAATTCTCTACCATTTCTTAAAGTTTCAGATTCCGTGTAGTTTTGTAGCTGCTCAATTGCTTGACAATTCTTCCTACATTAACTGAATGTAGCGTCTCTGTACTCAGAATGTATTTCTATTAAAAAGAAGAGGTGGATGCTAAGGATTAACTCTCTTCTTAAACAAAAATAGTTTACAATACTCAGTTTTGAAGCTTGCAAATTATTTTTCTCCAATAATCTGCAGACAATAGAACACATAATCTTTGTCAGATCTGACTGCTGGGTACCTTTAACCAGGGTACAACTGTCGGTTAAGCATAAAATTACGATCTAGCAGAGAGTCAGTCTACAATAAAGTACTTATGTACATAATGAAATAGTGATATTGACACATCTGTACATTAAGAGGGCCTCAAGACACGGTAAGGGAAATAGTTCTGTTTATGCACCTGTTCACGAAAGTATCACATAAAAACAACTGCATGGATTTTTATGAAATTTTCACTGGTGCATTCAATGAAATTTTGAGTACTGTAAAATCTTTGTTTTATAATGATTGGTCTGCAAGAAGAAAAGTTACACTATTCTGAAACTGTTCCAGACAAATCCAAAACATTCCTTCACCTTTAAGAACAACATACAGCACTCTATGTTTGCTGTCTCTTTAAATGATATGTTAGTTTACCTGTGTGTAACTCTTCAAATGTATAAGCAAAAGTGTCAACTGAAATTATTTACTAAACCCGAATACCAGTGTCAGGGTTGCCACAAGTTTCCCCAAGTGAAATTCCCTGAAATTTGCTGATTTCCAGGCAAATTTTAGCATTTTTTCCCTGACAAATTTTGACATCTCAAAGGTAAGTTAAGATGAAAGTTGACAGTCTGTCTTTGCAGTTATGGTACAAGAAACAATAGTGCAAATAAAGAAATATCTAACAAAAACTTGCAAGCAGATGATGTTTATTGATATGAGCAAACATATATAAAGTACTAAACATCAACATCTTTTGTAATGAACTGTTTTAGATGGAGAAAGCAGGCCAAATGGTGTATGTTTTTCATTTCACTAAAACAAAACACATTTGGTGACAAAAATATGGATTTCCTTGGAGTCGCAACATAGATCTAAAATACTTTCACTCATTTCAGAAATACCCCAGAAAAAAGTATGCCTCTTGAAAGAAGGGTATAAGGTAGAGAAGAATTGTGTAGACCAACACTGTAGGTGACAACAGTAAAATGTTGGTTCTACTATGTTCATTATTGTCAGTTATTACTCACTATGTTATATCTATTATTTCACAGGTATTTTGTGATCTTTCTTTCAAGAAATCTAGGAGTACATAGTGTACAAACTGTCAGCGACTGACACAATTTTCTTCTTCTTATAGTCCACACTTTCCAACATATAAATTACTTTTGAAGTGCCAAAATGTACTAGAACAAATAAAATGCCACACAGTACAGTGCACTTGTGGCAAGACAGTTTCAATTTCTGATGGCGATGGCGCCCATGGCCTCTGGGATGCTGATGAGCACCGTAGTCCTGGGCCCGTGGATAACCCATGAAAATCTGCTGCTTTATGCCACACACAAACAGACCCGGCCTGCAGAGAGATCTGTGAGACTACATCTGACACGCAGGGTTTGCACATTAATGGGAACCAAATGGCTTCAGATCAGCAGGCACGATCCATTACAGATACCCGTAGAAACAGCCTACGATTTTGGCCTGTCGGGGAAATCCACTCATGTGGTCAGCTATTCATGAGCCACAGACAACATATTGATGAAATGAGACCACAGTGATCATTCCGTGCAACAGATAACTTGTTCAAATACTCTGAGAATCAATAATAATGAGGATAGGTAGCAACTCACCATAAAGACTACTGCTGAGCCACAGACAGGCATGTAGAAAAGACAATTACACCCTCACAACTAAATTTTCAGCCATAGCTTTCATCAGAAAATGAGAGCACACACAGGTTCATACGATCACTCACACACAACTCATGCACATGTGACTGCTGTCTCCAACTGCTGCATCTACAGTCTCTGAGAATCAGATCCAAACAAACCACTCCTCATGCCTCCCTGTCTCTTGTCAGCAGCTGCTAGGCTAGTGGCAAGAAATGGTGGCAGCACTGACTGCAAGCTGAGGGGAGTGGCAGGAAGGAGAGAAGCAGTAGTAATGAGGCAGTAGGCAAGTGGCACATGAACTCAGCTGCACCCAGCCAATGGTGATGCATGACACATCAGTAAACAAACCATTTCATCTACTGATGCAAAAATGAGATTTTCCAGCCCCCCCCCCCCCCCCCCCCCAATTTCCCTGACGTGTTTGAAATTCTGATATTCCCCGATTTCCAGAACCTGTGGCAACCCTGAGCATGCTCTTATTCCCATTAAACAGAACCTGTGGCAACCCTGAGTGTGTTCTTACTCCCATTAAACATTAAAAGTAACTTCCAGTCACGTGATTCTTACAATTTTTTGACAAATTCACATGGCTTTTTCCATATGACTCTTAACATGACTGCTGTAAACTTTTTGAAATAACATTCATTATCATTTCTCAATTCACCTTTATATTCCGCATGATAGGTGCACAAGTACAAACACCCCAAGCAAACTAACAAGGGGACATCAGAAGTGTAAATAATGGATTTTGACGGGTCTCAGATATGTTGTAGAGGGACACGCCCTGAGTGTGGGGCTATCCGCATTTTTAAGGATGGGCCTTGGTTTTTGAGAAAACTGATTTTGAAGTTCACTGTGAATTTTAATACGCATAACATTAGCCTGGTGCAGCAGTTAAGGTATATAAACAACAGTGTAAATTGTGTGAAATTGTGTAGGCTTGGTCAAAAAGAAAGCGGACTGTCCACGCGGACATCCCGTCCGAACTCTGTGTATTGTGACAGTGTATCGCCTTGGTCACCACCTTTTATTTCGCTATGGCGACATAATTTCATACTACACAGAGTTCGCACGGACTGTCCTCTGTGAACTATGAACATGTATCGCCATGGTCAAACAAACGGCAGTGACCTAGCTCCTAAACCACTAGTTTACATTTGTTTTCAATGTCCGTTGCTTGCAATGCGTTGTTAGCGCCGTGCGTGTTCGAAGCATACAGTGAGATGAACGACCCAAGTGTGTCCACAGAAGTGCAGTCAGAAGAAGATACATCAGAGGTAGAGGAGTTGAATGAACAATTGAGAGGCGAAATCACTAATGCCATCAAATACGCCGAAAGTTGCTTCATGATTTAAATCTTCTAACAAATGCACCACCCAGCACAATCTCTGCTAATTCAATTGCAATTGGCAATGAGATATGTCTCACAATACAAGACCTGCTGGCCAAGAGACAAATCATCGATAGCGATGAATTAATAAACATCAACTAAGAAGACAAGGTGCACGAATATGAGGTGGTAAGTTTCCCTTTGTATAGTTGTTCCGCTTCTTGTGGATGAATCGTCATAATATAAAGCTATTTACTTTGCAGCATACAGGAGTAGAGGGAGTTGGTGATTTCGTCGTCGATGAATTCGCACATGAATCAGCAAATTATGTGCCTCTATTCTACAGAGAATGAGCAGTCGCTCTTGCAGTAGCTCATTCAAAATGGAGCCTAAAGAGTTTATAGTCCCAGGTGGTGTCTCTCGATTAAAACATAAATCAATGCTATATCGATGGAAGAGGATGTGAAATGGGGTGGAACTTGTGATAAATGCACACTATTGATCGTGAGACGTATGAACGATTTGTCAATGTGAGACACAATTTGGAACAGGTAAATCATATCAAAATACATGTCACATACATTGTAAGAAAGAGACTGGCTTGTGAAAATAATATATTTCTTCCACAAGCAGGTGACAGCTGGAACTTTACAGCAATGGGCGATGAATGCTGCTGCTGTTCCACTTTTATCTGATACCTTTCACTTCGTGGCCACTCGGCATGGGTCAAACAATTTAAACCAAAGCATAAAATCAGGCAAAGGAAGATTATGAAGTTCATCAGTTCTAACGAATGTGCAACAATGAAAGAAGTATTAGTATCTGCGGAAGAATTCCGCACACAAACGAAAATATTTACTGGTAAATTTTAACCTTGACTACATAATCAACACCGATCAACTGGGCTGTCAATATCAATCAGCTTTCATCAGATCCCTCATCGAGAAAGGGGGCGAGAACCATTCTCATGCAGAGAAAAGATATAAAAAAGATAAGTCATTTGCACATAGCACAGTACACACTGCATCATGAAATGTGATACTGTAAGATTTTTTATGTATGCAGGAACTGTCGGGAAAATTTGGCCCTCATGTTCAGAAAAGAGTAGATGAATTAACCCTCAAATTTAAAAATGTAACTGTGTCTTGCATGGGATTAGGGAAGTTCACAAAACTAGTGTACATACACTTTTTAAAATTTGTGATTCTTCCTTATGTGGGACAAGAAAAATTTCTATACATGATTGATACATGGGGAGGGCAGACTGACATGACCGTATATGATCACATCTTCGTGGATGAGAGGAATGCATGCACCTGAACTGTAAAACTTATCCCACCAAAGTGTACTCCACTTTTTATTGTATATTTATGTATTGTGTATATTTTTAGTGACAGATTAAAATTTTCATGAAGAAAATTCAGAATGCTCCCAATTTGTTGAAGACCAACAGAGCAATTGTGTCCAGGGACGATTCCATAAAACTACACTCATTAATTTTCCATCAATTCAGGGCACCAGCTTTTTGGAATATGATAAAATATGCATGGTTCGCATCAAAGTTAACGGATGAAAGAGAAACCATTTTGAATGTAAATGAACAACGTTTTCTGGTATCACTCTTAAAAACTCGGCGCCCCTGCAAGACAGTAGCTTTTATGAATTGTGCTTGGTGCTGTAAAACACTGTATTTCGGTTGCTTTTACGACAAATATCATCCAGATTTCTGTTGTAGCATAGCAAGTGGTGCAGGTGATAGCAAGTAAGATTTTGTAATAATGATGTCAAAATTAAATTACTACAGCAAAATTGAATATTTCTTAATAATTTCACACAATGTACACTGTCTGTCAATATTCTGTAAAATAAAATGGAAAAATGTCGGACTATTCTGATTAAAAAAAGCAAAAACACGGAAATGACACGAACATGGCACGAACATGGTACCTCCAGCGTGGTAGCTGTAGACCTTAACTGCTGCGCCACGCTGACTTGGTTGGAACACGGCTAATGTTATGCGTATACCGCATGCGGTGAACTTCAAAATAAATTTTCTTGAAAACTAAGGCCCGTCGCTAAAAAAGCGGGTAACTTCATACTCGGGGCACGTCCCTCTACAACATATCCAAGACCCATCAAAATCCATTATTCACACTTCCGATGGTCCCCTTGTATGTCACAAGCACAGTTAGCTAATTACATGCTGAATCTTATCAAAATTAAAAGTTGATAACAAAAGTGAGAGGAATCAGATAAATGGTTGTCAACTTGGTGCAATATGCTACTTGAGAGCTGTAGTAGTTAACTTTTTTACAGTGAGGGGACAGTATCATGAAGAACCATAGAGAAAGTTAACATATAGAAGACGCAGAGTATAGGACAACTACTACATTGTTAATACTCGGTATATGACAATGCAGAGTCTACTAAGTCCAATTTTCACAGTTTCAACTGAAGACCATATTTGTAATATCCAGACACTATTTCAGTGGTAGAAGAAGGGCGGCAGAAATGCTCCAGCCCACAGCTGAATTAGGAAGTGTTAACATGCCGCATGTCCATTTAACACTGCCTACACTGGTCATGGGCTGGAACAGGACTGCCACCCTTCGTCCACCAATAGATCAGTGTCTGAGTACTACTAATATGTAAAGCAGATATCGTGGAATTTGGATTTACACTCTTTACATCTCACATATGAATATAATCTCCCAAAAGAAAGCAATGAAATGAAATAAATGGGTACAGCAATGACTTGCTTGCAGAGCCAAATACTGATCACAGGTAATGACAGCTTGAATGTTATGATTTGTTTACCATGGTGTAACTGATGTTGCAGTCTTCTCTCCCCTCCCCTGTGTCTTCGATTCAGGATAGATGGGACTAACAAATGCTTCTACTGTGCAACACTTCAGCATTAGTTTCATTCCCCTTTCCTGATGATAAAATAATAATCTATGTACAACTAGTTGAAAATGATCCTCCACATCCTTATAAAGAATTGATATGAAAAAGTTTTATAAACAAGTAACTATAATGCAATTAATAACTTTCATCAAAGTATATCCAGATGAAACAACTCCTTGTTCTCACAGCTCTCTAACACAGTTTGTGGATCCTAACTGCATTACTTAACATGTACTGCCATTGACAGTTCACCACATGCTTTCGCAGTAATCAAGATTAGTAAAATATTTCTTTCACATTAAATGTGACATTCCAGTTAAGTGACAGAAGATCTGTAGTCTATCAATAATCCATTTATAGGCATGTTTTCCACATGTAGTCAATTTCCTGTACAACTTATGCATTACACTTAGCATCTGAATGACACAGCAAAATTCAACTGGAGAATATTAAAATGGCAAATACACAGTTAATGCAAGTAATTACTAAAATACAACAATACATTTCTTAATCTCTATGTCTGCTGTCAAACATTATGGATATTCAGCATTCATGAGTTTAAATTAAATATTTAAGATGCAAGAATGCTTGTCATGATTGATAAACATTAAGCATTCACTTAATAGCCTGTGTCTCTAGTATTGTGGCCTAATAAAAAATAGCTTGCCAATTTATGTCACCTACTAGCTTTTTCTTTCCAAAGACGTATCTGAGGGTATAGTATAATAGCTCAGCTTTCACATTGTACTGCTCGCTTCAGTATTTGAATATTGAATGGCAGACAAAGAAATCATCTCCATTATAAAATGATTTTCAGATGAGATCACTAATTTTTTCTTGTTTTATGGGGAAGGGTATGTTCTAGCAACAACTGCAATGAAACTTTGAAGAATATTTGTATTTTATTGTGAGTAATTTTCACCTTTCAATTAGTCTAATCTTTATGTTAAATGAATAACACAGATACAAATGAAAACCAAGCAAAAAGTTAGATAGCTTTACAATAATGCACATTTAACCAACAATTAATTTGAAATAATTATCCAGTACTTTATTTAAAGTATTTGATTACAAATTTGGTATAAAATAAATACATGTACTATAATAATATAAAATATTGTGCAACAATAAATTTTAAACATACTATGTTGTTAAAAACTATTAAAACATGAAGCAAACAAGTTTTGATTCAAATGTAGTAACATATAACACTACAGCAAACTGAAAACTACAATTACTTCTGCATAAAAAATTCTATCAAGTGAATCACAATGTACCTCACTGAACATACTACAAAACACACGACAAATTATAAATTTTGCAGCAAAGTTCTTGTAGAACATAAATACTTTAGTATTAACAGAGACCACTCAACAAAAAGCAGAAGCATTGTTGGTAAGTCACACACAGAAGGGAGAAAATTTACTAGATTTCAGATTTTATCTGCGCGCACACACACACACACACACACACACACACACACACACACACACACATATATATATATATATATATATATACATGATGCCAGCTAGACTGACAGTCCAAACGCTCCTTTGTGGTAGGTGGACTAATAGTGTTGGAGTTGGTGTCAGGTGTGGTGGCTGGAGGGAGAGGGAGGCAGGGAGACAGGCATAGTAGCTCTGGTTCAGTGATGATATCTTCATGGTCTGGACTCAGGGCCAAGATAGTCTATCCACTTTCCTTCAAAACTGCAACACCTCTTCTACCATCCACTTCACCTGGTCCTCATCTGCCCAATGTGCCACCCTCCTGGACATTGACTTCCATTTCTCTGATTGTTCCACCCACACCACTGTTCACATTAAATCCAGTGACCAAAAACATTATCCTAATTTTGACAGTACAGCCAAGGCCCCCTTGGACGCCATATCTTCTGTGATGAAAACTCCCTTACCCAATGTGGTGAAGATCTCTCAATCACAGACAGGCAATACTCTCAAACCTAGCCCACAAACAGATTTCTCGTACCATGTCATCACACAGCCCCATTCATCCCATCATCTCCAAGAACAAGCTACAAATGAGCACCCCCCTCATCAATGGGTGCTGATGGCCACGCAGTTGAGTGCCCCACAAACCAATCATCATCATCATCATCATCATCACCCCTCGTCACCCAACATCGACCCACACTGGAACAACTGAACCATATCCTTCAGCAGAGCCTTATCTCCCATCCTCTCCTGAAATGAGGAACATCCTACCCAACATGTTTCCCATCCCTCCTAAAGTGGTGTTCTGTCACCCACCCAACATGATTCCTGAGGCAGAACAAGGTACGAGACCTGCCCAATCCACTCACCCAGCACCTACTACAGTCCTGTCACAGGCTTATCCTACCACCATCAGCGGCTGGGCCACGTGTCAAAGAAGTCATGTCATATAGTCTACCAACTCTGCTGCAAACAATGCACAGCCTTTTATGTTGGTATGGACACCAGCCACAGATGTCCACCAGAATGAATGGCCACTGCCAACCTGTTGTCGAGAACAAAGTTGACCAGCCAGTGGTGTAACATGCAACCGAGCACAATGTGCTCAATTTCAATTGCTGCTTCACAACCCAAGCCATCTGGTTCCCTCCCACCATCACCAGCTTCTCTGAACTACGAAGATGGTGGATACACTTACAACACAGTCTGCTCCTGTAAGCGTCCTGGCCTTGTATCTCATGTAACCCACTGTCCCTGCAACCTCCACTCAACAGCTTCCCCTTCCTCCATCCTGTCACCACCTCCCATTCAAAATTCTCATGTTGCCTTCAGTGTGTACTGTTTCCCACCAGCTGCTACCATCATGCCAGTCCATATACCTCCCACCCCTCCCTCCTGCATTTCTAGCCAGCAAACTGACTGCCTCCCTCTGAACCACTAGCTACCCACTGCCAGTCCTTCCTTCTCCCTACCTTCTGCCTCCCTCTCCCTCCACCCACCATGCCTGACACTACCGCAACACAACTAGTCCACCTGCCACATAAGAGCATTGGCACCACCTGTGTAGCTGGCACCATGTAGTGGCATACACATGTGTATTTTATTCTAGCTCATCAAAGGATAAAACCCAATAGCTAGCAAGTTTTCTTCCTTCTGTGTTTGCCTATTGGCAATTCAATGCTTCTGCTATTCGGTGAGTGGCCTCCTCTAATGCTAATGTATTTACAGACGACCAAGTTATAACAGAAATATACTATTATTGGCACTGGACTGTCATTTCCAGGTTACATGCCTTCTATGAAGCAGTGTATGTTATCTTTTAGTTGACATAAGTAGTACAGATTCACAATATGTACTTATCATACACATTTTCTTATTTTTATAAGATAGAGGGATGTAACAGTGCAACATTCTCCCTGCAAATTACAAATACACTCTTTTACCTATGCCAAGGCACTGATAAACAGTTTGGAATAAAGAATTTCAATTAGGAAAAGCCTACTGAATGAGATTATGTTGCAACAATAACCTCTAAATATATTGTGATTCTACAAAACTGACACTTTTCTTTCTTTCTGTCAGTATTTGAACTGTGCCAAATATGTATATATACAGGAGTATATATACAGGAGAACTCCAATTATCTGATCCACAGCTATCCAGGCCACCAATTATCCAGATTAGAGAAAAAAGAAAACTGTACTATATGACTAAAAGTGTTGGTTTTGTCTTATAGTTACTATAAAAACAGCATCAGTTTAAAACCAATCCACACCAAATGTATTAAAAGACAAAATCTTCCAGTGAACAGTGAACACAGTACATGCATTGTTGTGTTTCTAGTACCCCGTCATTCTGTGCAGCCTACATAGAGTATACATTGATTTGTCACTATAAATTTCATCTTTTGTGTCTTGTTTTGTCTTGTGGGTTTTAATGTACTATGCAGCATATGCCTTCTAAAAGGAAACATGTTGTCTTACCTAAGGCAGAGAAAATAAAAGCCCTTGAACAATTATACAAAAGCATGAGTAGTTAGCAGTTAGCTGAGATATTTAGTGTGGAAACATCAACAGCTTCAGACATAAAAAAGTCCTCTTTTAAACTTGTGTGTCTACCTTGAGCATGACAATGGGAGTTCAACAAGAAAAGCAATGAAAACATCAGAAAACAAAGAGTGTGAACAGGTTACATTCAAGTGGTTTTTGCAGCAGCAAGCATTGGGAAACCCTCTTTTAAGACTAACTGTTCATGAAGAAGCAAAATTTTTAGCCAGGAAGAGCAGCAGTTTTTTTCATTTAAAGCAGTGAATGGCTAGCTCTGGAATTACAAGGCAAGAAACTTTATTCGTGAGTTGGATTTAAGTGGTAAAAAACTATAAGTTGACCCAGAGACAGTAAAAACATTTTATTGAAAAATTCAAAATTGAAGAAGAATTATTTGGAAGACACTGCTGGAAAGAACTTTACCTTCTAAAAGAAAAACTAATGTTCTTGGGTATAAGGTTAGTAAAGACCATGTTACCCTGTTGAATTATGCTAACTCTTTGGGGAACCTAAAAAATACCCTTTCCTTTGATGAGAAAATCAAAAACCCCAGGCTTTCAAAAATGTTAAAAACCTTCCATCTTTTACAAGAATCAACCAAAGGCCTGGGTGACTACTACTTTGTTTTGCGAATGGTAGAATTCAATCTTCATAGCTAAGAAGGCAGTAATGTGATGTTAATTCAGGACAATGCACCCACCCACCAAACAGAAAGGCTTATTGACAAAGAAGATGGACATTTCAAAACACTCTTCCTGCTGCCGAGCATAACAACTTTGTTGTAGCCAATGGAGTACAGGTTACTTAAACTATAAAGCGACATTACAAAGACAACTGTTGAAGGAACTTCTGACAGAACATGGAAATCAAGAAGGCATTATGGCTCATCACCAAAAAATGAATCTAAGGGATTGCTGTTGCATAGCACTTGAAGCGCAGAATTAGGTGTAGACAGTCACATTAAAAAGATCTTGGAATAAACTGAAAGGCATTTCAGTCAAGGATGATGTATAGAAAGATGAAGATGAGAAGAAGAAATGTGAAAAGGAAGAGTAAGAGCAAGAAGTGGCAGAGGACAAGGTATTACTTGGGGACATAAGAAAGATCCCCTGGATGTCCCAAATGCAGTACAGAGGATACTGGTGAGTGGCTTGTTTGTAATTCTTTAGACAGTCTCAGTCATGAAATCATTCAAAGTGTGATAGAATGTAAAAGTATAGTGAAAATGAAAGTTTCTACTCACCATATAGTGGAGACATGAGTCACAGATGGGCACAACAAAAAGACTGTCACAAATAATAGCTTTCGGCCAGTAAGGCTTTCATCAAAATTAGATGATACACACATGCAGTCTGAGGCAACTGAGGCCGTGAGCAGCAGCACCGGTGCATGATGGGAGGGGCAACTGGGTGGGGAATAAGGAGGAGGCTGGGGTGGGGAGGGGGAGGGATAGTAGGGTAGGCATGGCGGACAGTGACATTGGGAAGCTCCCCAACAGCACGTCACTGTCTGCCATGCCTACTCTACTATCCTTCCCCCTCCCCACTCAGCCTCCTCCTTACCCCCAGTCCGTCACCACTCCCATCATGCACTGGTGCTGCTGCTCGCAGTGTGGCCTCAGTTGCCCGAGACTGCAGTCGTGTGTCTGAGCTGCGTTTGTGTGAGTGTGTATGTGTGTGTTTGCTGTCTAATTCTGACAAAGGCATTCTTGGTCGAAAGCTATTATTTGTGAGAGTCTTTTTATTGTGCCTATCTGCGACTCAGCATCTCTGCTATATGGTGAGCAGCAAATTTCCTTTTCACAATATTGTTATATTCAATCCTGGATTTTCCACTGTTTGAAAGTGTGAGAGAAGAAAGTGATGGCCAGGAGGGTGACATTGTCACTGAACCAGATGGAGGACCATCAACTAGTGAGGCATATGCTGTCCTGACTCTGCTCCTGGCATGGATGGAGCATCAGCCTGAGTATGACCATATATGGCTTTAAGTTAAAAGAACAATTTCACTAGCAGCAACCACCTTGAAAATACAGTCCTGAATTTGTAAATCTGTAATTACAAGAGGAGTATGTATTTGAAAGATCTCGTTCATCAATCAGCGTTCTCACAATATAGTTAAACAAGCTAAGAAAACAAAGTTCCATGAAAAAAGGAATAAATTAATAGAGAACATGGATCCATCAACTGTGTTGCTTCAGTTTGTTTGTAAAGTAAAACTAAAACTCATGGTGACATCTATACGTGATAAACTTAGAACCATTACATAACTGATAAACTCCTGGGTTAATCTTCAATTCACTGAGAACAAGACACAACTACTAATTTAACACCGCGAAATGCTTAATGGTATGCATATGTGGTCGTGCAGAATGAAAAATGTATGATCTTAAGTTTTCCAGAAGAATAAACTGTTTGTATTGCTCTCAAGTGTCAAGCTGAGTGCACTCATTTACGAAACAATACACCTGGCTGGACACTCAAGAGCGGAACAAACAATGAAAAGTATGCTGAGGAAATAACTGCATGGCACTGATACAAGCCAAATTAAATACAATACAAAATATAGACCCCTTCAGCCTGCTACGGAAAAGAAACTACGATATACTGATCAACAACAAGTGTATCACTTTCGAAAACATTCTTTCAGTGCAAAAAGGGGATTTTCTTGAAAGACACTGTCATCCATTGGTGAGTCATGACCGATTTAAATAAAGAGATACTCATTGCCAAGTGCAAATATTTACGTAAGTATTCAGTGTTTCATGTGTATTGTTATACCTCTGAAGTCGGAAATTCAGAAAAACTATATTTTGAAACTTTTCTATGTGCAGAACAACACACATGTGAACATTACACAGAATACTAATGTAAATATTTGCATTAGGCAACGAAAATAATTTCTCCAAACGCATCTTGCTATGTGTGAAAAAATACCTGGCTGGTGCAGTATTTAATTATTTAAGTCATGCATGATACAGTTGCAGGCTTGCCAAGAACATCGTTTGTGGTGAATGAAATTAAGACGATTCACGATGCTTTGCCTGTGGTGGAGTGACAAAATGATAAACGTGAAATGGCAGTGAGATACAGCCCTTCCAAGCCTCCAATATAACAATCTAAAAAATATGAGTGAAGAAGTAATGACAATTATGATGAGTTCTTGTTTTAGAGTGACAACGATTAAATGATTCTAACTAAAGAGATGACAGTATATGAAGAACTTCATTCTGCATCAGTGATGGAAGTTTTTTTTGGCTAGTGACAGCAGCCTAGTTATAACTCAAAGAATATGTGCCTTTTCAAGTTGGTGAACAACACAACTGTAAAGAACTTTTTGACAGTAGATTAAAGCTCTTTACTACCTCCAACTTTATTCATCAGATCAAAAGCCCAACAGTTGTAGTTTCTCATTTAAAGCACTACAGCAAATTCAGGACGTTATCACAACAAAGTTTTGCAAAATATTTCAAGAATTTCTTCACTACAGGAAAAAATAAGTCGAAGGGTCACACAGTCAAATGTAAGAGTCATGAATGAACATTATTCAAAAGATAAATGATAATGTTTGAAAACTAACACCATTTCAATGTTTTAGGATCAAATGTCATAGAAGTGTCTGAAAGGTACTGGGCAATGATAAGCTCACAGTTTATTGACATAGTGTTATGTTTCTGGTATCTTTTAGTTTTGGTTGAAAAACATCTTTTTGGCATTAACCATATGATTTCGGCTTCAGCTGTCTCTAATGATACAACAGCAATTCATGCTTTTTTTTTTTACACAGGACTGCTTAAAAAATATGGAAGATATCACTAGAACTTATGCTGACTCTACATCTTCTACACTGCACTTCAGCTACCGAATAAAACAATTAAAATGGGATCTGCCATTTGCAAGGTTATGAGAAAGCCCATACCATCACACTTACTAAGGTTGTAATCAATGCCACAGGTAAAAACATGTACTTAAACTACTGATTACCATCAGAGAAATAAAAAGCATTCTGAATAATCATTTATATATTTCAGGGGTGTCTTAATAAATGGTGAATCCTAAATGAAGAGATTTACCAAAGAAAACAAATATGCACAATTTGGAATTGTTTGTATGCTGTTTCAACTCATAAATGATGGCAAGTAAACTGACAAAAAGTCTGCTGAAAAAGGCGTTCAGTCAGAATATAGCTCACAACCAGAACATGCAAATAACATAGTGGTGTTCACAACGTTGTGCAAAAAATGGAATAATATTACCACACAAGTCCCTAAAGGTTCAATGTATTCTGATCACTACATTTGTGTGTCTTTTCTAAACTGATGTGAGGTCACATCCACTGAATGAAAATAAAATTAATAGGCAAAGAAAACTCTGCGTGATAATTCCCAGTATGATATGTTTTACAGTGGTTATGTTTCTTGTCCAGAAAGATTTCTAACAGCCACAAAAACATTGCAACAGATGGTGACAGTTTAATCTTTAGAATAATAAGGTGAAAGTGTTAAATCCGACTTTAAAGCACTGACTGTAATGAATTTGTTTATTACTAAATTTTTATGGCATTAGTTACTGTAGCCTTACTGAACATACCTTTTACAGAAATCTGAGATAAGCTTATTACTTAATAGAAAATTTTACTAGTTCAGGTTCTAAGTGGGGCTTTCAACGTAATTTTACTACACAATTTGTATTATGGAGAGAGGGGGAAAAGAAAAATAAATCAGTGGAGTAAAACTGGCTCCCACCATTTTTAAATTCAGGAACTGCTATAAAAATATCTATAAAGAGCTGCATTGTCATTATGGAGAACTCTGCTTCTGCAAAATATATATATATATATAAAGTTTCAATCATTCAATATAAAGCTATACAAATAGGAGAACTCTCCTTCTTAATGAGTACAGCAAGAGCATACTTAACTTCTGTACAGCAAATCATGTAGTACTTTATCTGGTGTGTGTGTGTGTGTGTGTGTGTGTGTGTGTGTGTGCGTATGTAAAAATATATAAAATCAAATCTTGTACTGCTGTACACCTACACACTCTGCAAAAATGACATACTAAAAATAATGTAGAAATGTCTAAATTTTTATTTTTTTTAAATGCTTAAGATTTTCAGTAATACTGCCTAGCCATGTCATTGCTATTATTATTATCAGAAAAATCTAATATCTCCCACAGACCTGAGACAATTGTCATGTTCTTACAATCCATCTACTACTTGAAGATTCCAGATAAATGTGTAGTTCATCTTTGTTACACAAGTGTAACATACACAGATGAGTCAAAAAAGTACACAGAACTTACAGCACCATCTCAGACTGGACTAAAAATGACCTGATGTGTTGTCTGTATACGGGGAACTTAACAGTCCATTATTCTGCTGAACACATTCCTTCAGAGAAGGACGGGGCTGTCTAGCAGATCTGTGCTTGTCATACATGTGGGCGTTCAAACTGTTCTTATTTTTAAAAACACCTCCACAAAACTGGCAATGAAATGGGCCACAAGCCTTGCCATGGATATTTGCCACATGTGATGCCAGAGATGATTTCTTATTAAATATTTTTTCACATTTTGTGCAAGGAAATTTCTCTGGTTGAATACTGGAACCCATATCTGGAAAGGAAAATAAAGGATGAAATAAATTTTCTGATTTTGAAAGCGACACTTCCATAGGTAACAGTGAAATAATTGTATCACTGTTTATATAGGCTTGTTATCAAACTATACTCCATTGTTCACTGACTTCTTGTGGTAAAATTAGTTCAGTAAAAGCAATTTATTGGAAACAAATACAATCTGCCTCACTTACACTGATTAACATAACAATCTGATAATTAATTGTGAAATAATTTATTATGTTTGAGGACACAGGCAGACTCCGGCGCACTGAAGTCAAAGCCATGAGAATTAAGTCTCTCTATAATACCGCATTGATTATATGTGACGGGTCAAAACTGTGTGCCACAATGGGATTCAAACTTGGATCCCTGCCTTTTGTTGGCAGTGAGTAGCCAATTATGCTGAGCATGCCTCATTGGTTGAGTCAAAGCTTTAACTTCTTACAGGCTGTTACCATTTCCTTTCGAACTCTGCTGTGGCTCTCCCACAGTGTTGCGTAACTATTAGCTGGTGAGAGAAAGGATATAACAGGGAGGATACAGATACATCAAAACTCATTGCTATATCAGTTCTCTCAGAGGTGTGTGTCTTATGGCACCATGGGAGAGCCTCTGCAGAGATCAAAGGTAAAACTGTGACATGATGGAGCTTTGAGCTTACCCATTAGAGAAGCCTGAATGGTGTTGATTAGTGGTGTGGACTGCCAACAGGTACCTATGTTAAAATCCCAGTCCAGTACAAAGTTCAAACTTGCCACATATAATCTGTTCCTTTTTAGTAACATTTAACAATCTCATTCACAACACTTGTTCTCTCTCTCTCATGCACACACTCTGTGACTGTGATGGTGTTGGTGGTGGTGGTGGTGAGGGGGGTGGGGGTGCTCTTGAAGAACCAAAGCCTCTAACAAGCACACCGACTTTTTAGATCACTTCATACCTGTTAATGATTCGCTTCAATTACACTGATTCTCAACCGATGTTGTATGCAGTCGAGTTACAAACCTTGGCAAATGACGATCAGCCCTAATGTAAATTGTGAAGAGTTCTACTAAAATCAACAGTCTCAATCTATTCCCAGTGGCAAACCGCACAAACTAATACGTTGTGTAGCCAGTCAGAGCACTAGAATTTATCATATGGTCTAACCAATATAGTACCTACAATAATCATAATATTGAGGCTTTTAAAGTATCTCAAAAAGAAACCTGATTTTGATACTGAAAATGTCACAACGTAAAAATAGTTAAAATGAAGAAATGCTAATCAATAAGTTTGTTATTGCACATTTTATTTTTTATGTTTTCTTCTTACGACCATTCCCACAGGTGGTTCCAATTATATACATAAATACCCCCATTTCTCACAAAGACCACAATTTTTTGATTGTATGTTTGTTATCTTTAACATATGTTGACACTAGTTACTGCAGGTAAGACAGAGAAATTAAGTATTACAAAATTGGATATTATGAAATAGTGAAAACTAATAGAAAGACTTGCTCGTACAGGGTGCGGCACTTAAATCTGGCCAAACTTCAACTTGAATTTCCCACCATGTTGTAGTTCCACCAGAGGTTGTGATTGGCATTCTTGAAAGCCATAGGTGCGTAGTACACAGTCAGAACCTCAAAATGGCTGAGATGTTATGGACAAGTGTGAAGTACAACCGAAGAACCGCAATTATTGAAAGTCTTCATGTGCGGCGTTCACCCACTGAAATAGTCCGATTCTTCAGGTACCCGAGATCAACTGTTTATGATCTTGTGGTCAAGCATAATGGTTCGGAGATGTCTGGGGGAGGTTCTGCTAACCCAGTGAGGAAAACTCATTCAAGGAAACACGTCTCACAAACAATGGCAGTCATCGAAATGTCTCAGGCACTGATTTCGGAGGACCTGGAGCAATTGGTGAGGAAATTGGCTTCAGTATCAAATGTCAGTGAGCAAACAATGTGTCGGATGGCAGAGGAGGACTTCATATGAGCCATTTAGACTGAAAGTGGCTCTCGGATAACACTGACATGTTCTGGTCAAAGGAGTTCAGGCCCCCGATTACCCCAAATTTGAACACCGTTGACTACTATGTTTGGTGCATAGTCGAAAGAGTTACCAATAAGATGAGGCACCCTAATGTCACGTATCTACACACTGCTATCAAAGCAGCATTCACGAGTATGAACAGCACTATTTTAAGGAGTCCATGCAATCGTTTCAGGCCAAGATTGGAGGTAGTCACTGCGGCTGAAGGGGGTTACAGTGAGTAATGTTACTCTTGCAAGATACTACTACTTATATGTGGACAGATTTTCAGTTTCACTTGTATTTTGTTTTAATAAATTTGTTTCTAAAAAAATGTTTCGTTTGTCTGGCTTTAAGTGCTGCACCATGTATAGCATAATGTATAGCTCAATAGCTTGCCAGGTGAGCCACACCCGGACTGAATCCATGTGGTGTATTAACAACTGTGGGCTCTCACACCAGCCAGCCTTAGTGTGCTTGACCTGTTTTCCATGCCCAATTAGGTAAATGTTGGGCTGGACCTCAAATTCCACCTCAGTAAATATGAAATACAAACAGTTAAAATAAGTTTGCACAATTCAAAGGAAAAAAAGATGGCACACATAGCTTCCCTCTCTTAGGTTAAAATGATGACTGGTGTAGGGAAGGGCATATGACAACAAAGTTAAATAATAAAATAAACTTTGCTAAATACAAAGTGAAAATAAATAGAGATGAAAAGTTAAGGTAACACTGAGAAGTTTATTGCATCAACAACTACCATTTTAAAATTTCTGAGTCAATTTGTGAGAAATTGCTATCACAACAGTAACAGTGCCCTTAGAAATCTTTGCCATTAAGAGTATGTTACTTCCAATAAAATTAATATTAATGACAATGCAAAAAAGTCCTTTGAAATTGTTTCATAAAATGTTCAAGTTGCACATGTTCAATTCACATTTTTACCTATCTGTGACACATCATACTTTGCATCTACAGCACTAAGCAGATACGTGAATACAATAACTCATATCAAATATATCATTCACTATATGATGCCAAAAATCTAAAGCAAATGTACCTTTTGCAAAATCCACATACATGTTAAATAAATATCCAGAAGTATATATTAATGAGTTGATTTGACAGAACTCCGTGTAAGGATACCTCTTCACGATCTGTATTTTAGCTATCATCCTGAGTGACTTAAATATCGACAGGTTATGGTGTCATCTGTCTTACTAAATTATTAAAAACAGGTTTATGAAAACCAATCCTACTTGACTAGAAAGTTGATAAGACACATTAGCAATGTCAGGTACTGTGAATTTCCCATGTGTATTAATCTTTACAAAATTTACATTGTGCTCTTTAATTGGAAACAGTATTATATCGATGATATATGTGCATATGGACACGAAGTGTATTTCTATTCTTGACACGGCGACCACATACTGTGCAAAGAAATGGTCCACGATCTGCTCCATGTGCATTCTTCACATGGACTGTCAAGTTGAATTTATTACAAAAACTACGGTGGCACAGTGCGCAGTCCAGTCTTCCTGATTCTGGAACGTAATGGATTCATTGCAGTCTTCAACTCCAAAGCCATAAGACAAAATGTGGTGAAAAAAAAAAAAAAAAGAAAACAAGGTTATACATCATGAAATAATTAAATTCGGAAATTTAAGTCATTCTCACAGTGTTCCTGAATTAAGAGATATGTTACAACAATTTACACAGCAATAAATTTTTAAAAAATGCAGCACAATTTTTAATTGTGCTTATTGTATTGAAACAATTCTGCATTTTACTATAATAACCACACTAAGTAAGCAACACATAGGGAGATACTAACTACTAAAAGGCAGAAGTAAACTGTATAACTCCATTTTAGCCCTTAGAAATGGCTGTGAAACCCTGTGTGGAGGTTTTGTTTGTTGTAAAACAACAGTTGCTGCTGCCAGGTATTATTTTCCAATATTCACTTTTGGCACTTTGGAAATAAGTCCAATTATCAAGTGTGTTTTTCATCAAACATCAAACCTAAAAAAAGTCATAAAACTTCAAAAACATCCTTAATAATGCCTTGCCTCCTGGCCAACAATGCCATATGATCATTTCATTTAATTTCATCTGCTTATAAACAGAAAATGTTATAACAGAACAAAGAAAACCATTGTATTACTATGTTGAGTCCATGTGTTAGAAGAGTTGTGTCAGAGACTGTACAGAATGTGCCAACTACGCATCATATCAAATGAAACTTCCATAAAATAATGAAACGATAAGATGACAGATTATTATATCATTAAAAACTCTTTAACAATTCACAAAAATGTTGTTAATAAAGGCAAATCCACATTTTCACTTCCCATCACACTTCATGATGAATAACTATTCTTTGGCATTATGCTACCTAAGGATTTGAGGAGGTAATGGATGCCGCACTCGATTTATGAATAGAGGTCACTGTGACAGGGTATCTAATTGAACACATCTGACAGAGTTCCTCCTCAAATCCTTAGGTCCATCCCGAAACCTCTCTCCTGAGTCTCTGTCTGTCTGTCTGTCTGTCTCTCTCTCTCTCTCTCTCTCTCTCTCTCCCCCTCTCTCCCTCTTCGCTCCCACCTCTCCTCGCACCCCTACCTCTATGTGCTTTTTAAAGCTATTAAAATGAACACCCAGAATGCCCCATTGTGGTTGGTTAATGCGTCCCCAAAGAGAGAATCTCTGCTCTCATGAATGAACACCTACCGTCAGGCCATTTCATGTAACCTGCCATCCTATTATAAAAGCCACCAACCATTTCCTCCACTGACTCTTCACCGTTCCTGTTCCTTTACCACTCATCACACAGCTCATCAATGTTGATGGCACCTCCCTCTACACTAACATTCCTGAAGACCATGGTGTCACCGCTACTGAATGCTACCTTTCCCAACACCCAACTGACTCCATACCTTTAACCTAAACCACAACCTTCCTGGTCACCGTGAGCAGCTATACCACCACCCACAATTACTTTTTCATTGAAAGCATCACCTATAAACAAATATGTGTTACAGCGATAGGCATCTACATGGCACCACCTTATGCCAACCTACTCATTGGCCATCTGCAGAAATCCCTCCTAATCACTCAGAATCACAAACCCTCTCCTGGTTCAGATTTAGTGATGTCATCTTTGTGATCTGGACTGAGGGTGAAGACACTCTCTTCACATTCCTCCACATTCTCTACCACTTGCTTCACTGGATGGTCCTCAATCCAACAAGCCACCTTCCTCAATGTCGACCTCTACTTCAAGGATGGTTACATTAGGCCTTCACACCAAACCTACCAACCACCAACAATACTTCCATTTTGACAGCTGCCACCCATTTTGCACGAAGTTGTATCATACATATGGCCACCTGTAGTCACCTGGAGTGACAAGCAGCCCCTCTTCGAATATGACGAGTTTCTCACTTGGGCCTTTGCAGACAGAAATTACTGCCCCACCCCTGTCCGGAAAGAGATCTCCCATGTCTTGTCTCGTCATTCACCTATAATTCTCCATATACCCACTGTCTGGCCACAAAGGAGCACTACTCTCATGACTCAGAACCATCTAAGTCTGGAGCAACTGAGTCACATTCTATACCATGGTTTCAACTACTTCTCATTGTGCCCTGCAATGAGAAATGTCCTCCCCACCCCTCCCACAGTTGTATTCTGCTGCCCACCCAACCTACACAATATCCTTGTCCATACCTACTTCTCCCCTGCTCTGAACCCCTTGTCTTGTGGCTCATATCCTTGCAATAGACCTAGATGCAAGACCTTCCCCATAAATCCTACCACTACCTACTCCAGTGCTGTGACATGTGTCTCATATCCCATCAAAGGCATGACCATGTGTGAAATATGCCATGTGACTTACCAAGTAAGCTCCAGCCACTGAGCCATTTTCTACATGGACATGACCAACTAACAAGCTGTCAGTCAGTCAGTTATCATCAAACTGTGGCCATCTCTACAACATATTCTTTGATTACATAGCCCAACCAGATCTCAATCTTTGCTAGTCTGTGTCTTCCAACTATCTAGTACCTATTCCCTTCTCTGCTCTCACTGCAGCACTACACACACCTTCTATCATGCCAGTCTTCTCCCATTCTCAATTTGCCCTCCTCCTCCCCCAATTAAAATCAAATTTAAATCAGTCAACTGAGTGGCAGTCTGAAGTAAGATTCTCATACACTGCATTTAACATTTCAAGGTAATAAACCGGATGAGCACTAATACTACACCATGAAAAATTGTTCTTTAACAACATAAGCACTTTTGTTGCTTTTGGATTGCAGTAGGAATAAAGAATTAACTGACAAGGAATTCCAATGCAAGCTCATAGATTATAGTTCTCAAGTTACTTTTGATTCAGAGTACTAGTTGATTTAGAAAAGAGTGTGTGTGTGTGTGTGTGTGTGTGTGTGTGTGTGTGTGTGTGTGTGTGTGTGTCCCCTTCCTTTGGAATCAACAAATATCATGGAAATTGAGTAGAATGTAGCATTAAGAGAGAAAATGCATTATGTCACATATCACTTCTGAGTAGTTTTCTCTGCATGCAGTACTTAGAATTATTTCTTTTAGTACAGAATGCATTTTAAGCCCTGTGTGCTTGTGTTTAGGTACTTGAACAGTGCAAATATTTTTCTGGCATTCTGGCCTGAGACGCTGGAGTTGGTAGTCATTTGTGCATGAGGTGTGCTTGCTTGCTTGCTTGTGTGCGTGTGTGTGTGTGTGTGTGTGTGTGTGTGTTTTACTGACGAAAGCTGTGGCTGAAAGTTTTATGTGACTGTCTTTTGATTGTGCCTGTCTGCAACTTGATGTATCTTCTTGTGGTTAGTAACATTCTGTCTTCTCCTACATTGTTGATATTCTTATCTGGAGTTTCCACTGTTTGATATACATATATTTTACGTTAATACTTTTCCTGTTAGGATTAACAGGAATATTATAAGGAGGCACACTATAACTACAATTTTTACAAAACTCTGACAAGATGTAAAAATAACTTTCTGTTTCCAGTGGCAGTTTTTAAGAAGGGCACGAGAAGGTGTATATATAATTTTCATCTCACTGCATACTAGTAAACAAAATGCAAACAAGTCAATGAATATCCAAATGTAAAGACGTTACAATTTGTCATATAAGCATTTGTTTTTATTTCTAATATGATACAAAGATGTTACATTATTATTTATGCGCAGGTATCCTTTGCAAGACAATTATTTGTGTGGATATTAAATGTGCTTATGTTGTGAAATTGTTACAACTATTAAATATTTATTTCCTTAGGAAAAAAATAAACTTTTGAAATTCCTGAAAATGCTGTGGCTGTTAAACGCTGTTATTCATTTAACACATTTTTAGAATTTTTCTATGTGACAGTATTTCTAATTGTTCTAGCAGATCAAGTTTTTTACACCCAATTTCCCCGTGGAGTACAGTTCGTCTGTTGTGGATGTCATTTAAAGTGTACCTATTCAGGTGCATATTGTTAGTTGCTGAGAATTTATCAAAGTGGTTTAGACAAGCATCATTGTGGTTTTTGTATCATATATGAAAAGTTCTTCCTGTTTTGTCTCCGTATGACACAGGGTCTATTACACTGTAATACAGGCTGGTCAAAAACTGTCTGAAAAGCTTGTTAGGGCCTTGCAGGGTAGGTTGTGCAGAGAAATAATCATTGAGGGAAAAAAAAGAAAAATTCTATACTTTGCAACATTTCTGAGTCAATTAGCACTGAAGTCAGCCAATCAAGCCATTGTGCATGCAAATTTAAGAAGCCCGCCCAATACAATTAGTGTCAGTTGCGTGCATGATAGTGCATGAGACTGCTCAGCCTTTCACTCAGGTTCGATCCCTACCACTGTCCCATGCCAATTTTTGTAGCTCTTTCTTGTTCAGGTTTAGGAAACTGAATGAAGAACATACTTGGTGATTGTGTGCCTAACTTCAATTCCAATTAACTTGGAAATGATGAAACATATTGATTTTTTTTTCTCTTAACATCACAACTTACCCTGCGATACCCTTAAAAGCAGATTGTTTCTGACCACCTTGTATATACTCCACTGTGTTCTATTATTGGGGTGTTTATGTCTTCTGTGTGAGGTAAGTGACATTCCAAGTTTGTTGTTTATGGGAAAAGGTATTTTTATATTGGTATTTCTAAAATAAGTTGGCAATTTTTTTTTTTAAATTTACTGTGTACTCATCTTTCACTGCCATTGATATTTCTTGTGTTAGTGGTTTCAGTTTGAAAGGTAATGTGTGGTGCCCATGTTCATAATGGTTCTAAATGCAGCATGCTTGTGTGTGTGTTTGAATGATGTGATGAAAACACCATTACTGAACTGAACCATGTTCCCTAAAATGCTTAAGAAATGTGATCCTGCCATATGACAAACAAATAAAATGTTGCACACTGATGAACACCAATGCCCCCAAACACATATAAACACAAAAAAATCTACAAACCTGACTGCACACATTTTGTCAATTCCAAAAAAATACATCAGCATGCAAACATTCTCAATTATTAAATAATATCCTCAGGGAACCTTACATTTTCAAATTCACATATTCAATAAAATCGAGAAATGGAAAATCAAGGACGGAATAATGACAATGGTCTGATCTCGGCAGCCAGAGACAGTGGTCATGTGTGCGCGAGCTGTGTTTGCGCGAATGTGTGTATGTTGTTTATTTCAGAAAAAGGCCTTTTTGCCGAAAGATAACATGTTTTAGTAATCTTTCTGTTGTGCCTGTCTGCAACTCAACATTTCTGTTATTTCATGAATAGCAACCTATCCTTTTCATAAAATTTTCATATTCAGTAAAAAATACACAAGAGTTAACAACTTTCATCAGAGATAAAAAATCCCCAAACAGAAGATAGATTTGCCTCATTTGACATTATTAATCTGTTCACAAATGTACCTGTCAAATAGAAAACAGAAATTGTGACAAAATTCTTATCAAACACAGGAAATTGATCTTGCCGGAGATTTCAGAGTCAGTCCATTTACTTGAACTATTACTGTTTCACAACTATTTCTCATTTAATGATAAGATCTGTCAACAAGAAGTAGTCTCATCAAATGGTTAACAACATGGTGAGCCTCCTGACTGACACATTCATCAACCACTCAGAAAATAAAATTTTTAAAGGAAAAGACAAACTTATTGAAAAAAATAGTTTTTTGCAGGAGCTATGTCGATGACACTCTACTCCTATTTGATGCTACAAAAATGAACTTGATGAACTTCTTGCATTATAATTCACTCCATGTCTGGCCTCAGCAACCAGAGACCATGGTTTTGTGTGTGTGTGTGTGTGTGTGTGTGTGTGTGTGTGAGTGATCTATATGAAACCAACATACACTGATGTCACAACATCCAACTCATCACACCATCCAAAGATATATAAGTAAGCTGCACTTAGATCCATTCTGAACAGGGGCACACACATCACATTTAAAACTGTAAAACTAACACAAGAAATGTCAGTAGCAGTGAAAGATGAGTACACAGTAAACAACTGACAAACTGCCCAACAGAATAGAGGCCTATAAAAGCACAACAGGAAAAACACCTGACAACAAAAAATGTTCACGGCATTCCCTACTTAGGCACAATGTCACAAAAAATTGCCAACTCACTGAGAAATACCACTGTAAACCTAGCTTTCTCCACATTAACTTGGGCCACATGCAGTAAACATAAACACCCTGATAATTAACACCGTGAATTATATAAATTACAGTGTAACTTATTCCTGCACTGTGCATAAATAAAAGAGAAAGCACTTTCCACACACACTACAAAGAGTACACAGATGCTTTCAGGCTCAACCACAAATCCTCAGCAGCCCACAGTATGTACCTCAACAAACACAAACTAGATGACATCCACAACAGCCTAACTGTACTCCTCTAAAAAATAATGGTAGAACACCATATGCTAGAACAAATTGAAATACTGTCACACAGAGAAACATTTCTGAAAATGTATTAAATGAAAACACAGTTTAACAGCCACCATTTTTTCACCAAATTTATTTTTTTGCTAAAGAAACAAGTATTTAATGGTTGTAACTATTTCATAACACATTATCACATCTGATATCTGCACAAAAAATTGTTTTACAAATGACATCTATGTGTAAATAATAATGTAACGTCTTTGTATCATCACCTACAACACCTGTGTATACCTGGAAATGTTAACGTCTTTATACCAGGATATTCAGTGACCTTTTTGCATTTTGTATGCAAATGTACTGTACGGTGAAAAATGTGTTTAGGTAAACGAGGTGCCCCAATATTCAGGGAGATGACGGCAATGGTCATATGAAGCAAAAAGTCCAGGAAAAATGGGCTCTAAAATGCATAACTTAAGAGCTATGAGCTCTTCTTCATATTCAGTACTTACTGTGACATGAATCTCTTTTACTGCAAGTGCTTTGCTTTCCATATTTTTGGAGGGTGTAGTATAGACCGAAACAAGAAAAAAAGTCCAGCAAATGTGTGTTCTAAAGTGCATTTCTGAAGAGCTATGAGCATTTGTTCATCTTCATTACTGTGAAACACATCACTTTTACTGAATAATGAATAATAACCATTTCTCCTCAGGCAGCTTGTATAAATATGTCTCCACACATCCTGCTTGAAAATCATGTTACCGCCACTGGATACAGTAATTTACGGGTTTTGTCTTAGTTTTTTTTTAAATTGTACAAGATGTGCCTCCTTGTTATATACCTATATACTCTTCAACAGGATCAGTGATAATCTAAATTCAAAAAGATGAAGTACATTGAAGAAGCACCCGAAGATGAAACCAAACTCACAATCTGAGACTGGAGGCAGTTGGTTTTCTTTCTTACGAAAGTAATACAGTTGTGGAAGCAATACTGACAGCAATGGACAAAAATGAGTTTAATCAATTCTTTTTTCCAAATCAAGAACAACAATTAGCTATTAATCAATGAAATAATTGTAAACTAATTCAGTCTACTGTAGATGTATTCCACTTTTAGTTTTAATGTTAAAGTTTCTAAGTCTAAAACAATTTGTTGATCTCATCTTATGCACGTCAACATTTAATATTAACTTTAATTTTTCAACAATGAAATCAGAACATTGGTTGTTTTACCGCTGCCGTAAATAACCAGCTTTGTTTCAATGGCTGTTATGTGTTTATATCACTCTTCAAGAACAGAAGACTTCTTTTGGGGTAACTGTAAATATTAGGCCAGCAATCTGTATCGGCCAAACAATTTTTTTTTTCTTTTTTATCAAGAAACTGCATTGGCTGTGTTTAGAATAAATTTCCCATTTACACAATGAAAAATTTGAGGCACGTATTCGATCATAGAACTCAGCAGACGATAGCAAGTCTAAAATTTCTTCTCAGAACTAGGTGCAATAGTCTAGAATCACTTAAACATACTCTTAAAATGATAGTTAAAGTACTTGTAAGTTGTTTACCCAAGAACACAATTTTTGCCTACATTTTATAACCTTTTTTATCTTACTCAGCACATGGCCATGTAACCTAAAACCCAACACTGTTATTGTTCGAACACTTTATTGATTGACATACAATAAGAAATATAAAAATGTTACACAATAAAATAATAAAATGGTTTCTCAAGACAATCTATACATCAATCAAAATTCTATATTTGTGTCTTAAGTTAGCATTTCACTTCTGCATAGCTGCAAACAAAAATCATGCTTCAAATCACAAATAGATGTAGTAGGCAGCAACTCATCCTGAAGCTACCATGTTGATGAGGATAACATATTATTTTGGACGTTAATTTACATTACAAGCTTTTCATTTGATATCTGTAATGTTTTACAACTATCTTAACTTTCCTTTTCAATTTAAAGAAAAAATGTAGTCACTGATAGCAACATTTCAGTTACGGATCAACCCTGAAGTCAATAAGGGTAAAGTAAAATACTGTCAATATTTTAAACTGAAACAGGAGAACAAAAATCAATAATTGTAATGAGTAATTTTTAAAAATAAAAGCTAGCCTCTATTTCCATCTGCAGACCTGAAAACACATAGAGCAAGCTATAAACGGGTGTAGATAGTTATACAATTTTTCTTCTCAAAGAAATTAATCACATACTTTTCATAGTAATTTTGTGATATATCAACAGTTCTCCTGTGTTGAATACAGCTTCACAACTCTGAACTCCTTCACTACTAAGGTATATGTCTAAATTATTCCTTTGGGTGTACTACCTACCCACCAGAAACAGTTACAGCTGCTATGACAAAGTGCTCAACATAATAATAAGTATCCTACCATTTGTGAAAGAAGATCACTGCTGCGACAATGATGTTTGTGGATAGAAGAGGGTTGCACACAATAACAATGGCCAATGCAAGGAATAAGCACAGTCTTGTCTGGACGATCATAATGACCTGGACATTTTTGTTAGAAGTGTTAGTTTGATGCAACAGCATGGTAACAGATGTGAACCTGACTATCAAGGTAACTAATGTTCTATCGTGTGAGCTGGACTGGTGGCTCACAGTCTCTGCACCAATTACTATTGTCCACAAACCACAAATGCCTTAGTCTGCAACGGGCAGCAGGACACTGTATTTGATGGGTAGAATGAGAGTTTTAGAATTGTTCTCTCCTAAATCTGTCATTAGGTAAAAGGATGCTAGAATGGTGACTGCTTTCTGAGAGAGTGTGATGATCTGGGCTGCCACAGGATAAGACATACAATCTAAACTGTGAAGTATCGAAAGCAATGCAAACCATTAACTTATGGTTGGTTGCATGTATAGGGCAATCAAAATTGAAGATTTGTACAAAACTAACATAAATTGAGGCAAACGTAGTTAAAACTGTTCTCTAAATGGTAAAACACGGAAATGAATTTTGGTCCACACTACTCCATTCTCATCCAATTGCAGTCACACCTTCAGACAGAAACGCAAAATCAGTCTATACATCAAGATGGTTTAACAGCCAAACAACTTGTTCTAATGGTACCCTGCCAATGAGTTCTCTTCAAATGTCATATATTTAACATGTCTTGAATATGTTTTGGTGGCAACATGTTTCAGAATGGCCAAGCAACCATAGTTGCTGCTTTGTGAATTCTCAGGCAAACCACATGGAGGGGCATTGCCAGAAACATATTTAGGTCCTCTGATATCCTGTAAACACTGTAAGGGGTTCTGACTACAGCTCACTGTGGGTTAACATCAGTCAGAGGTGATATACAGTAATGTAATCTTTTATCTGCATAGAGTTGTGCACCTAATCTATAGCATGAAGTCTATTTCAGTTACATGTGTTATTCTAGGTGATATATTTTTCACAAAAGTGTATCAATAGGGTTATACTGAATTGACAAGTTTCACCAAACAGATCTTGTTAAACATCTTCATAAAACAGGTAAAAAAATAATAATTACAGCTTTGTCCAATTTCCTTACATGGATATTTTTTTCAAAACGTTAATGAATGTAATGTACTCAAGAACAGTCACATTTCAGCAGAAAAATTTGAACAGTACTGGAAGGAGAGAAAATTTTATTGCTTTGGGAGAATATCATGAAGCGAGATTCACAAGCTTCAGTTTTGGGTTCTCACTCTCATTCCTTATATAGGGAATGATTCCATTACCATACATCAAGCAAAGTTTGTAATTTTTGAAGGTGTCCCACCTGCTATAATTACTGCTGCTAGCCAAAAAGTGACAGAGGAAATTGTCAAAATCAAATAATGGAAAATCTGGGATGAAATAACATCAATATAAAATATAAAATTACTCAGCAAACTGATGAGGCACTGACAGAGGACAGGTGTATTGAAAGTACTTTCAATGTGCCTGTCTGATACTCAACGCCTCCTCGTTGTGTGAGCAACAAATTATCCTATTTCATATAGAAGAAGTTGTTAAAGTTTTTCTAATAATAATTGTCTCATCCTTAATTTTGAAAACTTCACATTACATTTTATTATGTACAAAAATAGAACATCATCAACCATTAATGCAGCATGTGTACAGGAAACAATAAACTGGATAGAAAGTTCCAAATTACTGGTGTAGATATCGATGAGAACTTAAAATGGAATAAATATATTACTGAGCTACTGCAATTATAAAGTTAAGCCACTTCTGCTAGTTTTCGAAAGAAACAAGTCAACATCTTAAGACATTTAGTTCCACTCATTAATTCCTTGAGAAATAACATCAATTAGAAAAAACTACTCATACAAAAGCCAACAAATAGCTCATAACAACACAACGAGACTTGAGAAGAATAATGATGCCCATAGTTACAACACTAGAAAAATAGATGGCTGATTTACTCTTTACTAATACTAGTTCAAAAAACAAATGGAACAAGCAGACAAAAAATTCTTTGCTCATATGTCCAACAAACTTAGTCTGTGAAAGCAGTTGTAATATACAGTGGTACTGCTGTAATTTTTGCACAGCATTTCTTGTGTACATGATGACCATCCAGCTGTCCACCCAAATTAATGGCCACCACCATACTGTGGCCCAGAGTGAAGTTGATCACCCACAATTTATCAGTAACTAATGCCTTAACCATATAGTGAGTAGTTACTCTTACTCCCTTTACATTTATATTCCATCAAGAACTTTCCATTACCATAAATGAATCTGCAGACAGAATGTGGTTGAAGAGCACTGAGAGGAATGAACAAACTTTCATGAGAAAAGAGCACTTTGGCCACAAATTTCTGATCTTCAGTGGCATTTTGAAGTGTCAAGACACAAACAGAAGTAATTTACACTACCCTCCTATGCTGTATGCACAGTGATTTTCATAGGTAAAATAGACCACCTCACATTTCAAGCATCAAATGGTGGGTAAAACTCGATAGTCTATGGCCTACTTCCCTCCTCATATGTATCCAACTGAAACTTTTACTCCATCCAAGTTAAGAAATATCTTTCTTTTTTCATAATCATAATCATCATCAGCAGCAGCAGCTGCCGCTGCCTTCTGACGCACACTGCTGCATAAAGGCCTCTGCCATATTTTTTCAATACTGCTCCCCATATCTGGGCCCCATCACATTTTACCATTCTCAATATGTGGCTTGTGGGCACACACTCTTGTCAAATGAGAATATCAGTGACACTAAGAATGAGAACTTTGTATGGAACTAAAACACAACTATATTGAAAAATAAAGGTTTTTAGAAAAATATTATTTCTAGATTTTCATACTAACAACTTGACAACCCTTATTCCATATTAACATTGTGTCATGATAATTAGAAACATGAATGAACCTACATTAATTGGCAGTGAAAGAAGGAAACAAAGAAACAAAACTTAAAATCACAATGATGTGTTAACTGCAATTTAAAATCATGCATAGTATCTAAACCATTATTTCACTCTCTGCACTCTTTTATTACAAAGAGAAGGAAACAATATATATCAAACAATGAAAAACAGACCACAAAACATTCCCCTCCAGACACATTTACTGTCTCTGTTTAGTTGACTGGCAAGAAACTATAAGCAATTCTAGAGAGAAACTGAAATGACCCATGATTTTACATGGATTACACACAATTTAATCTAGTTTAAAAGATACTGGAGGACTGGCATGATTCTGATTATTTGAGATGCGACTCTGAGGAACATATGTGAAGAATGTAACCAACAAAATCATAAAAAGACCAATTCTGGCATGATTAAAGCCTGTAACGAAGAAACACATAAATGAAAAACTGAAACTACTTCACCTTTAACAAGACATTCATTTATTCACATAAATTTATTTTGTACAAAAAGTTAAGCTGGATTCTAATTAACACTATTTGGAATCATCTGTATCTGACAATGTATGATTTCCTAATGATATCATCACACATATGGGTCTGTCAGTTGTGCATGTTTGTGGTGATATTGGTTTATATGAGTACACAAGCTGTTTGATGTTTTGAATATTTTACCACAGAGTTTGCAAGGAATATGTTGATTAGGTAGGTGCACATCCTTTATGTGCCTCCTTAAGTTTGTCTTGCGCACCACTTTACCACAGACATGGCAAGCTGCATCTTCAGTGAACTTGCCTGAAACATATATCCTTGCTGTGGGATGGAAACAAAACCATAAACACACTTCACAGCATAGTAAGCTATTAACACAGACACCATTGCTACACTACCAGAACATGGAAAACTTGTTTACTGAGTGTCTTACACTGTTACTTTGATAGCAGATTATGTTCTGTTTGATGCTTCTGTTCTGTTACTTTGCCAATTTTATGAAAGATCAATTTATGTGGCAAAATATTATCTCACTGAAACAAGCTAACTTAGTTTAAAAGCAGTAAAATGACAATCGAAACCATTAATGCCATTTACTGCATTCAACACCAAAGTCTCAAAGTATCTTCATTATTCAATGTCAATGATCATTTGAGAATAACGGCAATACATGATCATTTGAGGATAATGGCAACCTATTGTATATATAGTTAGTGAATGCAAACTGTATGGATGACTGTCATAAAAGTAGGAGCCAAATTTTAACAAACAAAGAAAATGGTCATCAGTACAAAATTATGACTATCATAAAATTGACTTAAGTACTGGAACCTGAATCCGAGCTTTTATAAATGGTGCTTCCTATGAGGGTCCAATAAAGAAAGATAATTCAGCACAGCTATATACATAACAGAGGCTTCTTTATCATCCTCTCTCTTACTGTTCATTGATTTACCAATTGAGAGCTTTTTCTGACAGTGTTTAACTACAGTACACTAACGCTCAAATTACAAATAAATTAACGTAGCCAAAAAGTGTTCCAACAACTTTACTAATTTATTTTGACAGTGATGCTAAATAGAAAATACCACTGAAACAAAGTATCGTAAAATGAGGTGAATCCGATCAGGTGGTGTCAATCTGATCATTTACCGGTTTTTCCATGTTAGGATAACAGGGCATAGCATTTTAGCAATTACATTACAGCTGACCATTGTCATGAATTGTTAACTAAGCTATCAACAACAATGGCATGTTGGAGTGTGCATAACCAGCAAATCGCAATGTCAGTAGGTGTGTGATTCTTGTGCTGCACTCGTGTAGCCAACACAACAGTGCGAAAACTTCTGCTGGCGCCTGTTACTTCTGAAGTTAGTCAGTATGCAGGGCGAATCTGATCACGCGAGTATACCAAAAGGTTCTGGGACCAACATGGAAATCTAACTGCAAACCAGAATTTCTTCTAAATACAGTGAAAGCTGTCAAATTAGGAAAATTAAGCATCTGGAAAGCTTTGGAGCAATATGCAGTTCCATATACCACGTTAAATGACAAACTCAAGGAAAAGTACCAACGTTAACCAGTAGTGAGGAAAAAAGCCTGGTTGAAGGATTATTGTGTTGCGTGAAATGAGGGTTTCCTTTGAGGAATAATAATGTTAGGGACATTGTACAGGCATTTCTCAGTTGAGCAGGAAAGATTGAAAAAAGATTTCATGACAATCGACCTGGGCACGACTGGGTAAAAACCTTCCTTGGGGGGGGGGGGGGGCAGAGGAAAAATTAACCACCACTAGCGAATAGAGTAAGTGAAAATGTGAAGAGGCCAAAAACAGCAGTTGCCCGAGAAACAGTAATTGATTATACTAAAAACCTTGAAGTGACCTTGAGTGGTGTCCCTCCCTACAACATTATAAACCAGACGAGCAAATTTTTATGATGGCCTTGGACAAGTGAAAGTAATAGTGAAGCGAGGCACAAGACATCCTGAAAGGATAATTGATAGTTCTAAGTCAAGTATCAGTGTGATGATAGCAGCAGCTGCTGATGGCTCAGTCCTCCCACCATACACAGTTTATAGGGCAAAACACTTCTACGATACTTGGACTCTAGGGGGCATAACTAGTGCAGGTTATAATAGGAATCAAAGTGGTTAGTTTGACATAACAATGTCTGATCATGGTTTGTTGAAATTGTCTTGCCTTATGCCCGGCATTTAGATGGACCTAAAGTGGTTATAGGTGACAAACTCTTGTGTCATCTGGCATATAACGTAATTAAACTGTGCCAGGAACAGGACATTCAATTTGTGCTTCTACCACCTAATTCTACTCATTTGTGTCAGCCACTTGATGTGGCCTTTTTTAGACCTTTAAAACTTGTTTGGAGAAACGTGCTAGATGAAAGGAAAGGGAAGAATAAAGGAGTGGTGCCAAAATCTGAATTTCCTAGGTTGTTGAAAAAAAAAACTTTGAAAATACAGCTACCACATCCAAATAAAATGTAATATCTGAGTTCAGAAAAGCAGGAATTTTTCCTTCCTGCCCAATAAAGTAATTTCACAGATTCCACAAGCAGCCGATAACAATGCACATGGCACCAGGTCATAAGAGTTAGACACCAGGTCATAAAAGTTTCTTGAGCAGCAGCCTTCGAAATGCAATTGAAACAGGTTCGCTCTAATGAAACAACACGAAAGCCACATCAAGCAAAGTGTTTAGCATTAACTCCAGGAAAAGGAATTGTTATCAGTGACCTCCATGAAAATGATAGTGATGGGGCTGCAAGTAAGGAGTCCCAATCTGGAACATCTAACAGTGATCTAGAACAGCACGAGTCAAATGAAAAAATGGACAAGGAGAAGGATAAAGATTGGCATGAATTTAAAGAAACTGATTTCACCATAGTAAAATTTCCTACAAAAAAAGGTCAGTTTTTTTTGTTGGTAAAATTGAAAGCATCTCTAATGACACCTATGAAATGACATTTCTGAGAAAGAAAGTTGTTGATGGTAATGTTTATTTTGTCTTTCCAGAAACTGATGATGCAACTGAGGTAGAAAGAGCCCAAATTATTAAAAAATTTGTTCTAGAACACAGAAGGTGAGGTAAATTTATTTTGAAGGGATAGATGGTAATGACTTTGAGTAAATACTTTTCCTATTGATTATGACATACAATAACTAAAATTTAATATATGTTTTTCAAAATTTGCGAATGCAAGTGTTTGCTATAAAAACAAAAATCTCAACTTCAAAGTGCTTGTAAATATTTGTTTAGTCTAGAAATTGTATAATTTTGTTGCAAATACAGAAATATATTTTTTTTAAATCAAAATAGTGATCAGATTCACTCCACTGGAAGTCTGATTCTGTTCCTGGATACAAAATACAATGGTGATCTTTGCCCCAATTGAGGAGGTGAAACCGATCAGTAGTTAACTTAAAATAGGAACAGCAGTTATAAACCAAAAATTATGTAATACGTGAATATATCATATCAAGGTTGTGAAATTAACATACACAAATTGTTCCAAAACCACAACAGTAAATGGACAATTTAAAAAAAAAAAAAAAAAAAGCCGTTTTAATCGGATTTACCTCATTTTATGGTACTCCTCAAAGCTATTACTGTTAGCCCATAACACAGAATCATAACATAAAAATAATTACAGTCTTTTGATATATTGTGCATACAAGAAGTAAAATTGTTCATGTAATATAATTGTTGCCAGCACAGAAAACAGCGACATAAAGAATATCGGCAAAGGAAGTAGGGGATGTATATCTGTTGCATATCAACGGAATAGCCTTAATATCATTCACAGCTTTGTTAATTTGAACAATAATGAGATCTTCAGCTACCTTCAATGTGGGTTGCTTCATTTTCAGCTCTACTGGAAGTTGTGACAGCCATTACTTTGACAGCACAAATAAATTAGTTCAAAGAGTATTTTATTAAAATTTTATTAAATAACCACACCTTCCAGCCCAAAAAATAATAATCACACAGAAAATCATCATGATGAAGCAGCAAGGCTGTGAACCAGAAACCACTTTCAAGGTGATCACTCCTACAAGAATTTGCAATCATTTGATTTGAAGTGTGTGCATATACATATTGTGTAATTACATATTGTACTGACATACTGACACTGTCTGATTTTTGGCACAACAGGTGAGAAAAGAATATTAAAACAGAATGCTGAGTGTGGCAGTGTTCTTAGAAGTTAATGAGACACATGCAGCTGCGTTCCTCACTGGTTGCAGGATGAGGTACAGGAGATGATATGCTGCATCTACTGCAGTTACATATGAGAAGAATGTTCATCCATAATTCAATGAATTTCTTACAAATTAAATAAGAGGTCAGCAAAGTCTAGAGATGTAAATTTTCAGCAGCTTCAATGCAGTTACAATTAAGCTTCACCTGAGTTAAATAGCATAGTGTCTACATATTTGAGAAGGGCATTACTATGGTAGATGTACAGTTTCTGTCTTTTTTTGTACAGATTTTATTTTCTTGAACTGGGTACCTTTTTGCTTCCTACTGAACAGACTGTCAGCATTGTCATCAACAAAAATATTATGATGATGTTAATAGACAGTTCCAGCGAGCGCCTCTGACTAAGAATTTGGAGACCAATGATAAATTTTTTTTTTTAGCATTATGGCCTCGAGCGAATTATATAAATTCCATGCTCAGTAAGGTAGGATTCTAGGCAGTTATTTCGAGTGGTATGTTCGTAAGCACCGAGGAAGGTAAGAGAGAAAATCAGAGGAAATTGTCAGAAAGGAAAATTAGCACAAATTTTAGAAAACAGAAGAAACAAGAAGCTTGATGATGTGAAAGTGTGAATCAAGAAAATTGACAGATGTGCCTGACATGCAACATGACTGTAGAAGATCTGTCATTAAAACTAGAATATTGTGTAGCAAAAATAGAGAGCATTTTGGAAGTCTCACTAAATTTGAAGTTAAAGGTTCTAGAATATTGGCATCAGATCAGTCCTCCAAGCCGGCATTTGGGCAGATATTGACTCAGTGGGCTATTGTCGGCACATCTATCAAAGAAATTACATTGCCATGTGCAAAGACTAACTCCATGAAAAATCCTGCACATTTTGTGGAGAGTTCTGATATAACATTGTTATTCACAAACCTTTTTACACAATAAATTTTGTTGTATTCTTCCCGTGGTGCTCTTTTCCACATCACTGGAAGCAAAATTTGGGCTTATTATAAACAGCTATTTAAAACATTTGGGATCCTACTTCACCAAATGAGTATGTTCCAATCTGTGGTGGATATTGGGGAAAATATTACTAAATACTACACAAATAATTCTATACATAACCATTGAACAAGAGCCAGTTTGGATTTACAGTTACCCAGGAAAAACCTCAAAACAGCATTTTATATCAGGGGATAAAATTGTATAACAAAATGCCAAAGGAAGTGAAAGAGATTACTAAAACTCACTTGTTTAAAAAGGCAGATAAAAGGTGCTTCATAAGTAAAGCACATTAAACAAGTTAAATATTACATAGAGGACTCTGAGTAATGGGTAGTAATGAAAGGGGATAACCACAGCACATTGTCCCATTTCAACATGATTACAGTTTACTGCTTTCACAAGGAAATCATGTGAAGATGTAACATGCATGCTGGTAATGTCCGTTGGGTTAGTCTTTCAGGTGGACAATGGCCTACAGTTGGTTATGGAGATAATGGACTCTAGAGTTGATGCAAGGCCACATTGCAGCAGCTTCACAATCCAGGAGTCATCAGTGGGTGTTAGGCTGTGCACAGTGGAGAGCAGAACTATGTTTTACACTGCAGGTCACCAGAAACAATCCCAGAGTCATCAGTGGATGTCCTTAGTGTATTTGGTACTGAAGAATGAAACTATGTTTTATTGCAAGTTAGCTGAAACAAACTGTGTGTGAATCACAAAACATTGTACACTAGGGACTTATCGAATGAGACTGTGTTGCTATTAAAGGTACTAATCTAATATCCGGGAGGATGCAGTTGCTCTGTCTGGCCATCATGACCTGGGTTTTCCTGGATCACTATGGCAAATGCCAGGACAGTTCCTCAATCAAGGCCGTGGATGACCGCCTGTTCTGTCTGCATAGGCTACCTTCCTATCGTCATAAAGCATGTTATGTTTGTTGTATGGTGTATATTTAGTCTACTGATTTGCATTGTATTACCCTGACAAATCCTGCATAATTGTGAGACAATTCTTGGATGAATAAACGTAGATAATCAAAAATATATAAATCTTATCTGTAACTTCATTTATGGCAATGGAAAGATCGCAATGGAACATAAATATAGGAAGAATACAGGCAACAAGTCACCAAATCGTTAAGGCACTGAGTTGTTGACAGGCATACAAAAAATCTTCCTTCAGAGTTATACATGGTGTCTCAAGAGGAATTGTTGATATTCAGGGATATGACAGGAACGAACATTCAAAGCAAAAACATCTAGTAAACAGGCTCTGAAATGCATATTTACGAGCTATGTGCACTTGTTCAGTAGAAGAGATGTGTTTCACAGTAGCAAAGACAAAGGAGTGCTCATAGCACTTAAGGTACGCATTTCAGAGCCCATGCTTACTAGTCTTTTTTGCTTCAAATGATCATTCTTTCCATTTGCCTGAATACTGATGATTCCTCCTGGGACACACTGCAGCATGCAACCCCCCCCCCCCCCCCCCCCCCCTCCTCCGTGGAACATCTATAAAATTTACTACGTTACATGGACGATACTTTCATCGTTATGGTCACATGGAGAGGAGATATTGCAGGATTTCCACAGGTATCATAACAGCAAAACCAGTTTGAATGTGGAGAGAGAGGGTACTCTGATGTCCTAGTTTACATACAACCTGATGGTGAATTACGATGTAAAGTATATAGAAAACCCACAAATACTGGGCGATATCAGCATCCTGACAAAAATAATAAATCAAATCAATGAGATAACCAACTTAAAACAAGAATGAAGTCAACTAAGGAAACAAACTGATATAGTGCAGTCATGAGACACAGGAGGCAAGAACGGGAAAGAGTATACAGTACAGCAGCTTTTGTTTCAGCAGTACATAAAGTGCATGACTGACCCCATCAGAAAGGTCCTATGACAAAGAATTACAGAAAATTGTTTCCAGCAACCATAAAAAAAGACAAACAATCCTGTTGGAGGAAAATCTGCAGACACATGTTTTAAATAAAAAGAACCTTATAACTGAAGCAGTATTTTCAACCTCTCCCATAAAAAGAAAGAGCTTTTTAAGACCGATGAAACAAATCAGAGGTACTACAGACTGGTGGAGTGTACAAAATTAGGTGCAAATGTAATAAAGTATACATAGTGGAGAAAGCTGTATAGCTATGAATGTTTAAAAGAGAAAGAATGACATGCACCTCAAGCAGCCTAGCATGTCAAACATAGCTGAAGATAGTGAAAAATATGGTCAGAATACAAACCTTGGTATGTTCACAATTTAGTAAAAGCACCTTATCAATGCAAATGTAAAGTCAGAGGGGAAATGAGATTCCTAAATGTCCAAACAATTGTAATCATGATGATGGCACTACCTAATTCCTTTACCCCAGAAGTTGGTATCTCAATGGACTTATAATGGTTGTCTGCGGGAATTCATGGCTGACCATATGACTATTTGTCATCAGTATATGACCCTCAGCTGTGGAACCAAAATGCACGTCTCCCTAAGTATTCACAGCGGCATACATGTGAGAGATTCAGCTCATCCCCTCATGAAAGGTGAGATAGAGAGGTGCTGTTCAAAGTCTAACATATGTAATCACATGATGACAGTCAAATACCTATGTTCATTTGAAAGTTGTAAATTTCAGATGACTATAATGCCTATTTGATAATGTTATTATACTCTTTTATAATTTAAAGAAGAAAATCAGTACAAATTAAAACAATTAATTTATTTGTTGTGAATGTTTTTGATCTTGGATCAACATCAAATCGTACACAAATGCTTAATCAGTTTAAAACATGCAAATCTCACAAGCTGTGCACTGCGAGACAAAGTGGCCATTGGACACACTTAAAAACTTTGAGATGCCTTGAAAACAATTTTATTATTCCAATATAGCTTCAGTGTTTTGACTTATGCCATTATCAACGGTGAACACTTAAATGTATCAAATATGAATACTTAATGTCATTATAACTGAGCTGAAAGTTGTCCAACTGGATACATGGTGACCAGTTAACACTCCTTAACAGAATTGTTAAGGAATATTGAAGATAGAATTTATCCATTTGGACAAGTTTCTGCTGACTCATAATAATGACATTAACTATTTGCTTTTACTAATTACATAATTCAAAATGCATAGGGCACATTGCAATAACAAAATTGTGGTCAAGACAGCTCAAAGTATTTACGCGTATCTCACATGTATGATGATAAAATTGTTGATAAAATAACATGCAGAAGAAATTTAAAAAAACTACATGTTTTAAGAAAAGCCACTAGTTTCCAAAAGCAATCCTATCTTCTATTATGTATTGGAAGATCCTGTCAATATCAAGGTCACGAGAAAAAGGCTTTTCACTCAATAAAATACGAAAATTTCTTGTGGGAGATCAGTTGAAAGTATTCACAAGATGGTTCAAGAAATAGTCTTAAGATTTACCTGAAAAGACGTAGAGAAAGTACAAACAACTGTACTTCTTTAGTTAGCATTTGGATGGCTCTATGTGGTTTATTAAAAATTTTGCTCTCATAAATACACAAGGAAAGCAGTGTTAGGAACTCCAGCCTTCTGAAAATAGATTTGCAAATGCCTCTAATTTTGCTTGCATTAACAATCCTCATGGCTCTCATCTGAATTCTGAAAGTGCTATAGCCAGCTGGAGAAGTACCCCATAATGCACAATACCTTAGGTGAGCCTGTATGTATTCTTAGTACACAGTTTTGATTGTTTGCTGACTAGCACATGCTTGCAGCATGCTGAGGATATAGCAGCTAGTACTTATTTTAGCATTTACCTCACCAATCTGTTTATTCCATTTCACATTATCTTATACCCATAGATCCACAAATTTGAATTCAGTATTTAAATTTTTTGCTTATTAACTGTTACAAGTGGTTGAGATCAGGTTTTGTGTGATGTGGAAGCTCATGGATATAATATATTTACTATTTACAATCTCTAGTTTATAGCCCAGTTGTTGAGCTGTTCATTAACCAACTTCACTGCTTTCTTTACTGCTTTGAGGAATAAAGATGTGCCATCTGTAAATTTAATGTTCTGTGAGCCTCTACATTCAAGCTGACGTCACTGATATATAGGAGGAACCACACAGGTTCCAGTATTGAGCACTGAGGCACAACTTGCTTGACTGTTTCACTCTCTCGTAGAATGTAAATTACTGAAATGAGTTTCTCATATGTGTACTTCATACAGACCTTCTGGAAGCATTTGCTTAGGCCAGAAGCTCTCTACTTCTTTGGCAGTCCTCTGATACCATACTGTTCAACTTATATGAGCAGTATTTTGTGATTAACTGTGTGAAAACCCATTGGCAATTCTAGAATATGCCTGTCGCGAGTATTGTGTTTATGCAGTCACATAGATTTATCTGGGTATATTTTTGCATCAAAATTCATGCTGACATATGCTCAGTATATGTTTTTCCATCAATGATGCTAATCAGTTTTTACATTTTTTTCCCTAATACTTTAGATTTTATGATATTCTGATTTTTGTTCATACCTTTTTTCTGATTTCTTTTGAAAACAGGAGTTATTCCACAATGCTGCTGGGAATGTGACAGCAATAAAAGCATGAAGGTTGCTCTTAGCAATTTGTTCAGTGACAATGATTTAAAGCCTTTTCTGCACCAAACCCATCGCACTTGCTGAGAAAGGCCATTTAGTGATCTGTTGGCTTCACTTTGCCTAACTGTGTAATCCACCGAAAACCTACCGTAATTTTTTATTTTTTGTGACTTAGCTTACCTATGTTAGTCCCTTACTTGTTACAGCTGTAGACTGTTTGTCTCTAGAAGATTACACAGCACTTTTTAAACCTAACTCCTTTCATTTCTCCAGTCTTTTCATTATATATTTTTTCTGGCATCTTTAGGTTGTGGAAAGTCCTTGGTAGAACATAAATAATGATCGAATCAAAGCTAACAACTCACCTTGCAGTTAAGCGATTGAATAGTTAATGGACATACAAAGAATACTGGAAATTTCGCATAACTTTTGAATCATTTTTGCCTTCAGAGCTAACTACAAAATAAATACACTGACAGCAGCTGCATTGTTGGTTCAATGCACTCACCTGGGATGATGTGCAGGTGGAGTTTGTGTGTGCGTCTTTGAAGGAGAGAGTGTTCCATGAGTGGACAAACTCTTTAGATTCGTGATTTCAGTTTTCTGAGGGTCTCACAGTACACCGACATCATTACGATACACACCACCATGGTACATGCTACAATTCAGAGTCCTCTAGTGGCACAGAATTCAGAGGGTTTCGACTTTCGTCAGTGAAGTGGGAAAGCTGACCAAGTAAGATGCACGACATGTAACACCTCAACAATATTAGTCCCCATGAATGGCCACCAACAAACTGTGGTCAAGAAACAGCTGGACCACCTGGTTACTGAGCATGCTGCCCAACACAATGTTCTTCACTTTAATGACGGCATCATAACCTGCACCATCTGATCCTTTCTACCAACACCAGCTTTTCTGACTTGTGCACGTGAGAACTCTCTCTCCAATATATCCTACATTCTCATAACCCCCTTGGCCTCAGTCTTTGTTGGTCACTGTTCTTCACCTATCTATCCCCTTCCCTGTTTCCACTCCAGCACTACACAGCCTTCTATTCCACCAAAACACCCACACATATTGTCATGATGCCAGAAGAAGTAGATAATATGCTGTAAGATGCAAAGAATGTACAACCATTCATGAGGTAGTGATGGCACATGATACCTGAATACATACGTTCTGAAAATCAGTACTCCCCCTTCCTTGCATCATGATATCAAAAACTTATTTTTTTTAAGTAGTATGCCTTACATTCAATGAGCTGGAAATTTTGAAGAAGTTCACGATTACCAAAAGGGGACACTCCTTGGAACCATAACTGACAAGGAACTTCTCCACTTCACAAGACCATGACATCAATTACTGAACATATAAAGGAAGATTTATTGGCACTGTCTGAATTCATTTTACAGAGCATTATGTGCTTCACAATAGTATTAGATCCTTTAACTTGCTCATGTAAATTTCAATTCATTCAGCTTTTTATTATTAACATGGCACATTATAATTTAAATTATCCAAGTTCCATGGTTTCAAATGAGAATTGTGTTTTGCTATCAGTTTATACAACCAAAATTCCCTTCCTGACAAACATTTTTCGCTTCTCCAGTAACAATCTGCCTTTTTGGACTTCCATATTTTCCCCACACCAATATCTCAATTGTGAAACTGTGAGGAGTATACCAATCTGTAACTTGAAAAATTAATAGATGGAGATAAGAAGAGGACAAAACATGCAAACAGCATTGAACAAATTAAAAAACCTGGTATTGTATGAAGTTTAAATTGTCCCATGGATAACTCTGTTGATGACGTTGTATCTATTAAAGTGTGTTGCTATCTACTTCTTAAGAAATTCTATCATAAAATTCAGTTTCTAATGTGAAATACATTCCTTTTCGTTAAACAGCTTAATGTACGATCAAAAACTTTATGAAATCTATGTATACAGACTACATCTGTGTGCCAAGTGTTACAGTACAAATTCTTTCCTTTCACATCCAAAAGCCATTACTTTTTTCCTCAAAATAGAAAAACTGACAAATCTGAAACAACCAGCCTTTGTCAGGACTTACGAGAAGTAGGCGCAGCTACAAAAGGTCACACATGACTCATTACATTTCTAAACAAAGTTTGCAAGACAGTTGTATAAAACTACATATACATAAATTGACATCCACCTGATAAAAGAATAATTCAACAAACTTTGTACTGACTTTTCTGAGGGTGTGCAAAACTTATATTAAGAATCAACACAGATTCCTTTAAATCTGCAATTGTGGAACTCAGTTTGCAGTATTCCTTCATGAGAGACTGTAGTCAATAGTATTCAGGTTGACACCATCTTTGTAACTTTTGAAAAATATTTATTATGATTACATTTTACCACTTAGAAAGCACAACATTCATTCTAGAATCAAATTATACAAAACATCATGATAGAAACATAACTGGATTGACTAGCAACCAGAACTCAATTCATTGCTTTCAAAGGGGTGTGACACAAGTAGAAAAAAGACACATCAGGTGTATTTCAAGGAAGTTTAGTACAGAAATTACTAGCCATGATACATCACAATGGTTCAGCAGATAATGATAGACATTGGAACATTGTTTGCCAAAATGCTAGTATGATGAAGAATGGTTATAAAATGGGAGAGAGTTACTCTAGTCAGCACTTGACACAAACAATTACCATACCCATATAACATAACACGTTTTACTAGGGAAAGATACTCTATAGTGCCAGACTGAAAGACTAAACCTTATGCAATAAATCATTAGAGGCAGTCAACACTGTCTAACATATTGCTGTTACCAGCCACATCATTTCAGATGAAACAACCATAAACTTTTTCAGGGAATAAATGTTACTGTTTCTGTACTAAGATTCATTAGAAGAATTCATAGAAAATTTAACCCATAAAACCACTGCTCCCACTAGCTATCTTTATCCACAGCGGTAATGCAATGGAGACGGTTCGAAGGTACGATTTGTTACATGTATTCTGACAATAAGATTTAGGCTGGTATACATAACAAATGAGCACAGAAGTCAATGACAGCAAGATATGATGAATTCAAACATGCAAAGAGCCCATCTTGAAAGTTGAGTCAAGAAATATACAACTCAAATCAACATTTACACCGTGTACTCACCACAACAGTAAATTTAGAAATATCCAAGTACATACTGAAGCCAATGGGAAGTCTTTCTTCTGACTAAAGACCAAAATAGTAACAACAAGAAAATTGTTGCTAATGGCAGAAATTCACACAGTAGAGGATTATAAAAACTGATGAACATGGAATGATGTAATCTCTTTGATAAAATAAGCTGTTTATGCATCATGAACAACACACATTATATGTAAGAGTTATTATCATGATAATGGAAAGCACATCTCTTCCCCAACAATACTGAAACATCATTAGGATGTCGTATAGAGAAAGGTCAGCAAACTCCCAACATTTTCTGAGATGTAGATTTTGTTCAGTAAGGGAGCTCAAGTTTTCATTTTTCTATTTTCTTAGAATTTAAGTCAATGAATCAGTATCATCTGCAGGGGAACAGGTTTTCTACACACTAGATCTGTACATTCTACACCTCCCCTTGCATGTCCTCTCTCCTTCACCATACTTTTCTACACAACATAATAGATTCTTCATAAAGAATGTGTAAGTGAGAAAAATCTGTGAATCTTTTCCCACTTTGAGTTCTTATGAAATACAACAAGGCTGTAACATAGAAGAGAAAAATTGTTTTTCCTTTTCAGCAGTGTTTCTAATATTCCCATATCAATTAAAGCAGCTTCTGGGCCAAATAAAGCTTCACCAACTACATTATTACACTGTGTAAATGATATATTCTTCACGAAACAGAACACAAAGCAGTAATTTTCTTTTAAGTGTGTCTGCTATACAAGGTGACAATCATATGAAGTAGAAGAATTCTATAAGATTCACAGTAATTTGTTTTATTGCTTTTCAATAGCTAACTATGATGCATAACACAATTAAAAAGTCACTTTTTTTTAAACCCCTTAGACATTTGGCTCAAAGGTGCCTATAACCTTCCTCTGTAATGATGAAAAAGTGTGGTGACCTGCAATGTCACCCTTGGGCTCGGCAACACTTCAAACGAAAAGGTTTCAACACACGCAAAAAAGAAGACCAGAGCTCAGAAGTTCATGTGAGGTTTAAGGTGGGTTTGTGATGTCACACTGGTTGCTTGTATAGATGGGGAATGTAAGCTGGCTGAAGAGGTTGCCTGCCTTCATGTTGTAGAGCAGCTGTGAGTGCCACTCAGTTGAATGGGTATTGAAGCCTCTGTACAAGTGCATTCTTAAAGTCATCGATGAAAGTGTGTCGATGGTCCTGTGAGGGTGTTGTCAAGATGATGGTGGTGGCAGGGGTCTGTGTTTATATGGACTGTATCACATTTTATTCACACGCGTGTCAATGTGGCAAAGGAAGGTGCAAAACAGGAGGGTTGAAAAAGCATGAACATCCTTTGTTGTTTCGGGTTACGTTAAAAAATTTTTGAATGGTTTTGAATGATCCCTGGTGTTTCCACCCTGTGGGTAAAAATTGTGGTACTATACTCCAAATGGTAGAGAAGATTTGAACTGTCAGGGAGGAAGGGAGGCTCAGCAATGTCAAATGGTGTCAAGGATGTCATCTTATTGCTCATCACACTGCAGTAATTTTCAACTGTGAAATGTGTGAGAATCAATGCCACAACGGAACGGGAGGTCAAAATATGGTCCTTTATGATACCTCCTGAGGCCTTTTTGTATCAATTCTGAGTGTCAATGTGTTTGAAGTATTTTTCTTGGCCACTCATATGAAAACTGTGCAATATCAACACTGGGCGTTATGGGTCTGATCTTCATTGCTATGACATCAAAAGAAGAGATGAAATATGGGTAAGATGGGGTGTGATGACCTTCCCATCGTGTGAGTCAACCACAGTGGCGTTTCACAGAACTGTGTTGATATCTGCTGCCAATGTAACATCATTAACTCACCTTACACCTCACGTAAACTTTTTTTTGTGTTGACACCTTGCTGTTTGAAGCATCACCCAACCTGTGGGTGATGTTGCAGGGTGCCACACTTTTGCACAATTACAGAGGAAGGTTGTAGCCACTTTGCAAATTTCAGAGTTCTGCATTACAATGGAAGACAATTATGGAATTTCAAAAAAGTAACCCTTTAATGGTGTTACACATTGTATATAACTTTGTTAACTTCATTCCCACATTTGATTAAAATGATTGTATATAACTAGCTTCGTATCAAATTTATTCATTCCACTTCAGAAAAAAAAAAATGCTTTTAGTCTGTCCAAATGGCCTACAGCTCTTCACATATTCCACACATACAATTGTTAAATGAAGTTATTCTTTGAAATTTTTGTCTGAGAAGAATGATGATTACACAGAGATGTAAACAGAAATCACATAGAAAACTGACAGCAAGTTATACTTCATCTCTAAATGACAGCACCATAGCCGACATATTTGTCTCTAGAGAATCAGCAACTGTACTAATATTTAAAATAATTCTCATTTATTCTTCAGTTCCAGTTGCAGATTTTTAATTATGTGACATGTTTCAATTATTCTCGATATCTTCAGATCTAAAACAAAGTAAACATATAGAAAGGAATTTTACATAAATGTAGATTTTACCTAAATAGTTGTATCAGCAACCTGTCTTGTCTGCTCAGAATCTCGCATGAGGTTCCTGAGTTTTGCAACAGTGGTCAACGCATTAAATAGCTATCTGGTGGAGGTAGCAGAGGAGAGAAAGGGGAAAGGAAAGCTGAAGGGGGAAACTAGAGGGAGGGTGATTGGAAGAGAGGAAGGGAAGCAAGGGGGCGAGTGTTGTTGATGTCATGAGTTTAACAAGATGGGTCTTACTAATAATATAATTATCTACAAATTCTCATTAATATATTAATAGTCTAGAACAGTGTATTTGTAAACTGTAAACAACATAAAACATTAAAATGACATGAGGGGGATTGAGAGAGGGCGACGAGGGCAAAGAGGGGGGGGGGGCAAAGACGGCAGGAAGGGGGGAGGGAGGGGTAATGGCAGGGACGTTATGGGATTAACAAGAGTGAGTCTTATACTAAAATTGCCAAAAGTCATTTATTTATTTATCTATTTGTTTTTACAGCCTCATTGCACCACTTTTGTCAATCATTTCCTGGTCCTCTTCTTCTGTAAGCGCATGTTTTGTTCTTTCTTAACTCCCCAGAATATTTTCGTTTGCTTTGATCTTTCCTGGTCTGTAAATACTCTTTCATTTTGTGTCATTTGTCTACTTTCGGTTTAAATTTAATTTTCTTCTGGCCAGAAGATGACGAGTACATCACTCATCGAAACGTCGCAGTTTGAAGACACCGCCACCCAGCTGGAAGCCCGAGAACTCTTCACCAGCTGTATACACCAGGAAAGCATACATCCTGATTTTCTTGTCTTTCAGTTTCTTGAGATTTTCTGTCTTGTTTTGCAGATCATCCAAGGTTATATCTAGTTCTTCCATATCCTCTTTAATTACCATGATCCATCCTACTTGTTGCTTCAGATTCCACGGTTTCTGCATAATTTTTCTTGCTAATCTGGTTTCTGGTGTCCTCATTATGTGGCCAAAGAAAGAAATCCTCTTTTTACATATAGTATCTGTGATGGGCTCCAATTCCCTGCACGCTACTTCATTCGGCACTATCCACCATTATCCTTCTTTCTGGTATTTCTTATTTATGCATGCTCTAGCTATTCTTCTCTCTACTTAAAGTATTTTGTCGACTCTGTTTCTCCGAGTAACTTTAAAAAGAGTCTCGCTTGCATATGTTACCTCTGGCTGAACCACTGTCTTGTAGTGTTTTAATTTTGTTTGAATTGATAGACATTTCTTATTGTATGTAGAACATGCTATTTTCTGAGCTTATATCATTTTATTGGTTCTTTCTTGCCAAGCACATTTCTTATCCAAGTTGTGTGTTATAATCTCTCCAAGATATTTAAATTGCTTCACTATTTTAATTTTTCTGTTGTCTACTGTTACATGGTCTATTACTAGCAGATCTGTTACCATCATCTCGGTCTTTTCGAAAGATATCTGCAGTCTTACTTTTTGCGATATTTTGCGGGATCAATATTTGATTTCTAGCTTCTTGTACATTATTAGCTAGTAATGCCAAGTCATCTTAACAACGGCCTTGCCGCAGTGGATCCAGCGGTTCCTGTGAGTTCACCGAAGTTAAGTGCTGTCGGGTGTGGTCGGCACTTGGATGAGTGACCATCCAGGCCGTCATGTGCTGTTGCCATTTTTCGGGGTGCTCTCAGCCTTGTGATGCCAACTGAGGAGCTACTCGAGCGAATAGTAGAGGCTTCGGTCAAGAATACCATCATAACGACTGGGAGAGCGGTGTGCTGACCCCACACCCCTCATATCCGCATCCCCCACTGAGGATGACACGTCGGTCGGATGGTCCCGGTACACCACTCGGGGCCTGAAGACGGAGTGGAAAAAAAAAAGTGCCAAGTCATCTGCGAATCCGAAACCATTTAGGTTTATATCATCTTTCTTTGTTCCAATTGTTATGTTTTTAGGATTCTCTTTGTACTGTTCTCTCATCAAGTACTCAAGAGGACAGTTGAAGAGCAGTGGTGATAGACCGTCACCTTGTCTTAACCCTGTTTTAATCATAAATGGCTCACATATTTCTCCTCTGAATTTTACTTTGGACTTGTTTGTAAGGGTTAATTTTATCGTTTTTATTAATTTGGGATGAAGTCCAAAATTTCTAAATATGCCCAGCATAGAAGATCTGTGGATGCAATTACAAGCACCAAAAAAATAAAATACAGAAATTCCATTAAAATATTAAAAGGTTAGACTAGTGGATGCGTAAAACTGTAAAAGGGGATAAAATAGAAAAGTATTAAAGTGATAAAACGTAACTAAAACAGAATTACTGTCTTAAAATATTAAAATGGTGAAGCTTTGAAGATAAAGGTCTCTAAACATGTACCAACGGAGTCACAAATTGGACATTTGTAGCCATTATGACTGACCAATGAACTCTAAACATCATGCAGTTAGGACCACCTGACAGGTGACCATTCTCTCCAACAAATTGTGCTGTGTGCAGTACTGTCATGCCAATCACCCAACAAAAGTTCATCTTTTGCCACTGCACATGGAATTATATGCTGCTCTAGCGTACAATGTACGAAACTGTATAGACAGAACATCTTAAGAAATTTTCAGACTGTAAATGTTTGTGGGACACGTGTGAGATGCACAGCAACAGCGACGCAAGAAATGAAGCACTTTTTATTCATTTTTTAACAAATTAATAATGAGAAATTGTCTGTTGGCTTCTGTCTTGGGCCCTTGGCCCACATTTGTTTGATAACTTTAGTGACATTTCGCCAGCATGAGGGGTTGGTATTGTCTTAGCTGCACGCTTCATTGCTGGTGGTGGGCTGGAGTCATGCTCAAGGCCGCAGGTTATATGTACCTGGTGTGCCAATACCCAAGGGCTTTCCCTTGGTCACTTCCAATGTGGTTCTCCCCCTGCTACCTGCTGCAACTGTCATTCTTTGCGGCACGGGAATCCAGAATCCATTCACTGTGAGGCTTTCTTCTACCTTGTTGAAGCTTTTGTCATGTTTGTGTATTTTTATAGCTTTTCTGAACAAATGACTCGTGCAATAGATCTTCTCTATAACGCGAATGTCCATGTTGATGGTTTTCACTATGCTGTCAGTCTCACACAGCACGTGCTCTGCCACAGCTGGTTTCTCTACCAGCCCCAACCTGCAATGCTGGTTATGTTTAGTGATCCTGGTGCTGATTGATTGACCAGTAATACAGAGGAATCTGAGCAACACAGAAACCCTACCACCTCGCCTGTTTGTATCACCTAAGATACATATGAATCTATTCCATAAAGACTGACTGTCAGCACTCTTGGCTCACCGAGGTACAAACACTTGGTCTCTCTGTTGCACCTGCACACAGGAAAGATTGAGACATAGTGGATTCAGGAGATTTCACTGAGAATCTGTTGAATCTAAAACTTGGTCCAAACGACATCCCAGTCAGCTTTTGATGTTGTTTTTTTGTTTACCAAGATATCACTCAACGATTCTCTGGAGCACATTGTTTCCGTTTTCCCACAAGAGATCCCCAAGCTCTTTCATGCAAATCTCATCACGGGCTACTTCATGTGAAATCAACTTCTACAAACGGCTGGAAGGAGTCAACATGGGTAACCCACTTAGTCCAGTGGTGGCCAACTTCTTCATGGAACATTTCAAAGCACAGGCACTGGAGTCGGTACCTTGTAAACTTAAGGTTTGGTACAGATATATTGATGATAACTCTGTTGTGTAGACCCAAGGTGAGAAACAGCTTGGTGTGTCCCTAAGACACCTCAGCAGTCTCCGTACCCAATAAAAAATTACCATAGTAGAAAAGGACCAACAGCTACCCTTTCCAGATGTGCTGGTCATGAGAGATAGCGATCTGGGATACAGCATACATCAAAAACCGACACGTGGTCAATACCTGCACAAACTATCAAATCACCACCCAAGCCAGAAAAGAGGCATGATTAACAGGCTCATAGTTTGAGGAAAACAAATATGTGAGCTCCAGCACCTCAGATGCAAGATGCAACAACTGGAAAGTGCAATGGTTTTCCACCAGTTACATAAGAAGTGCCACAGAATCAAACACCCAGCACACTGACACATCGGAAAAAGAAATGTTGAGTATGGCCTTTCTACCATACATTCCTAGAGTGAAGGACAGATTCTGTCATACATTGAACAAACACAGTGTAAGCACTATTTATAAAACAACAATGAAGAGCAAAGAGTGTCTCAGATCAGCAAAGGAACAAAAGGGGCCTATTACAAAGTCAGGAATATACCAAATACCATGTACATGTGGAAAAGTCTATACTGAAATGACTGGACAATCCAACAATGACAGGAATGTAAGCGGTATTGCAGGCTGAGGCTCATAGAGAAACCGGCAAAAGTGTAACACATGCTGCGTGAGACTGACCACATAGTGAAATTTGCTGATACAGACAGTCTTGCTATAGAGAAGAGCTATTACACCCTCTTGTTCTGGGAAGCTATAGAAATGAGCAAACATGACAATAACTTCAACACAAAAGAAGAAAGCTCCAAGGTGAATGGATCCAGGATTTCTGTGCTGCAGAGAATGACAGTTGCAGCATGTTGCAGGGGGAGAACCACAGTGGGAATGACCTCGGGAAAGCCCTTGGACGTTGGCATGTCAGGTAAATATAATCTGCAGTCGAGAGCATGACTTCAGTCCATCACCAGCAATGGAGGGTGAAGCTTTGACAATGCCAGCCACTCGTACTAGCGAAACATCAGAAAAGTTATCACACAAACGTGGGTTAATAGGCAATTCGTCATTATGGATTTGTTAAAAAAAAGGTACTTCATTTCTTGTGCCTCTGTTACTATAATCCTCACATGATGTGTCCCACACTGCAGTCTTTAAATTTCTTCAGAGGCTCTGTCTTTGAAGTTTTGCCTGCCACTCATCCTCTCACATACATTAGAACAGCATTTAATCCCAAATGCAGTGATGAAAGACGAACTTTTGTTACGCGTGGTCCTACCCACTCAACATGGGAAGTTCGCCGGTCAGTCACAACGGCTACACATGTTCAATATGTCAGTCAGTTGTTGGACGTTTAAGGATCTTTACTTTCAAAATTTCACACTTTTAATATTTGGAGACACTAATTCTGTTGTAGTTATACTTTATCACTTTAATAATTTTCTTTTTATCATCTTTTACAGGTTTACACATCCGCTGGTCTACCAATTTAATATTTTAATGGAATTTTTTTTTTACGTAACTGTTAAACTCTTAACATCCCTGCCACTATCCCTCCCTTTCCTCTTCCTGCCTTCTTTCCCCTCCACTCTCATTCCCCCTTGATTCATTTACTAATTTTACTATTTTATGCTGTTTACAGTTTACACAGCCACTGTTCTACACCATTAATATTTTGATGAGAATTTTTACATAACTATACTTTTTATAATTTTAGTAAGACCAGTCTTATTAAACTCATGACATCCCCAACACTCACCCTCCCTACTTCCCTTTCCGCCCTCCAAAAACTCTCACGTTATTTTCCCCTGACCCCTCTTTTCCCCTTTCCCCTCCACCCTAGCTCCACCAGACACTTATTAAAATAAAATGACAAATGTTGCAAAACACAGGAATCCCATGCAACACTCTGAAAGAGAAGACAGGTTGCTAATGCCACTCCTTAGGAAAAATCTACATTTATGTACTTTCTTTTCTACAGAGTAATCAAAACATGCCATGTAATTAATAATGTGCAACTGAGACTGAAAAATAAATGAGAATTATTTTAAAAATTTTAATAAGCTCTTGGCAATTGCAGAAAACAGTATTTAATTAATGATTTGTAAGGTCAATGATAAGCATATTGTACAAAAGACAATAGTACAATAGAAGTGGTAAGTAAAAAGGAAATTTATCATGAAACTGAACGTTGGTTTGAACACCAGAGTTTTACTAGGCATGGTCCTGCTGGTTGTGATATACCAAGCCTTCCTCCAATTTTTGAAATGACTTACCCAGTCAAGGACTTACAGTTTAATGTCGACTCTGAACCATGAAGCAACTTGGAATTTTTCACATTAAAAAACATTCCCAGAACAGTAACTAGTGATAAATAACAAAAATTCTTCAGACAGAATGGATAAAACCTGACACCTTCAAATATGCAGCTTGGCACTTCACTGCTCAGCTACAGAGGAGTGCATGCATTCTTTATGTCCAATTCACAGAGACAAATTATTAAAATTCTTTGACATGTGATTATAAAAGTTGGTTCAAGAGGTGTGATCTGAGAAGGTTAGTTTTCAGTCAGTGGTGGTTAGTAATGAATCCCTGCCAGCAGACATCATAATGAGCTGGCAGGGTTACTGTGGCAGAATAGTGTGGATAACTGCATGGCGAGAGGGGGGGGCTCACACAATGCGTAGTATGGACAAACCCACTGATAAAAGTGTTTATTTGCAGATGGCAGCAAGCCGGGTGCGGCACTTCTGACGCTGAGGTCGACAACCACACACCTCGCATTACGCTTCACGCTGTGTACCATTTCCGTGAGCTCAGTATCAGCCCCCCACACTTGTCTTTATCCCTGTGCACATCTCTTAGAGTTTGACACTAGCTTATTCTCCACAGACTGACTTGTGCCCGGTGAGTTTCACTTCCTTTTGCGGGGTTCTTTTGTTCCTTGGCTGGCGTTCAAGCTACAGTTAGTCCCTATGTTACCTTGTGCCAACAGCATTTACAATTGGCTTACAAGTAGCATAATCATTCAGTTCATACACACAGTTTTTTCAGAATAGAAATGTGCTAAAATGCCCTAGTAAAAGTACTGTGAAATAGACTGTCATGCTGTAGTGTTAGTACTCAGCATCAATGTTCCACACAGTTTCTTTTCTATCAGAAACAAAAGTAAAATTTATTTCCTGGTACACCTTTTACCATTACGGATAACACAAGCCAACAGTTCTTTTGGTGGTGTGGTATTTGGAGTGGATTTCAAATGAATTTGATGGCCTGAATTTAAATATTGCATTAGCTTTTGCCAAGGACTTTAAATATCTAAGATGTAACATTTTTGTGAAAGATACATTGCATTATTTTAAGTTAAATCTTTGGACCAAAAAGGTTACAGTTTTTACTATTACGTTATATAAATATTATATGACCCAACAATTAAGGGAAAAGTCACTGATGAAACCAAGTAGTCAGTGAACACTTTGGAAGCTTCTTTTGCCCGACATTCTAAAATGTATTTTGGAACAGTCTCTTCTTAAATTCCAGCATGTGCGTATGCCATCTTCCTTGGTAGCAGTCCTCCATAGTTTTAACATCCTGGTGAAATCTTTCACCTGGTTCCTCATCAGTGTCTCCTTAGTTTTCAGGAAAATGGTCTAAATGGCTGTGTAAATAGTCCACCTTAATAGTCATGTTGCAACCATGGGTTCTGAAACTATTAAGCATCTTGTTTATCAGTTCAACGTAGTTTTCAGCTTTGCATTTGCTTGATAATTTATGACAAGTGCAACAAATAAGTTCCACGATTTTTACTCAGCCTCATTCATCAAATTTATGAGAGTAGGATCCTTTATGTGTTATCTTATTTATGTGCCATCAAATATTCCTATTTTAATTTTTTCTGTACTCAATTGAAGAATTTTTCCCTGTACTTGCAAAGCATGACACGTTCTTCTCAAGAGTCTTTAAAAAGTGTTTTAAAAGCCAGCTTGATATGCAGTGGAGGAAAGAAGATTTTCTCTCATTCAACTAAGGACCGAGTGAGGTGGCGCAGTGGCTAGCATGCTGAACTCGCATTCGGGAGGACGACGGTTCAATCCCGTGTCTGGCCATCATGATTTAGGTTTTCCATGATTTCCCTAAACTGCTCCAGGCAAATACTGGGATGGTTTCTTTGAAAGGGCACAGCCGACTTCATTCCCCATCCTTCCCTAATCCCATGAGACCAATGGCCTCGCTGTCTGGTCTCCTGTCCCAAACAACCCAACTAAGGGGTCGTTGATGATGTTCTTTTCCCTGATGTCCACGTTTTCTAACCCATTGGTGTGTTTTGTCTTTGCTGCATCAAAGGCAAAAAAACATGGATACTTGGTGTGGCCACTTTGCTGTCCAAGTTGAGTTCCATTTTCAAGTCCACACAAATCACCCAAAAGCTATGACATTATGTTTTACTTTAGTTTTCATTGAGTGAGTAGTTAGTATTGAACCATATTTGTTCCCACTGTGTAGGAGGACATATTTCAAACTTTGTTTTGAGCTGTCAATAACTAGGTGCCAACCATCTGCGAAATATTCAGGAAGATATTTTTTTGTTTTACAGGAGACTTCTAATTCTGGATAGAATACAAAATAGCCTTTTGAGAGAAGAAGAGTAGCAGAGCCTTTTCTATAATACAGCAAAAATTAATTTTGGTTCCTAGTTCCAGTAAATTTTTTCCAACCTTGATGTCAGTAATTCAGAAGTGTCTTTTGACAGTTTCAGATCTCTGGTGAGGTCACCGTGACCCATCCTGGTTGAAACAATAAGTGATGACATCCTCTCATAATCACTGTCCCCTTTGTTAGGGGCAACATTATTCCCCACAAAGCTCCGGTAACCAGTGAAATGTTGAGATTCACACTCCCTCTGAGTGAAGGACTGGGCATCTTACAGAGACTTCTTAAGGATAAGTCCACTTGCTGAGGATGTTTTGATTTAGGCAGAAATAACAGTCATCAAAAAGGCATTTGAATTCTCTCCAAATCAATGGTATGCCGAATTTCAGACTTTTTCTATTCCCAGTCTTCAACTGACATAAATGTTCTGTATGAGTTCTACAGACTTGATGTGGTGCTCAGCCTTTATACTGATCATCAAGGCTAACATCACAGTACCAATTATAGGATTTCTTTAGAAAGCCACTTACAGTTTTTTTTGTTTTCTTTCAACACGTATTATCTGCACATGAAGCAAAACACATCACGATGACTTAAACATCTTCTACTTGAACTCATTTTATTTCTTTCCATCAATACAAATACAACGATCTGCAATATAGTATAAGTTTCAGGTTCATTTTATAACAACTCTTTCCTAAGCATAGATATCACATGAGGCCCATTTTGCTCTACCCTGTACGGTGAGAATTTACAAACCAATCTAAACTCTAGCACTTCTGGCATCCTTAAGATACCACATGCTTACTCTGTTTGGTGGATTTTCCTGGAACTAAATGGACAGCAGACCAACACTAGGGCAAATATACAGGAACCTATCCTTGTTTATGTGATTTATAACTGTACAAAATAGTTAAAACTGCACATTTTGTACAGCAGACAGAGAACGTCTGATTTCATATGTAGCTAATATCAGTTTTAAAATCCGAGAGAGAGAGAGAGAGAGAGAGAGAGAGAGAGAGAGAGAGAGAGAGAGAGAGATTCTTATAGACCTATCTAATCTAACTGGTCCTACACTGCTGGGAAAAAAATCAACAACTGTGCTCAGTGTTTCAGTAGGTTTTCTGCAGTGTGATCAAATGCAAAGTGTATAACAATATACAGCAAAAATATCCATATTTTAATCAGAACTGGCACAACTGTTCATTCGGTTCCATAATGCATAAGACATAAATTACACCACAATAATTTCATTACATCAGAGTGTAAAATCCAAATCAAGGCTGCATTTAAACACATACAAGTACTGAATAATTCAGGTAGGTGCTGTACAGCATTAACCACACTACTCAAAGGAAATTGAGTATTAATACAAAGTTTTTAAAAAAAGGCTACTTAATCTTTTAGTGTACACTAATTATTTGTGTGTGTGTGTGTGTATGCGTGTGTGTGTGTAGCTGTAGCTTTAGTTCTCAGATACTAAATACTGCAAAGATAAATGCACATTTTACTCTTTAGAAAGACACAATAAAAGCAACAGTATGAAACTGTTATTTCTGTACTCTCACCAGCACAAGCAAATAATAGTATGCATTCAGTTGAAAAAAACACTTTCATCACAAATACTTCAGCAGTGATAATACACACAATGCCATACACCTTCATAATATGAGCTGTTCTTATGTCATCACTCTGTACTAGTCGACCAGACTATTATTTCACCTGGGAGTGAAAACTGCTTCAATCATCTTCAACTTTTATAGTCCTGTCTTCCTCAGTTGTGTGCAATATTACGGTATATTAATAATTTTTACTTGTGGACTGTCTGACAGCAAATTTGCTGTCAGACGGTCCATAAGTAAAAATTATTAATATACCGTAATACTGCTTCAATCAGCTTACCACGAGCTTTTATTGTGATATTTTATGAGGACACATTTAACCGCTTGACATTATATGAACAACTGCCTGGTAATCATCCACAGTGTGATGCACTTCCCTTAGTCAATGTATTTGTACACCGTACTGTCATTGCGTGTTTCTGATAACGGCCACGGGAGGCCATGCGCAATAATGTTGTGGTCAGGTATTTGTCACTATATCCAACCATAAAAAACATGTTAGTTGTATACGATCCTGTCTCGTCCCACCCCTCTCTTTTCCCATACACCAAACCTTCTCTTAAGAAGTTGTGATGAAATCTCTTTTTACAGATCTAAGTTCTAAAATATACAACATTCTTTTTTTCTCTATCCTTTGGATTTCTTCTCTCCCCACTGATCTCCTTTGTGTGGTCCGGTGCATTCCCCATTGGTCATAATGAGAGTAAATTTAATTGTTTGGGTTCTCTGCTCCTTCTATCAACTAAAAGCAACTTTGACTCACGACATATTTCTGAAATGCATTGTTTCACAGCTGTAGTACTGACTTCTAACAATCCTGTAGAAGGTTTTGGCTAGAGACTATAGCCAGTTTCCTTTAACGAGTCATTGTCTTCAACTGAATTATTACTCTCAATGCATCTGGGTATCTTCCCATTACTTCATATGCTTTTGTTGATTTATCTATGACTGCTTTTCAGCAGTAGGCACTCCCTTGACTCTTGTAAGAAATTCTCTTGTTTTCCTCTTAATGTAATGTTAACTCAGCATGTGTGTGCAGGTTAAATGGTCTAAAAAGCGTAATAAATACATACACTCTTTGTCACATTAAAAAAACAACTGTGTTGCCTGTGACACTCTACACTGATTTTTTAAATTTTCAAGGTAAAGTGTACATCATGTACCTATTTATCTGAAATTGTATGACTGTTTATTACGAAACACAAAAAATTCATAGAAATAGTGAATATTTGTAGTGTTAAATGAAACACGCAAAATGTTTGGAAGATATTCATAAACACAAGACTCTGGTGCTGTATTAGTGAGTACACTTGCTTGAAAATTGCCTCTTCGAGAAATGTGTTGCCAGAGGCAATGACACAATAGACAAACAGCAGACATCTCATTGATAATGGAGCAATACCATGTGGTTTTCACAGTTGATGTAAGAGAGCAAATTGCAGATTATGCATCCTTACAAACTGTTTACCACTTGAATAAGAAAAAAGATCAAGTAATAATAGATAACAAACACCTTTTCTGTCATTACACACAGGCATTATGCCTGGCCAAAGACTGTCTTCCTCCATGTGGAGTCAACACAGAACAATCTAAAGTGCGTACTCTTACATGATTCATAACCTTGACCTAACTTACCTTCTGTCAAGCTTTGGCACAGTGCAACTTGACATGGACTAAACACAATGCCCGTATATACAAGACGCAGATGGAAGTTCCTGTTTTATTACCGTTAAGCACTAAATTTATGTTCCACATAAAAGACATGGAAAGTCAATTCATGTCAAAGAATGTGGGTGACTCTTGCTGCTTTTTATTTTTGTGAATGTAATTCATATGAGTGGAGAGACTGTTTTGTGTTTTGAAAAATTTGCCACAAATTTGGCAAGGAACCTGCTGATTAGGCATGTGCCGATCGAAGATGTGTCTCCGTAGGCTCGTCTTGCGCACCACTTTACCACATACTGAACATGCTGCATCCTCACTGCGGTCTCCTGCAACATAGCACCTCTTGCTGTGTAGCGATCAGGTGGTATTCTTCAAACAGTCTGCATACAGACAATATGACAACCTACAATCCTACAACAGAAGTACAGAATTGTAACAGAAGCAGCTTATATAGACATGAGCTGCGTACAATGAAAACTGTTATCTCCTGAAGTGTCTAAATTCTCATTAATGAGTAAAGAATAAGTCCTCTGCTAATTAAAGATCAAAGCACACACAATGTTTTTTTTTTTATGTTGTGTACATCAGCATGAACCCATTTCATCCTGTCAGATATGAGACTCTTATTAAATAAATAATCAGACGCTGAAATGATTTGTTTCAAGTAATTTACAATTATATTATGAAATGCTCTTACGGATTAGTAACAAGAAAATATAACTCCTTCCAAAAATTGTATAACCTCAATGTTTCTCTGTCCTGTTTAGTAAGTCAACTGTTGTTGTTCTACTTTCATTCTAGAATCAGAAATTTACTACAGTTCATATTTGACTAACTCAGCAATACAGACCTATTTAGTCATTTTTGCCATTATACTGCCAAGGTTAAATTGCAAAATTGCCGAAATTAATGGAAAAAGTTATCTTGTATGCAAACAATGAAATAATCATTTCTGACATTTTTATACACATTGCATGGAGCTTAACGATGCAGCATATTAAAAGAAAAGGAAAAAAGGGGGCCATCAAGCTATTCAAAATTTCCACTGCAAAGATCTGACAAAAAGAGTCACTGCCAGCCAATATGAGAGTATCAAGATTAACATGATATGATGGTTTCTATCATGTAGCAAATTTGGTACTATTTTAGTAAGAGTAACAGCAGCGTTAGTAATAGCTGTTCTTGTTTTCACCTCTGTTTTTGTCATATTCATTTGCAGATTAATTTTTAATTGCACCTGCAGTGCTTACAACACAGCTTTCATAACACTTCGCATCATGCACAAGATGACAAATAGAGAGAGCCACAAACTGCTTGTACAGAAAGCAGTTTAAGAGTGTGAAGCAACCAATTGGAATCTGTAATGTAATAGAAATGTTCACCTAAAACACAGGAAAAACAATGAAGAGGATCAAATTCAAGCCTGATAATTCATTCAGAAATAATAAATGCTGATGAAAAAAAAGGCCACTGACAAGCCACGAGCAGTGATTAATAGTGACAGACTAAAGGGTAGATGGAATCTGCAATTTTAAAGGTAATGGGAGAAATGGGCAGAGGGGAGGGGGTTGTCGGAGAGAGACAGCATGAGGTAAAGCTGGACATGAGAAGAAGGGAGGGTATGGAAAATAGGGAGACAGAATTAAATGCTGGTTGAGGGAGGATTGTAAGTGTGGAGGGGGGGAGTGCTTATATACAAATAAAGTCTATAAAAGCCATTTAAGATTATGAAAAAGTAAATGTAATCAAATGAAAATTACATTAACATGAAAGAAAAAGGGTTCACAGAGACCACATCCAAGTAGACTACAGAAATAATGAGGAACACAATTGACAGAGCATTAGGATCATAGCCTGTAAGAATTAATCAATAAAAACAAAAGCTTTAACTATTATTGTATTTACCTTTAATAATACAGCATTCTTAATTCCTATGTTGTGAAAAATTAGAGATCGAATACATATCATAAAAAATTACTTCCATTTCCTTCATCATGAGACAACTGACAAAATCTTGAGCCAGCAAGTGATATGGACAGTAATTGCAAACACATCTACAAGTAGATGTGCTATTAGCATGTCCACAAGTTTAATGGTGAAAATAAGCAAACACTCCCCCTACAGCAGAATGAAAGAACGTGAACCACAGTAACCATTAAAATCTACCTTTGAAATCATTTGATACTGATGACCCCCAGTCCACTTAGTAAAAGACACAACTATTGTTAAAATTACTGCCACTTTCTTTTAATTTGTTTCTTATGTCAGCTAGCGCCCCCTTCTAAAGCTGTGGTTTGCTACACTTGATTTGTCATATACACATTTTTTAAAATAACGCAAAACCTAAAACACAAACTTGGTGAATGCTTGGGTGGCATGTTCAATAACATCATTATTTCATTAATTGACTGTTGGACTGTCTTTCAAAAGAATGGTCAGTCCTGACAAGCATGAAATAGCATCAAATGCACTCTCTTACAAAATTTCTTGTTAACAGAAACGCAGTGTTAAAAGGAGAAATGACTTACATTATCCTTTACTCAGCCTTGTGTAGTACAGAAAGGAGAGAGGTAGTACAGAAAGGAGACACAAAAATATTTGACCACTTACACATTGATTAACTTCAAATACAAACTGAAATCATATCTGCCCCCATATCCCCCCCCTCCCCCACCCCTTAGATTTTGTAAATCATACATCGAGATTGTTATGGATGAATAATTAACTCCTTTCTATATCATGCTGAGGTTGAGTGTTGGGTAGCGCAATTCGTATTTCCTTCTAGTGTTGTGTTAATGAATGTCACATGTTACCATTGTTTAAATTGGTAACAACAAACTACATAGTGGAGTAAATGTACTGTGGGCTCAAATGCCTTTGAACACTATGGGACTTAACTTCTGAGGTCATCAGTCCCCTAGAACTTAGAACTACTTAAACCTAACTAATCTAAGGACATCACACACATCCATGCCCGAGGCAGGATTCGAACCTGCGACCGTAGCAGTTGTGCGGTTCCAGACTGTAGCACCTAGAACCGCTCGGCCACCTCGGCTGGCTGTACTGTGGGGTCATTCTTCAGATGCCAACAGTTTAAATAGCTATTTACAAGAGATTATGAAGTCAAAGAGTTGCACAGGGATATGATACTTTGGCAAGCTGGTGAGGATGGAATGTGGTATAGGGGTCAGCATTACTGGCCGGTGGGCCGCAAGTCGGCAGTTCAAACCTAACCACCAGCAATAAACTGTTATGCAGTATTTCACTTCTTAAAGGTTTTTGAAATATTTTAGTCTGTAATATCTGAGTATTCTGAAACATCAGATGTTTGTATAAATACCGCCATTCTGGAATATCTGATTTTTATATACGTAGTTGCTCTCTCTGTCCAAGAGGTCAGTTCTGTACAATGGTGTTCATAATAAATATGCTGCAGTGCTGTTTTATTTCATTGTGATCCTGGTTTCAGATGTGGAATTGCGTGATGTGACACTGCTTGGTGGAGACACAGGGTACTTCAAACCATCTACATCATAATGGCTGAAATTGTGCAAGGTAAAGCCATTGCCAACACTGACAGGAACGAGCTTACAAGAAGGACAACATTCCCACAATGTAGGAGACTATAGATCCCAAGCCAGCAATAAGTCAGTTGCACATCAGGCATCTACAGGGTGTTACAAAAAGGTATGGCCAAACTTTCAGGAAACATTCCTCACACACAAATAAAGAAAAGATGTTATGTGGACATGTGTCCGGAAACGCTTAATTTCCATGTTAGAGCTCATTTTAGATTCGTCATTCCAACGTGATCAAATTGTAAATTTTCACGATCAACATGTGTGGGCTGACGTGAATCTGCACGCAATTGTGCAATCACGTCACAACACAGATTTTCTGTGAACGTTTGGGCAGCCATTGTTGGTGATGTCTTGATTGGGCCCCATGTTCTTCCACCTACGCTCAATGGAGCACGTTATCATGATTTCATACGGGATACTCCACCTGTGCTGCTAGAACATGTGCCTTTACAAGTACGACACAACATGTGGTTCATGCACGATGGAGATCCTGCACATTTCAGTCGAAGTGTTCGCACGCTTCTCAACAACAGATTCGGTGACCGATGGATTGGTAGAGGCGGACCAATTCCATGGCCTCCACGCTCTCCTGACCTCAACCCTCTTGACTTTCATTTATGGGGGTATTTGAAAGCTCTTGTCTACGCAACCACGGTACCAAATGTAGAGACTCTTCGTGCTCGTATTGTGGACGGCTGTGATACAATACGCCATTCTCCAGGGCTCCATCAGCGTATCAGGGATTCCATGCGACGGAGGGTGGATGCAGTATTCTCGCTAACGGACGACGTTTTGAACATTTCCTGTAACAAAGTGTTTGAAGTCACGCTGGTACGTTCTGTTGCTGTGTGTTTCCATTCCATGATTAATGTGATTTGAAGAGAAGTAATAAAATGAGCTCTAACATGGAAAGTAAGCGATTCCGGACACATGTCCACATAACATATTTTCTTTCTTTGTGTGTGAGGAATGTTTCCTGAAAGTTTGGCCATACCTTTTTGTAACACCCTGTATAAGTGTTCTCCAGAGATACTGGTCAGGACCCAACAAAATGGCTGAAAGAATTACGAAAGAGTTGCCAAATACAACAGCTGGGATGACATGACGTGTTTGGCAAATGTATACTTTCATTTGAATTGGTTAGCCCAGCAAAAGCTCAAGAATTATGAAGAAAACCTCAATAGCTGGGATAAATTCCAGCCCAAAATGAAGAAAATGTTTGGCAACAATCAGCAGCTGGTGTTCCACTTGAGGAAGAATAGGGCCCAATGTCGTCATGAATTCAAATAAGGCAGAAGCTGACTAAATCTCACGCTTGATGAAAGGAGTTGCAGAAGGCATGTACCAGGCTCTTGACGTAAAGGATATTACAATGACCAAGGAATTCCTCAAGTGGTGTCAGCACATCAAGGAAATGCAACAGAAATGAACTGGACAAAAGAAGTGAGACTAACCCCTGGATGGCCACCACGACCTCATCCCTCTCATATGCCATGTAGTGAAAGAGAAGTTACAGCATTCTATGCAACCACAACTGTTGGACCAAGTGAGCAAGAGGTAGCAGCCATGAAAATCAACCCAAATATGGGATCATCCACCACTTAGTCAGTGCTCATGTCGGGTGTCACCAGCTGAACAACAGATAATACATGCGGAAGTGAAGAAGATGCTGCAAAATGGCAGCATTGAGGCCTTAGTCCCCTCCTTTGGTCCTTGTGAAGAAGAAGGAAGGCACATGACATATCCGTGTCGACTGCCGACAACTGCTTATTTGTGATGCTCTATACTGGTTGAGAGCAGCCGATTTTTCTCTATTACGGGCACGTAGACAGCTAACGATGCATTATACTACATGAAATGGGCACCAATACTAACAAGTAAAAAAGTGTGAATATGTCAAGATGTTTTGATTTCAATATCTTTGAAACTGCGGGGTCATTCAAAAAGCTAGTTCTCTTCTTTTACATCCCTAACTCTCCCCAAGACATGTTCACCTTTTCCTCTCCTATAATAGGAGCATTTTTCATTCTGGTTCCCAACTTTTACTCAATCATAATTTTGACATTAAACAGCCATAGCATGGCAACTGATGTAGATTTTTGTTGATTCGAGCAACAGTTGATCCTGTATAGGTTTATTTAATCTCTTTCGAACCATGTTGCCTATATCTTGGCAATGGATAAAGCTTTCACAAAACAACACTATGACCATTAATTACACCTATCTGTCTACCGTCTTACAAATTTCACACAACTTTCAAACATAGAAGTGCCATACCTATAAAAACCGTACAAAAAACCTGTTTTCTGAGCATAAAATATGAATGCAGCTGCATTTTTGAAAGCAAGTCTTCAATTTTATCATAAAACAGCATTTTTTGTTTATCTGATTCACTTCAAATCATTATTGCGCATTCACTTCATATGAGAATGAATTTCATTTGTTACATTTAGTTTTACTTCAAACAGTCGTATCTCGACAATGGATAATGTTGTTGTTGTGGTCTTCAGTCCTGAGACTGGTTTGATGCAGCTCTCCATGCTACTCTATCCTGTGCAAGCTTTTTCATCTCCCAGTACCTACTGCAACCTACATCCTTCTGAATCTGCTTAGTGTATTCATCTCTTGGTCTCCCTCTACGATTTTTACCCTCCACGCTGCCCTCCAATACTAAATTGGTGATCCCTTGATGCCTCAGAACATGTCCTACCAACCGATCCCTTCTTCTGGTCAAGTTGTGCCACAAACTTCTCTTCTCCCCAATCCTATTCAATACTTCCTCATTAGTTATGTGATCTACCCATCTAATCTTCAGCATTCTTCTGTAGCACCACATTTCGAAAGCTTCTACTCTCTTCTTGTCCAAACTATTTATCGTCCATGTTTCACTTCCATACATGGCTACACTCCATACGAATACTTTCAGAAATGACTTCCTGACGCTTAAATCAATACTGGATGTTAACAAATCTCTCTTCTTCAGAAACGCTTTCCTTGCCATTGCCAGCCTACATTTCATATCCTCTCTACTTCGACCATCATCAGTTATTTTGCTCCCCAAATAGCAAAACTCCTTTACTACTTTAAGTGCCTCATTTCCTAATCTAATTCCCTCAGCATCACCCGACTTAATTAGACTACATTCCATTATCCTTGTTTTGCTTTTGTTGATGTTCATCTTATATCCTCCTTTCAAGACACTGTCCATTCCATTCAACTGCTCTTCCAAGTCCTTTGCTGTCTCTGACAGAATTACAATGTCATCAGCGAATCTCAAAGTTTTTATTTCTTCTCCATGAATTTTAATACCTACTCCGAATTTTTCTTTTGTTTCCTTTACTGCTTGCTCAATATACAGATTGAACAACATCGGGGAGAGGCTACAACCCTGTCTTACTCCCTTCCCAACCACTGCTTCCCTTTCATGTCCCTCGACTCTTATAACTGCCATCTGGTTTCTGTACAAATTGTAAATAGCCTTTCGCTCCCTGTATTTTACCCCTGCCACCTTTAGAATTTGAAAGAGAGTATTCCAGTCAACATTGTCAAAAGCTTTCTCTAAGTCTACAAATGCTAGAAACGTAGGTTTGCCTTTCCTTAATCTTTCTTCTAAGATAAGTCGTAAGGTCAGTATTGCCTCACGTGTTCCAGTGTTTCTACGGAATCCAAACTGATCTTCCCCGAGGTTGGCTTCTACTAGTTTTTCCATTCGTCTGTAAAGAATTTGTGTTAGTATTTTGCAGCTGTGACTTATTAAGCTGATAGTTCGGTAATTTTCACATCTGTCAACACCTGCTTTCTTTGGGATTGGAATTATTATATTCTTCTTGAAGTCTGAGGGTATTTCGCCTGTTTCATACATCTTGCTCACCAGATGGTAGAGTCTTGTCAGGACTGGCTCTCCCACGGCCGTCAGTAGTTCCAATGGAATATTGTCTACTCCGGGGGCCTTGTTTCGACTCAGGTCTTTCAGTGCTCTGTCAAACTCTTCACGCAGTATCATGTCTCCCATTTCATCTTCATCTACATCCTCTTCCATTTCCATAATATTGTCCTCAAGTACATCGCCCTTGTATAGACCCTCTATATACTCCTTCCACCTTTCTGCTTTCCCTTCTTTGCTTAGAACTGGGTTTCCATCTGAGCTCTTGATATTCATGCAAGTGGTTCTCTTATCTCCAAAGGTCTCTTTAATTTTCCTGTAGGCGGTATCTATCTTACCCCTAGTGAGATAGGCCTCTACATCCTTACATTTGTCCTCTAACCATCCCTGCTTAGCCATTTTGCACTTCCTGTCGATCTCATTTTTGAGACGTTTGTATTCCTTTTTGCCTGTTTCACTTACTGCATTTTTATATTTTCTCCTTTCATCAAATAAATTCAATATTTCTTCTGTTACCCAAGGATTTCTACTAGCCCTCGTCTTTTTACCTACTTGATCCTCTGCTGCCTTCACTACTTCATCCCTCAAAGCTACCCATTCTTCTTCTACTGTATTTATTTCCCCCATTCCTGTCAATTGTTCCCTTATGCTCTCCCTGAATCTCTGTACAACCTCTGGTTCTTTTAGTTTATCCAGGTCCCATCTCCTTAAATTCCCACCTTTTTGCAGTTTCTTCAGTTTTAATCTACAGGTCATAACCAATAGATTGTGGTCAGAGTCCACATCTGCCCCTGGAAATGTCTTACAATTTAAAACCTGGTTCCTAAATCTCTGTCTTACCATTATATAATCTATCTGAAACCTTTTAGTATCTCCAGGGTTCTTCCATGTATACAACCTTCTTTCATGATTCTTAAACCAAGTGTTAGTTATGATTATGTTGTGCTCTGTGCAAAATTCGACCAGGCGGCTTCCTCTTTCATTTCTGTCCCCCAATCCATATTCACCTACTATGTTTCCTTCTCTCCCTTTTCCTACACTCGAATTCCAGTCACCCATGACTATTAAATTTTCGTCTCCCTTCACAATCTGAATAATTTCTTTTATTTCATCATACATTTCTTCAATTTCTTCGTCATCTGCAGAGCTAGTTGGCATATAAACTTGTACTACTGTAGTAGGCGTGGGCTTCGTATCTATCTTGGCCACAATAATGCGTTCACTATGCTGTTTGTAGTAGCTTACCCGCATTCCTATTTTCCTATTCATTATTAAACCTACTCCTGCATTACCCCTATTTGATTTTGTGTTTATAACCCTGTAGTCACCTGACCAGAAGTCTTGTTCCTCCTGCCACCGAACTTCACTAATTCCCACTATATCTAACTTCAACCTATCCATTTCCCTTTTTAAATTTTCTAACCTACCTGCCCGATTAAGGGATCTGACATTCCACGCTCCGATCCGTAGAACGCCAGTTTTCTTTCTCCTGATAACGACATCCTCTTGAGTAGTCCCCGCCCGGAGATCCGAATGGGGGACTATTTTACCTCCGGAATATTTTACCCAAGAGGACGCCATCATCATATAATCATACAGTAAAGCTGCATGCCCTCGGGAAAAATTACGGCTGTAGTTTCCCCTTGCTTTCAGCCGTTCGCAGTACCAGCACAGCAAGGCCGTTTTGGTTATTGTTACAAGGCCAGTTCAGTCAATCATCCAGACTGTTGCCCTTGCAACTACTGAAAAGGCTGCTGCCCCTCTTCAGGAACCACAGGTTTGTCTGGCCTCTCAACAGATACCCCTCCGTTGTGGTTGCACCTACGGTACGGCTATCTGTATCGCTGAGGCACGCAAGCCTCCCCACCAACGGCAAGGTCCATGGTTCATGGATAATGACTATTGGAAAAAAGAAATTTCATTTATACTTTATCCATTTAATTACCTTAGTGCAAAGTTTGAATCAATTTGTGCAAGTTTAAAATACGGAAATTGCTTGATTCAAAAACCTCCCCAAAAATTTTTTTGTTTGGCACATAATCCAAACCAGTGCCCTTATAAAAGGTGCCATACCCAATTAAAATCTTCTGCAAAAGGAGTTAATTGATTTTGCCTGGGCTTAATATCCTGCAACATAGTTACAGTAAGACAGACATTTGGATAATGGAAAATCCAGGATGGAATGTAACAATGCGATGAAAACAAAAGTTGCTACTCACCATATAGCAGAGATGCTGAGTCACAGATAGGCACAACTAAAGTACTGTCACAATACAAGCTTCCGACCATCAAGGCCTTTGTTGAAAATAAACGACACACACACACACACACACACACACACACACACACACACACTGATTTTAGAACATACATTGTGTTCGAACATTATGAATTACCTTGAAGAAAACGGTCTATTGACACACGGTCAACATGGGTTTAGAAAACATCGTTCCTGTGAAACACAACTAGCTCTTTATTCACATGAAGGGATTTCAGATCGATTCCGTATTTCTGGATTTCCGGAAGGCTTTTGACACTGTATCACACAAGCGGCTCATAGCGAAATTGCGTGCTTATGGAATATAGTCTCAGTTATGTGACTGGATTTGTGACTTCTTGTCAGAGAAGTCAAAGTTCATAGTAATTGATGGAAAGTCATCAAGTAAAACAGAAGTGATTTCTGGCGTTCCCCAAGGTAGTGTTATAGGACCTTTGCTGTTACTTATCTATATAAACGATTTTGGAGACAATCTGAGCAGCCATCTTCAGTTGTTTGCAGATGACGCTGTCGTTTATCGACTAATAAAGTCATCAGAAGATCAAAACAAACTGCAAAACAATTTAGAAAAGATATCTGAAAGGTGCGAAAAGCGGTAATTGACCCTAAATAACGAAAAGTGTGAGGTCATCCACATGAGTGCTAAAAGGAACTCGTTAAACTTTGGTTACACGAAAAATCAGTCTAATCTAACAGCCGTAAATTCAACTAAATACCTAGGTATTACAATTACGAACAACTTAAATTGGAAGGAACACATAGAAAATGTTGTGGAGAAGGCTAATCAAAGATTGCGTTTTATTTGCAAGATACTTAGAAAATGTAACAGACCTACTAAGGAGACTGTCTACACTACGCTTGTCCGTCCTCTCTTAGAATACTGCTGCCCAGTGTGGGATCCTTACCAGATAGGACTGATAGAGTACATCGAAAAAGTTCAAAGAAAGGCAGCATGTTTTGTATTATCGCGAAATATGGGAGAGGGTGTCACAGAAATGATACAGGATTTGGGCTGGGAATCATTAAAAGAAAGGCGTTTTTCGTTGCGATAGAATCTTCTCACGACATTCCAATCACAAACTTTCTCCTCTTAATGTGAAAATATTTTGCTGACACCAACCTACACACGGAGGAACCATCACCACGATAAAGTAAGGTAAATCAGAGCTCGTACGGGAAGATATGGGTGTTCATTCTTTCTGTGCGCTATACGAGATTGGAATAATACAGAAGTGTGAAGTTGGTTCGATGAACCTTCTGCCAGGCACTTGAATGTGACTTGCAGAGTATCCATGTAGATGTAGATGCAAAAGCAATTCACACGCACAACTGCTGCCTCTGGCAGTTGAATCCACACTGCGAGTAACATCAGCAGTGCATGATAGTAATGGCAACTGGGCAACTGGCAACCACCCAGTTGCCACTCCCATCATGCACTACTGCTGTTGCTTGCTGTGTGGCTTCAGCTGCCAGAGGCTGCAGTCGTGTGTGTGTGTGTGTGTGTGTGTGTGTGTGTGTGTGTGTGTGTGTGCGCGCGCGTGTGTGTTTTGGTCTATTTTCAACAAAGGCCTTGATGGCTGAAAGCTTGTATTCAGACAGTCTTTTTGTTGTGCCTATCTGAGACTCAGCATCTCCGCTATACAGTGAATAGCAACTTTCTTTTTCATAATATTGAGATGTTTGAATAGTTACACAAATGGCTGCCTGTCCAGACGAAACCAAAAACTTTTTAGCCCATGTTCATAGCTCAAATATGAACTGCGCATCAACCCCCCCCCCCCCCCTCCAAAAAAAAAAAAAAAAAAAGAATTATTTCTAGCAGAGATGTCAGGCCTTGTGCAGTTACACAATTGTGCGAACTGTGTTTTATCTAAGTTTATTAAAAAATAACGACTATCATAGAAATAAACAGTTCAGATGAATTAAGAAACCTATGTATCAACATCTCTCTCCCTTTTTTTATTTCTCCTATGCCCTCCTCCCCCTTGCCATTACCCACTTTCTTGTTTCTTAACTTACAGGACATTTTGAAACATATGTTTTACTTACACTTTTTTGTTATACCACATGTCTTTATTAGTTTTTATCTGCATGATAAACGGAATTTCAATTAAATTTTGTGATTGTGTAGACATTGGATCACATATATTTCTAACTCAATAAGCTAGTGGAACTCAAAAACAAGTTTCTTAAATAATTTTATTGACAGTTTCAAATATTTGAATGGACCTTTTTAAACTACAACTCTCCTCAATTATGCCCCCCCCCCTTTATTTCAACTGTGTCCCCCCTCCCTGTCACTGCCCATTTCCTGGTTTTTTCACCTACAGGGCCATTTTACATATATGTTTTCCTTTGACTTCTTATCATACCATATCTCTCTATTAATTTTTTATCCGTGTTATAAATGGCATTTCAATTACAGTTTGTAATTGTTTAGGCATCGGATGACATATTCTTCTGACTAATGTGTAACAGTTCAGATGTATACCATGTTTCTTCAAAAATAAGTAAGTAATGAATAAAACATAAAATGGTTAGATTGCATAACATTTTAGATGTTTTACATCTAGATATTCTACGTTCCTTTTGTTTTCCTTCACTCCTAAAAACTGTATTTCCTTAATATTAATTAATTTACTTTAATGTGTATTTTTGACAGATTAGGCTTGACTGATTGTAATTTCATGGATCGTTCTGTAGCTTGTATTTTGCATGCTTACATTTTTGAATGGAGCGTAAAATATTGTATATTCTTACATTCATAAATCCCATTACTCTTTTACTTTTTATTTATTTTATTAATGTTTTCATGTAATATCAATCAAGTGCAGAATTGTGATTTGGTCAAGACTGTCATCTTTGACTTGCATTGCTACTCATCAAATGCTGCCCCTTTTGTCAACAGGCCATATTGTAATCTTGTTAAAATTTTTCATTTTTATTGGCAATTATGGTTTTCAGTAGTAACGTATGTCAAAGCACGTATGACATGAGATAGATATGCAATAATTTTTGTGAGTATTTCCACTAATTTAATGGTTTTTCCTGTTCTGATCGTATTTTGTTTACATTGTCACATTATACACTTTTTTATGTTGTGCAGCTGCCGTTGATGATCGTTTAAGACTGAAACCAGTAACAGAATATATAACATTATCACTGACAGTACAGTGTTATGTATTTTGTAAAATATTTTGATGTAGCGGTGCCTGTGGTCTTATTGCATGTCTTGAGAACCTTGCTTTCAATGTATGCGACAATTAAAATCATTCATCATCTATAGCCTTTGCTATGCATTAAAGTGTCAGGTGATCCATCAGAAGAAAGTAAGTACTGGTGTCCCAGTGTTTTCTAGTGAGACACACAGATGGTAGTTGTCATCTGTGAACACTGTATTCAAACAAACACATGCAATGTGGCATCTTAATGCAGTGCAAGTTGCAAGGGCCGTCTGCCTGATCCAAAAAGGATGGAATTTCCGTTATGTTGGTGGAGATGCCAACGCGTCTCCATGTGCAACCCATAGGTTGTGGACATGATGCAGGGAGACAGGTCAGTACACACGATGAGTTCAGCAAGGTCGCCAATGCATTACAACCTCATGTGAAGATTGATATCTGGTCATTTGTGCATTGCGGCATAGTATGGATACCGCCAGAGGACTGCAAGACTATCTCAGAAGGACCACTGCGTCCAATTAGTCTGTAATGAACAGGTTATGAGAAAGGACCTTATTACCCCAATGACCTCTTCAAGTACTCAAGTACCCCATTTGTCACAACAATATTTTGCAGTTCGCCTTCAGTTCTGTCATTCCCATTTCAACTGGCAACTTGGTCACTGGCGAAAAATTGAACACAACCTGTTGCACCATGTGGTCACTGCTGCATATGGTGGTGGGCTCTAATTCCTATGCCAGGGCCTATGTAGCAGGCGTCAACTGCGATGTCATGCGAAGCATGGACACTGGAGTAATGGAATGACCGGCAGCGAGTCTTGACGTAAACCCCGTCATGTACATGTGGGATTTGCCCGACAGACATATTTGTGCCAGTCCTATTCCACACGCAGTCTCCAAGAATTATCATGGACTCTCATTGAAGATTGGGAAAGGACACCACAGGGTGATCTCTATAGACTTACGCAGAGCATGCCACATAAGCATCAGATAGTGATAAATGCTCATGAAGGGCATACAAGTTACTGTAACTCTCAAAGTCCAATGAAAAGCATCCAGGGTGACGAGATGAATGATTGTTTGCACTTCATTGTCAACATCTGTTGGACATTTCAGTTCTTTCTATGTAAACGAACAAGAATGTTGTGATGTTTGGTTGAGTACTTAAATTCTGGAAGATAAATGTATATATAAATATACCAAGTCCTGAATTATTGCTCAATGGAGTAAGGCAGACACTCAGAGTAATGTTCCCATGATTCTTTTGAGCAGTGTAATTCCCTAAGGCCGGTATTACACTATCATATTTCTTTGACAAAGATGTGATCAAATATTCATCAAATTTGTTTGAAAAGATATCTGACGTGGTGCTAAAAAGGGGTACTACACTGTCGTCATATTTTTTTTATCAAATTTCAAGATGGCGGACAACAATCTCTTATTATGTGCTGAAGTTGCTAATGCCACAATTGCACTGTGTGTGTATTTGGAAGAAAAGCGGCAGAAAAAAAGAAAACACGCTTGGATGAAGCCATAGGTATTACATAGATATAGTAAAAGCATTCAGCAAAATGTGTTACGAGAGATGCTTGTGGAAGACGTAAAATACTTATGAATGATGAGAATGTGTTTCAGTATTGCTCAGTAAAGTGGGTTCTCACATTACAAAAGAGAATACTCTTTTGAGAAATGCTATATGTGCAGAAGATAAGCAAACTGTAACACTGGGATTTCTTGACACAGGAGAGAGAGCTACTCTAGTTTACAATATAGCATTCAAATATAACATTTTACATTAACCAAAAAAATTCCTGAGAGGTGTGAAGCAATTTATAAAGCACTGAAGGGGAAATATGTGAATTTAAATAAATGTTTAGTATACTATTTGCGTGATAAGACCTATTTTTATTTGTGAATAATTTAATTAATGGAATTAGTGTCCCAACAACTACAAAATTAATAAAAAGTACGAAACAGATGATGCGCTTTTTAACTTGTGGCATCTAGAGTTCAAGAATAAACATAGTAGAATGGAAAGCTAAGAAAGAATTTCTTTTATTTTCTATTCTCAATTCCGGCTTGCTGAAAAGCTGCCTGGATGTTTCCAGATGTAGAGGTGAATGGCTGTATCTGTGATTGTGGACATGAAGTCGCCTGCAGCATATTGCACTTGACCATCAACACATAATTAATAGTGCACTGTGCCCCTTGCTCACCCCCAACCTTGTCGAGGCAAGTTTATGAAAAAAAATAATAATAAAAAAAAAAAAAGCACACCAATTTTGAAGCCATATTTACAAACACACTACAGAGATGTCAAATAGCTGTGGCGACGCAAGCACTCCTGCGGTTACATTTCACACTGCAGTGAACAGAAGATGAACAACTTTTGTGATCAAATCTATGGCAAGGCCTGAGATTTGATTATATTTATTTGATGACAGGTGACATTTGACAAAGTTCCCTATTACACCATCAAATTTCTTTGACATAAATATTTGACATATCAACTTGACAAATAAATATGATAGTGTAATACCGGCCTAACAAGGGTGTGATGATGGAAGATATTGAAAATCATTAATCTACAATAGATTAATGACTAATTCAATACAGAATATAATGATGATAACAACTGTTATTGGAGTTTCAAACTAATGTAGAGGTCTTCTTCCCTGGGAGTTTTGGAAATCTCATTGACGAACATATATATGTTACGGCCAAAGCCCAAAGGCCGCCAAATAGTGAATTGGACAGTCATTTCGCACTCTTGCCAAGAGGATTGGTCAAAGTCCGATTACTTAAAAGAATTGGCATACGTCTGACTTTGGCCAAGCATTTTGTAAACTGGCTGGAGATTCCTGGCTTAAATGTGATGTGATTGCACATAAGCTGGGAAATCTCTGGCTATATCGCAGTGCATGCTATGATCACTCAACAATGTGTAGTAGGCAGCACTTCTCTCACTTTCAGTGTTAACTGTCCCTTGCACGTGATAGCTGCTGCTACTATTCGGTCGAGTAGCTCCTCAATTGGCATCACGAGGCTGAGTGCACCCCAAAAAATGGCAACAGCGCATGGCGGCCTAGATGGTCACCCATCCAAGTGCCGACCATGCCCGAGAGTGCTTAACTTCGGTGATCTCATGGGAACCGGTGTAACCACTGCGGCAAGGCCATTGCCAAGAAAACACTATGCAATTGCAAATGCCATAAGAGCTTAATTTGTTGTTGTAGTAAGTGAATATTGGTTGTATTAGAGAAGATTTATAAAGTGAATAGATTGTATCAAGTTTATACTTTTTGTTAGTGAGATTGATAAAATAAACAGATTGCATACAGCCTGAAATTATACATAGTCATCCACTCTTTATTTACTTTCCGATTCTGGCCAATCTGTCTAAACACTTCGGAAACTGGCCAGCCAGATCTCAAACACAAGAAAAGATCAGACAGTGGCCAGTCAATTTACAGCAATGTTGGCTGTTTCCTGACTTATACAATTTGAAACTGTTCAAGCAAATCTGCTTTGTGTGTTTCTTCACAGTTTGGTCGATTGGTCCCAGCCCCTTTACGAACTAGCCGGCTGAATCCCAAAATCAGGAAAAGATTGGACACTTGCTGCCCAATTTGAAACGACATTGGCCACATCATGACTTAGTTGACCAGTTCGCCCTTTGGCCAATTTCAGGCTTTGATCATAACATATACATATCAATCAGCTAATTACTACCACAGAAAATTATTTCATAGTAAACAGTGTCTTCATGAACAGCGTAATACTGATGCACCATAAACAATGATTAAGGATGTTTGAAATGCTGATAACATGTCTGTTAAGCAGAATTGCGTGTATAATAAGCATTACTTTAATCAAAGTTAAAACACATGTGCAGAAAGCACTAAGTACTGTGGATGTATTCGTACTTAGTACAATGATAAAACCAATTCTTTTTGTAATTTTGTTAGTGGAAAATAAGAGTTCATTATTTTATTCCAAGCCAAGGTCTCCTTAATAGGTCTGAGACTCCACTACTGTTGGTAGAGCATCAGAGGCCAGGAACATCCTATAGCTTTGTTTTTCTATACACAGAACATATCGAACTGTGCTTTCCACACAGTTACACATGTAACAACAATTACGGGGACATATTGCTACATCCTTTTAAGACACCACGTTGAGATGCTGATAAGCACATAAGAAGTTGAAATGACTGCTATATAGGCAAACTTCCATTCCACATCAACCACCACATAACCATTTGAACAATATAGGAGATCAACCTTCTAATTTTTTTAAAAAAAAAGTAACAGGAACCAAACGCATAGTACAAACACATTAGGTTTTAGATAAGAATACATGTAACTCATTTTTGTGCTGTAAATCAATCTACAACAGTCATTAACATTTACAGCCCATGTAGTCGTCATCACCACCACCACCATCATCATCATCATCATCATCATCATCATCATCATCATCATACTGTGAAAATCATTCCATAGATTGTGTGTACACAGTTTACACACACGCACAATGCTAAGAAATTAGTTACATAACATTTTCCCACACTTTTCACAAACTATGAAGAAATTGAAATACTATGTTCCATTGATGGTTGCTAAGATATTAAGACTATATATTCAGAATTAATAAAGGAAAATGCTGAGGACTTGTTAATTTAGTTGCTTTTTATTACTCTGATATTTGAATACTAGCAGCAATAAGTCTGAAAATATTTTCACACTATAAGCATGAATATAATGTATACCAGTCTAGTCTGTTCTCAAATAAATACATCCCAACAGAAGCAAATATATTTTATGCTGGAAGTACAATCATGCAAACAGACAGAGACCAAGAGGCTACTTCATTTTGTATTCTCATTACAGGAAAGTTCACAGTACGCTTCAGCTTTGCTCCGTTAGCACCAATCCTTACCCCCTGTTAGAGCTAAATAGATCCTTCCACAGCTACTTACAGATCAAAAGCTTTATCAATTGACCTTATTCATGACACTATATGAGGACTTTACCCTTGCCCTTTGCTGCTCTCTCTCCCTCCCTCCCTCTGTGTGTGTGTGGGGGGGGGGGGGGGCCTTGGAGGGCAGGGTTGCTCAGAAGTCAGTCCAGTAGCAAGAGAATATTTGCTCTGAAAGATATACACTTGGATTAAAATAACACTGTGATTGAGAATTCTGTGAGTCATGGAGTAATACTTTCTTGAGCACCACATGCTTATAGTGTTGCAGGTGCTGTAAGCAGTGCAAAGACTCATCAAGCATTACTGGCTGCACACTGGTAACAATGTCTCCCTCCACTGCAATCTGTCAGTCACAAAGTTTATTTGAATTGCAGTTTAATATCAGTAACAAAGCACATTTTATACAATGCTCTGACACTGAACAATTCAAATAAATTTTAACAGTGTTAAAGGCTTTTCAACATTTGGTCATATATACAAGTAAGAAGCTGTTCACTACACAAATATTCTTCATTATTTACAATTATATGTGGGTACCACTCCACTATAAAGCACTTTGTGAACTAAACAATCCAAACTGCTTCACCTTCACTTTAACAACAGAAATTTCATTGAGTCAGCAAATTCTCCTGATCACTGTTGCATCTTTTGCAATGCAACTGATTTGAAATTTAACCAGAATTACCCATCCTTGTAGCCTGCTTCCCAGTCACCAATTCATGTCCTCTTACTTTCATTAGTTTCATCTCATTAACATCATATTATCATACAAAAAAGAAAATTAAATGTTAGGATCACAAACAGGCACAAAGACCAACCAGACTACCAATTTCTTGCACTGCTAATACAAGCATAAAAAATGATTACAGCTCTCTAGCTTTCAGAAAAATAGGTATTCTCTTTCAGAAACAAAGAGGAGTTCTTTGGGGAGGTTGGGGAGGGGAAGAGGTTTAGTTCATTATCTTCCTCTTCATAACAGTTTCCTTTTGCTTCCTGATGGATAAAGGATTTGTTGTTATGAAAGCCAAGAGTGCTGTGGTCTCCTTTTATGTGTTTTATGGGCAGTACTGGGAGTTGCATCCCTGAAAGGATTGGCCATCCATTCTCTTTCTTTTTCATTTTTAAGTCATATTGTAAGATATATCTCAGATTTCATGAAGTAATATGACTATCTTTTTCAAAATAATTTAGGATGCAACAAATGAAGTTTTAGAATTTACGATGGGTTATTGCCACTGACTAAAATCTCTCAAATATAATGTGTAAGCACATTTTTTCCTAAAATTATCACACATTATATTATTTGGCAGTGCACCGAGATATGATCCACAACTGATATTTCAATTATAAGCATAAAACAAAATCTGTTGCTGGTTGTAAATGCCCTGTATTAACAACTGTGGATTCAGAAAGAACAGCTCAGAGTGGAACAAGTAGTCAGCAACCCATTTGTGTGTCATAACAAAATCTAAGAGAAGATTGAGGGAAACTGGGTTGTAGTATCTTTTTTGTTGCATAGTAGAACCCTTAAAAGTAAAGAACTGAGTGACTCTATTGCAACACTCATTGAATACCAGTAAGCGGAATTTCAGTAGTTCTCCCATTAACTTAATGTACTTAAAAAACAAAATCTGCTAATCCAGATAGATCATACTCAACAATTTCAAAGCCATTAAAAATTGATGATACTACAACAGTCAGAGAATTTACAAGGAAATACAAAAATAATTTTTTTCATCTTTATCAAATGGCACATGAAAAAAAAATTCTGACTGAAAATACCAAAAAGGTGTTATTACACTAATAAATACACAAGAGTTCACGTAGAAGAGGAAGAAATGTTTCTATGAAAGGAACATATTTAATTTAGGTACAATCCCTACACTGCCACCAATAACAGTCTGACCCAGCACAAATAAAATCCACTGTTTCTTCTGGAAAACAGTTGACGCATTCTTATCAAGTAGTGGCAGGAGGATGATTATGGGAGGAACATGTCAGTACAACATTTGAGTCAACTGACACACAACGGCCTCTGCAACTGAATGCACTGTACTTAGAACAACGCCAAAAGATCCTGTTCCTATTTTTGCGTTCGCAGATAAAGGTGTAACCACTCATTTTCAGCTGGAGTTTACCTCTTCGACTATACGTAAGCCTTCCAGAGCCTGAAACAAATGTACACATCAGTACTGCGTAAAAGTGAAGAGGATGTTATACTGGCTACTGCTGACCAGCTTCTGAACCGTTTCCAAGCAAAGTTTTCCACAGTCACAAAAACTATTTCATAAAATTCATCTCACTCACAAAACAATACAAATGCAACAATATCTTCTGTGATTGTAGCATATTTTTAAAATAAAAAAAGTAAGAAAAACTCACTCCGAATTCTAGTACAGTACTTTCATGTAGATCTGATGGGAGAAATTTTAAAATCACTGTTCTCAAGCTAAAACTAAACTCTGCAATCAGGTTCTGAAGACCATGCACACAATGTCAATAAACCGCTGTGTCATCTTTTGCCATGTGGATGTGGTGTGGAGAGGCAAGGGGTCAGCATGCTGCTGTCTCGACTGTTGTCGACTTTGAGACCTTGGAGTCCCTACTTCTCATTCAAGTAGCTCTTCAACTGGGACCAGGAGGATGACTTGTGCCCGTTTCAGACCTGCCACCATGAAAAAGACCCTGGAAGTATGAGGAATTGAACCGACACCTTCCGCACGAAATTCAGATGTGCTGACCACTCAACTACAGAGGCAGATCCACTACTCTCAAACTAAGTTAAATTTACTAATTATAAATCCAATACTATAAGCACAATTTAAAAAATAAAAAAGTAAAAAAGAAAATGGAATTTTTGTTAGAGATACTATGTTTGTAACATAGGATCAATGACCTAATAAATCAGCTTTTCCAAATAGCACACGAAAGACTACAGCTGATATTTTCATCCCTTTGCCTGTAAAAAAAGAAGAAAAGTCAGAAGTTATCATGGCAAACGTGTTGTAATCTCAGTTCACTACCAATGGTTAACAAATATTTCAGTTACATACCTTGAGAAATATATGTCCATCAGGATTACTTCACCAGCCGCTACACGTTCTGCCAGCAGCAACAACTGATTTTCAAATGCAGTCCAATTTCACGAGAAAATGACGCTCCTTCATAATTAAAAAATTGTAACAGTTGTGCCGTAGCTCCATGCCAGCACAATGTGAATATATTTTCTCTATGAAAACATCATGTGGTCGAGCAATATCTATTTATGCTATGGCATTCATTTTGTGTTGGTAATTTCTGTACTGGTGTACACAAATCTTCAATCGTTTTTAACTACAGAAAATGTAATCCAGCAGTAATGGTCATACCATTACATGCAAATGAGAAAGCAGTATTCACACACTAATGTCTACAGCTAAAAAACAACCAGTTTATCTTCTTCTTCTTTAGTCATAACACATGCAACAGAAGCTTTCTCTTCAGGAATGACAATTAGACTTCAAAGACAGGAAACTGAAAAATTTCCAATTTGTACACTTCCTATTAGACTCGCAACAAACCCTGCATGTTTAGCTGATCATATGAATATCTGAATCCTACGCTTTACACAAAACGTCAACTTCAAGGAATAGATGAAAGGATATATTGAGTTGCATATTAATTCTACTTTTACATATCTATAAGGATGTATGATCATATTCTCACTCACTTCTTGCGACATGTTTTTGAAAGTAAATGCCAAAAGAAAGGGAGCGATACAGAAGGAAAAGCATTATTTGGATCACTGGCTGACATCATATTTTGTTTCAACCTTAAACATCAGCATGATATGAAGTGTACACAGAATTAATCCATATTTCTACTATACATTAAAGTACATAATGTTTCATTAACAATGCAGTTATGAAGGTTTATAAAACTGATACAAAAAGTGAGAAAGTGAAAATAGTTTACATAATTTACTCCTTAAAACAGTTGTTTGGGAACAAATATTACAACTGAAAAATTGGTGAAATGCAGGAAATGGGAACATAAAAAATCCCCAGGAAGATATAAATATTACCATGAACAAAGATCATTCAGTAAGATTGATAACATGCACTTTTAGTTTAATACACAAAAAGAAATGTCATTTAACTTACCTGCAACAGTTTTCTTAAAAGAATTTATTTTTACTTAAACACCGCTAGTAAGATTCTAGCTGCACATTGACGCATTTAGAAAGATTACTAGTCCAGTTTCTAACAATATGAAATCAATGGAACAAAACTGACACACTTTCAGAAATGCAGTCTGTAACAGTGCCAGGACAGAAACTAAATATGCGACTTTTACAAGCTTATTAATAATGGAATGATCTCTCTCTCTCTCTCTCTCTCTCTCTCTCTCTCTCTCTCTCTCTCACACACACACACACACACACACACACACACACACACACACACAGGGAGGGAGATGTGGAGTGGGGGAGGTGGAAGGGGAAGGGGAAGATGGTGGGGGGAGAGGGAGCGGGAGGAGGGGGAGGGGGGGGAGAGAGAGAGAGAGAGAGAGAGAGAGAGAGAGAGAGAGAGAGAGAGAGAGAGAGAGAGTGCCAACAAACAATTTTTCTTGTACAAATCATTAATTCATGAATGAAGGAAATGGAATACTTCAGAAAATGACTGAGTTTTTCATGATAGTTTTATTTCAGTTGCTTAATAAACAGGTAAACCAGTATTGACTTTCAATAAAATTATAGTTTAGGCTAAATACGGGAAAAAATATGAAATCTGAGAGTAGTTAAAATGCAGAAAATGAAACTTGGATATTATGCACGGGGAAAATTTTGTAGAATATAAGTATTTATTAATTTTTAGCACATACCAAAATGTTAAAATGCGAAACATTTGCTACTGAACAACTGAGCTACCCAAGCATGGCTCAGTATGGAAACATTCCCCAGGCTGTGGCTAGCCATGTCTCCACATCATCATTTCTTCAGGACAGCTAGTCCCTGAAGTTTCAAAGGAGAACTTCTGTGAAGTTTGCAAAGTAGGTACTAATAGAAGTAAAGCTGTGGAGATGGTTTATGAGTCATGCTTGGGTAGCTCAGTTAGTAGAGCACTTGCGTGTTAAAGGCGAAGGTCCTAGGTTCGAGTCCCTGTCTGGCACACAGTTTTAATCTGGCAGGAAGTGTCCATATTAAGTGCCTTTCTGAAGTCAAGGAATAGGTGCCAATGTCTACAGGCCTCTAGATATCACAGATGAACATAGAGCACTGAGTTTTATAAAATCTGTTTACAGAATCCATGTTGATTTATAATGAAAAGATTTTTGTAATTCAAAAATATCATCATAAATTAGCACAAAACACATTCCTTAATTCTACAACAGACTGGAGTCAACAACATAGACTTGGAATTGTGTGCGTTTGTCCTATGAAGCTTCTTCAAAACAAGAATGATCCGCATTTTTTTCCAACTGGTGGGTACCATTTGGTGCTCCTGTACCAACAATAAACTACTGCTAGAAGAGGAGCAAGTACTCTACACAAACAGAGATGTCTCATCCAGTCCACAGGTGCATCCATTGTAGATGCTTTTCTATTACACAATCACTAAGCTCAGAAACTGACATTTCAGTGTTGGTGAAATGATTAAAAGGAGGAACTGTCTTACGACCTTCTGTAGTGAAACAGTTTCAGAAGACTGGACTCAGTATTTCTTTTGATTTGGAGCCAGTACCGTCACTGAGAGACTGAACAGATGATTTCGTTCTGCTTATTGATTTGACAGGAAGCCAAAACTTCTTAGCATTTTCAGTTAGCAAAATCCTACTTTCAAATTCATTGAACATTTCTTGTTCTCTTAATATTTATTTTCTTTCTATTCAGTTTTTGTTTGTCAGCAAGACTTGAGCATCCTTGGTAGTGTTCCAGAATTAGTCTCGCTTATTAAAGGTAAGAATAATCTTATAGTATTAGGAGTGGAAAGTTGGCTGAAGCCAGAGGTGAACAGCAGCAAAATGCTAGTTAGATTTGAATATATATCCCATGGATAGGCTATGTGCCAATGGTGGTGGCATATTTATTGCCATAAAGAACTCTATAGTAGTAAAACTGTGATGAAGCTCTCTTTGATTTCACAGTACTGAACCACAATAGGTCTTCCCAATCTTTAAATTTTCCTGAGGAACATACTGACCTAAGGCGTATTGGGCAATGCTTTATAATTTTATACACTTCTGCTCCACATCTCTGTTCTCAGGGCCAAATATTTGATGTTCACTACTCACATACTCTGCAATTTGCATCCTACCATTATTTTCCTACCTTTCTTAACCTTTCTTGTAACACTATAGTATGATTAAAATTACTTCTTCGCTGACGTCTGTCACTTGCCAGTATGGTGTTTCCATATCGGTCGCTGCTCGGTTGTAGGCAATACACAAACAGGATGGGTCATTTCACAAGTGCTGTTACCTATGTGTAAAGTGGTGAAATGTTGGCAGCAGCGCCATGATGCATGATTGGAATGCAAGATGCTCTGTTGACAGGTGAACTGGGGCAGATGATGCACTTTGTAACCCTGAATTTAAACTTATGTTCTAACCAATCACAACCTCGTGACATGCAATATATCCAAGAAAACAGCAGTGGGACTATCAATCACATTACCTTTGTTCACAGCTATTAAAACAAACTTCTACGGGCAAACTCAAGATAGAAAATTTTCAGTTTTAGCACTAAAAGCAAGCTGTAATTGCTCATTTTCATTGGTTACTTGAAACTATCCTCACACTGGCTATACAAGCTGATGCATTATCAATTGATGAACTGTCTTAGTTGGCACTTCGTTACAGGTTACAGGCAAGACAGGCAGATTACAAAAGAAAAAAAGACTGATAGGAAGAAAAATAAGAGCAAATAACAAAGTCAATACAACGATGAAAATGATGAGGGAAAGGATTACAAATAAAAAGTAACATCTGGACCAATTATCCGAATAAAAATAATAACCAGTCATTTTGATAAATATTTAAAAATAAAAAAAACTTAAAGCAGTTGATTGAGATTTAATCCCATGATCATCTAGGCATATGGTATGTAACTTAAACCACTATGCTACACCACCACTCTGCAGTGCAGCGTTATGTTTATGATTCTAAAGACCAGTAGCAACTGTGATTTGCTACCTTCATGTAGTTCGGCCACAAGTAATGTCGTACATACCTTATCTAACGTAGACCACCTTCTGTGATTATGATAATTGTTCATATAACATCAAATTGCATCTTGTACAAAAGGATTCAGTAGTGTTCCATTACTGCATATTTCATTACCATCATTTTGTGTGTATTGCTTTTGGTGTGGTTATCATGTCTGATGAAATGCAAAATAGAAGGGGCATACCCACTATTTGGAATCCTAACACATCAAGAAAGAAAGCTGCACAAGGAACTGACCATTCACTGTGACAATGTGGCAATTGTGAACAGTGCAGGCATAACATTGAGTGCCCTCATTGGAGGAAACCAGCTCCAATGTGTGAAGTGTCAACCAGCAAGCAAGTTTATCAGACTATAGCACTCATTGATGCTACCACAGGCTTATGACCACTGATACCCACCTTTATGTTTACTGATTAGAAAGGTTCAGGTCTGTTTGTCGATGTGACATCTAAGACTGTGTCCTCTCTAAAAATCTGCCCAAAGTAAGTTTTGGGCAAGACATTCAGAACAATCTCACACAAATCTCTCTCCGACATTAGTTTTGATCACGACTTTTCAATTCTACAGCTGGCAACTTATGTCTCACACTGTTACAATAACATGATCAGGAATTTTTCCCCCAATATTCTGCAAGTTCTCTCAGAAGCATTCTGTCACTACAGCTCCTGATGCAGGTAGTCGATATCAAGATCCAATGTTTGACCCACGTTTGATGCCAGCACTTCAGTCTGGAACCGCGCGACCGCTATGGTCGCAGGTTCGAATCCTGCCTCGGGCATGGATGTGTGTGATGTCCTTAGGTTAGTTAGGTTTAAGTAGTTCTAAGTTCTAGGGGACTGATGACCTCAGATGTAAAGTCCCATAGTGCTCAGAGCCATTTGAACCACGTTTGATGTTTATGTTTACCTAGACTAATTCACATTCATAATCTGTAGTGACAGCAGTAGAAACTATAGAGTTCTTTATGGCAATAAATATGCCACCACCAATGGCATGTAGCCTATCCTTGTGATATACGTTCCATTCTAAGTTTAGTTTTTTTGCTGCTGTTCACTTCTCGTTCCAACCAACTTTTCATTAGTAATATTATGTGATTATTCTTATCTTTAATAGGCAAGACTAATTCTGGAACATTACGAAGGATGCTCTAGCAGTTTACTAACAACACATTATCATATGGCTGACATGTCTTTGATTTCAGCAGTCATTTCATCATAGCACTTAAAAGAAGACCAGGTGCACATCACAGGAGGCACTCCGCTACCTGAGTAGCAGCCTCCTTTGTGTAGTGCGCATCTGATCTACTGAGGCAGACCCTAAAATTGTCCACTCGATAGTAGAGGTTGAGTTGGGGTTGTGTTGATAGGGGAGGAGACCAGACAGTGAGATCATCAGTCTCATCGGATTAGGGAAGGATGGGGAACCATCCCAGCATTTGCCTGGAGCGATTTTAGGGAAATCACGGAAAACCTAAATCAGGATAGCCGGACACGGGATTGAACCGTCGTCCTCCCAAATGTGAGTCCAGTGTGCTAGCCACTGCGCCACCTCGCTCAGAATGGAGGTTGACAAATTTGCATCTGCGCCTCTGTGTTAGACCTTCCACTCAGCTGCAAACCAGAGGTCCATTATCAACTCTACCAACTCTACATACTACGTTGCAAACAGTGAGCTCGGCTTGCACCTTGCATGGTTTGCTAGCTGCCTTCGCCAATTCAGTTATCTGAGTAAGGGAACCTAGGATAGCCTCAGAACTTAAGCGGCAAGTGTCATTTGTGGTGATGTGAGCTACAATTTGTATTCTGTTGCACCTGTTAGCAGATCCTACTCCACATCTAAGACAAGATCTTTCAGCAAACATACGAAGTGCACACTTGCATTTTTCTCTATCTGTCTGCTATTTCCCTGAAGGGCTCCATTAACTGCCTAACACCTGAGCTTCAATGGACACATCCCCAACCTATGTAATTGCACAGAGTTAAAAGTGAAGGGAAAAGATCCAGAATGAGCTTGGAGGAGGGTGGGGAGGGGGGGGGGGGGGGAAGGGGGGGGGGGGGTAGGTTTGGTCCAATTACACGAGTTCAGCCATCTACAGAAAGCAGAAAGTAGCTCTTCCTAACATCATTAACTTCCCTTAGCTATGTCTTATCTGTTGTACAAAGCGGTAACTGAACAGTATTATAGTTTTCTACAGTAACACTAACTACCTGACATTTAAGCTTAACTTCAACCTGACTGAGTCACTGAGATGGCAGGCAGTCCAATGCATGCAATGCATTCCAGCCCAGTATCACATTTTCAACATACTCAAACAAAATATCCAGTTTTGAAGCTGCAGCTGGTTATTACCTATTTCTTGCTACTAGTATCTCGGATGTGGTTGTCATTTTATTTTTTCAGCCACATAAACATCATCATATATAGGTAAACACATTTCCATGATGTACAGGGTGTGTCCGGAAAGTAACGTGTCATATTTTTTGTGATGTGACTATTTGTCACAGAGCAGACAGAGTGGTTGACAGGGCCTCAGCTTCTCAGAGGTAGGTTACTCAATTGCATCCGTACTCTTGGAGTGTTAGGACAGCTTCTTCTTTGAATCTCTACGTAGCAGTTGCGTCAAACTTATAATGGAGAGAACTTTAGGGCAATGATATGTGATTAAGTTTTGCGTGAAGCTCAACGAAATGCCACTGGAAACTCTTAGAATGCTTAATGAAGCCGTCAGAGATAGCTGACTGTCCAGATCACAACTGAACACATGGCACATGGCATTTAGTGAAGGTCAGGAGGAGGTCACTGAAGAGACCTATGCAGGACGCCCCTCAGTATCATGAATGGGTGACCATGGGACTTTTGTGTGTCCCTAACTGAATTCAGACTGGCAAACGAACTAACTGAATTCAGACTGGCAAACGAGTGTTTGCTTGATGTCGGAATTAATGGACTTGCCAAAGACAATTGTTCACAAGATTGTATTGGAGGACTTGGCCTTGTGGAAGATCTCCATAAAATGTGTGTTCAGAATTTTGATTGACTCGCAAAAGCAACACTGAGTGGAAGCTTGTGAAGAATTCAAGCAAGTCTGTGAAGATGATCCAAATTTACTGGACAACATTATCATTGGGCATGAGTAATCTATCTTTCAGTACAGTCCAGAGTAAAAAAGGCAGAGTGTAGAATGGCACACAATGTCATCGTCGCACCACAAGGAGGCTCGCATGAGCAAGTCCAGGATGAAGTCCATGCTCATTGTTTTATTGAGACAAAGGGGATAGAGTACACCTTGAGTTTATAGCTCTTGGCCAGACTGCCAACACTCAATTTTACTAGGAAGTGCTCCACAGACTGAATCACAAGGTCACTCACTCTCCAAAAGGAGTTCCACGCTTCGTGGGAACTGCACCAAGACAACGCATCAGCTCACACTGCCTTTGTTGTCATGGCTTACATGACCTGGATCAGTGTCACAACAGTGTCGCAGGCATCCTACATGCAAGCTACTTTGACAGCTTCCCTGAAGAGCATCCCGATTGAGGAGTTACAGAAAGCTTATGAGACATGGAAATCACACTGGCAAATGTGTAATGATGCAGAAGGGCCATACTTTGCAGAAGAACTTTCTATTAAGCATCACTTCGGTGCATTTTGTTTACACCTTTATTCCCAGTTCTTTCCTTTTTGCCATTCTTCATTATCTTGGCTACTAAATGAACTAATCCAATTTCTAATCACATTTTCTGGCAATGTTCTCTTTTGTTTTCTGTTTCTTGTACAATTTTTTAAATTCAAATATCCTATCATCTTACCATTTTTTTTCCTGTCCGTATTTCTTCTTTCAATTTCTGAAGAACTTACCTTCAGCAGTAACAATATGAGATAAAGCCTTCTTTTAAAAAATAAAAAAAACACCACACACAGAAGCATTATTCTAGTGAACATACTAATTCAAATTCATGATGAAAAAATTCTTTTAAGCTTTGTTCTAAATTGTCAAAATACCTGCACTGTTAACAAGCACTGCTGTATTGTTTAAAATACGACTGTGTGAATCAACTGTTTGCAAAAACTATACACTTATTCAACAATGCACCATCAGGTAGATGAGATGAAAATAATCAGGTAAGCATTTAATTTGGTACCAACAGATACACAAGAGCATGCAATGCTGTTAACAATATTCATTCTGCTTTTACATGCATTCTACACCTGAACCTGATACACCAAATGGGGATAGCCAACAAATATTCTTGAAACGTTCATCTAATGTTTTATACCTACCTATAACTAGATTTGTTGTAATAGGGATTATTTACTACAGAATGTTCAAGGAAACAATGCTTCTTTCACAAAGCTATTGCTGAGTTAGTCAATACCATTATTAAATTAACTACATGCAATAAATAAAACTAAAAAGATATCTGGAAGAAGATGCATAAATGTGAGATTTTGAGCACTTTGTAAGAAACAGAATTATGTTATGTGTGAAATTGATATACAGAGGCAAGTTATCAAAACGCCAAGTTAACACAAGGCTTTCAGCCTCCGGGATGGGGAAGTAAAAATAGGCTGACCAGAGTCTTATGATAGAAAGCTTCAATTAACCACAGTATAGACACCTGGAAACATGTTCATTTTGCTACAGATATAAAATTCCAAATAAATACAAGCAGACATGAATAAAATTAAATACAACACCTGTGGTAAGGAAATATGAGTATGTGGCAGAACTGACTGACTGCATTTGACTTATTCCACTACTTCAAAAGTACACTTTACATCAGTAGTTCCAGAAGCAAGAAGCACCAGTTCCACAAGCTCAATATCCAACATCTAAGTTGGTATTCTTGAGACTCCCACAATTTTCACATTTTGCAGTACAGCATCTTAAATCTTTACACACTGCTCTGCAAAACTTAAGGATTATACAGATACAGTAAAAAAATTTATTAACTACACTGTGGGAATGAATGAAAGTGGAGGATCATGTTTCCATAAGTCTCCCAGTTGTGTAAAGAAAAGTTTGACTCCCTTGGTGTGAGAACTAAAGCACTAAATACGGCTGGTCTTGAAGGAATGGGAAAAAGACAGTGTGCATCAATCAGTAAGCAGATATGATACACTGTGGTGGTAGTCTTCATTACTAAGGGCCCAGATACAACGTTTGGATAGCTTCAAACAAAGTAAACTCCAGGTTGGAATATCTAAAATAATAGGAGATGGATAGATTGCTATTCACCATAAAGATGACCCGTTGAGTTGTAGACAGGCACTACGAAAAGACTATTACACATACACTGAACAGCCAGAACATTATGACCACCAACCTACTACCAATACAAATCTGTCCAGACGATAACAGTGTCACCTGGTGAGGAACGACTGCTAGTCAGACACATGCAAGGTGCATGTACTATCAGTGAGTGTGCAGTCCATGTTTAAAATGGGGAAGGGGAGAAATCTATCTGTGTTTGACCATGGGCAGATTGTGATGGGTCAGAGGCTTGGCAAGAGCATTTCAGAAACTGCATGACTTGATGGGGAAACCAAGGTGAAACCACATCCAGATGTTGTGGGGTTGGGCAGCCAGCCCTCATTACATATGTCGAACATTGTAGGCTGGACAGGCTTGTAAAACAGGGCAGGCAGCGAACTATGAAGGGTCTAGCATCAGAGTACAATATGCCTGAACACAGGGCACCAAACACTCCTAAAGATGGGCCTCCACAGTCGATGACACATGCATGTGCCAATGTTAACAGTACGACATCGGCAACTAGACCTGAAATGGGCAGTGGAAGAGCATTGCATGATCTCACGAAGACCCATACCTCCTTCATCATACATGGATGGAAGAACAAAAATCCATCATCTTCCAGGACAACAGCTCCTTGAGACCTGTACTGTGGTACAGAGACGAGCTGGTGACGGTTCCATTTGCTCTGGGGAACATTCATAAGGTCATCCACGAGTCCAGTGTGGCTCGTGCATGACACTATGACGACCGATGAGTATCACATACTAGTTGCAGACAACGTACACATCTTCATAACAACCATGTTTCCTGACGACAGTGACACTTTTCAACAAGATAATATGCCGTATCACAAGACCAAAAGCGGCAAGGATGGTTTGAGGAACAGAGTGGTGAGTTCCAATTGATTTTCTGGCTCCCAACTCACCACATATGAACCTGATCGAATACATATGGGATGTGACTGAATGTGGCATCAGAGCTCATAACCCCCTCTCCGGGATTTACAGGAATCAGGTGATTTGCATGTGCAGATGTGGTGCCAATTTCCTCGAGCGACCTAAGAAGGCTTCATTGCTTCCACGTCACACCATGCTGCTGCTGTTATCCATGCCAAAGGTGCACATACCAGCTATTAGGTAGGCGGACATAATTTACTGGCCAATCAGTGAGTAGCTTTCAGCCAGAGCCTCCTCCAGCAAAGAAAAACACACACACATTTACACAATCAAGCGCATCCATGCACATATGACAGATCCCACTGGCAGCTCCGATTGGAATGCGACTGTTATGTGAACAGCAATTTGGAGTGGACCAGGAAAGGGGGAGGAGGGATAGCAAGGTATGAGAGGGGGGATAAAAGATCACTATCTAGGGGAGGCATGCAAGGTATAGGAACTGCTACACACAATACTGGGAGGTGGAGTGTGGATGAAAAAAATGTGAACAGAAAAGTAGAGGAATGGAGAAGGAGAAAGGATGAGTGGGTACATTGACAAAAGTTGGCACACAAAGATGGTGAGAGAATGTGAAAAGTGAGGAGCTGACAGGATGAGGGGGCGGAAGCTGTTTGGTGGAGAGTGAGAGCACAGTATGTTACTGTAGATTGAGGCTGGGAAAGTTTCAGGAGTGGAGGTTGTGTTGTTAGAAAAATGCCTATCTGCACAGTTCAGTAAAGCTGGTGGTGGAGGGAAGGGTTCAGATGGCCTGTTTTGTGAAGCAGCCATTGATATCCTGCATATTATGTTCAGCTTCAGGTTGTGCCAGAGTGGTCTACTCTGTTCTTGGCCACAGTTTGGTGGTGGCTGTTTATCCTAGTGGACAACTGTTTGGTAGTCATACCAATACAAAAAGCTGTGCTACAGTTACAGTGCAGCTGGTATACAACATAGCCGTTTCTACAGGTGGCCTGGCCTTCGATGGACAAGGAGATTTGGGAGTGGCATAGGGATGCACTAGCATGATGTGGAGGTTGGATGGGCGATGGAACACCACTTTAGGAGGGGTGTCTTGGGTAGGACATCCCTTATTTCAGGGCATGATATAACATAATCAAAGCCCTGATAAAGTATGTAGTTCCATTTTCCAATCTGGTGTGGTAATAGGTGATGAAGGCAGCACTCTTTTGTAGCTGGCTCTTTAAGGTTGGGGGAGGATTGGGTGCGTGTGGAAATGGCACTGGAAATCTGTTTGCAGATTAGGTCTGGGGGATAGTGCCTGTCTGTGAAGGCATTGGTACAAGCTTCAGCAAACTGGTTCTCACCAAGGCCTCCACAGACATGCAGTATCATATGGACCTAGTCCACAAACAGATTTCCCATACCATTTCCACCATGCACACATAGTCCTCCCACCATCCCCAAGGGCCAGCTACAAAAGAGAGCCCCTTTCATCACCCAATACCATGAGATGACTGGAACAACTGAACCACATACTTCATCAGCACTTTGATTATCTATCAACATGCCCTGAAATGAGGGCCATCCTACCCAAGCTCCTTCCCACTCCTCCTAAAGTGGTGTTCAGTTGCCCATCCAACTTCCACAACATCCTAGTCCACCCCTATACCACTCTCAATCCCAACTGCTTGCCACAGGGATCATATTCCTACGGAAGAATCAGGTGCGAGACCTGCCCAATACTTCCTATTACATTCCTGTCACAGGCTCATCTTACACCATCAAAGGCCAAGCCACCTGTAAAAGCAGCCACGTTGTATACCAGCTCTGCTGCAACCACTGCACAGCATTTTTGTACTGGTATGACTACCAACCAGCAGTCTACCAGAAAGAATGGCCACGGCCAAACTGTGGCCAAGAGCAAGTAGATTACCTTGTAGCACAACATGTAGCTGAACAAAATGCTTTCTTCACAACACGGGCCATCTGGATCATTCCCTCCATCATCACCTTTTCTGAACAGTGCATATGGGAGTTACCCTTACAACACATTCTCCACTCCTGAAACTGTCCTGGTCTTAACCTATAGTAATCTATTGTCCCCATAATCACCATCCAACAGTTTCTGTCCCCTCGTCCTATCACCACCTTCCTTTTCACATTTTCTCACCCTCTTTGGGTGCCACCCTCTGTCAATGTATGCACCTGTTCTTTTGCCCTCTCAACACCTCTCCCTTTTCTGCTACTCTCCTTTTCTGCTCCCCATTCCCTGCCCCTCCCCACACAAACATGCCACCTCCCAATGCTGCGCATCACTGCCTCTAGTCCCCACATGTACCGCTGGACAGTGCTCTTTTCTCCCTCCACCCATACCCTGCTCTCTGTCTCCCTTCCTTGCCCCACTCCATGACAGTTGGACCTGCTGGTGGTAGTGGTCTTGTGTATGTGAAGTGTGCTTGCTTGTAACAGGCTTTTTGTTGTGCCTGTCTGCAACTCAATGGGTCATCTTTATGGTGAGTAGCAATCTATCGTTCTCCTAATATTTTGGAGGACTTCACATGGAGAAGAATCATCGAGAAAGTGGAAGAAGTTTGAATTATGACGAGTGTAGCCCAGGAGTTTGGAACTGCTCACATCATTCTTTCAGGTACAGGGGAGCATTCTGAACCATAGGCACTGCTGCCCAAAGGACAGGGAGTGGTCAGTCACAGCTAACTACAGAAGCAGATGCATCAGGCAAGAAGGGATTCATGTCAAACAGTGGGTGCAATTGACACCACAATGAAATATTCATTCTGCTGCATAGTATGTGCTAATATGAAACTTGCTGGCAGATTAAAACTGTGTACTGGACTGAGATTTGAGTTCAGGACCTTTGCTGTTTGCAGGCAAGTGCTCTACCAACTGAACTATCCAAGCATAGCTTACAAGCCATCCTCACGGCTTTACTGCTGCCAGTACTTCATTTCCTACCTTCTTCAGTGAAGTTTGGAAGTTAGGAGATGAGGTATCGGTGGAAGTAAAGCTGTGACGATGGATCATGAGTTGTGCTTGGGTACCTCAGTAGGTAGAGCATGTACCCACGAAATGCAAGGATCCTGAGTTAGAGTCTTGATCTGGCAGATAGTTTACATCTGTCAGGAAGCTGCATTTGTAATGAAATTTAACAGGACTTCAAGACATTCAATCTCATGCTGCACAATAGTCCAGTGACTCAACTCCATGGAAGTGGTTTCCTTGCCTGACTATCAGTACACTATGTTCCATTTACACCCGTACATTGGGGGCACTATTTGTGATGATGCCAAGGACAGAGGGAATGGACCAATGAGGAACGGGTCACATGATCTTCTCAGATGAGAGCAGATTCAGTCTGAATAGTGATTCAGGATGTACCCTCATATGGTGTGAGGTGAAAACACGTAATGCACCCAGGAACATCGGCAAACCTGACCATTTTGGTGGTCCGCATGTTATCATGTGGGGAGGCATTATGTAGCATGGGTGTACTAACCTCAAAATCTTTGAACATGGTACACTTCCTGGTGAATGTTATTGTGGCACTGTACTCCCCTCCATGTGTGTCAAGGATGCATTCAGCCTTTATTTTATTTTTAAGGCTGACAATGTGCAACCGCATCAGATGGCACAGGCAGATGAGCTCTTCGAACATTAGGATTTTCAGTGAATGAACTGGCCTATCTGTTCCCCTGGCTTAAAGCCCATCAAACACATTTGGGATGCTTTGGGGAAACATATCAGCATATCCATGTGCACCAAGCACCGTTTGGCAGTCATCAACTATGCTGGTGAAGGAATGAAACACTCTATCACGAGATCTCCATACTAACCTTTTGGCCAGCACGGGAGCATGCTACAGAGCATGCGTTGCAGCCCATAGTGATAACACACTCTATTAAGATCCATGTACCACCTTTTGTAATGTCCAGGGGACCATCATAAATCAGGGAGACTTTATTGCAATTATTATCTTTAAATAAACATGTCATTCCTGTTTGTTTTCTTGTGTATTTCTTTCAATTACCTTCTGTAATATAGCATAGTGGTTCTTCCTATGTTTGGTCTCAGTTTCATCAATCTGTGTTGCTTGGCAGTGACACATCATGCAAAAGTTATCTCCACCATTAAGTTTTGCACACCAGAGTATATGAAAGACTACCGCTATGGTTATCAGGCTCCAATACGTTTTCCGGAGGCACTACTAACTGCAGTAATTGTGGTAATACATATTCCACAGACGCTACTCAATGTAGCCATTGACTCATATATTGAGAGTATACAGAAGAGCTGGTAACTGTCTGAATGTATTTTAACATGTTTTTCAACTATCATTACATAAATATTTCAAAATTATTTGCTGACTGTGAATTCTTTGACATCATTTATATTATGTATGACTATACTACCCATTAGTGATATTTGAATCCTGATTTGTTAGCTGTCACCTTAACCACTTCAGCTATCCATGCGAGTTCCCCTGATTGACCAAAACTTTCATGTGTCGCTCTGTCTACATCCTTATATCATGTTTCACTTCAGCTATCTGTACGAGTTCCCATGATTGACCCAAACTTTCGTATGGCACTCTGTCTACATCTTTGCATCATGTTTCACTATTTTCATAACCCAATGTTCACAACACTACTTCGATTCCGGCAGCAGGAAGAATGAGGCTGTATGCCCACATAGCTTGTAACGTTTACTTGCATATCTGAATGAGCAGACACTGTTCATGATCCACAGCTGTACAAAATATTTAAAAATTTATTCAAGTCCCAGTCTGGCAAAAAATTTGCAAATGAGTAGTATATCTATTCCTAATACAGCTTATATCAAAGAATTCACAGTTAGCAAATAAATTTCAAGGTAGCTGTAGATTGTCAACAATGTCACTTCATTCAGACATGTAAGTAAACAAACATTTACTGCTCTGTGTCTTTTTGATGCAATTCATTCGATTATAGTTCCACAACTTTGTATCAAATGATGTAACACACACCATAACTAGCAAAGTAGATTCGTTTAGGTGTGCAAGGAGGAATTTCCTCTCTCTGCAAATTGACCAATATGTTGGCTGGTTGGTTTGGGGAAGACCAGACAGCGTGGTCATCGGTCTCATCGGATTAGGGAAGGATGGGGAAGGAAGTCGGCCGTGCCCTTTCAGAGGAACCATCCCGGCATTTGCCTGGAGTGATTTAGGGAAATCACGGAAAACCTAAATCAGGATGGCCGGACGCGGGATTGAACCGTCGTCCTTCCGAATGCGAGTCCAGTGTCTAACCACTGCGCCACCCCGCTCGGTGACCAATATGTATCTTCATTTTGTAATAAGACAATAAATCTCTAAAAGAACATGTACAACACAATTATGATGGAACTGCTTATTTTGTTCCAAAATTCCCAAAAGGCTCAGGGAATTCTGTTAGGCACTGGCTGAACCAATGTCAGTTGATTACCATAGCTTCGTAAATCTTGCTCAAATTAAAAGTAAAAATACAACCACATGTTTAGGTATTTAGTAGTGATTATGGATGGTGCACATAAGGAGTGAGCTACTTTTTATTATGACAGTTCCACATTAATAAACAGTATTATGTCACTATTATCTATGTTCACCCAGACGTGTTATCATCAACTATCATTGCATTCAGTACTCAGGTTTCTGGTGATCACCTGAATGTAAACAATCATTGCATTCAGTACATTCTTAATTAAAAGTTCTAGTTAGCTGGTGGTCTGTGTTCATTAACTGCATAAATTATGTGACTGCATGGAGTAAGTAAGCAATGTGATAAGGTCAAGTTAAAGAAAACCTGGTCACAGTTTGTGAACTTCTTTGTTTTGTTTAATTTTTTTAGTATCCTAGATTGTTGCCTATTTGTAAATCACTTACTGTAAACAAAAATTTAGCTGTAAAATGTAACACAAACTGGAATTTATCCATTCAAATGCCAGAAATGAATTAATACTTGTACTTGTACCTCTGTAAATATTACTTTATGGACATGAATGAGAGATCAACAGTCCCTGCTGTATTAATTACTCATAACATTGATATCAATGACTGCAATTTGGAATAAATTTTGACAGTTTCCATAACTAGTTTTCAGTCATGCGATATGATTTCAAATAATGGATACAATATGAAAAACTGATCAAAAGTTGAATAAGGTATAAAGTGCCTGGCAGTGAAGAGTTTTTAAAATTCTACAAAATAATCTGCAGAAACACAACTTTATCCTCAAAGTCTGTTCAGTATATTCATTAGTTGCATGATTTGCTTCCACTTTAGCAACACATGTGTACTTCACAATCTTTTCTCTGCTTGTCCCACATGTACCACACATAGCATAAAATTTTAGAAAAAATATGCACCCAAAATTAAGCATATAACTTTTCTTTTAATACAATATGAATCTTCTAAATATTACCCTCATACGTCTGTTACAAATGGTTAAAGCTAAACAAGATTAATCAATCAGGTAAAGAGCCCCAACACACAAGCACACTTAAAATATTCTTCATAAGGCTCTGCTAAGGAGAGAGCTGAAGTACGAATCCCTACAGTGAAAATATGTCACTAAATGAATAAATGTTGTTTCATCACACAACAAAATGTTGTGTCATTATATTCAGTTCTTAACTGGAAAGATTTTAATAACAGAAAATCTTTTAAGAAAATATCTTATGTGGGTCAATTACAAACTTCCAGAAGTTCTACTGTGTGTATTGCAAACAAAGAGTAACTACACATGGTAGAAAATATGTTAACTCCATGAGTAGCTCAGTTGATACAGTAAGTAGTAAATTTCACTACACTCAGCAACATTTGATTTGCACTATGTGAACTATAGAAGTATTCAATGTCAAAATATGTTTCTTGGGTAAAGAAGTCCAGTCTTTGTTTCATTACTCTATTTAAGATTGTCCCAGCAATGAATGTACAGTACTAATAATAAAGCCTAGGAGAAAAAAGGTATGAATCTAATGAATGTAGAAACTCCTATTAGAATTTGTGATAAGTTAGCTATAGGAAACAAGATACTCATTACGCAGGCTAAAATATAAAAAAATTTTCTTGAACATAATGTATAACAGCTTTCTGTACTTCTTGCATTAATGACCTACCTGAATGCTAACAGCGAAGTGTGTAAAACACACACACACACACACACACACACACACATGCTAACTTACAGCCCTTTCATAATCAATGAGGTAAGCAATTTCAAATGAAAGATGAAAATTTGTGAGGAAAAAAATATGAAACAAAAGAAGTGTGAAAAATAACATGTATCCAAAAAAATGGTCAAGCAGTTCCCCAGTTTCATAATACACCATGAGAAATCGAAGTAGTATTTGGTGATTTAAGGTGATAAGGTGATTTAATCTACACTGAATCAAATCAGACAAAATTATAAGTATCCAAAACTGTTACAGCAGGTTGTAATTAAGAACACACTGACTACATAGCCAGAGCTATAGTTTCAGAGACGTAGGACACAAATTTCACAGCATATGCATCTGAAGAAAAAGAAGTAAATTTAAGATGATAATTTCTAACAAATAAAATCTCAAAAAGAATAAGTCACAACAAAATTCTATGAAGACACAGAGCAAATGTGTACAAAGGAGAAAACTTGACATCTGAACAGAATGAGCTACTGATTAAACTACAGATAACAGCTAATATAAAACTAGTTTCTGAAATTCCCAATTTGCCCCTCCCCTCCCCCTCATCTCTCTCTCTCTCTCTCTCTCTCTCTCTCTCTCTCTCTCTCTCTCTCTCTCACACACACACACACACACACACACACACACACACACACAGAGAGAGAGAGAGAGAGAGAGAGAGAGAGAGAGAGAGAGACGCACACACATTCCATTCTATCTTCCTGCCTTATATTGACAAATCAAATTTCTCTTGGAAATTCTGAATTAACTATTCATTAACTCTAGGCTTGTCTCCCATAAATAACTCCCCTCCCATTCTTATCGAGAACAAGGCTCCTTTAGCTACAAAATCTTACAACATTATTAACAGAATTTATATCTTCTTATTTAGTTCAAATTGTTGGTTAGAAGGTAAGAAAGATTTATATTCTTCTTCTAAGACAAAATTATCTTCCGAAGAAATAACAATTCCACTTTGTGAGTTAGAGGCTTCTGACACTGAACCCATGGAAATTATTTTATGGTTTGAAAAATACAATGAATGTGCTGTAAAAATAATAATTAGATACTAAACTATGACTGATGCTGAGAAGTTTGGCTAGATCACATATTTAGTAATGTCTGCTACATAAATGCAAAATTTACTATTTTGCATGTACTACCGTCGAAAATAGGTAATTTAACATAAATTATGTGAAATTATGAACATTATGTATCCCTTCTTAATGTCAGTTAACAGGGGAAAAAAATAAGCAGTTAGTTTCATACATCAACAAGTCGCAGAAATGTATGAAGGGCAGACACACTAATGCGATAACCTCTCCGGCAGTTTGAAAGAGTTAGTTTCATGAAGAGTGATCTGCATTTTGTTTAACCACTACTGTCTGACAAACACATCTGACACCCTACTCTTCAGTGCAGCAGCCTACTATAGATCTGAACACCTCATTAAATTCTCAGTAAATCCCACCACCCCATTTCAAGCACCTCTATGCTCCAACACAAAACAGCAAGTAAATCTAACTGCTAAATTAAATATTTAAGATATCCAGGTAATACTGAAAAACCCTTTCATAGTCAGAGATATTCCTCATAGTGAGTAAATTAAACAAATAATCTTGTAACTTCTTGCTCATGCACCCATCAGCAAAAGAATTCAAATTTATCATTATCAAAGTATTCAAAAACTGGTTAACAGTTAAAGTTTACTTTCCATTCAATATATAATTTCACTTACAGATCAACAAATTTTTGACACCTTAAAAAAGAGAAGCTACACTGAGCAATTATAATTTCTTCCTCTTTATACAGTGTAAAGGTTTCCTTTTTTGAGATAATAATTTATTGGGGAAAGTACTCCTCATTCACTCACAACATTAATGTCATTAATGTACAGATAGAATAAACCTTTTAACCAGTGTTTGAATACTCCAAAATAAATAAAAGAATGATGTATCTTACCTTGAGCACCATCCTGAGAACTGCCAGAATCTTGTGAAATCCCAGTTAGTGAGGCGAATAAATTTGATGAATCTGGAAAAGGAGAATCAATTAAATTATGAGCCAGAAACACGCTGCATTTTTACTAAGAATCTGAGAACTTTACTCTTCATAAGTTTTTCCACAAAATTATGTTTCAAAAAATAGGTAATACAAGATTCTTACTACTTATTAACAGTGACACACATGGTGTATCACAAATGCTTGGACAAACACTGGAGATGGGTTCTTACTATAAAACATGAAAAAATTTCAGGTACTTGCATGTCTGGGTTCCAAGAAGTGTCGAGGTGAACAACCATAAAAAAAAAGAGAGAGAGAGAGAGAGAGAGAGAGAGAGAGAGAGAGAGAGAGAGACATCAATGGTGGAATGATGAGTGTGATAACCTGTCAGAAAATGTTCTGAAGCGTAGAAGAAGTCAAATCATACTAGAGAGGACTGTGAAGAATTCAAGACCAAACACAAAACAACAGACAAGACCTTAAGAAAAGCCAAATGAAAATTTGGAAAGGCCGACTATGGCAAATTGACCAGAATTTCAAGAAAAACATCACTTATTTCTATCAGACCTTTAAGTAAAACCAAAAAGACTACTTACCACCAAGCATCGGCTTTTTAACAACAAACAGAACAGTGGTCATCTGTCTAAACATTTCTAATACCTACTCAAATGTGAAACTCTGTATAATAATCTTACATATGAAGAATCAATGATTAAACTTACTGACAAAATACCACCAGATAAAAAGGAAATAAACAGAGATAAAAAGAAATATAAAAACTAACAAAACATCTGGCAAGAATACAATCACTGAGACGCTTCTTAACTATGCTCAGATCAAAACTTCAACAACATCATTCACCTGTTAGACAAAAAAGGGGAGATAACAAATGTCAAAGACTACAGAGTAATAGAAGCTGTTCCAGTCACATACAAGATACATCACAATACTGCAGAATAGAATAGAATAGAAAGTTACATAGAAAAGTACCAAGCAGGGTTTAGAAAAAGGGCATTGCAACAACACTAATAGAATTCCCAAAAGAAATACAGAATTCCAAGATGAAGTACAGGACATATCTGGAAAAGATCCAATCTTGACAATAAAAACAAAGTGTGGTGGAACCAAAAAATATGAAAATTCACCAATTAGAAGGAAGCAGTTGAAAAAAGAGAAAGCAAAATGGAGACAGCATTCACATTGTGTCAAAACACTAACAAATCCATTATTCCTAGTTCATGAAGGGGATACAGACCATCATGGCTCCAGCTTACTTATACATAGGCCATAAAGGCAAATATAATTAGTTTAATAGCAGTTAGCGATAGATTGTGTTCTTTGAGATTAAAGGCAAATTTTTTTAATGTTACCATGATGTCTGTCTATGCTGCTATGGAAGATACAGATGAAGATGAGATGGGTGCATTTTACTCCAAAACAGGGAAAGAAGAAATTTACAGAAATATAATAGAAAAACTAATGCCTGCATGGAGTCAGTAAAGATAATGGACTCAGGCTGACAAGACTTCACCAATGAGGAGGAGTTGATAATAGAGCCACAGGGCACCCATCGAAAGATACTAAGAAGTATACTTGGGCGTCACCATACAGAGCTACAAGAAAGCTAACAGATCAAGTAATTATAGATAAACGGCATGAATCAATGGAAGTTAGTAGCTGCAGATGGAGACAAAGCATCACTTACTGCAATTAGATATAGACAGAAGATAATTTTGGCAAGAGGAGGAGGAGGAGGAGATTATGGTGTTTAGCATCCCGTCGACAACGAGGTCATTAGAGACGGAGCGCATGCTCGGATGAGGGAAGGATGGGGAAGGAAATCGGCCATGCCCTTTCAAGGGAACCATCAATTTTGGCAAGAAACAAAAAGAAAAGAGGAAAAGTGAAATACAATACACAAAGTTAAAAAAAAGGGATCAGAAGATTTTTTGGGACAAGAAAGAAGGCAGGGAAGGCAAGAAATGTTGAAACTAGATGGAAAATACTGAGAACAGCCAACAGTGTGGCCACAAAAGAAGTAGTACTGGGGAGGGTAGAATGCAAAAGATCAGATAAATGGTTCAGCATGTAGTGTTCAGGAGTGCAATCCGAGATAAAAAGGAAGTAAGGCAGGAAGCAGCAAAGGAAAAAAAGACTAGCAGCAGAAGAGTGTAGAGGGAAGAGGAAAAGCGCGAACACACAATGCAGAGTAAAGAAAAGGCAGTATGAAAAGAGGAAGATAGAACAGTTAGATAAAATGGGAGACAAAATGAGACACAAAAGTACTGTAAAAGACCTAGACAACTGAAGAGAAGATGCAAACTGAGAGCAGTCTTCTGTAAAGATAAAGATGTAAACCTAATTGGAGGTAAAAGCAAAGCTTTGGGAAGAGTTACTCAAAGAATAGGGGGAGGTAACAGAGAGGAAGCCTTGAATGTGGAAGAAGAGTAACCAGATTTGGAACTGGAATTATAATTAGAGCCAGAGTAGCAAGAAATCAAACCACCAGACTCAGAGGAAGTGAAAAATCTTAAATGGTTCAAATGGCTCTGAGCACTATGGGACTCAACTTCTGAGGTCATCAGTCCCCTAAACTTAGAACTACTTAAACCTAACTAACTAACCTAAGGACATCATACACATCCATGCCCGAGACAGGATTCGAACCTTCGACCATAGCAGTCGCGTGGTTCCAGACTGTAGCGCCTAGAACCACTCGGCCACTCCGGCCGGCGAAAAATCTTAAAGAATAATAAAGGAGCAGGAGAATACAGCATAGAGACAAAAATGTTAAAATTTGGGGGGAAGATATTGAAGACAGTTGTTAAGGGATTAAAAAAGGAAACATTGGTAAATAAGAAATGTGTAAGGACTGGAGCATGGGAATAATCTGTCCATTACATAAGAAATGCTGTATGTCAGAGTGCAACAGCTACTGCAAGATTACTCTGTTGTATACAAAGATAAGGTGTTGAGTAAAATTTCACCATCTCATTATCAGGCTGGGTTTAGGAAAAATAGATCCACTATGGAGCAGATATTTTTACTGAGACATGTGATAGAGAAATTTTATGAAGATGACAAGGAACCTCATCAGTTGTACACTGATTTTAAGAAAAGCATAGGACAGTCCATGCAGGAATAAGGTTCTCCAAAGTATTAAATATTTTAGAATCCCATTAAAATTGTTAGGTTGATGGGAATAACAAAGTAAAAGCTTGCATGGTCAGAATAGAACATCAGTTGTCAGGAGAATTCCATGTAGAAAGCTGGGTCCAGCAGGAAAATGTGCCTCTGTGCTACTTTGTAATGTAGCACTAGAGAAGGTAATCCAGCAAATGGCAGCAAATCCAGGAGGAACAATATTTAACCGGCAGATCCACCTGGTGGTATACTCTGATGATATAGCATTAGTTGCAAGGAGTGTCACAGTTATGAAGGTTAATTATACTGCATTAGAAGGAGCCACATGGAAGTTAGGAATGGAATGAATCTAGGCAAAACAAAGAGTATAACATAAAAAAATTAAAAACATGCCTCAGTCACAAACCATGATTTTCATTTCAATGCATGATGTATTTCGAGCCCTGAGCGCTCATTTCAGGTGCTTGATCAATCTACATCTTGTTAAGAGAACACAGGTGTATCACTAACTGGCATATTGTGGCTAGGGTTAGGTGACATAAATATGGCGTAAAATCACAAAATTTGTCTGTATTTTTGAAAAAAAAAAAAAAAAAAAGATTAACTGATACTGTATTTAATTCTTTAACATTATAGAAGTATACTAGAAAAAATAAAAACAATGTATCATTTTTTGGACTGAACTTCTCAAATATGATATGGCTGGTCTAAAATATGACATACACTGAATGTAAAAGATTGAGGTTTTTAAAAAAACACACACACAATTATACATATGGTTAACTGTTTTATTTTTTCTGCGGGGCATATTTCTAGGATATTTATGGCATAAAACATACTTCAGAGTGAACTACAGAAATTTTGTTATTTGTTTCTCTTATTTTTAATACCATACAGTCAACCAGCAATGGGCAGGAACTGTTTACAATAACACTTCATATATTGAAACTAATACAAAAATAAAAGAAACACAGAAGAGGATCACTGCCTAAACTGGCCTCCTCTCAACCCTGTGAACATCAATACAGTTGTTAAACATAAAGCAGATTCCTCATTTGATATTTCCCACTTCAAAAGCAACATGAGGAATTGGCCATTTTCCTGTCACATTACTCATTAATACGAGGGATGTCTTTTTCATTTCATGTAAAAGCTATTTTGTCACAGTCCACAGACCCTAGAGTCATAACTTTTCGGTCATTTCCTAGTGCTTTTTGTATAGTGCAGATAAATCTGTGGCTGAATGACTTCCTCTTTACTTATCAAAATTTAGCCAAGATGTAATCTCCTCCATCTACACATGCTGGATTAGTAATTACAATAGGACCTGGTGTGGATTTTCCAACAATGATTACCAAAGTGCAAAGGGCAACAAAGACAAGCAAAAAGGTGAACATGTTCAATAAACAAGATACAAGAGGTAGTAGAATCATATCTCAATGAGGAACTTGCAGCTTTCAGCACAGGGCAGGTGCCTACAAAGGAACTATGGTTCACACTTACAAGAACAGCTGACTGTTCAACAACTACCACAGCAGAATGTTGTTAATTGATATTTCGCAAAACCCCCAGGAATTCTGGCCATACGTAAAGGCTGCTAGCGTCACCAAAGTTAGTGTGCAGGCCATAGGGAAAGAGACAGGAACTGAAATTGGGGGTAGCAAAGCAAAAGTCGAAATGCTTAACTCTGTTTTCAAACGTTCTTTTAGAAAGAAGAACCCAAGAGAATCACCCCAATTTAATCAGTGTACAACTGAAAAGGTGAATGAAATAAGTATTATTGTCAATGGTGTTGAGAAACAGCTGAAATCATTAAAATTGGACAAAGCTCCAGAGTCCAATGCAATTCCAACCAGATTCTATACTGAATTTGTGACTGAAATACCCCCTCTTCTCACTATAATATATTGTAGAGCTCTTGGACGAAAAATTATGGCCAGTACCTAGAAAAAAAGCACAGGTAACACTCGTCTACAGAAAGGGTAGTGCAAATGATTCATGAAACTACCATCCAGTATCCTTCACATCGATTTGTTGTAGAATCATATAACATACTCTGAGCTCAAACATAATGACGTATCTCGAACAGAATGATTTCCTTTATGCTAACCAGCATGTTTCTAAAAACATCAAGCATGTGGAACCCAATTTACACTTTTCTTACATGACATACTGAAAGCTTTGGATGAAGGCAGTCAAACAGATGCAGTATTTCTTGATTTTCGAAAAGCATTTGACTCAGTAGCATACCTATGCTTATCATCAAACGTACGATAACATGGTATATATCAAATGAAATTTTTGACTGGATAGAGGACTTTTGGTAGGGAGGACACAGCATGTTATCTTGGATGGAGAGTTATCTTCAGGTGTAGAAGTAACTTCAGGTGTGCCCAGAGAAGTTTGTTCAGACCCTTGCTGTTCATGTTGTATATTAATCACCTTCAAGACAATATTAATATTAACCTCAGATTTTTTTTTGCAGATCATGCGGTTATCTTGTTTTGTTATGGTCTTCAGTCCAGAGACAGGTTTGATGCAACTCTCCATGCTACTCCATCCTGTGCAAGCCTCTTCATCTCTGAATAACTACTGCAACCAACATCCTTCTGAATCCGCTTAGTGTATTCCTCTCTTGGTCTCCCTCTACAACTTTCACCCTCCACACTTCCCTCTAATACTAAATTAGTGATCCCTTGATACCTCAGAACGTGTACCAACCGATCCCTTCTTCTAGCCAAAATTCCTCTTCTCCCCAATTCTGTTCGGTACCTTCTCACTAACGGTAGTTACATGATCTACCCACCTAATCTTTAGCATTCTTCTGCAACAACACATTTCAAAAGCTTCTACTCTCTTCTTGTATAAACTAGATATTGTCGATGTTTCACTTCCATACATGGTTACACTCCACACAAATACTTTCAGAGAAGACTTCCTGAAACTTAAATAAGTACTCGATGTTAACAAATTTCTCTTCTTCAGAAATGGTTTGCTTGCCACAGCCAGTCTACATTTTATATCCTCCCTACTTCGACAGTCATCAGTTATTTTGCTTCCCAAATATCAAAACTCATTTACTACTTTAAGTGTCTCATTTCCTAATCTAATTCCCTCAGCATCACCTGATTTAATTCGACTACATTCCATTATCCTCGTTTTGCTTTTGTTGAGGTTCATCTTATATCCTCCTTTTGAGACACTGTCCATTCCGTTCAGCTGCTCTTCCAGGTCCTATGCCGTCTCTGACAGAATAACAATGTTGTCGGCAAACCTCAAAGTTTTTATTTATTCTGCATGGATTTTAATTTCTACACCAATTTTTTCTTTTATTTCATTTAGTGCTTGCTTAATATACAGACTGAATAACATCGGAGATAGGCTACAACCCTGTCTCACTCCCTTCTCAACCACTGCTTCCCTTTCATGCCCTTCGGCTCTTATGACTGCCCTCTGGTTTCCGTAAAAGCTGTAAATAGCCTTTCACTCCCTGTATTTTACCCTGCCACCTACAGAATTTGAAGGAGAGTATTCCAGTTGACATTGTCAAAAGCTTTCTCTAAGTCTACAAATGCAAGAAACATATGTTTGCCTATCCTAAAGCTATCTTCTGACCTAAGTCGTTGGGTCGCTACTACCAGTTTTTCCATTCGTCTTTAAAGAATCTGTGTTATTATTTTGTAACTGTGACTTATTAAACTGATAGTTCGGCAATTTTAACACCTGTCAGAACCTGCTTTCTTTGGGATTGCGATTATTATATTCTTCTTGAAGTCTGAGGGTAGTTCGCCTCTCTCATACATCTTGCTCACCAGATGGAAGGGTTTTGTCATGAATGACTCTCCCAAGGCTATTAGTAGTACTCATGGGATGTTGTTTACTCCCAGGGCCTTGTTTCGACTTAGCTCTTTCAGTGCTCTGTCAAATTCTTCATGTAGTATCATATCTCCAATTCCTTCTTCATCTACATCCTCTTCCATTTGCATAATATTGCCCTCAAGTACATCACCCTTGTATAGATCCTATATATACCCCTTCCACCTATCGGCTTTCCCTTCTTTGCTTAGGACTGGTTTCCCATCTGGAGTGATATCCATACAGGTGGTTCTCTTTTCACAAAATGCCTCTTTAATTTTCCTGTAGGCAGTATCTATCTTACCCCTCATGATGTACGCTTCTACATCCCTGCTTAGTCATTTTGCAGTTCCTGTAGATCTCATTTTTGAGAAGTTTGTATTCCTGTTCATCTGCTTCATTTATTGCCCTTTTATATTTTCTCCTTTCCTCAGTCAAATTCAATATCTCTTCTGTTACCCTAGGATTTCTACTAGCCCTCATCTTTTTACCTACTTGATCCCCTGTTGCCTTCTCTGTTTCATCTCTCAAAGTTAACCATTCTTATTCGACTGTATCTCTTTCCCCTGTTCTTGTCAATTGTTTCCTAATGCTCTCTCTGAACTATCTACAGCCTCTGGTTCTTTCAGTTTACTCAGGTCCCATCTCCTTGAATTCCTTCCTTTTTGCAGTTTCTTCAGTTTTAGTCTGCAGTTCATAACCAATTAATTGTGGTCAGAGTCCACAAATGCCCCTGGAAATGTCTTACAATTTAAAGTCTGGCTACTAAATTTCTGTATTACCATTATAAAATCTATCTGAAACCTTCCAGTACCTCCAGGCCTCTTCCACATATACAACGATTCTTCAACCAAGTGTTAGCTATGATTAAGTTATGCTCTGTGCAAAATTCTACAAGGCAGCTTCCTCTTTCATTCTTTGCCCTCAGCCCATATTCACTACTACTTTTCCTTCTCTTCCTTTTCCTACTATCGAATTCCAGTTCCCTGTGACAATTAAATTTTCGTCTCCCTTAACTATTTGAATAATTTCTTTTATCACATCATACATTTCTTCATCTGCGGAGCTAGTTGGGGTATAAATTTGTATTACTGTGGTAGGCATGGGCTTCATGTGTACCTTGGCTACAATAATGCGTTCAATATGTTGTTTGAAGTACCTTAGCCATGGCCCTATTTTTTTTTATTCTTTATTAAATCTACTCCTGCAGTACCCTTATTTGATTTTGTATTTATAACTCTGTATTCACTTTACCAGAATTCTTGTTCCTCCTGCCACCAAACTTCACTAATTCCCACTATATCTAACTTCAATCTATACACTACCCTCTTTAAATTTTCTAACCTGCCTGCCCGATTAAGGGATCTGACATTCCAGTTATCTACAATGAAGTATTATCTTAAAGAAGCTGCATAAATATATAGATCTTAATAAGATTTCAAAGAGGTGCAAAGACTGACAATTTGCTTTAAATGTCAAGAAATGTAAAACTGTACACTTCACAAAGTGAAAAAAACCTAGTTTCCTATGGCTATAATATCAATGAGTCACAGCTGGAATCAGCTAATTCATTCAAATACCTGAGTGTAACACTTTGTGGGGATATGAGATTGACGATGATGATGATGATGATGATGTTTGGTTTGTGGGTCACTCAAATGCGCGGTTATCAGCGCCCATACAAATTCCCAACCTTTGCTCAGCCCCATCTCGCCACTTTCATGAATGATGAGGACAACACAAACACCCAGTCATCTCGAGGCAGGTGAAAATCCCTGACCCCACCGGGAATCGAACCTGGGACCCCGTGCTCGGGAAGCGAGAACACGATCGCGAACCACGAGCTGCGGACAATATGAGATAGAATGATCACACAGGCTATGTTAAGGGTGAAGAAGATGGTTGACTTCAGATTATTGGTAGAATACTGGGAAAACGCAGTCAGTCTACAAAGGAGATTGATTGCAAGCCACTCGTGCAGCCCATTCTAGAATACTGCTCATGTGTGTGCAACCCATGGTACCAAATAGGACTAATGGGGGATATCGAACATATACAGAAAAGTACAGTATAAATGCTGTAGAAACTAAACAGGCAGAGTACTGAAGACAAATAGAAACTATCCTGAGAAAGCCTACTTCCAACATTCTGCAGCCCACCCAACCTACAAAATATCCTTGTCCATACCTACTCTTATCCCACTTCCAATGATGACTCTAGGAATATACTTCAACCTCCTAATTATCACTGATACAGGGATTGTGAGGACAAGAGTAGATTAAATTACAGCATGTACAGAGTCATTTAAACAAACATTCTTCCTGCACTCCATACATGAATAGAACATAAAGAAAGCCTAATAATTGGTACAATGGAACTTGCCCTCTATTATGGTTTGTGGAGTACAGATATTTGATGTAGGAGTGGGAGTCAACATCACCCATAATGTCATCATTCTTTGAAGGAATGTCAAAATCAAAATCAGTCTTCTCCATTTCCTATCTATTTGTGTACTTGCTATAGCTTTGGTCACAGGCATAGCATTCTGGCTCTCCTACTTTTGTCCTACTCCTTTTTGGTTTAGAGGCTTTTCTTTTCCTACAATTAGTGTACTGCTGGAGGTATGGTCTCCCGCATTTGTGTTGCTGGTGTACAAGAAGGGCCACAACCCACAGTACACCGCTGTGTGGCTGGACCATTAGCGACAGTATCAACAGTATCGTATTTTGGAGCGGAGGGTAAAATATTTAAGGATTATACTGATTGTTTAATAAGTATCACCATATAATAAATGTAACAATAATAAATAATTCAGCAGATAAGAGCATAATTTTCTGTGTATGTAACACAAATTTGATACATATATGGTAAATACTAAAATGGGAATATTCAGAAACCTCCATGTTATTTTTTTGACAGAACTGAGTTACCTATGATTTTGTACTTTAAACATACAGCCCAATAATGGTATACAGTAATCCCATATGTTCTGGATTTTTATTTTTTACTGTTATGCAGCCACTGTATCACCTTAACTGAAGAGAAACCCCACAAGTACAAAAGATATTGGCTTTCTCAAAAATTTAAGTTTGATGTGCTGTTTTAAACAGAGAGAATAGTAAATATTGCCTCTTACTATTTGACTGAGTCGATTTATATTGTTATCAGTGGTAAAATGTCAGACAGTGATGATGCTTGTGACTAACTTCAGGAAGTAATGAAAAAACGAAAATAAAAAAGAATGCAATGGGATTTCCAGAACATGTAACCATAAGACAAGCAAGAGCAAAAAATGAGGCATATACAAATTGGAAAGGGAATAGAGTTCAACCGAAACATCACAGTAATGACTGCAGGTGAGTTCTAACCTGAATTCTAATATTGCTTCCAAATTAAGGTTTAATTACAGCAGTGGATATTATAATGTAGAGCATTAAATTCAACTGAAAATGTAATTTTATTTCCAACTGTCAGATGAAATGTATTACAACTAAGATAACGAAGGTAGGACGGATGGATTCCTTCAAAGTCTCATAGAAGTAAAACCACTTGCAAGAGAAGGACATTCCTACATTTATTGATTATCATAGTCTGAAGGTAAGAGCCAGGTTTGTAAAACTGCCTTCCAAAGTGTTTTTGGCGTCAGCAGTGACCGAATAAGGCACCTGAGCAATCTGTTGAAAGAATGTAAATCTCCACAAGATAAGAGAGGGAAATGTCGTCCTGGAAATGCAAAACCAGTAGCTTTAATATTGGAAATAAAAAAATCACATCAACTTGTGTCCAGTGAGGAAACAACATTATACCAATGAAGAATGGAATTATCTTGACCCTAAACTTAATGTGAAGATTACATGGCAGATGTTAAGAAACATTAAACATTCCAATTGACTATCAATATTATTTCAAAATTTCCCAAGGGCATTTTAATTTAAAATTTGGGTAACCAAAAGTGGATATGTCTTGCATATGTGAAGAGCTCGGTGTAAAAATCAAAAGTCTTTCTCTGAATGATGTTGATAAAAGAGCAACAATAACCGAGTTAATGGTGCACAAGAGGTGTGCTAATAAATTCTTCAGGAAATTACATGCAATCAAAACGAAAACTGAAACTGTTTCTATCATTACAGGCCTCTTGTTTGATTTTATGCAGAACCTGCAGTTGCCTCTGATACCGATACAAGCTATATTTTACTTGAGCCAGCTTTCAGTAAATGTCTTTAATGTGCACAACTTACGGAGTGGAAGAGCCAGGTCTTATCTCTATCATGAAGGAATAGCACAAAAAAGCCCCAATGAAGTCTGTTCATTTCTTTTTGAGTATATAAATGAAAATGTTGGACAACATGTTTAACACCTTCACTTGTTCTCCAACTCTTGTGTCGACCAATATGAAAACTATATAATGGTGAGATTTTGTTTAATACTGGTAGCACAGCGAATATTTCAGTGCATCTCCCACTACTTTCCGGTAAGAGGCCACTCTTTTCTTGTGACAGAGTTCAGCATGGTGAAAAGGAAATCAGAAAGTTGGACAGGGTACATTGCTAAAAGAATATGCAGAATTAATAATAGACTCCAACACAAAACGAGTTTTGAAGTGAAGATATCAAAACCAGAAGAAGCGCTAAATTTTAAGCAATGGTGGTCAAAGTTATACCAAAAGAATAATATTTCCATTGAAACTCGAGGAAGGGCCACACATGGAAATAACAAACAGTACTCTCATGTAACACAATTGATGTAGTTCTGCTGTTCACAAGAATTGCTTGGTGTTGTTAAAGTTAGGCCATTGATTCAAGTGGCAGAAGAGCACATGTTCCAACTGGCTGATTGAACTGCAATTCCACTAAGCCCTCTAAGTCAGGCTAATCAAGGTCACGCTCTCATAAACAAGAAAAAAATGCATGACCTAAGGCAATTTCTACCATTACGATCAAAAGAAGAAATCAGCAAGAAGCTCTATTCTGACATATATAGTTAGTCAACATGTATCAAAGAATGAACCATGTGTGGAGCATAACACCAAAGAGATTGGAAAACAGCCACAATATGTTCAATTTTTGTCCATATTAGCAACAAAGTATTAGTTAAATGTTGATTTATGACTATTACAAAATATTGAGAAAGCCTACATGTTCGCTACATAAATTTTAACATAACGCCAAGAAAATATATTACAATTGCCTACCAGAGCATTGGCATTCATCCCTCTGCATTCGTTTTAAGAAAAAGTTAGAAGATAAATGAAATTTTGACATAATTTTAAGATCTGGAATGTTCTTTGTAACTCCTGAAAAATATTCCCTTTCATTTTTGTTCATATAGCAAATGTTCTAGAACAGTGTGCACATTTATTTTCAGTCTGTAAGTGTCATTTGTCAAAATCAATTTTTACCTCCAAAGTGAAGTTTCTATCGGAAAAAAACTATAACTAACAATGGCAGCAAATTAACAGTATTAACATTTGTGATAATTATGGTTTCCTTATGAATGGACTAGGTGCATAATTTTTTGGAAAGTTTTGGTTGTATCAGTTTTAGGACACTATACCCCACAATTTTTATGAAACTAAGACAGCACTAAAAAATTGTTTACTGTTTCTAGTAGTGGTTACAAGGTTTTTAAGTACAATATGAGTAAACATTCTTAAATATGTATACACACTTTTCATCCTACTGCACATCTGTAAACACAGATCATACAAATCAAAAAATATCCAAATGAAAATGTCCTACACTTCTACATACACACAGGTGTTATTTCTAGGGTCACACAAAGATGTTACATTATTATTTGTAGACAAGTATGTCATTTGTAAAACAGTTACTTGTGTAGATATCAGATGTAACACTTTGCTATGAAATGGTTGTACTGTTAAATATTCATCTCTTTAGAAAAAACTAAAATTTTAAAATTGCTGAAGATCCTGTAGCTGTTAACCTCTGTTTCTTCACTTAACATGTTGCTGTAAATTTTTTCTTTGAGTGACAGTATGTCCAGCAGACCAAGTTTTCTACAATTATTTTCTCTGTGGAGCTCAGGTGGTATGTTGTGAATGTCCTATGTTTATCTATTTATGTACATATGGTATGCCACAGAGGATTTAACAAAGTGGTTGAGATGGAATGCATCAGTGTTGTAATACCACAACCCTTTTTGGGAGCCTGTATCCTTTTCCAGTCTCGTCCCCACTCTCCTGAAGAAGGCATATGTGTAATATCAGTAATTTACACCAATTTAAACTGCTGCTTTGATTTTGTCGTTTCTGGTTATCTGGATTCAAATACAATGACGATTTTGTTTTACAGCAAATTAGTAATTTGCACCAATTTAAGCTATTGTTTTGACATTGTTTACATTGGGCCTCACCAATATGCAGAACGAAGGAAATATGTTGGATTAAAAGCTGATGTACCATCATAATTTGTACATTATACAAACTTCAGGCACACGGTACGAATAATTTTGCTATTTTAATTATGGAGTAATTAACAACTTAAGTTCCAGTAATTCTAGTCATTGAAAGACAGCTATTTTTATGTATTAAAGCTAAGAACAAATTGTATCCCTAATACAAATATGACACGATAATTTTTCAGTCAGAATTAAAGATACTCATGTTTTAATTTGTGTTAGGTAAAGGAACTATAGTTATGACTGTATAGAAATAGAAAAATTTTACTCATACAAAATTTAATTAACTGGTTCTGTCAAGTTCATGTAAGGAGCCTTCCCGACGGAGTGCACAAACGACAAGTCCATCGATATGCTTCCGGTGCAGGGTGCATACGATAATCAAGCTGCTACTGCTCCTTGTGTGTATGCTGGACAGTACCCTCAAAGACACCATCCCTATAAGAATTTTTTTGTTGCCTGAAGCAACACCTTTGGGAAAACTGTAATCTTAGTCCATAAGCAATGAACACAGGTTGTCCAAGGACTGTCTATACTCCACAAGCAGAGGACATGATTCTCAACGCCATTCACCAACCACCTTGGCGAAAAACACATGATACTGCAAGACAGTTCCAAATATTTAAAAGACTGGTTATGAAGTGCTATACAATGGTGAACTGTATCCATATCATTACACGTTACTTCCATACCAGCAGCCAGAAGACCGCTTTCAATGAGTACAGCTTTATCAATGGCTTTGGAACCAGTGGAAAATAACAAAAATTTTATAAATAAAATGATATTGACTGACGAATCTAGCTTCACTTGTGAGGGTATTTTCAACCACCACAACAGTCGTTATTGGCCAGAACACGACCCAGATGCCACTCCAGTGTTATAGTGCACTGCCTCACTTTGAAATGAATGTGCGTAGCTATTTAAATGAAACGTTTTCAGGGGAGTGGATTGGTCGTGGAGGTCCAACATTCTGTTCTGTTCTTCACGTTTCATGGACCTTAATCCACTAGATATTTATTTGTGCAGACACTTAAAGCATCACTTTTATACTACTCCACCCACAGATGTATATAACCTAATAGCTCATGTGCACACTGCTTCAGCAATGGTGGAGACAGGTGTGTCACGAACGGTTTAGCAAGGTATGATACAGCAAGTGGAAGTTGGTTGCTTTGAACACTTTCTCTAAAGTGAGTGCTGCTTGTATGTGTACGTACTGACTCAGTGAAGATAAGCCTGGATGTCAAATGTTACAGAATGGAATTACTGCGCATAGCATAATGTGCAATCTAGTGTAGCCTGCCTACTGTGTTTTCTGCACTTCATTGGATACAGACAATGTTACCATATCCACTATTATTTTCTTTTGGCTTTATTTGTGTCATGGAAGAAAGAAAGTGTTCATTTATGTCTGTAAGAAGTTCATGTTATGTTGTAATGTTTAGATAAACGTAACAGTAGCAGAAAGAAATACACAAGATATCACATTGTGGAGGTGTAAACTGGATACAATTTGACGCTTTAACTCATAAAAAAAAGTTTGGCCTGAACCAGTGTGTCTAACATTGGCTGGTCTGCACATTTGTTACCTGCAGCTGTGGCTCCCTCACCTTAGTTAGCTAATGGGACAGCTCTGGCACAATGCAGAGTTCATGTTAGCTGTTCTTGGTCACACTGCATCCAGTTACAGTGTTGCCAAAGCCTAGTTTTTTAAATCACATTTTTGTTAAACCTAATGGTTGGGCTTGGTTTTTCTAGATACACTTTTGTCTTGAACTGGAATGAGGAATCACATGCCGACCCCCAAGTGTGGCTTTTTTTCTTCGCCCTGTATAATTCACTGTTTTCTATTATTGTGGGCTTTCTGTTTTCTGTGTGAGGCAAGCAGTGTCCAAGTTTGTTGTTTGTGGAGATAGATATTTTTACATTAATAATGGAAATTCCTGGTTGGAGCAATATCTATGAAAGGCAGCCATTCACCTGTAACGGATCAAAGTGTGGACAGTAGCACATAGCTGGAAACACCATTCATACTAGCTTCCAAGCACTAGTTCATTTTCCAGCAATAGTACACACATTCACACACACAACCACACAGACACTCAAACACACACTTCCATGACCACAAAAAGACTAATTATTGACGCTCAATTATTGAAAGCAGTTGTGTAATATGATGGTGATGGGGAGGGGATAGAGAAGGATGTAAGGAGGTGGTAATGGGAAAGAGGCAGCTTTGGACTTTGTAGCCATATAACAAGACGAAAAAAGTACATAAGGTACAACAGAGATGTAAGAAGAGAGAGATGGGTGAAATGAAAGAAGAGAGAAAAGGAGAGGGAAAAGGGAGAGAAAGTTGAAGATAAAGAGGCAGAAAGAGGGAGAGGGAGAGGGAGAGGGAGAGGGAGAGGGAGAGGGAGAGGGAGAGAGGAGAGAGTGAGAGAGAGGAGAGAAGAGGGGTTGAAAAGGGGGAAAGGAGGGGGACAGGGAGAGAAAGAGGGGGCAGAGGGAAAATGCTCACATGAGGGTCGGGGGAAGAAGAGTGGCGTGAGAAAGTGGTGTGTGTGACCTGATGGAGAAGGAGTAAAGTGGACAGAAGAAAGAAGAGAGGGGCAAAGTGAGGCAGTGAGAACAAGCTAGCAGAGATTCAGGACAGGTGGAGTATGAGAATGCAGGATGTGTTTGTGACACAATTCCCATTTGCATAGTTCAAAGAAACTTGTGATTGAAGGGGGTATCCACATGGTCCATGTAGCGAAGCAGCTGTTGAAGTTATTTTTGTTGTGGTGTGCAGCATATCTGGCAATTGGATGGCTGAGTTTGTGGTTTGCCAGTGTTTGGCAGTTGGCCATTTATGCAAAAAGACAGTTGGTTACTTGTAACACCAACACAGAATGTTGGTAAGTAACTGCAGCTTACCTGATAAACAACATGACTGTTTTTACATGTGGCCCTGCTTTTACTGGGGAGCAAATGCCTGTGACTGGACTGTGGTAGGAAGTACCGGGTGAGTGAATGAGAAGGTCTTGCACTTGGGCAGACTACATGGGAACAACCCATGGTGTGCTGGATAGGGAGCAGGGATTGACTAGGAGTTTCTGTCTGTCCATATCCCAGGTCAAAAAGAAGACAGTACATCTGCAATGGAAAACAGAGTTGTTGAAATATACCAATAACCTTACCAGAGTCTTCACTGACAGACAGTATCCTCAAAACTCATCCATAAACAAATCTTGTGTACCATCTGCTCCTCTAAAACCAATAACCTGTTTCCACTGCTCTTCTTGCCTTTCAGTTCTTCTGCCTGTACCATAGCTTCTCTATCCAGATCATGCACTGTCTTCTCCCACCACTCTTCCTCCTTTCCCCCTTCACCATGTGGGCAGTCTGCCTCTCCCTCTTATCTCCTCCATCTTGGACCCCTCTCCCTTCTCTCCCCTTCCTTTCTTCCTCTTCACCTTAACTTTGTGAGCGTATTGTCATATTGCTGGCTTGGTTTGGGAGTATTTTTGTGAGCAGCTGGTTTTTTTTTTTTTTTTTTTTTGAGTCATGGGAGATGGAGCTGCTATGTTGTGTTGTGGGTAGCTCTGCATGGGAAAGGCATTATTATGGAAGTTGAAGTGTGGCTGCAAGTACTATTATTGTGAAGTAATGAGATATGGAAGTGCATTCAGTGAAAAGTGCATAAAGAAGTAATTACAAATGAAAAGTGCTATCGATAACGTATTTGAGTATCTGCCCGTTCGCGTCTCATATTGTACAACATCAATCATCTGTGTTGTGTTCGGCCTCCCTGAATGAACTAACCTGAATCAGTAAAATAGTTTACCACAAAGGAGAGCAATCGAGTGACCGTGTCTTGTAGCAAGCTTGAGATTATGCTTTCGGTCATCGCCTTTCCGTTTCATCAACAATCACCCGCATCGTGTCGGTTATGTGTGTGTTCATCCAAGTGATAACTGTGGACAGATAATCATCATCACTGCCTGTATATCTATCGTCAAAGGTTTGGCCAGAGTAAGACTGTGGAATATGTGTGACGGTGTGAAGTACTACTCCCCCCTTGTGTCTTTCCCTACCCCTCCCCATCACCATCACCTCACACACCTGCTTTCAATGACTGAGCAACAATAATTCGTATTTTGTTGGCCACAGGAACATGTGTTTGGGTGTCTGTGTGTTAGTGAATAGGTGTAGTAGTGCTGGAAAAAGAGCTAGTGCTTGAAAGCTACTGTGGATTCTGTTTTCTGTTATTTGTTACTGTGCTCCACGTATCGATCTGCTAGACATGAGTGTTATTTTTATATTGGTACTGTCAATAACATTTACACTGATGTCGATTCTACCGACTTACTGGCTATAACAGTGAACAACAGTCCTATCTAAATCCTATGTAAATGCTATATTTAAAAAATCGCTTAGGACAACATCATTTATTGCTACTTATTGTAAAAACTAATGTATTTCTTATCAGAGTTTGAGAGATGACGATAATGATTGATTTGTGGGGCGCTCAACTGCGCGGTCATCAGCGCCCGTACAGAAGTCCCAATCTTTTCACACTCCAATGTTTTACGTAGTCCAATCTAGCCACTATCATGAATGATGACGATAAGATGATGAAGACAACACAAACACCCAATCCCCGGAGTTTTGGAGAAATACATCGGCTGTAGGGTCCAGTGTTCATCTTTGTTTATTACATCCATGGGGATTACTAACAATGAAGTAATGTTTATTTTCTATTTCATGTTTTCTGTAGACTGTTAGTTTCAAATCAGTATGTGGGTTAAACAGTTAAAACAAGCATTGCTACAAAGATGTTGGTAAAAAAGAAAAGTATTTAATATTGAAGAAAAGTTGCACATAATATGAAGATTAGAAAAAAGGGAAACAAATGTCAGCATTGCCAAGAAATGATGTGCCTCACACTGAATGATTTTTACAATTTGGAAGGACAGAGAGAAAATACAGTCTTATTTCAAACACAGTTCTTTAAAAATCGAGCAGGTGAGATCATCTTGAATACAAAGATACTGAAGAAGTTTTACATCCATAGTTTAAGTGGCAAAGATCAAATAATAGAGCTCTTTTTCAAGCCAGGATAATTTATAGCGAAGCTCCACTCTACCAGATGGCATAACAGATGAGTAGCTATCTAAGAAGTGGCCTATTTTATGTGAATGTTACAAGCCAGATTATATATTCAATGCAGATGAAATTGGTCTGTTTTACATGACCCCAGATGAGACAATGAAATTTAAAGGTGAACAGTGTTTGCAATGGAAAATGTCCAAGACAAGAATCGCAGTTATAGTTGCTGTAAATATGACAGGATCATGTAAAGAAAAGCTTTTGATGATTGGAAAATAGAGAAACATAAATATTCTAAAGACTTTCACACCCTACCTGCAATTTTTGAAAACAATGCAAAATCTTTTACCTTTAAGTAAAAGCAAAAGGCTACTCACCACCAAGCAGGAATATAGAGGCCAATCAGAAAGCTCAGTGAGGTGACTTAGCCATCAGGAAGCAGGAAATGAATGTGACAAGAAACAGGATGCAGTCACTATTGCAGAGGTCATTGTGTGGCAATCACATAATGATGTGAGAAGGGCAGGGGAAATAAGCAAAAGAGCAATGGCAGAGAAAGCGCCACAAGTGGAAGTAAAATGGGTAGGGGAACCATGATTAAGAAGGCACAGGTCGTGGTCTGCAAGAAACTGGTCTATGAGGAGACCCCAATTAGACAAGAAAAAACATTCTCCCTCTAGAGGTAATGGGCATTAAAATCAAAAGGCAGCAGGCATAGGTGGCCTCTCAGGAGAGAGACAGAGATTGCAAACTGTGACCACAGAGTCCAAATGGGCCCGGATGGCAACCACTTCCAATTTGGTACGAAAGGAGATCCATGTACTAACAATATCTGTAGGGATCTGGTGATGAGATAAAGGAGGCAACCTTGGGGCACACGGGCTTTGGGTATTGTACTGCAGCCGACATGCAGCACAGCAGGCCTCCAGTTTGAGAGAAGACAGGTGTGGGCGGAGGGGGGAATATAAGGGTGGAGATGGGCCACAGAAGCGGGTCCATCACCAGCAGATGCTGAAGAATGGGGACACTTCTCCAGCTGGGTAGGCGGAATGGAACCTGGAGAGGAGGGCATGGGAACTGCAGGGGAGAGGAGAGGGGGCGGGACTGGGGTAAGGAAAAGGGAAGAGGGGTGAAGGTCATAACAGAGAAATTTAGTTGGGTGAAGACAGTCATATTTCTGACGAGCATCAGGGTAGGATAAAAGATCAAGGGACTTTTACTCCTATATCTGTTTTTCCTTCTTATAAATTGGGTAATCTGGCAAGTGTGGAGAGTGATAGTCATGAACACAGGAGCTCCCCTCACGGAGTAGGCATCCACACGCATTGCATTGCTGTACAGCGGGAAGACATATGCCTGAAACACAAACACCAAAAACCCCTTATGATCGGCGGGATGTATGGCTTCACATCACACCGATAAACCTTGATCTTGAGCTTCTCCCAGTGGGTATCCCACTTGAATTCCAGAATAAAGACACCAGTCTTTCTGAACAGGCTTTCTGGACACAACAGGCTTTCTGAACATAGCAGACAAAATTAACGCCCTGCCATTCCAGACTGGCCAACAGTTTTTTATCAGTTTGAAGGTTATGTTCCTATGAAAAATGACACTGAACCATACTCAATGGGTAGTAAGGAGTCATGGACATGCCTAACTCTCCTCCCTGTGGGTAACCAGGGAAGGTAAGGCTGCAGGCTCTTCTTCTTTGAGTCATCAGTCTTCTGACTGGTTTGATGCAGTCTGCCACAAATTTCTCTCCTGTGCCAGCATCTTCATCTCAGAATAGCACTTGCAACCTATGTCCTCAATTATCTGATGGATGTATTCCAATCTCTGTCTTCCTCTACAGTTTTTGCCCTCTACAGCTCCCTCTAGTACCTTGGAAGTCAGTCCCTGATGTCTTAACAAACATCCTATCATCTTGTCCCTTCTCCTGGTCAGTGTTCTCCACATATTTCATTCTGCTGTGATTCTGCACAGAACCTCCTCATTCCTTGCTTTATCAGTCCACCTAATTTTCAACATTTGTCTGTAGCACTTCTCAAATGTTTCGATTCTCTTCTGTTCCAATTTTCCCACAGTCCATGTTCACAGGCATACAATTCTGTTCTCCAAACGTATATTCTCAGAAATTTCTTCCTCAAATTAAGGTCTATGTTTGATACTAGTAGACTTCTCTTGCCCAGGAATGCCCTTTTTCCCAGTGCTAGTCTGCTTTTGATGTCCCCCTTGCTCCGTCCGTCATTGGTTATTTTGCTGTCTAGGTAGCAGAATTCCTTAACCTAATCTACTTCGTGACCATCAATCCTGATTTTAAGTTTCTCCCTGTTCTGATTCCTGCTACTACTCGTTTGTTTCGTCTTCTTTCGATTTACTCTCAATCCATATTCTGTACTCATTAGACTGCCCATTCCATTCAGCAAATCATGTAATTCTTCTTCACTTTTACTCGGGATAGCAATTTGTCATCAGCAAATTGTACCTTTGATAACCTTTCACCCTAAAGCCAAACTGATCTTCATCTAATACATCCTCAATTTTCTTTTCCATTCTTCTGTATATTATTCATGTCAGCAACTTGCATGCATGATCTGTTAAACTGATTGTGCGATAATTCTCACACTTGTCAGCTCTTGCAATCTTTGGAATTGTGTGGATGATATTTTTATGAAAGTCAGATGGTATATTTCCAGACTCAGTCATTCTACACACGAACGTGAATAGTGTTTTGTTACCACTTCACATAATGATTTTAGAAATTCTGATGGAATGTTATTGATCCCTTCTGTCTTATTTGATCTTAAGTCCTCCAAAGCTTTTTTAAATTCTGATTCTAATACTGGATCCTCTATCTCTTCTACACTGACTCCTGTTTCTTCTTCTATCACATCAGACAAATCTTTCCCTCCATAGAGGCCTTCAAAGTACTCTTTCTCCGCTCTCTCCTCTGCATTTAACAGTGCAATTCCTGTCGCACTCTTAATGTTACCACCCTTGCTTTTAATGTCACCGAAGGTTGTTTTGACATCCCTATATGCTGAGTCAGTCCTTCCGACAATCATTTCTTTTTTGATTTCTTCACATTTTTCATGTAGCCATTTCATCTTAGCTCCCCGCACTTCCAATTTATTTCATTCCTCAGTGACTTTTTGAACTTCCTTCTTTCATCAATCAAACCCATGGTTTCTTCACAGTTACCTTCCTTGTACCTACGTTTTTCTTTCAAACTTCTATGATTATCCTTACTACAGATGTCCATTCCTCTTTAACTATATTGCCTACTGAGCTACTCCTTATTGCTGTATCTGTAGCCTTACAGAACTTCAAGAGTATCTCATCATCCCTTAATACTTCCGTATCCCACTTCTTTGCTTGCATATTGACTCTTCCTGACTAATCTCTTAAACTTCAGCCTACTCTTCATCACAACTACAAGGTGATATCTGCTTCTAGGTATGTCTTACAATCCAGAATCTGATTTTGAAATCTCTGTCTGACCATGATGTAATCTAACTGAAATCTTCCTGTATCAACTGGTCTCTTCCAGATATATGTCCTCCTCTTGTGACTCTTGAACAGAGTATTTGCTATTACTAGCTGAAATTTATTATAGATCTAAATTAGTCTTTCTCATCTCTCATTCCTTGTCCCAAGCCCATATTCTCCTGTAACTTTTTCTTCTACTCCCTGACCTATAACTGCATTCCAGTCCCCAATGATTATTACATTTTCATCTTCCTTTGCATACTGTATCAACCCTTTAATATTCTCATACACTTTCTCTGTCTCTACGTCTTCAGCCTGCAACATCGGCATGTATACCGGAAGTATCGTTGTTGGTGCTGGTAAGCTGGTAAGAAGTGCTGTTGATTCTGATAAGAATAGCCCTATCACTGAACTGTTCACCGTAACACACTCTCTGCTGTACCTTCCTATTCCTCCTTGGCACCAAGCGAGGTGGCGCAGTTGTTAGCACACTGGACTCGCATTCGGGAGGACGACAGTTCAATCCCGCGTCCGGCCATCCTGATGTAGGTTTTCTGTGATTTCCCTATATCACTCCATGCAAATGCCAGGATGGTTCCTGTGAAGGGGCACGGCTGACTTCCTTCACAGTTCTTCCCTAATCCGATGAGACCAATGACCTCACTGTTTGGTCTCTTCCCCCAAACAATCCAAAATCCTCCTTGGCAGCCCCCTCCCGGGGATCCAATGGGGAATTAATCAGTAATCTTTTGCCAATGGAGAGATCATCATGACACCTTTTCAATTACAGAAGACATGTCCTGTGGGTACATGTTATGTGTCTTTAAAGCAGTAGTTTCAATTGCCTTCTGCATCCTCATGCTGTTGATCATTGCTGATTCTTCCACCTTTCGGGGTAATTTCCCACCCCAAAGACAAGAGTGCCCTGAGCCTCTGTCTACTTCTCTGCCCTCTTTGGCAAGGCCTTTGGCAGAATGAGGATGACTTCTTATGTTGGAAGTCTTCGGCTGCTAAGGTGATTATTAATCAAAATCTAAGCGGTGGCGGTATTCGAACCCACGACTGAAGACATTTTGACTATGAATCAAAGACACTACCATCAGGACTCCAGGACCTAATAAGTGTCATAAGAAGCAACAATAAAGGATCCGTACCCAACTAAAGATATTTCCGTAGAAGAATGGCCAGTGTTTTGAAGCTTAATACGGTTCAAGGTAAAACTTCCAGCCTGCTATAACCCACGCCGATCAGGGATCTACCTGTGGGTGCCACCCAACAACAGCAAGGGCCATCTGGCATGGCAGCTGTTGCTGGGAGTTCCAGTGTTCTGGAATAACAAGCAACCACTCCTAGGTATACATGGGGTGGTAGCAGCTCACGTACCAAAAGTGTGATTCGTAGTGTTAACAGGAGGCTCAACTGAAGGGGTACCTAATGACACCATGACTCAGACTGGCTGGCTATCTAGCATTTGAAGAAAAGATGAAAGAAGCGGTTAAGGCCACACGCCGAAGATGCTGTGTGAGGTAATCTTTCCCTGTTGGCTCACACTACAGATACAAAATTTAGAACGGCAGGTCAAACCCCAAAGAGGGGAAAAAAGGAACAATACCATAAGGGGTAGCTGAAACCAGGAGCATAGCTGTGCTTATGAAAGCGAGTACACCGAAATAGGGGAAGGAGGGGCAGAGGGGAAGGACTAGGGGCTAGGAAGGGAGTAGCATGGGGAAGGGAAAGCAGCCTGAGAAGGAAAAAGAAGGCCTGCAAAAGCTTGGGGTCGCATGTGTGCCACATACGAGAAGAAGAAAAAACAAAAAACATTTTCTTAGATAAAGCAAATGAGAGACATCCCAATAATGAAGGTATGTTGGTAAAAGAAAAGTGTTGAAGAATTGAAAGCAATTGTGTGAGCACAGCCCACTGACTGCCGAAATAATCAAATACATTGACAATAACAGTCAACCAGTTAAAGAAATCTCCAAATGTTCAACAACACATGCTCCATGTAATAAGCCATTTATGAATCAAGGGGGCTCCAGAATATGTGAAATATATGTGCAACCCCATTGGGCAACATCTACCATGGTAGACAGGTTAGTAGGGGAGGATCAGTTTCATAGCCTGCACTTCACATGATGTCAATCCTTCGGACTTTTATCTACGTGTACATTCATACTCTCCAATGGCAGAGCAACATGCCAGTGCACCATGCATTATGGTTTTACCCCATTCCATTCCCACATGGCTTGCACAAAGAATGACTGCTTAAATGACACTACGTTCGCTTAATTGGTCTAAAAGAGCGATAAATACAGGGTTGTAGCAGATTCCTCACTAGATACTGGTTGCTGAAGTTTTGCAAGCAGCTTTCACAGTATAGATGGCACCTGTCTTCAAGCATCTGGCAGTTCCTGATTTCAGCATTTCTGAGAAATTGTCCTATGAGTCAAACAAATCTGTTACCATTCTTGCTGTTCTGCTTTCTACATACTCAATGTTCTCCGTTAGTCCTATCTGACATGTGACCCCCTAATTAAAGAAATATTTTAAGACTGATGACTTGAGTGTTTTCATAAACAATCGCCTTTATACTGATAATATCTTTTAAGTATCTTAATAATTGACCAAAGTCACAATCTGCCTTACTGTCATTGAGCATATGTGAATATTCTATTTGATACTCCCACAAATTGTTAATCCCAAGCATTTTGTATCAACTGACTGATTCAAATTGTATTATTAGATAAAGGTAGTAAAATGGCTACTACATTTTGTTATTTTGTGAAGTGCACAATTTTACATTGCTGAACAATATGAGCAAACTGGCAATCTTTGCACTACTTAGAAATTATATCAAGATCCATCTGGACATTTGTGTAACTTTTTTCAGATAGTACTGCACTACAGATAACTGCTTCATCTACAAAAAGTCCAAGGTTACTGTGATATTGTGTGTCCGATCATTAACTCTCACAATGATGTTCCATCCAAGATAACAAACAGCATTCCCACAATTAATAAATTCTCAGCCCAGTGCCAAATTTCATTTGATATCCTGTATGAGAGAACTTTCGTAAAAGGGAGAGAAAGGTGGGAGGGAGGGAGGAGAAGAAGTTGAGAGAATATGCAACAAGATTGGTACATGCATCAGACATTCCATATACAGAAAGATTTAATCAATGTACCACAGATACCTGTAAACTCTTGCAACATAATCTGAGAGTTTTTTTTAAAAAAGGGAGTGTCTGCCCATGACAGGATAAGTTCATACATGTGTAGAAACAATAGGAGGATGTTTTAAAACTATGAGATTTTTTTGGACTGATAGATTTAAAAAAAAAATTATGAGTTCACAGATGGGAACAGATAATGAGTCACCATATAATTTAATGATATTTCTATACTAATAATGGTTGGTTGGTTTGGGGAAGGAGACCAGACAGCGTGGTCATCGGTCTCATCGGATTAGGGAAGGATTGGGAAGGAAGTCGGCCGTGCCCTTTCAGAGGAACCATCCCGGCATTTGCCTGGAGTGATTTAGGGAAATCACGGAAAACCTAAATCAGGATGGCCGGATGCGGGATTGAACCGTCGTCCTCCCGAATGCGAGTCCAGTGTCTAACCACTGCGCCACCCCGCTCGGTATATACCAATAATGAAATGAAAAATTTGCAGGTATATTGTCAATGGCATGTTTTCCTTGTTTTAATCTGGCTTACTTGTCCCCAAAGTTTATCTAAGAATTCTTGACACATTATGTATAACCAAAAATATCCTTTTATGTTACCATGGCTTAAGTGAACATTTTAACCCATGTTCCATTTTACATTGACATGAGCCTAACCTTTGCTAACAGTGTTCAATCAATAATAGTAATCTTTGCATATGCACTGCGGCACCAGACCATCAGTGCAATACACTTTGAATATTCCACCAACAGCATCTGTGCACACCGGTCATCGGAAGCTGCCTGCGGTGGGCCACATGACTTGTGCGCATGGCATTGTATCCGCCACGCCATTTACCAGAGCCCTCCTCTTTATAAGTGCAGTGCAGCAGGCACTTGTCTTCATATAGTGTTCACACTTACTGTCGGCAGCTGCTTGTATTAGTACCTGGATTGTTTCTATGTTTATGCCTATGTTCTCAACTGTTCTTTCCTTGTATGTGGAAGAAGAATAAATTCTTCTTCATTGTGGCTATGTTGTTGTTTGTGTCTTACAACACAGCACAATTGGCGATAAGTCTGGTGTTCACTACCATATGCACAATCTACCTGGTTGATCTTTAAATTCATCTGTCGATGAAAGCAGTGCTACAGGCTCTTATGGTTGCAATCATGAACTTGTCAACCACATTGACTATGCAGCTGTGCCTGCTGCCCTTTCTCCCTTACGACGATGTGACCGAGATCTGGGAGGCTTCCAAGAAGCAGCTTCAGCAACACTTCCTCACTTTTGGTATCACTGATGTGAACATGTGTAAGGTTTTGTTCCTTTCTTGGATTTCTCCTTGGATATACCAGTTATGCCAAATACCCCCAACTCCAGGAACCTGCATCACTTTTGTTTGACAAAATGTGTAAGCTGTTGTCAAATTATCACCATAAATGAATGCATGTCACTGCAGTGCATGTAGAGTTCTATCACTGCCGTAAACAGCCCCACCAGTCCTATCGGGCTTGGGCAGCCAAACTCCACAGCCTCAGTCACAAATGTCAGTTTATTACTGAAGCTCATTATGATTGCTTCTCTTGTCCCTGACACCATCATTCAGTTGTCTCCTGACAAGGAGGTGTGTCAATGTGCACCACAGTGCGAGAATCCATGTTTGGCTGAGTTAAATACTGCAAGATATCTCCTGCTGCTGGTGATTAGATTGAGGCTTGGTGTGACATCACCGCTGACAACACTGAGGCTTGGTGTGACATCACCGCTGTGGATCCTGTCCCTCGCTGTCTGTCACTTCTTGGGGGGAGAGGGGGAGGGGTGACAGAAGTGGCAGCAGTACAAATGCAGCCTCTGGGCTATACTGGACAGTGACATGTCAAACAACTACCACAGAAATGGCAGGACTCCCATCGTGCCCATACTGTTTCTGCAATATAACAGGGTCATGTGGCCTAAGTGCTGGGCGACTTGCAACAACTGTAGGCAAAAAGGACATATAGTGTCTGTGTGTCATTCCCAGCCCCCAGGCTTTCCTGACAAGGCATTGTCATGTTATACAATTGGGTTGCTGTCAGTTATTCCAGTCTTTCTTGTGCGATATTTCAACTGTGTGATTCACAGTCTTCTTCAGGTGCTGTCTGATATTTGTTCAACTTAGACATGGATGTTAATTCTGTGTCTCCAGTGCTTACGAATCACAATGAACTATTTATTGAAGTGCGAGTGATGGAAAGTGCTCAGATTACAAGTGGACAGGGTGCAGCCGTGACTTTACTGAACTCACAAACTTAAGCAGATTTGGGATCTAGGCCTTTTCTCCGGTTACTCAACATCCAGTGATTTACAAAAAGCAGCATATTTGAATTCTGTGGCAATTTATGGCTTCCACTATGTCTAAATCTGTGGTTCACTCCTTGACTATTTTTGGTATTGGATGATGCTGGTACCACAATTTGTTCAATCTGGATGCTTTTGGTATTTCCATTTCTTATGTGGTGCACCTTGTTTCTGACCAGGTTCCTCACCAGCCGTTAGATTCTCTGTGTTCCAAGATCTCCTCTTTCTTCTCAGATGGGTCTGGTTGTGCAACTAATTTTGCAGCCCACATTAAACCGAAACTTTTGATGCACGTGCACTTTTTCCATGCATGTCCTATTCCAATGGTTTTGTGTGATTAAATGAAATCAGAATTGGACAGGTTAAAGTTGTAATGTTGTTGGGAGCCACACAGCCCATTACATCAAGTGAGTGGTCTACCACCATTGCTATTGCTTAAAAACTGACTGGTCAACTTCACCTCTGCAGCAACTTTAAATAAAGTTTCAATTAATGCTCAGTCTATCATTGACATCTACCCTCTGGCCCCTCTGCACGAGTTATTGGCTAAGCTCCAAAATTGATTTATCTGAATCCTATTTCATGTTCTGTAAACACTCTCTGGGTTGTGGCTAGCACCTCCGTAATTATTCAGTGTTTTTTGCAAGAACTGACAATGTCCATTCCGGTGCATCAACTACCTCAATGACATCATCACGAGGGCTGTAGCCATGGAAGAGGATTTATGCAACTTGTCCACTGTTTTACATATTGCAGAGTTGAAATGCAACTTGGCCAAGTCACGCTTTTGTCAGGCTTACAGTGTGTATTTGGGATTTGTGATGTCTTGGGTTGATGCTAAGCTTTACTTCATCATGTAGCAACAGTTACAGCTCTGCTTGACCTACAAATGTCGAAGAACTCCAAGCATTTTTGGATAAAACTGCTTACTATCACAAACTCATTCTGGGTCTGGCCGTGTTGGCCCAAACCTTCCACAAGCTGCTCAACAAGAACATTTGTTTTCAGTGGGCGATGGCCTGCGAGCATGCATCCACACTTTTGAAATCTAAATTACATTCTACTCATTTTGCCATCATCTGGTCTTGGCTATGGGTACCTCTCACTACTGACCTAGGGCTGTTGTGACACATCGACATGAGGTCGTCTCCAACATCTGATAGTTTATGCAACAAAAACGCTCAACTCCACTCAGCAGCACTACTTCCAAGTTGAAAAGGAAACGCTTGCTACTGTGTATGCCCTAAAAAAATTCCATGTGTTCTTGTATGGATGGACGTTCCATCTCATTAATATTGCAAGCACTTGGTTTTGTTGCTTAATCCTTACGTTTCATTGTCCGACAACTCAGCATATCGCTTCCAGTGTTAGACCTAGTTTCTGTTTCCCTACAACTACGAAACACATTTTTGGCCTTAAGTACAACAATCAAATACCAATGTGCTGTCCCAGTCTCTGATGGGCCAGATCCTACAATTGAGCATGATGAACTCTTTTGTTTTTACTTAGATGCTGAGGCATGACATACAGTGAAAAGGTTTCTTATTAAGGGCTCCCAGATAACAGCTGCGGTCACTCTCAATCCGGTTTGAATCGAATTGTTCACCTCATTCAGCACAGTTGGCCAGGCCGGGTTTCTGATTCTTTGCATAACTGGCATAGTCCATATCAATTCAGGCAGTCTAGGAAAAATTATTACCTTCATAGCCTTGGATGTTATTGAATTTAGCATATTTTAAAATGAAGGACTAAGTAAGGAACAATTTTTTGTTTTGTTTTGTTTTCTCCAAACAAATTTCTGCTGGGAGATACAGCCCTCCAAAGATGACACTGCACATACCATTCTGAAGACGCAAATTTTGGAAAACATTTTAAAATGCTGTATCTCTAGAACAGTTCTAAATATTTTGTTGGGTTTTTTTTTTGTTTGAAAGATAATTGCTTTATGATTACAAAGAAATCCTCCATTTGGACTTATCCATCAAAGTTCATTTACTATAGTGTTCTGAACTTTTTTTTATAATTTATGGAAAAAATGTTTTGTTACAAAAATCACAATCCATAAAATTTTGATTTTTTTCTGTTGATTAGAACCATATAGTTCTACTTCCTGAAAAGGAGAGCTTCCACTTTTAGGTTGAACAGGTTTTATAAACAATTGAAACTTTTGCCATACATAAAACCTGTTTTATTACTACATTTTCACGTAACAGGCTCTCAAAAATCAAAATCTAACCTTGTTGTTGTTGTTGTTGTGGTCTTCAGTCCTGAGACTGGTTTGATGCAACTCTCCATGCTACTCTGTCCTGTGCAAGCTTCTTCCTCTCCCAGTACTTACTGCAACCTACATCCTTCTGAATCTGCTCAGTGTATTCATCTCTTGGTCTCCCTCTACAATTTTTACCCTCCACGCTGCCCTCCAATGGTAAATTTGTGATCCCTTGATGCCTCAGAACATGTATTACGAACCGGTCCCTTCTTCTTGTCAAGTTGTGCCACAAACTCCTCTTCTCCCCAATTCTATTCAATAACCTCCTCATTAGTTATGTGATCTACCCATCTAATCTTCAGCATTCTTCTGTAGCACCACATTTTGAAAGCTTCTATTCTGCTCTTGTCCAAACTATTTATTGTCCATATTTCACTTCCATACATGGCTACACTCCATACAAATACTTTTAGAAATGACTTCCTGACACTTAAATCTATACTCGATGTTAGCAAATTTCTCTTCTTCAGAAACGATTTCCTTGCCATTGCCACTGTACATTTTATATCCCCTCTACTTCGACATCATCAGTTCTTTTACTCCCCAAATAGCAAAACTCCTTTAGTACTTCAAGTGTCTCATTTCCTAATCTAATTCCCTCAGCATCACCCGAAATAATTCGACTACATTCCATTATCCTCGTTTTGCTTTTGTTGATGTTCATCTTATATCCTCCTTTCAAGACACTGTCCATTCCGTTCAACAACTCTTCCAAGTCCTTTGCTGTCTCTGACAGAATTACAATGTCATCGGTGAATCTCAAAGTTTTTATTTCTTCTCCATGGATTTTAATACCTACTCCGAATTTTTCTTTTGTTTCCTTTACTGCTTGCTCAATATACAGACTGAGTAACATCGGGGAGAGGCTACAATCCTGTCTCCCTCCCTTCCCAAACACTGCTTCCCTTTCAAGCCCCTCGACTTGTATAACTGCCATCTGGTTTCTGTACAAATTGTAAATAGCCTTTCGCTCCCTGTATTTTACCCCTGCCACCTTCAGAATTTGAAAGAGAGTATTCCAGTCAACACTGTCAAAAGCTTTCTCTAAGTCTACAAATGCTAGAAATGTAGGCTTACCTTTCCTTAATCTATATTCTAAGATAAGTTGTAGGGTCAGTATTGCCTCATGTGTTCCAACATTTCTACGGAATCCAAACTGATCTTCCCCGAGGTCGGCTTCTACCAGTTTTTCCATTCGTCTGTAAAGAATTAGTGTTAGTATTTTGCAGCTGTGACTTATTAAACTGATAGTTTGGTAATTTTCACATCAGTCAACACCTGCTTTCTTTGGGATTGGAATTATTATATTCTTCTTGGAGTCTGAGGGTATTTCACCTGTCTCATACATCTTGCTCACCAGATGGTAGAGTTTTGTCAGGACTGGCTCTCCCAAGGCCGTCAGTAGTTCTAATGCAATGTTATCTACTACCAAGGCCTTGTTTCAACTTAGGTCTTTCAGTGCTCTGTCAAACTCTTCACGCAGTATCGTATCTCCCATTTCATCTTCATCTACATCCTCTTCCATTTCCATAATATTGTCCTCAAGTACATCACCCTTGTATAGACCCTCTATATACTCTTTCCACCTTTCTGCTTTCCCTTCTTTGCTTAGAACTGGGTTTTGATCTGAGCTCTTGATATTCATACAAGTGGCTCTCTTTTCTCCAAAGGTCTCTTTAATTTTCCTGTAGGCAGTATCTATCTTACCACTAGTGAGATAAGCCCCTATATCCTTACATTTGTCCTCTAACCATCCCTGCTTAGCCATTTTGCACTTCCTGTCGATCTCATTTTTGAGACATTTATATTCCTTTTTGCCTGCTTCATTTATTGTGTTTTTATATTTTCTCCTTTCATCAATTAAATTCAATATTTCTTCTGTTACCCAAGGATTTCTACTAGCCCTCGTCTTTTTACCTACTTGATCCTCTGCTGCCCTCACTACTTCATCCCTCAAAGCCACCCATTCTTCTTCTACTGTATTTCTTTCCTCCATTCCTCTCAATTGTTCCCTTATGCTCTCCCTGAAACTCTGTACAACCTCTGGTTTATTCAGTTTATCCAGATCCCATCTCCTTAAATCCCCACCTTTTTGCAGTTTCTTCAGTTTTAATCCACAGTTCATAACCAATAGATTGTGGTCAGAGTACACATCTGCCCCTGGAAATGTCTTACAATTTAAAACCTGGTTCCTAAATCACTGTCTTACTATTATATAATCTATCTGATACCTTTTAGTATCTCCAGGATTCTTCCATGTATACAGCCTCATTTAACATAATTTTAGTTTTGAAAGACGAGTAAGAGACACATTTTTCAAGCATTTTAAATGGTTCCAAAATGTATGTGAAAGGTCCAAAGACTTAAAGCTTTCAATTTATACAAAGACTTAAAGCTTTCAATTTATACAAAGACTTAAAGCTTTCAATTTATATAACTTGTGTGCACTCTGTTTTGTACTGAAATTAGCCAGTCAATGACTAAAAATGTGTTCCACAGCTTCAGTATCTTCCTTTGACATAAAGTGATGCCTTCCTGTTGAACCAATGGGAACTGGAGCACTTACAATCTTCAAAACATTGTGAACAGGAGGTGAGCACTGATGGCGTTGTTGCTGTCCTTCAGCTGGAAACCTATATCCAGTAGCTGGTCCATGTGGTAGCATAAAGTTCACTACAATTTTGTGTAACTCATAACTGGTGTCTATAATCTCTGCATTCCATCAGTCAAAGTCATACACACATGCCGCAAACATCCCCATTCTCAGGTTGTGAATCTGAATATTATCCTGCTATTTCTGAGTTATTGGCCAAATGAACAAAATTTCTTCTTTCTTGTTTTTTAAAGTGCGTGCAATATGAGTTCGCCCATCACTTTGAGACCAAAAATGTGTCTTCTGAATTCCTTTTCACCGGAGTAGTTTGTTTGGACCATTCTTCTTTTTTCTGCTCACAGAATTCTTCGATTTCCTCTTTGGACTGAGTGCTGTGGATTTGTAAGATTTCACTATTCTCATAAAATCCTCAGTATTCTGAATCACAGCTGTATTTGGTCTGGAAAGATTACGTTTTGTAGCATGGCACTTCAGCAGGCTTCCTGCACCATCACAAGGCCCCTTCCCGTGGCCAGTAGCACTGTATACCCAGTCAACTGGCACAAGCAACTTACTCGATTCAAACAGCTGGTAAGAATTTTTAAAATTACTAGGATCACCATCAGAAATAATGATCATCTTGTCTGCCCCTGTTTGCTGTTGAAGAACTTTGTGCATTGCTAGCAAAGCATGTGCTGAGTCATTTCCTGTGTCATCCATTATAACTGCAACACTTGTGGTCTTGTTTTAAAATTATGTCACCCCTGTAAAAATTTAAACCTGGTCATTACTCCAATGATACCCTTGTACTTCTTGTGGGAGAATTACAGTAAAATAACAGCGAAGCACTAAACATAGTTCTTCAGCCTGTACACACCCTTTCACTTCTGCAATGTGTTGCTGAATTTCTTCAGATGCTGGTGTGTTTCTGCTTTCACTGACCATTTACCAAGTTCTTCAATGAAACTGTCAAAGGCAACAGTTTTCTTAATTAGTTTATTTTCCTCCCATGTTGCATATGTAATTTCTGCAGAGTTATCTGCTACGTATTCCAGTCCAAGTGTCTGTAAAGATACTCCTCTTTTTCCAGGACAGTCACCATATTTCTTGAAACAAACAAGTCTCTCACTTTACATCACAGACTACTAATGATTTCACACACCCAACCAAGGTGTCATATGTCAGGTGCTCCAGTAAGTTCTTCAAAGTTACCACATAAAGTTCAAAATTCGCGCACTACACACAAACAGACATCTCTAGGTGGGTGTGGATCTACCCACTTATGCCATAGTGCATAAAATTTTGATCTTCCAATATGTGAAGTTGTATAGTTGCCCTTATAAATTGCAAAAGTTTCTTTAATACTTCAAGACATGTACCTCTTCACTTTCACAACTTTTTGACCTTCAACTGTTACAGTTATATTGTCTTTTTTGTTGGCACTCTGGTGAAAACAGTCCCATTTATCTTCCAGATAAAATGACTGCACTATTTGAACTTGAGCTGCTTCTACGGGATGACCATAATAGGGATCTGGCCTTCCAAAGACTCCTTTTATAGACCTCACATTTCTTGTTTTGTCTACTTTGTACTTTGATACTGATGGAATATGGTTCAAAATTGTTTTCTTTGAGAATGTTTAGAACAATAGTTAAAACTTGTACCTTTTTCCTGTAGGATCCACAATATTCAACAGTTGAATTGATATTTGTGAAAAATTCCTGGGAAGGCGTGCAAGAGTGCTTTGGTTCATTTTCTTCTGAAGATGGAATTTCTACTTTGAAGAGTGTGGTCAGTTTAGCTGTAGTGTATCCATCCACAGCTTTAGTAATTTCTCTGCGCTTTCTTGATGCATACAGGTTATGACTTGACTTCAGTGACCACAGTTTCTTAACAGGGCTAACACTTACCTCTGTAGTTGACTGATTCCAAGGTATTTAATTCTTCCCCAACTGATGCAAAATCTGCATCATCTGCACCATGAGAGGCTTCACCTTGTTCAGATACTATCATTGTTGTTATTCTGTCAAAACATTTAGAACACAAAAAGTCGTCACTGGAAACATTTTCACTTTGAAACAGAGTCTTCCAATGAGAACACTTATTCCCAACCTGAACAAAGTCAGTTTTTTTCTCTGTCTTATATATCACTCTTTTATGGATATGCAAACAGTCTGCACACTTCACTATCCTGTGCCCCAGTCAGAAGACATTTCAAACAATCCTTTTGACAAAACACAATGCAACCATGCTAAATGGCAAATTCCTCACAAAAACACAGAACACACTGGATGGTCACAGATTTCTTAGAAGCCTCTTAAGTACACAACTACAACACAGAAACCTGCAATGAACAACCATGACAAAGAAACTGACAAGAAACTACAACAAAGTGTAAGAAATATCTGCAACAATGAAAGTGAATGGAAATAACTGCAACAAAGAAAGTGATAAGAAAAAATTGCAACAAAGACAATAGACATAATCGTTGTAACAAAGACATTAGTGAGAAACAAATACAGTGACGGCATACATTACCCTTGAAAGTTAAAAAAAATGAGTTTTTTAAAATGAAACCTGTCCAACTTAAAAGTGGAAGCTCTCATTTACAGAGAATATGGTACTAATCAACAGAAAAAAATCTAGCTTTTCTGGGTTGACATCTTTGAAAAAAAAATTTTTTTCTGTAAATTATAAAAAAAATTCCAAAGGTGACAGTAAAAGAACTTTGACAGAAATGTCCAAATGGAGGATACCATTGTAATCATAAGTCAATTATCTTTCAAATAAAAAAAACTCTTACAAAATATCTAGAACTGTTACAGAGATACAGCATTTCAAAAAAAAATTCTGAAATTCACATCTTCACAATGGTGTTGACAGTATCATCTTTGGAGGCCTGTATCTCAAGGTAAGAATTTTTTTTTTTTTCTTTTGGGAGGAAAAAAAAAAATACATGTTCCTTACTTATTCCTGAATTTTAAACATATGGTAAATTCAATAACATCTGCGACTATGAAAGGTAAGTTTGAAACAGTTTTTAAAAAAATCTTACCTTTCACCTTCACTGGATGGTGGCCATTTTCATTTGTAGCCGCACGACGATGATTCAGTTTAGAGACATTAACAAAAATATGAATATCTCTGCAATGGGTTAAGTTACAACATTGCAATTGACATGGTGGTTTTTAGAAAAGTATCCTCTGCAACATTATCTATTACACAAAATAACCTAAATTCAAAAATAACCAGTCAAAATGACCTCCAAAGTTTTGTATCCAAATTTTCAAAACTCCACTTTTTAGGCCCAAAAATAATCAACAAGGAGTGATTTATGAGAGTCTATTTCCTTCCTATAGTTGGATATCATACACTACTAGTCTCATATAGAGCAGGAACACTTATGTTTCCTTAATTTTTTATGAATTTTTGAAATCTGAAAATTCTCATTTTTTGTAAAGCTTGGGGTTAGTTATCTCAAGTGGGACTGAATAAAAAAATATGATTTTTGCACAATTTGTATACGTATATGATACAACATACTGTAAAAATTTCAACATTGATATCTGACTGTGAAAAAGATATGAATTTTTGAAAATGAGGAGATATTTCACATTACTCTACAACTGATCTTATGGCTGTTGCCTATTCATGTGTGATATTGGCAGGATATAATCAATTATTATTGAAGTAAGGTACTGAATTATATACAAAAAGTGGAAAAGTCACTAAAATTAACATTTATATTATTTTGACATACTTTACATCATTTGAGATGCAACTGTTCCTAAACCTGGTGGTGAATGTTAAGAACACTTGTTTCTTTAGACAGCTTCTGTGATATAGAATAAGACCTCCCAGTTGCTGTGGTAAATTCAAGCACTGAAAGTTTCCTTAAAACATTTTTCATTGGTATCCAAACTTTGTCACTGGTAGACTTCTTGAATGATGTTCTTGGGCCAACAGGGTGGTAAAAATGCACAAAAACATCGTTGTTCTCCAAACTTTGTCTTTCAACATCTGCAAGCCACCACCGTCCATCATACACACGTGCCACTATGTCATTCAACGTTAAAGACAGAGATGTAATTTTACTGACACAATGATCCTCATAAATTTCGGTTTCTGATGTTACATAGCATCAAACTAAGTTTTCTGCAATGCCCAGGAATTTGTGGAAATGCCTTGTTCCTTTTATTGCTATACAGTTTTCAAATCTGGTTTGAAGTGTTGGTTTCATATGCAGAACCAGTTCATCTTTCTTGATCAGAAAACAGGTGATGCCTTTAATATGTCCTTGCAAAAGACATACATGTCCTGGACTGTGAGAATTTGGTCCGTGGTTGGTCTTTGTAAGCTGGCTTTACTTACTTCACATTTTGTTGTACTTCCTATTCCACCACATGCATTTTTACCATGGAAAGATGCAGAAAAATGCCATTCAGCCTCCAACCCAAAGTCTACTTTCTGGCTGCACAGATTTGAAAAATTCTTTTTGTTCTTATACTGACTACCACTTCCATCTGAAAAATATATCAGCTTCTCAATGTTGGGAAAATTTTCTTTTATGTAATTTATTACATACTTTAGAAACACATGTACAGCCAAAGTGTTGTGCTCGAAGTAGTCACTTGGAATCAGGGTGTATACGGGGACAAGGATAAAAAATTCCCGGATTTCTTCCGGATATCACGTTTAAAAAATACGCTTTTTCTGTGCTAAGTGACAGTAGGTTTTCCGTAGATTTTCCCTCGGAACTGTAAAACTTATCAATTCTTTGAATGGTTAACGTTTTATACAATCGCGTAGAACTTCCCAGAAAAAAAAGACGGGCAGAGAAGTTTTGGAGAGACTTTTAATTTTAAAAAAAGGAGAGAAGTGTTGGAGAGACCTTTGATTTGCAGCAACATTTGATTTGCAGCAACATATACGTTCCATATTCTCGTATTACGAAAGTATAAATTCGAATTGCACCAAACACAGCGCGTTAGTTTGCGGAGCGTTGAAACCGAGGTTGCGATGTCCTTTTGTAAGCGAGTCATATCTCAAGCCACGAGATCTCGTCAGGCGATGGCAGCAGCTATTCAGAGCATTGGACGCGTGTTATAGTCAGCCAATAGCAAGATCACTCGTTACATAGCGCGAACACGCTAGAGGAAAAGTTAACGGTTTACATTAATGTACACAGTACCGTATATCTACAAGAAAAGCTAAGCTTTCACATATAATATTAGTCTCTAAGATTAACACGCTACAACAGAAGCTAAGCTTTAACATGTAATATTGATCTTTTTCGCGTGTGTTATATTTTAAGATACATCACACAAATGTGCCAGTAAATTTAAAATTATGACATAAATGTCTCGGCTCGAAATTTTTGTAAGTGGCTGGTCCTCAAACTGTCCAGTTTCGAGCGCTCTGTGATTTAGATATCCATCCCACTTTCTCACACGTAACATAATTCATCTTGCGTGAAAAGAAATTTACTTTGAAAGTAATGCTTTTCTAACCACCGTTCGCAATACTATACGAAGACTGTTAGAAATAGGTTCGATTTATGTTTCCAGAGAGCGCCAGAAAACAGGCATATTGTGCGTGTGCAACTGCAGTGGTGTAGGAAGTTCGTTTGTATAAATCACTAAAAGAGCTTACATTACACCAGGAAAGAAACAGTGCATCAGAGGGTACTCCAAAGAGCATCGGAATTTCGTAAACCATACTAAAATGCATAATTCGGCTTGAAGTGCGAATTGGCTTTTTCCAGATTCACAATGAAGTAGGTCCCATCTGATATTAAGCTTTTCAGTGTGGTTTTTGGGATGTAAATTTTCTTGGAGTATCAGTACTCTACGATCTCATTTTTGGTTCTTTATTATGGCATAATGCCATATATGGCAGAAGATGATAACGTGCACTTGAAATTCAGCGAAAAGTTGGAACTAGCCAATACTGTAGAATGAAACACTTCGTTTCAAATAAAATGATTGCCTCAGCGGAAAGATTAATAAAGCTAAATTTCTTTAGAAAACTTGCAAAAATAATTTCACTGTTCTGCAGGGCGATTAATGCTTAACTGCTACTACCTTGGAAATAAAATAAAATCAGAAAACTGAAATTAATAATATATTTCTGCCCTCCGTAATTATGTGAATGTATTTTAATTCACTTGATAGCTCCTGGCCACAGAAATCCGTTTTGTTTTCATTTGACTTGGGAGCTGTACACGAAGAGAAGCAGCGAAATCACTTTACGTAAACACGTGTCATGTGGAGGTTAACCCCCTCCCCACTACAACTCTGTGCAAGCGTGAATCTGGCAGCTAGGGCGCGCGAGAAAAATTTTTCTCGTTGCATCTGGCTGCTTGCTGCTGTTACCGATACAGCTAACAGCCAAACTTCAAGTAGCGGGAGAAGGTACTGCTTATACGCGAGTCAAATGCGCATGCGCAACAGACCGCTGGCAATTGGTCAAACGAACCTAATGTGAACAGTTGTGACGTCATGCTCATAGCATGCAGTTTATTGTTACGAAGAATTACAGTCTGCGCGCTACAGCCTTTGACATATTTTTGCTATTTGCAAACGCTTGTGCGTGCACGGTTTTTTGCTGTTGTAAATTGCACATTTCCTTTGTCACTAAAGTTTCATTTTTTTCCCCTCTCGTTTATATTTTATTGCTGCAGTATCATTCTCCAGCAGCAGGATACAATAAAATTCTTTGCTAGAGAATCAATTCTGCAGCCAAAATTTAAAAAAATTTAACTGAAAACTAAAACAATGAAAAATTCCCGGAATTCCGAAAAATTCCCGGGTTTTTCCCGTTTTTCTCCCGGATGAAAAAATTCCCAGGTTTTTCCCGGTTGTCCCGGGTCGTATACACCCTGAGAATGCAAATTGAAGAACTGCAAACTTCATCTTTCTTATTTTTAAAGAAGAGAATAAATGGATGCACTGTTGCCTGGTCATTGACCAAGTGTTACCCTTGTATTGCATCCTGAATCACAAATGTAAAATTTTCTGCAAAATCAGATAGCACTATGCATTCAGTTTCATGAAGTTGTGCTTTTTTGTCCTTCAAAAACTTACTTTGGATTTTAGAAACTTAGCGGTGACTTCTGAGTTTTTGTAAATTATCAATTAAAGATTCCAAGTACTCTTCCTGAGATTTAACCACTGTTATCATTTCTGCCCTGTCAGTGGCGACCCAGTGTTTGAAGGTACTGTCTGGCATTTCCTCATCATATTCGTGAAACAATTCAATAACAATTTCCTTACCAGGTCATTTATTACACAACCTCATCATGCAGTTATAACTGTTAGTGTCACAAACCATTACATCTAGTAACTCTTTGTAGTTAAGCTCACTGAGTTTTGAACCCGCAATCATCAGTTTGACATTTTGATGATATAAACATATACGGAATGTGTCCCTGAGGATTCAGCCAAAATACACCACTTAGGGAGGAGGTCACAACATTTTGACCTTCCAATTTTGCATTCAGGATGAGAATTTTTGAAAGCTACATAAAGTTCATTTAAATTTGACAGCACTAGTCGTTTCTGCTTTGTTACTTTAACTCCATTTATAACAACTCTTTTGCTATCTTTACAATCTGGGCACATTCTACTGTTTTTATCATCTTCAAAAAACTGCTGGATATTTTTAATTGTTTCTTCACTTATATCTACTCCATTTTTCTTTCCTAAAACTGGAAGAATGCCTTGCCCTTTCACTAATCTTCGGGTTAGTTTAACCAAACGATGAGAAACGTTGAATTCATGAACTATTTTTTCTCTTGACCATGAGTCAGGGAGCAAACTTCCAAATTTTAACTTTTTGCACTTTAGATGTCACATTTAATTTTTAATTTCTCTATTAAGCTCAAATATTCAGTGTCAGATGATGCTCATGGTAGGTGTTCTTCTTCTTTAGAAATAATGTTGGTATCTGTATTATTACAGCAGGATTCCAAGTCTTTTCTAATTACACCTGAAATTTGTTGTACCTTATTTTCAATAGCTGCTTTCTTTTTCTGCTATTTAATTTTATTATTTTCGAAGCAGGAGATACGTCCAACTTAGAACAAGCAAAATCCAATATGCTAACAGCTTCTTCATTAGGAATATAAATGTCATTAACAAGGTTACATGATTCTGGTTCTGGATTCACAACAAATATTTTTGAGTAACAATTTGGGCACAGGGAATTTTCAGGAATCACATTACGTTTCACTTGGGAAGCTGCTTCACTCTCACATAACAAGGACAAATGTTAAAGTTTTATTTCCCGCAAACCCTTAGTAATAGGCTTTTTATGAACTTTAAGTGGACCACAGCACTTTCTTCCAAAAATGTGGTTATACTTCAGAATATATTTCTTCTCATGATACTCACACACTGATGTTACAGAAGAACTTACTCGAAATTTAAACAAAGTTTGTCTAACTTCATCAAAGTCATTGACATTTTTCAAATTTTTTGAAACTGAACTGTAAACTGTTTTGTTGCACACTTCATTTGCTATCTGCCCAACAGAGCACTGTTCATCCATGCCATTGCATTCCAGTTAATCTCTCAAAATTAATTACAAATTACACACAGAAAAAAGCACATAACACATTCTACACTCTTGATGAAGTATGTACATCCACTGTAACAGAGGTTTCAGAACAGACTGACTACAACAATGCCACACCCAGCAATAATGTACTTCTTTATTGACAATAAACCCAAACACAAATGGGCATTTTTATTGCCATAGAACAAATGCGAAAGCTTCTATTGTTTAATAATGCATTATTAAAAATAAATAAACTAAATGAACATTGGGTGATAGTGGTAACTAAATATATGTCACAATTAAATTTTATTACAATGAAACAATAAACCATTTAAATAAGCAACAACCATAAGATCAGTTGTAGAGTAATGTGAATTATTTCCTCATTTTCAAAAATTCATATCTTTCTCACAGTCAGATATCAATGTTGAAATTTTTACAGTATGTTGCTATCATATAGGTGTACAAACTGTGCAAAAGTCATATTTTTATATTCAGTCCCACCTGAGATAACTAACCACAAACTTAACAAAAATGAAACTTTTCAAATTTCAAAAATTCATAAAAAATTAAGGAAACATTTGTAAGTGTACTTGCTCTACATGAGGTTAGTAGTGTACGATATCTAACTCTAGGAAAAAAGAGACTCTCATAAATCACTCCTTGTTTGTTATTTTTGGGCCTAAAAAGTGGATTTTTGAAAATTTGGAGGTCAATTTGGAGTTCATTTTGACAGGTTATTTTTGAATTTAAGTCATTCGGTGTAATAGACAATGTTGTAAAGGACACTTTTCTAAAAACCATCATGTCAATTGCAATGTTGTTTAACCCAGTGCAGAGATATTCAAATTTTCGCAAAGGTCTCCAGGCAGAAAAACCGTCGCACGCCTACAAATAAAAATGGTTGCGAGCCACTAAAGGTGCAAGATAAATTACTTTAAAAAACTGTTTTGATCTTCTCAAATATAAGGCAATCACAAATAAAAAAATTAAAATATTTCAAAATGGTCAAGCAACCATTACTGGCACACTTCATATGGATTAACCCTATAGTAGTGTACATCAAACTTCTCAAACCTCTCAAGTTTCCCCAAAACCAGTCCACTGGATAAAACTAAAGAAAAACCAATTAGCTATAGTCATGTACATCAAACTTCTCATGTTTCCCCAAAACCAGTCCACTGGATAAAACTAAAAAAAAAAAAAAAAAAAAAAAATTACCAGTCCATTGGATTAAACTAAAGAGACTGTAGAAGCCAATGCACTACACCTTGATGTGAGATTCATTGCTTTGGGAAGATGTTGACCAGAAACCAGAGTATGTCCAAAGTTACAGTTGCTTGAGCTATATCACACATCAACTGTCAGGGGCACATCTGCTGGTGGTTCAGGCATCACACTCTTCAATATGATATGATGGCCATTCAGCCTTTGGGCATTGCCTAAACATTGTTACCAAAACATGGTAGGACATACATTCATAAGAAGGTTTGAACCTAATAATCACTTACCAATGTCTTTAACATATGTGTATTAAAATGGTATACAGCACCAAGTATATTCCAGAATGAGATTTTCACTCTACAGCAGAGTGTGCACTGCTATGAAACATCGTGGCAGATTAAAACTGTGTGCCGGACTGGGACTAAGAACTCAGGACCTTTGCCTTTCACAGGCAAATGCTCTCCCAACTGAGTGACCCAACCACAATTCACGACCCGACCTCACAGCTTTAATTCTGCCAGTACCACGGAGTGTGCACCGATATGAAACTTCCTGGCAGATTAACACTGTGTGCCAGACCGAGACTAGAACTCAGGACCTTCGTCTTTCGCGGGCAAGTGTTCTACCATGTTAACTACCCAAGCACGACTTACGACCCGTCCTCACAGCTTTAATTCTGCCAGTACCTTGTCTCCTACCTTCCAAACTTCACAGAAGCTCTTCTGCGAACCTTGCAGAACTGGCACTCCTGGAAGAAAGGATATGGTGGAGACATGGCTTAGGCACAGCCTGGAGGATATTTCCAGAATGAGATTTTCACTCTGGCAGATTAAAACTGTGTGCCGGACCAAGACTCCGCTCGGTGAATCGTGCTTGGATAGCTCAGTTGGTAGAGCACTTGCTCACGAAAGGCAAACGTCCCGAGTTCTACCTCGGCCCAGCACACTATTTTAATCTGCCAGGAAGTTTCACCAAGTATATTTATCTGAATAAAAAAAATCAGGCAATTTACAAATATTTAATATTTTTCACTTCTGTCATTATTTTTGCCCACACACAAAATCTCATTTTCTTACTGCTTACTGCAGTAGGACATAGGGTGGATGGAGAAGCAGATCAAGTAAGTAAATACAGACACTGTCAAAATATTTTGACAGCAGCTCGTATATTTATACTCTCAAGAAGAGGTCCCTAGCGGTGTGACCAACATTTTGAAACTATCTATACAGTGATGTAGGTTAAGATCACAGGGATCACACACTGCACCCATTCACCCCGGTGGGCCCTCGTTTGCGACAAATTGATGAAAAAATAATTCGGAATTTTGTGTGATACTAAATAGCATTATAAAAGTTACATTATATAGTCTGGTTGCACGGTACAATAAGTTGGATAACAGCTCCGTATGCAGGAGGTTGAGGGTTCAAATCTCATCCGGCGCAGATCTTTTTTTTATTTAATTAATTAATTTATTTTTTATTTTTAAATCTTTATCAAAATTACTTCAATCATTAATTTTATTCCATTAATTGGTTTAAAATTAACTTTTTATTTCTATTTCTTTGTCACATCATTTTAATCACTGTATGAACTTTTTCATTTGTTTCATTTTTCTGTATATCATTCTTTTTTTTTCAGTTACAATTTTTGTGAATATGAACTATATTTATGAATTATAATATTCAATTATTTGAAAATTCAATCTACCAGTAAAAAACAAAAGATGAAATAATCTATTTATATTTGTGCAATGGTGAGAAAAATGTACTTTTTTCCCCACAGTAACCGCTATAAAAACATTTAAAAAATAACCTAAATACTTAATGCACTATGCAGAAAATAACACAGGTGAAAATTTAAATGAAAGATGGGTTTATAAGCAAAACACAACTCAAGCAAAATGAGAGATCAACAAAATGAACGCAATAATGTGGATGGAAAAAAAAGATAAAACAATAGAAATTAAATGGAAATTAATACAAAAAATTAATTAAAAACACATATACAAAGATTTCAAGTGGAGAAAGAATGTTAGGAAGAAAAATGGGAGCAAATGCAGAAGTTGATATTATGATTAAAATTATGTGGCAAAGGAATGGAATTCAAAAATTACTTTTAAATCAATTAATTGAATAAAAATGATGATTTAAGTTGTTTTAATTAACATTTAAAAATAAAAAAAAATTACTGCCCCTGGTGCGATTTGAACCCATAACCTTCTACATGCAAAGCTGTTACCCTATCCACTGCACTATTTTTTTTTTTTTCTTCGTGCATCTGCTCGGGGCGGACGTCCTAAGACACCTGTTTTAAGTACGTTGTTGATCGATTAACTCAGTTTTTTTTTTTTATTACAGAGGACAGCTAACCCTCTGACCGAACATGCTGAGCTACCGTGCTGGCTCTCATTCTTTTCGTGTTCGTTCGTTGCATCTGCTCGTGGCGGACGTCGCAAGACATCCGTTTCAGTTCGTCATTGATTCATTAACTCAGTTTTTTTTTTTTTTTTTTAGCCCTCTGACCGAACACGCTGAGTTAACCGTGCTGACATGTGATCAGACTATGCAACACAACTTTTTTAAACGCTATTGGAGTGTCACACAAAATTCTGAATTTTTTTTTTTTTTTTTTTTCTTCACTTACTCGCAAATGAGGGCCCACCAGGGTGAATGGCTGCTTTGTATGATACATAGGATCTTAATCTACATCACTGTACAGATAGTTAAAAGTCAGTCACACCACAGTTGTTTAAACAAAAGTTACTATAACAACAACCAGTCAGCGAGTGAGCTAGGTCGCAATTTCTGTTCTATTCACTGTTATGATATCACTCTGCCACCACTGGTTCCAGTTATCAGATGCAACTGTGAGTGAAAAACTGCAGCCACTAATGTAGCTATTGTGATTTGTTTTAATATTTTGCTTTGTTTCTCTATAATGAGTTTATTTTATTTTACACAACAAAAGTCTGAAGTTAGGAGCAGAGAAGTGATTACATCATTACAATCCTGTAATGCAGAACCCACATTGTATTTTAAGTAAAAACATGAATTTCATTACTCAATTGCACAGCTGTTACTGCTGCAGCATTACTGTGGATACACATAATGCAAAATCCATATCAACACCTCCATCTTTGCTGAGCTATTGTCTGCCAATTACTTTGTTATTGTGAACTAGGCATAGCACCACTGATATCCTTTTCTTCACAATGATGCATTGGTAGGTGGTTTGCACCAGCACAGGTACGGGGGTCACTGTGGGAAGAACTTTAGTAGATGAGAAGTGTCTGTCAACTGAATGTAATGTGATACACAAAGATGCAAAGCCTGTGAGTTACAATGCATTGGGATATATACTTGATCTTGTATCTCAAGCTTCTGGGCAAAACATAACTGCAACCATAGCCATCTAATCTGAAATGTGCTGGCACAGACTCACTAATAAAAGAAAACACGAAGTAAGTATTACTGACACTTACAGCCTGTCACTTTTCAATATGTTACTGCCAGCCCTTCATGTGGTCTGTTATACTTAGAAGGTGCATTAAGGATCTAAGGTTTCCCATTTTTTTTCTGGTGGTTGATTGCAGAAACATACATGCACTTACACTTCAATGTACTCAAGTTCCTACTATGAGAAGAGCACATTATTATTAATTTTCGTCAATTGCAAGGCACGAATCCTACTGACATTCATTGCCAACTGAGTGGCACATGCACATGGATGTACAAGATGCCCTTCATGGATGTGACAATTAAAGAAAACCAATGTCATGTGACAATGAACAAAAGCTGGAACCAGGCAGACCAACACTATGATTGTGCAACTGAGCAAACTGCTATAGAGGATAATTAATTAGTTGCGAGAGACATAATTTCCAAGTGTTTAGCGTTCCATGCTTCAAAACAAAACCCTCATTGGATCACTTTGTTGTTTATCTGTCTGTATGTCTGTCCAACTGTTAAGCAAACGTTTTTCCATGAATTAAATAATATATTGGGTTCAAATTTGTGTTGCATATTAAAATAAATGGTCCCTTGACACCATAAAAATCTTAATCTTCTAAGTCAATGCAATCAAAAGATATGACCATTTATGTCACATATTTTGATATTCGAAAATAGACTCACCAAAACCTATAACATACTTCTCGTTGATTGGGAATTATGAAATTTGGCAAGAAGCAAGGTTTCACAGTACAGTTAAAGGAAAAAAATCCGAAAACTGTTAATCTGTAATTATATGACACAAAAAATTTTGTTTTTCATTTTTTATCAGTCACTCTGTCTGTCTGTCTGTCTGTCCGTCCGTCCATCCGTCCGTCCATCCATCCATCCATCCATCTGCTACAGCCCCTTTTTCTCATGGCAAGCTGACATATCAAATTCAAACTTTATGTCACATACTAAGGTCTGCAGTCCCTTGGCAGAGTAAAAAATTTAAGCTTCTAAATTTAACACAATCAAAAAAATGAGGCCATTTATGTCAAAGATTTTGATACTTGCAAAACTGCTTATCAAAACCTACAGGGTATCTCCTGCTGACGTAGAATCATAAAGTTGTACTACATCACATAAAAAATATCTTTCTGCCATTAGAGCATACATTGCATTCATCATCCACCAAAAGCATAATAGATTAACATCACTGCATGCAAACGTTAAATGAAATTGTAGGCATGTTTTATTAAGTAAATAAAAAACATTTTATTAAATCTTCTATATCTACATACACTCCTGGAAATGGAAAAAAGAACACATTGACACCGGTGTGTCAGACCCACCATACTTGCTCCGGACACTGCGAGAGGGCTGTACAAGCAATGATCACACGCACGGCACAGCGGACACACCAGGAACCGCGGTGTTGGCCGTCGAATGGCGCTAGCTGCGCAGCATTTGTGCACCGCCACCGTCAGTGTCAGCCAGTTTGCCGTGGCATACGGAGCTCCATCGCAGTCTTTAACACTGGTAGCATGCCGCGACAGCGTGGACGTGAACCGTATGTGCAGTTGACGGACTTTGAGCGAGGGCGTATAGTGGGCATGCGGGAGGCCGGGTGGACGTACCGCCGAATTGCTCAACACGTGGGGCGTGAGGTCTCCACAGTACATCGATGTTGTCGCCAGTGGTCGGCGGAAGGTGCACGTGCCCGTCGACCTGGGACCGGACCGCAGCGACGCACGGATGCACGCCAAGACCGTAGGATCCTACGCAGTGCCGTAGGGGACCGCACCGCTACTTCCCAGCAAATTAGGGACACTGTTGCTCCTGGGGTATCGGCGAGGATCATTCGCAACCGTCTCCGTGAAGCTGGGCTACGGTCCCGCACACCGTTAGGCCGTCTTCCGCTCACGCCCCAACATCGTGCAGCCCGCCTCCAGTGGTGTCGCGACAGGCGTGAATGGAGGGACGAATGGAGACGTGTCGTCTTCAGCGATGAGAGTCGCTTCTGCCTTGGTGCCAATGATGGTCGTATGTGTGTTTGGCGCCGTGCAGGTGAGCGCCACAATCAGGACTGCATATGACCGAGGCACACAGGGCCAACACCCGGCATCATGGTGTGGGGAGCGATCTCCTACACTGGCCGTACACCACTGGTGATCGTCGAGGGGACACTGAATAGTGCACGGTACATCCAAACCGTCATCGAACCCATCGTTCTACCATTCCTAGACCGGCAAGGGAACTTGCTGTTCCAACAGGACAATGCACGTCCGCATGTATCCCATACCACCCAACGTGCTCTAGAAGGTGTAAGTCAACTACCCTGGCCAGCAAGATCTCCGGAAGCGTCGTCTCACGCGGTCTGCACGTCCAGCACGAACGCTGGTCCAATTGAGGCGCCAGGTGGAAATGGCATGGCAAGCCGTTCCACAGGACTACATCCAGCATCTCTACGATCGTCTCCAAGGGAGAATAGCAGCCTGCATTGCTGCGAAAGGTGGATATACACTGTACTAGTGCCGACATTGTGCATGCTCTGTTGCCTGTGTCTATGTGCCTGTGGTTCTGTCAGTGTGATCATGTGATGTATCTGACCCCAGGAATGTGTCAATAAAGTTTCCCCTTCCTGGGACAATGAATTCATGGTGTTCTTATTTCAATTTCCAGGAGTGTATATATACTGAAGACCACTGTTCACTTCTTTTTATACTTCCAAGGCTAGTCTGAGGAACTATTGTAGATATTTTGATACGGTCTTGGAATTTTTTCACAATATTTCAACGGCCAACACAGTCCTCATCTTCAGGTGCCATAAGCTTGCCTCCAATGAGACTGCAAAGTATTCGTTGATATTCAGCTGCTGTTTACAGCCGGGTACAATTTCCAGCAACTGCTACATCCTTTGGTGATCATTTATTGGAGTCTTCACAGTTATTCTACAAAATGCATGTTTTCCAAATGTTTTCTAGCTTCAACGGATCAGTTAACTAGTGAGATCTTGACCAAGATCTAACATCCTTCTAGAAGGACAATGTCACTCTGCACTGAAATTATTTATTTCCATGAATAGTGCATTGTTGCAACAGACTGTAACGCATATTTAAATGAAATACTTTGGCGTAGGGTGACTGTAATTTTGGCGCTATCATTTGCAGTTATTGAGAAATTGTGTCTTGGGTATCCATATTTTCTCTCATATTGCGTCAATAATTCTGATACTATTAATACAAGATCTAACAGGAACAAAATGTATTATTTATAAGGTTATATTACAACTGGAAGTTTTTGTCAATTGTTATTCAATGACATTTTGAACCACCCTCCCAGAAGGACATAAGGCTAATATGTTGTCATTTTATACTCGGAGAATGATGTACACTGTTTGTTGGAACTTGTGGATCTTTTAGAAACAAATGATTAAGTACCAAATAGTGCTGTGAATGTAACATTATGCTTTCCTCTTAATTCAACTGATAGCGTAATATGAAGATTCGGGTGCCAAAGAAAATCCACTTGTGGGTAAATCAGCAGTAAATCAACTCAGTGCAATTGTGCTTTGTGATTTGACCATTTCTGCCTATCAGTATGTGGTGAATATAGCACTACAACAATCTTTAACCTGTGATGTGGTTCCAGTACTGTCCAGCAGTACCACAACAAAAATAACAATGAACAAACCAGCAAGGCTATGAAGGAAAAAAGTTCAAAACCTCAACAAACATAATAGGAAAAGTGGAGAAATAATTATTCAACCCTGAATGGACTACAGTAAGTTGGTCACGCCCTTTCAAAGGAACCATCCCAGCATTTGCCTGAAGCGATTTAGGAAAATCACGGAAAACCTAAATCAGGATGGTTGGACATGAGATTGAACCGTCATCCTCCTGAATGCAAGTCCAGTGTGCTAACCACTATACCACTGGAATGTTTTTGGAAAACTAAATAGGATTTTCAAGGCTAAGCCTCCAATGTGTATCAAAATGAAAGTTTAAAATCAATGTGTATAGCCAGTTTTAAATTAAGACATATTTTTAATGGGAGTACCATTCAAAAACACAAGTTGCTCAGCAAGCACTGGAACAATGCATTTTAGGTATTATAGCAGGGTATATAAGCGGACAAGGAAAAAAAAAGTTCCGGACTTTTCCCGGATTTACAGGTTAAGAATACACTCTCTCCTGGGTAAAAATACACTTCCTCCATGTTAAGTGACAGTATACTTTCCCTTGGAACTGTAAAATTTATCAGTCCTTTGAATGGTTATTGTTTTACACAGCGACGTAGAATTTCCCGGAACTTTAGAAAATGAAATTCAGGGATAAAAACATGTTTTGGAAAGATCTTTAATGTGCAGCAGCATGTACGGTGCATATTTTCATATTACGAAAGTATAAATTTGAATTCCACCAAACACTGCATGTTACTTTCTGAAGCATTGACGCGTGTTTGTAAGCCAGTCATAGCTCATATCACGTGATCTCGCCAGCCAATAGCAGCAGATATTCAGAGCATAGGACACGTTATGTATTCAGCCAATAGCAACATCACTGCTGAGTGGCACAAACAGAAAACAGAAAAAGTTAATGGTTTAAATAAATATACATAGTGCTGCTGCAAGAAAAGCAAAGCTTTCACATATAATATTTGTCTCAAAGATTAATAAGCTACAAGAGAAGCTAAGCTTTCACATATTATGATCTTTTTTGCACACGTTACACTTTAAGATACATCACACAAATGTTACAATAAAATCTGTAATAACGACATAAATGTCTAATCTTCTGGCCTTGAAATTCTTCTAAATCGCTCGTCAAGAGTTGATTTTTAAACGAAAGTAAAATGCTCTGTGATTTAAGAAATTCATTGTACATTCTCTCAATAGTCCATCTTGCGTAAAGGGAAATATACTTTGAAAATAATGCTTTTCAAACCACAGCTCGCAACATTTTCCTGTGACCTGTTAGAAATAGGTTTGTTTCAACAGTTCCCAGAGAGTGCCAAATAACAGGCATTACCGCGCTTGCACAGCTACGAAGATGTAGGAAGCCCGTATGTTCGTAGATGTAAAACATTAAAAGATCTTACATTATGTCATAAAAGAAACAAGACATCAGAGGATACTCTAAGAGCATCAGAATTCCATGAACCATACTAAAAAGTATAATTCGGGTTAAAGTGCAAATTCGTATGTCCAGATTCCCACCGAAGTAGGCCTCGACTTGGTATTAAGGTTTCCTATATAGTATTCCGGATGTAAATTTTGCTTGGAGTATGAGTACTGTATTATCTCATGTTTGGTTCTTTAATATGGCATAATGCCATAAGTGCTCAAAGATGAAAATGTGCACTTGAAATGCAGCGAATATTTGAAACTAGCCAATAGTGTGGAATTAAACATCTCATTTCAAATAAATTGACTATCTCAGCGGACAAGATTAATAAAAGCCAATTTATTCAGCAAACCAACAAAAATAACTTCATTATTCTGCAAGGTGATTAATGCTTGAGTGTTAGAAAGGTGGAAATAAAACAAAATCTGAAACTAATAACAAATTTTAGCCTTCTGTAGTTATGTGAATGTATTTAATTTACTTGATAGCTCCTGGCCACAGGAATTCGGTTTGCTTTCATCTGATGTGAGAGCAGTAAATGACGAGAAAACAGCAAAATCACTAACTGTAAACACTGGTCACGTGGAGACTACCCACCTCCCCACTATAACGCAGACTGCTCTGCGCATCGGCCCCAGGTCTATGATGTTTCCAAACTGGGGCAAGACTGGATTGTGGCTCCTCCCCCCTCCCCTTCCTTGAGCGTTTGAGATAGGACGTAAAAAAATGTTCATTTTGTAGCACACATCTTTCTGACGAGTCTGATACATAAAACATGTGTTAGATAACACGTAAGACATGTTATTTGGTCTTGTGATATAGTGCAGTGCCACGCCACTTCGCACAGAATTCTTGTGTAGCATGTCACTATATTTCGTTCTGTGGGACTCAAAACGCGTATATTTTGTTGTGGATGCCATCAAACTATATTCAGGACAGTGAAAATTAGAAGTCCTCTGGTGCCTCTACTGCTCCCAGTCAGCTGGTTTGACATCCTGCCCCTCTTACAAAAAAAAATTGCAATTAATACTGAATGGGATCATTTCTAACCAGGAGAATAAGAACTCTTCAGAAAATTTGCACTCTTAATTGCCTATTAGCTAATAACTTGCTGTTTTGTGTGACATAAAATTAAATATAGAATACACAAAATCAGTAAAGACAAGAGATGAGCAAGACAGTACACATTTCTTCAATCCTTGGGTCCTAGCATTTTTTTCTCTTTCATCTTGCTACAGCCTTACATGGCGTGCTTCCCTTTCTGCAAACAAATCTATTACGTCATCAAAGTTCGTCAAACATTTTGCTACATGAAAAATCGAAATGTCATCATCTAATACTTAAAAAGCTGTTAATGCAAATAGTACTCACGACTGGTGTGGTTTCTCGATCTGATTACATCTATTTTGTCACTGTCTGCTAGATAAAATAAAACAGGCCTTTCTAATATTGCAGCAATTGTAACACCCACTAAATAAGAGAGACTGACTTAGCAATAATGGTTGTTTTTATAACACAACAATATCTAATGCCTATTTGGCCTACTACAAGCAAAAAGCTTCATGTCAGGAAATAGTTCCACATTTCATTCATACGTTCCAGTTTCTGAAGCTTGCAATCGAAAAGTAGTGGTACAAAATTTTTGTATAAATTTTGAATCGTAATATTCTTCCAAACCACATAAACAAACAGTGATTGGCATTCATCCGTTCGGCTTTATTCTGCTCAGCTCGTATAGCTCTGTCCCTTTTTGTCTGCAAGAAAGTTTATTTCCAGATGTGACGAGGATTCCCCTGGCAGAGACATCACATACACTAAGCACGCATTCAAAAATCAACTTATGATTCATTCAGAAATCAACTTATAATGTGTTCAAAAACCAATAGGGATGTGTTTCAAAATCATATGAATAATCAATAGACCAACGTGTGCTAGATGCTAGGCACTCTGTGCAACAAGATTTTTTCCCTCAAGAATACGAATTTGGCGTCATCACTCTCCCCCCCCCCCCCCCCCCCCCCTCCAAATTGCCACATGGTTCACATAGCCCGGTTTGCCCCCCCGCCCAGATCCAGGCCTGATGTGCATGCGTGAATCTGGCAGCTTGGGCGCACCAGTAAAATTTTTCCGGGTAGCATCTGGCTTCTTGCTGCTCACATTTCTGTAGCCATAAATGGGACAAGATACAACTAATATGCAACTCAACTGCGCATTCGCATGAGCCCGCTCGTAACTACTCAAACAAATCTAATGTAAACAGTTGTGACATCAAGCTCATTGGAGGCAATTTGTTGTTATGAAGCATTGCATAGTCTTCCTGAAGCCTTTGACACATTTTGTTGTTGGCAGTCCCTTGTATGAGCACCGCGTTTTATTGTTTTATATGGCGCATTTCCTTTGCAGTTTAAGTTTTATTTTCGTTTTGTTCTTTCATTCAAGTTTTACTGCTGCGGTATTATTCTACAGTAGCAGGATACAGTAATATGCTTTGTTGGAGTATCAGTTTGTATCAGTCAAAATTACAAAAATTTAAATGAAAACTAAAACAATGAAAAATTCTCAGATTCTAAAAAATCCCTGGGTTTTTCCCGATTTTTTTCCAGATGAATAAATTCCCAGGTGTTCACCAGATGAAAAAATTTCCACGTTTTTCCTGGCTCTCCTGGTTGCGCTGGTTCACATATACCCTGTACAGGAAATACGAGGAGCACTAATAAGTGGGTCAGAGAGCAGACTGGAGTGGAAGAAAGAATTATGACTGCAATTAAAATGAAATTGTGGCAGGCATCACACGCAGCAAGGAGAATGTATGATAGATGGGCCAAGGAAATTCCTTATTGGATTCCAAGAGTGAACAAAATAAAGAGATGCTAACCTAACAGAATGGTATCAGAAAACATGCCGGAGCTGCACGATACATACAGCTGAGGTACATAATGAAAGGAATTTTATATACAAGACTGTTATGAATAACATGCATAACTGTCCACTATACATTATAAATGGTTTACAAGGTTTGTAAAAACAACAGCTCCAGTGTATAAGGCAACTTAAAATGGCCTCTAAGGAAAAAGTCACATATACCAATGGAAACTGTGCTACATTGCTTTTGATTCGCCAATAACACAAGGTATTCGTATGTGAAGCACATGCTGTGTCAAGCATTGCACAGGAACCAATATAAAGCAGGTAGGCTCTGATAAGCAGATATCCTCCTCCCTGTAAGGTGGATTTTAGTCTATTGCCTTTAGCTGGAGTATCTAAGCTAGCAGTGGCCTTAAAAACAAGTCCAAGGAAACATTTCAATAGTTTAGCACTTCAGAGTTGTATGTCAGTAGCATCTGCTGACAGGGCTGTGTACAAATTAAAACTGAAACCCTATAAAGTAATGTTTGATGTCAGTACTGTAAATGGATATTGCGGTATGTGCATGATGGAGAGGCTGAACCTGAAATGCTCTTTTCTTCAGAAGAAGAATGGCTGCACTTACTGAAGAACATGAATCCTCATAACAATGACATTGGGCTTCTGAAAATCATCATCAGTTATATCGAAAGGCCCAACACAACATGTTAACAGGAGTGCAGTGTGCAATCAGTGCAATGTAAATTATTGGATCAATATACTTCCACCAAATCTTAATTTCTAACGATTATGTCAACAATATACCATAAGCTTTTCCAGGAGACTAACAACTAACAAAAATACCTAGGGTTACTTAATGAACGACAATGTAAGGCCACACATCACCAATCCATCTATGATAGTATTACATCTTCCAAAGGAACAGGGAAATGGACTACATTATGCGTTTGCCTGTCAGGCAAAAAAAGGAAGCAGAAAGCAAAATAACAGTCAGTTATGAGATAGAGCAACACTATCTGGTTATAAAAGTCAAGAAGTATGCATAATTTTAAAATTTGTGTTAAAAAAAAAGCTTGAAACAAGTAACAAACATTATTTAATTCTTATATGAAATGACATGTCAGTGATAATACTTACTCTGTGGAGAACCCTGACTCAGCATACTGCTCTCTCCATGCAGTAATTGGTTCAGAGAGCTGCTACTCTGTACCACTTTGCACTCAATTTCTTCAATGTCTGATTCATAATCAGCCGGTTCTTCCTTCGGTCTGTGTTCATCGCGCATATCAAATGGAAGTGACTCTTCTGCAATGGTTTCGGGACTCGGTGGTGCTACTTTTGGAACACTAACTGGATTGGGAGCTGCGGCTGAAGCTGGAGGCGGTACTGGAGCTTGTACTGGCGCCGGTGGCTGGGCTGGTGTTGGAGGCTGAGTTGTCACTGGAGGCGGAGCCGGATGTGGTGCTGGTGACATGACACGAGATGATGTGTTCGGTGGTGTCCTCATAGCACTCTGCACAGGCATTTCAGTACGCTGACGTTTGTAGGCACGAGGTGCATTTTCTTCTGAGCTGATGGGAGGATCAGGTTTCATGCGCATCCTGGGCGTTGGTGGTACATCTTCCTAAAAATTAAGTCCTTACAAAAAACTGTACAGAACAAAAGTATATAGATACAGACAATCACACACACACAACACAACACAACGAAACCCCTATTTTACGTTTTCGTGTGGTCCAGAGTTAAAAAACACAAAATTGAGAAAAATCCAGAATCGAGAAAAATGTTAAAGCCCCACAAAATATAAGCAAAAATACATGTAACTGGCATACATGATTAAAAAATCGCAGTCCTCTCCAGTACTTTGTATAAAATCTGTGGTAATGAATTTCATCTGATCTTAAAAAAATCAAAGATTCATAACAGCAAGTAAAAACTTATCAAAAAATTGAAACTGGTATCTGCGTACAAGGTAATGGAGCTGTTTTTGGACATGCTATGAGCACAAATTACATGTCCAAAACGCACATTTTTGAGAGATCATCCTTTGTGCTCACCCAGAAAAAAGCAAAAACTGATGAACATGTTGAATTAAACCAAAAATATCATAGCAGTTACGTGGTTAAACCATAAGCATAAATGCGAACATCTGCTTAATGACAAACTTTGGCACCATTGCTGTTGTTTAATGCATTTTTTACGAGCTGTACTCCATCTGCTCATCACCATTACTGTGTTACTTTAGGCTTGATTGGAGAAACAGAGATATGAAAAAATGAGTTTACTTCCCCAACTGATGTTACAAACTTCTTAGAAGTTGGCTCAGTGAATTGCTGTAAACTGCGTAAAATGTAAATTTGAAAGAAAGCTCAGGTGCTACAGTTTTGCTTCACGCCCTCTATCACTGCTGCCAATCTTTACGATCTACAGTGTGGGGTGCATGTGATGCAAAGTATATACATGAGTAGTGTATGTAGTTGTTGCAACTATATAGTGTCAAATTTGAATGTGAAAGTCTTTAAAATGTGCTGTTGCAAAACCCTTTTTCAATTTCCGTGTCTGTCATTCCACATCATCTGCATGAAAAGTATATTTTTTTCAACACTTCACAAAATGCTTTCACAGCTACCTGCACTCCCATCATCGAAGGGCAACCCCCTATCCACATATCCAGTAGGTGATCTCATTTTACGTGTTTTAGTGTGGTGTGGCAGTTACATTGCCTATTGGGTGTCACCAGCCAATAATAGTTCATCAGCCAGAAATGGCGACATTTCCTTAATTATGACCAAGCATTTTCTTCGAGCCTAAGTGTTTGAATTTAATAGGTTGATGATTGATACTGTTGCTGAATACAATACATGTGAAATACGTGGGAAAATGTGAGACTTGAGTTATAAGTGGCACAATAAAAGGCGGTGGCTGGACCCCTTCATCACATATTGGCTCGGTCCAGAACACTTTGCTTCAACTGTCTTGTTTTTCAGTTACCACTGCAACCTAATGGTAGTTGTATCATAACTGTGTGGTGAAGCTAAATATAACAAGTTGTGCTGGCAACACTGACTGGATTACGTCAGCATTTCCTCTCTCGTCTCCCCTATCCATAACGATCTAAAATACTCCCTTAAATCCCCCACCACGCATGGTATGAACCATTTGTATTTTGTGCCACTAATAACTTCTTCAGTCACGTTATCCAATTTCAATAAGAAGGAAACAGGACGAAATCAAGCTAGACTTGGAATAAGTACTTAGAATTGAGGTAAACCTTACTAGGAAGAAATGTAAAATTGGGGAATGTTCAGCATTGATCTTACGTGGTTTTTCACAGGGGCTACAAATTTATGGTGTGGAATAGCAAAAAACTTAAAATCAGTGAACGTAAAATTGAAGTTCCACTATAATTGCTTTTATATATACACTGATTGTTCAGCTGTAACCTGTTGTTGTTTCAACAAGATCACAGCTTACAGAAATGCATAAAAGTAGGCAATTCTAATTTCACATAAATGGTTTTCCTAAAATTTGTATCTTAAAAGATATACTACACCTTATAAGTTCACATTATCCACACTAAAGTATTCCCTGAATTTGTATTTGTTATGAAAAAGTATATAAATTTTTAAGATATCATGATAAGATTAGAATAGAAATATTCTGAATTTGATTGTCCATCACGCCTGTACCTTACTGGAGATGACTTGACTGTAATCAGTCTAGTTGTCATTATGCATCTTTAGGCTCTGTATATGTCGAGTGTAATTTATTATGGGGGGCTGAAGCAACAACATGCTGAAAAGACGTAGAAGTGGTGAGGACAATTAAGAAACTTCTCCATGTGTAACAAAATCATGTATCCTGCTAGCCTTCAGTTCATCAGGCAGCAAGAGAAAAGACATCAACAGCAGATGTAATTTAGCAACAACTGCATAAACAGCAGTCCCAACTGCTAAAGGAGTACATGGACAAACACTGTCAACCCAACTTCACGACAGCCAGAACTGTGGCTGCTCCGTAACTCTATTACATCATTCAGTATGTTTAGCAAAACAGCGGTGGAATGGGAATCACACATTCACCAACTACGTCAATTCTTCATCATTGACTGGTTGAGCACCAGACTATGTGGATCCAAACGTCTGGGGTTCCATCCACAGATGGTGTCGGGATTTCTATAAGTCACTTATCACTTCAAACAATGGAAAATCCAGGATGGAATTAACAATACCAGAGAAGGAAAGTTGCTACTCACCATATAGCAGAGATGCTGAGTTGTGATAGGCACAACAAAAAGATTCACACAATTATAGCTTTCAGCCATTAAGGTCTTTGTCAGCAGTAGACACACATACACACACTCATGCAAACACAACTTGCACACACGTCTGCAGTCTCAGAGAGCTGAAACTACATTGTAATGTATGTATGTCTACTGCTGACAAAGGCCTTAATGGCCGAAAGCTATAATTGTGTGAATCTTTTTGTTGTGCTTATCGTGACTCAGCATCTCCACTACATCGTGAATAGCAACTTTACTTCTCTCGTGTTGTCACTTATCACTTCTTTTTATTTTTGGCAATGTCTGTTATTATGAAAAATGACAAGTTGCACTGTGGCTTGGAGTCCACCATTGAGCTTTAAGTCCACCTACAAGTGGTTGAGTAAGACAGTTCAAATATTATATGAAGACAAGCACATACCACTTCCAATAGGACCATGCCTACTAAAGTATTGTACTGCTCAAACTAACTTCTCGAGTTCATTATGCCTTTAATTTACAGCACATGCAAAGTAACAAATTCCGTATTGAAGAGAGCATTTTGCTAATCTTTGTTTGATGTCATGATTTTTCAGTTTCTTGGAAAACTGGCTCCAACTGCTGATCCAATAACCTTGCAATCCAGTGGTGTCTGATCCACTCATTTATCACTATTACCAGAAAAGTTGCATCCTTGCAGCCCATATATAGCTCCAACAGCAACAAAAGCTACCTGGTAGCTTGCTTAAGTCACTCTGTGATCTCAGTATTACTACATTTGAAATGCCAAAACCCAGTCCTTCACTCATCCATCAATCAGGGAAATGATTCTCCCCAACTGCAGGCTATTTGCACTTGGTGCCAGATACAGGGTCATGTTGGTACTGGACTTCATAACAATAAATCCTGCTCACATGCCGTAACAGTGCCAGATATTATGGCAAAAAAAGTATAATGGCAAACTCCACCTCCAGATTCTCACTATTCAGTACTTGAACGTAACACTCGCCACAGGAAATCAACAAATCCAGTTTAGATTGGAATAGAGCAGGTCTTTATTCTCATTATTACCACTGTTTGTAGTCCACTGTTACTTGGGTCAGTTAGGGAAATCAATTAATTTCTTTGAACGGTACTTCCTACTCAAAGCGTCCATCAAACAAGTATCTATGACACTCTCAAATTTTGGTAGTCAACACAACTGCATTTCTGAGTATTTCACTAAAAGATACTTTATTTCTGTTTTCATATTCAAACTGATATACAGTATTATATAACTGGATAAATAAAATATCTAATCACCAGGTGGCAGTAGGAAGATACACACAGAAAAAAAATCTTTTACTTATGCAAGCGTTCGGAGCAAGTGGCTCCTTCTTCCGGCAGAAGGATTGAAGGAGAAGGAAAGAGGGGTGAAGGAAAAGGACTGGAGATATTTAGGAAAAAGGCAGAGTTCGGGAAAGTCACCCAGTACCCCGGATCAAGGGAGACTTACTGGATGGGATGAGAAGGAAAGACTTTCCTTTGCATCCTGACCAGTAGGTCTACCCTAACCCAAGGTTCTGGGTGACTGCTTCTCATCCCGTTCAGTAAGTCTACCCTGACCCGAGGTTCTGGGCAACTTTTCCAAACTCTGCCCCTTTTCCTAAAGCTCTCCAGTCCTTTACCTTTAACCCTTCTGCCAGAAGAAGGTGCCACTAGCTTCGAAAGCTTATATAAGTAAAACCTTTTTTTCGTGTGTTTTCTCCTCCTGCCACTTAGTGAGCGGATTTTTTATCTGTTCAATTACATCACATCATCAAAAAGTGACCCACAATTCTGCCACATTTAATCCAACTTGTTTACATTAAAACTAACTTTAAAAGCAACTAAACAACTAGTACAACAAGGAATTACCAGTACAACAAGGAATTACCAACAAGTTTCACGTATGCCAGAGTATGACATTTCTGTTGTAATGTATTTCTGATGTTTGTGTGGAGTTCTTAGAACAGCAATGAACATTCATGTTATAGTTGACATATATTTAATATCTAAAGTAAAAAAATTATCATCAACACTGAACTGGAGTGACTGCTTTTCCAAAATCGAAGAATCGATGTTCAGTTTATTGTTCTTCCTTTTCTTGATTTTCTCCTGGTCAACTTAAGACAATACTGGGATGTCTCCCATCACTACCAACAGCACTGCCAATGGCATGTGAACACTAATATCCTAATCTTCTGTTAATTCCTCCTTTACTAAAATCCATGTTTCCTTCAATATTTAGCTTTTTCCAAAACTTTGTTTATTTCTATATGCAAACTATATTATTTTCTCCCATTTTCAAATAGATGTCTTAGCGATCACCTAACACTGACAGTACTTTCACAGCCTCTTTAGCATGCTGACACATCAATTAATTAATTTTAGTATTAACATGCATTTTTGTATTCTTCTTTCTGGAAACCTTCTGCCTTTCTTCCTTCTTCTCTATGATTTTTCTCACTTAGAAAGTGTGTTAGAAAAGCAATGAGACTGGCAACAATGTGCACGAACCAATGATGCTGTTGCCACCTCCACCACCTCCTCCTCCTCCTCCTCCTCCTCTTCCAACCAGCAGTTAGGCTGAAATGTGCCCTTACTCAATATTAGTTTGAATTTGCTACAGTTACAGAGTTCTGAGAGCATCTGAAGCATAATTGTGCTTGTTAAGTGTATTATCAATATGGAACATGAGAGGTACAAGCAACACACTCTGCTATCAAATTTTGGTTAAGTTTGGTGAAACCGCTACTGAGATTTACAGATATTTTGTGGAGAACATTCCTTGTCCAGGGTCCAAGTGTTCAGAGGGTACAAGTTCTTTCTGGTAGGCTGAGAAGAGGTGGAAAATGAAGCTTGTGTGGGATGACTTTTAACCTCAAGAATGGATGATAATGTGGAAAGAGTGAAGTGTCTTATGAGGTTTGATAGTAACCAGATGGTATGAATGATCAAAGTTTAAACGTGTTTGGTAGCCACTGAATTTTAACACACGGTGTGAACATGGGAAAGTGTAAGCAATGAGTGTTCCAGGGAACTTCAGAATTGGACAGAAGGAAAATCATGAGAATGTGTGTCTTGCTCTTCAGGACCACCTCCAGAGAGACTCAGAAATTTTGAGTGACACAAGAAATCATTTACACCCAAATATCATGTAATGCACAGCTGGGAGCAGCATATTGCAAACTCTCCCCATCTTAGAAAAGGGAGACTGTTCAAAACCAAATTCAAATGACTGGTCCTTTTTTATTTATTTATTTATTTTTAATGTTGAGGGGAAAAAATACATGTGCAAAAAGACACTGCATAATCTTGGATGCTGCACTATGAGAATTCTCCCTGTCACACAGTAATTTACATCAATGAATTTTTGGTACTAAATAGCATTCCTGCGATTTCTCAGTATCCCTGTTCACAAGTAGTACCTGTGACTACTTTTTTTCCCTAGTGCTTAAGAATTATTTCAAAAGGGGTCATTTTGGTAGTTTCAATTCAAAAGTGATGAGCTGAGAGGTATTCAAGTATAGGCCTCCCACAACTACTATGAAGAATGGGGGAAAAAAATTAAATAAAAACATCTTCATGACAACTTTAAAACTATGACATGTAAAAACTACAAAATTCTTAGTTCCAAGTAAGTCAGTCTCATTACTTTTATAGCTTGCAACCCATACACCTATTTCTAACTACTGTATAATCTTTAATTAAATCTCTGTTCATAACTCATTGAAATTGAATCCTGATCATAATTCACTGAAATTGAGTCATGTATCTACTAGATGGTTATCCTGGTTCATGGTCATGGTCCCAGTTGCAAGCTGTCTTTTAATGGCTACCAGGGGGCAACAAAAATTTATTTTCAATATTTTGTGCTTTTACAACTGAATTTAGAAATTCTGTATTCTGAATGGTTTGATGCAGCTCGCCACGAATTCCTCTTCTGTGCCAGCCTCTTCATCTCAGAGTAGCATTTGCAACCTGGGTTCTCAATTATTTGCTCGATGTATTCGAATCTCTGTAATCCTCTGGCATTTTTGCCCTCTACAGCTCCCTCTAGTCCCATGGAAGTCATTCCCTGATGTTTTAACAGATGTCTGATCATCCTGTCCCTTCCCCTAGTCAGTGTTTTCCACATATTCCTTTCCTTTCCTCTCCCATTCTGTGCAGAACCTCCTCATTCCTTACCTTATCACCCCACCTAATTTTCAACATTCATCTGTAGCACCACATCTCAAATGCTTCTGTTCTCTTCTCTTCCAGTTTTCCCACAATCCATGTTTCACTACTATACAATGCTGTGCTGCAAATGCATATTCTTAGAAATTTCTTCCTCAAATTAAGGCCTATGTTTGATAGTAGTAGATTTCTCTTAGCCAGTAAGGCCCTTTTTGCTAGTGCTAGTCTGCTTTTGACATCCTCCTTGCTCCATCTGTCAACGGTTATTTTGCTGCCTAGGTAGCAGAATTCCTTAACTTCATCTACTTTGTGACCATCCATCCTGATGGTAAGTTTCTCACTGATCTCAGGATAAGGATCAGAATTTGACTGTCTCATAACATACATGTTACATCATTGATTTAGTGCACAGGAGGCTTGTCAAGCTTGTAACTATAATAGATTGTCCTTGGAATACAACATTTACTAGAACTATAAAATATCTGAATATGTGTACTATTAATTTTTATCCTGCTCCAGTGGTCAGATCATCATTAAAAAAATTCATCAATAGAGTAATAGCATTTTGGCAGCAGAGTGCTATATAATTTTCTTTTTATTGAATCAGTTTCAATCTTTTGAAAATTCGGCTTTTTTAACTTGGTGCATATTTTCGTCTCCATATATTTTCATCATGGTCTTTCTTCTGGGCCTCAGGATTTGCCAGAGGTGAGTACCAGCAACATACATTGGTTTTAACAAGTGAGACTGGTGAAGTGGTATCACCATTAGAGCAGACAAACATAAAAAAATAAAAATAAAAAAATAAAAAAAATTTAAAAAAATGTTTTGAGTGTTTATTGGACTATGGCAGCCCAACAGTGTTGATAACTCAGATATGGGACCAATTTGGTAGAGAGGAAATCCCTAAACCATCAGAGGAAGAAATCAGTGTTGTACTAAAGGCCCTCAAGAACAACAAGGCTCCAGATGGTAGTGGTATCACAGCTGAGATGCTACGCCTAGGGAGTGAAGCACTGAAGGAGGCACTGAAACAATTAATATCTACTATCTGGACAGTGGAGAAAATTCCTGAAGAATGGAAGGGTGTAGCTGTATGTCCTATCTTCAAGAAGGTAGATGCAACACAAGCATCCAACTACCGCGGGATTTCACTATTTGGGATCGGGTACAAAGTATTTACAATGCTGCCCCTAAACTGCTTGAAACCATTGGCTGAAGAAATTATAGGCCCTTATCAATGTGGCTTCATCTCTGGATGTCAACTCTTGATCACATATTTACCTTGAGGTAGCTAACAGAAAATTTTTTCGACTTTCATTGGGAACTACACTTCATCTTCGTAAGTCCGGCCCCGGTAGCTGAGTGGTCAGCGTGACGGAATGTCAATCCTAAGCTTCCGGGTTCGATTCCCGGCTGTGTCGGAGATTTTCTCCACTCAGGGGCTGGGTGTTGTGTTGTCCTAATCATCATCATTTCATCCCCATCGACGCGCAGGTCGCTGAAGTGGCGTCAACTCAAAAGACCTGCACCAGGCGAACGGTCTACCCGACGGGAGGCCCTAGCCACACACTATTTCATTCCATTTCATTGATTTTAAACAAGCATATGACAGCACTGACTGCTCTATGCTAAGGAAAACATTAGAAGAACTCGACATTTCACCTAAATACATCGACTGATAGCAGCTTGATACTCCCAATCAAACTGCCAAGTAACGTTCAGCAGCCAACTATCATGACCACCTGGTATTCAAAATAGATTGTGACAAGGAGATCCATTGATGTCAATACTATTCAACTTGGCCTTGGAAAAAGTAAGCCGCAAGGCTGGTCGAAACAGAGATATGGAGATGGCGAGAACAGACACAATCCTGGCATTTGCTGAAGATGTTGTAATCCTTGGCAACACCCAGGAGAAAGTGAGTGCTGACACTTTAAGATTCCTGTGTAGCACGAAACAAATAGGGCTGGTAGTGAATGAGAGTAAAACAAAATATCTCGTCGTCTCGCAACATCAAGCTCCTCTGCCCTCCATTATTGTTGATGGGCATGCCTTCGAACAACTAAGAGAATTCAAATACCTGGGATACATACTGATTAATAAAAGAGAAAAGACGAAAGAGGTGCAGCAGCGAATAACAAACACTAATCACATTTTCTTCAGCCTAACCAATTTATTTCATTCTCAGCTGATTTTGCTAAAACCCAAGATTCGGCTGTAGATGACATTAGTATGGTTGTACTTTAATATGGTTGTGAAACCTGGGAAACTTCAACAACTGAAGAAGCAATTTGTGCATTCGAGAGGAAGGTATTTCGAAAGATATATGGACCCATCTACAATACCACTGATGATAAATGGGAACAAAGAACAAAAGAAGACCTTTACCAAACATCGGACGAATATCGGTGCAGAAGAGGATACAGTGGTTTGGCCACATCTTCCGAGCTGGTGGATCCCTCCCTAACTGTGTTCTTCTTTCCCAATCTGCTGGGAGATGCCCACAGGGACGACCAAGGACACAATGGAAGGCTCAGGTACTGGCAATAGTCAAACAAATGGAGCCAACAGCGGTACAAGATGAGGCTGGGGACCAACACCGACAGCAATGTACCACCACCTGCAATAAATGTTTCTTATACTGAGACTGTGACTAACTGGTGCTTTTTTCTTTTTGTAATATGTAACTTTGCAAATTTCTATAATGTGCAGTTTGTTTGTCTTCTTTTTATATTATGTTCTGTATCCTTTTTATTTTGCTGTAGGCATAAAGGCCCGTAAATGCAATAAATGACGACATATTATGGGGTCTGCCCAAAAAACTTGAGTCTATGTGTAGGAAACATGAAACTTTCTTTGTTTCTAGTTTCATATCCATGCCGGTAGTCATCTGGATCAAACAACTCTGGATTATTATTTGTGAAAAGAATTATTCCATACAAATACAGTGAGGGGACCACACCGTGGTTCACGTTGAAAAAAAATCAATTTTTGGTTTTCATCATATTTCGATACATTAAGGTTTTATTTAAGTACTCTGAAAAAGATTTTGCATTTTCCTACGTGTGTTTATGTGCCACGCCCACTTTTCTGTCACCCACTTTTCTGTATATATTTTAGATCTTTATATCCCCTACATTGAACGTTAGGGATTTTTTTTTTTTACTCCCGAGTGTGTTGGCTATCCTTGGAATGCAACGGTCGGTATTCTTTTGTTTCTGCTGTTTGTAAACAACACGCTTTCATACACACAGGTGGTTTTGTTCAAGTGTGGTTGCGAGTAGTTACCATACTTACATTTGCAGTGCTTGTTTACATGTTTTTTGTTGTTTATTGAAGATGACGAAACATAAAGGCATTTTCAAGAAATGACAATTTAGAGGAGACATGTTTAGAAAGCTTTCTGTACAAGAGGTTATGTCACCTTGCAACGATGTTCCTAATTGTAATTCTTCAACAAGTGCAGCATCAAAGAAGCTCTCACCATTTCAAGAGAGTTACAACGAATTTACTGTAAGTGACAAGGGGTGCAGTAACATTATTACAAATTTGAGAATATTATCAGATGTAATTTCTAAATTTGTACAATGTAGACAGTGTGGTGAGTCACAGAGTGTGAAAATTTGTGAGAGTGCCAGTGAGAGAAAAGGCCTAGCAATTGCTTTGGATTTAATTTACACTAAATGCTCAGCTGTTATTTCATTTATGAGTTCTTCAAAAGGAGATGCAAGTCGCCCTCATGAAGTCAATACTAGATTAGCTTATGCCTTACGATCCATTGGCAAAGGCATGGCTACAGGGAGAACATTTTGTTCAGTGATGAATAACTACCAAATAAATTTGAAAAACTGACTGCAATATTAGAGAAAGCTGTATGTGAGGTCAGTGAGGAAAGCATGAAACTGGCTGCTAGGGAAGCAGTGGAAGAAAATGATGGATGTTCGGATATTGCAGTTGCACTAGATGGAAGTTGGCAGAAAAAGAGGACATACTTCTCTGAATGGAGTAGTGACTGCCATGAATGTAGACAGCGGTAAAGTGTTATATGTGGAGATAATGTCTAAATATTGCAAATGTTGTAAAGTCAATGACCATAAAGAACACAATTGTGTGGCTAATTGTGGAGGAACAAGTGGTGGTATGGAAGTTCATGGATTACAACAAATACTTCATCACTCTGTAGGAACAAGAGGCGTACGGTACACCAAATATTTGGGTGATGGTGACAGTAAGGCATACAACAATGTGGTGAACTCTAAGCCATATGGAGATGCCATTATTAGCAAAATAGAATGTGTAGGCCATGTTCAAAAACGTTTGGGAACAAGGCTAAGAAAACTAACTGTTGATATGAAAGGAAAAAAAAAATTAGAAGATGGAAAACTGTTGACCGGACACGGTCGGTTAACTAAAACTGAAATAGAAAACTTGCAGGTATACTATGGGCAGGCAATTAGGAGAAATAAAGAAAATCTGGAGGGAATGAAGAGAGATGTTTGGGCCATATTCTTCCATAAGTCCTGTACTGATGATAAGCCATGTCTTGGATTGTGTCCATGAGGAGAAAATTCGTGGTGCAAATACAACAGGGCTCAGGTAACTGGAGAATCTTATTCTCACCAGCATTCTTTTCCTGCTGCTGTCATTACAGCAATTAAACCTATTTTCACAGACTTGGCTCATCCTGACCTTCCAAGGAAATGTCTGCATGGGCAGACACAGAATCCAAATGAATGTTTCAACAGCATAATTTGGAACCACCTTCCTAAAACTGTATTTGTAGGCATGCATACAATGAAACTAGGAGTTCATGATGCTGTTATTATAATCAATTGTGGTAATATTGGAAAGTGTTGGGTACTGAAAAAGCTGGGAATTAATCCTGGTGAAAATACGATCATTGGGCTCCAACATTGTGATAAAATGAGGATAGCCGATGCAGACAGGTCTTCATTTAATAAGGCCAAGAAAGCAAGATAAACATCCAGGAAGGTGAAAAAGAAGCTGGAAGGCCTCCTATAGGCCAAAGAAGAGCCATCATATGCAGCAGGACAGTTTTAATTAACTGTAAGTAACAAATTTGAAAAGTTTTTTCTTTAAAGTCAATTTCCCACAAACTAAAATTTTCAGTACATATGCCCCATTATATCAGAAACTATCATAGATAAATGAATGAAATTTTCAGAGACTCTGCACAACATAAAAAGCCACCTCTGGTACTACATTTATTAATATTCCCCCATTAGGAAGCTCACAAAAAATATTTTCTGCAGAAGAAACTTAAATATTTTTTGTTGATAAATTTACAAAGAGCCGACCTCGGGGAAGACCAGTTTGGATTCCGTAGAAATATTGGAACACGTGAGGCAATACTGACCCTACGACTTATCTTAGAAGCTAGATTAAGGAAAGGCAAACCTACGTTTCTAGCATTTGTAGACTTAGAGAAAGCGTTTGACAATGTTGACTGGAATACGCTCTTTCAAATTCTGAAGGTGGCAGGGGTAAAATACAGGGAGCGACAGGCTATTTACAATTTGTGCAGAAACCAGATGACAGTTATAAGAGTCGACAGACACGAAAGGGAAGCAGTGGTTGGGAAGGAAGTGAGACAGGGTTGTAGCCTCTCCCTGATGTTATTCAATCTTTATATTGAGCAAGCAGTGAAGGAAACAAAAGAAAAATTTGGAGTAGGTATTAAAATCCATGGAGAAGTAATAAAAACTTTGAGGTTCGCCGATGACATTGTAATTCTGTCAGAGACAGCAAAGGACTTGGAAGAGTTGTTGAACGGAACGGACAGTGTTTTGAAAGAAGGATATAAGATGAACATCAACAGAAGCAAAACGAGGATAATGGAATGTAGTAAAATTAAGTCGGTTGATGCTGAGGGAATTAGATTAGGAAATGAGACACTTAAAGTAGTAAAGGAGTTTTGCTATTTGGGGAGCAAAATAACTGATGATGGTCGAAGTAGAGAGGATATAAAATGTAGACTGGCAATGGCAAGGACAGCATTTCTGAAGAAGAGAAATTTGTTAACATCAAATATAGATTTAAGTGTCAGGAAGTCATTTCTGAAAGTATTTGTATGGAGTGTGGCCATGTATGGAAGTGAAACATGGACGACAAATAGTTTGGACAAGAAGAGAATAGAAGCTTTCGAAATGTGGTGCTACAGAAGAATGCTGAAGATTAGATGGGTAGATCACATAACTAATGGTGAGGTATTGAATAGGACTGGGGAGAAGAGAAGTTTGTGGCACAACTTGACTAGAAGAAGGGATCGGTTGGTAGGACATGTTCTGAGGCATCAAGGGATCACCAATTTAGTATTGGAGGGCAGGGTGGAAGGTAAAAATCGTAGAGGGAGACCAGGAGATGAATACACTAAGCAGATTCAAAAGGATGTAGGTTGCAGTAGGTACTGGGAGATGAAGAAGCTTGCACAGGATAGAGTAGCATGGAGAGCTGCATAAAACCATTCTCAGGACTGAAGACCACAACAACAACAACAAATTTACAAAAGTATTTCTTAAAAACTATAAAATGGATAAAGTAGATTTTAGTACAATTGACTCTATCAGCATCATGTAACATACAGTAAAAGTATTAAGGTCCTGCATCAAATAGTTTTTCACAAATGGGTCAAATACTTGCCTAAATTAACATGGGCTTGATATGCAGGGTGTGGTCCCCTTAATATATTTAGGTCTCTTAATAGTGGCCGACAGTTTTCATTTGACTTTGCGCTACACATGTTCCTTATGATTTCATTCTGTAAATTTAATATTCTTGTCAAATTGCTAGCATTTGCCAAAAATACAATGCCGTGTCTCACTATTGCCTCAAAGTAGCTATGGTATGCTGCCTTCTTCAAATGCCAGGCTGTTCAGATTGCTTTTTAAATAGTCTATATATGAGGACTGTGACAGATTTCTGTCCAACTGCATTCCTAAAAATTTAACACATTCTACTTTGTTTAGTTCCAGCTTCTGTGCATAATTTGAATATCATTTATTCAAACAATTTGAATATTTTTTGTTTTGTTTTAAACTACATAAGCTATGTTTTTGAAATATTTAGTTTTAGGCCATTTAGATGGAACCATACACCTAGATTTTCTAGAGTTTTAATGATATTTTCATGAATTTCTTCTGCACTTTTATTTTCTATCAGTTCTGATGTTTCATCAACGAATGAAACTGAATGATGATTTATATTTATGGGTAAGTCATTTATGTATAAAAGAAGAATTGTTGGGTCTAGAATTGATCCTTGTGGTAATCTCTGTCAGATAGTTCCCCATTTTGAGGAGTACTTTCCTTTGTCTCATTTTATGACTACCCTTTGCTGTCTCTTTGCAAATATGACTTAAACTAGTATAAGGAACTGCCCATAATTACGTATTTTTGCATTTTATATAATTTGCTTTGGATAAGTCACAAGAAGATACCCATAGCTTTTTGTGATTTATCTAAAGTGGACCTAAGTTTATTTATGAACTCATTAATTGTGCAGATTATACTTTTGCCTTTTGAAAACCAAATTGATTTTCTGATATTACATTAAATTTGTGACAGAAATTTTGAATTTGGATGGCAACAATCATTTCAAATATTTAAAAAACACAGGAAGAAGGGAAATTGGTGGTAATTTCTCATATCTTCTTTGGAGCCTTTTTTAAATAATGGTTTCATTTCTGCATATTTTAGAATGTCTGGAAAGTAGCCTTCTTCAAGTGATTGATCAATTATTCCAGACAGTGGGTGTGCTATTATAACTGAGCCTGCTTTGATTACTTTGGCAGGTATTTCATCCACTCCCGTAAAATTTTTATGTTTTAGCTTTAATATAGATTTTTCTACATCTTTTACAGTTGCTTTGTGAAATTTTGACTTGACCCAAATAAACGTACATATCTTGATAGGAGTCTGCATCTGCATCAACATCAGATTTTGTTACTGTTACAAAAAAATTGTTAAAATTGTCTGATATTTGAGCAGGATTTATAATTATTTTGTCTTTTAGAAATTTCTTGGTGGCTAGGATTGATTCCAAGTTCAGATCCGACAACTGTGCTTTTAGATAAATTTAGTATTTGCCATTTCCTTTGCCACTTTGACTACCTTCTTAAATACAGTATTTTTTAATATGATTTAACATAGTTAATGAACTCAGTACTGTTACTGGATTTCAGCTCAGCATGCAGCTGCTTGTTTCTATTACTAGATATTAAAATGCCAGTAGTAAACCACTTTAGTTTACTACTTGCCTTTCTGTGACAGACTAAAGGTGGAAAAGTTTAATTGAAAACATGTAAAAAGCTGTTTAAAAACTTGTCAAAATCTTTTTGGACATGAGCTTTCATGTTGCAATGACCAATTTACCATGCACAGTCTACAACAGAACATGTGTCAGTTTTCTTCACTGAACTGTCTTTTCATCAAACACCTCCTTCCACTTTCTTTATTTATTTTTAGTAATTCAATAAGCAAAGCCGAGTGATCTGAGATACGTAGATCTAATGAGAATTTGGTAATGTCATTAAATGTATTGTTTGTTACAATATTGTTTGTACACGCTGCAGTTTGCTCACTTACTTTGGTGACATCAGTTAAATTTAGTCTAAAGCCATATTCTTGAATTCAGTCAACAAACTTGGTTGACAAGCTTGTTTCACTAGCTGCATCTATGTTAAAATCAGGAACAATTACAATTTTTTTCCTCTTTTCTTTTGTGGGTTTATGTAGGAGACACTGGAATTTCTCTAAAAAATAATTTAGTCGCATCACTACCCAGAATCCTGTATAATGAGGTGATAATAATAATATTATGTTGTTATAGCTCTACACAGCAACTTACAAATATAAGTTCTTCGTTAAGTAAATTAAAATAGTGCCTTTCATTATATTCTAACAAGTTATTAACCATGATACAGGAGCCACCAAAGGTTCTGTTTTTCCTACAAAAACTGTTAGCTATTGTAAAGTTTTCTAATTTGTTTAAAACTGTGATTTAATCTTTCACAGGCCAGTGTTTGTTGAGGCATATACCAAACGAAAGCACTGGCATGTTGATAGACACACAAACAAACACAAACACATACACAAAATTCAAGCTTTCGCAACCCACGGTTGCTTCATCAGGAAAGAGGGAAGGAGAGGGAAAGACAAAAGGATGTGGGTTTTAAGGGAGAGGGTAAGGAGTCAATCCCATAGGTATACACTCGCACACACACCCATATCCATCCGCACATATACAGACACAAGCAGACATATGTAAAGGCAAAGAGTTTGGGCAGAGATGTCAGTCGAGGTGGAAGTACAGAGGCAAAGATGTTGTTGAATGACAGGTGAGGTATGAGTGGCGGCAACTTGAAATTAGCGGAGGTTGAGGCCTGGTGGGTAGTGGGAAGAGAGGATATATTGAAGGGCAAGTTCCCATCTCCGGAGTTCTGATAGGTTGGTGTTAGTGGGAAGTATCCAGATAACCCAGACGGTGTAACACTGTGCCAAGATGTGCTGGCCATGCACTAAGGAATGTTTAGCCACAGGGTGATCCTCATTAGCAACAAACACTGTCTGCCTGTGTCCATTCATGTGAATGGTCAGTCTGTTGCCGGTCATTCCCACATAGAAAGCTTCACAGTGTAGGCAGGTCAGTTGGTAAATCACGTGGGTGCTTTCACACGTGGCTCTACCTTTGATCGTGTACACCTTCCGGGTTACAGGACTGGAGTAGGTGGTGGTGGGACGGTGCATGGGACAGGTTCTACACCGGGGGCGGTTACAAGGGTAGGAGCCAGAGGGTAGGGAAGGTGGTTGGGGATTTCATAGGGATGAACCAAGAAGTTCATACCTCACCTGTCATTCAACAACACATTTGCCTCTGTACTTCCACCTCGACTGACATCTCTGCCCAAACTCTTTGCCTTTACAAATGTCTGCTTGTGTCTGTGTATGTGCGGATGGATATGTGTGTGTGTGCGAGTGTATACGTGTCCTTTTTTCCCCCTAAGGTAAGTCTTTCCGCTCCCGAGATTGGAATGACTACTTACCCTCTCCCTTAAAACTCACATCCTTTCGTCTTTCCCTCTCCTTCCCTCTTTCCTGATGAGGCAACAGTTTGCTGTGAAAGTTTGATTTAAAAAAAGATGCTGTGACTTACCAAACAAGAAAGTGCTGGTAGATAGACACAATAAAAAACACACACACAAATATCAAACTTTCGCAACCCACGGTTGCTTCATCAGGAAAGAGGGAACCGTGGGTTGCGAAAGCGAAAGCTTGATATTTGTGTGTGTGTGTGTTTTTTATTTTTTATTTTGTCTATCTACCAGCGCTTCGTGGTTTTATCTATGTATAATTTTGCATATTTCTGCTACTTCTCATTAGTTTTGTCTTTCTTCAATTTACTCTCAATCCACGTTCTGTGCTCATTAGACTGTCCATTCCATTCAGCAGATCATGTAATTCTCCACTTTCACTCAGGATAGCAATGTCATCGGTCAATCGTATCGTTGACAACCTTTCACTCTGAATTTCAATCCCACTCCCGAACCTTCCTCTTATACCCATCCCCGCTTCTTTGACATACAGATCGAACAGTAGGAAGAAAAACTACATTCCTGTCTTACACCCTTTTTAATTTGAGCACTTCATTCTTGGTCATACACTCTTATTTCCCTTCTTGACTCTTGTACATACTGTATATTATCCATCTCTCCCCATAGCTTACATCTATTTTTTTCAGAATTTCAAACATCTTGCACCGTTTTACACTGTCAAATGCTTTTTCCAGGTCGACAAATCCTATGAACATGTCTTGATTTTTCTTTAGTCTTGCTTCCGTTATCAACCACAATGTAAGAATTGTCTCTATGATGCCTTTACCTCTCCTAAAGCCATACTGACTGTCGTCTAAGACATTAACAAATTTCTTTCCCATTCTTCTGTATATTATTTACTTTTCTGGAAGTCAGATGGTATGTCACCAGACTCATACATTCTACACACCAACGTGAATAGTTGTTTTAGAAATTCTGATGGAACGTTATCAATCTCTTCTGCCTTATTTGGCCCTTAAGTTCTCCAAAGCTCTTTTAAATTCTGATTCTAATGTTGGATCCCCTATCTCTTCTACATTGACTCCTGTTTCTTCTTCTATCACATTAGACAAATCTTTCCTTTCATAGAGGCCTTTGAAGTACTCTTTCCACGTATCTGCTCTCTACTCTGCATTTAACAGTGGAATTCCTGTTGCACTCTTAATGCTGCCACCCTTGCTTTTAATGTAACTGAAGGTTGTTTTGGTTATCCCATATGCAGAGTCAGTCCTTCCAACAACCATTTCTTTTTTGATTTCTTCTCATTTTTCATGTAGCAATTTCATCTTAGCTTCCTGCACTTCCTATTTATTTCATTCCTCAGTGACTTGTATTTCTGTATTCCTGAATTTCCAGGAACATTTTTGTACTTCCTTCTTTCCTCAGTCAACTGAAGTATTTCTTCTGTTACCCATGGTTTCTTCACTGTTACCTTCTTTGTACCTACGTATATGATTGTCCTTTCTAGAGATGTCCATTCCTCTTTAACTATGTTGCCTACTGAACTACTCCTTATTGCTGTATCTATAGCCTTACAGAACTTCAAGCATATCTCATCATTCTGTAGTACTTCCATATCCCACTTCTTTGCTTGCATACTGATTCTTCCTGACTTATCTCTTAAACTTCAGCCTACTCTTCATCACTACTACATGGTGATATCTGCTTCTAGATATATCTTACAATCCAGAATCTGATTTTGAAATCTCTGTCTGACCATGATGTAATCTAACTGAAATCTTCTCGTATCCCCTGGCCTTTTCAAAGTTTACTTCCTCCTCTGTGATTCTTGAACAGAGTATTTGCTATTGCTAGCTGAAATTTATTATAGATCTCAATTAGTCTTTCTCCTCTCTTATTCCTTGTCCCAAGACCACATTCTCCTGTAATCTTTCTTCTACTCCTTCCCCTACAATGGCATTCCAGTTCCCCGTGATTATTAGGTGTTCATCTCCCTTTACATACTGTATTACCCTTTCATTATCCTCATATACTTACTCTATCCCTTCATCTTCAGCTCATGACTTCAGCATGTATACCTGAACTATCATTGTCAGCAATGGTTTGCTGTCAATTCTGATAAGAATAACCATATCTCTGAACTGTTCACAGTAATGCTCTTTGCTGTAACTTCCTATTCATAACAAATCCTACTTCCATTATACAATTTTCTGCTGCTTTTGATATTACCATATACTCATCTGGCCAGAAATTCTTGTCTTCTTTCCACTTCACTTCACTGATTCCTATTATATCTAGGTTGAGCTTTTGCATTTCCCTTACCAGATTTTCTAGCTTCCCTACCCCGTTCAAGCTTCTGTTACTTCACGCCCCAACTTGTAGAATGTTATCCTTTTGCTAGTTATTCAATCATTTTCTCATGATCATCTCCTCCTTGGCAGCCCCCTCCCGGAGATCCGATGGTGAACTAATCCAGAATATTTTGCCAATGGAGAGATGATGATAACACTTTTTCAATTACAGACCCCATGTTCTGTGGACATACATTACGCATCTTTAATGCAATGGTTTCCATTGCCTTTTGCATCCTCATGCTGTTGATCATTGCTGATTCTTCTGCCTTTAGGGGTAATTTCCCACCCCAAGGGCAAGAGAGTGCCCTGAACCTCTGTCCACTTCTCTGCCCTGTTTGACAAGGCCTTTGGCAGAATGTCGACATCTTATGCCAGAAGTCTTTGGGCACTAATACTGATTATTAACTAAAATATAAGTGATGACAGGTTTCGAACCTGGGACTGAGGACATTTCGATTACTAATTAAAGACACCACCTCCCCCCCCCCCCTTCACCCCAATTTTTTCCATTATTGTTCATTGTATTTGCTCAGGACGGATGTCCCATGACACCCGATCTAGTTCATCATTGATCCAACCACTCAGTTTTTTTATTATAGAGGGCAGCCATGCTGAGCTACCGCGCCGGCTGCCCCTAGACCCAGGTACTTACTATGAGGTTTAATCCTATGTTTTGGTTTAACACAATAACACAAGTAACACAGTTAGAAACTGTGTATTTGTCTAAAGGCAGCATAACCCACAGCACACAAAAACCCAGATCACATCCTTCCAGTACTTGAGAACGAGAGCACTTAGTGACTTGTATAAAAACTTACACAATTTCAAACCTTTACAAAGCTTTTTCTCACTGAAACACCTCCACAAAATGGCGAATTTCCCTGTTCATGCAGTGAAATTACGACATCAGGTATGCCAATTTAATTTAGTACTTTCTTACTACAAATTCTATTTGCAACACTTTTTATGGACAGTACCATTGAAAGTGCCTGCAAAATTATATAATTGTACAACACAGTTTCCAGGAGATATACCATCATAAACATTGAAGTAAATGAAAAGCTAGCTGTTTCTTACAATGGAGTGCAAAATACCCAGGCTAAACTCATCCAGTGTTTGATAATTAATTGGCAACTTTCAATGAAGTTTAAACAAAATTTCAAACCTTCTCTAAAGTTTTTCTCACTTATATACTTAATATCAAATATTTAACACATTAAGTCATTTGTAAAGTAATCAATCATTCGAAACTAAACTAAACTCTCACTAATCCGGCCCTCAGTACTCCGGCCTCTTGGTAATCCGACCACATCCAAAGTGGCGCACAGCAATGAGTTATCATGTGCAACAATGTTGTTGGTGAATTACAGTTTTAAACAATGCTATACAAATTTGAAACTGTGGCATTCTTTACAGTTCCATATCTTCTAAAAGGAAACATGTTACCTTAGACCTCAAGCAGAAACTCTGAATTTTAGATAAGTTAAACAGAGGCTCTTCGCAGAAAGCCATTGTTGCTGAGTACAATGTTGGAAGAGCAACTACTTATGACACCACAAACGAAGATGTTTTTCGGCAGTATGTAACCCAAATGGATCATGAAATGGGAAAACAGAAGGTTATGTCGAGTAAGAATGAAGTTCTGGACACAGCTGTTTATAGATGGTTCATACAGCACAGTAAAGGAATTCCAGTCAGTGACCTGATAATAAAGGAAAAGCATCTGCATTTAACAAGTGATTTGGCAATAGTAACTTGTTTGCAGAAAGTGAGGGTTGCTATCAAACTAAAAAGAATGCCATGACATTTGACAGCTGACAATCACTGTGTAAAGTTGCTCAGATAACGAGAAAGATGCACATGAGTTTGTAAATAAGATGCAGAAGATAACAGAGGAAGAAGATTTAACTGCTGATGCCTTATACAATGCTGATGAAACCTGACTCTTTTATGAGATGCTTCCTTCAAAAATGTTAGCTGCTAAGAAGGAGAAGGGAGGTCATAGGTACAAGCAACAGAAGGAATATTTCACTTTAATGGTGTGTTGTAATGCAAATGGGAGTCATAAACTACTGCTCATGGTGATCAGGAAATCCCAAAATCCATGTTGTTTTCAATAAAGTGACATAAATATGCCATTAGTCCAATATTGGGCTCAGAAGAAGGCCTGGATGGACAAAGAAATATTCTCTCAGTGGTTTCATAAAACATCCTTACCTGCCGTAACGTAGGAGTTGAAAAAGAAAAAGCTTCTACTGAAAGCTATCATTACTGACAATGCTCCGGTCATCTTTCCAATGTGACTCTAAAGTCCAATGGTATACAAGCACTCTTTCTTCAGCCCAATGAGACAGCCCTGATTCAATTCATGAACCAGAGAATCTTGAAATCAATTAAACATCTTTATTGACATGCACATCTTGTCTCTTTGCTGAAGGAATGTGAAGATGACTATACCAAGACACTGCTGAAGGCTTGGAAGGAAATCAACTTACATGATGTTTTCCAAGCATATGAGGCATGGGTTGAAGTGGAAAGTGCTATCATAATGAAGAGCTGGAGAAAAGTGTGACCATGCATTGATGTGTGTTGGATCCAATACTGATTGACAGTAATGAGCCAATCAATTCGGAATTATCAATTGCTGACACCCTGTACTCTGACACAATCCACAACTTTCAGGAGGAGGAGAAACTGATGATGATGATACTGATAAGTGGCTGAATGAGAAAAACTGTGAGACAGATCAAACTTTAGCAAGTAAAGAAATAATCAAAAGTATGTATTAAAATATTGATGGAAGTGACGAAAAGGACATAGGAAGAGAGAGCATGAAGATGTCTCACACTGCTGGTGCTGAAGCTGTGGGCGTCTTCCTGGAGTATATTATGCAACAATCAGATACATACAGTACAGATGTAATGCTTGTAAAGCATTTCCATGATAAAGAATGCCGCTGTTGCATATCAGTGTTGGGACATTTAAAAATTCAAGACATGTTTCACAGTGAGTGATGCTACTGTATACTTATGTAAACACTCAAGGACAAAATTTTCTTAAAAAATGAATGTATTTTTGGATTTAATAAAGTTTATCCCCTACATTTTTAAATAAATTTCAGATACTCTCAATAATCTGGGACTGCCACTAATCTGGCACCCACATGTGCAAGGAATGGCCAGATTAGTGAGAGTCTACGAGTTTTTTTTCTACAGGGTAGTTCGATTCTTCAAAGAATTGGAGGTTTACTGGTATCAGCTAATGGAGCAAGAGAGACAATTGTTAATTAATACTGCAGATGTTTCTCCTTTTCTGTGGAAAAAGGAATCTAAACCTCAACCACCTGACTGCATAGAGTACTCTCACCTTTCTGTAGCATACTGACAACATTTAGCTGGCTTTCATTGTTGAGCACATAAGCATCAAGAACTAAAAAACTAAAAATGTAATAGATTAACAAAAATATTCAATTTTAGAAAGTATAACATAACTGGATAGATAAAAACTCAATTCACTAAGTGCCAGCAGCAGCAGCAAATAAACGTTATGGAAATTTGCAAGCTTTGGGAGCCTTCTGGCAGAAGGGTTGAAGGGAAAGGAAGAAAGATGAAGCAAAAGGACTGGCGAGGCTTAGGAAATGAGATGAATTCTGAAAAGTCACCCCTAGTTCCAGGTCAGGGTACGTCCACAGGACAATATGAGAAAGAAAGACCGATTGTTGGAGACTGCACCGGACAAGGTTTGAAAACCTGAGAACTTAAAAAGTGGAAGACAAGGAAGTATGCAAGGCATAGATTACCGACAAAAGATTGTGCAAGAGTTAATACGAGGGGAAAGCTAAGTACATTGTTTGTGGTAGAGGTGGGGTGGGGGGGAAGACAGTTTGGAAAAGTAAAGACACAAAAAAATAAAAGGATGTGAAGAAAGGAATGCTTATAGAAAAGAAATGGTGAGACTATAGAAATTAATGTAAATTAAGGCTAGGTGGGTGGCGAGATTCAAAGAGATATTGGGACACATGTTCCCACCTGTGGAGTTCTGAGAAATTGGTGTCTGTGGGAAGAATTCAGATAGTATGTGTTGTGAAACAGGCACCAAGGTTGTGACTGTCATGTTATAGAGCATGCTCCACCTACTACAGGATGACACAATACATGATATTGTGTGCTACTAGCATACAACTCTACCTATGCCCATTCATCCTAACCTGTTACTATGGTGGCAGTCATACCAACATAAAAGGCCAAACACTGTTTACATAACAGGTGGCACATGACCATTTCACAAATTGCTCTCCCTCTGACAGTTTATTTCAGCTACAGGGCTAGTATGGGTGGTGGTTAGGAGGATGCATAGGGCAAGTCTTACAGCGGGGACGGTCACAGGGGTGGGAGCCATAGGGGAAGTAAATGGGTACAGAAGGAGCATGGTGTCTGACTAGGATATTGTGGGAACTGTGTGAAGGGGGTCAACAAAAAGCTATTCTAGGTGCTGCGGGCAAAATATCAGGCAGAATGGATCTCATTTTTGGGCATGATTTTAGGAAGTCTCAGCCTCATCGAAGTAGCTGTTTAATACAATGAAGACCACGATAATATTGAGAGACGAGAAGTGTACTCCTAAGGTGTTTTTTGGAGTGATAAGCAGTATCAGGATAGGGTGCGATGGCCCAGGAAACCTGCTTCTGAACTAGGCTGGCAGGGTAATTATACCCAATGAAGGATGAGAAGAGAATGGTGGAATACTGCTAAAGAGTCTACATCTGAACAAATACATTTTCCTGAAACATCAAGGCCATATGAGAGGGAACAGTTGACATGTAAATGATAGCAACTGTCATAATGTAAGTACTGTTGTTTTTCCGAAGGTTTAATATGAACAGAATTGTGTAGCTGACCCTCGGCGAGGATGAGATGAACATCAAGAAAAATGGCATAGGATTCAGAATAGAATCATGTGAAATTAAGATGCGAGAACATGGTTAGAGATTCCAAAAATTATAACAGGCCAGCCTCAATCTGAGTGCATATGATAAATATGTCATCAAAGTATCTAAACCAAACCAGGGGTTGAAGCCCCATCCAAGTGACCCATGAAAAGGTGACCTACTTCCACAAGGCTATGACTTCCTAACATCATACCCTGAAATGAGGATTATTCTGTCCATCATTTCATTTCAGGCGCAGCACCTACAATAGATTTTCATGAATCCCTCCCCAATCTCCACAACATCTTGATCAGACCCTAGGCTCCTTCTGAATTTATTTCCCTACCCTACTGCTCCCACTATTGTGACCCCCCCCCCCAATAAGACTTCCCCTATGCACCCTCCTAACCATCATCTATACCAGCACTGCAACTGGCAAAACACACACTATCAAAGGAAGTGCCACCTACGATATGACACGTTGTGTGACATCAGTTACATAAACACTGTTTGACCTTATGACTACCACCAAGTTAGCGATTAGGATGTATGGGCACAGGTAGAGGGTTTTTACTGGCAACACACAATATCATTTTGCAGAGTGTGATATACAAGATGGCAGTCACAGCCTCGGTGCCTGTTTACAAGACATGCCATCTGGATTCTTCCCAAAGACACCAATTTCTCAGAAACCACAGGTGGGAACTGATGTTACAACATATCCTTGGTTCTCACCACCCACCTGGACTTAATTTACATTAGTTTCTTAGGTCTCAGCATTTCTTCCTAGTAACTATTCCTTTCTTCAGCCTCTTTTATTTTTCTACAGCTTTTATTTTCTGACCTTGTAATGATTTGAGAATATCTGTGTAAATTCTAGAACCACTCAGCCTTCTACCGTCTCGAACACACGATATTCTGGATACGAGTGTGGGATGGTAGAATCCTATCTACTGTGCGTCACATGTTTGTGTGTGCACGTTTAAGATCAGTCGCTGGAAGAAAGTAGATGCGGTGGTCGGACGGCACCAACAAGTACCTATCGGGCAATCCATAGATGTTTTAGTGAGTGTGTAAGGAAGAACCATGGAGTTTATACACAGCTCTGTGCTTATTGTGTCACTGAATATTATCAGTAAAACAAGAACAGTTGAAAAACTACTCTTGTAGACTCTTCACGCAACTTTGTTAGAGGCAAGATTCATTTTATGATTTGTGTCAAGAAAGGTCTTGGTATACAAGCCATCTTTCTGTTAACTATAACTCAATTTGTTTCTAACGTCCAACTGTATGAGACACTTGCAGGAAGTTACATATTATTAGTAAAACAAGAACAGTTGAAAAAGTACTCTTGTAGACTCTTGACGCAACTTTGTTAGAGGCAAGACTCATTTTATGATTCATGTCAAGAAAGGTCTTGGTATACAAGCCACCTTTCTGTTAACTATAACTCAATTTGTTTCTAATGTCCAACTGTATGAGAGACTTGCAGGAAGTTACATATTCATGAGGAAAGTGAATTTTTTATTGTGTATGGAGATCAAATACATCGTTAGTTGACGAAAAGTTAAGTTTGTATGCCTACTTATTTCATAAGTAGAAAGAGTCTAGTGTTATTCGACAGAGAAGTAGTCAAGAGGATTTGCAGGAGCCGGCTATTCAGTAAAGAAGACGGGCTGCAAATTCCAAGTAAGTCGCCTCTTAAAGAAGTGGAAGGTGGTTTGGGAGAATAAGCCAATATAACCTAGATCAACACTCACACTTTAAGTCATCAGAATGATAGAACCTGTCTGTTTTCTCCATCTACGGCTTCTACCATATACAATGCACTTAACTTTCCGCTCTTATTTACTCTTGCACAATGTTTTACAGTAATCTCTGTCTTGCTTACTACCCAATCTTCCACCTTTAAGCTCTCAGGTTTTCAAATCTCATCTGATGCAGTTCCCATCAATCAATCTTTCCTTCTCATCCCATCCAGCAAGTCTACCCAGAACCAGGATTCCAGGTGACTTTCCCAAACTCCCCCACTTCCTAAACCTCACCAGTCCTTTTCTGTCATCCCCCCTCCTTCCTCATCAATCCTTCTGCCAGAAGGAGCCACTGGCTCTGAAAGCTTGCAAATATTCTTAAGCTTTTATGTGTTTTCTCCTGTCACCACTTGCTGAGTAGACATTTTATCTAAAAATGTTATAGGATTTGTAACACCTGAACTTCATGTGCTTGGTTGATACTGTCATTCACTTACTGAAGGTGGTTCATTCCCAGTGAGTCCCTTGATCTGCAGTAATTCCGCAGTTTTCAAGAAAGCTCCCAGTTCTTCTTGCCTCACATTCACCTCTCCTTGGTACATGAACTGTAGTATTGCCACTAATTCCTTGTGGCAAACATCTTTGAGTATTACTATTGGGTGTTTGCATGGATTGACCTAAAAAAATCATATATAAAATGTAAAAATGATTCTCATAAGCATAAAAAGAGTGAAAAAAGATTATTTTTAGCCTTTGGCTTACCTTAAATAGCTCTTTGAAATATGGGCTGGAAACAGACAGCACTATCTTATGAGCCTGCACAAATTGTCCCTCAGCAGCTATAGTAACATCAACGAGGTCAACTTCTTCTAACAGAGCATGGAAACCAGTAGCTAAATTGCTATGAAAATTATTCCACCTAAGAGAAAAGTGTTCAGCTTCAACTGCACTCATGACTGTAATCTGCAAGCAAAGGAAAAACAGGAACATATAAATTTCAAATATTTTGTTCACAATCTGCATATGTAATAATAAAATTGGTAGTTATAAAATGTCCCCCCCCCCCCTTGCACAAAGGATCATTTCACATCATCAAACTGCAAAAAACAAATGCAGGTAACACTCAAGGGTGGATTTGTACTTGCGTACCACTTATACAATGAACAATAGCACACTGACAGTAAATGTCTTATGAAATGCTCTCTCTCTCTCTCTCTCTCTCTACACGCAAGACATATAACACAGGAATAACAAGTTGATCAGAATGATCAGAACATCGACTGCTTTCAAATGAGTGATTAGAAAATTTTAAACCTCATTAAGGCTAGCTCAAAGCAAAGATTTACAAGTCTGTAATACTTCGATCATCTACTAGTCTAGTCATTTTCAAGTCATAAGGTAAGCTGTTAGCGAAAGCCATCAAACCCCGGTAGCTGAGTGGTCAGCGCAACAGAATGTCAGTCCTAAGGGCCCGGGTGTTGTGTTGTGCTAATCATCATCATTTCATCCCCATCGACACACAAGTCACTGAAGTGGTGTCAAATCGAAAGACTTGCACCTGGCGAACAGTCTACCCGACAGGAGGCCCTAGTCACATGACATTTATATTTTAGTGAAAGCCACATGCAGGCACTACATGTCATGAGAAATTATATCCACTAGCACCAAGCAACGATTCCTGACACTTTTTATTTAAGGACTAGCAAACTTTTGTTCCATATTGGGTGTTAGAGGTCCATATTGCTGGATATTCGACTAAAAGAGAAGACTGTTCAATAAAAGCATCAAAACTTTGCAGGTCCAAATTTAAAGCATTTTAAAACATCTTAGCTATTACTGCTGAAAGGCAAAGCATCAAAGCATAATACTTACCCTGAGGGGACAGGGGGGCAGGTGGGGAGTGAGAGAGACCTAATCTTACACCTCCACAACAATAGTATTGGTACAGAAGTACTGAAAGGCAGAAAAAAAAGAGTAATTTTTTCTATCAGCACAGGAGCTAGTCTTCAAGTAATAAGATAACGTAACAAAATTTCTAGTAGGTTAGGAGAATGTTAGAACTCTTAATTCAGACTACACCCATCTAAAATAAAAGAAAAACTTATTTTTCTGGTAGACATATTTTCCTGCATAAAGTAATGACTATAAACTACATGAAATTACTGCAATATGGAATGAATGATCATCTCTGTGTAATCATTGAAGTACAGTGTTACATTCTCATTTTCTTTTTTTAGTTCTTAATGTAAAATTGACTTCAATGTGAAGTTTCTTATTGATTACTCCACACCTCCTACCCCACAACTCTCTCTCTCTCTCTCTCTCTCTCTCTCTCTCTCTCTCTCTCTCTCTCTCTCACTGTCTCTGCCTCTCCTTCTCCTTCCTTACAGATAATATTACACTGCTGGTGGAAAATAAACTACAAACATGGATTGACACAAAATGTATAAACAATACGATTCAAAAGGATAAGACCAATGCAAAGAAACATCTTTCTGGGGAAGAAAAGATCAAAGACCATAAAATTTCTGAAGCATACAGGGACTGGTGAATAGGTAACTCCACACACCTCCACTATCTAGAAAACAGGATGGCAAAATGGAGGATACGACCTAATCCAACCAAGAGACAGACAGTCCTCTTCAGACACAGACACTTAACATAAAAGAAACAACAGAACGAACACGACATCCGACTAACCCTCTGGAATAGCCCCCTACAACTAAACGACACAGCTAGATACCTCGGAGTATACCTAGACAAACATCTCAACTGGAAAACCCACCTGACGTACCTCCTTAACAAAACCCGACTCAGACAAAACCTAATACGACAAGTGCATGGACGCTTCCATGGCTGCAACACCCAAACAGCAATACATATGTACAAAACCTTCATTCGTCCAGCTCTGGAGTATGCAGCAGCCCCCCTGGGAGGCATACATGCGCCGATCGCAAAAAGACTGTTCAGCACGGAACGCAGACTCCTACGAAGTATCGCAAGGCTACCGTATATAACACCGAGCAACGAAGTATATGAGGCAACCAGAATGGAGCCACTATAAACCAGATTAGCCAAAATGAGAGCCAGGTACGGAAATCACATCTTAAACAAAAGACCGGACATGGAGGACATTATCACAGTCAACCACAGAACAAACAGGAAACCTAAATTCAAATACACAACACCCTCCCACACAATCGCTCACAACATAGCAAAGACGTACCCCGATCTCGCCCCAATCCTATCACCACTAACAACAAATACCACCATCCCTCCCACACCTAGACGAAAGAACACAAGAATAAAACACAAACACCACCAAGAACATGGCCCACAAAAGAACCATCAAAACATACCTAACCTAACTCCCTCTACTCCCCCTCCCTCACTCTACACACTAAATAACAAATGTAAAATAATTGCATATGTATAGTAGCATAAGTAGTTACCTGTATTATAAAATATCTGTAATTATAAACTATTAATGACAAAGAACAAATTGCATTGTAAAATTAATTGAAGGAAAACGAAACTGTAATGTAACATTAACAAAATATATTGTTAAAATATCATTGTACGGGTAAATGTTAAAATATCATTGTCAATGTTAAAATATCAAAATATCATCGTAATTGTTAATAACCAAAAGAAAACTTGCACTATGTAGCAAGAGAAATGTAAAAATTGTCTAAAAATAAAGTGTATAAACTCATGGCTGAAAAGGGCAAATAGTTGCTATTTGTTGTTGCTAAAACAGCCCGCTCTGTCCCCTCAGGGAAGAAAAAAAAAAAAAAAGTAACTCAGGAAAAACGAGTAAAAATTAAAAGTGGGAAAACAATAATATCTGTTTGAGCAGAATTACAATGATATGAATTATAAACAAAGAGGACCAGACAGCCACGTTCAATTGTTTTGATTAATATTTTCTAGAGCAGTAAAAGGAAATTTACTAGCCAAACTAAGAAAGGAGGAGGTTAGAGAGATCAGTAAACTAACAGATCAAATTCAAGTCAGTAAATGAATACATTAAATGAATAATGGTGAGACAGATTAGCTCAAAAAAGAGGGAAAGGAGGAAAAGTCTAGGCAGCCAATAGAGGCAAAAAGTATCGTAACAGTCACAATATCCTAATAATGGAGCTGAAGTAGAAAATAATAATTATTAATACTCATTCATTTATTTGTTTGTTTTCTTTAGCATTGGGACCAACGACAGAGGTCTGCAACATTATTTATTATCTTACAGGACACAATAAAAATTAAGCTGAAACATGAAAACGAGGAAATTTGTGACAACATTCAATGGCAATACCATCATATCATGCAGGCACATAGCAACTGGCTAAATATACTGGGAATTGAAAATTATTAAAATACCTAACGTGCTTTGTGTGTCACAGTGTCTTTCGATAGAAAAGGTACCAACTGACAACAAATACATCAAGACGTTACAGCAGACATGTGTCACCTGCAACGCCAACCTTTAGTAACCAGTACAAGCCCATTTGTAGTTTAAAAAAATCAATGCCCCATGTCATACAAATTAAATGATGACTTTTATGGATATCACTGCCCAACTTTTGTATGCAAATATATTCCAACAAAAACTTCATGAAGATGGCCCATGGTGCGAGAGACCTAAATTATAGGTAAAAATAAAAAAGTAGCACATTAGCATTTAGTATCACTATAAAGGACAGATAATAAGATGAAGACAGGGCACCGAGGATAGCATATTACTCAATGAAAGCATACAGCTCCTAAAGTACGTCTAGGGTTGTCCTGTAAGCCAATTGTACAGAAACAAAAATAAATAATTTTCCACAAAAATTGCTACTCAAGACAAATAAAATAGTTAACCAGTATTTAAAATAGCACAATATCTGAGTAATTGTATGCCAAAAATATAAATTAAATCTGCTGAGCACATGGAATATCTTGGCTGACACTAAGTTGCCCTTCCTATCCAACCCTCCAGAAAACCTCCAAGAATAGTAAACTTGATGCAAATAAGGCTCAAATTGCTTTGCATTCTTAATATTGGTAATGAGCATCATTTTGACACTTATATTGTTATTATCAGAGATCATCTTCCTCACCAGACCTTAACAACAATCCTTGTTTCAGAAGCCAGCTTTATAAAAAGCTTTTCTGTGAATAATGTTAAACTGTGTAGCTTTTCCTCGTATTTTTGTAATGTTTTCATAATTCAGTTCTATGATAGATACACTATGCTTGTCTGAATTTGTTATGTTTATTGTGTATGTTGGTTTTCACTGGCATTTGGGCTATATTGTCCTGACATAACCACAATGAAGATCAAATCTGAAAGCAGGGCTGTCAATGAAGTACAACACTCAGCACTTGAAACATGTTTATTGTGAACACTATCGATTAACCAGAACAGAACACGAACTGACTGCTGGATGAAGAGTCCAGCTATTCATACAAATATCAAATATTAAACAATATACAAAAATTACAAACATAAGAAACTTCCCCCCCCTCCCCCGTAAACCATGGACCTTGCCGTTGATGGGGAGGCTTGCGTGGCTCAGCGATACAGATAGCCGTACCGTAGGTGCAACCACAGCAACCACAACGGAGGGGTATCTGTTGAGAGGCCAGACAAACACGTGGTTCCTGAAGAGGGGCAGCAGCCTTTTCAGTAGTTGCAAGGGCAACAGTCTGGATGATTGACTGATCTGGACTTGTAACACCAACCAAAACGGCCTTGCTGTGCTGGTACTGCGAACGGCTGAAAGCAAGGGGAAACTACAGCCGTAATTTTTCCCGAGGGCATGCAGCTTTAGTGTATGGTTAAATGATGATGGCATCCTCTTAGGTAAAATATTCCGGAGGTAAAATAGTCCCCCATTCTGATCTCCGGGCAGGGACTACTCAAGATGACGTCGTTATCAGGAGAAAGAAAACTGACGTTCTACGGATCGCAGCGTGAAATGTCAGATCCCCTAACAGGGCAGGTGGGTTAGAAAATTTAAAAAGGGAAATGGATAGGTTAAAGTTAGATGTAGTGGGAATTAGTGAAGTTCGGTGGCAGAAGGAACGAGACTTTTGGTCAGGCGGATACAGGATTATAAATACAAAATCAAATAGGGGTAATGCAAGAGTAGGTTTAATAATGAATAAAAAAAATAGGAGTGCTGGTAAGCTACTACAAACAGCATAGTGAACGCATTATTGTGGCCAAGATACACGAAGCCCACGCCTACTACAGTAGTACAAGTTTGTATGCCAACTAGCTCTGCAGATGACGACGAAATTGAAGAAGAAAATTTAATAGTCATGGGTGACTGGAATTCGGTAGGAGGAAAGGAGAGAAAAGGAAACGTAGTATGTGAATACGGATTGGGGCTAAGAAATGAAAGAGGAAGCTGCCTGGTAGAATTTTGCACAGAGCACAACTTAATCATAGCTAACACTTGGTTCAAGAATCATGAAAGAAGGCTGTATACATGGAAGAAGCCTGGAGACACTAAAAGGTATCAGATAGATTATATAATGGTATGACAGAGATTCAGGAACCAGGTTTTAAACTGTTGAGACATTTCCAGGGGCAGATGTGGACTCTGACCACAATCTATTGGTTATGAACTGTAGATTAAAACTGAAGAAACTACAAAAAGGTGGGATTTTAAGGAGTTGGAACCTGGACAAACTGACTAAACCAGAGGTTGTACAGAGTTTCAGGGATAGCATAAGGGAACAATTGACAGGGATGGGGGAAAGAAATACAGTAGAAGAAGAATGGGTTGCTTTGAGGGATGAAGTAGTGAAGGCAGCAGAGGATCAAGTAGGTAAAAAGACGAGGGCTAGTAGAACTCCTTGGGTAACAGAAGAAATATTGAATTTAATTGATGAAAGGAGAAAATATAAAAATGCAGTAAATGAAGCAGGCAAAAAGGAATACAAACATCTCAAAAATGAGATCGACAGGAAGTGCAAAATGGCTAAGTAGGGATGGCTAGAGGACAAATGTAAGGACGTAGAGGCTTATCTCGCTAGGGGTAAGATAGATACAGCCTACAGGAAAGTGACAGAGACCTTTGGAGAAAAGAGAACCACTTGTATGAATATCAAGAGCTCAGATGGAAACCCAGTTCTAAGCAAAGAAGGGAATGCAGAAAGGTGGAAGGAGTATGTAGAGGGTCTATATAAGGGCGATGTACTTGAGGACAATATTATGGAAATGGAAGAGGATGTAGATGAAGATGATATGGGAGATACGATACTGCGTGAAGAGTTTGACAGAGCACTAAAAGATCTGAGTCGAAACAAGTCCCAGGGAGTAGACAACATTCTATTAGAACTACTGACGGCCTCGGGAGAGCCAGTCCTGACAAAACTCTACCATCTGGTGAGCAAAAGGTATGAGACAGGCAAAATACCTTTAGACTTCAAGATGAATATAATAATTCCAATCCCAAAGAAAGTAAGTGTTGACAGATGTGAAAATTACCAAACTATCAGTTTAATAAGCCACAACTGCAAAATACTAACGCGAATTCTTTACAGACGAATGGAGAAACTAGTAGAAGCCAACCTCGGGGAAGATCAGTTTGGGTTCCGTAGAAATATTGGAACATGTGAGGCAATACTGACCCTACAACTTATCTTAGAAAATAGATTAAGGAAAGACAAACCTACATTTCTAGCATTTGTAGACTTAAAGAAAGCTTTTGATAATGTTGACTGGAATACTCTCTTTCAAATTCTTAAGGTGGCAGGGGTAAAATACAGGGAGTGAAAGGCTATTTACAATTTGTACAGAAACCAGATGGCAGTTATACAAGTCGAGGGGCATGAAAGGGAAGCAGTGGTTGGGAAGGAAGTGAGACAGGGTTGTAGCCTCTCCCCGACGTTATCTGTATATTGAGCAAGCAGTGAAGGAAACAATAGAAAAATTCGGAGTAGGTATTAAAATCCATGGAGAAGAAATAAAAACTTTGAAGTTTGCTGATGACATTGTAATTCTGTCAGAGACAGCAAAGGACTTGGAAGAGCAGTTGAACGGAATGGACAGTGTCTTGAAAGGAGGATATAAAATGAACATCAACAAAAGCAAAACGAGGATAATGGAATGTAGTCGAGTTAACTCGGGTGATGCTGAGCCAATTAGATTAGGAAATGAGATACTTAAAGTAGTAAAGGAGTTTTGCTATTTGGGGAGCAAAAGAACTGATGATGGTCGAAGTAGAGAGGATATAAAATGTAGACTGGCAATGGCAAGGAAAGCGTTTCTGAAGAAGAGAAATTTGTTAACATCGAGTATAGATTTAAGTGTCAGGAAGTCATTTCTGAAAGTATTTGTATGGAGTGTAGTCATGTATGGAAGTGAAACATGGATGATAAATAGTTTGGACAAGAAGAGAATAGAAGCTTTCGAAATGTGGTGCTACAGAAGAATGCTGAAGATTAGATGGGTAGATCACATAACTAATGAGGAGGTATTGAATAAGATTGGGGAGAAGAGATGTTTGTGGCACAACTTGACTAGAAGAAGGGATCGGTTGGTAGGGCATGTTCTAAGGCATCAAGGGATCACCAATTTAGTATTGGAGGACAGCGTGGAGGGTAAAAATTGTTGAGGGAGACCAATAGATGAATACACTACGCAGATTGAAAAGGATGTAGGTTGCAGTAGGTACTGGGAGATAAACAAACCAGTCTTGGGACTGAAGACAACAACAAGAATCTTCCACAACCTTCCGAAACGGATAAATACTAAATGACAAATAGTTGTTGGTGTTCAAGTTTGATCTGGGGACCAACAGCACACCAGCCAGTGACGTTAAGCATTATGCCAGACTGCATGCAGCACAGTTCATGACACTGCTCCCTCTCCTGGAAAAACAATGATCAGGATTCTCACATTATGATGGTGTTGTCACATCCTCTTCACTATGACAAGCATTGAAAGAGGCCCCTCTCACCAAAGCTTTGTTGTGATCATTGGGTCTTCAATTTCCTTGAACAAGAAGCCCTTCTGTCACTCTGCGCCTCAGGACTGTAGCTGTGCTTCATACGCAGAGCATGGACAATGTCTCTGAGTCTGAGCTGCAGAGTCCACTCTTCCTGGCACATTCTAATGGTGATGCAGACTAGTGCTAAAGATTGATACTTCACTCCCGCAACAATCTCTATTACCTTGTGCCTTCTGGGGTAACATTCACAGCTCCTATCTTCTGCTTACTCAGTTTGGCACTTCTGGCTGCCCAAAAATACTTTATCTCTTCTCTTACAACCAGATGTATGAGAGAGGTGAGGTCATGATGGTTTTCTGCAAGTGCCACAGGGACCAGATTTGGGAGTCAATCATGCCTCTTTCATCTGATTATTTTCTGTTCCATTTTGTCAGTTCACTGGCACCACTGTATGAGTTTTCCTGCTGTTGCATAATCCTTTACCAGAAGAGCGTGGTATATGCCTTCTTGTGATTTATTTCATCAAGTGTGAGATTTTGTCAGCATCTGTAATATTTAGTTTCACAATGTGGCCCAGGGCCAAAAAATTCTGTATGTTAGGGCTGTGTTGTTTCTCCATGACACTGCATCCTGTTTTCCAACTGGTTTTCCACTAAATGGGCTTGATGATGATCATCGCCAAATGTTTTCTTCATTTTGGCCTGGAACTTGTCCCAGCAATTGGGCTTCTCTTTGTTGTTCTGCAACTACTGCTGGGCTGTGCTGTCCAAGTAAAAGTACACACTTGCTAAGCACATCGTCATCAAGTCATCTCACCTGTTGTATCTGGTGACTTATTCAAATCTGTTCAGCCATTTTCTTGGGACCTGGACAGTTTCTCCAGGCAACACTAATGATTGCCTGATGTTAGCAGACTTACTGAAATATAATGGTCTCCTGAATAACCAGACCGTGGGAAAAATGCAATGCTTATACTGCAGTTCATGTCCAGTACAGTTGTTACCTGCATGGGCGGGAACTGTAATACATGAATTACATTGCTCCCATGGTCCGTATGTTCAGGAGACCACTGTATTCCGAAACAGCAGTAAGTCAGCTGTACATCAGGAAACGACTCTTACATTGCTTAATTGGAGTCACGGTAATGTAGATGTTTTGAAGCAACCAGAATCAAAAGTCCAAATCCAAAAGCAGAGTCCCCGATGATTACAACACTGGTCACTGAAAATCTTATTTATTACAAACATCAATATACAGCTGGAACAGTACAGAACTGATACCAGCAGAGAGAGGGCATCTAATTATACAGAAATCAAAATTTCAGAATATACAAACGTAAAAGATTTTGATAACCTTGCCAAACAGATAAATACCACTTCAAAATTAATAAATAACTGCAAGTAGTCTGGTTTGAAGTGATGACCTGCAACACACCAGCCAGCAATGCTAACTGCTATGCCATTCTGCAAGCAGTACAGCTCACAGTAATAAAACTTGGTACATATTTAGACCCACTTGCCGATTGATTTATACAAATATTTCAACCAGTGACACAAGTTCCTTGTATGAAAAGCACACAAAAGTCACATTTTTTGTTCACTTTGAAACTAAAATGTAACTGCTGTTATTAGTGCAAAGCAAAGCTTAGTGTTCTGGGTATGATGGGTCAGTTGGGACCGACTGACCACCAGTTCATCCTCTCCCACAGCCATCACTCGATGAGGTATGGAGGAGCGTGGACTCAGCACATTGCTCTTCCGGGCACATATTTCTTCACCCTGGGGGCTGCTACTTCTAACTTAAGTAGCTTCTCAGCTGGCATCACAAGGCTGAGTGCACCCTGTTCCACTCCTCCCATGAAGGAAAAGTCCGTGACAGTAACAGAATCGAACCTGGGTTCAATGCATAGCAGCCAGACACTCTGACAACAGAGCTATGGAGACCGACATCGTTATACGTGATTGAGGAAAAAATTCTCGTGTTCTTGTTAATGTTACAGAATTTTCATATTTAGAAATTTCCTAGTTAAATATCCCATATACAGTGTGTGCTGCTATGACAATACTTCAGAATGTTTGTAAACTGAAAATCACCATTATTAATGCCTTACTAACAAAATTGGTCGCTTCTCACTATTTTCATGATCACTGATCATACTTTCCTCCTAAGCACACACTAAATTGACTGCTGATTTTGCAAATTTATATTTAAAAACATACTCTGCAAGTCAACATATGGTGCTTGGTGGAGTGTACCTTGTACCACTACTACTCATTTCCTTTCCTGTTCCACTCGTAAACAGAGTGCGGGAAAATGCCTGTGTAGAATACACCTCTGTACGAATCCCAATTTCTCTTATCTTATATCCATGGTCCTTATGTGAAATGTATGTTGGCAGCAGTAGAATTGTTCTGCAGTCTGCTTTAAATGCCAGTTTCTTAAATTTTCTCAATAGCGTTCCTCATAAACAACATTGCCTTCCCTCCAGGGATTCCCACCGCGTTTCTGAAGCATCTCTGTAATACTCACATGTTGATCAAACCTATCAGAAGGAAATCTGGCAGCCCGCCGCGGAACTGCTTTGATGTTTTCCTTTAATCCGACCTGGTTGAGATCCTGAAAACTTGAGCAGAATCGAAGAATGGGTTGCACTAGTGTTCTATACATGGTCTCTCCTTTACAGACGAACCACACATTCTTAAATTCTCCCAACATACCAATACTGACAATCCACATTCAATACTACAATCTTTACATGCTCGTTTCACTGTTTACTGTGCAGTGTTACACCTAGATATTTAATTGATGGTGAATGCGTTAAGTAGCACACTATTAATGCTGTATTTGAACATTACAGGATTGTTTTTCTTGGGCCATTCCATGAAAATTTAAACCAGATGGAAAATTTTTTCTGTAAGTGAAGTTCGGCACATATTAAATTTGAAGTAAAATAAATATAACTCAGAGAAATTCTACAAACAACAACTGGCAAAATTGTTACATCTGTATTATTATTATATTACTGCAAGGGTGACAACGATTATTGAAAGAACTGTTTGGGCAGCTTCTTTTTAGGAAGATTCCTTTACATAAGCATTGAATAATTTTGAAAATTAATCTTTTTTTACCTACATGTAGACTCTCACCTACATTTGCTTTTAATTTGTCATTGTTATTTCATATTATATCTCACATTGGAACTTTAATTATCATGGTTTACGTGTCCCATTTCATCATAGAAAAAGTGGATTTCTCTGTATTACATTGAAATAATAAATATTTATTCTACGCTGTTCTGTATGATAAGTGAACTTTATATGATTAACATCCAACAGCAACAAAACCTCAAATAACACAAAACCATAACACTCCAGAAAGCTTTTAACAACTGCCCCATCCCATTACAGACCAGTATATGCGGATCACGAAGCTGAACATAAATATTTTTTTATCCACTGTGTGTGAGAAGATGGGTAGAACTGCAGCAGAAAGACATGGAGGTATAGAGAGGGAGAGGGGGGGGGGGGGGGGGGGGGAAAGAGAGAGAGAGAGAGAGAGAGAGAGAGAGAGAAGAAAATGTTTGAAAGAAAATACTGAAGAATATCAGAGGTACAAAGTGAACAGCATTGTTAGCTGAAATAGGCTGAAGAGAAGATAAACTTAGGCTGCAGTGTTCTTCTTTGGCATGCCAGTATAGAAGTGTGCACTGAATCAGTTAAGTGAAAAGTCCATGCAATATGCACATTTATTTATTCATAACAGCCGACTTAGGAATTTTACCTTGTGCAAGACAGCGTGTACAATATTGTGTACCGATTTAAAGTTCTAGATCTGCCTACATTACTGTTCGCATAAATTTTCATTGATTTTATCAGTACCCATTTGAATTGACAATACTATGAAATTTTGAACATTCACAAGTGCCACGATAAACTAGTGCTGTTATCAGCAATTGTAGGCCTAAACTAAACTGTGTTCCTTTAAAAAAATTTCAGAATGGAAGGCCTAACTTGGTTCAAACCAATCATTCTCTTATTTCATTGTACAAGTCAGTGAGAAACAGGTTAATTTTAGGATTTTTGGACGCTTAACAATTTTCATAAGTTACCAGTGGAAGAGTTTCAAATACATACTTTATTTCGTACCAAGTAAGTGTTTGTGGTTTACAGTTCAGCCAAAGAATAGATCACCCGTGAATTTCCTTGTACATCAGTGCAAATAAAATTGCATAACCTATGAGCAATTTGTTGCAAATTGATGTTTGTGATTTAGATACTGTAGCAGATTTTCTAACGAACATAATGTGTTACATCCAGTTTCCCCTTAAAGAGGAGCATCCCTATATATTATCTGCATTTATTGTAAATTAATTCTATTTTCAAGTTTGCTAACAACTATAATTAACATCAAAACTTTTTAGGAAACTACTGTAGCAATTTTTACCTCAGGTTCTTGCGTTGCCTTAACAGAAATCTGATTTTTGTGTATCTGCTTCAGTTCTTATAGGGAATTAGCAACTTTTCAACTTAACAGATTAAAAGATAATCAGCAGACTTAATTTAATGTTATTTGTTCACTGCCTTGTAATACATTACACCAGTCAAAATGCAACCCCACTGTGAATGCTGTTCTCAAATACGCGATGCGTTTGTTGACATTTGTAAGCAGCAGGAAATCGCCCTGTCTACTGTTATATAATCAGTCTGTCAGAAGAGCTCACAAGAGTCACATACCTGTGATACCCATACCAGAGGTATCTCAAGTACTGTCCTCTCCTATGGATCCTGTGTCTTCCGCAAAAAGTACAGGATCTGTCATTACCCATCCATTTAATTATGAGTGGCGTGTCAATTGAAATCTAGGCGTCCTACATAGGGTGGGCAGGGATCACGGAGGACTCAGGATGTCGTACCGATCCCCCTACACAACAAGTTTGAGGTGCTGTCTGTCACTGAAACTGAGCCAAAGGGACTCATTTCACCTTTTTGGGGGAAACCTGTTTTGTCCAATGTCAGCAGGGGGCAAACACAAAAGAGCAGGGGTCTATTAATTTTCGCAGTTCAAACATATGGCGAATGATGGTACCCCTTAGGGAAATGGCATGAAGGGACAGAGAAGGGCAACAGATGCACTCAGTGTGTATGACTGGGGGCCACGTTCAGCACGTTGAAGAGACTATTCAGGCAGCCACTGAGGTAACAGGGTGCAATCAACTGCAGATTGTGCCACACATTGGAACAAATGATGCCCGTCGTCTGGGCTCCAGGGTGATTCATGGGTCATTCCTGCGAATGGCAGAGAAGGTTGAGAAGAACTGCCTTGTGCATGGAATTTCAACAAAGCTCATAATTTGCACAACTGTCCCCAGAACTGATTGTGGCCCTTTGGTTCTGAGTCAAGAGGAAAGACTGAACCAGGGGCTTCAAAGGTTCTGTGACAAACTAGGCTGCAGCTTCCTGGACTTGCACCGTAGTGTTGAGAACTGTAGGGTTCGCTAAATAGGTCAGGTGTGCATTAAACATCAGAGGCTGCTACTGAGGCAGCTGATTGTGTGTGGGGTGCACACAAGGGTTTCTTAGATTAGGCGACTCTCCATCCAATCTAGAAAACGATAACTGTAGGAAACCCAGCAGTATCATGTAAGATCGAAAGAAATGCCTCTCACAGGTGAGAATATTAAAATCCTAATGGTAAACTGCTAAGGCATTCACAACCAAGTGCCAGAGTTTGAAGCGCTCATGAAAAGCAGTGAGGCTCATATAACACTAGGTACAGAGAACTGGCTGATACCTTAAATTGATAGCAGAGAGATTTTTGAGGAAAATTTAAGTGTATATCGAAAGGTTCAGCAAATTGGAAATGCAGGTGGTGCATTTGTCACTGTAGACAAGAAGCTATAAAAATTTAGCTGCATGAGAGATTGTTTGGGCATTAGTCAGTGTCAGGGATGGGCATAAAATGATTACTGGATCCTTATATCTGTCCTCCGAGTCTTCAATAAAATTCTTGAGCTTTAAACGGCTACCTCCGCCACCACTGTCAGGAGTCCTGGCGACGTTGGCAGAGCTATCCATAGATAGTTTGAGAATTTTATTGAAACTGACATATCTCAAAAACTGGGAAGATTTTATTTAGATTCTTCTATTGCCCACCAGACTCATCTCCTGATATAACCGAAAACTTTAGAGATAACCTCAGTTCACTTGTATGTAAGTTCCCCAATTATACTGTAATCATCAGTGAAGACTTAAACTCATTCAACAATTAACTGGGGAAATTAGTGTTGTTAGTGGTGGGTGTGATAGGACATCCCATGAAACTGTACTAAATGCCTTCTCTGAGAACTACCTAGAATAACTATATTGGATCTAATGGCAACAAAGAGACCTGACCTCTTTGAAGATGTCCACATCGAAACTACACTACTGGCCATTAAAATTGCTACACCACAAAGATGATGTGCTACAGACGCGAAATTTAACCAACAGGAAGAAGATGCTGTGATATGAAAATGGTTAGCTTTACAGAGCATTCACACAAGGTTGGCGCCGGTGGCGACACCTACAATGTGCTGACATGAGGAAAGTTTCCAACCGATTTCTCGTACACAAACAGCAGTTGACCGGTGTTGCCTGGTGAAACGTTGTTGTGATGCCTCGTGTAAGGAGGAGAAATGCGTACCATCACATTTCCAACTTTGATAAAGGTCGGATTGCCTCATGTAAGGAGGAGAAATGCGTATCATCACATTTCCGACTTTGATAAAGGTCGGATTGTAGCCTATTGCAATTTCGGTTTATCGTATCGCGACATTGCTACTCACATTGGTCAAGATCCAATGACTGTTAGCAGAATATGGAATCGGTGGGTTCAGGAGGGTAATACGGAATACCGTGCTGGATCCCAATGGCCTCGTATCACTAGCAGTCGAGATGACAGGCATCTTATGCGCATGGCTGTAACGGATCGTGCAGCCATGTCTTGATCCGTGAGTCAACAGATGGGGACATTTGCAAGACAACAACCATCTGCACAAACAGTTCGACAACATTGGCAGCAGCATGGACTATCAGCTCGGAGACCATGGCTGCGGTTATCCTCGACGCTGCATCACAGGGAAGAGCGCCTGCGATGGTGTACTCAACGACGAACCTGGGTGCACGAATGGCAAAAGGTCATTTTTTCGGATGAATCCAGGTTCTGTTTACAGCATCATGATAGTCGCATCCGTGTTTGGCGACATCGCGGTGAACACACATTGGAAGCGTGTATACGCCATCGCCATACTGGCGTATCACCCAGCGTGATGGTATGGGGTGCCATTGGTTACACGTCTCGGTCACCTCTTGTTAGCATTGACGGCACTTTGAACAGTGAACGTTACATTTCAGAAGTGTTACAACCCGTGCCTCTACTTTTCATTCAATCCTTGTGAAACCCTGCATTTCAGCAGGATAATGCGCGACCGCATGTTTCAGGTCCTGTACAGGCCTTTCTGGATACAGAAAATGTTCGACTGCTGCCCTGGCCAGCACATTCACCAGATCTCTCACCAATTGAAAACATCTGGTCAATGGTGGCTGAGCAACTGGCTCGTCACAATACGCCAGTCACTACTCTTGATGAACTGCGGTATCGTGTTGAAGCTGCATGGGCAACTGTACCTCAACACGCCATCCAAGCTCTGTTTGACTCGATGCCCAGGCGTATCAAGGCCGTTATTATGGGCAGAGGTGGTTGTTCTGGGTACTGATTTCTCAGGATCTATGCACCCAAATTGTGTGAAAATGTAATAACATATCATTTCTAGTATAATATATTTATCCAATGAATACCTGTTTATCATTTGCATTTCTTCTTGGTGTAGCAATTTTAATGGCCAGTTGTGTAGTATCAGTGAGTACAGCGTAGTTGTGGAAACAATGATGACCAAAGTACAAAGGACAACTAAAACAAGCAGAAATATATATATGTTCAGTAAACTGGATAAAAAATCAGTAGTGTCATATCTCAATGAGGAACTTGAGACGTTCAGCACAGGGCAGGAGCATGTATTGGAACTCAAGTTTAAAAGAATAGTTGACCATACACTGGATAGATATGTCTCCAGTAAAACAGTTTATAATGGTAGGGAACCTCCATGGTATACATTCATCACTGTAAAGAAACTTCTAAAGAAACAGAGATTACTGTAAACAGACAGCTGCTGAATGAAACGCATTTGGCTGTCAAGAGAGCAATGTATGATGCCTTCAATGACTACTGTACCAGAATACTGTCAAGTGATCTTTCACAGACCCCAAAGAAATTCTGGCTGAATGCAAAGGCTTTTATTGGTACCAAAGGTAGTGTCCAGCTCCTAGCAAATGAGACAGGAACTGAAATTGAGGGTAGCAAAGCAAAAGCTGAAATGATTAACTCCAGTTTCAAATGTTCCTTTACAAAGGAAAACCCAAGAGAATTGCCCCAATTTAATCCTCATACCACTAAAAAGATGAATGAAATAAGTATTAGTGTTAGCAGTGTTGAGAAACAACTTAGATCGTTAAAACTGAACATAGCTCCAGGCCCCAATAGAATCCCTGTCAGATTCCATACTGAATTTGTGGCTGAGTTAGGCCATCTTCTAACTGTGATCTATTATAGATACCTTGAACAAGAAAATGTATCCAGTCCTTGGAAAAAGGCAAATGTCACACCTAACTACAAGAAATGTAGTAGAAGTGATTCACAAAACTTCCGACCAATATCCTTGACATGAATTTGTTGTAGAATCTTATAACATATTCTGATCTCAAACATAAAGAGGTATCTTGAACAGAATGACCTTCTCACTGCCAACTAGCACCGATTTAGAAAACATCAATCATGTGAAACCCAACTCGCACTTTTCTCACATGACATACAGAAAGCTTTGTATCAAGGCAGCATTTGACTCAGTGCCACATCTAACCTTACTGTCAAAGGTATGATCATATGGGGTATCCTAGGAAATTTGTGACTGGATTGAGGATTTTTTGGTAGGGAGCATACAGCACGTTATCTTGGATTGAGAGTCATCAGTTCTAGAATATTGCTCAAGTGTGTGGGACCCCTACCAAATAGGATTAATATGGGATATTGAATATATACAGAGAAGTGCAGCACAACTGCTACAGGTTTGTTTAATCCATGGGGGAGTGCCACAAAGATACTGAAGGAACTGAACTGGAAAACTCTTGCAGGTAGACGTAAACTATCCTGAGAAAGTATATTAACAAAGTTTCCAGCACCAGCTTTAAATGATTACTCTACGAATATACTACAACCCCTATGTACCGCTCACATAGAGATCATGAGGATAAGATTAGAATAATTAATGCACGCAGAGGCATTCAAACAATCATTCTTCCCATGCTCCGTATGTGAATGGAACAGGACAAAACCCTAATAACTGGTACAGCAGGAGAGAAGCTGAAAAAGAGGAACTGAGAAGAAATTAAAAGAGAAGACGTTAGAGCCTGCAGGACTTCATTCACTTTCTTGTGTTGCACCTGTTTATTCCACCCCTCAAACTACAGCAAAGGATGTCAAAATGGCATTGAAGTCACTTCCTGTAAGTCTAAGGAAGATTCGGTGTGTGATCACAGAACTCACCAATGTTCATTGCGTCTCTATAACCCCAGAAATAAAACAAAAATAGAATAGCAATGCCCTGTGTGAGATTAATGATTTAGTGAAGCAATTTTATCAAAGGGATGATATATTACTGCAAGTTCCTCAGAAGAAGATTATTGTGACACTATGAGTGAATGAAGAAAAGGAAAAATTTCAGAAGATATTTATGTACACCACTATTTCAGATTCATATCAAATATTTAAAAAGGAAAACGCTTATAAGAATGTGCGGAAATCAAAATTCTTTTCACTGCAACCAAATAGTGTCCCTCCAATCAGTAAAATGCCTCATCACAGCTGTTGTGTCACTATCATGAGAAAGTCAATTTATTCTTGACTGCTCTAAGTGGTTATAAGAAGGATATTCCTAAAACATCATCAGAACTAATCACTATTTTAGTATCCAATCCTGAAAATGAAATCTGCATGTCAAACACATGAGTCAGTTGTGGTATTAGAAATCTGCTCAGTCAGCTTAATTCTTTAAGAGATGATACGGGTCAATGGAAGCGTCCGATCCAACCCGTTGGCTCTGACCCGTAACGTAAGGCTGTTGTGGTGTGTGACGTCAAGACTGCGCAGAATTTAGTTAGTGAGAGTGGCGTGTTTGTAGGTGTCGTTTTGATGCGATCGGTGGTGCTCTCTGTTGGTGTGTTAGGTGATGTTTTTGGTTTAGTTTGCGAGTGTAGCGTTGTGTGTGAATTTTGGCAAATTGCATTTTTTATGTCTTTGGTAGGTATGGATATGACTGACAGGGTCCACAGTTTTCAGTTGTTGGCTATGATGGGGCACAGTGCGTTGTCTCTAATAAAATTTCTTCAACTATTCGGATTTTTGGATGAAGTCGTGAAATGTTCAGTATGCCATGAATAAATGAGGCTTACTGTAAGTTCCGGCGTCTCAGACCTGGGACGGCTGTATGTGGAGATGTCATAAGGATAACAGGTCAAGGGAAGCGTCCAATTCCAGATGATGTGTTTAGTGGTATTCGGGGAGTTTTGTGATGTCGGTTTTTTTCGTCGTTTTGCGTGGTTTTGTATGGAGTGGGTACTAAATTTGTTTATATTTAGTTTGTCCCCACCCAAAAAACCCCTATTTCCCGCGCTTGTCCCGTTAGTGTCATCAGGCTTTTTGTGGAACGTGTGTGTGTTTGTTTTTCGATGTATTTTCGTCTTCATAATGTGTACGTAACGACTTTATCTGCGCCATATTGGAATCGTGGTTTATGGTCGTTCCCGCCATATTTGTGACGTCATGGGTCAAAGCAGACGGGCGGGATCGGACGCTTCCGTATTTCCGATGATACAAATGATTTAGCATGGTTTGTTTGGGAAACTATTGAAGAAAAAATTGAAAAGGTTCTGAAGGAAAACACTGTCTCTGAAGCATTTGAAGAACTTGCTGAAAAAATATCCCAGTTCTTAAAACACTGATTCTTGGTGAAACTCAGGATACATATTTTCACGAAAGATAGGTGCTGTAGATGGTACAGAAATCTTAGTACAGATCAACTTTGCCAAAAATTACACTGCCAGATTTCAAAACGAAATTCAATCTACACACTGGAACTCTTCGACAGATTACAATATTCACAGCAAAATGGCTCTGAGCACTATGGGACTTAACATCTATGGTCATCAGTCCTCTAGAACTTAGAACTACTTAAACCTAACTAGCCTAAAGACATCACACAACACCCAGTCATCACGTGGCAGAGAAAAATCTTCACAGCAGTTGCCTGGATAAGTCCTGAAATGGTACAAAGTTATATAATTGTTAGTGATGAAATGTCACAGGATGAATGTGCTGTCAACATATTCCTTTGAAGACTGATTTATGTGGTCAGTGAGACTTTCCCAGAGGCATCAATAATAAACATTTTTCAGATGGTGCAGCAAGCCACTTAACACAGAGTTATTCTCTGTTGTGACTCGCCGATCTTTCGAAGTGCCGCCGCGCAGTTACGCGCGTCCTCTACATGCGGCGCTGTCTGCCAGCCATGAAGCAGCAGCGCCACCTAAGCGGGAAGCCGGCCAGCGGTCGCTAGACGTGGACTCAGTTATAATATGACTGTTAAAGTGTACACACGTCTTACTCTGTTTACTTGATCTGTGACTTTCATGTATTGCGTCTTCCTTGAAATATATTTGTTCAACTTGAAGTTATCACAATTGGAGATGAGGTAGTGATTCTTCTTTTCCATCGTTGACCCACATGTTTCCATGGCTACCTTAGAGCAACTATTGCAAGGTCTCGCAGAACAGCAAACGCTGCTCACAAATGCGATTCGTGATTTCGTCGCGGCATCCAATGCGGGGCGTGTCTCGTCGTTGTCTCTACCTACTTTTCCTCCTTACGACGAGACGGCGGAAGACTGGTCTGATTACGAAAAACTTTGACAGCACTTCTTGGTATTTCAGGTCGCGGACGAACAAACATGTAAGTCTCTGTTGCTTTCATGGATTTCACCTCAAATGTATCTGTTGTTGTCGCAACTGGCTCCTTTGAAAGATCCTGAGTCTTTGTCCTTTGCTGAAATGTGCTCACTTCTGTCCATTTTCAAAATCAAACGCATGTGGTAGCCTCTCTTGTTGCCTTTTATCGTTGTCAAAAGCAACCGAATCAATCCTATCACGCTTGGATTGCTGAACTTCACGGCCTCAGTAAAAAGTGTCAATTTGTTACTGAAGTTCACAAAGAATCCCACGCAGATTGCATTCCATGGTACGGGATGCTATCATCCGATCGACGCCCGACAAAGCAGTTAGGCAACGTGCCCTTCAGTTGGCGAATCCGACTCTAGATGAAGTCCTATGCATCGCTCAGTATTTTGAAATTTCTCACGCCGCTGGAGCGCAAATAGAGGCATGGGGCGATGTCGGGGAAATATAACCTCTGGGCGATGTCGACGAAGCGTGTGACGTCCCCGCCGGCCTACGTGGCCGCAGTACGCTCCCAAGCGCAGCCTCGGCCTAACCGTAAACAAACCTCTAAGAAACTGCAGTACAACCCACGGCAACTTCCTTCATGTCCGCGGTGTTTTACGAAACATTCACGAGAAGATTGTCCACTACGTTGGGCCGTGTGTCACAAATGCAAAAAAAAGGTTCAAATGGCTCTGAGCACTATAGGACTTTAACATCTGAGGTCATCAGTTCCCCTAGAACTTAGAACTATTTAAACCTAAGGACATTACACACACCCATGCCCGTGGCAGGATTCGAACCTGCGACCGTAGCGGTCGCGCGGTTCGATTGAAGCGCCTAGAATCGCTCGGCCAATTCGGCCGGCGCAAAAAAAAAGTCATGTCATCCGTTTGCAAATCCGACCGCATACATGATCATGAACATGACGCTGATTGTGTTGTCTGTCAAATGTACTTCTTCCCTTTCAGGGAAGTTATTCCTCACTGTCCAAATACTTGGTCGAGATGTTCGCATGCAGGTGGATACTGGTTCTGCTGCCACGATCATCAATTCTGACGTATCTTCAGTTGGTTTCTCCAATCCTGTCACCTGTCACTAGGCAATTACGGACGTACAATAAACAAAAAATTTCTCTCTTGGGACAATTTGATGCTGAGGTATCTTGCAAATCTGTCGTTCGCACTGTTCCCATATTTGTGGTCGACCATAGTAATGCCGAGAATCTTTTTGGGTTTCGATGCTTTTCGCGTTTTTGGGTTTTCGATGCTTTTCGCGTTTTTGGGTTCTCCATAGATGACTGTCAATATCGTCTCTGATGCTATTCCTTATGCTCAATTGGATTCCTTGTGGACGACATTTTCGTCCCTTTCCCCCCCCCCCCCCCCCCCTCTCTCTCCTGGGTTAGGCCGTGCAAACGACTTTGAAGCTCAAACCCACTGCTCGGCCTAAGTTTTTTCGGGCTCGTCCCATTCCTGTAGCCCTTCGTGATCAGGTCAAACGGGAGCTGGATCGTCTCACTGCTTCAGGGTTCTTGCTTCCTGTCACTTCCAGTGAGTGGTCCTCTCCTGTCGTTGCTAAGCCAAATGGTGAATTCGTCTCTGTGGCGATTTCAAAGCCACTGTAAATGCTCAATGCCTTATCGACACTTACCCTATGGCTCGGCCTGAAGAATTGTTCACTAAACTTGCTGGAGGACAGTATTTTTCTGAACTTGACCTGTCAGAAGCTTATCAACTTCCTCTCAACGCTGCTTCCCGGCAGTTTCTGGTCCTTAACACGCCTTTCGACCTCTATCAATACCAACGATTGCCATTCGGGGTTGTAAGCGCTCCTGCTATCTTTCAGCGATTCTTGGAACAATTATTGCTCACTGTCCCTGGGTGTATAAATTACCAGGACGACATTGTCACTGGCTCCACCCCTGACGAACATCTTCAAAATCTCTGCACACTTTTTCATGTCTTACAGATTGCCAAGTGTAATCTTCAGAAATCAAAATTTTTTTCAGACATCTATCACGTACTTGGGGGTTTCAACAGGGTGTATATGTAGACAAGGAAAAAAATTCCCGGATTTCCCGGTTAAAAATACTTTCTCCCGGGTGAAAACACTTTTCCCTGTTAACTGACAGTATATTTTCTCTCGGAACTGTAACTTATCAGTCCTTTGAATGATTATTGTTTTATACACGGGCGTAGAATTTCCCGGCGCTTTATAAAACTAAACACGGGAAAAAACCACGTTTCGGAAAGATCTTTGATGTGCAGCAACATGTACGCTGCATATTTTCGTATTACGAAACTTTAAATTCGAATTCCACCAAACACCGCATGTTACTTTCCGAAGCATTGAAATCGAGACTGCGATGCGCTTTTGCAAGCCAGTCATAGCTCATGCCACGTGATCTCGCCAGCCGATGACAGCGGGTATTCAGACCTTAGGACACGTGATGTAGTCAGCCAATAGCAACATCACTGTCAAGTAGCGCGAACACACAAGCAGAAAAAGTTAATGGTTTAAATTAATATACACAGTGTTGCTACACGAAACTAAAAGCTTTCACATATAATATTGGTCTATAAGATTAATACGCTGTCACATATAATGTTGGTCTTTTATGCGCGTATTACAATTTACGATACATCACACATGCGCCAGTAAAATTTTTAATAATGACATAAGTGTCTGATCTTCTGGGCTCGAAATTCATCTAAATGGCTCGACATCAATTTTTTTATAAACGAGTCAAACGCTCTGTGGTGGAAGTAGTTCATCGTACATTCTCGCACATTGTTCAACTTGCGTAAAAGGAAATTTACTTTGATGGTAATGCTTTTCAAACCACCATTCGGAATATTTTCCCACGACCTGTTAGAAGTAGTTTCGTTTCTGCAGTTGCCAGATGACAGACGTCACCGTGCTTGCGCAGCTACAATGCGTTTAGGGAGCCCATTTTTTGTACGTGTAAAACATTAAAAGATCTTACATTATGTCATAAAAGAAACAATACATCAGAGGATACTCCAAGAGCATCGGAATTTCGTGACCCATACTAAAATGTGCACATTTAAAGAGCACATTCGTATGTCCAGATTCCCAGTGAAGTAGGCCACGACCTGATATTAAGCGTATCAATGTGGTTTTCGGGATGTAAATTTTCTTGGAGGACCAGTACTGTGTTCTCATGTTTGGTTGTTTATTATGGCACAATGACATACGTGCTAGAAGTTGAAAACATGCACTTGAAATGCAGCGAACAGTGCGTGGAATTAGACTTCGTTTCAAATATATTGTCTGCCTCAGCGGAAAAGATTAATAAAAGAAAAATTTCTTTAGCAAACCGACAAAAATGTCATTGTTCTGCAAGGCAATTAATGTTTGACTGTCAGGAAGGTGGAAATAAAATAAAATCTGCTAACACATTTTAGCCTTCCATAATTATGTGAATGTATTTTAAGTCACTTGATAGCTGCCAGCCACAGAAATCTGTTTTGTTTTCATTTGACGTGAGAGCAGTAAATGAAGAGGAAATAGCAAAATCACTCAATGTAAACACAGGTCACGTGGAGATTACCCACTTCCCCACTATAACTCGGACTGCTCTGCGCATCAGCCCCGGGTCTACGATATTTCCGAACCGGGGCAATACCCCGCCACTCCCTCCCACAGCTTTCTGAAGAGCCTGATGCATAAAACGTATGTGTCCGAGGAATTGTAAGACATGTTATCTGATCTTAAGTGTGCCAAAGTGCAGTGCCTCGCCTCCGCACACAGCATTCTTCTATCGCACGTCACTGTATTTCGGTCTGTGGAATCGAAACTTGTATATTTTGTACTGGATGTCATCAAACCATATTCAGGACAGTGGAAATTAAAGTCCTGTGGTGCCTCTCCTGGTTACAGTCAACCGGTTTCACATCCTGTTCCTCTTTCCTTTTTTTTAAAAAAAAGAACTCTTCAGAAAATTTGCACTCTTTATTCCCTATTAGCTAACAACTTGCTGCTATGTGTGACATAATATTAAATATAGGATACACAGACCCAGTATAGACATGAGACAAGCAAGGCAATACACATTTCTTCAATCCTTAGCTTCTAGAATTTTTTTCTCTCTTATCTTGCTACAGCTTTATATGGCGTGCTTTCCTTTCCGCGAAAGAATCTATTACCTTAAATTTCGTCAAACGTTTTGCTAGACGAAAAATTGAAATGTCCCTGTCTAATACTGAAAAAGCTGTTAATACAAACAGGACCCAAGACTGGTGTGGTTTCCCTATCTGATTACGTCTATTTTGTCACTGTCTGCTAGATAAAACAAACTAGGTCTTTCTAATACTGCAACAATTGTAACACACACGGTCTTTTTTGTAACGACAGAATATACTTCACAAAGTACCAATATCAAATGCCTATTAGGCCTACTACAAGAAAAAAGTTTCACGTTAGAGAATAGCTTCACACTTCATTCATACGTTTCAGTTTCTCAAACATGAGATCGAAAAGTAGTAGTACGAAATTTTTATACATACTTGGAATCGTCATATCGTTCCATAATTTGTGTGATGTCCCCGCTTCCTCTCCTTCCTTGTTATAACAAGCAGTCTTGTTATCACTAATTCTATAACTATTCCTGCCAGTGTCAAAGCTTATTCACAGGTTAACTTCAATAACCCCGCCCGAATCACCAGTTTAGTTATCCCGCGATTATTCTCCGGTTAGGCGTTGTTACATGTTCGTACAGCTCGTTTTCCGCGCTTCTTCCAGAATAGAACTGCTAGCGGCTGCTAGCTGGGGACTGTACAACTGGCCCTTACTAGTATAGCGATCTGTCCAAAAACTTTCCGTCAATTTAATTTTCTTCGATACACCGAGAAGGTAATATGTAATCTTTCTTACCTGTTGTTCGTTTATTTCCACTCTTGCGGTCTGAATATATGGATTTCGCTAGTAATTACAACAACGTTCATCATTCGCAAACCCAATCAACCACACGTACAGCGGTTGGCATTCAGCCGTTCGGCTTTACGCAGGTCAGCTCGTATAGCCGCTTTTGTCTGTAGGAAAGTTTGTTTCTACATGTGACGAGGATTCCCCTCACATACATCATGTACACTACGCGCGTATTTACAAATCAACTTACGATTCATTCCGAAATCAACTTAGAATGTGTTCAAAAATGTTTAAAAACCGACAGGGGTGCGTTTCAAAGTCATATGAATAATCGATAGACTAACGTGCGCTGGATGCTAGTCGCTTTGCGAAACAAGGTTTTTCCCCTCAAGAATATGAATTTGCCCCCACCCCCACCTAGATCTGGACCTGCTGAGCATGCATGAATCTGGCAGCTTGGGCGAGCCAGTAAAATTTTCCCGGTTGCTCATACAGCCAACAGCCACATTCCTGTAGCCAGAAGCGGGAGAAGGTACTATTCAACTGCACATACACTTGATCCCACTCGTAACTGCTAAAACGAATCTAATGTAAACAGTTGTGACGTTACACTCATAGGAGGCACTTTGTTGTTACGAAGCACTGCATAGTCTTCCTATAGTCTTTGACACATTTTGCTGTTGGTAGACGCTTGCATGAGCACAGTTTTGTTGCTGTATCTGGCGCATTTCCTATGCAATTTAAGTTTTATTTTCGTTTTTTCTCCAGTTCCCGTTTTATTGCTGCAGTATTATCTGCAATAGCGGGATACAGTAATATCCTTTGTTAGAGTATCTATTTTTGCCAGTCAAAATTACAAAAATTTAACTGAAAACAAAAACAATGAAAAATTCCCGGGTCTTTCCCGGATGTCTCGGCTCTCCCGGGTCGTATACACGCTGTTCAACTCTCTCGAGATGGTATTCGTCCGCTTCAGCAAACTGTCGCTGCGATCGATGCCCTTCCTCGCCCTACATCTGTTACGGAACTGCAGGCCTTCTTGGAGAAAATAGCATACTATCACAAGTTTTTACCGTCTGCTGCTTCGGTGGCTCAGCCGTTGCATCGCCTGTTGCATGCTATCACAAGTTTTTACCGTCTGCTGCTTCGGTGGCTCAGCCGTTGCATCGCCTGTTGCATAAAAACGTGCCTTTTTTACTGGTCCGCGTCATGCGATGCGGCTTTCCAGAAATTGAAGACTATGCTGAAACAGGCCACGTTTATCGACCTGGCCAACATCTTGTTCTTGCCACGGACGCCTCTCAATACGGGTTCGGTGCAGTCCTTGCGCAACGTATTTCTGACGGTTCTGAACAACCCTTTGCTTATGTCTCCAAAACGCTCACGGATGCCCAAAAAAAGTATTCTCAAATTGAAAAAGAAGCTTTAGCCATTATTTATGCTCTTCATAAATTTGGTGTTTTTCTCTATGGCTCCAAGTTTCATCTTGTTACGGATCACAAACCACTTGTTTCCTTGTTTCACCCATCAACGTCACTTCCCGACAAGTCTGCACACCGCCTCCAGCGTTGGGCTCTTTACTTGTTTCAATTATGAGATTCATTTCCGGCCGACGGCTCACCATGCGAATGCTGATGCACTGTCTCGCCTTCCCATGGGTCCTGATCTGGCATTCGATAGGGACGAACTTTTGTGTTTCCACCTGGATGTTGCCGAGCAGCGGGTTGTGGACGGTTTCCCCATCACCGGGGACCGGCTGCTACGGGTTCTGACCCTATCCTCTCCCTGGTTTTATGCTGTATTCAGAAGGGTTGGCAAGACCGTCCGTCCGCTAAGACTTCTGATCCGTTGCGGAACTACTACGCTTTGCGTTACCGCCTCGCGGCTAGGGATGGTGTTATCCTCCTTTCCCCCAAAAATGCTTCGCAGCGTGTTGTGGTACCTGCGTCTTTGCATGCTTCAGTCTTGCGCCTCTTTCACCAAGGGCACAAAATCTGACGCGCTGTCATGTTTACTGGCCCGGCATCGACTCTGAAATCGCATACATGGTCGCGGCCTTCGTGCGTCACAGGCCGCCGCCCTGAAGTCATCTTTGTCACTGTGGCCTTCGCCTGAAAAGCCCTGGGAGCATATTCATGCTGACTACGCGGGACCTTTTTTAGGTACTTATTGGCTTCTCGTTATTGATGCCTACTCTAACTTTCCTTTCGTTGACCGTTGCACGTCGCCTACCACCACGGCAACCACCAATGCTCTAGCTCGCATTTTCTCTTTGGAAGGCCTTCCCTCTACTCTTGTTACTGATAATGGTCCGCAATTAGCCTCTTCCGATATTGCGGATTTTTGTGCCCGTCACAGCGTCATGCATGTCACGGCCCCTTCGTTCCATCCACAGTTAAACGGTGAGGCTGAACGACTGGTCCGCACACTTAAGGCTCAGATGAGGAAACTCCTGACTTCTTCTTCTGCTGATGACGCGTTTCCCCAATTTCTGGCTTCTTACCGTTTCAACCCCATGGGCGACCACAGCTCGGCTGAGCTCTTACATGGCCGACAGCCCCGCACGCTACTTCATCTTCTGTGGCCTTCCACCTCACGGTCGCAGGTGCCTTCGCTCGGCCGGTTCACCGCCGATGACCTTGAATGGGTACGGGGATATGGCAGGCGGCCAAAATGGAGTCCTGGCCGCTTCTTACGACACCATGGACGACGCCTGTTTGAAATCCAGATGGACATGGGTGTTGCAGTGCGTCATTTGGACCAGCTTCGACCTCGTGTGCTGGCAACACCTATTTTGGATGCCGCTATACCACCTTTGGCTCTACCTGACGCTCTGGGTACTGGAATCTCTCATTACTCACGAGTTCTTTCACCATCATATCGGTGCCAGCACAAGCACTGACGCCACCAGGAGACGTGCCCATGCAGGAACCAGATGACCATCATCTGTCGGAGCAATTCTACTCTCCTCCTTCTCCTATGGACACGCACACATCGCCCATGTCTCCTGTTACAACAGACAGACTTGCTGCAATGGGCAGATTGGTGCACGAGGCTCCATCAGATTCGACCCCCATGTCTCCTGTCATCTCGACCTGTTATCATCGGGGACACTTCCGTCCATACAGGAAGCCGCCTCCTCGAGACTTTATGGCCAGTCAAACAACACCTATGGATGTTAGCAATCTACAGGCCACCTCCATCAAGACCTGTGCAAAAAATTCAAAGAGGGGCAAAGTGTTGTGACTCGCAGATCTTTCAAAGTGCTGCCGTGCAGTTATGTGCGTCCTCTACATGCGGCGCTGTCTGCCAGCCATGCAGCAACAGCGCCACCTAAGTGGCCAGCTGGCCAGTGGCCGCTAGACTTGGACTCAGTTATGATTTGACTGTTGAAGTGTACACATGTCTTACTCTGCGACTTTCATGTATCGTGTCTTCCTTGAAATATATTTGTTCAACTTGAAGTTATAACATTCTCTGTAATTTAACTCAGCTTCAGGAAGGGTTCAAAGTTCTGTTAACATGGAACTTTCTAGCTACAGATCATGGGACAAGCAGTGTCAATTATGTTGGTGAGGAAATGAAGAAATTAGTATGGCATTGAGTATTAGGTAAAAAACATCTGGTTACCAATGCAGAGTCTTTTTTAATGGTGTGCCAAGAAAGTGTCAATTATTGGAGATGATATTTTGTTCTAAAGATGAAGCGGATCAACAGAAGTCACAATTTGATGCCAGTGTTAACGACATTAAAGTGATACCTGACACTCGCTCTAAAGCTGTATCCCCAAGTAATGTGGTATGCTTCGTCCACAAGAAAGTTTCAACTTTAATTTTATGACAGGCACATGTGTCCAGATCGAAACATGTTCAAATACGTGCTTTTGTAGTGGTGAGGTTTATGACAAATTACAGCTAAAAATTTCATAGGACAAATCTTACAACTTGGAAATACTGAATGTGAGATACTTCGGTTCCTGATATTGATAATTGCCAGAGATTCTATTTCCCAGTGTAGACATCACTTATGTATTATAATGGAAGTTCTGATAAAGAATGCTGAAACTGTGACACTAGTAATTATTTTATGAAAGGCAAAGCTTTAGAAGTTTTCATTTGGTAGCTGTCCCTTTCCATCTCATAAATAAAAAAAATAACTAAAGCAATGATTTCCATATAGTTCTCCAGTCTTATATTAATACTTGATATGTGGCTATTAATTACTGAAATTGAGAGACAGTACATTTGAATAGTTTCACATAACTTCAGAGATGTTTTAACTCGCAAAACTTCATATTTTTACTTCAGCTAACAAGATATTTTATCTTTAATGCTTTTGCATTAGCCTTAGGACTCAATTTATCTGTTAATAAAATAAACATTTATAATTTGTTACATTATTTTTATAACAATCCAGAATGAACAAAACCTTTGAAATGCCCCATTCTATCACATGAAATGGCCCTCCCACTCATCAGCACTAATTTAAATTTTCCTATACTTAAAAGCTAGCTGCCATTCATCACTCACGCTGGAAATTGTCTGAATCATCTTGTATCCTCCTACAGTCATTTAATGATATCTTCCTGTACACCAAAGTATTATCAGCAAATGAACACCCCTGTTGAGGGCAACATACTGGGTTTATTACTTAAGAAGTCTTAGTCTCTCACATATATGGGAACCCATTCCATATGCTCCGAGCTTCATTAACAGTCTGCAGGGGTGCACCATGTCAAATGTTTTCTGGAATTCTAGGAATATGGAATGAACCAAGACTTTAGTTTGGCACAACCAAGTCCATCCTGCATGCTTATTCCAAGTCAAGTCAACTTCCCTTACAATCAAATGAGATTTATATCAGCTCCTAATTCCTAGCAATTAGTTTGAAGGATTTATTCAATTGTCTTACTAAAATATTTAGGTATGCTGTTGGGATTCACAGAGCAACCATCTTTGACTTTGGTAAGTACACTGACCCAATTGAGTCATGGGATAGTGATATGCACTTATGCAGATGGTGGTTGTCACAAACACATGGTATAACTGGGCAGTGCATTGGCAGAGCCATCACTTGTACTCAGGTAAGTCACATGAAATGATTTCCAACGTGGGTATGGTCTCACAATGGGAATTAAAAGACTTTGAACACAGATTGGTAGTTGGAGCTACGCGCTTGGGACATTTCATTTCGGAAACCATTAGGGAATTCAGTATTCCAAGATTCATAGCATCAGGAGTGTGCTGAGAATACAAAATTTTAGGCATTACCTCTCACCACAGACAATGTAACAGCTGACAGCCTTCACTTAATAACTGAGAGCAGCAGTGTTTGCATAGAGTTGTCAGTACTAACAGACAAGTAAACTGTGTGAAATAACTGCAGAAGTCAATGTGGAACATATGAACGTATCCATTATGACAGAGTGCTGAAATTTGGCTTTAATGGGCTGTGGCAGCAGACGACCAATGTGAATGTCTTTACTAGAGCATGACACCGCCTCCAGTCCCTCTTCTGGGCTTGTGACTACATCAGTTGGACCCTTGACAACTGGAAACCTATGAAGGAAAACTGACCTGGTCAGATAAGTCCCAATTTCAGTTGGTAAGAGCTGATAGTTGGTTTTGAGTGTGGTGTAGACCCCATTAAACCATGGCGCCCAAGTTGCCAACAAGGCACTGTGCAAGCTGTTGGGGACTAAATAACGGTGAGGGCTACATTTACACAGAATGGACTGGGTCATCTAGTCCACTAAAGCAACAACTGACAACTTGGAGACCATTTGCAGCCATTCATGGACTTCATGATCTCATGACAATGCGCCTTGTCACCGGCACACAACTGTTCATGACTGGTTTGGAGAACATTCCGGACAAATTGAGTGAATGATTTGGCCACGAGATCAACTGACATGAATCCCATCAAAAATTTATAGGAGATAATGAGAGGTCAGTTCGTGTACAAGATCCCACACCTGCAACACTTTTGCACATATAGGTGGCTACAGAGGCAGCATGGCTCATTATTTCTGGAGGATATTTCCAACAAAATGCTGAGTGCATGCCACATCGAGTTGCCAAACTATGCTGGGCAAAAGGAGATCCAACACAATATTAGGAGATGGTGTATTTGTATATAGGTGCATCCATACAATGTCTTTCTTCTGCTCAACTTTGTGCATGCACTTAATTTCCAACAGCACAACTACGCATATGCATTTGTGTGTGCATAATTTTCTAAAAATGAGGCCATTTGTAATGGAGCATTGCTTCCTGGGTTACGTGGGAATCTGTTGGGCTGTTTAGCAGATGACAGGCAACTGAAGTCCACTTTTGTTTTCTTATATAGTATGTTGTGGTAATGCTTTAAGTACAATGTCTGTTAAATCCATATAAAGCATGCTGCAGTTCATGCATCTACAAATTTCACCAGATAAAGTGAAGTCATATGGAACACCAATTCAGTAGATCGTCTGAATGTGATACGTTAAGTATTAGAAAAAAAGTCTCCAATCATATGGCTGTACAGAATGTTACAAGTCTAGAAGAGGGAAAACAGAGAAGCAGCAGCCTACAAATGTATGGAAAGCATATATGAAAACAATGGACATATATTCATGTTATGGTGATTTACCGCACAACTGAAGAGCCTCTGAACAAAAGAAAAGCTGGGATGTGTGTAGCTCCTCAGCAAATTCATAGAAATTGAAAGAGGGCACTGATATGCAAAAAGTATGAAATTGGCAAATGGAATATCCATTTTAGTAGATTCTAGGGTCTGTGACATTCCCAGATTTGCCGAGTCAGAGGATGATAACCTAAGAATAATCTTTTATAATTAAAGTTGCATCAACAACTATTTTATAAAATAAAATACAAATGACATACTGAAAGACAATTATCCTTCATATAAAAACTGAGAACATCCATTACATACTTCCAGTTTTAGAAAATGCAAAGTACATACTTCAAACTGGCATGTAAGTCACCAGTTACCAGCTAATGAAATGTTCTTGCCAGCTTCATTGCTACAGTTTCCCAAGCAGAAAATCTAAAATCTTGCCGTGACCACCTGAAATTTTCAAAAAAAGACGTCAGAGTCACTTTGTATTTCTATTACCTCTGTTAACACATCCCCTGTGGCTCAGTACACCACATGCCCCGATGCAATTCTTTCCATCCGATTGGCATGAATTTCGGTGACTTCCCAAAATTGCAGAAGTGATTATTATGTCCAATTCTAAGCTGCAAAAGGCTCAAAGGTATATATGTATTTAGCATGAGCTAAATAACTGAAATATGTTACTGCTTCAATTCAGTCCCACCAATGACCTGATTGATAACACTTTCCTGAGGGGAGGGTTTTCAACTTTTTGGGCCACGCTGTGTCCCAACTGCTGTGCTGCACTCTTTTAGCACCAAACGCTACAGAAAACTGGTCACTTAGTGTTTTACATTAAAATACACACACCGCCGTTCATTAGTGTTAGTAGGCAATAATAGTCTCTGTGAAAGACACACATCATCATTTGTTAGTGCTAGCAGCCAAGAATAGCTGCTTTAAGGTATTTAGTAAAATTTTGTTTATGGTTAATAGATATTTATCATCTACAACAATTATAGCTGACAGCAGTTGCAATAACATTTCACTGCACAGTTCGCTAGAAATGGATCCATCTACTTCTGGGCTGCTAGTAACGAAGAAACAAAGATGTAGTGCACCATTAGTTGAGGAGGGACTATTCTACTATCTGAACTAGTGCCAAAATAAAAGTGACTCCAGTGACTATGACATTTCTCCCGCATCAGACAATGATCCAGCTTACAATCCACATGATTCAAGATCGTTTTTGGATTTAAATGTAAGTGGTGATGACTCCTGTTCTGATGTTCATGTTATTGTATGTAACTCTGATAATGGTAATGTCATAGCTGAAAATGATATCCCAATTTGGGAACAAAATGGACTAAATATAATACGAGTAATTTTTAACTGGGATTCAGAAGTTAATGTTTCCATTAATTTTGATATCCCTTCCTATGTTTAAAAATGATAACACAAAACATATTAACAACATGGTATTGGATACAAACAGATAGGCAGCACAGAAACTGTTGGAAATACTGGGCAAAAAAGAGGTCTCAACTAGCCAACAGGATTGACGCTTATGAGGAATAAACGGGCAAGTTTATTGGCATAATACTAATACGAGGTTCAACAAGAGCCCAGAGATTTCACTTTGATCAATAAAGAATCTATTGTATGAAAATAAAGCATAAAAACCACTATGAACTGTGACAGATTTCTACCATTATCTTGACATGATCCTGCTGCCACTTCGTTGATAATAGTGCCCCTTGAAATGTAAATGACACAAGTTACAAAGTACAGTTGTTAGTTGAACATCTGCCCAGTAACTTTCAAAATGTTCTGACCACTGGAAGACAAGTGGTAACTGATGAATCTATGTTTCCTTGGAGAGGAAGATTGACTTTTAGGCAAAAGGTCCCTAACAAGTCTCACAAGTATGGTGGAAGACTGATCAAAATTTGTACAGAGTAAGGCTATACTTTCACTTTGCGTATCTATAAAATGAAAGATGACACAAACTGTAAGGTGCGGTGGTGCTGGGGCATCACTACGAAAATGAGAGCCTCTTTTTGGAAAAGCTCGAATTCCTTTGTTGAAAATTTCTATACAAGCATTTCTCTAGTACATGACTTGTTGGATAAATTTGTGCTTTTCTGTGGGATAATTCATCCAAACAGAGCAAGACTTCCCAAGGATATTGTGCAGAAGGAACTTAAAAAGGAGGAAATATCTGGAGCAGAGAACAATAATAGTCAAAAGTTTTAACTGTGCGGATAAAAGGAGAACACTAATGCTTTTAATGGTTCCTGAAGGGGTGAAATGTTGGAGAAAAGCTGCAACAGTACTTCTACTAGGGGCCTCTGTAGTAAATTCTTGGATTCTGCATTGTAAAATGAGCACTTTGGGGTGAAAAATGTCATTTCCAAATTTTCAGAGTCCATTGCCTTGCTCCCTGTGCCATTCCTACAACAAGAAAGCAAGCTCATACTTGGGGAAAAATTGAAGGACCAGCAACAAAATTTTGGCAACACTGCACACTGTGCTACAAAAGGATTTTTGCTAAGGAAGGCAAAAAAGCAGCACACAACAAAACCAGAAATGTTACAACCTTCTCCAATGATTGTCCAGGACAACCTAAAATGGGTGTCAATAATAAGAGAAGGAAAGTTACCACCCACCACATAGCGGAGATGTGGAGATGCAGAGTCGCAGATTGGCACAACAAAAAGACTCTCACAATTAAAGCTTTCAGCCATTAAGGCCTTCATCGACAATAGACATGCATGCGCGCGCGTGCGCGCAACTCACACACATGACTGCAGTCTCAGGCAACTGAAACTACATTAAACCACACTGCGAGCAGCAGCACCAGTGCATGACGGGAGTGGCGACTGGGTGGGGGTAAGGAGGAGGCCGGGGTGGGGAGGGGGAGGGATAGTATGGTGGGGGCAGAGGACAGTGAAGTGCTGCAGGTTAGACAGAGGACAGGGGAGAGTTGGGAGGAGGGAGGGGGGGGGGGGGGGAGGGAATTAGCTGAAAAGGAGAGAAATAAAAAGACCAGGTATGCTAGTGGAATGATGGCTGTATAGTGTTGGAATGGGAACAGAGAAGGGGCTGGGTGGGTGAGGACAGTGACTAATGAAGGTTGAGACCAGGTGGGTTACAAGAACATAGAATATATTGCAGGGAAAGTTCCCAACTGTGCAATTCAGAAAAGCTGGTGTTGGTGGGAAGGATCTATATGGCACAGGCTGTGAAGCAGACATTGAAATGAAGGATATGTTTGGCAGTACGTTCAATAACAGGGTGGTCCATTTGTTTCTTGAGCACAGTTCGTCGGTGGCCATTCATGCGGACAGACAGCTTGTTGGTTGTCTTGCCCACATAGAATGCAGAGCAGTGGTTGCAGCTTAGCTTGTAGATCACATGACTGGTTTCACAGATAGCCCTGCCACTGATGGGATTGGTAATGTTAGTGACCGGACTGGAGTAGGTGGTGGTGAGGGGACATGTGGGACAGGTCTTGCCTCTACGTCTATTACAGGGGTACGAGCCATGAAGTAAGGGATTGGGAGCTAGGGTTGTGTAAGGATGGACAAGTATACGAAGTGGAATCCAAAATTTTTGGGACTGGTGCTGCCATCTGGAAAGTAGGAGTACCAGATCTTTGCACCGCTAGGTGGCGAGAGCTGCATATCTGATGAGTCAGTATGCGGAGTGGCATTCAGCTAGGAGGACGTGTTGTGTGTCCACAGCAATTTTCATAATATTCTGTATTTGGGGTGTGGCGATTTTACGATGGATCTGCTAACAGAACAGCGCATGTGTATCAAATTCCGTGCGAATCCTGGGAAAAGTGCTACGGAGACCCTTGCAATGATTCAACTAGTGTTTGGGGGAAGAGAGCATGAGCCATACGCATGTGTTTATGAGTGGCATGATCAGTTCAGGGCCAGCCGTACAAACGTCGAAAATGATGCTCACACTGGAAAGCCCGTTAGCCACGCAACACCAGACATGGTTGGCAAACTTCAACAACTGGTTCATACGGATCGACGTCAAACCTTCAAGACCACGTGGATGAAGCGGGTATTGGTTATGGGGCATGTCAATGAATGTTGACTGATGAATCGGGCATGCATCATGTCGCCGCAAAATTTGTGCCTAGGATCTTGACTGCCGATCAGAAGGCACAGCGTGTTGAAGTGTGCACGCACCTTCGTCAGACTGCATCTGATGATCCAACCTTCTTGTCATTGGTTATCACCAGCGACGAGAGCTGGATTACGGTTATGACCCAGAGACAAAGCAACAATCGTCCCTGTGGAAGGGCCCGGGCTCTCCAAGACCCAGAAAAGTGAGACAGATGAAGAGCAAATTGAAGAGCATGATCATTGTTTTCTTTGATACCAAAGGAATCGTGCACAAAGAATTTGTCCCACCCAACCAAACAGTGAATTCCGCGTACTACTGTGACGTTATGCGATACCTCCATGAAAACGTGTGGCGATGACAGCCTGAACTTTGGCATCAAGGGAACTGGCTGCTGCATCACGACAACACGCCCTGTCACACGTCCTTGCTCACCAGGACCTTTTCGGCAAAAAACAAAATGGCGGTCGTACCCCACCCACCATACTAGCCAGATTTGGCACCTTGTGACTTCGCGCTATTCCCAAAACTGAAACTCAAGCTGACAGGCCGTCGGTTCAACACTCTAGAGAGGATTCAAGAAGTTTTGCTGGTGGTGATAAACACCCTCAAAGAACAGGATTTCCAAAAAATGTTTGACCAGTTGCAGAATCACTGGGACCGGTGTGTACATGCAGATGGGAACTACTTCGAGGGTGATGGTGACCATTAGCCCAAAGGCGAGGTTATCAACAGATGGCAGCACCAGTCCAGAAAATTTTGGATAGCTCCTCGTATTGTGTAGGTTCAGTGGATGGTGGAATACCACTGTGGGAGGGGTGGGAAAGATAGTGCGCAGGACATTTCTCATTTCAGGGCACGACGAGAAACCCTGGCAAAGAATGTAATTCAGTTGCTCCAGTCCTGAGTGGTACTGAGTTACGAGGGAACTGCTCCTCTGCGGCTGGATGGTGGAACTATCGGAAGTAGTGGGAGACTGGAAAGATAAGGCATGGGAGATTTGTTTTTGTACAAGGTTGGTGCTTCAATTACTGAATACTTTTTCTGAATAAGATTATGTCTTGAAATAAGAAGTAAGTATTACTTTCTGTCGCAACAGAACACACAATTTTTAAGAGTTTTGATTGACTGTAATGCAGGAGTGCTGAAATTAATGATACAGGTTAGTCACAAAATGTAATTCACTATTATGGTTCCTATCCTAGTTTTAATTGTGTGTTACACATGTTACGCTAGCCAGAACAGTCAATATAATGGTTTCTTCTTTCTCAGGGACTTGCCTATGTGTGAAATCCTGGCTATTTTGAAGGCGGAGGAGGAAGAAGATGCAACAGATATATTTATTGAGTCTCCTGAAGCTATTGTGGAGTCATGTGGAGTCAGATGAAGATTCTGGTGAAGCACATGGGGGTGGAAAGATAGCCAATCTTGGACTAAGCCAACTTCATTCTGGTGCAGGAGAAGTTTTGACCAACTGTAACAGGTTACGTTGTGAACTTTAGAGTGATTGCTCTTGTGATAATCAAGAAAACATCAATTCAAATGGAACCAAAAAGCTACAAATTTAAAAAACTGTAATCAGAGACTGTGGAAGGGAGGATCTGAAAAGTGATAACACTTTGCTTCCTGAGAGTTATCATAAATACAGGAGCTTGTCTCCAGTTCGGTGCTTTGAACTGTTCTGTAATGATGAAACAATTAAAGTTTTCGTTACCAAACCAACAAAATATGCTTTATTCAAGATCTGTCCAGATCCCAAAATAACACATGAAGAAATAAAAGGTTTTCTAGGATTTCTAATTCTCTTGGGCTATAATCCTCTACTAAGCAGAAAATGTTGCTGGGATTCAGGGCTGGATATGAGACATCAAATGATGAGAAGAGACAGGTTTGGAACAATTATGAGATTCATTCATCATTTGATAACACACAAATCAATGTAAATGGTGAAATGTAGAAACTTTGTCCATTAATAGATCTGCTGAGAAGTGTTTTCTCTCCACTTTCACCTGGGCAGATTTGGATTATGATGAGAGCTTGATGAAGTATTTTGGCAGTCATGAATGCAAACAATTTCTGAAAGGTAAAACCATTAGATATGAGTACAAAGTGTGGTGTTGAAACACAAATATGGGATACCTAGTGGATATTGAGATATGTCACAGAACTGATCCCAATGGAACAAAGTATATGAGAAAGCATTTGTAAAATGTGATTGATTCACTCCCTGAAAAAAGTAAAAATTGACCCTACACATTTTGACAACCTGTAAACATCACCGACAATGTTGGCTCATCTAAAAGAACAAGTTTGTGGTGCAACAAGCACTATCTGTGAGAATAGTCTGCCAAAGGAATGTCCACTTGTAGCCTCTAACACAATGTTCCAAAGGAATGAGAGTGGTGATATTGATTAAAAGAGCGGCAAGAAAGTGGAATGATTATTACCAGGTGGCTAGATAATTCTACAGTAACAATTACTTCAACCAGCCATGGAATCAATTCAGTAAGCTCTGTGCACTGATATTCCAGACAAGAGAAGAAAAGAATCCTTGCACCTCAGCCAAATGTTATTGGAGACTACAACAAAAATGTAGAGGGAACTGACTGAATGGATGAAAATATAGCACTATACAAGGTGAGCATCAGAGAAAAGAAATGATGGTGGCTAATTTTTCCATGGCTACTGGATGTGTCTATAAATAATACATGGATTCTCTACAGAAAGACAGGTATGAATATGCCACAGCTGCAATTTTGACACAGCACTGTGAAATGTTACCTGACATCCAATGCAATAATTCCTAGAAGTCCTGTCGCCCTGCTAATAATTCATACAAAGGTAGTCTGTTGCATGACATCAGACACAATGAAAAAAAATCACCTGGTAGTTATGGCAAAAAAGAAGAAAAATTATGCTGCACTGAAGAAAATTGGAAAGGAACTCCAAGAACAATACACAGTAAATGTGATGTGGGCTGCACATAGAATGTCTTGTACCATATCACAAAGCAAGTGCTGTAGCCTATTTATTTACTGTCAAATATTTCACTTACACATCTGGGTTCTGTCTAGTGTGAATATATTTTACACCCTCTTTTGCTTAAATTATTAATATTTTTGTTTAGTTTGTTGTAGCATGTTTACTAGAGGCAATATACAAATAAATATCTAATTTGTAAAATTCAGAAGAGAAAACTAATTCAAATGGAACTGGGTTAATTTTTATTCTATCTCTTACACTGACTGGCTATCCCGTCTCCCATTTGACAATAATTTTATTATCGGCATTATTATGTCAGGATGTGCATACGTCTTGACATTTGATGACTTTACTTAAATATTACAGTAGTTTTTGGAGTATGGAAGTAATGCAGGACCTTGACTCACTCTGGCCTTTATATATTTCCCTCTTTCTCCTACATGACATTTTAATTTCTTTAGTTACCTATGAGATACATCTTTTTCCCTTGATGGATCTTCTGGATAACTTTTTAGGAAAGCAAATTTCAAATACGAATACAACTTTACTGTGGAATAAATTGAATTTGGTGACAGCATCTCTTTCTATACACATCTCATCCCAAACCACCTCTTTTAACTTTATCTTGAAACATTACAGCCTGTTCTCATTAATAAGTCTTACTGCTTTGTATGAATCTGACTCAAGGCTGCAATGTGCAATATTGTTTATTTCCATTAATAGCACATCATGATCAAATAGTCCTTTGGCAATCTGATACACATTAATTGTTTCAGCCTGAGCAGCATCTATAAAAATGTTATCAGTCAGTGTCCTACTACCCTGCTGTACACAAGTTAGAAAACTGACTACTGAAATTGACTGAAACACCCAAACAATGATTCTAGTTAACTTCTGCTGTCTGTACTTACTTACAAAACTTAAAGTAGGGTTTACTGACAAAAGGAGACAACACTACATTGCAAAATTACCATATATGATCACAGTGAAATGCTTTTAACATGAAAATAATGTGCCCAAGATCTATACTGTATAATTAGTAATGTCTGTTACTGTCCTGAGTTCAACAGCTGACTCACAACTCAGTTTTCCATGTGGGCTGGAGGAAAGAAATGGAGATGTGCATAGCACATGACAGCATGTTTATGGTCCTGAACTCAATTTTCCACACAGACTTATAAGAATGCAAGGGACATAGCAGCAAGTTCATGGTTATGGAGTCACATGCGGGTGTTCAAAGTATGTGCAATGATGGCACAAATAGATCCAAAGAAACAATGCAAAACTATCTTTTACATCACAACTCCTCTTGTGCGACTTGTGTATGAACAAAATAATATTGTACCATAGGCATCAATTGAATGACACAGAGCAGTTTTTAAGACACTGGCCCCTTATTCATGAAGATGGAGTTTGCTCTGTCCACCCAACTTGATTATTCAGGTTTCCCTTAATCATTTCATGTCCCTTCAGAAGATCACAGCCAAAAACCTGTCCTATCCCAGTAAAAGTTGTTCTTATACATATTTCTATTTTCACTTCATTATGATGACAAATGACATACATTATAAGCTGATTCCTAGAAGAATAATTAAATAAAAAGATATTTGGCAGGCACTACATTTCACAATTTCTGTTGACTTTATTAGGTGAAACATAAAGGAAAAAACATATTTTATAGCCACTAGTTCATTAATTTTTTTTTTACCTTGGATTTAGATTATCTGTTCATTTCCTAGAATTACAGGCAAAGATGTTTTAACATTTTTGCACCGCGCGGGATTAGCCGAGCGGTCTAAGGCGCTGCAGTCATGGACTGCGCGGCTGATCCCTGCGGAGGTTTGAGTCCTCCTTCAGGCATGGGTGTGTGTGTTTGTACTTAGGATAATTTAGGTTAAGTAGTGTGTAAGCTTAGGGACTGATGACCTCAGCAGTTAAGTCCCATAAGATTTCACACATTTAACATTTTTGCCAGTAATGTTAGACAATGCACTTATAACACGAAACCTTGGTTGCAAAAATAAATACTTAGCGGAACAAGTTGTAAGAAAAAAAAAAAAAAAAATCATGATTTCCCCATTACATTTCATATACTGCTGACATTCCTAATGTAATAACACTCTTAATCTCAGCATTTGCAACTTCCCTTTGTTTGGGAGATCTTCAAACCAAATTTAACAAATAAATTATTCAATAATGGCTAACTTCAAACAGGGAAACGAAAAAGCATCGCTGACAATCTTTGGACTTCTTAAACTGAGAAATAACAGGGTAGAGCAACAAGAGACTAACACAGGGTACACACCCAAGTGCAAAAATCTTTCTAATGTTTGTGACAATGAAATGCAATAGGCAAGTACAATTCACAATTGTACATTCACAACCATAGTACTTACAGTATATGCTCTTGAGCTGTGAACCAATATATGTCGCAAGATTTCAGATCACTGGCATTTTCACTGGACTCGTATTCGGGAGGACGACGGTTCAATCCCGCATCCGGCCATCCTGATTTAGGTTTTCCGTGATTTCCCTAAATTGCTCCAGGCAAATGCCGGGATGGTTCCTTTGAAAGGGTATGGCCGACTTCCTTCCCCGTCCTTCCCTAATCCGATGAGACCGATGACCTCGCTGTTTGGTCTCTTCCCCCAAACAATCAAATCGAATCGAATCACTGGCATTGTGTGTTAGGTCAAAGCCCACGGTGATTAACTCTTTCCAACCACCCACCACACTCCTATCCTAATGTAGCCAAAAACATTAGAGATAACATCAGTTCACTTGCATAGAAGTTCCCAAATCATACAGTAATCAATGGTGAAGGCTTTAATCATCCAACAATTGACTGGGAAAATAATAGTCTTGTTAGTGCTAGGTGTGGTAAGACATCATATGAAACATCACTCAATGCCTTCCCTGAAAATTACCTAAACAGATAGTTAGGAACCCCACCCATAATGAAAATATATTGGATCTAATGGAAACTAGGAGACCTGATGTCTCTGAGAGTGCTGACATCGAAACTGCTACCAGCGATCTTGAAACAGTTGTGGCAACAATAATTACTGAAATACAAAGGCCAACTTAGACAAGAAGGAAAAACTGTGTAAAAAAATTGATAGTGTCATCTCTCAATGAGGAACCTGAAACTTTCAGCACTGGACAGGAGCATGTAGATGAACTATGGCTCAACTTTAAAAAAAATAGTTGGATAGATATGTACCCAGTAAAAAAGTTCATAATGGGAGGGCCCCGACGGTATACCGTCACTGTAAAGAGACATCTAAAGGAACAGAGACTACGGCATAATAAGTGTAAAACAAAGGATGGGACTACAGAAAGAGAGATGCTGAATGAAATGTTTGGCTGTCAAGCAGGCAATGCATGAAGCCTTCAGTAACTACTGTAATAGGCCTAGAATATTGTAAAATGATCGATGTACAACATCTTCTTTTAATTTTTCCTCTCTGACTGCGCGAGACATCTTCACAGGTACAGTGGTGAACTGCAACAAGAACTTGAGAGAGTGCCAAATATATGCGCGTTATAAAGAGCACCAAAGTCCATCGTGCAACGTCGACTATGAGATTATCTCTGGTAATGCCAAAATTCTCAATTGAAAGTGATCGGCTGTCTTTCTTATGTTGCAATGTTGACATCCACATTTTATTTTATTTAACACCTTCTTCTTTTCTGTTAAAATTATTATGGTGTTTATAAATTTCAATAGCCTCTGTATACATATGCACATGACAATGCGATGTTTTCGATATGACACTCATCTCGGTGCATTTTATTTCATGGTCATCCTCTGGCAAAGGTGTTTCACTATAGCCAATTTATCCGTATGTCCCATGCAACAATTCATCTTGAGGGGGGCAGTGCACAAATGGTTTAATTCATACTTAACTGGAAGAATGCAGAAAGTTGAAATAAGTGGTTCATGTAATGTTAAAACAACAGCCGAGTCCTCAAACAGGGGGGCTATCAAGTATGGGGTCCCACAGGGTTCGGTCTTAGGTCCTTTACTGTTCTTGATATACATTAATGGCTTACCATTCCACATTGATGAAGATGCAAAGTTAGTTCTTTTTGCTGATGATACAAGTATAGTAATAACATCCAAAAACCAAGAACTAAGTGATGTAATTGTAAATGATGTTTCTCACAAAATTATTAAGTGGTTCTCAGCAAACGGACTCTCTTTAAATTTTGATAAAACACAGTATATACAGTTCCGTACAGTAAATGGCACAACTCCAGTAATAAATATAGACTTTGAACAGAAGTCTGTAGCTAAGGTAGAATTTTCAAAATTTTTAGGTATGTCCACTGATGAGAGGTTAAACTGGAAGCAACACATTGATGGTCTGCTGAAATATCTGAGTTCAGCTACGTATGCTATTAGGGTTACTGCAAATTTTGGTGATAAGAATCTCAGTAAATTAGCTTACTATGCCTACTTTCATTCACTGCTTTCGTATGGCATCATATTCTGGCGTAATTCATCGTTGAGTAGAAAAGTATTCATTGCTCAAAAACGTGTAATCAGAATAATTGCTGGAGCTCACCCACGGTCATCCTGCAGACATCTATTTAAGGATCTAGGGATCCTCACAGTATATATATTCACTTATGAAATTTGTGGTTAATAATCCAACCCAGTTCAAAAGTAATAGCAGTGTGCATAGCTATAACACCAGGAGAAAGGATGATCTTCACTATGCAGGGTTAAATCTGACTTTGGCACAGAAAGGGGTAAATTATGCTGCCACGAAAGTCTTTGGTCACCTACAATACAGCATCAAGAGCCTGACAGATAGCCAACCAACATTTAAAAATAAATTAAAAGAATTTCTAGATGACAACTCCTTCTACTCATTGGCTGAATTTTTAGATATAAATTAAGGGGAAAAAAAAAAACTTAAACATTAGTGTCATGTAATATTTTGTGTAATGTAATATCTTGTACAGACATCTTTTATTAACCTGACACGTTCCACATCATTACGAAGTGTCATATTCATGATCTATGGAACAAGTATTAATCTAATCTAATCTACTCTAATCCACATTGTATATTAATGACATTGCAGAAGATGTTGCTAAAAACCTCAGACTTTCTGCGGATGATGCAGTTATCTATAATGAAGTACTATCTGAAAGAAACTGCATAAATATTCAATCAGATCTCAACAAGGTTTCAAAATGGTGCAAAGATTGGCAATTTGCTTTAAATGTTAAGAAATGTAAAATTGTGCACTTCACAAAATGAGAAAAACAGTAGTATCCCATGATTATAATATCAAAGAGACACAGATGGAATTGACCAACTCATACAAATAAAATTAGATGTAACACTTTGTAGGGACACGAAATGGAATGATCACATAGGCACAGTTGGTAAAGCAGGTGGTAGGCTTTGGTTTATTAGTGCAAGGCTAGGGTGGTGCAATCAGTCTACTAAGGAGACTACTTATAGGTCATTCGTCATTTGTGTGAACCATTCTAGAATACTGCTCAGGTGTGAGACCAGTACCAAATAGGACTAACAGGAGATATTGAACACTACAGAGAAGGGCGGCAAGAATTGTCACAGGTTCGTTTGACCCCTGGGAGAGTGTTACAGTGATGATGAAGAAACTGAACTGGTAGACTCTTAGAGATACAAATAAACTATACGAAGGAAGTCCACCAACAGTTTTTCAAGAACTGATTTGAAATCATGACCCAAGAAATATAGTACAATGTCGCATGTATTGCTCGTGTAGAAATCATGAGGATAAGATTAGAATAATTACAGTGCACACAGAAGCATTCAGATAATCATTCTTCCCGTGCACCATATGTGAATGGAACAGGAAGAAACCCTAATAACTGGCACAAAGGGAAGTACCCTCTGCCATGCACTTTGGGGTAATTTACAGAGTATGGATGTACATGTAGATATTGGCCAAACAATACTGTGTACAGCGCAACTGTATAAAAAAAAGGAAAGGTAGAGATGCAGTTAACATCCTACTGACGATGAGGTAATTAGAGGCAGAGCAGAAATTCAAAGTGGGTGAGGACAGGTAGAAAACTGGCCATTCTCTTTCAGTGGAAAATTCCCAGAACTCGTACTCAACACTTTCCAGGGAAATTTTGGAAAAGGTAAATCCGGAAGGCTAAAAGGGTATTTTAGTTGCCGTCCTATCACACACAAGTCCAGTGTCTTACCATTTGGCAGCACCATTGTAGTACTCAGAAATTTAAAGTTTCACGTTACTCGACTGCAATATTTAACTTATAAGGTCGGAACTCTCCTACAGCATGGAATGCACACATAATGTAAAACTACCACCACCATAAAACAAAATGATGTAAAGAACGGGTGGCTCTCAGGAAACTCACCTGGGTTTGTTTGTTGTAAAGAGTTTCAGGGAGAGCATAAGAGAACAATTGACAGGAATGGGGGAAAGAAATGCAGTAGAAGAAAAATAGGTAGCTTTGAGGGATGAAGTAGTGAAGGCAGCAGAGGATAAAGCAGGTAAAAAGACAAGGGCTAGTAGAAATCTGTGGGCGACAGAAGAAATATTGAATTTAATTGATGAAAGGAGAAAATATAAAAATGAAGTAAATGAAGCAGGCAAAAAGGAATATAAACATCTCAAAAATGAGATCGACAGGAAGTGCCAAATGGCTAAGCAGGGATGGTTAGAGGACAAATGTAAGGATATAGGGGCTTATCTCACTAGTGGTAAGATAGATACTGCCTACAGGAAAATTAAAGAGAACTTTGGAGAAAAGAAAGGCACTTGTATGAATATCAAGAGCTCAGATCAAAACCCAGTTCTAAGCAAAGAAGGGAAAGCAGAAAGGTGGAAGAAATATATAGAGGGCGATGTACTTGAGGGCAATATTATGGAAATGGAAGAGGATGTAGATGAAGATGAAATGGGAGATACGATAATGTGTGAAGAGTTTGACAGAGCACTGAACGACCTAAGTCGAAACAAGGCCCCGGGAGTAGACAACATTCCATCAGAACAACTGACAGCCTTGAGAGAGCCAGTCCTGACAAAACTGGTAAGCAAAAGGTATGAGACAGGCGAAATACCCTCCGACTTCAAGAAGAATATAATAATTCCAATCCCAAAGAAAGCAGGTGTTGACAGACGTGAAAATTACCGAACTGTCAGTTTAATAAGTCACGGCTGCAAAATACTAACACGAATTATTTACAGATGAATGGAAAAACTGATAGAAGCTGACCTCGGGGGAGATCTGTTTGGATTCCATTGAAATATTGGAACACGTAAGGCAATACTGACCCTACGACTTATCTTAGAAGCTAGATTAAGACAAGGCAAACCTACATTTCTAGCATTTGTAGACTTAGAGAAAGCTTTTGATAATGTTGACTGGAATACTCTCTTTCAAATTCTGAAGATGGCAGGGGTAAAATACAGGGAGCGAAAGGCTATTTACAATTTGTACAGAAACCAGATGGCAGTTACAAGAGTCAAGGGGCATGGAAGGGAAGCAGTGGTAGGGAAGGGAGACAGACAGGGTTGTAGCCTCTCCCCGGTGTTATTCAATCTGTATATTGAGCAAGCAGTAAAGGAAACAAAAGAAAAATTCGGAGTAGGTATTAAAATCCATGGAGAAGAAATAAAAACTTTGAGGTTCGCTGGTGACATTGTAATTCTGTCAGAGACAGCAAAGGACTTGGAAGAACAGTTGAACGGAATGGACAGTGTCTTGAAAGGAGGATATAAGACAAACATCAACAACAGCAAAACGAGGATAATGGAATGTAGTCGAGTTAACTCAGGTGATGCTGAGGGAATTAGATTAGGAAATGAGACACTTAAAGTAATAAAGGAGTTTTGCTATTTGGGGAGCAAAATAACTGATGATGGTCGAAGTAGAGAGGATATAAAATGTAGACTGGCAATGGCAAGGAAAGTGTTTCTGAAGAAGAGAAATTTGTTAACATCAAATATAGATTTAAGTGTCAGGAAGTCATTTCTGAAAGTATTTGTATGGAGTGTGGCCATGTATGGAAGTGAAACATGGACGACAAATAGTTTGGACAAGAAGAGAATAGAAGCTTTCGAAATGTGGTGCTACAGAAGAATGCTGAAGATTAGATGGATAGATCACATAACTAATGGTGAGGTATTGAATAGGAATGGGGAGAAGAGAAGTTTGTGGCACAACTTGACTAAAAGAAGGGATCGGTTGGTAGGACATGTTCTGAAGCATCAAGGGATCACCAATGTAGTATCCGAGGGCAGAGTGGTGGGTAAAAATCGTAGAGGGAAACCAAGAGATGAATACACTAAGCAGATTCAGTACGTACTGGGAGATGAAGCAGCTTGCACGGGATAGAGTAGCATGGAGAGCTGCATCAAACAAGTCTCAGGAGTGAAGACCACAATAACAACAACAAAAGTGAAATGTTGCTGCTTACATTTTAAATCAATACTGAACATTATCAGTACCACACAATGAGGATTAAGAATACTTTGGAGTGAATCAGAAATTTCATCCTCTCACAGTAAAAATACAAAACAAATAACAAGCCACAATTATGTACAGCAAGAAAATCATAGTAAAGTTCTAGCCGTCCAAAGAGATAGCAACTGTATCACAAAGTAAAACCAGATGAAACACAAATCCTTTCAAAAACCTGTAGACTGAGCTGAATTTGAAACCACCACAGAACAAAATGATGAAAGGAACTTTAAGAACTGACATCAAACGTTTGTGCAAAATGTCTCAGACAGCCATAGTTAAAACAATAAAAACCTCAATATATGAAAAGTATTAATCATCAAAGAATTAAGTATATCAGGAAAAAAGAACATTTAGTACCACAATCGAATTAACTCAATACTTCAATACTGCTTTAGCTAATCCCTACCAAACTGTCACATTTGTTGTCTTCACCAATTCGCAGTCAAATTATTACCCTTCCAACCTAACCTTTGCTATGGACTACGCTATAGGGGTCATTCCATGTCAAGTCACCCAGGCCTTGACACCAACCATGTCAGATTTTGATGAAACTTGGTGCAATTACTTCGTTTATCATCCTGAAAGCACTTTTAAAATTTTTTTGCTCTATCTCTTATAGTTTTTTTCTTATAAATTTTTAAAGTTTTTAGATTTGGCGTTGTTTCAGAAGTCGGAAATTGTAACTTAAACGTGTCCTCACAACTAAAAAAATTTGTATATTAAAGAATACACAAGATATTAGTATGAAATTGTGGAATAAGTTTGTGTATTATATCTAAATGTTAAAAAAATTACCATAAAGATATATTAAAATATTCCAAATAAAAAAAAAATTACAAGTTTGTGTGTTTTTTTTTTTTTTTTTTTGCTAATGGATGTTCAGTTTTACAAAAACTGCAATATCTAGAGTCTCAGACCTGATAGAAAGCTCAAATTTGTTTTAAAATACTCTTAATTGTATAGGCTATTAGATAAAAGAAAAATTATGTTGGCTTTTTAACCTGTTTAATTGTTATCTAATTTTTAAAATAGTATTAATTATATTTTAAAAATAAAAAATACCAAGTGACTTAGACACCGAAAATAAGTTTTTGTCTTCTTGGAGTAACAATGTACACTTGGATTTTGTTTTGTTACTCCTGTGTTTTGAAGTAAAAAATTATTACAATGTTAAATAGTGCTTGGATAGTATTTTATTAAGTTTATTCCAACTCTCAGTAAGTACTGTTACTTAGTTTACAGAGATTCTTTTCCAATATCCTATAAAAGTAACCAGAACAGTAATCAGACCAAAAGTGAAATCAGTATGTCAGATATTCAAACCTGTAGTGTAGGTTTATTTAAAAAAACTTACTGTTTCCAAACAACCTACACACCTTCAAAAAAGTTACAACCGGTATCAGAATTGAGTGAGGAAGAAAAAGATTTGATCCACTTACGATCTGGAATTAATCCGTGTGAGTTTAAGAATATATGTTCACACCACAGATACTACTTTTTAAATGTTTTTGAAACGTATCAAACAACATATGTAGACCCACTAAAAAAACACAAAAAGCCCATCAAAAAATCGTTGAGAAGTGTAGGCTTGGATCTTTCTAAACAATTACTGACAAAAAATATTAGCATAAAACCTGGACAAAAGCTTTGCTCAACATGCCGTAACATTTGTGAGGAAAAATTAAGAGTTGAAGTCAATGAAAGTGAAACAGATGATGAAGTCATTGTTGAATTAGAATCATTGGAATCCAGAAATGGATCCCTCGTACAAACAAACATTGCTCTTGATTATTTAGGTTTAACACCGATAAAGCTTCATGGCTTGTCAGAACAAAGTAAAGGGTCTTATTTTAAAAGGAAGGTTAGCAGTATTGAAAAGACTGCAAAAAAGGCGGTTTCAAAAGCATTAAAATATGATGCACCAAGTTCTGATGATGACGAAGAAGATAAAAGTGTGGTTGAGAAAGCAAAGGATTTTGATGTAATGATTTCTCTTATGAAAGAGAAGATTTCATCTGTTCGGAGGTCTAGAAAAATCCAGATTTTGACCTTGGCTCCAGATTCTTGGAGTCGAAATAAAGTGATGAAAGAATTTAATGTAAGTGAGTACATGGTGCGACAAGCTAGAAAGCTAAAATCTGAAAACTGTATTTTGGAAACTCCTGGTCCAAAAACAGGTAAAACTCTTTCTGAAAATACAGTAAGACTTGTAACAGATTTTTATGAAAAGGGTGAAAGTTCCAGAGTGCTACCTGGAACAAAAGACAAAGTAAGTGTTCAAAAAAATGTGTACATGCAAAAAAGACTCATTTTCTGTAACTTGAGAGAACTCTATTATTCTTTCAAATGGGAGACTCCCGAGGTAGAAGTAGGATTTTCAAAATTTTGTTTCTTGAGACCTAAATGGTGTATCCTCGCTGGTGCTGCAGGCACACACACTGTATGTGTATGCAGTATCCACCAGAATGTTAAACTATTACTGGATGCTGTGAAAATTGAAGAAGCTTATAAAGACCTAATTAAGATGCTTGTGTGCAACACAGAAAACCAAAACTGCATGCTACATCATTGCAACAGCTGTCCTGCAAATACTGCACTAACAGAGTGCTTAACTGAAAAACTAAGTGAATATTATGATTTAGAAGAAGAAATTATAATCAGTCAGTGGGTTAAAACAGACAGGGCAGAAATGATCAAACAGTCTATCAGTGTTGAAGACTACATTTCTTTATTGGTTAGGTCATTGGAAAAGCTCACCCCGCACTCGTTTATAGCAAAATCCCAATCAGCAGCCTTTAAAAGATTGAAAGAAGACCCACCACCCAAAACAGCAATTATTGTGATGGATTTCAGTGAAAATTATTCCTTTGTTATACAAAATGAGATCCAAAGTTACCACTGGAATAGAAGTGGTTGTACTCTACACCCAGTTGGAGTTTTTCTAAGAAATGAGGAAAACAATGTTTTTGTTTCCAACCACTGTTTTATTAGTGATGACCAAGAACATGACACTGGTTTTGTTAACTTTGTACAAAAAGAAATTACAAAGTGGCTGTCATTATATCATACTGACATTGACTCAGTTCACTACTTTACAGATGGTTGTGCTGGGCAGTACAAAAATAGAAACAGTTTTAAAAATTTGACTGAACACTTGAGAGACTTTAATTTGAAGCCCAACACTCTTTTTTTGCAACAAGTAATGGGAAGTCAATTTGTGATGGCCTAGGAGGAACTATTAAAAGGATTTTAAGGAAAGCCAGTCTACAGCTTTCAGACAAAGAACAAATAATGACAGCAATCGATGTGTATAAGTTTTGTGAAAAAAATACTGAAAACATTCATTTTCACTTTATTGACAAAAAAGAAGCTGATTTGCCACGGTTAAAACTAGAAAAACGTTTTTCAGCAACCCGAACCATTCCTGGAACAAGAAGTTTTCATAACTTCAAACCACTTCCAACAAACAACGTTGAAATTAGTAGGACTACAGATAGTGTAAAACCCTCCTTAGTCTTTTCTTTCCAGTCTTCTTCTGATTGGGTTCGTGTTGAACCATCCATAAATAGCTATGTGGCTGCAAATTATGATGGTAACTGGTACTTTTGACTGGTAAAAACAATATTCAATGATGAAGAAGATGCAGAAATTCTATTTCTACATCCTTCAGGACCCGCTGCATCATTTTATTGGCCTGAAAGAGAAGATTCCAGCATAGTGCCGTTGGAGCACATAGTCTGTATAGTAGACGCACCTCAATCAAGCGGCACTGGGAGAATGTATTACTTCAAAAAAGACTATCAAAAGAACTGAAAGCTCTTGGATGAAGTGGAAAAACAGTTTGAATCAGCATTAATGTTTATTAAAAAGACAAAATTACTCAAAAAATTCAATGTTTCAAGCAATCAGTTAGGTTATACATAAGTGTCGTAAGTAAACTATCTTTGTACATAATTCTAATGTAATCTACTATAATTAATAAACATGTTAAAAACCCATCATTATTTTTGTTTTATCAAGTAGCCTATATGTTTAAGAGTAAATTAAAACAAATTTGAGCATTCTATCAGGTCTGAGACTCTAGATATTGCAATTCTTATAAAACAAAACATCCGTTAAAAAAAAAAAGAAAAAAAAATACATATATATATTTTTTTTTTCATAGAAAATATTAATATATTTTAATAGCATCATTTTTATCTTCAAATATGTATAATAAATAAACTTGCTGCAAAAATTCATGATGTTATCTAAAAGAGTTTTTAAGATAAGCAAATTTAAAGTTTTGAATACAAATTAAGTGACCATTTCCGAAGGTTCAGAAAACGCAAAACATAAAAACTTTAAATATTTATAAAAAAACTGTAAGAGATACAGCAAAAAAAAAAAAAATTTGCAGGTGTTGTCAGGATGGTATTAGAACCATTTGAGCCAAATTTCATGAAAATCTAAGGAGGTGGGTGTAAAATTCATTTTTTATTGGGTGATTTGATATGGAATGACCCATAGATCAATCTGTCACCCCAACCAAAATTCCCAAAAAAAAAAAAAATGTTGCCATTGCCCTGCTCTCTTCATGATTGTGTATGTGTGGTATCATATGACAACATGTTTATGTCACGGGACAATAGCCGTCTCTATAGGCCATTAAGAACCACAAAATACATTACACTAGTCAAACATGACCAAATAACAATAGCAGTTCAGAAGAAAGTAGATTTTAAAAAAATGGATTTAGAAGTAAAAGCACAAGTCTGAATCAGTTCTCAATAAATATAAAAAAAGTTTACCAATAAAGTATGTCGAACTACATCATTAATTGATTTGTGAGAATGTTCAGTTATAAACCTTATGTTAATTGTATCATTCACTCTCTTCCAAGTATTCAGTTATACTACTTATTACAACTTAACTTCATTTTTACTGATCTTTCAAAAAATCACTGCTCTATTGGAGCTCACCAACAACAACACATAAAGCAACAGTAGCGGGATGTAGTTACTACGTAAATAAAATTTACCAACCACAATAGTTACTTCGTTTAAGTGCTATGTAGGCACCGGTAGTAAATTTTATGATTGATTACAGTATATATTACATTCCGATACTGATGTCGATGATGAAACAATGGTGTAATATGTGACTTGTTACACCTCTAAATCTTCATACTTTCTGCTTCATTCGTTTTTTGACAACATCAAAACATTTCAAATTCATGCTCCGAATCCAGCGCATCTACTACTGCGTTAATCTGAAAGACAATGGGTCCCGCTGCTCTTTCGCTCTGATCACATCTGTTGCACACAGAACATTCTCATTTAATATAATAATACACGACAGAATGAGGTAGAACCTAACTGTAGCACACCCTAAATTCGTAAGATAAATAATATATCTACAAAGCGCCCATTAACCGACATCTTTAAACATTTATTTTCAGTCCTTATACTCACATACAAAATCCAGAAGTCCGAGGAAATCCAACGGAATTCTTTAAAGTGCAACTATCCAAGTAAAGCTGTTCCCCTTGTTCATATGCACTCATAGGAAAATGTAAATACAAAATATAAACAATATTCCGGCTGAGAGCGAAGGCGTCCCTCTCTTCGTTTCAACAACCAGTGCAGCCAACTCTGATTGGTCCTCCCCCCACGGCAACAAACGTCAAAAATTGATGTGATACACTAGCAAGAATAATGGTGTAAGCTGCAATTATTTGAATGTTTTATAATTTTCTGGTTTCCAGATAATACATATTTTCTATTAATCCGTCTATTTTCTTAGTAGTAACAGAAATAATGCTTAAGAACGAATTAGTATCCGAAAGCAAACTGCATCATAAAAATGGTCCTGCACCCCTAAGGAAAGACTATTTGTAGTGGTTCTGTGGACTGAGTACTCTCTCAACGAGGAGATTTCAAGACAACATTGAAAGTAATGGGTGTAGCGTGTAGCTTTTCGGCCTGCATTTGTTGTCTACGATAGATGTGTCGTTGCTTTGTGGTAACACATAGTTTCTCCTTTTTTCATTCTGTATGACGTTTTTACATTTAATGATTATTGAATGTGTCCAATATAAAACAAATATATGCCTCCAACATGATAAAAATGATTTATTATGCAGCTATACAAATATTATTTAAAACATCAATTGCATGGAAAATGCTTAAACTATCCAAGTTCAATAAATAAAATCATAACAAGACGGCAGTTACGAAAAGAAAACAAGTACTTAAGGCGTGTCGGAACTGTGCCAGCGAACTATCAGTTTCATGAAAAAGATTGCAACGATTTACAAGAGTATAATTAGCTTCTATCTACACCTTCTGTATTTCTAATTCTATACCTGCCTCCATTGCAGGTCGCAAAGGGCAAGATTAAATAAACATGTATAAAAACATATTAGGCCTATACATTGTATAGGCCTAATATGTTTTTATCTAGCCTATCCTTGTAGAACATCGATATTGAGTATTTAAGTTTCTAATAATCCTACGTATGTGTATGAAGAATCTAGAGAACCGGTGCATACATGACAACTTCTGCAGAAGTTATTTCTATGATATTAAGAATATGCCGTGCAGTTTTTTTTTTTTTTATCCCATTTTGTTATTTAGTGTTCGTTCTATTTGTTTGGGGCGGACGCCCCATGATGCTTGTTCAAGTCCATCGTTCACCCTTTAACTCAATTCTTTTTTTAAATTACAGAGGGCAGCTAACCCTCTGACCGAAGACGCTGAGCTACCGTGCCGGCAAACTGTGTGCCGGACCGAGAGTCGAACTCAGGACCTTTGCCTTTCTGTGCTCTACCCACTGAGCTACCCAAGCACGACACACGCCCCAGGTTATTTCTATGATGTTAAGAATATACAGCGAGGTCGTCGGTCCCATCGGATTAGGGAAGGCGGCCCATATCCTGTTAAAGTAACCATCCCGGTATTTGCCTGAAGCGATTTAGGGAAATCACGGAAACCTAAACCAGGATGGCCGGACACGGATTTTAACCGTTGTCCTCCCGAATGTGCTAACCACTGCGCCAGTTCGCACGGTGCCATGTGTATGCGCAAAGCTAACACGGCACCGTGGCTGATGGGAGCGACTGTAAAGGCATTTCGCATTTACATTTTACAGTCGCTCCCATCAGCCAGCGCGCTGAGTGTCAACATTGTTTTCGCGAGTAATACCTTTTACCTAATACTCCATCACTTTTTCCGAACCTTCGCTTTTTGTTACAAGTATTAGGCTCCTTCTTTCAACTTACGGTACAAGATTGGAC